>NC_088376.1:150736250-151942500 GCF_037993035.2 Macaca fascicularis | reverse complement strand
ATATGTTTGCATCCGCCCAAACAAAGGTCTCCTTGTGCACTGGGACTACGTACACACCTAAGGGCTGGAACCTAGGGGCACAATGCACTCTGACTGCCCCATGCCGCGCCACTCCACCCTGCCCTATACTGCTTTCTGTTCTATGCTAATAGAAAGGAGAACACAGACAGCTGGCTGAAGTCTACAGACTCGATCTCAAGATCCACTGACAGGTAGCAACCACCAGCTTGCACCGTGCTGGGCTAACTCCAAACCCTTCTGAGTGCTAACTCTGACTCCTGGTCCCCAGAACACCAAGACTTGCTTTTGTGGGACAAGAAGATGCCCAAGGCTGAGCTAGGACCCTGGTCACACCCTGAAGGCTGCACCCCAGGGAACTCCATGTTCTCAGCTCCATGTGTGGGGAAGACCTGGCCACTGAAGTCAGGAGGAGGTCTGAGCTCTGTGGCGCCAAGGGACCAAGGGGCTGAGGGGTTAAGTGGTTGGTTCTCCTGAGGCAGTGACCCCTTCTGCATCCTGGCCCCTCACCTTGCCCTGGTGGCTTGCCAGGCCCAGAGTCTGGTGGCAAATGGCACTGAACTTAGAATTATGACTCTCTAGCAGAGGAGGAACATGAAATACCAGAGAACATGGTCTCTCTCCAGGGACATAGTCCCCTCTCTTGCAAATTCGACAGGTGACTGCCCAGCCCTTGTACATCTTCAATAGCAGGGGAGTGGGGGACCCTCCCATTGCGCAGCCCCTCCCAGCTCTACACAGTTCTGATGAGAAGAATGCGTTTCTGCACCAGGGCTGGGATAAGCCTCCCCATGACACCCTTCCCTACTCCCCGGGATCTCGCCCTACCCTCTGGGTCCACAGACCTGCCTGATCCCCTTGTCCCTGCATAACACTGCAGAGACTTGGGACACTGCCTGGGATCCCTGTGGCTCTTCTGCAGTCTCCTCACTGGAGAGGCCTCCTGCCTCCTTAAAACTACCCCATAGAATCCCTGTTCCACTCTCAGGACAGGGTCCAGAGCTGAGCACAGGCCTGGAAGATTCTAAGCTGCATTGAGCAGCAGCAAGATTGTCACCTTCTTCATCTCAGGCATTACCGCAATTAACATGGCCACTGGTAGCATTGGCCATCCTGCATTTATTCACTGGGTAGGGGGGCTCCAAGTGCATGCAAGCTCTGTGAGCTTTTCTGTGCCTGCTTGGAGCCTGCCCAAGGCCCTGGTGGAGGCAGGGGCAGGGGGACTTGCTCACCCTTGCAGGACCTTCCGTTGGCCGTCATGGTGTAGCCCTGCTCAGGACATGCACACTGGTAGCTCCCTGGCACATTGAGACAGCGGAAGGTGCAGAGGATGCCGGCGCCTTGAGCACACTCGTCGATGTCTGTCGGAGAGAGGTGCAGCCCCTGGTGAACCTCATCCACCCACAGAGCCCAGCCACTGACAGTCAGCCTGTCCCTGTTACAGCCACAGAGCTTAGGGGACCATTTTTTAAATGAAGACAAGGGGACTGAGAGAGTAGAAGAGAGTTGCCCGAGTCCACGAAGCAAAACAGGACTCCCACTCCAGTGCTCATGCCCGAGGGCTGCTCCCTGACTCCTACTACCAGCTGAGGGGACAATCAGATGCCAGTCACGGGCACCTATGTAAACTTAGTTCTTCATCCCCCTGAAGTCGGGACCACTATTCCCATTTTACAGGGGAGAAGGCTGAGGTCAGAGTGGAGAGGCAATCTGCCCAAGGTCACACAGACAGGAAGCTGCAGGGCTGGGGCGTGAACTCAGATCTGATGCTAAAACCTTTCTGTGTCCATGGCCCAGGAGGGACTCTCGGAGAGCCTGGCACAAGGGAAAGGAGTGCCTCTCTGGAAGGCGGCCCTTGGACAGGGGAAAGGTACCTGTGCAGGTGTGCCCATCCTCAGCCAGCTGGTAGCCCTGGCGGCAGTAGCACTGGTAGGAGCCGTAGATGTTGGCACACTCCTGGCTGCAGCGCTGGGCCTCACACTCGTTCACATCTGCAGGGACACCAGCAGGCAGTCATGGCAGGGCCCAAGTCTGCCTTGGAGAGCCCATCCAAATGCCGTCTGACAGCCAGGCCCACCAAGCTCCCTGGGCTGGACTGGGGTTGACCCATGCGAGGGCCAGCTTTCCTGCCAGGCCCGGTGACTGGGAAGGGATCCGTGGCTTCCCAGGGGTCTCAGCCAACTCACCTCACCAGGAGAAAATGAGGGAATTTCCTCCAGCCTGGGGAGGGGCTGGGAAAGACCGTGCCAGGTAAATGGGGCCGAGACCCCATGGCCCTCTAGTTTGGCCCCTCACCCCCTCACTGAGCAACCTGGTGGCCTTACTCCACACCAGTCCCCATTGAGCTGGGCCAACAGCACCATGAACACATATGGGAATAATGTTACAGCCCTTCCCTCAGCCACAGGCACATCCCGCATAGGTGGGTACACGGACCTTGGAGGCCTCAGATACCCCATTTGTGGGTACAGATGACACAGAGACCCAGCCTCTCTGGACTGAGGGAGCTGGGGCCCCAGGACCTCAGCAGGGGAATTCAGGACAGAAAACAACAGGAGGAAGGTGAGCGTGGAGGCCAGAGAGGGTTGGGTCAGACAGAGGAGGAGGGAGGGGCCAGCGTGGGTGAAGGTGTGAGGGTGAAGGGTCGGGGAAGGCTCCGGGTTTTCCACGGTGGGTCTGCCCCCTGTGGATACCAGGCAGCATGGGGTCAGAGATGAGGGCCAGTGTACCTTCACAGTGCTTGCCGTCCGCTGCTAGCAGGAACCCAGAGGCGCAGGAACAGCGGTAGGAGCCTAGTGTGTTCTCACACGTGTGCTGGCACAGGCGGCCTGGTGAGGCCCAGCACTCATTCACGTCTGTGGGAGGGCAGGCAGCAGGCACAGGGTGGGTGGCCCTGAAGCCAGCTCCCTCCACCCCCAGGGGCCATCCAGGGCCGAAGGGAGGCTAAGTAGGAGAGGGACCCAAAAGGAAAGACAGGGAGAGGCCAGGACAGGCAAAGAGACCAGGTGGCGGGGAGACAGCAAGGGTGTCGGAGGAAGGCGAGAGGAAGAGGCCAGAGGGACAGACACAGGCAAGGCAAGAGACAAGAAGAGATGGTGACAGAGACTGAGGGAAGCAGGAAAGACCAGAGTAAGAGGGGCAGAGCCACAGGGATGAGACAGGAGGCACTGAGAAGGTGGGGGCGGGGGCCAGAGCCAGGCCCTGGCAGGCCCAGCAGGAAGATGAGGCCAGCTGGAAGGCGGCCTTGGGGACTCCAGCAGGTGGGCCCCACTCAGGCAGTGGAGGTGCTGGGCACGGGGAGGTGGAGTGAACAGAGGGCAGGGGCCCAGCCAGGTGTTCCCCACGGGTCCTGGCCACCAGCCTACCTACCGATGCAGCCCCGGCCGAAGGCGTCCCGCTGAAAGCCCGCTTTGCAGTCACAGCGGTAGGAGCCGGGGAGGTTGTGGCACACCTGGCCCTCACCGCAGCGGTGCACACCCGTCTCACACTCGTTCACGTCTGTGGGGGGTAAGCAGGGTACCTTGAGTCCTGGAGCTCCCTCCACACACACCTCCCACGGGTGGGGAAGCGGACAGGCCGGGCTGGCTGGCAGGGTGGGGGTGGCTGGCCTTACCCACACACTTGGCCCCATCATCGCTGGTGTGGTAGCCGCGCCCGCAGATCAGCGGGTTCCTCTGGCACGTGTAGGAGCCCACTGTGTTGATGCAGCTGAAGCCTGGCCGACATGGCTCGGACAGTGACGTGCACTCATTGATGTCTGCAGAGGCAGGTGTGGGTGAGAGGGAGCCTGGCATGGCGTCCTCCCAGGGCCACACTGGGAGGGGTCGGTCCTAGGCTCCAGACCAGCCCTGGTCAGAGCTGCAGGGCCAGACTGTCCCACCTCTGTACCCCACTACCCAAGGGATACACCTCCCAGAACCCAAGCACCTGATGGCTGGCCCTATGCCCTCTCATATCTGCCCAACAGAGCAGCTGGAGGCAGGGCGGGATCGAGGTTGGGTGCTAGGATAACTACACCAACCACGTGCCAGGGGTCTAGGTGCCGCGGAAGTACAGCACATTAACAAGAAGTTTTAGAGGCACAGAGACTAAGTTAGCAACCCCTTTTTGCGAAGGAGTTGTTGGGGGGCGCAGAGCGGGTAGAATCTCAGACCCACTTGGGGACTAGGCCGGCGTCTGTAAACCTGAAAGTCTCAACCCTCGCGTGCAGCACGGAATCATTCTAGGAGGTCTCACTAGCATTCTCCGAAAATGGGAAATTTCAGGGGGTGTCACACGCAGTACTGTGTGGGGACATTTGTGTTCCAGATCTTCCTGGATGTGTGTAGATGTATGTGCCAGGTCATGATCTATCACATAGCCACTGCTGACTGGTTAAAAAAAACTGGATACTCATTCACATCCAGTCCAACCCCACAGATAGCTTCACAGAGGCCACTGAATAATAACTCAGCCAAGGTTTAACAGCTCAAGGTAATAGAAGCAGCTACACTTTGGGGGCGGTGGCGCCCCCAGGGTTGAACACTTGACATGCCCATTCACAGGTAGGGACAAGGGGGCTGGGAGAGGAATAAAGCAGCAAGCCAGGCCTCCCTGGTCTCTAAAGCCCTCAAAGCCCCCGCAATGCCTCCAGTAGAGCCCTAGGCTGGTGATCCCCAGTGCTGCAGCCCCCACTCACCCACACAGTTGCCTTCAGGATCCTGCAGGAAGCCATCCATGCAGCGCTGCCGGGCCTGGCAGTAGAAGGAACCCTTGGTGTTCTGGCACAAGAAGCCCGCCTGGCAGGTGTGCGTGCCCATTGCACACTCATCCACGTCTGCAGCGGAGAGGCTGGGTGTCAAGGGCTGGGGGACAGGTCCTGCCTTTACACCCAGCAGCCCTGCCCACACATCCCCGCCCGCAGACCCGTGACCCCAATGGCTACAAAGATCTCTCCGGGAAGCTGGCAGAGCCACACTGTTGCTGGCATGGCCTTTGTCCCAGGAGTAATAGCAACATGACCATGTTTACTGCACTTCTGCTCGGTCCCACCATTGTTCTGGGCACTCTCAGCCCAAAGAAGTAGATGTCATGACACGCCCCATCTTACAAACAGGGAAGCTGAGGCACAGACAAGGCTCTACCGCCAGGGAGCACTGCACCAGGACCAGAACCTGGGGGACTGGCTCCCAAGCCTGCTGTGTTAGCCGCTGTCCCACACTTGCAGGGGGAAGAAGTGGGGATGTCCCCACCTTGTGCCTAAATCTCTAAGGTAAGGTCATGTGTTCACACTTTAGGGAGGTAGCACAGGTAGCAAGACTGCCTCAACTCTGGAGACTTTCTTTCTGTTTCTGGAACATGCCAAGAGTGCTTCTTCCCCACACCCAAAAGGCCTTGGCATGCCGCCCCCTCTGCCTGAAGCTTCTCATTCAGGTCTCAACTCCAACATCACCTCCTCCGGGGCCTCCCTGGACCCACCACTTACAGGGGTCCCCACCCCCAGTCACTCTGCCATCTCCATTTGCCTATGTGGACTCCACTGCCCCCACCACGAGGTCAGAGAAGGGCCACAGCACCCCACCCTGGATCCCTGGTACCCAGGACCTGGCAGGCACATAAGAACAGCTCAGGAAGTACTTGAAAGGATTGGATGAAACCCCTCCCTCTGCTTAGAAGGCTGGAATTTTCCAGTGAAAGGGATGGAGTGAACCCTCTGTGGGCTCCGCCTCAATGTATAAACCAGGCCACAGCAAGGGGCATAACTGGCACCCAGACATCAGCAGGCAGGGGCAAAGCCGGGGTGGACCTAGCCTGCCCTCACCTGCCTCAGACTCCCATCTCTGCCCCAAACACTACCATCGTGGGGTCTTCCCACCAGCAGGAAACCCAACTAAGCGGAGCTTGCTAGAAAGGAGGGGATGGAGAGAGGCACGGCCAGGCCTGAGCGTGGCCAGGGCAGGACAGGGGTGGGGCCGGGGAGGGGTGGGGCAAAGCTGGCCGTTGGGCAGGACAGGGGTGGGGCCAGGGAGGGGTGGGGCAAAGCTGGCCGTTGGGCAGGGCCTCCAGTCGGTCCTTCTGGGCCCTTCTCACCTTCACACTCGCCATCCTTGAGGGCATAGCCCGGTTCGCAGGTGAGTGCCGTGTAGCAGTGGAAAGAGCCCAGCGTGTTCACACAGTGCTCGCCCCGGCTGCACGTGTGCAGGTCCGTCACACACTCGTTGATGTCTACAGGGAGAGCGAGGCTGTCAGAAGCTGCAGAGTCCCTAGGACAGTGGCTGAGTGCAGCCAGCAGACCTTGGGCCACCAGGAGGGAGAGAGCTCCAGGTCCCGCCCTCAACGTGCTCACCATTCAGAGATGTGGCTGATGTCTCAGCACCCAGACATCCCTTCATTCAACAAAGATTTATTGAGCACCTGCTATGCACTAAGCACTGTTCTTGGCACTGGGTGTACATCAGTGACCAAGACAGAAATCCCTGCCCTTGTTGGGCAGACACTCAAGGGGAAAGGACACAATAAATACATAAACAAACATAAATGGAGGTGGTGCTGAGTGCTATGGACAAAACAAAGCAGGACGCAGGAGACAGGGAGTGCCCAGGTACAGTGGGGGGCGTTGTAGGGGAGTGGGTCAGGGATGGATTCTCAGAAAAGAAGACATCTGAGCAAAGATGATACAAGATGACAGACTGGGCCATGCAGACAGACCAGGCAGATGGGTCAGGGACGTGAAGGCCCTGAGAAGGAAACCAGCTGTGCAGGTTCAAGGGCCCGCTAGGAGGTGGGTGTGCTGCAGGGGAGAGAAGGGAGAAAAAGGGGGAGCAGGAGGAACAGTGGGAGCCACAGAGAGTTCCAAGCAGAAGAGAGAGTGGTCTGATTTAATTGGAGCAGGGATCCCTGGCAGGGGCTGGAGAATAGGGGTGAGAATCCAGGCAGGAGATTCAGTGGCTCGGACTACCTTTTATGGGCTGGGACAAGCAACTGGATTCTGAAGTATTTTGAAGCTGAAACCAACAAAACCCACTGATGGATGAGATAAAAGTGAGGTGGGAGGAGGGGACAGGTGGCAGTGAGGGCCGGCTATGAGGTGTAGGCTGCGGGGGAAGGTGGGAGCCCTGCTGGCCGTGAGAGTTTGAGGGTGAAGAGACAGCCAAGGACATGCCTTGGAGTTCACACAAGGGGTCTGAGTGGGATTACTAACTTGAGAATGGTCAGATGGCTGAGGCCACCCAGGGGAGAGAAGTACACGGAGAGGAGGCCAAGGACCAGCTCCTGGGAGATTCCAGGGATACGCAGTTGGGGAGAGGAGAAGCCAATGAAGGAGAGAAAGGACGCATAAGGGAGGTGGGGAGCCACAGAGGCTCAGAAACTGTCCCCGGGCCACAGAGGCCACCAACTCAGAAACCGCCCCTAGGCCACAGAGGCCACCAACTCAGAAACCACCCCCAGGCCACAGAAGCCACCGACTCAGAAACCACCCCAGGGCCACAGAGGCCACCAACTCAGAAACCACCCCCAGGCCACAGAAGCCACCAACTCAGAAACCACCCCAGGGCCACAGAGGCCACCAACTCAGAAACTGCCCAGGGGCCACAGAGGCCACCAACTCAAAAACTGCCCAGGGGCCACAGAGGCCACCAATTCAGAAACTGCCCCAAGGCCAGCGCTAAGCCAGTGTGGAGGGCAGACCCATTTACTCCCTCCTGGTGCTCCACTTTGTGGTGGCAGCCAGGTGCACTAGTCCTCTCCTTATCTATCCATTCCACACATCCTTATCTATCCATTCCACACACATAACTCTGTGCCAGGCTCCTGTGACCAAGCGGGTGTATCAGCCCCAGCCCTGGCCCTCAAGGACAGGCAGGTGGAGGCTTGGGGGCTCCGGCCAGAGAACTACCCACTGTGGTCTGGACCATCAGAGCCACTTCTCAGGAGTGGTGACATTCCAGTTGAGTCTACAAGGATGACTAGGGGACCAGGTGGAGAGGTGGAGGCCAAGGTCCTGGGGAAAGAGACCCTCCCAAACTCACAGGTGAACCAAACAGTGTCAGACCAAGCACACCTGGGGATGGCTGGGAATGGGGAGGAGGGAAAGGGACAGTTCTGGGCCAGTGGTTTCCAAGGAAGGCTTAGTTGGGCAAGATAAAGACTTCTGATTTATAGGCTGGACTTATAGAAGGAGACCGTTCCCAGGACCCCAGAAATGCCCATAACCCAAGGAGCCTCCCACAGCCTGGAGGAATTATGGTAATAAATAGCAGCACCATGAGCAGAGGCTCACCAGGGTCAGGTGGTTTAGAGGACATCGTTCTGCAAGCCCCATTTCTCAGAGGAAGAAATCAGCCTTCCAGTAGTGCTGTGACTGGACCAGAGTCAGACGGACAGCCATGTGGCAGATCAAGAATGGAAGTCAGAGCGCCGGGCCCAGAGCTGTACCCTTGCCCCATCATTCAGGCACTGCTGCAGTGCCACTTCATGGGGGGCTCAGAGCTGGGGGCTGCCTCCCTCACATCTTCTTGCAGCCCGGCCCACCTGGAACATTTTTCCCTGTGCCCAAGACAGTCTTCAAAGTTCAGACCAGAAAAGGCAAATGGTAAACACAGGGGAGTCCCTGGCACAGGTCGCACCCAATACTGTCCCACTTTGATTTACATACCTCCAGTGATGGGGAGTTTACTACCTCTGCAGGTTGCCTCAGTGTAACATCGGTTGAATTATAACAATGATGTCACAAGACTAGCAAATTCTTTAAATGGACGAATTCATTCAATCCCCACAATGACACTTTGAGGTAGGTGCTGTTATCTCATTCACAGATGAGGAAACAGGCTCAGAGAGTTTAACCAACTGTTTTAAGGTTTTATATTAGAAATTGATGGAGCTAGGATTTCAGCACAGGCAGGCAGGCTGGCTGCAGAGGCCACACTCTTGATCCTAGCATGAGCCTCCCATCTCACCTGCCTGGGTTAATAAACAAGTGCAGAGCAAACAAATGAACTGCAGGAGAGCCCAGTGGACGTTTGTGGACATACAAATGACGGAAAGAATGCGCCGCAGGTGCTAACACGACGGGATGAACACGTGTTCGAGGGGCATGGAAGGATGAAGAGGCGCTGACGGGTTTGTACAGGATGAACAAGGAGGGAAAGAAATAAAGGAATGCGTGTGAGCTCATAAATTTTGCTGAATGGAATGTGCCCTTGCTCTTTCATTCCCAGAACCCACTTTGCAGCTGCCTGGGGACCCCTTTTAGCGTGAGGTCTTATCTCCAGGCAGCCAGAGGAGCCTGCGTACTTAGGCATCGTGAGAGGGCAGAGCATCGAGGGAGGGGTGCTCATGGGCCCTGGTGGGATCCGCCTTCCCAGACGCACACACACGGACCCAACACAGACAGGAGGAGCCGGCTGGCTGCTGGCAAGCAGGGTCAGGAGGCGCATGTTGTGCCGACAGCTAGAGGCCTAGGGCAAACATGTCTGCAGCAGGCGTTCAGCCTAGCACCATGGGCTCATGTGCCCAGCGGTGAAAGGCGAGGAAGGAAGGGGATATGTCTAGGCTGGACATGGTCCCCAAGCACAGAGAAGACAAATGGGGCTCTGGTCACACGCCCTGACCGCACTATGTTCTGATCTTACTTCCACACCTTTATTCGAGCTGTTCCTTCCACCCCGCATGCCCTTCGCGATTTCCAAATGCTACCAAATGCTAACCCGATGCCACAGCTGGAATGACCTTGCCCTCTGCTCTTGTCTCTGTGATGGCATTTACCACAGCCTGCCCTGAGTCCCAGCGACTTTGGGTCCATCTTCATCTGGGACCACAAACTGGAGGAGGACAAGGGCTTACAGTCCTCTGCGAAAATATCAGAGGCTGCAAACGTATGCACAGAGCACTCCCAGAGCCCTGGCGCCTGGCCCACGTGGGGCCTAAGAGAGGGGAAGAAAGAGGCATCACTGAGCACCGACCCAGGCGATGTGCAGGCCAGATGCCGGTTATGAGCCTGCACCCAGTCCTCTGGCCCCACGGTCAGAGGGGAGGAAAGGGAGGCTCAGAGGAGAGCTCCACTGCTCAAGGTCACATAGCAAAGGAATGCCAAGCTGGTGTGCAAGGGGGGCTCTGCTGGACCCCAGCTTCTGTCCACCAGCCTCTGCGGAGGACCCTGGGGAAGGCATGTAGCTGTTGTAGCATGCTTACGGTGCCCGGGCTCTGTGCTACCCCGCACACGTCACACAATCATCAAAAGAGGATCAACAGCCTCCTTATTACAGATGGGAAAACCACGGCTGGGGGAAGACAAGTCATTCATCCAAGGCCACAGAGCTTCTGGGGGTCCTGCTTGGAGCCCAGGCCTCCTGCCTCCAGACCCCACACATGCTATCCTTCTCCCAGCATGTCTGATCCCCTCATTTTCCTGCAGCCCAGGTGGGGTCCACGATCCACTAGGCCACACATCCAGTTCCCTGACACACAGACACGTCCCTGGGGAAAGCAGCCTCCGGGTGGAGCTGGCAGCCAAGCGGGACAAGACGCCAGGACACAAGGGCATGACATAGAGCACTGCGGTGCCGGCTGTGCTGAGAGCTCACATGCAAAGGACAGGCCCTTTGGCATGTGGCCACAGTGTGGCAGGTTTGGCGTGGAGCAGAGCGGAGAGCTGTGACGGCGGGCGGCAGGTGGGGCCCTGGCTTACCCACGCACTTCCTGTGCGCATTGAGGATATAGCCATCCGCACAGAGCACTGTGTGGTTGACACAGTAGAAGGATCCCAGGGTGTTCACACAGAACTGTCGCCGGCTACAATCGTGAGCACCCATCAGGCACTCGTCTCGGTCTAGTGGCAGCCGCAGGAGGAAAAACAGAAGGACTGTTAGAGGGGCATGGGCTGCCACGGAGCATCAGTGACAGGAGAATGAGACCCAGCAAGGGGCGGGGGCCTGCCTGGGGCCTCCCCGCCTGACTGTGTGTAGCTGGGCCTCGGGCCCAAGCCTGAGCGTGCAGAGCTGGTCCCCACTGCCCCAGTAAGGACGGTGGCAAGGTGAGACTCAGAGAGGGTGGGTGGCTGTCCACAGTCACAGTGGGGACAGGACCAAAGGCTGCCTCCCGTACGCACTCGACACTTCCCACATCCACAGGCGCCAAGAGAACCATGCCACTGAGAGCTTGCAAAGTCCAGTACTTAGACCAGGCCAGAAACATAAACCAGGGAAGGGCCCGCAGGGGTTCCAGGATACTGAGTGTCTGTGCTCCATCCAAAAGGGGACGGGGGTGTGGACCCCTTGTATGCAGATTTCACAAAGTTTCAAGAGAAACCTGAAATCTGGAAGTGTTTTAAACATTCTTGTATTCAACATGTTTGGAACTCACTTGATTATTTCCAATGCAGCAGAGTTGAGCAGCGCTCCTCCACAGGGCAGGTGCCCCTCTGAATGCCCGTTGCAACCTGTGGCCTGGACCCTGGCTTTCACTGCCAGGGCCCCCAGAGGAGGGAGGGGGTCCTGGAGATGTGCAGACATGGGCCAGGCTGCATGACCAGCACAGGCAGAGGGGCCTCACAGGGCTGGGCCCAAAGGAGGCCTGCCCCAGGATAGATGCAGCCCTTACATCTTCAGGATCCTGGGAGACGGGGAGTGGGGCCCAGAGAACCCAGCACCACCTGGACCTGAGAGCTGCCCCCAGCATCGGAGAGGAAGGCCTGCCGGTCACTGGGCAAGTCTGCTCTCCTCTCTGGGCTCACAGGACGGTGTTTGTCCACATCAGAACATAGTCTCGGCTGGGGATGGACACGGGCTCTCAGCTTCTGAGAGGGATGTGGGTATTCACCCAGGCAGACTTGACTCTGTTCTCCCCAGACACCCATCAGGGTCTCATCTCTGAGCCAGAACTGCCATACTTCCTAGACTCTGCATACTCCATTTCTGTCCTGCCCCCAGGCAGGAGGTGAAGTCTTAAGACCTGTCAGCTTGGTTCTTCAGATGCCATTCACTGTGGGAACCAACCCAGCAGGTGCTGGATCCAATGGCCTCATTTTACAGTGGGGGGTCCTGGCCCACAAAGGCCCCACAGAGACGAGACCCAGACCTAGGCGGGGTCACAGGGGTGGAAGGAATGTGATCCTTGGAGAGCTAATCATCACCAATGTCCTTCATTTGGGAACACATTCAGCCAGGCATTCCTGCTGTCCAGCCTCCCTCCCACTCCCCATCGGGGACACTTCCGGCTGCCCTTGAAACAACTGGCATTGCTTCCCCTTCCCCCTCTCCACCCAGGCCTGGACAGGGCTGCACAGACCAGGGCAACCCTCAAGGGCAAGGAGAGTGGAGGTAGTGTCCACAGACCAGCAGTACCCATATCACCTCGTTAGAAGCACAAATTCTCAGGCCCACCCACCCAGACCTATTGACTCGATCTCTGGGGATTCGGCAGAATCTCAGGACCGCCTGTTTGACCCAGGCCTCCAGGGACTCAGGTGCACACCCCGAGGGAGAAACATTGCTCCAGGAAATGTGGAGCAACACCACGGGAGGAGCCCGGGCCCTGTTCCTCTGCAGCCCGCTGCAGCCCAGCCTGGAGTGCATGTACACACCGCACATACAGTGAGAGGGAGTGACTGTTTAACCTGCTCCACTGGGGGTGCTCATCATAGCAGCCAAGACTTTTCTCACACAAACTCAGCAGGTTTTAGGTACCAGCCACGCCTACCTGGAGGCCCCCATCACAGGCCAACTCAGGTTTGCACAGGTAGGAGGGCACCCCAAGGCACTCACCTTCACAGGACACGCCGTCCGCCATGATGGCATAGCCGGGAAAACAGGAACATATGGCTGAGCCCCCAACAGTGCTGCACACCTGCTTGCAGGGTCCGTTGTCTGGAGGAAACCACACAGAAATCAGAGACCACCAGGCCCTGGCCTTGGCCCACACTGGTTCATTCCCCATCCCTGGCTCTAACCTACTAGTGAGACACAGAAACAAGGCCCCTGGGAGGCAGGGAGGCAAGGAGGCTGGGAGACAAGGAACCCCACTCCTGGTCCTTTTCATAGGTTCATCCATTAAGTCTGCTCCAACACCATCTGGCGTCAGGGACGATGTTCTGGGTCTACCTCCCCCATCACTCAGATCCCAGCCCATGCCCTGAGTGACAGCAAGAACAGTGAGGAGATGGAGGAGAAGAGAGAAGGAGGAAGAGAAAGGAAGGAGGCAGGGAAAAAAGTGGGGGAAGGGAATGAGGAGAAGAACAATAAAGAAGAGGGCTTTCTAGGCATCGCTGAACACAGTCTCCACAACAGGTCAGCAAACCAGGATATGACTACCTCAACGTTATAAGAATGGAGACAAAAAGCAGCTAATTGACTTGTTTGGGGTCACGCACCAGGCCCTAGGCTGCCCCCCACATCACATCTCCTCAGTGACTTCCTCAGCTCCTCACTCAGTCCCAGGTAAGCCCATCATCCCAAAACAGAAGCACACCCTTTGGAGGGGCCATCTTGCACATATCCAGCACCAGAGAGCTCATCACCTGCAAGCAGCCCAGACCCACTCCCTGGACCCTGGGTCCTGTCCTGGAGACACCACCCCCACTGCTTACCTTTGCAGGTGTTGGGCTGCGGCAGTGGTAGCGGGATGGTGTTAGAGGCCACCTGGGAAAATTCTGACTTCAGTGCAGGCTCCTGTGGGGCTTCTGGCTGTGGAGGGTGACCCTCTATCATGGGTAGAGCAGAGAGGGGGTTGGGGGAGGTCTCAGGTCTTCAGCCAGGCCTCAGGCACTTCCAGGCACCTGCCCTTCTCACGCAGGGCACTGACGTTTAATCCCCCACCCCATTTCACGGGAGAGGAAAATGAGGTTTGGAGTGTGCATATACCTTGGGAAAGATCAATCTCAGCTACTGGGGCAGAGGGGGTGGAAGGAAAGGAGGCAAGGAAGAAGAGAGGGGGGAAAGGAAAAAGAGTGTCTAGATTAAAAACCAACAATCAATTCTAGGACCACTGGCTGGGAGGAAATCCCTCTGGATCACCATGGGCCCAGCGCTGGGGAGATAGCTGGGTTTTGGTAAGAGCCTGTCCCTGCACTCAAATATAGGACAAGGCGCTGGGGCCAGGTCCCTGCAGATGGAGCTCCAGGAAGGAAGCTTCTATTTTCCCTGCCTCACAAATCTCCCATCACTGGAGGCCTCAGGCTTCTGTGGGTTCCAACGTATGGGGTAGCAGGAGGTGAAGGACCCCACAGTGTGCACCTCAGGAATGCCACACTCCCCTGGCAAGATCAGCCCTGCCCACAGCTCCTGCCCTGGCCATCAGGGCCCTTACCTGGGCGGCAAGTGCGGCCATCATCCTGTAGTGAGAAGCCAGGAAAGCAGGCACAGTGGTAAGAGCCCACAGTATTGATGCAAAGGTGCTGGCACAGCTCTCCTGGGAGGAGAAGGCACTCATCCTGGTCATCGCCCGGCAGGCTGTTGGGCAGCTCAGCCTCTGTGCCCAGTGACAGGGCCTCTCGGCCCGCCATCTCTGCCTCTGAAACTAGGACAGGAGTTAGAGCTCAAGACAGAGCCAGCTTGGTCAGAGTAGGTGGCTGAGACCACCAGCTTTGGGAAATTAGTGCAGGTCCTCATCAAGGCCTCTGTGTGCCCAGCAGACAGCAAGGATAGATGAAGCAGGATGGATGGGTGGGTGGGTGGATGGATGGATGGATGGATGAATGGGTGGTGACTGGATGTGTGGATGAATGAAGGAGGATAGATGGATAGGTGGATGGGTAGATGGAAGGATGGGTGGATAGATGGATACGTGGGTGGATGGATGAATGGGTGTGTGGCTGAATGGATGGATGGGTAGGTGGATGGATAGATGGATGGGTAGATGAATGGGTAGATGAATGAGTGGATGAGTGGATGGGTAGATGGACAGGTGGACAGACAGACAAACAGATGGATAGATTGATAGGTGGGTGGGTGGGTGGGTGGGTGGATGGATGGATGGATGGATGGATGGATGGATGGATGGATGGATGGACGGATGGACGGACGGACAGACGTACAGATGGATGGGCAAATGAATGAACAGACCTCAAACAGTAAGAATGAACCCATCAGAGCCAGGTCCAAGTCTTCATCACTGAGTCCCCTACAATAGGACAGGGTCAGATCCACAAGGAAGCTCTCACTAAAGTGTTATAATGGATTCAGACCCCTAACTTCAGTGACATCAGGGAGGACCTTCCTTAGCAGCAGAAAGAGCTCCAAATCTGGGCTCCACTGGATCAGATGTGACCACTGACTTGGGCCTTCACTAGCTGGGTCAACTTGGGCAGCACTAGGCCTCTCTGTGCCTCCAGATTCTGGGATAAACCCATCTCCCAGGGTTGTGCTGGGGAACAGGTGAAAGTGGAAGAGAAGGCTCCTGGGGCTGAGCTTCCTTGGGAAGTTCTTTGTTTAACAGCTGTGGGGAAAGCATGCAGCTAGGACTTCAGGGAGAGGCCTACAGCCCCTCTAAGCTCTGTGCCAGCCCTGGGCCTCCGCCCTTCCCACCCAATCCAGGCAGTGGAGCCCACATAGAGAGTAGCTGCATGAAGTCACGTCTGAGGAACGTGTTTCATATGGAGGGTGTTTACATTAAGCTGAAGCCCAATCAGTCCCAGCCGGTGCCTCTAGACAGGGCCATGATGGCTGGCGGTCTGGCCCTGCAGAGACTCAGCACTGCATGCAGGGGGCGGACAGACCTGGGCCCAGGACTCCTCCTAGCACACCACAGGCTAGACAGCACCTCCAGGATTCAGGTTCAGCTCACCCTCACCAGCAACTTCCTCACAGGAGGAGGGAGCATTGATCTCTGGCCTGGATCATGCCTGACTCTGTTGCCCACCTCCCTTCCACCCACCCGCCCTTTGACTTTTGAAGCCAGACTTCCTCCCAAACTCTACCTTCAGCCAGACTCTTCGGGGTGCTAACCTGACCTTCACACCAGTACTCAACCAGCCCCTTAGAGCCAATCTCGGCAAGTAGCATTTCCTTGGACTCGACTTACTCTCTGTACCCACATCGGACTGGCGAGGGTGGTTGGTCCATCTGTTTTGGTTGATCTACCCAGGCCGGGCCTGGTCCAACCCCCATGCACTTTGCCCCTGCCTCATCCTGATGGGAAATCCAGGTATTTGTTCTCCCACCTGTACCTCACAGGATATGAGCTCTTCCTGTATGATCTCCTGGGCCCTGGCACCTGTGGACAGCAGGCATCTTAATCCCTATGCACAGACTTCTGCCATCTTGCATTACAGTGACAGAGATCTGGGTTGACTGAAGCCAAGGCTGACTGGGTCTAGATAAAACTCTGGGCAGCAGGAAGCCTGGGGCAAAAGTGAGAGTCATTAGAGCCAAGGTGTCCAGTCCTGGCTGTGCCAAAGACCCGGCATGTGCCTGGGGCAAGATCCTGCCCTTCTCTGGGCCTCATCTTCCCCCTCTGAGCTACTGAAGCATGGCAACGGTAACAGCAACAGTAGTGGCAATGCTGAGTGCGTCGCTAGGCACTGCCAAAAGCCCTTGACAGGCATCCTATCATTCATCCTTGCACTGAACAAGGTAAAGAATACAACACCATTTAATAGATGCCACAATGAAGGCTCTGAGAAAGAGCCTTCCTTCTGTGTGACTTGCCCCAGGTAAACAAAGGAACTGGGATTCCAACCAAGTCTGCCTGACTCCAGAGGTCAAGAGTTTAATCTTGATACGAGGATCTCATCTGTGGCTTTAATTCCCACTCCATGAAGTGCCCAGGACAAATCCACAAGGGACCCAGATGATGGTCCATAGGAACAGCGAAAAAACTGGGCTAGTGGTTCTAGAACCCACCTGGACATCTAGTCCCCAACCAGTAGAGGCTGAACATGTGGATACCCACAAAGCAGGCCTGCCAGGAATCTCATGGCGCCAGCCCCACAGCCACCAAGGCCCATGTACATAAAGGACATCTGCTGACTCACTGGGGTACCCTCATCAGGCTCCTGCAGACCTACCAGGCACAGAGAAGGCTAATGGTCATGGGTCCAGGAGACAGCCCTGGCTAGGGGACAGGGACTGGACATGGCACCTGGAACAGTGGCCACAGCATAAGAAAGGAAAAAGAAGGGGGTGACACCAAGGACAATAAGGATGGATGGATGGATGGGTGGATAAGCAGATGGATAAATGGACAGATGGGTGGGTGGGTGGATGGATGAATGGATAGATAGGTGAATAGATCATCAGACAGATGGACAGACAGATGGATGGATAAATGAACAAATGGATGGGTAGGTAGATGGAAAAATGGATGGATGGCAGGATGGATGGATGGATGGATGGATGGATGGATGGATGGATGGATGGATAAACAGACAAAACAGATGGATGAGTGGATAATGAATAGGTAGATAGATACATGGATGAATGGATGGATGGATAGATGGATGGGTGGATGGGTGGGTAGGTGGGTGGGTGGATGGATGGATGGATGGATAATTGGGTGGGTAGGTGGTTGGGTGGGTGGGTGGATGGATGGATGCATTGATGGATGGATGGATGGATGGGCAGATGATGGGATAGAGGATGATTGAGGGAATGAATGAACGAATGGATGGAGAGATGGACAAAAGGATGGGAGGATGGGTGGGAGATAAGTGCAATGAATAGAAAAAGAGCAGACTGGTAAGTGGATAGGGAGGAAGATGTACAGACAAAATAGATAGGGAGGAAGATGTATAGACAAAGAGAGGGGAAGGTGGTGAGTGGACAGTGAAAGGGTGATGGGTGGTAGTTGGTGGTTAGGTGGGTGGAGTGGGTAATCCACAGAAAACAATGAAATCACCATCCTCAGAACTCTGTTTAGAGCAGAGCTTGTGTCTCAAGCCACAGGCGATGATGGACCCAGGGTCCCCACAGAAGGTCAGAGGTCACCCAGCCTTCGCCCCATATGCCACAGCCAGAGAAGGGCAGCACTCACCTCTCCGTGGTGCAGCCGCGGGCTCTGGAGGTCGGCGGACCTCAGGTACTATGAGAGGCTCTTCACCCTCACAGCAGGAAAGCATGACATGATTGCACGGATAGCCCAGGTTGGGATTGGACTCACATAACTGGCCCTCAGCCCGCACGCGGAGGCCCAGCCCACAGCAGTCACAGCATTGCTGCAAGGAGAGACAGTTATCACTGCCCAATCCCTGGCCCCCGCCTGGAGCTAGGCTCAGGGGAAGGACTGATAAATGGAGGTGAATTCACCATTTTCTTTTCTTGCCTTTTTTTTTTTTTAATTTGGGACGGAGTCTCGCTCTGTCGCCCAGGCTGGAGTGCAGTGGCACCATCTCGGCTCACTGCAAGCTCCACCTCCCGGGTTCATGCCATTCTCCTGCCTCAGCCTCCCAAGTAGCTGGGACTTCAGGCGCCCGCCACCACACCCGGCTAGTTTTTTGTATTTTTAGTAGAGATGGGGTTTCACAGTGTCAGCCAGGATGGTCTCGATCTCCTGACCTCGTGATCCGCCCACCTCGGCCTCCCAAAGGGCTGGGATTACAGGCATGAGCCACCACACCCAGCTGAATTCACCATTTTCTTATCTCCTCTGCCAAACTATGCACTCTCCCAGGGCAGAGAGGTCCTCTGCCTCTATTTCCCAAGTCTGGCACAAGGTAGGACTAATATAAGTCTTTTGAAACAGATAATAAATAAATGGCCTTTTGTGGAAGGAACTATAAACTAACCCCCCAGCCACACTCATTATCCCCTTATGTTTACTAGCAAACCCCAATTCTATTCAAGTCAGTTAAAAGATGGCATTTCCCAGGGGCCTTTGCAGTTAGAGATAGATGCACTCGGCAGAGCCTTCAGGAGGGCTTTAAACTGGGGATGACTCTACTTGAATCAAGTACATAGCTTTTGCTCCCCCTCTCTCTCCTTCTTGGAGCACATATGTGATGGTTGGAGCTTTAGCAGCCAACTTGGGCCATGAAGTGACCCTGAAGATGGAAGTTACAAGTTAAAGATAATTAAACATAAAAATAGAAGACTAGGTTCCTTAAGATGTAAATCTACCCCAGCCCAGGCTGCTTTTCTTCAAAAATAAATTGGTTTTATTTATTTTAAAATACAGTGGTATACTGGTTGCAATAACAGCACCAATTATTCACTCTTTTCTGTGTTCACTGTCTTTGCAATGTGATAGTGCAGCTGCTTCTATTAAAAGAAAGTGTGTATTTCCCAACCTCTTGGTTGTGCCTTCTGTCTTGCTTTGGCCAATAGAATGAGATAAACGTGATGGTGTGCCAGTTCTTAGCCTAGGCCTCAAAAGACCTTGAATGCTTCTATTTATTTTCTTGGAGCTCTGCACATCCACTAACTGAACAGGCCCATGCTAGCCTGCTGGGGGTTGAGACACTGCAGGGAGCAGAGACAAGTCATCCCAGCTGAGGCCATCCTAGGTCATCTAGCTCCAGTGGAGCTGTTAGCTGACAGCAGCCACATAAGCAAGCACCCACCCCCGCCCCCAAGATCAGCTGAGCATGGCTAAGGTCAGCAGAAGTACTCAGCTGACCACAAATTCATGCATTAAAACAGCAACAGGCCACTAGGTTTTGGAATGTATGTTACCCAGCAACAGCTAACCGATAACTCTATTCTTGCATCTCTCAGTGTTGAACACTTCCCACTAATGAAGGCCCATCACATACTTAACACTTAGTTTGCATTATCTCTGATCCCCACAACCACCCAAAAAGACATGGATTATTATCCTCATTTTACAGATAGAAAAGCTGAGGCTCGGAAAAGAGAACTGGCTGGGCACAGTGGCTTATGCCTGTAATCCCAGCACTTTGGGAGGCCAAGGTGGGTGGATCACGAGGTCAAGAGATCGAGACCATTCTGGCTAACACAGTGAAACCTCATCTCTACTAAAAACACAAAAAATTAGCCAGGCATGGTGGCGGGTGCCTGTAATCCCAGCTACTTGGGAGGCTGAGGCAGGAGAATGGCGTGAACCTGCTGGGAGGCGGAGCTTGCAATGAGCTGAGATGGCACCACTGCACTCCAGCCTGGGCGACAGAGTGAGACTCTGTCGAAAAAAGAAAAGGAAAGAAAAGAAAAGAAAAAAAAAGAAAAGAGAACTGGTCCAGGGTCAAACATAAAGACAGAAAAGGGGATTCTAAACGTTTCTAAACCCTGTCAACAGGGTCCTATCACTAATACTAGTGGTTTTAAGGAAAAAAATGACCCCAAGATGACCAAAATTGAAGTCAAAATCCTCTCCCAAATGCCAGAATCATCCAGCAGCCTCTGTCACCATCACCCAGGTTTGAGACTGTGGGCTTCTTCAATTCCTTCCCCCGCTCCTCAATCCAGATGAGGTCCCTTCTGGAAGGTTTCCTGAAATTGTGCCACTGTCCTAGTTTGCCGTCGCCTTGCTGTAGACAGCCAGCTATCCATCCCAATGTCTGTTTCCCTTCTTTCTCATGTTCAGTGAGGCACCTGACCTCCCAGAATAAAGACACCACATTCCCTAGTCTTCCTTGCAGTTACATGTAGCCAGGAAATGAAGCTCCAGCCAATGAAATCTAAGCAGAACTACAGTCCACCCTCAAAAAAGGGAGCCCTTCTTCTGCTCATGTTCACAGCAGCATTATTATTCGCAATAGCCAAAAGGTGGAAGCAACCCAAGTGTCCGTCGATGAATGGACAGATACAGAAAATGTGGTCTGTCCACACAATGGAATATATGCCACCTCAAAAAGGAAGGAAACACTTACATTTGCTACACATGGCATGGATGAACCTTGACGACATTATGCTAAGTGAAATAAGCCAGACACAAAAGATCAAACACTGTATAATTCCACTTACAGAGTTCCCTAGAGGAGTCAAACCCACAGAGACAGAAAGTGGAATGGTGGTTACCAGGAGCTACAGGGAGAGGGAATGGGAGTCAGTGTTCAATGGGAACAGTTTCAGCTTGAGAAGATAAGAAACTTCCTTGGATGCTTGCTGGTGATGGCTGCACAACAATGTGAATGTGCTTAATGCCACCGAGCTGTGCAGTTACAAATGGTTAAGATTTTACATCACGTGTATTTCACCACGATCAAGAACAATTTAAGCCGGACGCAGTGGCTCATGCCTGTAATCCCAGCACTTTGGGAGGCCGAGGTGGGTGGATCACTTGAGGTCAGGAGTTCAAGACCAGCCCGGCCAACGTGGTGAAACCCCATCTCTAGTAAAAATACAAAAATTAGACAAGCATGGTGGCGTATGCCTATAATCCCAGCTACTCAGGAGGCTGAGGTAGGAGAATTGCTGGAACCCGGGAGGTGGAGTTGCAGTGAGCTGAGATCGTACCACTGCACTCCAGCCTGGGCGACAGAGACTCTGTCTCAAAATAATAATAATAATAATAATAATTATTATTATTATTATTATTATTATTAAAACAAGGGGGCTCTCCTGCCCCTTTCTGGAGTTTGTCCTGGACCATGAGGTGGCAAATGAGAGCTGGCAGGACAAGACCACCATGCCTGTGCCCCGTTCCTGATGACCATGGAGCTGCTCACTCCTCGAACTCAGCCCTGCCTTCCTCCAGCCTGCAGCATATAAGAGAAAAACCAGTGTTCCAGGAAATTTTCCATTACTTGTAGCTAAACTGACACCCTATCCCCCAGTGGCCCCCATGAGCTCGAGCACACAACCTGATCTCCTGCTGCAAATCCCTCCCACGGCTTTACAGACGCTCTGCTTGAAGCCCAAAGCTCTCAGCATTTACTGTCCTTTATGTTCCAGCCTAAGGACTCCTGGTGGCCTGTCTCTACTGCTGCCAGACCACTGGACCACACACCCCATTTCCCAACGTCCTCGCCTGTGTGTTAGCTCACACTGTTCTCTGCACCACTACTGCCTGGTGGGGTTTTACCCCATCCCAATCCCACCTCCCATGTGCGAGAAACACCCTCAATAACCAGTTCCCACAACTGCCAGAAGGGACTCTCAAACTCTCCATGGGGTCCACCTCACTCAGAGTCAAACCGCAGTCATTCCGATGATGGCCAGGAGCCCTGTCATCTCTCTGGGCTCAGCTCCACCTGCCCCGTTACTCGATGCACTCCAGCCACACAGTCTAGACATGCCAAGCAGACTCTGACCTCAGGGCCTTCGCACATGCTGCACTCTGCCTGAAAGCATTTTCGCAAATGTCCCCCACCCCGGGCATTGCACAAATGTCCCCTTCTCAGTGAGGCTGTCACTGGCCACTGTCAGCTGATACTGCAGTCCCTCCCCAGCCCTGACACTGCTTATCCCGCCTCTCTTTAGGTTTTCCTCCTTAGCACAATCGCCTGCGACCACGCCAGGTGCTAACATATTCATTGTGATCTTCCTCTGTCTTCCTGGCCAGAAAGAAATCCCCCAGAGGGCAGGAATTACCATCTGTGTTACTCATTGCTACATCCCTGATGCCTAAAACAGGGCCCAGGGCACACACTGGTGCTCTAAAAATATTCTGTGAATTAACTGGTCAATATAATAACTGACGATGTTTTCTATACAGATGAAGAGTCCTTCCACCCCAGGCGTGAGGGCCACTCCCAGGAGGAGCCCCAAGGACAGCCTAACTTCTTGGGCCGCAAGGACCTTCAGGCCCAGGCCAGCCTCCCGCCCTGCCCCGCCCCACCCTGCCGAGAAGGCCACAGGTCAGGCTTGCCTTATATAGGGAGACGCCACAGGTGTCGTTGTCCTCAGCCCCACAGGTCTCACCCTCCTTGGCTCCCAGGACGCCGGCCATGCAGCTCTTCTCCTTCAAGTAGGAGACACAGCAGTGCCTCTGGGCTGTCCTGCAACAGAGGGGGCAATTCAGCCCCCAATCGCCCACCCCATCCTCCCAGAGTAGAAAGTGAGTGAGGTTCAGAGGAGGGAAGCCCTGCCCAAGGTCCACAGCAAGGGAGCCAGTGCAGGTGGCAGAGCTGGCACAACCTCCACTGGGTTGCACAGGTTTCATTTCTTGGCTTAACCAAGAAGATGCAGGCCTGGGTCCCACTGGACTCGGAGTTGTGTGTCCCTGACTTCTGAGAGAGAGGGATTGGCATCAGAGTCTCCACTCCCACAATGGTCAGGGAGGACAGAGAGACCCAATCCCAGAAAAGGCTGGCAGGTCAGTCTGGAGGAGCACAGCCTCTGGGTCCCTGGTCACTGCCTGCCAGTCACTGTTGGGCTGCCTGGGGCAGAGGTGGCTGACGAGTCAGCTGCAGAGGCCAGAGCCAGGACAGGGCGGTCGGGATTATGGTGGACAGGGCTCAGCACCCCCTGAGGTAGGGCACATCCACAAGAGGGATGCAAGCATGTAAGGACCGCTTAGCGTCAAACTCCGGGGTCCCAATGCTGCATGCTCTAAGTAGCCCCATATTGGTAGAATGGCAGAAGGGAAAGACAAGGTTAGAACATAAATTTTTTTAAAGGAAGCAGAGTGGTCTGGACATTGGGAAACATGGGGTCTAATCCTTGCCATGCTGCCAGTGAGCTGTGTGGCTTTGAGTGCATCACACTGCCTCTCTGAACTTCATCTTTCTTATTTGGAAAAATGAGCAGGTGAGACAGGGTCCCTGGAAAAAAAAGACAGCATGAGCAGCTGACCAAGAGCTCTCCTGGGCCTGGAAAAGGGAAGGCATGGGGATAAAGGATTGCTTTGCTGCGACATCAGAGTCAGAAGAAACAACTAGCACAGCAGCAAGGGAGCACAGCGAGAGGCCAGCCTCCTAAAGACCCAAGGGTAGCAGAGCGGAGAAAGGAAGAGGACAGAGGAGAGAAAGCCTGAGGGGGATGAGTGTGGCAGCAACTGCAGCATGCGGTGAGAGCAGCACCCGACTATTCCTAGGGGATAGCAGTCCTTTAAAACTTGTTTCAAATTGTACATTCCTCGGATCTTGCTCACTAGGCCAGCTACCAATTTATGTGGCTGGTTTGTTCCTAGGACCAGTCTTGGACTTTCCACGCCTGGAGAAAGCCTGGCCAGATGGCGCATGGCAGCCACACCCAGTCGCCCTCAGGCCCCAGAGGCAGGTGAAGGTGCACTCTCTCTGGGCTGCCCTGGGCCTGGGGTCCTAGGCAAGCAGGATTCTGCAGAAGGCAAATGGGCCGCTCCGCCTGCTCCAGGGAGCCCACCCTACCTGCAGATGTTGCCTTCAGTGCCGCTCTCAGGTATCTCCAGGCACTCGTCATTGTCGATGGCCCACTGCTGTCCGGCTGCGCAGCAGGTCTCGATCAGGTCCTTGGTGGAGCCTGTGGATAGCAACATGAGGCAGAGTCACCATACAGAGGTCACAAGTCCAGCAGATGTGCAGGGGCCTGTCGAGGTCTTTACTGAGCAAGCAAACTCACCCACCCCTGATGCTGTGAATGCTGGTCGCTAACAGCCCACAACACAACTGTCTTTGGAGAACTGTCTGGGAGGTGGAGTCCTCCCTACGGGGGCTGGGAGGAGCCCAGCCAATAACAGGCTAACATGGGGCTAGAGCTCAGCCCCCAGTCTCAAAGCAGTTAGCTCTGTGGGGGCCACTCACACTCTAGAGCTCCCAAGGGGTCAGACCGCACGCGGGCCACAGCTTTGTCTGCCTCTCATCCCTCACTCCTCAGAGAGTTTCTCCTGAGAGGTCTCCCCAAATGAACCAACATGTGCACAAGACCCCCCCAACTCAGGCTCTGCTTCTAAGGAACCCAACCTAAGATGCTATGGCAGGACAAGAGATAAGAAAACAGCAGCAGTGGCAGCAAGAGAAGTTTAAGCTCTTCAGGAAATTCACGGAAGGTTCATGTTGAATACACACTTGACCCCTGAACAACACAGCAGTTTCTTCTGCCTCTGCCACCCCTGAGACAGCAAGACCAGCCCCTCCTTCCCCTGAGCCTACTCAGCATGAAGACCGTGAGGATGAAGACCTTTACGATGGTCCATTTCCACTGCATGAATAGTAAACATATTTTCTCTTATGATTTTCTTAATAACATTTTCTTTTCTCAAGCTTACTTTACTACAATACAGAATATAGGCCAGGCACGGTGGCTCATGCCTGTAATCCCAGCACTTTGGGAGGCCGAGGCGGGCGGATCACAAGGTCAAGAGTTCAAGACCAGCCTGGTCAACATGGTGAAACCCCGTCTCTACTAAAAATACAAAAATTAGCCAGGCACGGTGGCAGGCACCTGTAATCCCAGCTACTCAGGAGGCTGAGGCAGGAGAATTGCTTGAACCCGGGAGGTGGAGGTTGTGGTGAGCTAAGATCACACCATTGCACTCCAGCCTAGGCAATAAGAGTAAAACTCCATCTCAAAAAAAAAAAAAAAAAAACACTATATAATATATATAACATACAAAATATGTGTTAATTGACTATTTGTGCTATCAGTAAGGCTTCCTGTCAACAGTTAGCTATTAGTTAAGTTTTTAAGGAGTCAAAAGTTACACATGGATTCTTGACTGTTAGTGGGGTCAGCACCCCTCACTCCTGAGTTGTTCAATGTTCAACTGTATTTGTGGCTGGGGAGGTTGGAAGGAGTCAAGGGAGGGGAGAATGTCTTAAAACTCAAAGGCACAGGCTATAGGTTACAAAAATTAATGAATTAGATTACCTCAAAATTCAAATATGTATAACAAAGAATTCCATGTACACATATAATAGACTGCTGACATACCAGGAGATGTTTCTGGAATGTCCAAAACTGACAAGGAATTGCCATCTACAAAACATAATAAACTCCTTAAAATTAACAAGAAAAAAAAGAACTCCCAAGTAAAACATTCCTTAGGCCAGATGTGGTGGTTCACACCTGCAATCCCAGCATTTTGGGAGGCTAAGATGGGTTCGTCACTTGAGCTCAGGAGTTTGAGACCAGCCTGGACAACATGGCAAAACTCCAATTCCACAAAAAATACAAAAGTTAGCCCAGCTACTCAGGAAGCTGGGGTGGGAGGATTGCTTGAGCCCAGGAATGGGGAGGGGGGTTGGAGGTTGCATTGGGCTGAGACAGAGCCACTGCACTCCAGCCTGAGTGACAGAGTGAGACTCTGTCTCAAAAAATAAAAATAAAATATCCATTAAACTAGAAATATGAGAAAGAGTGAGAAATGCCACGCAGAGGTGGGGACCCCCTTTTCTCCCTTCGTGCTGTATTCCTCCACACTGCTGCATGTCTGCGTGTCTGGGGTGGGAGTGGAGACTGTGGCCAGCTAGAGAGACGTGGCATCGCTTATGCAGTCAAATACAGGCATCATCAAGGACCCAGATGCTCTGATCCTGGTGCCTGTGCCAGGGAAGTCCCCACCACAGCCCATAACACAACCAGTATAAGGATGCCCATGTCAAGTGTTATTTGTGGAAGGGGGTTGGGGACAGCCTGGGTGTCCATCACTGGGGGGAAGATGAGGAAAATCTGGGGCCATGCTACGTGGAGGAGCTGTCAGAAACAACAGACTGGATACACACACAGCAGCATGAGCTGGACGCACGGACACACAGCAGTGTGGAGGAACACAGCACTAAGGGAGAAAAGGAAGAAACCAAATCAGTTCTACTATACAAATTTAAACTATCACACATAAAATAACAATGCATACTTTGCGAGAACACATGATAGCAAAAAACACACTGAGATGAAACTGTCAGCTATGGGGATGGAGGTGGTGGATGGGAATGGAGAAAGACGATGAAAGGAAATAAAATATTAATATATAAATAAAACAAGAGAGAGGATAATAAGAGCCATGCCAAGAAATGAGAAGTGTAATTAACCCAAGCGCTTGCCCCTGAGGTCTGAAAGTGACATTCCTAAGTCAAGTTCATACAGAATGCCTAGACATTTGTGCTGGGGGCAACAAGTAAGAGTTGAGTGCCTCTGAGCTTGATGGGCCTGAGTCCACACCTCAGCATGACCACTGACAGCCGCTTCTCCTCCCTAAAGACTCAGTGTCCTTCTCTGTATGAGGACTGAATGGCTGTGCAGGTGCTAAGGCCCATAAAGCCCTCTAAATGCCCTGAGTAGTTCACGTAAGGGCACAGGGCTGAGGGACAGATGCTGTGAAGGACGGCACCTGCACACTCCAGCAGGAGCAATAGCTCACGGAGGGTCATCAGCTGCGTCACCTTAGCAGGCACAGCAAGTCACCAAGCTTTCCTTAGTTTTCATTCTTTTTCCATAAAACAGGGAAAACAGCTTCCATCACAACCTGTTACTGTTCTGCTCTGAGGCACGGAGAGGAATGAGAACTGGTGTCTACCAGAACACATAGCAAACATCATACTCAATGGGGGAACATTGGACACATCCTCCACTGAATTATTAAGTATTACAAAAATAATGCCCATGGGCCATGCTACTGTATAGAATTGTCCTGGAGATACTAGCAAATGCAGTAAAACAAGAAAAAAGGAGGCCAGGCATGGTGGCTCACACCTGTAATCCCAGCACGTTGAGAGGCCGAGGCAAGCAGATCACGAGGTCAGGAGTTCGAGACCAGCCTAGCCAACAAGATGAAACCCTGTCTCTGCTAAAAATACAAAAAAATTAGCCAGGCTTGGTGTCATGCACCTGTAATCCCAGCTACTCGGGAGGCTGAGGCAAGAAAATTGCTTGAACCCAGGAGGCGGAGGTTGCAATGAGCCAAGATCGCACCACTGCACTCCAGCCTGGGCAACAAAGCAAGACTCATCTTAGAAAAAAAAGAAAGAAAGAAAAAAGGGCCAAAGAAATAATAGAAAGAAGAAGCAATAGTCATTATTGGCAGATGTTATGGTTTCATTGTCCTAGACAATCCAAGAGAATCAAAACTCACAATGTATTAGAATTAATACGATTAACAATAATGATTATAATACAACAGCCAAAAACAAAAACAACACACTCAAATTAGTGGCTTTCCTATACCCCCGTAACAATTAAATAAAAAAGTTAACAGGAAAAAATTCCCATTCAAAAGAGAAACAAACCTAGAAATGAATCGACAGTAAACACGCTTGATTCACATGAAGAAGAAAATTTGATTGTCTAATGAGTACAAGGTACACTTTATTCAAAATACATATCACGTGTCTAATATGTACCTTAAAGATGTCAATTCTCCTCTACTTACTCTACAACTTCAATGCGATTCCAACCAAAGCAAAGTGTAAATGCCAGAGAATTTGTCATGTTAATTCTAAAATTCATCCAAAAAAAGAAATGTTTAAGAATACCCAAGAACATTTCTGAAAAATAAGAACAGAGAAGGCAGACTTTCTCCAACAGTATCAGAATACACTTCAAAGTTCTAATAATTAAAACAAGAAGACAAGGAGCTCAATGGAAGAGAAAAGAGTTCAGAAACAGACCCATGTACATATGGGAATTGAATATATGATGAAGGTGGCATTCGAACTTAGCAGGGAAAGAATTTAATATATGATGCTGGGATCCACATCACGCCATACACGAAAGTAAGTTCTAAATCTATAAAAGCAGTATTAGAATAAAATTTCCAAAGATGATTTTAGAAAAAAGAGAATCTTCTTCAGAAATAAAATCCATAGTCTGCAATCCCAGAACTCTGGGAGGCTGAAGCAGGAGGATCACTTGAGGCCAGTAGTTTGAGACCAGCCTGAGCAACATAGTGTGATTGTCTCTTAAAAAGAAAAAAAATTTAACCAGGCATGGTGGTACATGCCTGCATTCCCAGCTACTCAGGGGCCTGAGGGGAAAGGATTGCTTAAGCCCAGGAGATGGAGGCCTCAGTGAGCCGTGCTTGTGCCACTGCACTCCAACCTGGGTGACAAGAGTAAGACCTTGTCTCAAACAAACAAATAAATAACCCTCTCACAGCCGTCAGCACTGTGAGAGCCTCTTGTTGATGAGTTTACTTTCTCAGTCCTCTGTTTCCTTCTCTGCAATGTCAGCTCCCAGACAGTAGGTAGCTCTCTTATCTATCTTCTTCACAGCCGTATCTCAGCCCCTGGCAAATGGTGGGTGTTCAATGAGTATTTGCTAAATGAATCTAGGAGACCTTTGGCAACTGAGAGGCGCTGTGTCAGAGGCTGGCATCAGTGCTCACTGTCTGAATGGAACATGGCTCAGACATGTCTGTCCCAGGACTCAGGAGCACTGGGTGCCAGGCAGAGCCCTGCCTCCACCTCCCAGGATGCCACAGTCCTGACTTGAGTCTCTGCGGCCACTGAGAGTGATGCCACCACTCAATGCCTCATCCCCTCTTGTTACATTCTGGCCATGTGGGAGACTCTCCTTATTTGAATACTTCTGGTGGCAGGAGGTGACTCTGCCCAGGCGGCTTATCCTCTCTTCTGCATAGCTCAAACTCACAACATTTTTCTACAGGACCAAATACTTCCTCCCTAAACTTCTTCCAAGATTGCCTTATAGAAATTACGGTCCCTGGCTCTTAGCCAGATGACATCAGTGGGATGCCCAATGAAGATAACAGTAACAGCTGAAATATAGCAGTGCTAGCAACCAGCCAGGCAGGGTCACAGCACACGAACCTCACAGTTACTAAGAGTGAGAACTGTTGGCATTCCTATTTCACAGACGAGTTGGGGAGTTAGAAATCCCAAGCAGAGTGACTACACATAACAAAAATGCACTGTAGTCAGGTGGACACCCTCAACACCCTGACTTGATCACTATGAATTACATACATGTCACAGAATTTCACATGCACCCACCCCATAAATGTGTACAAATGGCCAGGCACGGTGGCTCACACCTGCAATCCCAGCACTTTGGGAGGCCGAGGTGGGCGGATCACCTGAGGTCAGGAGTTTGAGACCAACCTGGCCAACACGACGAAAACTCGTCTCTACTAAAAGTACAAAAATTAGCCGGGCATGGTGGCGGGCACCTGTAATCCCAGCTACTCAGGAGGCTGAGGCAGGAAAATCGCTTGAACCCGGGAGGCAGAGGTTGCAGTGAGCCGAGATCATGCCACTGCACTCCAGCCTGGGTGACAGAGCAAGACTCCGTCTCAAAAAAAAAAAAAAAAAAAGTGTACAAATGTAAAGCAAGTCACCAGCCTCAATTTCCCCTCTTCTCCTCCTTTCTCCAGACCTGAGCTTCTCCATGTCTGTCACACAGGTGACCTGATGCAGCCGATCCTGAAGGTCCTCTCTGAGACTCTAACCGTCACCAGCCCGAGAGATGCTCTGCTTTCGTGGGTGTTGAATGGTGCTCTCTGCCGGCTCCTCCTTGATCAGGTGCCAGGGTTCAGCCTGCGCTTGGTAGGTTTACCCCCATTCTCTCCTGGCCACCTTCCTTCTCAAACAAAGCTCAGGAACTATGTCCCTTATGCTGGGAGGGTCACCCACTTGCAGCAGGAGGGGAAATTGTGTAGGTACCATGAGTGGCATTGCCAGGTGCCATCCAAAATGTGGGAGGCAGAGCCAGGCAAAGCCCAGCAAGGTGAGTGAGTACCCCTCATCTTATGTCCAGAGGCCCCAGCCCTCCACCCTGATTCTCCAAGGCTCCGCCCAGCAGCCACCTCCTCTCTTCTAGGACCACCTCTCACAGGTCCCCTAGCCTCTGCCTGGCACTCGCTCTCTCTCTCTCTCTTTCGCTCTCTCTTTCTGTCGTGTTTTTTAAGTTCCTGAGCACCAGACTTTTGGAGTCTCAGCCCTGGGGCTTCTTCTATTCTCCAACACACCCTGGCCTGGCTGATCTCATCTCCAAGCTTCCAATGCCACCTTCCCCTGGCCCCCACCCCCCACGTCACATGCACATGCCCACAGCTGGCCAAGAAACCACCCCAGATGTCTCCCTGGCACTTCCCCAGCTGGAATTTGCTCAGCTCCAGATTCTCCCAAGCCGCCCCCTCCCTGGGTCTTCCTGTGTCAACAAAGGCCCTACCATCCTCAGGACCCTCCCAGGCCAATCCCCCATCCCCCACCTCCCTCCAATCCATCACGCACAGGGCCATCTCCAAAGGCATCCCAGTCCACCGGCCACGCCCTCCTCCACCACTCCCTCCTGCACTCCTTGCCTCCATGCTGTCGCCCTCCAGCTCATCACCCACGGGGCTATAGAATGACTGTCCACAAATACAAATCAGATTGGATCGTTCCTCCGCCTATGGCCCCCCATGGTCCCCACTTTCCTTACAAAGTCCTACACAGTGGGGCCCTGCCCGCCTCCCCTAGTGACCTCCTTTCTCTGACTCACTCTTCAACTCGCTCTCTCTCCTCAGGACCTGCTCGGGCTCAGTCCTGCCCCAGGACCTTGGCATTTGCCATGCTGCTGCCTGGAATCTTCCACCTCTCCCTGTGCCAACTGTTGCCCCCACTCTCTATAGGGCAGGCTCCTTCTCTTTCTGGGGGTCTCTCCTCCTCAGAGAGGGTCTCCCTAACTTCCATATCTAAACTAACTCCTACTCAGCCCTCATCATGTCATCTTACCTAGTCTTCCTCACAATGCTCTGGCCTTCCACATCCCAGAGTCATCTTGGGGAGCCCTGGGGCTCCACAGATCCCATGGAAAAGCCACTGCCCCACAGGATAAAGTGCCTCTCTCTAGAGTGAGACTCAGGGCCTTCACAGCACAGCCCAGACTCAGTTCCCAGGAACACACACCTTCTTTTGTTCTATGCCTTTGCACACGCTGTTCCATGCTGGGATGCCCTTCTTCTACCTTGGCCAACTGGCAAGTATCCAACTACCCATCCCTAATGAGCCAGTCCAAATGTGACTCCCTGCCTGTGTGTCCGTCCAGCAGGCTCTGTCTAACACCCAGGAAAAGCAGCTCCCTCCTCTGACTTCACTCATATCCTTCCACCACAACGTCCCTGTCGGGTGGCAACCTGTCCCAACCACCAGACTGGGAGGGTCTCGTGGGCCAACAATCATCCTAATCATTTCAGGGTCTCCAGTGCCCAGCACACAGCACAGACCGGGTCCCTGGTAAAATCTGGGGCTGGGTGAAATATTTCAGGCTCTTGGTGTATATCATCTCATGTAAAGCTCACATCACAATGGGAGGTCGGTGTGATGATTCCCCTGTCCCAGAGGTATAAAAAGAGGTTCTAAGAGTTTAACAGAGGCAGCCCAGGGGCACAGCCTTAGAGAAATTACAAGGAAGAATGCAAACCCTTACTAGCCACCTCCCCTTACACCACCTCTATGTAGCAGATGTTACCAGGCTCACAAGACGAGCACAGGCATGTCCTTCCACTGCTGGAAGCACAGGTGTGTGGCTGGGCCACCACTCACTGGCTGGGGCACTTGGGCAAGTCACTCAGCTTCTGAGCCTCCATGTCCTTGCCTGCAAAATGGGCAAGTAACCCTCCCCACCCACATTTCACAAGTGGGAATGTAAGATTCAGTGCATGGCAAATAGCTGGTACTCAGTAAACACAACCTCCCTGTCTCCTGGCACATACAAGATGCTTGGTGACTGCTTTCCAAATTAATTAACAAAGGGGCAGACAAATCCATGGAAGGATTGGCAACCATCCCTTCAGCAGCAGGAGCTGGTGCAGCCTTCAGCCACGCCTACCCTACCTCTTCTTTCCTCTGGCTTTTCGAGAATTCCCCATTTCTGTCCACTTTGCTGCTTTGCAGGAGCTCAGGCCAAGGGGAACAAGGCCTTCCCCATCTGCTGGTTCTCAGCAGCACTGCGGAAAGAGAGACGCAGGTGCTCTCCCACTCTGACAGCCCAGCCTCGACCCAGAGGTTCTCTCTGGCCTCCTGGGATTGGCAGTGACATGGCCCCGCAACATCCCTGCTTCAGAACACACTGCCATGGTTGACTTCACAGCATCAGGGCTCCGGGCCTGGTAGCAGGGTGAGCATGACCCTTACTTAGCAGGAACCCCGCTGTTCCCACGCCGAGCGGCACAGAGCAGGTCCACTCTGGAAAACCACTCATTGTCCCCTGGTAAAGCAGAAGGCGCCACACCCATGACACTGAGTATTCTGGTGGTCTCCAGGTGGTTTCCAAGTGCCCACAAATGAGAGGAAGGGTCCACAGCCTGCAGCGTGACCACATGATGCCAGCCACCTCACTGCCACCATGTGCCAGGACCCACCAGCACTGCACTGGGGAAAGAGGCAGCCACAGGGGAGTACTGCACACAGCCTTTCATGTGAGGCTCAGAAACAGAGAAGAGTGAGGCAAGAATGTTCAGGGGTAAATTATAAAGAAAAGGAGGGAACTCCTGTTGACTGCCATCAGGACGGTGGTAACTATGGAGTGGGGTGTCAGGGACGACCCTATGGTTTCTGTCTTGCTGCCCATGTGGACACTTCCTGAACTGCTCTTCTCCTCCCAAACAAAACAGTACTGAAAAAGGTAGAATGATCAGAAAACTCTAAGACTAAAGACTAAAAGACTCTTTTAAAAATAGATCCAGGCCAGATGCAGTGGCTCACGCCTATAATACCAGCATTTGGGGAGGCCAAAGAGGGAGGGTTGCTTGAGGCCAGGAGTTCAAGACTAGCCTGGGCAACACAGCCAAACTCCATCTCTACAAAAAATTTAAAAATTAGCCAGGCATGATGGTGTGTGCCTATAGTCCCAGCTACTTGGGAGGCTAAGGGAGGAGGATCACTTGAGCCTGAGAAGTCAAGGCTGCAGTGAGCCATGATCGTGCCACTGCACTTCAGCCTGGGCAACAGAGCAAGACCTTATCTAATATATACATATATACACATATATATACATATGTGTGTGTGTATATATGTGTGTGTGTGTATATATATATAAACAATAATAAATTTTAAAAATAAAATCAAGGTAAGTGAAACAAGCCAGATATACAAGGATAAAGACTATGATTCCACTTGTATGGGGTCCTTAGAGTAGTCAACTCACAGAGATAGAAAATGGAATGGTGGGTGCCAAGGGCTGGGAGTAGGGGTATAGGGAGTTAGTGTTTAATGGAGACAGAATTTCAGTTTGAAAAGATGAAAAATTTCCAGAGGTGGATGGTGGTAATGGGTGCACAATGAGGTGGATGTAATTCATGCCTTGGAAGAGCACAACTAAAAATAGAAAATGTCATGTTATGTGATAAAATAATAATAATAATAATGCATTGCAGTGTAAAAAAGTTGTGGGCCAGGTGCGGTGGCTCACGCCTGTAATCCCAGCACTTTGGGAGGCCGAGGCAGGCAGATCACGAGGTTAGGAGATTGAGACCGTCCTGGCTAACACAATGAAACGCCATCTCTACTAAAAATACAAAAAATTGGCTGGGCGTGGTGGTGGGCACCTGTAGTCCCAGCTACTCGGGAGGCTGAGGCAGGAGAATCGTGTGAACCTGGGAGGCGGAGTTCGCAGTGAGCCAAGATCGTGCCACTGCACTCCAGCCTGGGTGACAGAGCGAGACTCCGTCTCAAAAAAAAAAAAAAGTTGTGACCCCACAATTCTTGTAGGGATCTCATCTGCTGATAGATTAGATGCCCCCATGAACACAAACAGGAAACATCACAGATTCTGATGCATTTGTGACAGCAAAGATCCAGAAACAACCTAAATCCCACCTGCAGGGCAGTGATTAAATAACTGATGCTGACCAGCCTAGGCAACACAGTGAGCCTCCATCTCCACAAAAACATTTAAAAAATTAGCCAAGCATGGTAGCATGCACCTGTGGTCCCCACTACTTGGGAAGCTGATGCAGGAGAATGCCTTGAGCCCAGGAGGTCTAGGCTGCAGGAAGCGGTGATCATGCCACTGCACTCCAGTCTGGGGACAGAGTAAGACCTTATCTCAAAACAAAGCAAAACTGATGCTATATCCATCTAATCGTATGCAGCTGTTAAAAAGCATTAGATCTGCATGCACTTATATGAAAACAATTTCCACATGTACTATGAATAATTTTTTAAGGGTCAATCCTGAATAGTATCTTTAATAAGCTACCATTTGTCTTTCTAAAAAGATGCATGGATATGCACGGATTATTTCTTGAAGGAGACCCAAGAAACTGGTAACTGTGGCTCTCTTGGGGAGGGACTCAGTTCTGGGGAGGGAGGAAGGAAACTGACTGTTTACCCCTTTTGTATTTTGTATTTGTTTCTTATCTTATGCAGGTATTACCCATTTTCTGAGGATTCTAAGTTCCTTTGATCATAGGACAATGGGTTCCTGGAACAATCCAATGCAGAGGTCATGACCCCTCTAGACAGTCCCAGTCCCTTGACATTAAAGCCTTAAGGAATTCTGGCTTTGAAAATGCTGCAGAGAAGTTTCCACACCTGGCAGGAGGGTGGCGATAGGGCCATCTCCGCCAGGCCCCTGTTTGGACAGGATGTTTGTAGGGCCTGAGTGAACAGTGCAGAGAAGGCTGCAGCCCTGATGTTCCCGCCAGCCTTGGTGTTCTCCTGGGCGTGTGGAGGGACGGGGGGGGGGATTACTTGAAAGTCTGGGGGCACCTTAAATTTTTTTTATGAGGACTGTAAAATGGACAGACAGAAAGGGTTTGTGAACCTGGGTCTGCCTTCCTCCCCGGGATCACAGAAACCAGCAGAGGATGGCTAAGAAACAGCAGGAGTGGGGTCTGCCTGAGCTCACGCAACTCAGGATGAGGGATGCCTTCCTCAGCAGGCAGAGCAGCCCCAGCCAGCCCCCTCAGCACCAGCTTCTGTGTCCCCACTGCTCTCTGCGGCCCTCACATCACCTTCTCCTCTGTGGGTGTTTACCATCTGGACACCCCAGCCTAGCCCAGAGGAGGCACCTGGCCAGTCCTGCCAACCGACCAGATCTCAGGCTTGGCAGAGCTACCTGCTGGACCCCAGCCTGCACCCATAGTATCTTCCCTCTGGTTCTAGAAGGAACGTCCCAGTCCCAGCCCCCATCTTGCAGACCAGCAGACAGCTGTGGAAAGAGGAGGCACAGCTTGCCCCAGACCACACACCCAGCTGGGGCAGCCACAGGATCTCACCCCAGCTGCACGGCTCCAGAGTGCAGGCTCCTGAGCCAAGCATCAAAGAAAGGAAAGAAGGGGAGGGAAGTTCAAGTACCCATCCACATCAATTCTTCCAAGGGAAGCAGGGCCCTCCCTACCACCCCTCTGGCCCCTTCCCCAAGCCCACTCTCACAGCAGGCTCTCAGCTATGCACCATCCTGCACACGGTCTGGAGCCGGGGGCCCGGGCTCTGAGGTCCCTCTGCATCCCCAGCAGTGTGCCACCTGAAAGCCAGCCTGACCATTCAGCTCTGCCAGCTCGAGATGCCTGGCAAGAGCTGTTTCCTGGGCCCAGGTCAGGGGCTAGAGCTCCCCCTCCCTCCAGAGTCCGCAGAACCAGGATCACTTTAGTAACAGCCACCACCCAGCGGGGAAAACCAAAGACCCAGGGAGGCAGAGCGACGTGCCCAAGGTCACACACAGGGTTTAAATGACAGGCTTCTTTTGTGAGGTGATCCTCACTCCCCAGGAAAGGAGTCAAAGCTGCCCAAGCTGCAGGTCCCCTGAGCCCAGGAATGGTGAAAGACGGGGTCTGAGCACAGAGAGAAGCCTACCACGGTGAGGGACCTCCGCCCGCCCAGAGAGAAGCCCATCACAGCAGGGACCTCTGCTCCACCCAGAGAGAAGCCCATCACAGCAGGGACCTCCGCCCGCCCAGAGAGAAGCCCATCACAGCAGGAACCTCTGCTCCACCCAGAGAGAAGCCCATCACAGCAGGAACCTCTGCTCCGCCCAGAGAGAAGCCCATCACAGCAGGGACCTCCGCCCGCCCAGAGAGAAGCCCATCACAGCAGGAACCTCCGCCCGCCCAGAGAGAAGCCCATCACAGCAGGGACCTCTGCCCTGCCCAGCACCACCCCCAGCCCATCAAGCCTGGGCAAGCAGCTCTCTGAGCGACAGAACTCTGCCCGTGTTTCTACACGCAGCCCCCAAACATCAAGGAGGGTGAGTCTAACCACACCCTTGGTATCCTACCCACCCACTGGGGTCTATGAGCTTTCCAAAAGTCTCCAGAAAAAATGCTTGACTCCTGGGCCTGGGAAGAAAATATAATGGCTCCAAAATCTAAAGAGACAACCACAGAAAAGAACAGGGAAAATGTTCACTTAAAAGTCTATAAATTTAGGCCGGGCGCGGTGGCTCAAGCCTGTAATCCCAGCACTTTGGGAGGCCGAGACGGGCGGATCACGAGGTCAGGAGATCAAGACCATCCTGGCTAACACCGTGAAACCCCGTCTCTACTAAAAAATACAAAAAACTAACCGGGCAAGGTGGCGGGCACCTGTAGTCCCAGCTACTTGGGAGACTGAGGTAGGAGAATGGCGTAAACCTGGGAGGCGGAGCTTGCAGTGAGCTGAGATCCGGCCACTGCACTCCAGCCTGGGCAACAGAGCGAGACTCCGTCTCAAAAAAAAAAAAAAAAAAAAGTCTATAAATTTTACAAGATATCAGCTTGTCGACTGTAGCTCAGCTCAGCTTAACTCTGAAGTGGAGGTAAAATGAGTGTTATAAAAGCTTGCAGTGTCGGGGGCAGAGGAGGAGGAGGTACGGTGCCTTAAGATGGGCTGCTTCCGGGGCTAAGAGAAGAAGAATTCATACTTGCTGATGGCTACAGCCACCCACACTGGGGACTTTTGAATATGTCACCCACTTAATTCTCCCCACAACCCTGCAGGCTAGGGGCAATTATCTTCCACTTTTTTTTTTTTTTGAAACAGAGTCTCACTCTGCCACCCAGGCTGGAGCGCAGTGGTGCAATCTCAGTGGTGGGATCTCGGCTCACTGCAATCTCTGCCTCTCAGGTTCAAGCAATTCTCCTGCCTCAGCCTCCCGAGTAGCTGGGACTACAGGGGTACACCACCACAGCCAGCTAATTTTCATATTTTTAGCAGACACGGGGTTTCACCATGTTGGCCAAGCTGGCCTTGAACTCCTGACCTCGTGATCCACCCACCTCAGCCTCCTAAAGCGCTGGGATTACCGGTGTGAGCCACTGCGCCTGGCCAATTATCTTCCTCTTAAAGGTGAAGAAAGTGACTGTACCAAGATTGGAATGCAGCTCTGCCTGTCCCCAAAGCCCAGGCTGTTGTCTACCAGAGACAAACTTGAAAACATTTCCTTATGTTTATATCACAATGTGAGTGTGCAAATTAACTTTAACCCATGCCTGGGTAGTTAACATGTGCAGGACTCCAATGAGGATCCAACCCTCCAGAGGTGGTTGCTAAATTCAGTGTGAATATTGCCGTCCTATCTGTGACGACTGCAGAAATCGCCGCAATGCTTTGCAGTTCCTCCCATTGAGAAGTGACATCTATTTCCCCACCTGTTGAATCTGGGCTGACCTCGTGACTATGTTGCCCTGGACAATAGGCTATAGCACAGGTGAAATCCAAAGGGGCCTTTTGGCTTCTGCTCTCTCTCCTGGACTCTGTTGTCTGGACTGGCCTGATGGAGGATAAGAGAGCACAGACAACCATCCCAGCAGAGGCCATCCCAGACCAGCCATCCCCCAGCTGAGCCCCCAGCTGACCACAAACACAGGAGCAAGCTTAGCTAACATCAGCCACACCTGGCCCACATCAGCAGAGCCCAGCCCAAATTCCCAACTCACAAAATGAGCTAAATAAACTGTTGCCAAAGCAAACTAATATGAGCCACAAATACGTAGAAAATGAAGTGTTAAAATCAATACAATTTGCAATAGTCTTGAAAACATCAATTAGCTAAGAATACATCTAATTAAAGATATACAAGAACTCTACACTAAAAATGACAAAACACTCCCAAAAGAAAATAAAAACAACCTAAACAAATAGGGGGATATATCACCCATTCATGGGCTGGAAACTTAATATTGAGATGCCAATTCTCTCAAATTTGAGCTACAGATTCAATACAATACCAATTGAGATGCTAGCAGCCTTTTAAAAGGGCTAATTCCAAATTTCAATGGAAATGCAAAGGACCCAGAATAGCTGAAACAATCTTGAAAAAGAAGAAAAATGCTGGAAAACTCTCACTAGCAGATATTAAAAATTACTACAAGGCTACAGTAATTAAGACAGAGTGGTAATGGTGCAAAGATAGATAATGGAACAGAAAAGAGAGGCCCAAAAACACTGGCTGGGTGTGGCGGCTCACGTCTGTAATCCCAGCAAGTTGGGAGGCTGAGGTGGGTGGATCACCTGAGGTCAGGAGTTTGAGAGCAGGCTGGCCAACATGGTGAAACCCCGTCTCTATTAAATATACAAAAATTAGATGGGTGTGATGGCAGGTGCCTGTAATCCCAGCTACTTGGGAGGCTGAGGCAGGAGGAGGATCGCTTGAACACAGGAGGCGGAGGTTGCAGTAAGCTGAGATTGCACCACTGCACACTCCAGCCTGGGCGACAGAGTGAGACTCCGGCTTAAAAAAAAAAAAAAAGAAAGAAAGAAAAAGAAAAGAGAGGCCAGAAACAGACCATACAGATGCAACCACTGGATTCCTGGAGAAGCTAACAATGTAATGCAGTAGGGGAAAGACGGCCTTTTCAACACACAGTGCTGGGCCAGCTGAATGTCTATTTGTAAAAAACTGAATTTTGATTCCTACTCACACCGTACCCAGAAACAAGTTCCAGATGGACTAAGGAGCTAAATTTGAAAGGTAAAACAACAAAACATCAAGGATGTAACAGAAAAATATCTTTACGACCTTGGGAGAGACATCGATTTCTTAAACAGGACACAAAATCTTGAAAAAGAAGACAACACTGGAAAACTCTCACTAGCAGATATTAAAAATTACTACAAGGCTACAATAATCAAGACAGAGTGGTAATGGTGCAAAGATAATGGAACAGAAAAGAGAGGCCAGAAAACATTGGCCGGGTGGGGTGGCTCACGCCTGTAATCCCAGCACATTGGGAGGCTGAGGCGGGTGGATCACCTGAGGTCAGGAGTTCGAGAGCAGCCTGGCCAACACGGGTGAAACCCCATGTGAGATATCTAGGGGCTATTTGTTAATACAAAATGTATTAACATAAATATACGGATCAATAGAAGACACTTCATTCCAATTTAGACTTTGTGTTCCTCAGATGACAACATTTGCAATGAATTCATCAGGAAGTTTTATTAAGAGAGTAGAAAAGCAAGTCCTAGAATGAGATCACATATGTGGAATCCAACAAGAGACTCATAACCAGAACACATTTTTAAAATGCCTATGAATCAATAAGACAAAGAAACTTAATTTTAAAATAGGCAAATGACAACAAAATAGCCAAGAGTAATATGAAAATATAGACAACATCATAACTTGTAAGAGAAGGCAAATAAAGGCCACAGTGAGCTATTACTACACACCCTCCAGACTGGCCAAAATTACAAAGAATGGCAACCACCAGAGCCGGCAAAAATGTGGAGCAAATGGAACTCTCATGCATGGCTGGTAGGGATGTAAACTGGCAATGTACTTTGGAAAACCATTTGGCAGTATCTGCTAACGTTAAACATAACCTTTGATGCAGCAACTCCAGTCCTGTATGTATCCAACAGATATGGATGCCTAAGTCTTCCAAAGACACAGACAAGAATGCTCACAGCAACTGTGTGCAGCATGGAACCCAAATGTCCATCTACACTAAAATTGATTTTTAAAACTATGATTTATTCCTGCAATGGAATCATAAACAGTAATTTTCTAAAAATGAACTACTGCTATATGCACGAACATGCATGAGTCTCAAATACTTGATCTTGAGCTAAAGAAGCCAAACACAAGCAAGATCACGCTGTACATTCCCATCATTCAAAATAAATTCAAGAATAGGAAACAAAACAGGGCTGGGCATGGTGGCTCACATCTGTAATCCCAGCACTTTGGGAGACTGAGGCAGGTGGATCATTTGAGGTCAGGAGCTCAAGACCAGCCTGGCCAACATGATGAAACCCCATCTCTAGTAAAAATACAAAAATTAGCCAGGCGTCATGGTGGGCACCTGTAATCCCAGCTACTTGGGAGGCTGAGGCATGAGAATCACTTGAACCTGGGAGGCGGAGGTTGCAATGAGCCAAGATGGCACCTCTGGACTCCAGCCTGGGCAACAGAGCGAGACTCTGTCTCAATAAATTAATTAATTAAAGACTAGGCAAGAGTTAGGCCAGGCACGGTGGCTCCTGCCTATAATCCCAGCACTTTAGGAGGGCAAGGCAGGAGGATTGCTTGAGGCCAGGAGTTTGAGACCCACCTGGGCAACATAGGTAGACCCCATCTCTACAAAAAAATCAAAAATAATGGGCAAGAATAATAGATGGTGATAAAAGTCAAAATAATGGTTTCAGGCAGCAATGGGGTGTAAGAACTCAGAAAGGGCACCAGGAAAACTCTGGGGTGCTTGAAATGCTTTCTATCTTGACTGTGGAATGCCTGGGTTTACACATTAAGTAGAAACTTGCTGGGCTGTTCTATTAAGGCTTGTTGCTTTACTGTCTATACATTTTACTCTAATAAAAAGCTCTAAGAGGAGTACTGTTATATTAATTTGGATTAAAAGACACTCAAGAGCATGTATATTATGCTTCAATAGAAACTTTAAGAAAAAAGAAAACTCAGGACACATAACAACCAAAAATAAACCAAATATCTAATCATCCTTGATTAGACAGTACTTTCACAAAACGAGCTATACGATACCCTTTGGGAAGAGGAAGAGAGAGATTAATATAGTCTGAATATTAGAAGGCATTAGGGCATTGGTAATTGTGTTATGTGTAGGGTCATAGTATGTGATAATATTAGAGAATATCGTTATTTTTTAGAGTTGCAAGATACAGTGTCAAGATTGAAATATCCGTGTGTGTGTGTCCCAAATGAGAGAGAGCACTGGATAATGATGAGGCTGAGCCCATTCTTCACTGAGCCCCCTTCCCCCTCAAACAGCCCCAGTGAAAGTCTGTCCCAGCTGCTTGGTGTGGGCTGGGGTTCCAGCTGGAACCCTGAGATGTTAGTGAGCTGTGGCTGGGAGAGTCACAGTTACCAAAGGGGGCTTGATGGTGGGCTTCAACAACATGGGGGGGAGGGGCTGTGAGACCCCATAGTATCTGACTTCCAGCTGCTCCTTAGAAAGCTCTGGACAGTGGTATGTTCTCAGTCAGATGACCTATGGACAAGCCTCACCCTTCCACAACCTTCCAGGGAGCCAGTGATGTGTGCGACTGTCATCGGCATTTTCATGGGTTATTTTTGTTGAGATGTCTAGGGGCCAACTCTATGCGAAAGAGAGAAAAGTATCTTGCACAATTCTGGGCCGCCCTGATTCAGGAGAAGCACAGAAATTCTTGACAAGTTTAACTATGTTTAAAAAGAAATGTGTGGAACTTGCAAGACACTAAAAGTGTGCACTGTCCCTTCTCAGAAAGAACTGTGAATTACATTATTTTTTAAGGAACTGCTATTACCTAAGAGGCTGTATTTCTGCTCAAACTGAAGTTTGATGTAATTCTGATTCTTAGAATAATGTTTTGTGTTACTTATAGATAAATCTTATAAATGACTTAATTCTGTTTATTGTTTTTTCTTTCTCGCTTAATTTCCAGCCCATCATACGTATAGTTTAGTAGGATATATTTAACTACATAGCAATTTTGGTGTTCCCAGGCCAGTATTTACTGTGAGAAATGTAAACATACCTTTTTAGAAACATTAATAAATAGTGATTGATAAAAAATAAAAGTCAAAATATCACATAATATAAACTGGATCTTTTTTTCTCTTAGAAGTAAACAGGAAATGGGGCACCAGAGCTGTCCAGCGTGGTTTTCTGCAAAGCCTCAGGTGATCCGCGCTGGCCGGGGAGGCGTTGACTCAGAAGTCCTGCCTGGAGAAGAGGCAGCAGATACCCCGGGAGCAGCCACCAGCTGTGCTCTGCCAGAGCAAAGCCAAGGTGGTCTGGGACCTGGAGCTCAGGGTTCCCAATGAGAAGCCACGGGGCCAGGCTGGGGCCCTTCCAGAACCGAATGCCCTGTGCCTCCACCTGGCAGATTTCCATTACCCTTCACCCCACACAATTATGCATCACTTAACGAAGGGGACACATTCTGAGAAAGGACACTTTATGTCCTTACCCACACCTAAGTGGCATAGACTACGACACACCTGGGCTGCATGATGTAGCCTTGCTCCTAGGCGACACACCTGTCCAGAACTTGACGGTACTGAGAACTACTATAGGCAGCTGGAACACAATGGTAAGTATTTGTGAATCTAAACAAAGCTAGACATAGAAAAGGCACAGTAAGAATACGGTATAAAAGATAAAAAGTGGTTCCCCTGTATAGGGTCTGCAGACCCAGAAAATCTGAGACAGGTCTCAGTTAATTCAGAAAGTATTTTAAGTTTTTTTTTCAAGGTTGAGGATACGTGCCCAAGACACAGCCTCAGCAAGTCCTGACCACTGGTGCCCAGGGTGGTTGGAGTGCAGCTTGGTTTTGTACATTTTAGGGAGGCATGAGACATCAATCAAGTACATTTAAGAAACACATTAGTTTGGTCCAGAAAGGCAGGACAACTCAAAGCAAGATTGAGTGCGCCTCCAGGCCATAGGTAAATTTAAACATTTTCTGGTTGACCATTGGTTGAGTTTGTCTAAAGACCTGGGATCAACAGAAAGGAATGATGTTTGGGATAGGATAAGAGGTTGTGCATGGTGTAGTTTTATCATGCAGATGAAGCTTTTAGCTAGGCTGTAAAATGTTTCTTATCAGACTTAAAATCTGTGTTGATGTTAATGTAAGAGGTATAATGAAGCCTGTCCAACCCCCACTTCCCTTCATGGCCTGAACCAGTCTTTCAAGTTAAATTTTAAGAGCCCCTGCTGAGGAGGAAGTCCAGTTAGATGGTTGGGGGCGACGGAGGGCGGGGCTTTAGAATTTTATTTTTGGTTTACAGGGCCCTTACCACCCATGGAGCTTGCAGGACTGGACGCTGCCCTGGGTGACTCAATGAGTGAGTGCATTTGAAGACCTGGGGCACTACTGTGCACTACTGCAGATTTTAGAAACACTGGACACTTCGGCTACACTAAATTTAGTTTAAAATATTTTTCTTACTTCAATAATAAATTCATCTTAGCTTACTGTAATGTTTTTACTTTATAAACTTTAATTTTTTACCCTTTTGTAATAATGCTTACCTTAAAACATAAATGCCCTCATTGTACAGCTATAGAAAAATATTTCTTTATAACTTACTCTATATGTGCTTTTATTTTTTTTTTTTTTTTTTTTTGAGACAGAGTCTCGCTGTGTCACCCAGGCTGGAGTGCAGTGGCCTGATCTGGGCTCACTATAAACTCCACCTCCCGGGTTCAAGCGATTCTCCTACCTCAGCCTCCCGAGTAGCTGGGATTACAGTCCTGCGCCACTGTGACCGGCTAATTTTTGTATTTTTAGTAGAGACAGGGTTTCACCATGTTGGCCAGGCTGGTCTCAAACTCCTGACCTCAGGTGATCCGCCCTCCTCAGCCTCCCAAAGTGCTGGGATTACATGCATGAAACACCGCACCCAGCCTATTTTTAATTTTTTTTTTTTTTTTTTTTTTTTTTTTTACTTTTAAAACTTTTTTCTTAAAAACTAAGACATAGGCCGGGTGCGGTGGCTCACTCCTGTAATCCTAGCACTTTGGGAGGCTGAGGCGGGCGGATTGCCTGAGCTCAGGAGTTTGCAACCAGCCTGGGCAACACGGTGAAACCCATCTCTACTAAAATACAAAAAAGAAAAGAAAAATTAGCTGGGCGTGGCGGCATGCACCTGTAGTCCCAGCTACTCAGGAGGCTGAGACAGGAGAATTTTCTTGAACCCCAGGGGCGGAGGTTGCAGTGAGCCAAGATCACGCCACTGCACTCCAGCCTAGGCGACAGAGCGAGACTCCGTCTCAAAAAAAAAAAAAACAAACAAAAAACTAAGACATAGGTCAGGCATGGTGGCTCATGCCTGTAATCCCAACCCTTTGAGAGGCCGAGGCAGGCAGATCACGAGGTCAGGAGTTCGAGACCAGCCTGACCAACATGGTATAACCCCGTCTCTACTAAAAATACAAAAATTAGCCTGGTGTGGTGGTGGGCACCTGTAATCCCAGCTACTCAGGAAGCTGAGGCAGAAGAATTGCTTGAACCCGGGAGCTGGAGGTTGCAGTGAGCTGAGATCACACCACTGCACTCCAGCCTAGGCAACAAGAGCGAGAATCCATCTCAAAAAAAGAAAAAAGAAACTAAGACATAAACACACACACTAGCCTAGGCCTCCACAGGGTCAGGATCATCAATATCACTGCCTTCCACCTCCACATCTTATCCCACTGGGAAGTCTTAAGAGGCAGTAACATGCATGGAGCTGTCATCTCCCATGATAGCAATGCCTTCTCCTGGATACCTCCCAAAGGACCTGCCAGAGGCTGTTTTATAGTTAATTATTTTTTAAATAAGTAGAAAGCCAGATAACACACTAGTGCACAGTAGTGCCCTAGGCCTACCAAAATAACAACAAAAATATAGTAAATACATAAACTGGTAACACAGACATTCATTATCAAGTATGATGCACTGTAACTAACTACATATGCTAGGCTTTTTGTTTTGTTTTGTTTTGTTTTTGAGACAGAGTTTCATTCTTGTTGCCCAGGCTGGAGTGCAATGGCGCAATCTTGGCTCACTGCAACCTCCGCCTCCCGGGTTCAAGTGATTCTCCTGCCTTGGCCTCCCAAAGTCCTGGGGTTACAGGCATAAGCCACCACGCCCAGCCCGTGTGCTAGACTTTTATACTGTTGGCAGTGCAGTAGGTTTGTTTATACCAGCATCACCACCACACCACAAAAAATAATGGCTACGCTGTTACTAGGCAAAAGGCATTTTTCAGCTCCTTCAGCTTCACCATAATCATATGGGACTATCACATATGGAGTACATCATTGATGGAAATGTCATTATGCGGAGCTTGCGGCTCCTCACCCAGTCCTGGGCCTCTGTGTCATCCTAGTGGTGTCATGAGGGGTGGCAGAGGGAGAGTCCAAGTTACGGCAGCAAGCAGGTGCCTGTAGCGTACTTTCCGGGTGCTTTAAAAATATGTGAACGAATTGCTAATATTTACAAATTGGGAGCTGTCATATGAAGTTCCAGATCCCAGGCTTCTTGCAGAAAACCCAAAATTTTGGGCCATTGCGGGCCTCCACAGCCCCAGGGCAATAGCAGGAGTGACTGCCCTTGTGTTCTAGGTACAGTCTCTGGTCCTCACGGCCCCTACTTTCCCACAAGCTGTTTCACTCCCAGACGTCTAGTGCTGCTTCTCCATCATATGCATTCTAAAGGCCAGCTGCTGGAGTGACAGCAGGGACCCTCATCCCTAAGGGTCTTCACCTTTGTGGTTCCCACTGAATCCCCGGCACCCAAAGGATGAGGGGGGCAGGTGAGAGGGCGGGGCTGGAAGCAGGAGAGAAAGCCTCTTACTCCCTCTCTCCCCACTCCCCCGCCCCCAGGTTCTGGGCCCTCTGTGCAGAGCAGGCTTGCCTACCTGCTAATCCCAGCGTCATATATGGGGTCCATCACTGACCAAAACGTCCTTATGTGGCCCTTGACTATACTTGAAACCACAGCCCCACCAGGTCCACCCACCTAGACCTTGACCAGGCAGATACCAGGGAGAAGCCTGAAGGGTTGGAGGTGGGGGGTGAGTGCGGAGCCTGAGGCCTGCCAGCTTGCCCTGGGCTCACCTTTGCCCCTCGAGGGCCAGCCATCCAGAGTCCTGAAGCCTCGTCTGCCCACAACAGGGAAATGCCTGCTCACGCTGGGCAGCCAGGCAAACTCAGGGAGGCAGCAGGCAGGAGGTGGAAGTGCCTGGTGGAGAGGGCCAAGTCAGGGGTTTGCAAACATCTACTTCACTGGTTTCAGGAAACTTGGACAATTCACTTAACCTGTCTGGGCCTCAGTCACCTTGTCTACAAAACGGACAAAATGATGACATCCCCTCACAGGGGGTCATGACGCATAATGGACTGATACATGTCCAGTGATGAACACAGTGCCTGGCACATAATAAATGCTCCACTGATGCAGGGTGACCTGTGAGGGTGACGAAGAGGGCCCCACATGCAGACTCAGTAGAGAAGGGTGCCCCTCCCCTTGTCTGTGGGAAGCCAGCCTCGCAGCCAGGCTGTGTGGCTGAAGGAGGGGTCTCGCAGCTCACGCGTTTGCTGACGCAGTTGGCAGAGGCCAAAACAAGAGGGCAGCATGGGAGGGAGACAGCCACTGAGGAACACGCTGCTGCACATCTGTAGGCAGCTGGAGTGGCAAACACAGCAGTTGAACAGCCCCTGCCCAAACCCACCAGGCCTGGCCCCTCTGCTCTTTTGCCAGAGGGGACAACTTCTGGCCACCAGAAGATACACATCTACATCTGTCTGAAGAAACAAAAACACAAAGCCCTCTTCTCATCCCTCCCTCACCACCCCAGTTCCTGCAGAACTTCTGGCAGGAAGAGGCAGGGAGCAGCACTCGGTGCTGGCTGCCGTTAGCCTGCCTGCTCCTCTCAGTAATCCTGAGACTAACAGGACCACCCCATTGTACAGATGCAGAAACTGAGGCTCAGAGAGGGTGAGTCACTTGCCTGAGGTCACACAGCCAGGAGCAGCACAGGCAGGACTTCACTCTCTGAGGGCCAAAGCAGGCTCAATCTCACTTCAACTTGGCCCCAAGCCCACTTTCCCAGCATGGAGGCCTAGGAGTGGACAAGGGGGTGGAGGTCCCACCAGAGCCCCAGCCCACACAATTCTGATCTCAACCAGAAGGTTCCCCTCAAAGCCCTAGATGCTGCAGGCCAGAGGTCCTAGAGGCGCACAGCCTGGCCTAGCCTAGAGGAGGTGCTAGCAGATAGAGAATGCTGACACTGCCCGCAGGGAAACCCGCAGCACAGATCCTGAACTCCAGCTCACCCAGGCCCCCAGAATTCTGGAAGGCTCAGGAGGCCAAGGACTCCCAGGCATGGTTCAGCCTCAGAAAAGCCGCATCTGCTGCCTTGGCCTGGGTGCGTGAACAGGATGCAGCGCAGGGCTCAGAGACTGCCACCCTCCCAGCAGGGCCTCAGGACTTGGAACCACAGCATCCAGGATGCCAGCCATGAGTGGAGCTCTGCTTTGTGGCAGGCCTCCCCTGCACCTGGTGTCCACCGCAGGCGTTCTTCCCACTGAGAACACAGCTCTGGGAGGGAGCCATCAGTAAGCCCCTTTTACAGGTGAGAAATCTTGAGGCCCAGGATAGTTACGCAATTTGCCCGAGGTCACACAGCTAGTGAGGGGTAGAGCCAGCCTCCAACCTGGGGAGCCCTGTGCCAGGACCCAGGCAGAAAATACAGAGATGCCTTTTACATCAACCGATCTGGGTTCAGAGCTGGGCTCAACACTTCCTTGCCCTAGGCCGTGGCCAGGCACAGGTTGACACCACAGTGGGAAGGGACTCGTAATCCCTTTGCTGTAGGGTCACTATGGGAACTAAATAAGATGAGGCATGTAAAGCACCGGCACGGGGTCTGGGGCTTGGTGCTCAGGCATGGGGCACCCACTGGACTGACCGCCTGCATTCTCCCCCTCCTTAATCCCCACCATGGCAGCGGGACTCTGCAGTGACTCTCATGGCCAGGAGCCTTGACCCTGGGCTGGCCTCCTAACTGGCTGACAACACAATGTGGCAAAAGCAGTGGCCCAGCTAGTTCCGAGCCCAGGTGCAAGAGCCCATGGGTGTTGAGGTTTACCGCACGCGTACTACCTCAGCCTCCATGTCTGACTGGCCATGTAACTTAGAGGATAAATTCCTGCTGTCTTTCCTCTGCTTCAGCCCAGAGAGCTCTCGCCCCAAACCCACACTTGGCCTCTAGGCCAGCAGGATTCCAAAATAACGCATCCATCCAGGAAAGGACTTTGCATTGGTTTGTTTCAAATCTCAGGCCTGCTTGCTTTAAACTGCCCAACAACTACCAGACTTTCATGTTCCCCACCCTGGACCCCAGTGAAAGCCAGTGCCCCAGGCCCACACCTCTCCCCGCACCTCCCCCTCCGCCCCAGCCTTGTGCTCCCTGACTTCCCTGTGTGTGTGGCCCCCAGGTGCACCACGTATCTCCCAGGAAGTAATAAAATCTCAAACTATTTTAATAATTGAAGGAATGCTCTCCAGCTTCAAGATCCTAAATTAAAACACCTGTGTGTTTCTAATCTTTCTCTTGTTCCCACAATGAGAACACACCAGAGCTAACCAGCTGGAGACCACGTGGCACAGACATGAGCCATCCTGGCTGAGGCCATCCCGGACCAGCTCAGCTGCCAGGAGATCACAGACACGCTCAGGCCCAGCTGATGTCAGCCACACCTGGCTATGTCAGCAGGACTGCCCAACTGGCCTGTGGACTTGGGAGCAATAATAAATGTGCACTGCGTGTGCTATGGAGGTGCTGTGGTTGCCTCACTTGCATTATTGTGACAATGGGTCATTTATACCATGACTGAGGTGTGTCCAAGGAGGAAAGACTAACATTGGTTTGGTGAGAATAGCAAGAAGGCCACCCCACAGCAGTGTTGGTGGGAGTGTGACCAGGGAGACTCACTGGGGAACCCTCAGACGAGGTGGGTGGAGAGCTACGCACAAACTAAAACCACCAGGAGAGGCTGCCCCTCACTTCTCAGATTGGCAAAGTCCAGAACCTGCTGAATTTCCTCTTTAGCACTTTCACCATCTAACGTGCCAGATTTCAGATGTTCATTTTGTTGACTGTGTGAATCCCCACCCCACGAGTGGCAGCTCCAGTCTTGTCTGTTTTGCTCACCCTGTCTCCCCCGCACCTGCAACAGTGAGAGAGGCACTCAATAAATATTTGTTGCATGAATAGAATGAGGAAAGAGACATTCTTATGCACTGCAGGTGTAAGTGAAATCCAGTACACCCTCCAGGGCGAACAAACGAACAACATCTACCAGGGCTATAAAAATACATCCGTATCTCCTAGAGCTGAGCCAGCCAGCACCTCTCAACAGAAATGCACAGGCATAAGGACCAGGGCTCTGGCAGAGAAAGCTCACGGCCTCCACTGGAAACAACCCCAATGCCCCCAGCCAGGGAACAACCTAGGCAGGGTGAATCCCTACAATGGAACATTACGCAACAATCAAAAAGACTCCCTTGCCGATACACGCGACAGCACAGTCTGTTCATTTATAAAAGTTTAAGAGCAAGAAAACTAACCTCTGCCATTATAAGTCAAGAAAAGTGGTTTCCTAGGAGGAGCACAAAGGAGGCTTCCTAGGGGCTGGTCTTGTCTCATGAGCAGATGGTCAGCTCCACAGGTGTGTTCACTTGTGAAAATTCATTTGAGGCCGGGCGCGGTGGCTCACGCCTGTAATCCCAGCACTTTGGGAGGCCGAGGCGGGCGGATCACAAGGTCAGGAGATCGAGACCACGGTGAAACCCGTCTCTACTAAAAATACAAAAAATTAGCCGGGCGCAGTTGTGGGCGCCTGTAGTCCCAGCTACTCGGGAGGCTGAGGCAGGAGAATGGCGTGAACCCGGGAGGCGGAGCTTGCAGTGAGCCGAGATCGCGCCACTGCACTCCAGCCTGGGCGACAGAGCGAGACTCTGTCTCAAAAAAAAAAAAAAAAAAGAAAATTCATTTGAGCTGTGTGCTTCTGACAGGTTCTAGTGGTTATGTGTCAATGAACAGCATACAAAGAAAAAAAGCACAGACACATTGACCTCACAATTCCACAGTGGGGCATGCTATAGAGATGCTCACAGCAGCATCACTTTTTAAGGGCAAAAGACTGGAACCAACCTGAATATCCATCAGTAAGGGAACTGGTAAATCACGATGGGGTCTGCATGCTGTGGGGCATTGCGGCCATCAAACACAGAAAGAGGACTTTCCATGCAATGACAGGGAAAAGCTCCAATATTCATAGTTCTTTGAAAAAGGCATAGAACAGAACGCTGTGCATCCTATATCTTGTGAAAAATACGTGCACGCACCTACATGCTTGTAGTTGCACTGACCAGTGGTTCTCAAGTGTGGTCCTGGACCTATAGGGTCTCCAAGACCCTTTCAGAGATCCATAAGGTCAAAATTATGTTTGTAATAACATTAGGACATTGGTTACCTTCTTCATACACTCTCCCCCAGAGCACAGTGTATAGTGGAGTTCTCCAGAGACTACATGACAGTGTGACAATGTCATCACTTTGAGGCTAATGGGATGTGTGCTTGTGTATTCTAGAAGTTTCTAGAGCAATCTCATGAACACATGCTCAGCATCATTAGTCATCAGGGAACTGCAATCTAAACCACGATGAGACGCTATTTCATACACACTAGGATGGCTATAACAACTGGTGAGGATGTAGAGAAACTGGAACTCTTGTGCAGTGCTGGTGGGAATGTAAAATGGTGCAGTCACTTTGGAAAACAGTCTGATAGTTCTTATTTTATTTTTTTGAGACAGAGTTTTGCTCTCGTTGCCCAGGCTGGAGTGCAACGGTGCAACTGTGGCTCACCGCAACCTCCACCTCCTAGGTTCAAGTGATTCTCCTGCCTCAGCCTCCAGAGTAGCTGGGATTACAGGCATGTGCCACCACACCCGGCTAATTTTTTATTTTTAGTAGAGACAGGGTTTCTCCAGGTTGGTCAGGCTGGTCTTGAACTTCCGACCTCAAGCGATCTGCCTGCCTCGGCCTCCCAAAGTGCTGGGATTACAGGCGTGAGCCACCGCACCCGGCCTCAGTCTGGTAGTTCTTCTAAGGGTTAAACACAGAGTTACCATGTGGCCCAGCAATGCCACTCCTAGATATGTTCCCAAGATGAAGGAAAACATGTGTCCATAAAAAAACTTACACATGAATATGAATAGCTCATGGTATCATTACTCATGATACCAAAAAGTTGGAAGAACAATGTCCATCAACAGATGAACAGATTTTTGAAATGTGGTATATTCATACATTATTCAACCATGAAAAGGAATTAATGACACATGCTACCACATGAATGGACCCTGAAAACATTGTGCTAAATGAAAGAGTCACATACAAGAAACCACATAGTGCATGATTCCCAGAGAGTCCAGGGGTATCCAGAATATGCAAATCCATAGACTCAGAAGGGAAATTCCTGGCTGCCAGTGACTGGGAGAAGGAGGGAATGGAAAGTGACTGCTACAGGATGTGGGTGTCTTTCTGGAGCGATGACAATGCTCTGAGATTAGATTCTGGGGATGTCTGCACAACTCCGAATCTACTAAAACCCACTAGATTCTGATCCCTCAAAGAGGGACTTTATGGCATGCAAATAATATCTCAATAAAGTGGTTTTATTTGCATAAACCCACAGAGTTAGTTTCAAAAATTAAAATAAACCCACCACAGGCCTAGCCTTGGCCCCGGACCCTCAAGATGGGTTAGGTCCAGCTGTGAAATGCACGCATTTTGCCCAGGCAGACAAACACAGGGAGCCCCCAGCTACCAGCCACCCAGACCCACTTGTACCTCTAGGTCCCCCATGGGAACCACAAGCCCTCCTCCTCTACTGGGAGACTGGGGCCTCCCGCCACAGCCCCAAGATGAGAGTTTCTCTTCCATGAAATGGGATGTCCACGTGGAGTATCTACAGGTTGTCACAGGGTGAAACTTGCTGCTTCTGACAGATGCCCCTGAGCAGAGGGCCTGAACCCAGCCGCCAGCCAGGGCTGGTGGCAACGAGACCTGGGGAGCTGGCCTGGAGGGGCCCCCAGCAAATGCAGGGCACCTGTCCAGCCTCGGAGCTCTGTGGACCCAGGGCAGCCACCTGCTCCCGTCCTCTCCAACAGAGCCTCTAGGCACAGCTGTGCTCTGGATCTCCGTGTTGACAAGAGAGGATGTGTTCCCTTTCGGGAGCTCCTTGTGAGGGCCCTGTACCAACTCTGCCACTCCTCCTAGCCAGGGATCCTGTTAACACATAAGTTGGCCAGTGTCACTCCTCTCTGCTCAACACCCTGCTGTAGCTCTCACTTCACTCAGAGTAGAAGCCAAAGTCCTCATGGTGGCCACAGGCCTTGGACAGCCTGCCCCAGTGACCTCCCAGATCCTCTATCTCCCTTCCTCTCCGCCATTTATCTCAGCTCCACTGACCTCCTGTCCGGGCACCTTCCTGCCCTGGGGCCTTTGCACTGGCTGCTCCCTCTGCCAGGTGTCCAAGTGGCTTGCTCCTCCCCTCCTTTCAGCTCTCTGCTCAGGTCACCGCCCCAGGGAGGACTCCCCTGTCCACCCACCCTTCCTCTCACCGTGCTTTAATTTTTTTTCTTTTTTTTTCTTTTTTTTTTGAGACAGAGTCTCGCTCTGTCGCCCAGGTTGGAGTATGGTGGCACAATCTCGGCTCACTGCAACCTCTGCCTCCTGGGTTCAAGCGATTCTCCTGCCTCGGCCTCCTGAGTAGCTGGGATTACAGGCGCCTACCACCACGCCTGGCTGGCTAATTTTTGTATTTTTAGTAGAGACAGGGGTTTCACCATGTTGGCCAGGCTGGTCTTGAACTCCTGACCTCAGGTGATCCATCCACCTACCTTGGCCTGCCAAAGTGCTGGGATTACAAGTGTGAGCCACCACACACGGCCTCACCCTGCTTTCTCTTAGCAATACCTGACATTACAGCAGGTAACTCCCATGGACTTGTTTACTGTTTTCTTCCCCAACAGAATGTCAGCACTGTGAGGTGAGGGTGGGGACCATACCTATCATATTCTCTGCAGAGCCCAAGAGCCTCTAGCAGGCTCTGCACACAGTTGGAGTTCTACAAATATTGGGTGGATAAATGAGTAAACCGGGGGGGATCCCCCTGACCACCCTTTCTCTCAGTAATTCCTCCTCACCCTAGTTCTCCTGACATCCTCTGAGCATCCCGAACCATTTCCCCTCTGTTCCAAGCATTTGCTTACACCTGTTCCTGGCCCGCTCACACAGCACCTCCTCTGGGAAGCCTTCCTGAATCTTTGTGCCTTTGCTCAGCCCCTCCCCCAGCTCCAGCTCTACTTTCTCCCTGTCTCCCTTCTGAGGTTTCTAGAGATCTGTCCCCACAGCTGGATGCCTGTGTCTTGTTCAATCCCATATCATTTACTCTACAACCTTCATTAGGTGTCAACTGTGAGCATGTCCTGGCATCCCTGGGGAGGCAGAGATGAACGAGTATGGACTTGGTTCACAGGTTGGGGGCTGTGAGGAAGACATGCCTATGGGATATCTGGGAAGGCTTCCTGAAGGATGGGCATGAGGGGCTCTGGAGTGTCAGCAGTGTTCCCATCCACTCATTCTGCTGCCCATAGCAGTGGCCTTGGGCAAGGCTCTTAACCAGCTTGGATCCCATTTTCCCATCTCTCAAGGCCTCGCACAGCACTTGCTGGGCATGGATCACGTGCAAAGTCCATTCACATGCAACGAGGGTGAAACTGGGGTCTCTGTGGGCTCCTCCAGGCCCACCGGCTGCCACCCCTGCCAACTCTGCTTCCAACCTGCTTACAGTGGGCAGGGCACAGAACTCGCCCTCGCCAAGCACCTCCTGGGTGCCCGGCTCCTGTTTCTGTGATTTGATCCTCCCACCAAGCTGGGGAGGTAGGCTCCACTCCCTATTCTCAGTGGAGCACAGTCCAAGAGGTGTGGCTAGCAGCACCAGGTCACAGGCGGGAGGTGGCAGGCTGGGATGGGGGAGGTGGGGAGCATGCATGTTGTAGGTGGGGTATGTAATGAAGTGCACGTGTGCCAGGGAGGGCATGCAGCCAGGCTCAGGAGCGTGGTGCATACAGTGCAGCTTCCAGGGTTTCTGAAATAGAAGCAGCCCCACCCCCAGCCCCCAACCCTGCCTCTTAATGCCCAAGGCCTCTCTGGTCTGGGTTGTGGGATCCTGGAAAGCAGCTTTGTTCTCAGGAGCCCCAGTTTTCCCCTCTGCCCTGAGCTTTCTCAAATGGATTTTTGGGTATGGGCTTTGATGAGGCCTGCTGGCTGACAGGCCGCCAACTAAGTCCGCCTTATCTTGTCTGACCGCTGATCTGGCAGGGGACCCAGCACATGCAAAGGCCCAGAGACCAGAATTAGGGCAGGGACAGGCAGCTGCAGCTTTTGGTGCACAGGGAATGGAAGGTTTAAGGACCCAGTGGCAGAGGATGATTTCAAAGGGGACCCAGAAGCTCAGGCCTGGCCGGATAAACATCCATGCCCGCACCCCATCTCTCACCCTCCTGCCCACCCACGGCCCACTCGTCATCACCAATTCATGGGCTCTGGCTCTACAACCCACAGAATTTGAGTATGTGGCTTATGGTTTTGTGCCTCAGTTTTTCCATCTGTAAGCAGCAGGGAAGTCCCTGCGTCATGCGGCTGCTTTGAGGATTAAATGAGCTAATTCATGTTCAACGCTCAGCTGAGGACTTGCTGAGTAATTAGAAATGTGACGATGATTAGTCACCATCTGTCCTCAGTCCACCCGCTGATATCTTCAACAGATATTTACAGAGCACCCTCACTGAGCCAAGGCTGCGACAGTGGGCAAGGCAGGCGCAACCTCGCCCTCGTTTAGGGTCTAATGGGGGAGGAGGGCGTTACAGAGATGTACACAGGCAGGTTTATCCCTGGTCACAGCCATGTGTATGCAGCATGGGAGGGGTGGGAGACAGAAGCCCAGCAGGTGGGGGATCGGGCTGCCCAGCTGAGCCTTCTGGACTAAGTGGGGTTTGGGCCTTAGAGCCCCTGGCTGCTGTTGTTGGGGGAGGCCTTGAGGGATCTAAATGATGGAGGAGCCCTTGGTGAGGAGAAGCTGGGGAGGTGGCTTTGCCCTGCTCAGCCCTGGGCCCTGCAGAAAGAGAGGTAATGGGGCCGGAAGTGACCCCTCCAGCCACGTTGCCATGGCAGCCCTGGGGCCTAGAGAAGGGGTTTCCAGCCAGTGCCCCAGGCCTGGCTGGGCTGGGGGTCCTGTCTTTGAGCTGGAGCCCTGCCAGGGATCCAGACTGCCTCGGCCAGGACGTCCCTGCCTCTGAGCATGTCCAGATGTGGCCTAATGGAAGCCACATGCCCAGCTCCCTGGGCTGGGGAGAAGGAGTCTGACGTCTGTTGTCACTCAAGGGGCTTTGTGAGGGCGGCTTTTCCTGCAGGGCTGGCACAATGGAGGACCACATGGAGGAACCCTGGGGCAGGGCGGCCCTCAGGAGGTTGGAGGTTCCCAGAGCAGCTGGGGAAAGCCCCTGACCTGCAGAAGGCCTCAGCACAGCCTGTGGCCCCAGGAATGCACGGCAGGAAAGGGGCCCCTTCCTCGGGGCCTTACACAAGCAGGTTCTGCAGGACAGGAGTATCTGAATGCCGTGATGCTCTGGCTAACAGGGAAACGCTAAAACTCAAATGACTGCTGCTGTCGACTGCAGACATCCCGCAACACTGTGACTCTGTTAGGCACCGTGCTCAGCACTCTGTGATTACCGAGCCCCGTACTCCTCACAACAGCCCTCTTAGTTTACAGGAGTAGAGAGTGGGCTACAGGGAGCTCAGGCCACCGCCTGTGGACACAAGGGCAGAAAGTGGTGGAAGCAGGCTTCTCTTCTGCCTTCTTCAGCTCTTCACCCTCTGACAGTTGTTTCTTTTTTTGTTTTGTTTTTGTTTTTGTTTTTGAGTTTCACTCTTGTCACCTAGGCTGGAGTGCAATGGCACGATCTTGGTTCATGCAACCTCTGCCTTCCAGGTGGTGATTCTCCTGCTTCAGCCTCCCAAGTAGATGGGATGGCAGGCGCCTGCCACCACGCCAGACTAATTTTGTATTTTTAGTAGAGATGGGGTTTCACCAAGTTGCCCAGGCTGGCCTCGAACTCCTGACTTCAGGTGATCCACCCACCTCGGCCTCCCAAAGTGCTGGGATTACAGGCGTGAGCCACCACACCCGGCCCACCCTCTGACAGTGGTTTTTGAGTGCCCAGCATGTGCACAGGAGCCGGACAGATGCTCAATGTACAGGTTGGGCAAAACCCAGCAGAGACCCTGCCCTTGAGGAGCCTGGGTCTTTGACGGGGAGATAAGGACCCCAGCAGTCACAGAGGTGTGATGTTCTGAGCAGTGATATGAGCTGAGGAGTGAAGTGGTGAGCCTCACTCAGGGGATCTGACTCCTCCTGGGGGTCAGGGAAGGCTCCCTGGAGGGAGCCTTGAGCTTCCACTTGAGCTGCAATGTGGAGGATGAGGTGGTTAAGTGGGCAGTGGTGAGAAGGGGGTGCTCCAGGCAGGGGAAACAGCACATGTAAAGGCTCTGTAGCCAGAAGGAATTGAACTTGATTGAAAGGAAGCTCTGACTGTCGTGAGAAGAGGCTGGGGAGGGGCAGGAGGGAGCCATATAGGGCAGAGGATGGCATGATCTGATTTGTGTTCGAGGTGCTCCCTCCAGGTGCGGAGCTGTCCCGTCTCACACTGAGGGAACGCTGGGCCTTTCCAATGTCCACGGGTCTGTGAAACCCCCAGATTGCCCAGGCTGTGGCAGCACAGGGTTATCTGCCCAGATTAACCTGTTTGCTAGAGGACTCCTGAAGCCTCTCCTCTCCAGTGTGGGCCCGCAGGGGTTTCAAACATGGGTGGGGTCTTAGGAGCATCACCCCAGTGTCCCATGGAAGCTAGACCAGGTTTCCGGATCTGCAAGCCCCCAGCTGATGCGACAGAATCATCCCCTGCAGAAGTTCAAGGCTCCTAAAGTGAGCAGGAAGGGGTCAGCCTCATGGGGGCTGTGGCCCCTGTTTAGCAGCAGAGCCCTTTGAGGATGGCTCTTAGGTAGGCTCAGCAGACCCTTCCCCTCCTCACCGCAGCCCATGGGGTCTTCTAATGGGGTGTCTGACTGTGCTGGGCTACGGAGGACCTGCTGGGAGCAGGCATGGACAGGCAGGAAGAGGCCTGGGCTGCCTACCAGCCTCTGCACAGCCTCGGGCCGGTCCCCATCTGAAGCCTGGGTGCCCTGGTCCTGGCTGCCTGCTCTGATGTGCCCAATGGAGTGTGTTGAACTCTGTGTCACGTGGGTTGGAGGATATAGGATATACGGTCAGGCTCCAGGGCCTTCCAGGACCACTGCTCACTGGTTGTGTGACCTGAGCCTCCAGCACCACCGCAAACCCCAGTTGCCTCGCTGGTGAAACAGCGTACATGGTTGTAAGCACTCGGTGCTGCTGGAAGGACTGACGGGAAGCTGCCTGCCCAGCTTGGAGAGGGGCCTCCATGGAGTGAGGGTACAGCTGGTGTGGCCCCACCAACTCCACTGGCCCAGCACGGCCAGCGGCCCTGCTCAAATGGCCCACCCACCTTGCCTCTGTCCACGAGTTCACTTCCTTCTACAACACATACTTATGAGGTTAGAATTTGTTGCAGACACTTAGAAATGGGAAGACGTCACATAAAATTCAGCTTTCTGGCTGACATTTGTTGAAAAATTGGCAGAGGTGGCCATGCTAGGCTCCTAGGTCACAGGCCAGCCACCAGGGCAGCTGAGACCGCCCTTCACATTTCCTGCCAGGGCACGCGGGGGCCTACCGGGCTGAGGCAGGAACCCTTCTCAGGGCGCTCAGCTCTGAAGATGTGCACCTTCTGGACCCTTGACCACAACCACAGCCCTACCAGAGGGCCCAGCACCTCCCACAACAGGAACCCCACTCCCACCCACCACCCCATCCCAAGAGCTGGGCCTGGGAGAAGGTGCACTCTCACAGCCTCCTGCCCACATCAAGGGCCTAGGCTGGCCGCCCTAGGCCTGGCCCCACAGATCCAGCATGCCCAGTCCCAGGCAGAGACCTGGGGCAGTGGCCAGAGCCCGAGGCTGCCCTTCCCACACAAAGTGCCCTGAAGGAACCAGGACAGGGTCTTACCTTCAGGGCTGCTTCTGGGGACAGAATGGACAGAGTTGGGGTCTATGTCCTCCTCCACGTGGGAATGGGGCAGAACCTGCGGTTTCCTGGGCACTTCCCGGGTGGGTGGGATCCAGGCTGCATCAGGCAGTGGTGTGGACAGGATGGTGTGGGGGCTGGGCTTGACTGGGTCCCTGGGAGAGCCAGGCATGGCCTGAGTCGGGATGACAGCGGCTTTGCCCGGGCCCAGTGCAGGCGTCATGCCCTCCAGCCCACTGCTGCGGGACGTGGCTTGGGCATCCGGGATAAGGTTCTCTTCGGGCCTTGCCCCGGCTTCTGCCCTCTCCTCCTGGATGGGAAGACTGGGTCCAGCTGGGGCTGTAGTGGGCAGCCCATCCAGCCCCCTGTGGCCACCTGCTGCCAGCTGCTCGGTGACAGCCATTTCCTCTCTCTCCTCCTCCTCCTCTTCTTCTTCCTCACTGTCCTCGGTCACTCTCCTAGCTTTGGCCTGCACTGGAGCTGGGGGACCCAGGGCAGCGGCTGCTGTCGGCCTGGGGAGGGCAGCTGGCCAGGGGGGTGCCTGGATGGTGGACAGTGGCTGACTCCCGCCTCCCAGAGCAGCTGGGGGGCCCCCTGCACCTGCCTGGACTGCACCCGCCTGGACCTCACCCCCCAGGGCTGCTGCTGCTTCCACCTCAGCCACCTCCTGGTCATAGCTGTAGGGGTCTTCGTAGTGTCGCTCGGGGTCACCCTCCTCGGCATCTGAGAAGTTCCCGTGGCAACCGGGGAGCTGGTAGCAGATGAGCTCTCCGCCGGCGTCAGGGCAGTGGCAGGCCCGGCAGGGCGGCAGGTGAACAGTGTGGCCAGCTGCATACTTGCGGCCCGCGTGGATGCAGCCCACCTGGCCGCACTGTGGGCAGCTGTCAGCCACCACTACAGCCTCGATGCAGTTGGGCGGCAGCTCCGGGCACAGCATGAACTGGCAGCTGATCTTGCCGCCGCCTGGTGGGCAGGTGCATTCAGTGCTGCCGAAGTCCACAAAATAGGACTGACCGGCAGGCACGCGACCGCGCACGAAGCCACCCTGCAGGCAGTCGTAGTACTGGTAGCCCTCGCAGGCACAGCCCTGCTGCACACACGTGGCGCAACAGGCACCCGGCTCCAGCGCCTCCTCAATGCAGTTCTCCAGCGGCGGGCACTCCACGCCCGTGCAGTCCTGCCGAGGGGCAGCTGCGGCCACGCTGGGGCCCAGGGCCAGGGCCAGGCCTAGTGCAAGCCAGGCTCCTGCAGGCTCCCAGAGCAGCACCATGGTCCAGGCCAGCCCAGGACGGTCCCCTCTCCTGCAAGACCCTGGGGGAATCGGAAAGGAAGCCTGTCAGTACTGGGTGCGCGCACACAGAGTGCACACCGGCACACACATGGGCAGGGGGCCCAGCCTCAGCCACCTCACACGCATGCCCTCATCCCCAGGAGCACACTAAGGACTGCCTCCCCCCCACACACAGGCTCTGCCACACGTGGGGCAGATCACAGACAAATGAGTGTGCAGTCACTGGCTGCCACAGGTGTTGACCTGGAGTTGCTGACAGCCCCACGTGTGTTTGCTGGGCCACTCAACCCTCCACCCTCACCTGCATTCTGAGGCAGACCCTCTGAGTGAGTCCTCATGCCCACACACACACACGCATGCACAGCCCCACACCCACTCGGTCGCACTCACCAGGGCACATTAAGCAACATGCCCCAAAACCCTCCACGCAGACACACACACTGTCTCACCCACAGCATGCCCGTGTGCCAGTACACACCCTGGGCAGCCTCACACACACAGTCCCATGCACACACCCGACCAATCCCTGCCCAGATCCCTGACTCAGTCCCCAGCCACGCACCACAGCTGCTGGCCAGAAAATATGGTCAGTGGGGAAATGCTGGGCAAGAACAAGACCCCCACTATAGCCCCAGCCCACAGACCCTAGGACTCAGGAACACCCCTGTGAGACCCCCGGGACTGCAGGCTTAGCCCCAGGGGATGCTCCTGTCCCCCTCCCCAGTAGCACTGGCAAATGCATCCTGATGCCTTGCTGTCCCTAACACCCCACCAACTCCCCCAGTCATGTCCATTCTCCCCGCAATCCATCTCCACTCCCTCCCCACGGTCTCTACCCTTCCTTCCGTCTCTAGGCCCTGTCTCCGCTCCAGCCTCACCTCCGGTCTGCACTGGAACAGCCCCGCCACCTCTCTGCCCACCCTGACTCCACTCCTCCCCTTTCCCAGGGAACCCAGTCTGGTCTGATGGCAGCTGGCCCCAACGTGCCACGGCCCCACAGCCTGCCCCAGTTTCCCATGGTCAGCAAGGAAAGGTCTGGATTCCCAGCTGAGCCTGGCATTCAAGGCCCTACAGGAGCCATCCCAACCTGACCCTCCCACGGGCCCTTAGGCCTGAACTTCCCCAAGGGATCTCTTCTCTCATCTTGCACAAGCCACTCAAATGCCACCTTTTCACCAATCCTCATGCCTCCTCCCTCCTCCACCCTGGCCCAAGTCCCTGGTGCCTGTAGCCCCACTTGTGACCCAGTGGCCATGCCTGCCTCTTCTAGACAGCTTGCTCCCCAAAGTCACAGGCAAGAGCTCCTTCTCCGACTCCCAGCCTAAAGCCCAGCCCCACAGGGCAGTGACAGAGGGACAATGGGGCTCATCGCCACAGCAGTGGTCCCCAGGCTGGCCCCATCTCTGAAGGAACACCTCCTCTGTGCCCAGCCCCTCTAGGAACTGGGGGTTTATCAGCCAGCAAGACAGGTTCCCAGCATCCTCCCAGCACTGACACCCTCAGAGGTGGAGGGGCAGATAATAAACCCAAGAGCAGATCCGTAGAGAACTGAACGCCAGGCAGGCACGAGCCCCATGATGAAATAAACGAAGGGAATCAAGGAGACGCGGCAGTGTCCATGGCAGTGTCAGGGGAGCCTGCGTCAGTCTGGTGGAAGAGGAGGGCTTCTCTGAGGAGGGCGTCAGGCAGGGAATGGCAGGGCCAAGGGGTTGAGGCCAGACCAGCAGCAGGCAGGTGAAGGACAGAGAGGGCCGCTAGGGCTGAGCCATGCCAGCACAACGGTGGTAACTGCGGAGCAATGGGCTTACGGCCTGCTGTGAGGGCCTCTGGGTGTGCCTGCAAGTGCTAGAGCCTGGGACTCTCCAGTGCAAGGGACCCACCCAGCTGCCTACTGCAGGGGAGCCAGCAGGGAGCAGGTGAGAGCGCCCAGGGCAGTGAGCGAAGACAGCAGGAGTCAGTGGCACAGGGGATCTATTCTGAAGGTAGGACCCACAGGATTTGCTGATGGATAGGATGCAGTGGACAGAAGAGAGAAGTCCAGGAGCGCCTAGAAGGGGGAGCTGTGTGACTGAGGCAGGGAAGGCTGCGGTGGAGGTCCATGGACGGGCGGGGAGATAGAAGCCCATGCCCAGACCAGGTTCAGGGCCAGGGGAGTACCACATTTGGGGCCTTGAGGGCTGACGCCCCTGCCCTCACACTGAGATGCCACCTCAGGAGACTGGAGGACTCTGTAAAGCCACTGACATTAGGAGTGGGCCCCTGGGAGAATCAGGGCCTTTAATCCCAGTCAGCAAAAGCAAGGGCCCTCCAGACTGCAAGGGAGAGGTCCTCAGGTCCACTCTCAACAGTTCCTTTCTGTGTTTGTTTTTAGAGGCAGGGTCTCACTCTGTTGTCCAGGCTAGAGCACAGTTGTGTGATCATAGCTCATTGCAGCCTCAACCTCCCGAGCTCAAGCCATCTTCCCACCTCAGCCTTCTGAGTAGGTGGAACTACAGGTACACGCCACTACACCCAGCTAATTTTTTTCTTTAACAGGGGTCTCACTGTGTTGCCCAGGTTGGTCCTGAACTCTTGACTTCAAGTGATCCTCCCACCTCAGCTTCCTACAGTGCTGGGATTACAGGCATGAGCCACCGTGCCAGCTGACAGTGCCTTTTAGGAAAGAAAATCTTTGGCCAGGCGAGGTGGCTCACGCCTGTAATCCCAGCACTTGGGAGGCCAAGACAGGTGGACCACTTGAGGTCAGGAGTTTGACACCTGGTCAACATGGTGAAACCCAATCTCTACCAGAAATATAAAAATTAGCTAGGCATGATGGCACACACCTGTAATCCCAGCAACTCGGGAGGCTGAGGCAGAAGAACTGCTTGAACCCTGGAGGTGGAGCTTACAGTGAGTCGAGATCGTGCCACTGCACTCCATCCTGGACAACAGAGACCCCATCTCAAAACAAAAGGAAATCTTTGGTGAACTGAGACCCAAGCTCCCTGCCCTCCTGCTTTCCAGTGCATCACACACCTAGGTATGAACATTGCGTCCTGAGAGGACAGTACCCTGGCCACAGGACACAGGGCTGTCCTAGAACTTCTTCCAGAGGAACTTCCTGCCCAGCCCACCCTGCACCACCACCTGGTCCACCAAGTCTGTCCCCTTGCTCTGCTCACTGGCACAGCCCCCAGGGTGGCCTGGCCCCTCGGCCTCCTGGGTGCCCGGCATCACATTCTGTCCATGCTCAAGCAATCCCAAACCTCAGGCTTGCCCATCTCCCCACTCCAGGCCCAGGGCAATCATAAAGAACATCAGGCCCAAGCCTGACTCTACATTCTCCACATCTACTGCGCAACCCTAGGCACGGCCCTTGCCCTCCTTGAGCCCTGGTTCTGCATCCACACAGTGAACATGTTCCACCACACCTCAGGTCATGGTCGGGGGCCCACCAGCATTCTCTGGCCCACAAGTGCATTGTGTTTGGCCCACATAGTGGTTTCTCATTTTAAATTGGTTACCAGCATGCATAAATTGAAAACGTTCACATAAAAATTCAGGTTTCCAAGTCCTGTTTCAAGCCACAGAGCTCTGGCCACCCTGAGATATCACATGGGGTGTGAGCTCCCAGGTTCCCCATGTCGTCTGGGCCCCCCAAATGCATGCAGCTCAGAGTACCCTGATGCTGCCTGAAGGTTGTCCACTCAGGAGGGGAAAGGACTATCTGGGATGTGTGGAGAGGGAGTGGCCCACGTGGGGTGGCTCACCTGGGAGAAAAGCAGACCCCACTGTCCTCACACCTCCACAGTTGTTCCCAATGGAGCGTGTATGTGTGGGGCGGGAGGTGGGGGCATGGAAGAGATGGCAGATGTCAGCTTCAAGTGGAGAATGCTCCCTCCAGGGCAGGGACAGACCAGGCTGCTGGGCAGGAGGGAGCTCCCTATCACCGGAAATAAGCAAGCAGGGCTGGGGACACTCGTACAAGAGAGAAGTAGGAGGGCACAGTCTCTACACTGCAGGGTCACAGAATCAAACATGCCCCTCCTGGGAGCTCCAACTGAGTTTACTCACAGCCCCAGCCTCTGCAGACAGCCCCCACCCCTCACCAACCTGAAAAGAGAAACCCCTGGAGATGGGGTGGGGAAGGAGGCCCGACCTCCCAGTGGGGGGCAGTCCCAGCAGTCAGAGCCCGGCCAGCAAACAAAGCCCCTGGGACAGAATGTGGTGGCCTGCCAGGCAGTCACACTACAGCAAGCCAGCCCTCCCGGGTGGGGACGCAGAAACCAGCAAGATGCAAAGTAAAACCACTGCAGTCTCTCCCTTGCACCCATCAGGAAGGCAAACACTAGCAGAGTGGTGTTATTATCATTCTTATGCCACCGGCCGAAGTGTCACCTGGAGCAACCTCTCTGCAAGGTAGTACTCATGGGAGAATTCAGCACATGCACTCCATGACCCTGTGCTTCTGACGCCCAGTGTGCGACTCAGAGAAGGCTGTACCGGGTCCACATGGCCCTGGTGGTCACCGGGCTGCCATCTGGGGACCGGAAAGGTTGGCAGGTGGAGGACACCAGGCCAGTCACTGTCCAGGCTGGCCTCAGGCTGTACCCCTAGGAGGGGTGAGGGTTGGCAACTGTTGGCATTTTTAAAAGATGAATGCTTTACATATCATCATGTGTGTAATATAAATCATGGCATTAAAAAATAGGCAGGAAACAGGATCTTGCTCTGCCGCCCAGGCTAGTCTCAAACTCCTAGGCTCAAGCAATCGCCCTGTCTCATCTCCCAGAGTGCTGGGATCACAAGCGTGTGATCACAAGCTGGGATCACAAATACAGAGGAATGCGCCTAGCCATTCCTCTGTATTTGGCAGCCCATTCTTCATAGCAAGAGCCAAAACGACAATGGGCATTTAGGTGACAATGAGGATGTCAAGCTACTATGAAGTGGCACTCAGCACTTAGCATCTGGGAGTGCATCCAGCACTGTGAGCAAGGCTTTGCCGCTGGAGTGGAGACACAGAGCAGGCTCCAGACAGGACCAGCGGTGGGTGGGGCTACCACAGCTTTGGTCTTTGTTGATCAAATCCCTGCTGTGGGTTGGGGGACCAGGGTATTCTAAAGTGGCAGCAGGGTTCACACCTGGGGTGACGTACTCAGGGCCATCACTTGAACGTGCACAGGGCAGTGTGGGAGCGGGGAGACATTCAGCCAGGGTCTTCCCCAGGGAGTGTCCAGCAGGGACAGGTGACTCAGCACACAGTGTGAGCCCCCTGGAGACCTGCCCCGTCCCCACAAGGCACCTGGTGCAGTCAGAATGGGGAGGGAGGGCTCTGGCACATCAGAGGCAGAAGTGCCTCAGGATGTGGCTCAGGCCCCAGCTGCCTCTCTCACCTGGCCACAAGCTCTTCACTCTGCTATCCAGGGAAGAGCCCCAACCTACCACAAAAACAAACACACATCCTATAGTAAAGCGACACTGCTTCCTTAGATAAATTAACCTCCACATTCATCCACAGCAGGCCCCAGATGAAACCTCTCTGGGCTGGCAAGGACAATGGAAGGTCAAGGCCAACTGGGGGGAACATCTCCAGTGCCACCACTGTGGAAAGTGGGGTCCCACCTTAGTGGCTACACAGGCCACAGGATACGACACTGGATCAGGAAGGAAAGGTCTTCTCGCCTCCAGTTCTGACCCTTCTGGCTCTGATGAGATCCAGCAAATACAGATCTGGGATGTGCACAGGCATTTCAGAGAAATGCTGGAAAACTGTCTAGCATTTAAAGATACAGTACAGTATTTGGGATACATCCGTCACTTATCTGAAATTCCAACTTAACTGGGCAACCTCCATTTGATCAGGCAACTATAGATAAGAACGAAGTCTCAGGTTGGTGCCGGTATGGCTTTAAAATTTTTTAAATATTTGCAGGGGATCTCTTTTAAAAACTAATAAGCAGCTATATCAAAAGACTGGGACTTGCAAACAGCTGAGGATGACAGCAGGGAAATAAACACACAACACACTCACAGACAAGACAGTGACAAAGAAACCCGGAATCAGTACCACCTGGCCCACTGGCTCCGCCCACACAGCTGCCCCCGGGCCCAAGTCCAAGCAGAGAGCAGGCACAAACCAGACCCCCAGCCTGTCCACACACAGATGCGTTTGTGGGGCCCACACGGTGCTTTTTAAATTAGCTGCCAATATTATCCACTGATAATTAATTCAAGATGATAACTAATGTCAGGACATCTGACAATGAAGCTGTGGGGCCCAGCAACAGGGCTTCCCTGGACTAATTGGGATCCACACTCCCTTCCCACTGGCATCATTGGGCTCCCTGGGTCATCTCTACCAGCCTGAACACTCCAAGGCCAGAGCGTCTCTTGACCACACCAGGAGGAGAGAGGCCTGGATGAGGTGGGAGCTCCTGCCCCTCCAACCATCCCGCCCCAGGGTCGCCTCCAGAATAGCTTGGTTTCCTAGATTAGGACCTTCCTCTTCTGTATGTGGTAGATGCTGGGAGTTCTCGCCCTCTTCCAAGGAGACCACCCCTAGCCACATGGTGTAGTCAGCCTCAATAGGTCAGCTGCGTCAGAGTCCAACCCAACACCCACAGTAATGCAAGACCCACAGTGCTCAGAGGGATATGTGAGCTGCACCCTGTCTTAGACTGGGCTCCGCAGAAGCAGAGTCCGAGGCAGGGACGCTTGAGGGCATGGTCTGTCGGGGGAGAGCTCTCAGGAGAAGGGCAAAGGAAAGCAGGCAGAGCCAGGGGGAGCTGGGCAAGGCTGCATCTCAGCTGGAGTCCAGAGACCCACGAGAAGCCATGCAGTGTGGGGGGCGCCCTGGTCTCATCCCACTCAGAGGCATGTCAGTCACTGGCCAAAGACCATGGAGAGTGACCTCCCAGGCACCTCATGGGGAAGTGACACCTGCCAGCAAAGGGCAGGTGGCTGGAGAAGGCACAGGTGTGAGCCATCAGCAGCCAGCACCTGTGGCCACTGGGAGACACGTGCACCACCAGGTGAGAGACCTGGGTGGGCACCCACAGTGGCCATGGAGTTTACTGAGCACAGACACACAGACACACAGACACACAGACACACACTAGGCAGAGGCAGGCAAGACAGCCTGGTCCTAGAAACTGTCCAAAAATCTACCCTTAATTTATAAATGGGCCTGAGACCACCTGAGGCCCAGAAAGTAATTTTTTTAAAAATAATATTGGCACATCCAAGTTCACTACACTGTTATTCATGATATACTCGAGTGACACGGATCAACCCAAGTGACCATCAATGGATGGATGGATAAACAAAATATTCCATACAATGGAACACTATCAGCCTTAACAGGAGGGGCATTCTGACCCACGCTGCAACACAGATGAACCCTGAGGACACCATGCTAGGTGAATAAGCCAGATACCAAAGGACAAATCCTGTGTGATTCCAGTCATCAAATTCAGAGACAGAAAGTAGAATGGTGGGTCCAGGGACTGGAGGTGGGAAGCAGGAGGAGTTTCTGCTTAATGAGAACAGAGTTTCTGTTCAGGATAATGAAAAAGTTCTGCAAATAGATAGTGGTAATGGTTGCACAACAATGTGAATTTCCATAATGCCACTGAGCTGTGCACTTAAAAAGGTTAAAATGGTAAATTTCAGCCAGGCACAGCCTGCAATTCCAGCACTTTGGGAGGCCAAGGTGGGCAGATCACAAGGTCAGGAGATCGAGGCCATCCTGGCCAACATGGTAAAACCCCGTCTCTACTAAAAATACAAAAACTAGCCAAGTGTGGTGGCATGTACCTATAATTCCAGCTACTCGGGAGGCTGAGTCATGAGAATTGCTTGAACCCAGGAGGTGGAGGTTGCTGTGAGCCAAGATCGCTCCACTGTACTCCAGCCTGGGCAACAGAGCAAGACTCCATCAGAAAAAAAAAAAAAAGTAAACTTCATGTTACATATATTTTACCAAAATAAAAGACAATAATCACACACATGCACTGCAGAGCCAAACGTAAATAAAGAAAGAATAGGGAGAAGAAAAGGAAGAAGAACTGCACTGAAGATGGACAGGAAATAAGGGCTGCTCCTGAGACCTCCCCTTAGCAGTATGCTTCCTGGCAGCCAAGGCCAAAAGGGAAATTAGAGGGTGACCTGGTGCTCCTTCTCTGATAAGAGGAAGTCATCTAGTTCACTGGGGAAAAATAAACTTGTTCTTGGCACAAAGCATTAAGCAGGAATTTCAGCAGTTAATCAAGTTCGTGTCTAACTATCACTTCCTCAGTGCCAACACAATGCCAATCACTGGACTGCGAGTTTCCAGGGATATTTATTTTCCTTAACCATTTAACACCTACAAATGAGGAAACTGAGGCCCAGACAGAGTAAATGATCTGTCCAAGGCCACATAAATCGTAAAAGCTGTGGGGATTTGAACAGGTCTGTCTGGCCGAGAAAGTAGAGCTAGAGTCCTTTAGTTTGCAGCTATTCATCAAACAGTTGCTACCGGCCAGCCCACTGCAGATGCTGGGATATGGCAGTGAACAAGACGAGAGAAAGTCCTACCCGCATGCAGCCAACATTCTGATGGGGGGAAGAAATGAGGCCGCTGCGACAGAGACAGACTGCATGCTCCTTTGGCAATAATGGTCAAACGAGGAGGCCTCGGAGGCAACATTTCAGCCAACACCTACTTGGTGGTATCATGTAAAAATGTGGTGGCCATGCAAAGATCTGGGGAACGGTATTCCAAGCAGCACTAACAGTATGTGCAAATGCCCTGAGGCAGGAGCCAGCCTGACACACTGCAGCTGGCACGCAGCGAACAAGGAAGAGAGTGGTCGCTGGGAAGCGAGCAGCACAAAGAAAAATGATAGAGGTTAGGGAGGGGGACATGCACATCAAGGAAAAAGAGATGCCAAGGAGGGGGCATTCAGTCAGTCACTGCATCCAGGGCCCAGGGACCTCGGCAAAACATCTGGTACATTTAGTGGATGTTGTCCCAACAGAGTGGCAGGGCCACCACTAGGTCACAGCACACTGGGAATTGAAGAACAAACTGTAGACACCCCTTTTGAGAAATCTGAGACAGATTCCAGTCATATAAAGTACAAAACCTGGTAAAATCTTAGCTATATCATTCAGGGACTGCAAATGTAGGAACCAGAACTAGAAAGTCAAGCAGGAATTGTCACCCTCAAAGTCTCGCGGCCAGTAAGGGAAATCGGAGGACCTATGGGGGCAGGCAGTGTCCTTTTGCTTTGCCCAGGTGGTGGTTATCCAAGAATTTCCTCTACCACCCTACACTGACTTTTAGGTACTCTTTTGTATGTGTGTGTTTTCTTCCCCTTCAAAGAAACTTTGTATCTAGCTAGCTGGGAGGCTGAGGTGGGAGGATTACTTGAGCCCAGGAGTTGGAGGCTGCATTGAGCTATAATCACACCACTGCACTCCAGTCTGGGTGACAGAGCAAAACCCCATAACTAAAAGATAGAGAGATTTTTTTAAAAAAATTAAAAAGTACCATTGCAGTAATCCAGAAAAAGGAAACAAAAGCCAGAGAAGGTATTGGCAGGAGAAACGGAAAGAAGGGGAGTGATTTGAAATTCACAAATTATCAAAGCAAAGTAATCAAGTTGGCTTCAATCTTGAAAACTACAGTTGCCTTCATTTCCTCATGGGCAAATGTCTTAATAATAGCATGATGTACAAAAAGACCAGAAGCTTGGCTGCGAGGAAAGGGCTACCGGGCCAGGAGGATGAGGAGAGGTCTGTGGTCCTTTCTGTTGAGCAGGTGAGGCTGGATGGGTGGTGTGAGACCCCCAAGGAGGAGGAGGGAGACGGCAGGTCCAGGGCAAGCCCTGCATGTGAAGTACAGACCAAGCCGTGGGCCGCAGGTGGGGCTTAGGGTGCCAGGTGTCCCGTGCTCCTCACACGCTCACTGGTTACTGGGGCCTTCCTTCAACAGGGTGAGCTCATGAGAACCCTGGGAAAAATAATCCTTCAAGTGGAACAGCCAGGGTTTTCTCTCCTCCCTTCCCTCTCCTCCCTAAAACAAGAAAAAACAAGAAATGAATAAAAAGCTCCTTCAATTTTAGGTAAGAGCTGACCCTACATACACAATCACTAATCTCATTACCAACATAAGCAGGTGAAAAATTACAAAGATTAATGTCCGTGACTTTTAATCAACCTTTGAGAAAAGAAAATGTTGCTTTTGGCATTGAAGAGAGCTGGTATTTTCCTTCCCCACAAGTTACTCCTCTGCAAAGAGGAAACGCTCCCAGGGTGGGAGCGATGAGAAATGAGGCTGCCCACGGCCAAGGCTGAGCTCACCGCCCTCCCCACCTGGCGCTCCACACACCCTCCACCCGACCCTAAAAGGAGGCACACCCTTGCCCCTCCTGGGGTGGGGGGAGTCCTAAGATCCCCAGGCATCCTCCACGTGGTCTGCCCCTGGACCGAGATCCTGCCTCCAGGGACCGCTCATCACCTCTCATCCCTGCTCCAAACCCTGAATGGTTCTCTATCAGCTCTGGCCCGCCAGAGAAAGTGAAAAAAGCTATGGATAACACACACCCAGCTCCACCAAAAAATGGCCCATAATGAACCAAGCTCTGCAGCGACGCCGGGTGGTTTCTGACCACCTGGCACATATTCAGCCTCTTTCCAAGAACAGCCCCTAGATTTCATTCTGTGCCCCCATCACCCTGCTGGAGCTCCAATCAGCACTTCCCATTCCCCCTCAAAACAGTGCCTGACTCAGAGATGGACACCAGCACAATTACAGCCTATAAGACCCACCTCAGGTGAAACACTGGGCAAATGGCTTCTCTCTTTCCTACTGTATTAGACTAAAGATGATTTAACATCAAGGGTACCTGAAGCCATCTTGTCATCAAGTGGAGACCGTCAGAGGCTGGCACCTGCTCATAAAACACATAAAAGCCAAGAAATCCAACAAAGAGAAACAGGGTTATAGGGATCACTGCCCGGCACCTGGATCCAGCTGTGCCTGAAGCTAACTGAAAAGCTGAACTTCACAATGATCTGAACTACTCTTGATTAAGCTAACTTGGACCAGGTTTTCTGTCCCTTGCAACCAAAAGCCTTAATAGACACATGGACACATACCTAAAACTGCTGTGTGAGGGAGTTTCATAGACTCCCTGGAGTCCACTCACAGACCCCTGGCTGAAGATCTGTGGCCCAAAGATAAAGAAAAAGCTCCTAACGGAGACATTCAAAGCCCTTCACCATCTAACCCCACCTAGCTTTCCTAACCCATTCCCCTCTGTTGTCTTCCACACACCCAACCCCTGCTAAACTGGAAAACGCTCTCTGGTTCCCAACCCCCCATCTTTCTCTTATCATTAGCTCAACCTGCGATGCCCTCTCTCCTGAAACTCTCCTAGAACCTGAACACCCAAATCCCACCCCATGCTTTAAGGCCAAGCCCCGAGGGTGGGGTATGTAGGTAGATGGATGGGTGGGTGGATGGATGGATGGCTAAAAAAGTGGGTGGGTGGGCGGGTGGATGGGTGGGTGAGTGAACGGATGGGTGTGTGGGTATATGGATGGGTGAGTAAGTGGAGAGGGGTAGATTAATTAATCCGTGTGGCCCTAGCACAGGGCTGGCACAGAGGATGGCATGAGTTATGAATGTGGTATCACAAACATTTATCCCAGAAGGGCCTTCAGAAACAAAGGCTTCCCTGAAGTCACCTGGCTAGTCACTGGCTAAGTGACTTAAACCACCAAGGTGCGTGTCCACCTTCCATACAGAAGCACTTTCACTCCTGCGTCTGCCTTTTAGTCTCACAAAGGGCAGAGATCCTAGACTTGGGTGGCCAGGTAGGGGGAGTGGGAGACACAGAGACTGACAGAGACAAGGTAAGAGATCCATCAGGGAGAAAGAAAGAGAGCAAGACAGAGAGATGGAGAGAAGCACAGACCGAAAGTCAAGCAGACAGCCAGAGACAGACAGCCTATGCAGACAGGCAGGCGGGGCCGGCCTACGGCAGACCCAGGCTCCCTCGGTCACCACAGCATCTGGAAGGAGGCAGCAGCCAGGGGAGGGGGCAGCCCAGTCTCCTCTGTGACTCCCTCAGGCCTTTGCTGTGCCCAATTTAGTTGCACGGCCCTGAAATTTAGGAATTTCTCAGGGCTGCCAGTGAGGCGGCCGGTGTGTAACCAACAGCGGTGTCTGGCCCAGTCTGTGGTGTAACCGTCAGGCTCAAGAGCCTTGGAGGCCTCCAAGGTAGTCAGCCCCTGCTGCCAAAGCCAAGAGAGACAGCCAGCAGGACCACGCTCTGGACTCCCAGAGATTGGAGCTCAAATTTGAATCCAGGCCTGCCACTAGGTTGCTGGGCACCTCGGAGCATGTGACCCTCTGAGCAGCAATGCTTTCATCTGCACAATGGGTCTCATCACATCTTTTTCCTCTGGGGAACCCCCTCTCACACTTCAGGCTAGGCGGACCGCTGGATGGCCAATGAGAGGTCTCCCTGCCCCATCCACGGTGACAGGTCAGAACAGTCACACAACCCAGTCACACGGCCCACGCTGATGCTCCTGGGAGGGGGCTGCCTTGCTCCAGAGCTTCTGAGCCTGGAGCTGCTGGGGCACCTAACCACCACATGGCAGAGCCTGCCTGGGAGTATGGAACACAGAGAACAGCAGAGCAAGAGACGGAGACCCGGTCCGGATGGCGTCTGCAGAGGCCCTGGATATAGCCATGCCTGAAGCTACATCCTGTACTTTTTTAGTTCCATGACTTTTTTGCGGGAGAAATTGTACTTTCTATCACCTGTAACCAAAATTATCCTGACATTGTGACAACAAAGAAAGAAGAAACACCTTCTTGTATTCGTGGCTGACTTAACCCCAAAATGTCTGAGTTGCTGGGGTTATGAAACTGTATATCTGCAGTAGACTAGAGCCCTCCTAGGGCAGCAGGCTGCCTCGCTCAGTCCCCAGGCTCAGGGAATGGCTCCAGACATGCCCCTGGGGCCACATCAACACATGACCCCCTGACCCTCCCCAGCCACAGCTGACTGGCCCAGGGCAGACGTTCTTCCCAGGCTGGGCTGGTCACAGTGGCCGGATCTCAGCTCACTGCAAGCTCCGCCTCCCGGGTTTATGCCATTCTCCTGCCTCAGCCTCCCGAGTAGCTGGGACTACAGGCGCCCGCCACCTCGTCCGGCTAGTTTTTTTTTGTATTTTTAGTAGAGACAGGGTTTTGCCGTGTTAGCCAGGATGGTCTCGATCTCCTGACCTCGTGATCCACCCGTCTCGGCCTCCCAAAGTGCTGGGTTTACAGGCTTGAGCCACCACACCCGGCCCCTCCCTGAGCTCTTCAAGTGGAAATAAAAGAAAACGCAGACCACCTGCAGGGGAAGAAACAGCAAGTTCTGAAGGTGGGCACATTTCCTGCCATGTGGTGGGCATCATTTCGAGAGAATCAAGCAGGCTCACAGAGAAAGGCAGAGACGAAAGATGGGGTGTGAGGGAGTCCTGGTGGCCGCAGCTTGACCCAGGGCTGACAGATCACTAGTCCTTCCATGAGGATGGAGTGGGGCCCCTACGTCTCTTGAGTAGCCTCAGACACAGAGAAGCCTGTGCAAAGGGGCCCCTGCTTCCAGCAATGGGCAAGCCAACTTCTGAAGTCACTGCGGGGGACCAAGCCCAGGTCACAGGTGGGCTACCATGTCATGTGCTGATGCCCAACCAGCCCCTGGGAACTCCAACGTCTGGGGCCAAGGAGGGGTCACTCCTCCCATCCCATGCACAGGAAGCCACGGCTACCCCACCACACCCTGCCTTGGGGTCACAGGGTGACCATTCAGGGACCAGCAGCTGGTGTTACAGCGTTTCCATCCTCGGCAGTTCATTAAACCAGTCTGTTACAGGCTGAACATCTGTGTCTTCCCCACACTCCTATGTGAAAGCCCTGACCCCAGTGGGATGGTATCAGGAGGTGGGGCCCCCCATTAGGAGATTTAGATGAGGTCACATGGGTGGAGCCCCCACGTGTGAATTAGTGTCCTTAGGGGAAGAAAGACCAGGGCTCACTCGCTCTCCCTCCCTCCCTCTCTTCCCTTCTCTCTCTCTTTCCCTCCACCACTCCCTGCCCCCCACCACATGAGGACACAGCAAGAAGGCAGCCATGTGCACACCGGGAAGAAAACTCTCACCAGGAACGAAATCTAGGGCTTAGACTTCCGGCCTCCACAACTGAGAAATAAATGTCCATCTTCAATCCCCTCCCTGACTCATCTGTGACATTTGTTGCAGCAGCCGGAACCCACTAGGACAGTCTTAGGGCATGGAGCTGGGGACACAGAGGACATGGCCACTCCCTGAGAGCCAGAGACTTGGTCTCAGAGAAGACATTCCTGCTAGAGGCCTGGGGCCTCCTCCATTGACCCCAGCCCAGCACGAAACACACCAAGGCAGCCCCAGGAGATGTGAGGTATGCCATGCCCAGCCACAGGGGCCTTTCCCAGTAGGGCTAGAGATGACTGTGCAGGGACAGCTGATTTCAGGGACAAGCACCAAGGCTCCGTGGTCCTGTGGTGAGGAAATGTCCCCGCAACTCCCTCTGAACCAATCCGACTATCAGAGACCGTCTCTGGGCAGAACGGGTGTGCCTCCCACACCTCTCAGACACTTGCCAACCGTTCTTTTTAACAACCAGGGCGCTGGGCACAGTGGCTCATGCCTGTAATCCCAGCACTTCGGGAGGCCGAGGTGGGCGGATCACGAGGCCAAGAGATCGAGACCATCCTGGCTAACACAGTGAAACCCCGTCTCTACTAAAAATACAAAAAATTAGCCAGGCGTGGTGGCGGGCACCTGTAGTCCCAGCCACTGGGGAGGCTGAGGCAGGAGAATGGCGTGAACCCAGGAGGCGGAGCTCGCAGTGAGCCGAGATTGTGCCACTGCACTCTAGTCTGGGAGACAGAGCGAGACTCCGTCTCAAAAAGATAAATTAATTAAATAAAAATAAAAATACATAAATAAAAACCAGGCAACACTCACTCGGGCTCAAGGCTGTGGCAGGGAATACAAGGTGGCTAGGATGTTAAGCACTGTATTTTTAGTGCTATATTTATTTTTATGGGTATTGCTGGTTTAGGGCAAGTGATCCTGATTTCTATCTACAGTTGTGATCAAAGGTTTCCTTTAAAAGCAAGTATAAGCAGCCAGGCATGGTGGCTCACGCCTGTAATCCCAGCACTTTGGGAGGGCAAGACGGGTGGATCACCTGAGGTCAGGAGTTTGAGACCAGCCTGGCCAACATGGTGAAACCCCGTCTCTACTAAAAATACAAAATTAACCAGGTGTGGTGGCACGCACCTGTAGTCCCAGCTACTCGGGAGGCTGAAGCAGGAAAATCACTGGAACCTGGGAGGCAGAGGTTGCAGTGAGCCGGAATCGCACCACTGCACTCCAGCCTGGGTGACAGAGTGAGATTCAGTCTTAAAAAAAGAAAAAAAAAGTAAGTACAAGCAAAATGGAGAAGGGATTTTTTTTAATAACATTAAGTTATTAAGTATGATGTCAATGAGAGGAGGTAGGAGGATGCAGCCGAAAATATGGTGGTGAAGCTCATCCTCACTCTGTCAGAAAGGAAGCTGACACCCTCTGGCTTATTCCCCCAAGAAGGTGCACAGGTCCCCATATAAGCTCTCTGCCTCCACCAGCCCCATTATCAGACAACAGCCGTCAGGGCCCCTGGGATGCCCATGGGCCAAAGCAGTGAAATTTGTTTCCACAGCCATGCAGGGGAACAGAGATGAGGGAGGACACTGAGATGCTTAGCCAACACCAACCACCACGAGGACAGTGAGTGTCTCCGCTCCAAGGGCTAGGGAAGTTATCTAAGAAAATACAGTGACGAGCAGGATCTTCAGAGACAGACAAGAGACAGAGAGAGAGAACATGTGTGTGCGGGCACACGCATGCATGCTCATCAATGTTTTTTGACGATGTGTTTTCATTTTGAGGAGACTCTAAGAACAGAACTTTCTGGATCATCTAAAAGCTCAACTCAGGACCAAGGTCGGGGCTGGGAATTCAAGGCCAGGATGGGGGTCCCAGGCTAAGAAGGGAAGAACTCTGGAAGGCTTATCAAGCACTGGGGTACCCCGATCACAAGCCCAAGGGCTGGCCCCAACCCAGATGATGGTGTCTCCGTGGCCAGAAGACAGAAGCCACAGGAGACATGGGTGGCTGCACTCAGCCAGACTCAAGAACCAGCTACGGCCAGCAGCGCTGTCTGCCTCCCCATAGCGGGCCTGGGGCTCTCCATTCATCCTTGAGCCTTCACACCAACCCTACTGGGGGCCCCTACCACCAGGCCCATTTTCCGGATGGAGAAGCTGAGGCTGGGAGACAAACCCCTCATGATGCAGGCTCCGGGGGCTCAGGCCCAGGCAGCGCTCAACGCCCACAGAGCTCCCCATGCACCCAGCTGGGCCTCATCACACTTCAGAGACCTCCTCCCGTTTCAGGCTCTTCCTGGGCAACAATGTCAGCAGAGCCCGGGGGTGCCCCCGATTCACAGAAGAGCAACCAGAGACCTGACAAGGTGTGAGGCCTGGGACCGGCAGGGTCTGTCTGAGCACGTGGGTGCTGCCCCCCACATCCCTGGCCTGGCACAGGTGGGTGGCACCACTTCCTTACCAGCACACAGACCTGGGCGGGACGCACTGGCCGCCTACAACACAGACCCTCTCAGGAAAGCCGGGCTCCCCGCCCTGGAGGAAGGAAATAACCTTTCCCCAAACCAGCACTTGCTTTGCAACAATCTCCATATATGAGGAGAGAGAGGCATTTCTGCAACGCTTCCAAATTCCAATAACTGAAGACAATGGCACAAAATGACGCACGGCTGACCCACGAGGGGCCCTGGGAAAGGACGTGCCCGGAGGAGGCGACTGTGTGGTGTGGGCGTGCAGCGGTGCCCCGTATGCGAGGGCAGCTCGCCAGGCAGGACTCGGAGGTGGACGGAGCTGGCTCCCGTCCCAGCTCTTCCTCCTCAGTCGCTATGCGACTGCAGGCAAGCACGCCCCCCTCTGAGCCTCAGTTTCCCAGCCCTGTCACTCTCACAGGCCTCCCACCTGCCGCCTTGCCCTCTCCAGACCCACCCCTACACCTGGGCTGCAGAGGGACCCTTCAACCTCACGGTCTGGCTGCGCCTCCTCTGCTCGGAACGCCCTGAGGCTGCCTGTTGCAGACCAGGACTGGAGGGCCTGTTTTCAGGGTCTAGTCTGCCTCGCCAGCCTTACTTTCCACTCTTCCTCCAAGCCCCCATTCTGAAAGAAGCCAGGCTTTCTCCTGTCCCCAGGTGCCCCTCACCCTTCTACCTTCATATCACAGTGCCTGCACCACCTTCTCCAGGAAGCCCTCCCTGACCACCCAGGCTCAGCTAGATGCCTCCCCAGCTCCCATGGCTTCAGCGTTCTCCTCCAGGATGGTCCCGACAAAGCATTTCAGAACAACCCATGCAGGTGCCCCTGGGGATGACCTTAGGAGGGGCCCTGTGTTCCACTCCTCTGTGCACCAGCCCCTGACACAGCACTGGCCCACACCAGAGGCTACTGCCAGCACTGTGGGGTGATGAAGAGAATCCAAGGCCTGGGGCACACTCCCTGGCAAAGGGTTTCATAGAGATGCTAAAGCAGGAACGCCAACTCCACGGAGCCCCTCCCTGGCTTTCTCCCTCCCCACACAACACCCAGTCAGGCTCCTGGCCCTCCCGAGGTGAAGTCACAAATCCACTGCTCCCCACCACCCCATAATGCCTGGCTGGAGGCACAGCCCGGTGGTCCCCTCTGCCCCTGTAGCATACAGGAGCAGCCCCTCTGTCTGGTCTATTGGGAGGGTAGACTTCTGCAGCCCCAGCATTCAGAAGGAGCCCTGGAGACAGAGCTGCCTGCAACCACAGGGACACCTGCACCACCCACACTCGGGGATCTGGGGAAAGAAACTGGATGACAGAGGGCTGCTAAGGACCAGAAGCCACGCATGGTGTTTGTGTCCACCATGGGGCAGGACGGCCGGCCTCACCCTGGCCTCCCCTTTCACTCACTCCACTTCCAATCCATCAAGAAATCTGGCAGCCCCACCTGCAAAGTCAGTCCAAATCTGACTACCTCTCACCTCCAATGCTGCCACCGCCCTAATTCAAGCCCCAACTTCACTCACCTGGACACTGTTGTATGGATCCCCACAGCTGCCCTCCAGCCCGCTCCCTGCCAGCAGCAGTGCAGGGGAAGGGACCTTTAGGATCTCAATTAGACCCCACCCCTCCCCAAACCAGAATCCACCAGCAGTTCCTCATCACACCCAATCACCTGCACCTGCTATATCCTCAGTCCTAATGTCCCTCCCCTCAGCAACATCCAGGGCTGGGTCCTGACCCCCACTGACACTTTACCTAAAACAGCCCCAATGCCAGTCCCTGTCCTGGACCAGCGTCTCCACCCCTCCTCGCACACAGGGTCAGCAAGGACACTACAGTGTGAATCAGTGTGTTTCCCATCTGAGTCTCCCTGTGGGAGCCAGCTCTGTGGGGGTAGAGGACATTGTCTTGGTCACTGCTTTACCCCCAGCACTCAGAACAGTCCCCAGCACCCAGCAGGTGGTCAATAAACACCTACAGAATAAAGGAGTATGTGCTCTCATTTCCTCCTTGTTTTTTTTGTTTGTTTGTTTGTTTGTTTGTTTGTTTTTTGAGACGGAGTCTTGCTCTGTCGCCAGGCTGGAGTGCAGTGGCATCATCTCGGCTCACTGCAACCTCCACCTCCTGGGTTCAAGTGATTCTCCTGCCTCAGTCTCTCAAGTAGCTAGGACTACAGGTGTGCACCACCACACCCAGCTAATTTTTGTATTTTTAGTAGAGATGGGGTTTCACCATGTTGGCCAGGATGGTCTCCATCTCTTGATCTTGTGATCCGCCTGCCTCGGTCTCCCAAAGTGCTGGGATTACAGGCGTGAGCCACCATGCCCGACCCCTCCTTTTTTTTTTTTTTAAAGACAGGACCTCGTCCCTTCTCTCAGGCTGGAGTGCAGTGGCGTGGTCACAGCTCACTGCAGCCTCAAACTCCTGGGCTCAAGTGGTCCTCCCGCCTCAGCCTCCCAAGTAGTTGGGACTACAAGCGCATACCACCCAGCTAATTTTATATTTTTTGTAGAGATGAGGTCTCACTTTGTTGCTCAGGCTGATCTTGAACTCCTGGCCTCAAGTGATCCTCCTGCATTGGCCTCCCAAAGGGCTAGGATTGCAGACGTGAGCCACCAGACCCAGTCTCACTTCCTCTTTTCCTTTTTCCAACCACCCTGAGAGCTAGGGAGTTTGACACCCACTTCACAGAGGAGGAACCTGAGACCTGAGATGTGACACACTGGCCCCAAGGGAACACAGTATGTGCGTAGCAGAGCTGGACTGGAACTTTGCAGAATGCCAAAAAGGGACTTCCCTGCACCTGGCTGCTCCCTGACCAGAAGCTGGGCCTGCTCCCCGCCCCCTGGGGCCCAGACCTGTCACCAAACCCTGGGGCAGTGGGGCAGACTGAGAAAACAGGCTCAGACAGAATGTTAAATGCAGTGATGCCCCCGCAGAAAGAGCCTGCAGTCTCCACAGAAGGGAACACCCACAGGAAGAGAGGTGAAGGCAAGGCGGGAGGGAGAATGGCTGGGGTTTTTTCTTTTGTCCACTGGCCAAACTGCAAAAAGTGACTTTGGTAACATATCATTTTAATCACAATGGAAAGTTTCATATATCACACCAGGAAGAAGTCTGTTCAGCAAGGTCAGTAACACAGGGAATTTAAAACCATCTTAAACATTTTCACTTAAAACTCACGAATGAACATTCAACCACCAACTACTTTTTAATTTCATGTAATGTGAACAGGCGACACAGTGACACAGCCCAAAAACCAGAAAATATAACAGGTCATGAGGTGGGAAGTCTCACCTCCCCTTTCACCCTTGTCCCCCCAACCCCAGGTGACCACAGGTAACTACCGAAACTAGCTCCTGATTTGCTGATGCACATACAAGTGGATGTGAATTTATATCCCAATTTTACACAAGAGGTGGCACACTTTACACACCAGTCAACACCTTGCTTTCTTCTCATAACAGATCTTGAAGACCTTTCCATCGAGAGCATAGTCATTTTTTGCAGCTGTATAATACTCCCTGTGAGGATGAGCCATCATCTGTTGAAGCAGCATGCATCACCCCGTACCTCAGCACCTATGGACAGGCTGACCTCCCCCACCTACCTGTAGCTTCTCAAAGTGAGGCCTGTCCCCAGCACACGGCCTGGTACAGGGGAGCAGGCAGCCTAGCAGTCCTGCCAGCATCTCTCCACGGAGGCACAAAGCCTCTCGACCTCACAGCTAGGGAAGGGGTCTTAGAATGAAAATCAGACCTCATCGCACCCCGGCTCAAAACTTTCCAATAGCTTTCCAACTCCCTGTCTGCCTCCTCTGCCCCATTCTCCCCTCCATCACCCACTCTAGCCTCCTCTCTTTCTTTGTCCCTAGCATGCCAAGCAGGCTCCACCTCAGGTCTTTTGCACAAGCTGCCCTCTCTTTCCCCCCTTGCTCAGCTCAGAAATCCCCTCCTCAAATGCGCCCTCCCTGCCCACCTAGATGCCGCTTCCCAGCAGGCCTTACCTCCTTGACAGCGTCTAAATACAGCTCCAATCGTTCGACTCACCCCACTTCACCACTCCAACTAGAATATAAACTGTATGGGAGCAATGACAGTGTCTGCATTGTCCTCTGTGAGCCCCCTATCCAGACCGTGCCTGGCCCAGAATGGGCAAGTGACTCCCCATTTAGCCCAGGAGAGCCAGGCCCCCAGCTGCAGCTCCTGCCTCACAAACAGCCAGGGAGAACACAGTGCCCAGAAGCCTGTCCCAGGTTGGAACTGGATCTCAGGGAACGGCTTTCAGATGGGGGAGTTCAGGAAACCAGAGAGGTGGCCCACACCCAACTGCCTCCTGCAGAGCAGTCCCAGAATCCCACCCCCCACCACCCCACAGCAAGACCCTGAGCACTGAAAACCATCAGAAGCATCCACTTTACAGAATGCAAGACTGAGGCCCAGCAGAGGGAGGACCAGACCCAGGAGCACACCGCAGTCACACACAGACCAGCCTTGGCCCCAGGCCCTCCATGTCACCTGGCACGTCCAGGCCCAGCACCTCTCCCCCAGCAGGACGGAAATAAAAAAGCTAAGGTCAGCCTCTCCAGGAGATACAAGGAAGAAGCCAGGGCTGCTTCCCCCACCTCAAGTTCCACGTGCCGCACACAGGCCTGGTCTTCATTCAGGCAGCAAACTTCCAGGAGGCCACACATAAGGAGGCCTTGAGTTTACATGAATTCAGCCACGTACAGATGGCAGGCAGAGAGCAGAGGGCCACGGGAATTGGGATAGAACAATGCAGCAACTGCCCCACACCATGCCGCCCACCCAGCCACCCAGGGGAACATAAGCTGGGAGGGGGAGCTGCCCCTACCTAACACTGGCCCTGAGTCCCTCAGTCCCATGTGGGATCTCATGTGCCTAGGCCAACCAGGGGTTTAAAGAAAAGATGCTCACACCCACAGCTCCTAAATGCAAAGCAAACACTGCATGTGGTGTCCAACAGGACACACCGTGATGGTCCCAGGACCTCCTGGACTCACCCAGGACTCAGTGGCCTCCACCTGGTGGTGATAGGGTCACGGTGAATGTGATCATCAAGACCCAAGTAGGAATCCTGGGCCAGGTTTTACAGCAGATGAAAAGTGTCAAAGGTGATGTAAGTGGCTGTGGAATCACCTTAGGCCCAAATTTGCTGCAGAGAACAGTTTCACTTACCATCAGCAGGCCCCAAGCATTTATGAAGCACCTATTTCATGTCAGGTGTGGATGGGCTCAGGGCACTCCCGCCAGGGCCAAGGAGACCAAGTCCTCCCACTCACTAGTGGCTCACTGAGAGGGGCAAAGAGCTTTGCTTTGGAGGGAGAAGATCCTGGGCTGATCCCCAGCTCTCCCCTTTGCCTGCTGGGAGGCCCTTTCTCAGCCTCCCCTTCCCCATCTCTTAAATAGGGGCAAGAGTTCCACCCTGCGGGAGGGGTGGCAGGCTCTGGGAAGAAAAGCGATGAACAAAGTGTGCCTCAGAGAATGCTGTCTGGCATGAGCTCTTGCTTCATGGGGTCCCCAAACCACTGTCCCCCACAGCCTAGCAGGAAGTGTCTGCCACCATCACAAAGATGCCCTGTGGCCCAGGGCCCTGGGCGCCACTCATTGCTCCAATGACTAAGGCCTTGAAGGGTAGGAGGCCTGCCCAGGGCTTCCCCAGCCATGCATGGAGGACCAGCCTGGGCCTATGCTTGAGGCAGGCAATGGAGCAAAATCAGCCCAATGCATGCAGCAGTCACAGCCACACAAAGGCCACACAGGCCAGGCAGGAACTGAGAAGGTGTAAGAGGGCCAGGTGGGGACAGGGACCTAACAGCGCCCCTGCCCCATCCCCTGAGTTGGGAGTGGGCAGCACCAGCCAGGGGATGCGGGTCCTGAACTACCAGACCTCGTGATTTTTCCAAGAGAAGACGGAAATCCGGACTTTTACGTGAAAACTGCCAATTTGTAAATGCTGGCAGCTAATTAATTTTTTAAAATAATAATAACATGGTGAGAGCCAAACAAAACATGCAGGGCCAGCCACAGCCGGGGTTGGCAGGTTTGTGCCTCCGGAATAAGATTCTTTGACTTCATCCCCTGCTCACCCCCATCACACAGCTCAGCTGCAGGAGGGGAGGGCGGGAAGTCAAGGGTGCACCCCAGGGGAGTAGCTCCCTCACTCTCTTCCTCCTGCTGGGGAGTCTTCACCCCATTTTGCATATAGGGAAGTTAAGGCCCAGAGCCCCTATCAGCCACAAACACACACCGGCTCCCAATCCATGCCAGGCCGAGGGAACACTTCTCAGCTGCCACCCAATTCATCAGGGCTCCCTCTGGGAGGGCCCAGACCAACACCTCAGGGGCATCAGGGTAGACACAAGCACCCAAACCATCCACTTCCCTTTTTCTCTTTTTGGCCTGTCAGGGGATGCCTGCTGGCTCAGGCCAGCTTGGGACTGGCCCAAGTGATCACTGCAAAGCTGATATGGGCAACTCCTTGTGGCAGCAAAAAAGGGAGGGAGAGCACCCGTATTTGGGAGACTGGAGCAGGGGAAGGGAGAGAGGACGCAGGGAGGTGAGGAGTCAGGCCCAGCCTGAGGCTGAGCCACCCCCATGATCCCCACAGCCAGGTCCCATGATAAGCAGCCTCCACCAGAAGCAACCACCTCCCTCCTTCAAAATCGGCTCCCCACCCCCCAGGACAGGGGAGGACTGCCCGTGGAGTGCCGGGGGGGCTGGGACTGTGAAGTCGTGGGGGTCTGTGACTCGTGTGTGAGACTCACAGTGTGTGTGGCACTCCCAGTGTTTGTGATTCCAGGTATTTGAGGAGCACATGCATGTGAGAGACACATGTGTGATACATATGATGGAGATATGCGTGTGATGGCTACCCCTGTGTGGCAGACGTGTGCGTGTCAGAGGGCAGTAAGGGCACATGTGTTTATCAGAGACACAACTGCCTGCTAAGAGAGGCATGCCTCGGAGAGGTGCCAGTGTGCAAGGCACGTGTGTGGAGCATTGTGTGCTGAGCGGATGTGAGATGAATGTCAGAGATTCTGGCCTGGGGGAGCTGGGTGGGGGGGGGTGAGCATGGGGCTGGGAGAGGGAGGACGGGGTGACAGGGAGGGTGGGTGCGCCAACACAGAGCGTGCAGAAACTTCTGCTGGTGTGAGTGCGTGTGTGGTGGTGAGTGTGACTTGGAGGTGACGGAGGGGATAGTGTTAGACCAGGGACTCTAGTCTTCTTTCCCTGAGGGTGTTGACCCAGCTCTCTGAACCGGAGGGGCGGCGAGGTCCTGCGGTCCGGGTGGGGGTGAGCAGTGGGACCGGGGGATGACTGGTGGGAGCTGGCCCTGGGGGAGAAGGGAGACCCAGAGCAGAGGAAGCTGCGGACCCGGGGTAGGGGGAACCCGCCCTCGGACCCCCGGCCCCCAGCCCGCACCAGCCTCTGTGCCCGCATCTGTACATTGGGTCGCGGCGCTCGCGGGCCGTTCCCGCGCTGGGACCGGGAAAGCGAGACCCGGTCGGACCGGCGGAGCGGGTGGAGGCGCGGGCAGCCCGCTGGGCGCGTCCGAGGGTCCGCTGAGCCGTCGGATCGTCCGAGCACCCCCGAGTCCTGAGCTGCGAGGCGCGGACCGACGGGGATGAATCCGGGCGGGAGGGGCCGCGTGCACTCACCGCGGGGCGCTGCGCTCGGCGTCCGTCCGTCCGTCCGCCCGGCCGTCGGCGCGTCGAGAGCCCGGGCGGCCCCCGGCTGAGTGCGCGCGGGGCGGGGCGGAGGCGCGAGGGGCGGGACCAACCGGTCCCCGGCCCCCTCCACTGACTCCGCCTCCACCTCCGGGGCGGGGTCTCGGCCGCTCGCCGGGGAGGGGGCCGGGCCGGCGCCGCTAGCTGAGAGCCCAGACGCACAGACCCGACTCCTACAGGCCGCCCGGCGCGCTCGCTGCGGAGCCCTCACCCTCCCTGCGCCCAGCCTAACCTCTGAGTACCAGACCTGGCACTGCTTCCCACAGGGTAGGGCTAGGGGTTGGGGTCTGGCCGCCTTAGCCAGCCTGAGCCTCAGTGATCACCCCTGGAAGATGGGCCCAGCAGCCTTGGGCACATTGTGAGGGCCTGAGGGGCCTGGGTAGAAAACTGCCCAGAGACCAGGCCCTGCCTCCCACCCGCCTGGCTTCCTACCCTGAGGGGCTGCCTGCAGCTACACGGCTGCTGCACGTCCCTGGGCAGACGGTACTGAGCCCCCAGCTTTGGGACAGGCTCGGTTTGTCCTTTCCCTCTGCCCAGCTCTGATACCTGTGACCACTGCGTGATCCCCGGGGTGTCTCTTCCCCCAGCCCACGCCGCTCCCTTTCTGGGTCTTTTTCGGGGTCTCCATCTCTGATCTAATGTCGTCTCTCTGTCTCCCTTGGTTTGTCCCTCTTGGTCTCGGCATCTCCCTCTGACTTTATCTCTTGGTCTCTGTGTTTCTCTGAGTCCCTCCCATCCCTGTCCAGAGACACATGGGCTGGCGGTCACCACCTCACATCTGAGCAGCAGCCATGGGCCCAGAGTGTGCCCGCCCCCACCCCAGGGGTCTCCTCGCAGCCCAGGACGGGGTGAGGCAGCCAAGAACAAAGGCACAGGGCAGGGCAGCTGCCTGCCCAGGGCCACACAGCAGAGAGGACTTGGAGCCAGGAAGGGCCCATTGGCTCAGATGGGGCCACCCACAGAGGAGCCAGGAGTGGATGGAGAGGCCAAAGACTGAGCTGGCAGCCTGGGCCTGGCCTGCCCCAACTTGTGTCTAACCCCAGGCAGGTGCCTTCCCTCTGGGCCCATTTCCCCATTGGAGCTCTGTGGCTTGCTGTTCCCTCAGGGCCTTTACCATTGCTGTTCCCTCTGCCTGGGATGCTCTTCCCCAGATCCACAGTGGCTGACTCATCCCTGCATTAAGCTGCAGCTGAAATGCCACCATCCCCAGAGAAGCCCTCCCTGAGACCCCAGCAGAGGTAGCAACTACCACTCTCCACCCTGGGACTCAGCCGCACTCTCATTGCCGTGCTTGTCACTGGCTGACTTCTCTTATTCATTTATAAATGACTATAGGTAGGATCACCTGGTCGTTAAGAAAGTCACCACACACCAGCTGTGCGATCTTGGGCAAGTTACTTCACCTCTCTGGGCCTTTATTTCCTCAACAGTAAAATGAACATAAAGTCATCAAAGCCTATCTTAGGATGTTATTGGAAAGATCAAATGAACCGAAATGAGCCAAACCGAAAGTGCAGATGCTCCTCAATTATAATGGGATCATGTCCCCGTAAACCCATCATAAATCAAAAATATAGTAAGTTGAAAATGCATTTCATCCACCTAACCTACAGAACATCATAGCTCAGCCAAGCCTACCTTAAATGTGCTCAGAACACTTCCATTACTGGCCTACAGGTGGGCAAAATCATCTAACACAAAGCCTATTTTATAATGACGTGTTGAATATCTCATGTAACTCATTGAATATTGTACAGAAAGTGAAAAACAGAATGATTGCCTGGGGATTCCAAGTAGGGTTTCTCCTGGGTGTGTACCACTTTCTCAACATCCTAAATTCAAAAAATCCTAAATCGAACCATCGTAAGTCAGGGATTATCTGTACTTTGGATTGTACTTGACCCAAGGGAGTGCTCAGTAAATATCTAATGAGTAAGTGACAGATTGAATCCTTCCTCCTGTAGGGGAAGGAGGGGCAGTGGCCTGGGATGAGAAAGACCCTGGGCAACTGCTAATGAGGCTCCCTCCCCCAACAGGGCCCAGGCCTGGAAGGAGAGGCACTGAGCCAGATGCAGCTCACCCGGCAGCCCACGGAACCCAAGGCCTGGCCCGCCTTCCACAAGATAAAATGGAGACACTTCTCCCGTCCTGTTATCTGAGCCGGAGATGCGGCCAAAGCGGCCATCCCTTCAGAGCCCTTCCAAGGCTGTTATCGCAGACAGAGCACGCATCACCCACCAGGAATTTGGGGCCCAGTGCCTGGCTGAGACATGGTTGGAGGAAGTTTCAGGCTGATAAGGTCTAGACAGAATGATCACAGTGGGCAGCAAAGTTATTTACATCAGTGACAGTCTCACTAGCTCCCTGGGCACTGAGGCGCCAGGGCCAGCAGGCATGAGGCTCACTTGTCCCACCTGTGCAGCCTGGATTGGGAAGAGAAGGCTTGCTGAGCTTCCTGGATCTGCATCCTCACTGGGTAGCCTTGGGAAGGCCGCCTGCGCCTCTCTGAGCCTCAGTTCTGACATCTGGAAAATGAGAGTAACAATAATAATAACTCCATGCAATAATATAGGTTTAGGAGCCTGGGCTCTGGGACCCAATGGCTCTGATTTAAATCCACGTTCTCCCTGTATGACCTTCAGCAGGTCGCTTCACCCCTCTGGCCTCCGTGTCCTAGCCTATAAAGTAGTGCTTGCCTTACAGGATTGTTTTGAAGTTAAGATGCTTACATCAGTGTCTGGTATATCATAAGTCCTCCATTAAATGTTTGTTGTTAATTACAAACAACATAAACTAACTTGAGCTGTTTGGATGAGAAGAAATTTGTGATCACAGGGTCTCTGGAAACCAAGCTTCGGGGAGAAAGACCCAGCAACAGGGCCCAAAATCTTACTGCCCACCTGGGTGCAGATAGCGCGACGGCTGCCCGCTCCTTGAATGGTGGGCCCAGGACTCCCTGCCAGGACTTCTCCCCAGCTCCCTCCAAGGGTCACAGTGCCTCTCCTTCCCCAGCAGTGGGTACAGCCCTGAGCCTGCTTAGTCATCTCTCCCGCCTCCCATTTAACAGCAGCTGCAGACACAGTAGGGGCAGTGTGGGTCTCCCATCTGGCCCCAGCTGTAAGACAGACTAGGAAAGTCAGTGTCCAGGCCCACCAAGACCCTCAAGGCGGAGAATTCCACACAATGGGAAAGATATCTAGACAGAGGCCCACCTCCGCCAGGGGACAGCGCCACCTGCCATCCTGCTGCCCAACAAAGACCTAGGACAGCACACCCGCTCCCAGGCTTTAGAACAAGACTTCTCAGACCTGGCAGTGCATTTGAATCACCTGGGGAATTTCTCTCTTTTTTTTTGGAAATACCACTGTCTAGACACTACCCCAGAACAATTAAACCCCAGTCTCCAGAGGGTGGAGTTGGGCATCAGTACTTTTTTTTTCTTTTGTTATCCCCAGTAGGTTGTAAGATGCTGCCAGATTTGAAAAATACCACTTGGGGGACCTCCCTCTGGCCTTCCTCTTCCAGCTTTTTCCCTCCCCAGAGTGAAAAGTCTAAGAGAACAAGGAGATGTGCCCTCCAGGAGTCCCTGATACCCCCCTACTCCTTTCCAGATCATATTCCAGTGCCTGAAAGTCCCTGCTTAAATGGTCCTGACCCCCAAGGCCTGCACAAGTCTCCTCCCATCTTCCTTCCTCCCAAGAGTGGACTGCACACCAGTCTACACACTCCAGGCCCAGGCCCGAGGGCAGCTGCTGGCAGGTAGCATGAGCAGAGCATGGACATGTGGGCACACAGTCACTCCTGGGAGCCGAGTTCAGGCTCTCTCTGGTCTGGATCCCCACTGCCTCCCCAGCCCTTCACCCACCTACACCCCGTCCTTACATCCCAGAGCCCTACTCTTCACCCAATGAAAAACTGATTTCTTCTCTTACACCAAGAACTTCCCCGGCTCTCTGCCTTTCCATCCCACTATGAATGCAGTTCCACCTACCCAGATCCTTCCTACCGTGTGGCAGAAACCCTCATCGGCCCCCACCATTCATGTAAGAAACATTACTATAGAAATTTTAGATGGCTTTCTGGCTGAAGATTTCACTCCCAGCCTCCCTGGCAGCCAGGTGGGACTACAAACATGTTGTGCTGTTGAATGGGGGCAGAGTAATGCGGACAATTTCGGGCTCATGACCTTAAAGGAAAAGATGAGTCTTATCCTTCCTTTTCCTTCCTGCTGGCTGGAAACAGCCACTTTGTATTACCAGGTGAGAGTCACACTTGCATGGAAGGAGTCCCTGGGCAGCAGAGGAGCACCTCACCTGGCCTGTACCTTCACATAAGTCTTTTATATCCTTGCTGTAACTAGCAGCCTAACCTACACCATTTTAACCTACACCCAACTAATAACCATCCCTCCTACTTCAATATCGAGCTCAAATGCTCTACTAAGAAGTTGTAGATAGACAAGCTGTGTTCTCTAGTCTCCCACCAAAGCTCATGACTCAGAGCCTTCCAAGAAGACTTGTGCAGTATACATCTTTGGTTTCTGCCCATCCCTGTCCCCTGCTCCAGCTGCCAGCCCTTGAGCTCCTCTGCAGGGCCTTCTTGGCTCCATTCTGGGTTGATGTGGTTCATTCGGTTGATGTGGTATGGCCCACTGGGGAATCCCCTCCCCAGTCACGGTGGTTGGCTCAGGGAAGGATATGTGGCCCTAGTGAGGGGCATCTGTATGTAAGACAGATTGTGCCTGCCCTGGAGCCAGGGGAGGGAGCGCCCTTTCTGCCCTATTGCTCAGCTGGGGGTGTAAGCCAGTAGCTTGGAGACTACCTCTTAGGGGAACTTGCTGAGAATGAAACCAGCTCAGAGGTAAGGGCTGAGAGGAGGAGGAGGGGAAGGAGAAAGAGGCTTTCTGATGGCATGATGTTAAACACCTGGTTATAGCTCGGCCTGAAGCCATCTTGCCCTTGGATCTTTCAGTTACAGGAGTCGATAAATGCTCTTTGGGGCTTCAGCCAATTTGAGTTGGGTTTTGTTTTTGAGTTGGTTGAGGCTACAGCCAATTTGAGTTGGGGTTTCTTGTACCTGAGATTTGGTGTGCTCACTTCTATCCTCCAAGAGCCTTGGCTAATAGAATTCATCTCCCTGAGACAACATTACCCACCAAGTCCAGCACCTGCACTTCCCAGGCCCCTTTGAACACTGGTGTTTGCCATTGAGGTTCCATTTTTTATGATGTCTAGGCTCTCTCCAAAGGTGGTTTGCCTTAAATAAAGGGGGGCAGTGATTGTGATGAAAAATAAACTCATGTCTGTTAACCATATACTGTGAACTAAGCATTTTAACAGGCACCTTACATGGATTAGTTCATTTAATCCTCTACACAATTCTAGAGGTACTAGATATTTCCCCCATTTTACAAAGAAACTGAGGCTCAGCAGCATAGCTAGGGCCACCACCCGGAGCAGCCCAATTCCAGAGTCAGCACGTGTTTCCCTGCCCTTCCAGAGGAAGAGAGAGAACATCATAGTGAGATGGTGGGGAGCTGGGGTGTGCAGACAAGGACTGGGTGACCCCTTGGCAGAGTGGCAAAAAGGGCTGAAGTACATGGAATAGGGTGTCTGGGGAGAGGAGTGGGGGAGAGGCATTACAACTTTTATTCCACTCTGGGATTTCTCTGCACTTTCCCAAGCAGTCTACTTATTCCAGGAAAGCCGCCTGGCCTCACAACTCCCGTCTGGGAGTGGTCAGCCCCTACCTCCTATGGCCCGGCTCGCTCGTGACTCATCCTGGCCCACTCCTTCGCCTGGTGTGATGAAATTGGGCCCAGCCTTGCTGTTGGGGCCAACTCTCCAGGCAGGGGGAAGGGTGAGGAGGCAGGGTGCTGGTCTCAGAGGCTGGGATCTCCCCAGCAGGCTGGAAAAATAGGCTGAGCAGCCTCAGAGCCCCTTCCCCACTGCAGCCACCCAGAGAGGGAAGAGACTTGCCTAAGGCCACACTGTGAAACCCTAAGGGGCTGAAGGGGGCCCACAGGACAGCAAAGGCAGCCCAGAGACAGGGGGCCTGATCCCAGAAAGGCTCTTGCCCACTCTCAACCTCAGTTTCCCCATTTGTGAAATGAGAGACTGGCTCTGATTTTAATACCTAAGTTAGAAACTACATATAATAAAACATTCAATATTGGGAGAGTCTGTCTTCCCAAGAGAAACTCTTCCAACAGCTTTTGTTTTTGTTTTTGTTTTTTTTTGTGGGGTTTTTTGTTTGTTTGTTTGTTTTATGTTTTGTTTTGAGACAGAGTCTTGCTCTGTCGCCCAGGCTAGAGTTCTGTGGAGTGATCTCAGCTCACTGCAACCTCCACCTCCCAGGTTCAAGCGATTCTCCTGCCTCAGCCTCCCAAGCAGCTAGGATTATGCTACCACACCCATCTACATTCTGTATTTTTAGTAGAGACGGGGGTTTCACCATGTTGGCCAGGCTGGTCTCGAACTCCTGACCTCAAGTGATCTGCCCACCTCTGCCTCCCAAAGTTCTGGGATTACAGGCATGAGCCGTTGCACCTAGCCCCAACTGCTTTTGTTTTATACATATACATGAATGTATGTATGTATGCCTGCCCACAGTTTCTAATAAACATTTCTATCATGAGATATATTATGGTCATTTTTCTACATCAATAACAGATATCTTTAGAATCACTGTCAACAGCTGTGCAGTATTCTATCAGAATTAGCTTAGACTGTGCAGTCTAATTCTAACCAATAGAGGAATGACACAGCAGTAGGGGCTACCTGCGTTAGGGATAAGAACCCCTTCCCCTCCCTTGTGTGCTCTTGCCATTGCTCCATCTGCAAGATGCACCCTTCTACAGAAGTAAAATTGCCTTGCTGAGAAAATTCATGTTCAAGTGCTATTTCTTTTGCAGCACTGAAAGTTTATTTCTAACACCTGTAATGCCAGCTACTTGGTAGGCTGAGGTGGGACAGTGCAGTGAGCCAGGATTGACCCCTGATCTCCAGTCTGGGAGACAGAGTGAGACCCTGCTCCTAAATACATATATAGAGATATATATTTTCGAGCATTTGTCTATTTCCAAGAAGTTGCAAGAACAAAGGGCATGTTTACGTGTATTTTCTTTCTTTTAAATGTTCAACCATTTGCGCATATTCTTTATTCCTTTTCACTATGGAGGTGTCCATCTTGGTCATAGTAACTGATAGGCATTTTTTTTTTTTTTTATAGTAGGAATGCTGACCTATTGTCTGCCAAGCACATGCTGCAGACTCCCTTTAGTTTAGCTTTGGTTATGTACTTTTTTAAACATAGAATTTTAAGAATTTGATGTAGACAGACCTACCAGTATTTTTCTTTGTGGTCTATGGTTTTGAGGTTGTGCTTGGAAAGCCTTCCTCTATTCCAAGATAGAAATAGAATAGTAAACTACGTATATTCTATTCCAGTTCTTTTTTTCATCCATCCATCCAGCCTTCATTTATTGCTGCCCTTAAATCTAACCCCGAGCCCCTCTGGCTGCCCTTCCCCTGCAGCTGATGGCTGGTCCTCCAGCAGGCTGCCTTGTTATGGGGCAAGAATTTCCAGTTATACCTGGAAACCTCCCCTTCTAGGTATGTGGAAAAAGGAAACACGTCTCTGTTTAAATAACAGACTTTGGCTTCTGAGGCTGCAAGTAACCTCTGGTTACCTGGCAGGACTTGATCCAACCAGTCTTGGGTATAGATGGGTTTCGGATAATGAGGGTTATGGTAGCCATGAAGATATATCACTCAGATCTCCACATATCTCTGCAGCATAGGTCACTGACTGCTCCTCCACACCCACCATCACATTTACGCTGAGGCCACTGTGAGCTGCTCCCAACCAACGACAAAACACAGAGCTAGGAATGGGAATGCAGCAACATCCCAGAGAGACCCAGTACTCCTTGCAGTCACCTGCTGGAAAAGTTCCCAAGGCCCCCTCATCATCTTGGCTGAAGCTTTTTGGAACTGCATCACATTCCAAGACTTCTCCTCCCCAGTCCTTCTTCCCCACCTCCCAGCACAAGTGTCAGAACTGTGTTGCCCTCTGAATCTCTCTCTGCCTTCTCCTGCTCCCTCCCTGCAAAATGTACCTTGTGCATCTAATCCTGTCTCGCTTGGCAAAATCACTCTGGGCTTCTTCACAGACCCAAACTATCCAGTGATAGAAATGGTAACTGAAATTGTCACTGCATTATACTGTTTGTAAAGCTCAGACACAGCTGCCTCTCTTGCATGTCCTCCACCTGCTGAATGTTAAACACTGAGTGTCCCCACTTCACAGATAACAAAACTGAGACAGCTCAGAGACAGTTGAGCTTGGGTCCCCCCAGGCAGCATAAGTGAGTCACACAGCCCCGTGGAGTCCCAGGCTTTTCTGTCTAGGCCTCTCAGTCCAGAGCCTCTGCCTGGGGCCGTGGCCCAGCAGCCTTTGTGTTTCCTCATCCGGCCCTAAGGCCCTGGGGCCGCACTGGGCCACTGGAATGCCAGGAAAGACAGAGCCTGGAACCCCCTTCCTCGGGTGGAAAGAGCCCAGGTCCCCCTGCCCCAGCTGAACCCAGAGGAAGGAGCCAGGAACTGAGCTATGGGGTGGGAGGGCAACACCTTCTCTTCTTGAGCAACTCTGGATGTTGAGAGAAAAGTCGTCCTCGCACAGAGAGGTGACTCCCTTGTGGGTTCTGGCCCCACCCTCCGGTCCTCTTGGCCTATCTGCTCCTCCTCAGCCAAAACCTCAAGGCTGCTCTTCTCCAGGCTGAGTCACCCTAGTTGCTCTAGTACCCTGGGGCCAATTCAGCCGTCCCTCTTACAGGACTATTCCAGGGACTGAGCACAGGTCCTTAGGGTGGTCTGTATGGCCCATAGAGAACTTTCACTTTCCACATTCCAGCCCTTAGACTTCAGGCCGTGTGACCTAAGCTGGCAGTAGTTATCTGGGGTGACGTATTAAGCTGCCAACACACTGACTGCAGGGTCCCTTGACCTCCTAGCTGAAGGTCCAGAGCTGCTTGGCCATGGACAGGCCTGCCCCTCTATCCTGGGTATCTGCACTGAGTTGCCCTCTGGTCTCTTCCCGTCCTTCCGGCTTTCCCCCAGGTGCTTCAACCCCTCCTTTCTCCAGGCCTCTTCACCAGGGCCCTGATAAGGGAGCAGGTGGGAGACCCACATCCTCTGGACCACACTGGCCAGCTGGCCAAACCCCTGGAAGTAGAGAAGACCCCCGCAAGATGTGCCTTGATCATTCATTTCCATCTGTCAGCCCTGGCCTCCTGACATGTTCAGGACATGGGCCCAGTCTCGGCTCCACACCCCTGATCTCCACTCACCCTGACCCCCAGAAGGAACGTAGCCTCAGTGTCCGTCCAGCCATCTGTGCAGCCATCCGCCCACGCAGGGATGACATAGCACGTGGTTACCAGGTCAGAGTCTGGAGCCAGGCTGCCTGGGTTTGAAGCCCAGCTCTGCTGCTTAGTAGCCATGGGACCTGGGAGAAGTTGCCCCTCTGTGTCTGAGGGTCCCGACTATAAAATAACTGCCTACCTCAGCATGCTGTTGTGAGGACTGAGTTATATGGAAAGTGCTTAGGAAGTGGCTTGCATGTGGTAAGTGCTCAATAAGTATTAGCTAATATTACTCAGCAAACCTTTCCAGGGTACCCACTCTATGCCAGACACTGTGCATCCCACCAGGGCTCTGGCCATGAGTAGGGCTGACTCGCCCCTGACCGCATGGAGCTCACATTCCAATGGGAGACAGATATAAATCCAACAACCTCACACCCACACAGTAAGAAGCGCCTTGAGGCTGCAGGGGAGGTGCTGCGGACAGTGGTCAGCTGGAGCCCGGCTGCCTGGCTGTGTGCTCAGACTCGGGAGGCTCCTAACCACTTGGGCTTCCTGTCATCTTCCATAAAATAAGAAGAGCAGCTCCTACATCGCCAGGCTTCAGGAAAGGCTCCACGAGCTAACCAGTGGGAAGGACCAGACAGCGCCTGGCACACAGGAAGTGCTCAAGGACAGTTAAGTGGGCTCTGGGAAAGGGATCCTGAAGCTGAGGAGTCCATTGAAGGGAGAGTTGAAGGGAAGAGGAGATGGCAGGGTCAGGCCTCACAGGGGAGCCTGTGGTCATGGGAAGAAGCTCTATGTTTGTTCTGAGAGCAGCGGGAAGCCACTGGAGGCAGCTGGTGCAAGAGTCCAGGTGGGAGATGATGGGATTCAGACAGGACTGGTGGCATAGGGGCAATGGTCGGGTTGGAGAGATACTGTGGGGAGAGGACACAGACTGGTGTGATGCTGGGAGCCAGGGAGAGGGTGGGGCAGACTCACACACACACACACACACACACACACACACACACAGAGGTTTCTGGCTCAGGAGGTGTGACTGATGAGTTGGGAAAGGGTGCCAGTCTGGACTTTCTGCTGCAAGTCACAGCACACTTGACTCAAAGAGGCTAAGTCAAGAAGGGAACTATTGACTTCAGTACTGACAGAGTACAGGGGTGAACTTCAAGCACAGCTTGATCCAGGCTTTCAAATATGTTACCAGGAGCAAGTTTCTCCCCGCTTGTCCCTCAACTCATAACCCTTCAAGTCCAGCTAGAATACAACACTAGTGCACTGGTCTTAAGGTTCTCCCCAATTGGAGGGACTCAATACAGGTGCCCAGGCCTGAACCAGTCACTGCAGCGGGGATAGGCTGCACTGACTGGCTCCGCCCACGTCATATGTATGCCCAGCGGCCTGAGCGGGTGGGAGGAATCGCCACGTGGAAACTGAGGGCTGTTCCCAGATGCTGGAGAGTGATCCACCAATGGCCCCAATAGGGCGGGTAAATTTGCAGCCTTGAGTTTCAGGTCGATTTCTTGGACATTAAATTCAAACACTGTCAGACATGTATTTAGCACACATTTTTAAAATATGTTCTCTCTAAAGTTTTCAACAGACACAAGGGGACTTCGTCAAGCTCCTCAGTGATTGGTTCTCAAGTCGTGGAAGCCCCCGTGATCTCGCCAATCAGAATCCAGAGATACGCAGAAATACCCAGATCTCATAGGGTCATTGGCTCCCGCTAGGCTGCGAACCGGAGGCCAGCACACCGCGAGGGTCTGATGGAAAAGCAAGTCGCCTGCGGTTGGTGACTAATAATAAAACAAGCAGGTTACACCCATTGCAAAAATGTTAGCCAGCAGGAGAGAATGTGACAGGAGCCCAGGGGCTGATTTGGGTTATGTGCAAACACCAGAAAGGGGTCCTGTGAAAAGCTCGGGCTTCTTGACCCAGAAATCCTCTCTGGGGCCCCTTCCCAGTCACACTAACTCCCGGAGCTTCCTTAAAAGTGTTCCCACTTCTGTGTGCATCCCCAATCTGTTCAGTTAGGGCTGTTTTTGAACTTGATAAAAAGAGACTCATACTTTAAGTGTTCTCATTGCACTGAGGAGATGAAATGCATCCATCAGTGCCTACAGGTGGTCTTCATTCCTTTTCAGTGCCGTGTTCTACTGACCAGCTCTTGCATACTGAATGATTCTCTGTCTATGGATATTTAGATTGCTTTCTGGTTTTTGTCTTGTTTTGTTTTTCCTATTACAAATAATGCTGATATAACCACCTTAAGTCCGTCTCCCTGTGACATTTGTACGAGTCCTTTAGGGCAGACATACAGCTAGGTCATGGGGCATGCACATATTCAGGCTCATCAGCTCATGCCAAATAATTGCTGCAGAGTGTTTGTGCCCATGTGTATTTCCACCAGTTGCTGCCAAGCGTGCCACCTCCTTACCAACTCTTGTGTGCCCATGTAGTAGGTGTGAAATGGTACCTTGGTGTGGTTTTAGTCCACATGTCCCTTGTTACTAATGAGGATGAACATCTTGCCATGCTCATCATCCATCTGCATTTTCTCTTTTGTGAAATTTCTGCTCACGGCTTTTGCCCCTTAAAACATTGCTTTCTTCTTTGCAATCACTAATTTCTAAAGCACAATCTGGCCCTGTGACTCCCTGCTTTTAAGCCCTCCATGGCTCCCTGTGGGCCTCAGAGTCAAGCCCATATTTGGCAGCCTGGCCGGCAAGGCCCTAAAGTGGTTTGGCTCCAGTCTGCGTCTCCGTTTTCAATGGGAGCTGTTTCCTGTTTCTGTTCACAGTCTCCCCTCCCCCCGACTCCTGCTTCCTCCGCTGGCTTGCCCACTCCCCACTCTCTGCAACCTCCTAGCTCCTGCTTGTGCTGTGCCACCTGCCAGGAGCACCCTGCCCCTCCCCCGGGGTGCCACATTCTTTCCTGGCTCCTTCTTTCTCAGCCTTCAGGTCTTAACTGAAACGTCACCTCCTCCCGGGAGCTCTCCTGGTTCACTCTCATCCCCTGGACAGCATAACCACAGCACCTGGGAGCACCTGTCTTGGGGCACTACTCTTGTGCCATTAATGTCAGCGGGTTCATCAGGCTTTGCCGCTGGATGGCAAGCTCCCTGAGGGCCAAGATCATGACTGTTTTGTTTACACTTCTATTCCTGGTAGCTGGGAGTGTGGCTGCACAGAGCCAGCTCTCTAAAACTCTCAGTGGAAGGGCAGGAAGGAGGAAAGCATGGGCTGGAGGAGTGGGGGTTGTTAAAGAAGAGTGGCTATGCCAACACAAACTCTATGAGGGACCCAGGGACTTCTGGGAACCCACCTTAGGGTGGAGAAGGGAGAGCACTGGATTCGGAAGCAGGGAGCCAGTCCTGCCTCCACTACTGGCAAGCTGAGCTCTCTGGACCAGTCTCTTGCTCTCTCTGCCTCAGTTTCCTCATCTAACAGAGGGTGACCCCTGGCCTCCTCCATCACAAACAGTGCCCCTAGATGGCCAGCCTGAGGTTTCCCCCATAATCCCAGGCCTAGGGAGCAGGCAGACCCCAGACCAGACAAAGGGGCCTTGTTCGCCGGGCTCTCTGGAGGAAACTTCCCCTCACAGCTTGGCTCCTGCTGAACAAAACCATATGCCAACATGTGGGAGGAGGGGCAGGTGGGCGGCCGGCATCCCAGCATCCCAGCACCCTTCTCAATGTCTGGGCTCCTGCCCAGAATGCCAGATGCCACGGACTTTGAGGAGAACTCCCTTCCACCCCTGCCCCAACCCCGGCTGCACCAGGCCCTCATCTGAGCCCCTCGTAGGGCTGCAGGAGCCAGGCAAAGCATACCCGCTTCCTGTCTCACGCACGGCTCATGCCAATCCGCCAGGCAGGCCCTGCTTTCAGGTCCGTTTTACAGATGAGAAATGAAGGATGCTTGCAAGTGGTGGTGTAAGCCCTTGGGCTCAGCCAGGAGGGGCAAAGGCAGCCTGACCCCATGGCACGGCCACCCCCAAGGCTCCTGCCTGAGACCACAGTGTCCTCCAAAGCTCACAGCAAGTGCCAAATCCCATACTGACCTCCCTCTAGAAGACTGGGCACAGCGCAACCTCTCTGCAGCAAGCCCAAGAATGGGCAGGGAGAGATGTCACCATACGGCCTGCCAGACGACTTCAAGGAAGGAGCGGCTCTCAACCCCACGGCCAACTTCACGCAGCCGAAATCAGCTGCATGCTCCTCCAGGCTCCCGCTACCACCTGCATCCCTTTGCAGAGACTTCAGTCTCCATCCTGCCACTCACGGGGTGTGTGACGTGGAGCAAGGAACTCCTTCCCCTCACCTTTGTGTTGTCACCTGTGAAATACGAACAAGGGTGGCGGGAGGATGGACAAGCTGAGGCTCCACCCCACTGGAACTGCAGAAGAGGCAAGAAATACAGAAAATAACAACTGTGGACAAAGAAGGGAAACCACCGGAATGTTTATCCGCCAGTGGGAGTTTCGGATGATGCGACCATTGTAGGAAACCCTTTGGCGGCAGCGACCAAAACAGAGCATATGTGCATGCTGTGACCCAGAAATCTCCCTTCTCAGTTTCCACTCAGGAGAGCGTGTGTCCTCCAGGCAGGAGGTGCAAACAAGAAGATCCCCAGCAGGACTGGCCACAGCTCCCCAAACCGGAAGCCACTGACAGTGGAGATGGGCAGGTGCGTCATGGGGCTGCCACACAATTGAATACCCGCAATTCACAACTACTCACAGCAAGGTAGATGTAGCTCACAGACACAGCTCAGAGCCAAAGAAATTAGACACAAAGGAACATACATGTATGGCATACACACTTTGTTCATTTTGTGTGAAGTTCCAGAACAGGCAACCCTCATCTATGCTGTTAAAAGTCAGAAGCAGGGGCCTGGCATTGTGGCTCACGCCTGTAATCTCAGCACTTTGGGAGGCCAAGGCAGGTGGATCACGAGGTCAGGAGATCAAGACCAGCCTGGCCAAGATGCTGAAACACTGTCTCTACTAAAAATACAAAAAAAATTTAGCTGGACTTGGTGGCGGCTGCCTGTAATCCCAGCTACTCAGGAGGCTGAGGCAGGAGAATCACTGAGCCTGGGAGGCAGAGGTTGTAGTGAACCGAGATGGCACCACTGCACTCCAGCCTGGGTGACAGAGCGAGACTCCATCTCAAAACAGAAAGGAAAAAAAGTTATGAGCAGGTACCCTTGCGGTGGTTGTGCCTGGAAGGGGGGCACAAAGGGGACTGGGGGGCACTGGTCAGGTTCTGTTTCTTGATCTGTGTGTCAGTTCCACAAGTATGTTCAGTTTGTGAAAAGCCAGTGTGCACACACTTATGATACAGGCATCAGTAGCTAATGAAAGATAGGGTTGTGGTGCACTGTTCCCCCGGGTATGTTTGTTTTGTTCTTGGTCTCTAAAGGCATGGCTAGGGTAGTTCAGTGCCGACGACATCCTGCCCATCGTCCTTCAGCTGGTGCTGAAGGTCACCTGCAGCCTCATGGTTGGCTCCTGCACACACAGATGACTTCTCACCTACACCACTGGTTGCAAGAGCTCATCTGGCCCACGTTGACAGGGCAGCCCAGGCATGTCCTGAGTTAGTGCCTCCAGGAGCCCTTCTCAAGCAGTGGGGAGCGGGGCGGGAGGTCTCTTGCTGGGACAATTCTGAGCTGTGCTCTGCACTGTCCCTTTTGATCCTGGCTGGACTGAGCTCCAGCGGCTCCCAGTGATGACATTCATTAACATGCCTTTTCTTATTTAGAGACAGGATCTCACTCTGCCCCTAGGCTGGAGTGCAGTGGCGCAATCATAGCTCACTGCCACCTCAAATTCCTGGCCTCAAGCGATCTTCCTGCTTTGGCCTCCCAAAGTGCTGGGATCACAGGCATGGCCACTGTGCCAGGCCTAACACACCCTTTGTGGGCTTTCCCTGCCTCACACCCTCACTGTGTTCTCTGGAATAAGCTCCCAAATAATCTACTTGCACCCAAATCCTTGCCCCAGGTCTTCTTTCATGTCCCCAGATGTTAAGACAAGAGGGATTGTTCATATCTGGGAATCAGGAGGTGGGAATGCCAGTCTCCGAAGGAATCAGAACATACCACAGGGCCTTGGACAGGTCACCAGCCTTGCCTGAGCCTCTTGCAGGAGAATGAGGTGTTGAGGGAGCCCTTTCCTTTTGCAGGAATTAGTGGCCAGGACCCAAAGTTCAGGACAAAGAAGCAACCAGATGCCCACATTCTAAAGAGAGATAGCAGCCCTTGCCAGCACCCCAAGATCCTCTCCTCAGCCAGCCCTATCAGCTTAAATATGCAGACATCCAGGAAGAGAAGGGGAGCTCAGAAATCACCAGGCTTGAGAACTGTTGCTATGGGGCAGGAGCGGCACTTCCCTTCCTGTTCCAAAAAAAGCCAAAGTAAAGCCCAAAGCCCAATCTCCAGGAGAATGAGGGCACCTGCAAGGCAGGGAGATGGGCACCCCATCTCAGCCTGGGTGTCATCTCATGCAGCAGACCAGCAGTGCTGTCCTGGGCCCATCGGCACAGGGAGAGGGGAATTGGAGAGAGCCGCAGGAAAAGGAGGGGTGGCAGGGTTGGTCCCATGAGTTTCTGCAAGTTAAATGTCACCACAATAGGGAGTCTGGCATGGGCTGTCTCCCTGGTTCTGCACCATAAAAGTATACCCCGCCATGGGGGGACCACAGTAGGAGGGGACCCTGATGGGAGTAGGAACTGAGCTGGTGGGATGGGGTCTAGCCGGAGCCAAATGCAGAGGGGGCCTCTCCCAATAGCACTTCTGGAAGAATCACAAAAGCTCTGGTGGACAAAGGCCATACCAAAGGCATTGTTGGCGTTGATGACTGGTCAGTGCAGCCAGGAGGCTACAGAGACAGAGATTGGCCAATGGAGTCAAACTTGGCCTCCTCCCCACTGTCTCCAGCCTCAGGGAAAGACAGGCCCCACCCTCCCCACCCCATCCCTGGTGCCTCAGTCTGCATCCATCCAAACCCAGTGGGGAGTGGAGAGCATGGAATTTGACAGAGTCTGATCAGGATTTTCAATCTGAGTGTACTGGGATGTCCCAGAGATAGAGATTAGGGCACACCAGAGTCCATAGAGCCCGGGGGACAGCACCGATAGAGGGAAAAGAGAATTATTTCCCTTTGTCCTCCCAGAGAGTTCAGGCTGCCCCCAAAACTGGTGCTGCTTGGATTGGGAAGCTGCCCTGCATGAAGAAGGAATGAGAGGGGAGCCAGGAATGTGGGGTTATGGGGAAGGGGAGTCTGGCTAAGGCACAGCCACAGGAGCCCCCCACTTACCCACCCACCAGGATGGCCGCTCTCCAGACTAAGGGTAGTCTCCATCACCCTCAGTGACTATGTCCAAGTGGCCGCTGGCCTCATGCCCAGGATCATTAACTCCCCTCCCCAGAGGACCCCCAGCTCATCCCCACCAGGGCCCAGGAAGCTTCACCCCACAGTCCTGGCCAAGCTCTTGGTCTTGGTGCCTAGTCAGATGGCTGAGCTGGTGAGCATGGCCAAGGGCTGGGTGGGGAGCAGGGTGGAGGTGGTTGAGCAATAGGAGGTCGTAAGTTTGAGAAAAGGAAAGCACAGGCCAGCCTCGTGCAGAGACACAGACGCAGCACCCTAGGGTACAAACACTAACAAACCCAGGGCAGCCACTTCTGAAGGCAATTCATCACCCGCCAGCAGGAGGTATCCAGGAAGGCAAGTTTGGCTTAACCCTAGAAGAGCAAGGCATTTGGTTTACCAAGGTAAAGGAGGAAAGTGATATGATCACCTCAGTAGAGACAGGGAAATGGGTATAATAAAAGCAACACCAGGCCGGGCGCGGTGTTGTAATCCCAGCACTTTGGGAGGCCAAGGCAAACGGATCACCTGAGGTCAGGAGTTCGAGACCAACCTGGCCAACATGGCAAAACCCGTCTCTACTAAAAATACAAAGATTAGCTGGGTGAGGTGGCAGGCGTCTGTAATCCCAGCTACTTAGGAGGCTGAGCCAGGAGAATCGCTTGAGCCTGGGAGGTGGAGGCTGTAGTGAGCTGCGATTGTGCCACTACACTCCAGCCTGGGTGACAGAGTGAAACCCCATCTCAAAAAAAAAAAAAAAAAAAAAACAGAAGGCAACACCTTACAAGCTAGGAGTGGAAAGAACTGCCTTAATATCATAAAGTATATTTAAATATTTCATTTTCTACAGAAAATTAAAGATAGGGCCAGATGAGTGTGCAGGTCCTATTTCAAGATCAGTTTGCTCTTGCAGGCAAGTGTCCCTCAACACCTCTCATGCCAGGCCCATCACACAGAAATAGCAAGGAGTCCGCCCTGGTGGAACGAAATGTACCTGTCCTGCCTCAACAAGGCCTTGTCTTGTTACAAAGATGGCCGCCCCTGGGGTTGGGGAGCAAGGTAGAGCTGACTCAGTGCCACAAGCCAGCTTCCCGGCCTGCCTTTCCCTTCCTCAGTGAACATCTGCCACTTTTCTTTAAAAGCTGTGGTAAAATACACATAACATAAAATTTAGCATCATAACCATTTTTAAATGTACATTTCAGTGGCATGAAGTACATTCACATGGCCATGCAACCATCACCACCATCAGGCTCCAGAACATTTTCCCCTTCTCAGACTGAAACTCTGTCCCCATTAAACACTGACTCCCGTTGCCCCTTCCCCAGCCCCTGGCACTCACACTCACCATTCTACTTTCTGACTCCATGAGTTTGACTCCTCTAGGGATCTCACCTAAGTGGAATTCTACAGTACTTGTTCTTTTGTGACTTGGATTATTCCACTGAGCATAATGTCCTCAAAGCTCATCCATGTTGCAGCATGGGTCAGAATTTCCTTCCTTTTTAAGGCTGAATAATATTCCATTGGATGAATAGACCATATATTTTCTTTATCCATTCATCTGTCGATGGGCACTTGAGTTGCTTCCGTTTTTTGCTGTTGTAATGCTGCTGTGAACATAGGGGAACCAATATCTATTCAAGTTCCTGCTTGCAATTATTTCAAACCATAGGAACACTGGCTCCTCTCACTAGCTCAGACACTGGGATTGGGGAGATTTGCTGCAGAAGGACTGCTTTCAGTCCTTCTGAGGCTTGTTTTTAAGAAGGGGAGGGATGTGGGTGGGCAGCAGAGTCAGGGGCTGCATTTGTTGGCATCATCCACACGTGCAGCCTCAGCTTATCTTCACAGCAACCCTGATCTGGGCCACAGAAGCATTTTGCTTGCCCAGGATACTTTAAAACTCAGGACAGTTCAAGACTCTGTATTTTTTGCTTTCTGTATTGAAAAGCCAGTGGGTCTGGTTTGGCCTGCATTCCCACAGCTGGAGCCACATGGTGGCCCCTTAGCCAGGGCCTGGCCTGCCACTCCCTGCCCTTCCTTGGACTCCTCCATGCTAAGCAGAGGGCCAGATACTGCTGGCCATCCTGGACTCATTCTCCCTCTCTTGGAGACCCTGTGAGCAATGGAGCTCTTGAGCCTTTAGCTGAGGCTAGGGGAGTGGAGGCCATCGTCTTTCCATTTTTACAGCTGAGGAAACTGAGGCAGAGAGGTTAAGGAAGTGGCTGAGTCAGGACTTGAACCCAGGACTCTCAGGCTACAAGCAGACACCAAATGAAAACCTGGCTGTGGAAGCTGGGACTGGATGCTCAGAGACAAATGTACTGACTCATCCTCAGGCCCTCACCTGCATCCCAAACTGCTCTCTAGTTTGCATCCCAGACTGTAGCCAGGAAGGGTCTTCTGGAGGCATGCACCTGCCTACATTATTCCCCTGCCCAGAAGCCTTCCTGGGCCCCCCGCCCACCCACCTTCTGGATGGAGTCTGAATGCATCAGCCTGGCCTTTAAGGTCCCTGTGAGCAGGCTCAGCTGCTCTGCCTCCCCATTTCCCAACATCTGCCCCTCCAGCCAGACCACACCATCCATACCTCTGCCTTTGCAAATACTCTTCCCTCTGCCTTGGTGCCCTGCACTCACTCTTTCTCCTGGTAAACTCCTACTCACCCTCCAGAGCCCAGTTTAGGCCTTGCCCTCTGCCCTAAGCTTCCTCCATTAGATGTATTCCTACTCCCCTTCTCCTATGAGACTGAGCTCTGCAAGGGCAAGGACCATGTCTGAATCAGGCCTGAGCCCCCATGCCCAACCCAGAGCCTGGCACAAAGTGGGACAAATTGAATCAATAAATGGATAAAGGGAGGGATGGAGGAAGGGAAGGATGAGAAGAGATGGGTGGGTGGAAGAAGGCAGGAATGGATGGATACAGGGAGGAAGGGCTGGATAGAGAGAGGGATAGAAGGAAGAATGGATGCAGGAATGGAAGGAGGGAGAGAAGAATAGCTGGATGAAGGGAGAGAGGGAGAAATGGATAGATGATGGGTTGAAAGAAGGAAGGATGACTTGATGGAAGGAGGGCGGGAGGGATGGAGGGAAAAGGGGATGGATGGATGGATGGATACAGGGAGGGAGGGAGAAAGAGATGAAGAGAGGAAGGAAGGCGGGCACAGAGGGAGATATAGAAGGATGGATGGATGTGGAAACAGAGAGAGGGAGAGATAGATGGAGGGATGGGATAAGAGGGATTTCCTTACCCCAGTGTGTGGTGAGGCCTTTGGGGAGGCAATTAAGTCTTCATCTGACCCAGGGGTCCTCCTTGAAGCCTAGCACAGAGGTGGGTACACAGCAGGAGCTGCGTGGAGTGAGGGGTAGCTGGAGCAGGGGTGCGCTGGAAGTGTCACTGGGAGTGGAGAGCGGACTGAGTGATAGTGGTGACTAGCCTAAGGCAGGGGCTGGGGTCCAGGGAGGAGTGGCCAGCCATCAAGAATGAAAAGATGGGGGTCATGGGGACTGGAGCTGTGCTTGGGGGTTCTAACAGACAGAGGGGAAGGGAGCATGTGGGATTGAGAGAAATGTCCAGATACCAGTGGAAAAAGCCAGAGGATAAGGCAAAACCTTGGGGACAGGAAAGTGAAGCCAGCCAGGAAGGAAGCCAAGAGAAAGGGGTGGGGATGGAGTAAAGGGGTGGGGAGGGGGGAAAGGGGTGGGGAAGCCCAGGAGGAGCCCAGGCCACAAGGGGCTGCAGAGAGGGCATTCAGTCAGAGTTCCTTCGCTTCCCTTAGGCCTCCTCTTCCATCCTGTTCTGCCCTTGGGGTCAAACAAATGATTGCAGAGAAAGGATGAAGGAGGTGAGGCATGGGCAAAATAGTTGTTATTTGCAGCTCCAGGGCAGTAGGGCTGTCTGCCAGCAGAAGCAGCCAAGGGTCCTGTTAACAGAGATGCAACGTGCAGAAAGTGGGAGAGGGGTGGCTACTGGCAGACTCCTCCACCCCAGCCTGTTGTGGCACCCCAGCCTCTGTTTGGCCCTCTTTCCCACCCCTGCTTCAGCTCCACCTTCAGCACCCCCTCCCCAGCCCTGCCTTGCCTCCCTGCCCAGACCTGGGATTCAGAGTCACCTTCTGCGTGGCACACCTCAGGGTCTTGCACCCCATCCGGGTTCTCTCTGTGATTACTCTGACCCAGTGGCAGACATAGCATATTGGACACTCAGAGCAGGTCACTTTTACAAAGTTGCTCTTGGTAATAATCACAAAATGAAAATACCGTATGGATGAACTAAAATGTGCACTAACCAAGCAAAACCATTTCACTCTGCATTTGTTTCAGTGTTTTAAATGTTAAACCCAAATAAAAACTTCATGTGGGCACAGAGAAAGAACTGAAATAACTCAACTTTTGTTTCTTCGTCTTTCTTTTTTTTTTTTTTTTTTTTTTTTTTTTTTTTTTTTGAGACGGAGTTTTGCTCTTTTTGCTCAGGCTGGAATGCAGTGGCTTGATCTTGGCTCACCGCAACCTCTGCCTCCCAGGTTCAAGCAATTCTCCTGCCTCAGACTCCCGACTAGTTGCAGGCATGCGCCACCACACCAGGCTAATTTTGTATTTTTAGTAGAGATGGGGTTTCCCCATGTTGGTCAGGCTGGTCTCAAACTCCCAACCTCAGGTGATCTACCCACCTCGGCCTCCCAAAGCGCTGGGATTACAGGCGTGAGCCACCACACCCACCCATGTTTCTTTGTCTTTCTATTCACTGCACAGTCGCTGATGATTTCAAACCCACTGCCTAAATACAAGAGTAGGTAGCACCACCAGGAACTAGAGACACAAGTTGTACATTAAGCCGCTCAAATGATCCTAAATCACCACAAACAGACTCTCCAAACACATGCTTGTCATTGAATGGGCATGTTTCGGGACTGACTGCATAATCGAGTTCTCCAGGTTTATTAAAACAAAAGTCGGCTGGGCGCAGTGGCCCACGCCTGTAATCCCAGCACTCTGAGAGACCGAGGTGGGAGGATCACCTGAGGTCAGAAGTTCGAGACCAGCCTGACTAACAAGGAGAAACACTGTCTCTCCTAAAAACTACAAAATTAGCTGGGCGTGGTGGAGCATGTCTGTAATTCCAGCTACTTGGGAGGCTGAGGCAGGAGACTAGCTTGAACCCGGGAGGCGGAGGTTTCGGTGAGCCGAGATCATGCCGTTGCACTCCAACCTGGGTAACAAGAGTGAAACTCTATCTCAAAAAAAAAAAAAAGTCACCAGAATATGCTAATGTGAGCATGCACATATGGTAGTAAAACTTAACAGTATCTACAGCAATCGTTTAGCACAAGGAGCAATATTCTATCACTCACCTTGTTTTAGATTTTTTAGAGTATGGTGATAATAAAAAGCAACCTGGCTTTTGGCCGGGTTCATTACTGATTCAAATCATGAGCAGTCAATGCACCCCTTACTGGCCGTCGCAGGACAGACAGTTCCCACTTCTCGCCTTAGTCTGCCACACCCCTGGCACTTCATTAGCTGTGAGGAAGGGTCCTGCCCGACGCCCCCAGGCCTAACCCTCTGACCTAACCCACAGATCCTGTGGCTGAAGACTGTTTCATATACGCTGGCCCCCACCTGGAGACACCAGACCACCTCGGTCCTCACCCTGACTGTGTCCCGCCTGGGCAACCACCACCCCTGGTCTGAGTAGTGGCAGGGCTGGCCCGAGGAGGAAGTCTCTGGGGATGAGGACATTTCTGGCTCTGCCCTGTGACTCCAGGAGGACATTCGTCAGGGTCCCTCTCACTTTCCCAGCCCAGATGGCTGTGAGTCCACCCGTCACAGATGTGCCCCAGCAGCCAAGCCTCATACCAGCAGGGACACCGTGCCCGGCAGGCAGCCTGGGCCAGCCCGTGCCTGCCCACCAGACTGGTGACCCTAATCCTGTGTGCAGACAGGGCCAGCCCGAAACCCTCCCTTGCACAAAAGGCCTTTGTTCTGCTGCCCTTCCTCCCTGCCCCCCATGGCTGCCTTTTCTTCAGCCAGGGAGGAAGGAAGCTCCCTGCCGAGCACACCACCTCCAGGCCCGGTGCCAGCCGTCCCTTCCCATCCTCATCCCTGTCCGCAGCTGAGAAGAAACCAGGAAGGCCAGGCGTGGGCTCTGTGTCAAGCCTGAGAGGGTTTGCTCCCGATGCCACGCGCTAGCTTCGCGAGTCTGGGCTTGCTCCTGCCTCTCTGCAAGCCTACTTCTTGGACATAGAGGTGTCCTCCTTCCTGGAACAGATTTGAGCGCAATAGGAGATCACATCTCCCTCCCTCCTTGCTGTGTCTCCGGCTCCCCAAGCCCCATCCAGACTCCAGGCCCTGACCCTCACCAAGCCCCGAGCCAGAGCCCTCCTCCCCGTGCGGCTGGCCCCGATGACACGGGCCCTGATCACGAGGAACACTGAATTCTTACCCAATTTATTTTTCTTCCCAACCAGCAGTTCTCAAATATGTTGCTGTCAGGATCCCTTTACTAGGATCGCTAGATTTACTACACAAATAAAAGCACAGAATGCCCAGTTCAATTTGAATTTCAGATAAATAACAAATAATTTTTTTAGAACAACTACATCCCAAATATTTATTGCACAGGACACACTTCCATTTTATCTGGCAAGCATATTCTCCATACTCTTAAAAATTACTGAGGACTTCAAAGAGCTGTAGTTCATGTGAGTTATGAAAACTGATATTTACTGTATTCGAAACTAAGATGAATTATTAGAATATTTATCAGTCTGTTTTTAAAAGTAATAAACAATACGTGTTCACATAAAGCGTTTTTATGAAAAAGCTACATTTTTCAAAACAAAGAAATCAGTGGGAAAAGTGGTGTTTTGCACTTTTGCAAATCCTTTTAATGTCTGACTTAATTGAAGACAGCTGGATTTTCATAGCTGTTTCTTCATTCAGTTCGTTGCGATATGTGGTTTTCATTGAACTATGTGAACAAAATCTGGCCTTGCACAGATATGCAGTTAGAAAAGGGAGGAGCATTTTAATAGACTTTTCAGATCGTTATGAATATTTTTCTTTGCTATAACACCAAAACTCAACAAGTGTTAATTTCTTAAACTTTATTCATGATGCAGAATTTGGAACCATATGAAGAGCTTTTCATACTTGGCTACACAAAAATCCATCTGTCTATCTTTTTTGTTTGTTGTTGTTGTTGTTGTTGTTGTTTTGAGACCAGGTCTCACTCTGTCACCCAGGTAGGGATGCAGTGGTGCAATCTCGGCTCACTGCAACCTCTGCCTCCCAGGCTCAAGTGATTCTCCTGCCTCAGACTCCCGAGTAACTGGGATTACAGGCGCATGCCACTCCCGCCAGCTAATTTTTGAATTTTTAGTAGAGATGGGATTTCACCATGTTGGCCAGGCTGGTCTTGAAATCCTGACCTCAAATGATCTATCTGCCTTGTCCTCCCAAAAATTCTGGGATTACAAGTGTGAGCCACTGCGCCTGGAGTTTTGTTTTGTTTTTTAAGATGGAGTCTCACTCTGTCACCCAGGCTGGAGTGCAATGGCACAATCTCAGCTCACTGCAGCCCCCACCTCCTGGGTGCAGGAGATTCTTGTGCCTCAGTCTCCCAAGTAGCTGGGACTACAGGTGCGCACCATCATGCCTGGCTAATTTTTGTATTTTTAGTAAAGATGGGGTTTCACCATATTGTCCAGGCTGGTCTTGAACTCCTGACCTCAAGTGATCCACCTGCCTGGGCCTCCCAAAGTGCTGGGATTACAGGAGTGCGCCACCATGCCCAGCCTGTCTATCTTGTTCTTTGAATGGCTTTTTTTCCCACCTTCTGACAAATGGTAACAACATGTGTTGATCATTTAAAGAATATTGGTTCACTCACCTTCCAAATGTTGACATATCTTATTATTCAATAAGTAAACATCACAGTTTGCTGATATTCCTGCCAATCTCATCAGAAAAGTCTGTAAGTATTGGCTTCTGGTGCTGGTACAAGTTTTTGTTTGTTTTTGTTTTGACACAAGGTCTCGCTCTGTCACCCAGGCTGGAGCGCAGTGGCCCAATCGCTGCAGGCATGCACGCCACCACGCCCAGCTAGTTTTTATATTTTTAGTAGAGACGGGGTCTTGTGATGCTGCCCAGTCTGGTCTCGAACTCCTGGGCTCAGGCAATCCTCCCAAAGTCCTGGGATTACAGGTGTGAGCCACCATACCTGGCCAGTTTTCTAACATTCTAATTTTCACTTGAAAGCTGGAATCTTTTCACTGGCAACAATTCCTGTCAATTGCTTTCCTTGAAGTGACAGCTCACTTTGATCATTTTCAAGAAAATATCTGCCGCATTGCCAAGTTTGAATAACCATAGCTTGCAATTTTTATGGAAGCCTAGGGTTCTATAAAAACGTGGCTAGTTGGGCTGACAACTCAAACATCTCACGTGTGTCTTTTTTCTGAAAACCATCGCACTTGGGCTTGCTTTATGTGCACTTCCCACTTTGTCACAAAGAATATTCAGAAGATATGCACTCAAGGGTCAGGCTCAACACCTCTGCTAGTCTGTGAGCTTAGCAAGGACGTGGCCCAGGTGTGCTGGTGAAGACTCTAGGGGCTGCCAACCGATGCACCATGGCCCAGACTGTGCTTTTCTCCTCATCTTCTGCATTATTTGAGCAAATGTCAGCAAGGGAAAGGGGCTAATGATATCTTAGGATCATTATGAAAACCATTTGACCCTGTGGATCTTCTTTTTTTTTTTTTTTTTTTTTTTTGAGACGGAGTCTCGCTCTGTCGCCCAGGCTGGAGTACAGTGGCGTGATCTCAGCTCACTGCAAGCTCCGCCTCCCGGGTTCCCGCCATTCTCCTGGCTCAGCCTCCCGAGTAGCTGGGACTACAGGCGCCCACAACCTCGCCCGGCTAGTTTTTTGTATTTTTAGTAGAGACGGGGTTTCACCTTGTTAGCCAGGATGGTCTCGATCTCCTGACCTTGTGATCCGCCCGCCTCGGCCTCCCAAAGTGCTGGGATTACAGGCGTGAACCACCGCGCCCGGCCCTGACCCTGTGGATCTTCTAAGAGAGCCTTGGGATTCCTGGGGGTCTGTGGACCACATTTTGAGAAGCTCTGTGTTGCACGGATTTATTTGTGCCTCTGCCACTGGACTGTTGGCCCCACAAAGGTCAGGGTCTTTGTCCCGCATTTCCTGCTGTGGCCCAGCCCCTTAAACAGTTGCCTGCCTCTCCTTGGAACACAGAATGGACAATCAGGTCTTCTCCTCCCTGCCCAGAGAGACCCACGGTCATGAGTTTTGGTGTCTATGCTTCCAGGCATTTTTCTATGGGTTTCTATGCATGGTTACTCCTCCAGGAAATAAATGACATTAATGCAAGACATACTTGCTGAGTGCTGACTATGCACATAGGGGCCCCAGCAGGCAATAAGGCACACAGATCTCTGCTGGCCTGGGGCTGACCTCTGTGTGGGGAGGCCACCAGCAGGCCCGTCAGTAAGCCAACATGCAGAAGGTCAACTGGTGACACGGGAAGCAGGGGGAAGCTGGGCAGGGCTGGCACGAGGGGAGGGTAAATATGAGACAAGTCAGGCAAGGCCTCCCTGAGAAGGTGATAGGTAAGCAAAGAACTGCATAAAATGAGAGAGCGAATCATGGGGATACTTACTGAAAGAACAGCAAGTGCAAAGGCCCTGAGGCAGGAACACGCTGGCTCCCTGTCCTGGCCAACGGCTCCTGGGATTCATTCCACACTCCAGAGACATTCCCGAGCACTGGCCATGTGCCCAGTGCTGCCGGAGACCCTCACGGAGCTCATTCCAGGGAGAGCAGAAAAGCAATAAAAACAAATAGGAACAAACACAGCTGTGTCCAGAAGTGGCAAGTGAAAAAAAAAAAAATACAATGGGGAAAAAGAAGAGGGAGTAGCAGGATGGCTGTTTTTAAAACAGGGGCCAGGGGAGGCTTCTCTGAGGAGGGGACATAAGGAAGAGGTGGGGGAGCTCTGCTGGCTTCATTCCCATTTCACAGATAGGGAAACTGAGCTTCCAGAGCTCTCCAGCCTACCCAAAGGCACACAGCTGTGCAGGACGGAGTCAGGAGAGGACTGAAGTCTCTCAGGCACTACCAGCAGACACCTGCTGTCTCATGGCAGCAGGGCCCGAACTCAGGGTGAAATCTGCCAGAGCTGGACAGGGCCTCCCTGCACAGCCCAACAACGATAACATCGACAGTAACAGTAAGAGCTGGGGCAGCCCAGAGTGCTTCCCCCTCCGAATCCTCACAAGCGCCCTGTGAGAGAAGTGTTAGTATTATCCCCACTTTACAGATAAGGAGACTGAGGCTCAAGAAGGGTGTCTCACACCTAGGGCCACAGGCACACTGACTCCAAGACCATAATCTTTATTTTCACAGTTTCCAATACAAAACACCTTATAGTTGAATACTGGCATACTCACATTAACACATAAAGTACACATATTTTTAAAGATCTCTTTATTCATATATAACTCACATATCAGATAATTCACCCATTTAAAGTGTATGATATGGTTTGGCTGTGTACCCACCCAAATCTCATCTTGAATTGTAGCTCCCATAATTCCCATATGTGGTAGGAGGGATCTGGTGGGAGGTAATTGAATAATGAAGGGTGGGCTTTCCCATGCTGTTCTCTCGATAGTGAACGAGTCTCACAAGATCTGATGGTTTTATTTTTATTTTTTATTTTTTTTTTGAGACGGAGTCTTGCTCTGTCGCCCAGGCTGGAGTGCAGTGGCCGGATCTCAGCTCACTGCAAGCTCCGCCTCCTGGGTTTATGCCATTCTCCTGCCTCAGCCTCCCGAGTAGCTGGAACTACGGGTGCCCGCCACCTCGCCCGGCTAGTTTTTTGTATTTTTTAGTGGAGACGGGGTTTCACCATGTTAGCCCATGTTGGGATGGTCTCCATCTCCTGACCTCGTGATCTGCCCCTCTCGGCCTCCCAAAGTGCTGGGATTACAGGCTTGAGCCACCACGCCCGGCTGATCTGATGGTTTTATAAAGAAGAGTTCCCCTGCACAAGCTCTCTCTTGCCTGCCGCCATGTAAGATGTGACTTTGCTCCTCCTTTGCCTTCCACCATTATTGTGAGGTCTTCCCAGCCATGCAGAACTGTGAGTCCATTAAACCTCTTCCCTGTATAAATTACCCAGTCTTGGGTATGTCTTTATTAGCAGCATGAGAACAGACAAATACAGTGTACAACTCAGTAGTTTTTAGAATATTTGAAGGATTATACAATCATCATCACAATCAATTTTAGGACACTTCCATCACCCCAACAAAAAAATCCCATGTCCAATAGCACTCACTGCCCATTCACCGCTCCCCACCCTGGCAACTGCTGATCTAGCTTCTGTCTCTATGGATTTCCTGTTCTGGACATTGGAGACAAATGGAAGCATACACTCTGTGGGCTTTTGTGTCTGGCTGCTTTGACTCAGCATGATGTTTTCAGGGTTCATCCACGAGGTAGGGCTCATCAGTCCTTCGCTCCTTTTTATGGCTGAATAATATTCCATTGTGTGCAGATACCACATTTTACTCATCCATTCATCAGCTGATGCACATTTAGGTTGTTTCCGCTTCTTGGCTCACATTTATGTGACATAAAATTGTAAACTAGATTGCCACATCTACACCCATACGGGCAGATCACTTCCTTATAATTAATGTATTCATAGAGAAAACAGTCAGGAACCAAGTCCTGAGTAGAAGGGTTCATGCCACAGTGGGCAGGTGTGTGCTGCGCTCCAGGGTCTGCGCTGTACATTTTTATTTCAGAAAGTTTCTGGCAGAAGTAGAGAGCATGGGAAAATGACCTCCCCACTCAGGAACCCCCCAGGTTCCCTGCCCGGCACAGCTGCTCTTCTCGGCAGCTCTCGCAGTGGCCCGTCTGGGAGTGGGGCTTCTGGCCTGAGAGTCCAGTGTCCTGAGGAGCTGTCAGGAAGGGGTGCTGGCACCAAGCAGTCACCCAGAGTTCCTGGCCACACTGCCAGCCTCCCCCTGGGCCTAGCACTGTCATCTCTGGATTGATACCTGGCTTGTGGGGCTGGAGGGGTGGAAAGGCCTTTGCAGGCAGGGACGTGCAGGTGGGGTGGGGACCCCCTGAGGTGGCACAGCACTGTCTCACCCTAGCAGCAGTTGGGCACCCAGGGCAAGCGCCCTTCCTCCCCTCAGCCTTCTCTGTCCCCCGCCTTGGAGTCCCTTCTATCCAGCAAGTTCCAAGAATAGCCTGGAAGGAGCAGGAGCAGGGAGACAGAGGCCCAGGGAGTATCAGGACTTGTCAGGGCCACACAGCATGTGCAGGGCAGGGACTCCGTCCTTCTCCGTGGGCCTCAGTGTCCCGGTGTAGGCGATCTGGGTGGTCTTCTTCATGACAGAAAAGAGGACATCCTGCGGAGGGGCTGGCGGTCCTTTGCAAGCCTCCTCTTGGTTCCTCCCTCCTATTTCACAGATGAGGAAACTGAGGGTCGGGAAGGAGGTGGGTTTCATTTGGCATCACACAGGGAGGCCAAAACAGAAAAGCCCTCAGGTCCAGTATCTCTGTTCTTCCTTGGAGATAGGACTGAGGTTTCCTGAGGACAGAAGTTCCAACGGAAGGCAAGGAGGGGAAAACACTATGGTGACGTTGCTGTTTTGTTCTTTCACTTTTCCCTTGTTAGCCCTACTCTGTGCCAGACCTTGGGAGAGGGTTTAGCCAAGTTCATGCTGGTGTTTTCCTCACAACAGCTGTGGGAGGAGGAAGGATCCACCCCGTTTTATAGATCGGGACACTGAGACTCAGAGAGAAAAGGTAACTGGCTGAAGACTAACAGCAAGCAAGTGGCAGAACCAGGGAGGGACCCAGGTCGGGGTCAGGGAAAGACCAAAACAAGAAGAGGCCTGAAGTGGGGAGAAGGTATCCAAAATACCAGAGCTCCGCCCTGTCCTCAGTCTCCCAGGCTTCTAGCCACGGCCACCTTCCACCTCTGGAAGGGACCATGCTCTCTCGTGCCCCTGGGCTTTTGTACATGCTGTTCCTTCTGCTTAGAATGCCCTTCCCAAAGCTTAGCTCAAAAGTCTCTTCCTTCAGGAAGCCCTCTTGGGCTGGAATAGCTCCTTGGGCCGAAAGCCCCTGAGCTTTCAGAGCACTGAGTTTGCTGGGCTGCTCAAGGGTGGGCTAGAGGCTCTGGGGCCAGACACCCAGAGGGTCTGCAGCCAGTGGACCTCTCTAGGAGGAAGGGAAGCTGATGGCTTGATTCTTGTCAGAGCTAGACGACTTGCAAGTTAGCATGGAGTTCCACCCACACTCTCCATGTTCCTGCAGCTGAGACAGGGGCTGTGGCGCTCTGAGGTCCATTGGGGTCACTGTGGGTGCCCAGCTCCGGCCCTGCCCCAGCCCTCCCCAGCAGCCTCTCCAATGCTCAGGCTGCAAAGGGGTGGGCACTCCTTGGGACCTCAGCCCACTTCCTGACGGGGGACCAAAGGGGAAAGGGCCCCCAATCTCAGCCTGGCTGCCTGGTGGGAGAGGAGATGTGGGAGAACGGGGACAGAACTCCCACAGTGCTGGGAGAGGCCTGCCAGGCAGCCAGGGAGGCAGGAGGGGCAAAGATGCGGTTTCGGGGTAGGGGCAGTGCAGCCTCAGCCTAATCCTGCATCAGTACCACTGCAGGAGGGCCTTCCCAACAGACACACACACACCACTGTCCCACTCCCCAGACTCTCCGTGTTTATTTCCCTCTTGTCCTCATTAGAATATTTTCCAAACAGTCAAGCCCTGTGTGTCATAGGACCTGGGGGCAAGACTTCCAGTAACACTGGGGCCAGGGTATCAGAAGAGGGAAGGTCACCTGGTCTCGCCCACCCCCAGAGGCCTGGAGTCATTGGGGAGAGAAGAGGGGACTCTGGAGACAAAGTCAGCTGAAGCACTGTCACCAAGCTTCCCCGAACCCAGGAAGCTGCCCCTCCAGGGTCAGCCTCGGGGAAGGGAAGGACCAGCCCTGAGGACGACTCTCGCCAGTCCTCCCAAGGCCTTGGCCCCAGGCCATGATGCCTGGTCCCAGCTCCCAGGCCCTAGACTCTGCCAACCCTGGCAAGATGCCCTCCTCTCCCCTCAGCAGACGCCGCCTTCCTCCCCTAGCCCGGGAATTGCCCCATGTGTCCAGCCACACGAGGAGCTCCCAGAGCTGGCTTTGTCCCAAGCATCCTTCGAAGCAGAACATATCCGCTGCCGCCTGCAGGCTTCCCCAGGCCTCCTGCTGCCAACCCTCGGGGGGCAGCCCCAACATGTGTGCTGAGCCCTGGCCAACAGTCCCTGACACTGCCTCTGCAGGCGGTGCCCACTCTTCACCTCGTGCCCAAGAGACCTTGGTAGAACCTGCCCAAGCCTCCACCCTGCGCTTTCTCCTCCCCACCATCTGGCCTACATTCCTGGGATGGACCCAAGTTCCCATAGGCAGAGGGTCCATCCCTGGGCTGGCATCATTTGGGAAAAGCATCAAGGACTCACCTGGAGGTATCCAAGGACTCCGAAGCCAGTGCCAGAGCAAACCCCACCCGTGCCTGCTTCCTCGGGCCCTCTGAATGGATAAGGGGAGGCGGAGGAAGACAGAGGCACAGAGCTCACACTGCAGACCAGGCCTCTGGTGTACATGACAGCCAAGCTTTACCTCCACTGCACTGTGTTGGTGGCATTACTCTCCTGCTTTATAGACGAAATGGAGAAAAAGAGAGAAAGGACCTGCCCGAGGTCACACAGCCAGGAAGTGGTACAGGCAGGATTGAACCCAGGACCCATCTTCAATGGCTGAAACCAGCCTCCCATGCTCAGGGCCTGGGCCTTACTTGAGTGGGTGTGGGAGAGATGGCAGCCTCCTTCCCATCAGTGGGTAGGGCTGGAGGTTGATGGTCTTGGGCCCTGGATTCACAATGACCTTGGAGCCCAAGTCTCCACGCAGTAGCTGCCTCCTCCTGGATCAAGTTTATTAGGCCCTATAACTGGCCTCCTGCCTCGGTTTCCCTTGCTGCCTAGAAGGCTGGATCCTGCTGCTCCTCCTGGTTCAGGAGACAGTTCCTGCGTGGCTCTCCTGGCCAAGGTTACAGATTCCCTGCCTTCCTTCTAAGGTGGCTCCTGGTGCTCACTAAGCACATGTCAGCACCCTAGCCCCAGATCCCACCATGTGCCTCCTGTCCTTTTTCCTAGGCCTTGAGTTGGAAGGGCAGCGGGGACAGAGGGCTCTGCCCCTGGTTTCTCAGTAGAGGTAAAAGATGGAGGCCAACAGAGGGTCAAGTCCTGCCCCAGGCCACCCAGTGCACAAACTGGGTCAGCCAGGGACTGTCCCAGGCCCGGGAGCTGCAGGAGCCGAGGGGAGGGTGGGGCTGCCGGGGGCTGGGGCTGATGACTGCTCTATCTTCCAAACAACAGCAGCAAGGGGTGACAGCCAGGCTGTCGGGACAGCCTGTTCCCACAGCGGGGCCCAGGGGAACCTGGCCTGACCACACCTCGGCTATGCCGGGCCTGTGCAGCTGCAGCGAGTGACCCAGGCTGGCCCTGTCCCTGCTCAGTTCTTCCGAGGGCTGCAGCATGGCAGTAGCCCAGGGCCCACGGGTCCACCATTTCCACAGTTGATGAGGCTGGGGGTCCTCCCCAAGGTCAGGGGACCCATCCCCTGCCTCTGGGGCACCTGCCAGGCTGGTGGAAGAAAGAAGGGAGGGAAAGCCGAGGAAGCAAGGGAGGGTGCTGCCACCCACTCCGCTTCTCCTTCCTGCAGCCTCTGTGAGGGGCGGTCACCTCCGGAGGCTTGCTGTGGGTGCACATGGTACACAGAGGCAGTAGACGTGGCTGGTCTGCACCAGGCAGCTGTGTGCAGCAGAACCCTCGCATCCAGCCCAGAGTGCCTATAGCAAGGGTTGCCATCAGGACCACTCGCTTCTGGGCATGGTTCTAAGTGCTTTACATGAGCTGATGCATTTATTCCTCACAGCAACCCCAAGTGGCAGCTACTAATGTTATCCCCGTTTTATGGATGAACTGAACGAGACCGGGGTGGTTAAGTCACTCACCTAAGGTCAAAGGAAAGTGGGCCCTGACCAGTGCCGTCGAGTTTATCCCAGTACCGACACCCCTGTGGATGGAAAGGGTGAAGCCTGTTCCTCCCACGCCCACTGGTGTCTCCTCCAACACCACCCCCTCCGCCCCGCCGGCCTGGCCTGGCTGCCAGCAACTCCTTGGACGCTCCAGGTGGAAAAACAATTGTGGGGCTGGCTCGGGTGGCTGGAGCAGCCGGGAGCTCCGTGCTTGGTGTCCCACCGATGCCAAGCCACCGGAGCGGGGTGGGGGATGGGAGCACTTGCTCAGGAGCAGGGTGGGGGTTCAGAGGAGACGCCGGAGCCCACCAGGGATGGAAGAAGCAGGCCTCTACCCTGGCCTGGCCAAAGTCGGCTCTGGGCCTGCTGCCCACAGTCAGGAGGGAAGGGGCAGCCCCCCAACAGGGACCAGCCAACTTCCCTCCCGACTGGAGCAAATGACTGAGTCTTTACCAAGCGCCTACTACGTGCTGCAGGCCCTGTTCTGGGGGTCGAGTCAGGGACAGACCCAATCCTGCCCCTTTACTGCCCGGCAGGAAGAACAGACAAGGAAACGCAGTCTCAGGAATGCTTGCTTGTTTCAACTCCCTGGGGATCTCAGTTTGCGCTGAGGAAACGGGAGACAAAGTGAATCGCCCAAGCTCTCAGTAAGGCCGGGCTGAGATTCTGAGCCCTCGTGCCTGGGCTCTGAACTCACCCAGGTCCCACCCGGGTGCCAGCTGCTTCTCATTGAGCACCTACTGTGTGCTGGGTCATTCCCAGGCCCACCCGACCCCCACAACGGCCCCCCAGGTGGACGTGGCCACTGTCATTTTAGAGAAGTGGTAGCAGAGGCTCCGAGTGGGGGAACCACTTGCTGAAAGTCCTTGCTGGAAAGGGACCCCACCCCAGAGTGTCTGACCCCAGAGCCCACAGCCTCCCCCAAACTTTTTCTGGAAACTCCTGGCATTTAGGGGAGTGAGAAAGAGCTGTCCTGAGCAGGTCAGAGTGGTGTCAGGGATGCTGCCAGGGGGGCCACCTCCTACAATGGGGACAGCTGGGGGCTGGACCTTGGCTGACACCATCCTTTTACAATGATACGTTATTCATCTAGCTTAAGCCCCACAGATGAGAACTCTCTAGATAATTTTGGTCTTTCCTTTTAGACAACAACACAGTTATAATTTAACTATTTTAAGAGGAAATGGAGTCTACACAATGTCTTCTCTGTGTTAATTACCATGGTGAACCATTGTCAGGCCACAGACCAGTACAGTAAAGGTCTTGGTGCTCAGTAAGATAGGAAAGGTTACTTGTACCTACACAAATGGCCCCAAACTGATGTTTTGTTGTCATTCTTGTTCTTATGTCTGCATTTAATGGTTGTTCCGTCTCTGTCTTATTGTTGAGCTGTTATTTCTGAAAGCACTAAGGGTTTGCTCTGGAAAGTAGAAAATCAGCTTGATGCATCTTGTGGGTGACTGAATTATCAGTGGTTCTGCTGTGAGCAGAACTTAACAACAAAGGGAATTCACCAAAATAATAAATTATACCAAGTACTTATCGAGCTGGGGAAGCTCTGAGGACTCAAGAATTAAAATCAGGGTCTTGATATGGCATAGTCACCAGCCTTTACAGCAATTGTTTGCAAATTAGAGAAAGACGCCACTTCCTCAAAATACTTTACTAGTGTCTGCTAGAAAATTATTTTAATCAATACACCAATCTACTGTGATTACTATGTAACAGCAGCCTCGAGAGTTGTGCAGTGCACAACCTGTGCAGATGCTCATGGCAGCCCTATCTTGACATCTCCAGAATTCCCTCTTTTCCATCATGTTTTTTTCTTTTTCTCCCTTCATTTTACTACTTCATACCTAAGACAGGCTCTCTCTTTGTGGTGGGAAATATGGCTTTTCTAAAACTTGGTAACTCAGAAGATAAAGTCCTTCCTCTTCCACTCAAAATGTAAAAGTAATGTAAGGACTCTTTAGTCACATGATATCTCTAAACCATCCCTATGATCAGGGAAATGGAAAGTGTATCAGCCAGGCTGATATCAGTAAGGTTATGCTGCAGAAACAAACCACCCTTAAGCATCAGGAGCTTAAACAATGAAGGTTTATTTATTGCTCATACTGGATATCAGCCCTGGTTTGACTGGGATACCTGAGTCATCTGGGATTTCAGGGACCCAGACTCTCGGGGGCTACAGCTTGAAATGTGCTCCCTCCATTGCTGTGGCAAAGGGGTGTGGAGAATCGCACGCTGGCTCTTTTGTTTTTTTTTTGAGACGGAGTCTCGCTCTGTCACCCAGGCTGGAGTGTAGTGGCCGGATCTCAGCTCACTGCAAGCTCTGCCTCCCGGGTTTACGCCATTCTCCTGCCTCAGCCTCCCGAGTAGCTGGGACTACAGGCGCCCGCCACCTCACCCGGCTAGTTTTTTGTATTTTTTAGTAGAGACGGGGTTTCACTGGGTTAGCCAGGATGGTCTCGATCTCCTGACCTCGTGATCCGCCTGTCTCGGCCTCCCAAAGTGCTGGGATTACAGGCTTGAGCCACCACGCCCGGCCACGCTGGCTCTTAAAGCTTCCACTTGGAGGGCACACAAACCACTGAGCTCAGGATTCATAAAACAGGTACATGCCACGCCTAACCGTGCAGGGGATGGAGGTACAGGCCTGCCCGGCCTGGGAGAAGCCTGGTCTAGGGTTATCTGAGCTTGAATCACACGCTCACACAGCCCCTGGAATCACAGCCTAGCGGGGGCTGGGCCAGGTGGGCAGAGCACCTGTTCCAGCCTGGGACTGGGGAGAGGGAGCTCTTCAAGGAAGTAAGAAGGATGTCACCTGGCCCCAAGCAACCATGCAAGGCAGTTGCTAAGACTCAGCCAGCCTGGAGCAGCCACACCCAGCCTCTGGGCACTGCAGCCAGAGGAACCCGAAGAACTCAAAGGGACAAGAACTCCAGGGAAGAAACACACACACTCCAGCCCCACAAAAAGCATGGGAGTGGCTGGGCCTGAAGACAGCTCCTCCCCACAAGACAGGCTTCAGATGTGCAGCCCTGGATGTGTTCTCACCCTCTGGGTCTGGAGGCGGCCACGGGCGGGCAGAAGCGCAGGTGAGTAAGGAACAATCATCCACATCCCCTGGTGTGGCTGAGGCCTTCCTAAACTCCTGTACCACACTTTCCAACTGGATTTTACAGAGCAGGCTACTGGGGCTTGGATGGGTCAAGTGCGCTACTTAAGTTCACAGAACCAGCTCAGAAACCTGCATGTACCAAGCACCTACCACGCACCAGGCTTCGTTCCATTCTCAGGAGTTCCCATCCCCAGGACACAGGTGAGAAAGCACAGAGGCCGGGCACATCGCAGTCAGGCGGGCCCACCCCCGAAGCATCTGCCCTCCCCACATCACTCTCTAGGTAATGGGGTTGGGAGGGACCCTTTGGGGTTGGGGAGCCGAGGGGAAAGAGCAGCAGTCCTTTTTTAAAGGACGATGAGTGCGACACGTGACCAAGGAACTCGTGCACCAAGCGGGCGTCTGCCGGCTCGTGTTTAAGGCACATTCCTGAGCTCCAAAAGGAGAAATAAAACTGTTCCCTTGTCTGCGAGCTGAAGAGGCAGCAATATTGTGGGGTAACTAGGACCAGATGGGCTCCAGGAATTTCCAAAAGCCTTTTAGCATATTAGACAAAATAGCCTCCCAGACACACACCGTAACTTTGTCTGGCCGCCTGGTATCGGTTACCGAGACAACCGGCGGTCTGCGCACACTGGCTGGAGGGTCCCACAAGGGAGCGGGCCTCTGGCAAGGCCCCTGCACACTCCCCACTGCCGCAGCAGGAGCCCCCCTCACACTTGATCTCTTCCCTCTGGTTCCAAGTCCAGGGCACACCCTGAGAAACTCAGCCTCTCAGGGTTGGCAGGAGCTAGAAAAGTCCCCAAAACTGGAAAGTCCCAGGTGGCTCCCACAGCCTCAAGCCTCCACTTGCACCCCTTTGAGGGGTGTGAGAGGTCACACCTCACAGGGCACCCAGACTGGGGATGACTATGGCCAGCTAGGTGTCAGCGCCAGGCTCTATCACCCTGGCTGGGAGAGCCTTGGCGGGTCATCAAACCTCCCACAGTCCCCTTTCCTCATCTGCAAAACACAGTTATGTGAGGACAAAGCCATTTGATACAAGCATGGCGCCTAGAGTGTGCCAAAACTAGCAAGCGCTCCTTCTGCACTGGCCACTATCATGGTGCTCTGTGCACAGTTCTGGCTACAAGAAAGTCCTTCCTTACTCTGACTTAGGTAATATTATTAAGTAATATTAACTGAGCATTTGCCACATGCCAGAGCATCTGATGGGGGAAATGGCTGAGGCTCAAGATGGTGGTTGCCTTACCCAGGGCAGCACAGCTAGACCCAGGCTCTACTCACTGTGGACACCGCCCTGCTGAACTCGCCTCCCTGTGCGTGCGGCCCAAGGCTCCTGCTCTCTCTGGGTCTCAGTTTCCCTGTCTGTGCAAGGAGAAGTTGGACTGCATGTGCCATGAGAGTGGCCTTTCCTTCCCACACTGGCCCTCTAGACCCTCACCCTGTCCTCAAATGACCCAGAGATGCAACAGGTCTGGAGAAACTTGGAGACCAGCAGGAGGGAAGACATGGTCTGTGTCCTGGCACCCAACACAGAGCCGGGCACCCAGAAAATAGCAGAGAGGTCAGAGAGGTCACTGAATACAGCAGGTCCTCAAATAACATCATTTTGTTCAACATCGTCTTGTTGATAAGAAAAAAATATCGGCCGGGCGCGGTGGCTCAAGCCTGTAATCCCAGCACTTTGGGAGGCCGAGACGGGCGGATCACGAGGCCAGGAGATCGAGAGACGATCCCGGCTAACACGGTGAAACCCCGTCTCTACTAAAAAATACAAAAAAACTAGCCGGGCGAGGTGGCGGGCGCCTGTAGTCCCAGCTACTCGGGAGGCTGAGGCAGGAGAACGGCGTAAACCCGGGAGGCGGAGCTTGCAGTGAGCTGAGATCCGGCCACTGCACTCCAGCCTGGGTGACAGAGCAAGACTCCGTCTCAAAAAAAAAAAAAAAAAAGAAAAAAATATCGATTTCTGGCCATGCCTGCTGTCAGTGTGGAGTTTGCAACATTCCCCCAGTGTCTGCATGGGTTCTCTCCACGTACTATGGCTTTTCCCACATCCTGCAGATGTGGATGTTACGTGAATCAGTGTGTCTACATGGCCCCAGTCTGAGTGTGGGTGTGTCTGTGAGTGTGCCCTACAGTGATAATGGCGTGATATCCTGCCCAGGGCTGGTTCCCATCTTGTGCTCTTGGGACAGGCTCCAGCCAGCCCAGACCCGAAAATGGAATAAGTGGGTAATTGTCCTGTTTTTACTAGTCTTTCTTAAAGGTATGTAGAGCTCATATTTATTTCAATGTTTAATATTAGAGGTGCTTGGTATTAGGGAAGTTTAGTGTTGTTTTTGTGACCAAAAATATGCTGTAGGAACTTAACTCTTGTTTGTATCAATTAGCCGATGGTAAAATTGGTTTTGTTACAGCTGGTGTGTTAGTCCATTCTCCAATTGCTATAAAGAAATACCTGAGACTGGTTAACTTATAAAGGAAGGAGGGTTAATTGGCTTATGGTTCCATGGGCTCTACAGGAAGCATAGTGCTTATATCTGCTCAACTTCTGAGGAGGCCTCAGGAAACTTACAATCATGGCAGAAGGCAAAGAGGGAGCAGGCAGGTCACATGGCCAGAGCAGGAGCCAGGGAGAGAGGAGGGAGGTACCACACACTTTATCTCATGAGAACTCACTCATTATCGTGAGGACAGTACCAAGATGATGCTACTAAACCATTCATAAGAAAACCACCCCCATGATCCAATCACCTCCCACCAGGCCTCACCTCCAACACTGGGGATTACATGAAATCACTTTTCAACATGAGATGTGGAAGGGGACACAGATCCAAACTTTTTTTTTTTTTTTTTTTTTTGAGACGGAATCCCAATCAATCTTTTGCCCAGGCTAGAGTGCAATGGCACAATCTCAGCTCCCTAAAACCTCCACCTCCCCGGTTCAGGTGATTCTCCTGCATCCACCTCCCCAGTAGCTAGGATTACAGGCACACACCACCATGCCTGGCTAATTTTTGTATTTTTAGTGGAGACAGGATTTCACCATGTTGGCCAGGCTGGTCTCGAACTCCTGACCTCAGGTGATCCGCCCACTTCAGCCTCCCAAAGTGCTGGGATTACAGGTGTGAGCCACTGACCTGGCCTGATCCAAATGACTTCATGTGGTTTCACTTAAAGTTAGTTTCCAAGAACCTATTAAAGACTTAAATATGGACTTACTCTACTGCTTTGCAGGGTAAAGAAAGGTGGGAGTGGTGATTACAGTAATGTTGGCAACCCCTGTCCCTCAGTGATACAAGAGCTGAGACTGATTAGGTGCAGTTCTGATGCTTAAATGGTTTCATTCCTTCTCACAACCACTCTGTGAGGCCGGTGCTAGTGTGAATCCCATTTGACAGATGGGAAAACTGAGGCATGAGGAGCTGTCACCTGTCCAAGGTCACATGGAGGGTAGGGGCAGCAGTGGGACTTGAATCTGCTGCCCTGGCTCCCAGAGTGTGCATGCACTGGTCACACTACCTGCTTCTTTCAGAAGGTCACTGTCAGCCAGGTATGGTGGCTCACACCTATAATCCCAGCACTTTGGGAGGCCGAGGCAGGCAGATCACCTGAAAGCAGAAGTTCCAGACCAGCTTGGCCAACATGGTGAAATCCCGTCTCTACTAAAAATACAAAAGTAGCCTGGCATGGTGGCAGGTGCCTGTAATTCCAGCTACTCAGGCAGACTGAGGCAGGAGATCACTCGAACCTTGAAGGTGAAGACTGCAGTGAACCGAGATCACGCCACTGTACTGAACTTCATCCTGGATGACAGAGTGAGACTCCGTCTCAAAACATAAAGAACGTCACTGTCTCAGGACCAGCAGGGGTGACCTGCAAATTCTGGATGTGAGGGGGACCCAGACTGGTACTTTACCTGCCTAGGCTCCTTGACCCTCAAGCTACCCTAGGGAAGGAAGGGATTATCATCCCCATTTACAGAGGAGGAAACTGAGGCACAAAGCGTGAAGTGATTTGCCCACAGCCACCAAGAGCCTAGATTCAAACACAGATCCAAGTCCAGGCCTGAATTTTCCCTGTATGGGACCACCCTCCCCGGGGGAAGATGGCTGTCTTCCCACAGGTTAGAGGTAGTGACCTGCCCAGCCCCATCCCCATGGCCGAGGGCGGGGAGGTGCAGCAGGCTTCAGGGAGGCTCCCCAGCATCCCAGGGGCCAGACCTGATGATATGTGTTCCCAGGTCCTTTTAGCTGAACAGACCCTGCGAACTCTCCAGCCAGGAGCCTGGAGCCACGGGAGGGTTTGGGGGCCTCAGGCCCAACCCTAGGCGGGTGCATTCGAGGGCTGAGCAAGCCTTGGCCTGGGGCCCTGCCTAAAAGGGCAGGCCCCACAGCCCACCGGAGGCCCTAAACCAGAAATGGAAACAGGACTTTGGCCTGTTTCTGAGTCAAAGAGGTGATGAGAACAGAAGAGGGTAAAGAAGCCCGTCACATGTCACATGTCACATGTATTATGCACCTGCTGTATGCCAACCTCATTCCCACTATTTACCAGAGTCCTCTATAGAGGAGGCAATGAGGTTCAGGCCGGGGCCACACCGCAGGTATATAGCAGAGGCCGGACTGAAACCCTGGCTGGACAACTACAGAGCTGCGTTCTTTCTCCGGAGACCACTCTCCCCGGAGCTGAGGTCACCCTGAGCCAAGGTCCTGGCTTTTACCTGCCCTGTCCACTGTGCCTCAGCCCTGATAAAATTAGGGAGTTCAGAAGTCAACACCCGGGGTAGTGGTGAAAACTGACCACTCTGCCACTCCACCGTGCGTGGCCATGGGCAAGGGCCTGCAGGCCACTCTGAGCCTCGGTGTACCAGCCCGGACAATGGAGCTCCAGAACCCTGCACAGGGAGGCTGCTGTGAGGATGAACAAGGACCAGGCATGCAGAGAGTGGCACGGGCCTCTGTAATCCTCTCACACACATGGCCTGGAACACGGCACACGCTCACCACAGGCACTCCCCTGCAAGGAGGCTGCCAGGGGAGGAGGGGAGGAGGCCAGGGTTCTGGTTTGCTTGCCAGGGGGTGCCAGGCTCCCTCAAGCCCTCCCTGGGCCTTACCTTCCCCATCCACAAATCGACAACGCCGACAGCCAGCACTGGGCCAGGGTGAGCAGGCCTCCTCAAAGGACACCTCCCTTCTCATCCACCCCCGCACGCCTTGTCCAGCTGCAGCGCCCAGGCTGGGCCTCTGCAGGTGGAACAGGCAGGTGGAACAGGTACTCTCCAGGGCCCCAGCCCCAGCTGCATGCGCCAATCCATGATGCATTTCTCAGCTGCCTGCTTTGTTTTATAACTATTTTTAATTCACTTTGTACTTTGAAAGTTCAAGCTGAAAGCCAATGGCCCTTTAGAAAGCCCAGTGTATGTTTTCCAGCTGAACAGCATTTCCAGGGCAGGACGTGGGAGCGCCCGTCTCTGCGGGCCCCAGCCTGAGTAGACAGCCATGTAACCACAGGTGCCACACTTCCCTCCACCAGGCCCTGCCACCACCGCTGAGAGGCCGTGGGACTGCCTTTCCCCTCCGGGCCCCTGTCTCATCTGGACAAGGGTGCTGAGGTCTGCCTCTCCCAGGGTTGCTGGTAAGGGTATGAGCTGGGGAAGGGCGTGGAAGTCCAGGCAGCGTGCAAGATGCCATGCTCACCAAGACACTATTTGCCAGAGGGCCTGGCCATGGGAAGAGGGCATCAGTGTTGGAGTCAGATGGATGTGGGTGCATTCCCTGGCTTTGCCATTGCCCGACTGTGCAGTCTTGGGCAAGCCATTTCACCTGAGTTTGTTTCCCATCAGTAACATGGTAGTGGTGATGATGGTGATAATGAGTGCCGACAGCCACAATCAAGCATGCTTGAGTGCTTACTCTTGCTTTAAGCCCTTCACAAACATTCACTCATTTAATTCTCTAACACTTAGGAGGTAGGTGCTATCATCCGCATTTTGCAGATGATATAATCCCCATTTTGCAGATGATATCATTCCCATTTTGCAGATGAGTAAACCAAGACACAGCTATCGAGGGGAGGAGGTAGAACTCAGAGCCAGGCTGGAGAGACTGGAGCCCACACGTCCGCTCCCTGGGCCTCTCTAGCAATCACGTGACAGCATCACTCCGAGTGGTGCAGAACCTCACGTGTCGGCCCTGGGCCTGAGCAGGGTGTCCCCAGCCAGTGCTGGCTGAGCTGAATGAAACCAACTCAAGGACAGGCTGCCCTGGAGGAGTTCCTGGCCCTAAACCCCAAACGTTTGGCTGAGCAGCCAGGGAGGCATCATAAAAGTCTTCCTTTAGGTCTGCCTGGGAGTCCCACTAGGCAGGGAGGGGCCCCGTGCCAGCACCCGCCTTTGTTTATGCCTGAGGCAGCAGGGTAGGGATGGTCATGCCTGCCTCTGCCCCCGCTGGGGCCCTATTAGCCTAGCCTGGAGGGGTGGGTCCCGGGCAGGGGCCAGGTTACAGCCGGGCACTGCTGCTTCCTGCTGGAACTTCCCTGCGTCTACTCCGTAGAGAACAGAGCCCAAGATGAAATCTCCCAAGATGAAATCCCTCTCCCCAAGCCTCAGCCGGCTCACTGGCCAGGCATGGTGCAAGGTCATGCCTCCCAAGGTCTCCCCAGACCATGAGTCTGATGGCCAGTCGTCCTCAGCCCGTCCCTGCTCTTACCCAGGGCTGCTGTGCTACTTCTCAGCCACTTCATGAAGCTGACCTGCTCCACTGGGATTGATGTAACTTGTGGTGTAATTTACATACAGCAAAATGCACGGATCCTGCAAACAGGTCCAAACACTTCACCTGGCCTCAATTCTTCCGCCTGACCTACATACAGGATATTCCTCCCCGTCACCCTGACAGTTACTGGGAGCAGCAGAAAGCCACCCAGCATCCTGAGTGCCTTCCAGGTACTGAGGCTCTTATTCCCAGGACAAGCCCTTCCACCAGCATCTTTAAGGAAGAAACAGCTCACAGGTTCTGGAGCTGGGGCCTGGGCTCCAGTCCTCACTCCTCCAATTAGGGGCTGCGGGTGCTCAGCAAGTAACTAACCCCTTTCCTGCCTCCGCTTCTGCATCTGTGAGGTAGGCATGAAAACAGTTCTCACCTCAGAGCACCATAAAGTTCCATATGCAATTCCCAGCCAGAGTCTGGATAGGGCCTGGCCCTTAGTACCACCTGGTCAGCATCAGCCTTTATCAGTCTCCTCACACCCAGCACAGGGCCAGGTGGGACCCCGGCCTGCCACCCCACGTCCTTGTCCCTGGCACCCTGACCCTCAAGGGGCCACCCTGCCCCCCACCCAGGCTGTGCCACTCATACTGGGGATGCTCTGGTCACTCTGCCCAGCCAAGGCTCTGCCTTTCCCCCTGCCTGGATACCCCACCCTCCACCCCAGCCCACCCTCATCTCGGGGCAGCCCATCCCTGTAAGTGCTCCAAAAGCACCCCAGGCCTAGAAGACGCCCCTGCCACCCACTGCCCTGCCAGGGCCCCCTCCTGCTGTGCAGAGCCACCATCACAGCCCAGCTGTGCCTGCCCACCTGTTCCCAGGCTGTCCCAGACCCCGTGACCTTATCCCCCAGGGACCCTAGACCCGTCTCTGTCCAGAGAGTAACTCCCCCCACCCCACCCCACTGCCAAGTGTGAGGCAGCTGAGAACTTTTACTTTGGAATCTGGCAGAGCTGGATTCAAGCCTGGCTCTACCACTGTTGAGATCTGCTGAGAGGTGTGGCCTGGGGCAAATTTCTCACCCCTGCCAAGCCTCAGTTTCCTCATCTGTGAAATCGGAATCATTACCAACTCCACGGGACTCAGAGGATGGAATAACACACTAGCATTTATTGAGCAGCTACCCACGTCAGGCCTTGCACCACAAGAACTTTCCATTTTCATTTCCTTCCACCCCCAGAAGGTCGGGATTCTTCACCTCCAGCACACACAGCAGACTGGGCCAATCAAGCCTCTAGGGTTCTCTAGGAACAGAAGCTCAACAGTGACAAATCATGTCTGTGGCTGAGCCCCAGAATTCGCTGGCCTGAGTTGGGTGTGAACGGATGTTAGGTGCCTCGAGTCAGCGACAGAGACCAACAGCAAGGGTAGGGATCTCAGAGTGCATTGTTAGAGCCTCGGGGTCTGGTCCAGGAGGCCAGCGTTGTTGACAATTTGTGATCTTGGAACCCTTTCCCTGCAGCAGAGGGAGCATGAGGGAGGGCGGGAGACAGTGGGAGCCCCCCTCACTGTGATGAATATAAGTCCTGTAGGGGGCTGATGGAGCAGGGACATCTCAGCGGACCCACTTTCCCTCCCCAGCCCCTGATTTGGTCAGGGCCACAGCTGCTGGCTAGCAGGGGTGGATGTTCCCCCGCCCACTTCCTGGAGGCCCCTGAATGTCCCCATGAGTAGGGCTGAGGAAAAGGCCAGAGACCCAGCCCACCTGGGGGCCCTGGGCACGGACAGGGATCGGGGCCCAGGCACTTTGGTGAGGCCAGTGGAGGCCACAGTCCCACCCAGGGCCCTGCCCCGGCTACCTATGCTCACAACCCCCAGGCCGGATAGAGATCCTCACTGCCCTCTCTCCGGGAAACCCTGCCCCACCTCACCAGTACCTGGGTCCCTCCCTGGGCCTGGGTTCCTACAGGACCTGGCTTGGCCACCAGCCTGCATCTCTGATTTCCACCTGTGAGCCTGGCCTGCTGTCTCCCACCCTTCTTCTGCCCCCTCCCCACCTGGGTCAGCAGCCCCCTGGAGACAACAGGGCTGAGGCCTGTCCCTGACCTAAGAAGTCCTCCCCTAAAACCTGCCCCTTGCACTGAACAGGCAAGACTACTGCTAAGGCAGTGATCCGGGGCTGCAGGCCTTCCCACCTTCAGCCCCAAAGAAGGGCCTGGGAAGGCAGGTCCAGACCTTGCTTTACTGAGGGAGAACTGCAGATGAGGGAACCCACCTGTACCCCTTCCTGACCGCCCCTCACCTCCAGGCCCAGGGTTTCCACCTGCTGCCTGGGAACCAGGTCCACCTGGAGGTCTAGCTGCAGCACCTCCTGGGCCATCCACACCAGCACCCGTAGCTCTTCAGCTCTGGGGCAAAGAGGGCAGCAAATCCCACGACCAAGGGGAGGGAGGGAGGCCAGTCAGGATGGAGGTGGAAGCTTCCTCACTCTGACCTGGGTCTGCCATTCTCAAAACCAGAACACCCCAAGCCCAGGGCCCTTGCTGTGCCTGGGACCTAGCCTGTCCTCTCCGATTCTCAGTGAACTGCCTGCCTCCCTCGACCCATGGACCCGTGACTCCGTGTGGGTCCCCCTGGGACACAGGCTCTGCCTTCTGCCCCCACCCATAGAGGCCTCGAGCCCCTCTGGCTTCCAGCAGGGAAAAGTGGAGGAAGGGCCAGCTCTAGGCCTCAGCCAGGGATGGCCCTGCCCCTCCATGCTCACTGAAGGCTGCCTCCACCACCCCATGAGGTTAGAAAACAAAAAGCACTAAGGGGCGGATAGGCGGGGCCAAGTGACAGGCAGGGCAGCGAGGGTCAGGGCACTGCAGGGGGAAGCAGCGGTGTGTCTGAGTTCTGTGCTGAGATGCTGGGTGACTCAGGCCCAATGAGCCCCAGGCCAAACAGATTAAGGATGGAGTCAGCAATGATGCGGGCTGTGCGCTTCTGGTACCCGCCTGAGGTCACCATAAGGATGGGCACGTGGCGGCCACGGACCATCCGGAACACAAGCTCATCCCGCTTCACAATGCCCTGTTGGGGGAAGAGGAGGGTGACTCAGGCAGGCCAGACCCCCATGGTGTCAGGAAGTCCTTCTGCAGGGCCAGCCCTGCTCCAAACTGCTGTTGCTTCAGCCCATCTCCTCCCTGACATGAGGCCGACCACCTTTCCTGCTGCCGCTGAGTCCACAGAGCAGACCCTCCCACAGTCCCCAGAGTCAGGACGTACCGCTGGGCTGATGGACAGCCCCCCAAGTCGGTCCCCCTCGAGGATGTCGGTGCCTGCATTGTACACCACCACGTCGGGCAGGTGCTCCTGGAGGGACTTCTCGATGTTCCTCTCCACCTTATCCAGGTATTCATCATCCTCTGTGCCCCACTCCAGCTCCACCTTCCGCCTGATGGCCTCTGGGAGGGAGACATGGATGGCCTCAATTTATAGAGAAGGGAAACTGAGGCTCAGGACAAGACTGTGGACACCAGGCAAGACTGGAAACTGGTCTGTTGGATTCAGCACTGCTCGGTCTCATTCCACCCAAAACTAAGCTGAAAAGAGCACCAAGAGCTGCAAAAAGGGGGACTCAAAGGAGAGAAGGGGCATTGAAGCTGAGACACTGCCCTGGGGGTGTGGAGATCTGTGTAGGCAATGTAAGATTTCACTGCCTCCTCCAGGCCTTCGCTACACATGTGGACGCCCTGCCCTGCCCTGCCCTGCCCTTAAGCCCAGGCTCAGCACATGTGAGCTTCTGTTGAGAAACTGGTTCCTTGGGCCATACTAGCTGCTGACTTATCCACACCAGACTCACCGCAGCTGGTGCAAAAATGTCCCCTACCTGTGGAGGTGGCAGCCCTGTCTTCAAATCTCATCTGAGAGTCTCTGCCTTTTCATTGATGAGTTTAATGCATTTTCATTTTAACAGTTATATGTGAATTTCTTTCTTTTCTTTTTGAGATGGAGTTTCGCTCTTGTTGCCCAGGCTGGAGTGCAATGGCGCGACTTGGCTCACCACAACCTCCGCCTCCCAGGTTCAAGCGATTCTCCTGTCTCAGCCTCCTGAGTAGCTGGAATTACAGGCATGTGCCACCACGCCCGGCTAATTTTGTATTTTTAGTAGAGATGGGGTTTCTCCATGTTGGTCAGGTTGGTCTCAAACTCCTGACCTCAGGTAATCTGCCCGTCTCAGCCTCCCAAAGCGCTGGGATTACAGGCATGAGCCACCAAGCCCGGCCTATGTGAATTTATTTCTTATTTCATATTTTCAAATTTATCCTATTCTTTTTTTTCTTTCATCCTTTCTGTTTTTTTTGCCAGGCAGATGCATGTTTATTGGACAGGGTTATGTGATCTTGGGTGGGTCGAGTGACTTCTCCAGGTCTCAGTTTCCTCATCTGTAAAATGGAAAGGATCACCTCATAGGGATGCTGTGAACCACCGCAGTGGCTTCTGCAGGGCCTGGCAGGCAGGAGACACTCAGGAGAGAGCCTCACCCACAAGGACACCCTCAAGACGAGGGTAGGGGCAGCAGCTTACGCTTGGCAAAGCGGTCCCCGGGGTAGATGTGGCGGTTGTAGACATCCATGATGTACACACGCTTGTCGTCCATGAAGTCTCGCTCATGCCCATTGCCCTGTGGGGAGGTCACAGTAGCCGCTCTCAGGCAGGTGCCCTAGGCAAGGCTGGGGCTCCGCCACCCCGCCGCCATGCCTCAGGAAACTCATTTGCCAGGGCAGCACGGCCTGCTCTCGGGGACAGCAGGTCTCACGGCTGTTAAGGAGCAGAGCTGGGATTCAACCTTAAAACCAGGCCCCGGCACCTTCTAGCATGGGCTTGAGCAAGCCCAGGCCTCTTAGGTTCCCTAACAGAGGAAGAAATTCGGCTCTGCTGCCCTCTCAAGTCTGTGGTGGGACTGGTTGGGATCAGGGATGTGAAAAGCAAACTATAAAGGACTGTCTACATGTAACCTGGCTTAGGAGTTCAGGGTCACAAGAACCCAAGGCAGCTCCCCAACTAGCACAAAGCCATAGCAGTAGCAGTGTGGGGGGTGCCTTCCGGAGCCCACCGGGTACCCTTCCTGTCTGACCAGAGGCACTGGCCTCATTAGCGGTCCTGAGGAGGGGGTAACCCTCTGCTTTGTTTGATGCTTTACTCCCTAGGCGCCGCGTTCTTAAATGGCGACCCCAGGTGCCCGAGCCAAGCCATGTGTGTGGGCATCCACCCGAGGGGCAGGTCGCCAGTGCTCAGCAGCTCTGGGCAGGGGGCAGTGCCCCAAATTATTCGTAAGCAATGGGGACCCATAGCAGAGCTCTGCACACGAGAGCAGTCCCATCAGAGTGGGCTTCAGGAAGAGCCTCATGTGGAGGCAGTTGGGAGGAGGGAGGGAGGCCCCTCGGGAGCAATGAGGAGGACCTACTGTCCTGGACAGAGCGAGAAAGACAGACCCTGCATTTGTAGCCCGAGAGACAGAAGACAGAAGCCGTGAGAGCCGTGGGGACATGAGGAGGAGACTCTCCTGGCCCGGGGAGATTCTGGAACTGGGGGTGGCAGGTCCCCCAAGAGTCTAGCCCCTGCAGAGCACTCACCTGATGGGCATCAAGATCAATGATGGTAGCCCTGGAGATGCCCTCCACACGCTCAAACAGAAACTGCCAGGGAGGAGAGGGTAGATGTGAGGACCTTGGGAGGCCAGAGGACCCAGCCCTAGAGCAACTCCCTGACGGCGGGGGTGGGGGCCTAATGCTTGTGGGTATCAGGCCACCCAGCAAAGATGTCACTTGCCAGGGAGAGCTGTGCAGCGCCAGCTGTGGGGCTCCATGTGTGCATGCAGGTGGTGGTCAGGGAAGGCTCCCTGGAGGAGGGAGCATGTCCTGTACCCTGAAGGGTCATAGGTCAGGAGGTAAATGGGTCACTCAGGCCCTGCATTTTCCCAGATTCCCTAGGAAATGTGTAGGGGTTAAGGAGAGAATCCCCACAGCCCTGGGACTTCATTCCCCAACCTCTGCCTCATCCTACAAGGCCAAGTCCTAACTGCCCCCTCTTCCAGGAAGCCTTCATTCTCTCCTCCCCAGGAAGGTCTCCTGTGCTTCCTCCTTCTTCTAATGGCCTGCCTCCCCCATCAGTCTATGTGCCCCGTGAAAGCAGGGACACATAGGAACAGGTCAGCCTGTTCCTGATGCCCAGCACGAGGCCAGGCACAGAGTGGCAGGGGAGTTGTGGGGCCCCACAGATCAGAGGCCAGCACCAGTTCTGCCCCTGCTAGCTGCATGCCCTCACCTCTGTGGGCCCCGTCTGCCTGCGAGGATTCAGGGAGTAAGTCCTGGAGCACAGCGCGGGTTGGAGCATGCAGAAGTGCCAGCTGCTATCAGCACCATCATTCTTTCCACTCCCTACTCCCTTTGCCAGCCATGCCCTTCTTCCTACAACTTAATATGTGGTTATACAGCAGATCCTGGCCCTGTCTCATCCCCTGGCTGTGGGAGGCTGGAATAACTCCCTTCCACCACAGGCAACCCTTCTAAGCAACATGGAAGAAGAGCAAGTGTCAGATCTGGATTCGGTTCCAGCCTGGCTGAGCAATCCAGACAAGCCCCCTCCCTGCTCCAGCATAGGCCCCTTGTCTATAATTCAGGGTGAGCACAGTTCATTTGGAGCTGTGGGGAGGATTCCAGGAGGGCTCTTGGAGGTGAGACCCCACATGCTCATAGACACACCTTGATGGCGAGTGTGATGTCCGCATAGGCACAGAAGCCCCCGCCACGGTCGCTGGAGCAGTGGTGGAAGCCACCCCCTGCAGAAGGGCAGAGAGCGGTGCTGCTCAGAGCCAGGCTCCCAGGCTCAGTCCAGGAGCTCCTCCATCCCTTCACCTCCCCCAGCATCCTCCCTGCTCAGCTCTCAGGGACCGGCACCTCGGACTCTGGGTTGGCAAACCGAGCTGAGTGCCGGGGCAAGTCACCATCCCCAGGCCAGAAGGCAGCCACGTCTTCAGGGTGTCCCCAGCAAGTCCCCAGTGCCACTCACACCCCCAAGCAACAGAGAGCTCATCATTCCTGAGGCAGAAAGCTGCTTCTTGTCCCCACCAAGCTGGGCCTGCCTCCATGTGGCTCCCGAAACCAGGAAGGAGTGGTGGCATGGGGGCCACGCGGATTCTGCTAGTGGCCAAAGCGGATGGTCAGAAAGGGCACCCTCTGCTGGTCATGACTGCCTACAACCACGAGGAGGGCCCTAGAGCCCGGGATCCATCACCCCTCCACCCTGAGACATAGCCTCAGAGTCCCAGGGCCCACAGAGACCCCTTCCCCTGCAGCCCCTGGGATAGCCTGAATTGCAGGGGCCCTCTGCAGTTGAGCCCAACAACTGATCCATCAGAGAGTGGGCAGCTGGCCCCATGGATACCAGGAACTTGCCTCTCCCACCCCCCAGGAGGCTATTGTTGGCTCATAATGATGAGACGACAGCCACAGTGAACACCTGACTGAGCACTGAGCTTGCTGAAGATTCCCTCCAGCCCTACAAGGGGCATTAGTATCACCACCCCCATTTTACAGATGAGGAGACTGAGCCACAGAGGAGCTCAGCAACTTGCCCAGGGTCACACAGCCAGGTAATGGCAGAACCAGGATCAAACCCAGGGTGTATCGGGATCCAGGCTCTTAACCTCTACCAGGCAGTAACACCTGCCATGGGGAGGGCCATCCGGGCCCTCCTGGGAACCCTGCTGTAGACACGCAGGGCACAAATCACTCCCATATCTGACGTGGGATCCTTGTCTAAGGAGGTCCCCGGCTGGCTCCCCAGCCCCGCCTTTGCACACTTCCAGTGGCAGGGAGCTTCCTCCCTTCCAGAGAGCCTGTGCCATCCCTGGGCAGCTCAGCATGGTCTGAAGCCTGCCTTGTGTCTTCCCTGAAGGACTCCACCTGTGTCCTGGGGCCCAGGACAGCCCACAGAGGCTTGGTCATGTTGGGTTGGGTGCAGCAGAGTACCATTACATCACCACTATGCCAGACCTAATGCTAACCAAGCTCCTAGAGAGTGGGGCTCCCCCTAACTGTGCAGTGGCCCAGGGTGGCCTCTCCCTTGCAGAGTTCACAGCCAAAGGCTGGGGGACCCTGCTTTAGGGCTCTACACAAGCCAGTAGGCATCTCTCCATGTCCATTTCCTCATCAGTGAGACAGGCCTGACAATTATGCCCAGCTCAAATAAGAGTCTGGGTGAAGGCCGGGCATGTTGGCTCATGCCTGTAATCTCAGCACTTTGGAAGGCCAAGGCAGGCATATTACCCGAGGTCAGGAGTTCAAGACCCAGCCTGACCAACATGGAGAAATCCCATCTCTACTAAAAATACAAAATTAGCCAGGTGTGGTGGTGTATGCCTGTAATCTCAGCTACTCAGGAGGCTGAGGCAGAAGAATTGCTTGAACCTGGGAGGCAGAGGTTGCAGTGAGCTGAGATCATGCCATTGCTCTCCAATCTGGACAACAAGAGCAAAATTCCATCTCAAAAAAAAAAAAAAAGAGTCTGGTGAAAAAGAGCTTTCCAAACGTCAAGTGCTGTGCCTACAGGAGGGACAATGACAGGGACAAGGGAGACTCGCGTGCAGCCCTCCCATGAGACAATCTTGTGGGAGAGTCAAGGGGGCTAGGGAGCATGGGCCCTCCAGACCCTTGAGAAGGTGGTGGTATTGATCCTGGGTATACCCACCCAACCCAACATGACCAAGCCTCTGTGGGCTGTCCTGGGCCCCAGGACACAGGTGGAGTCCTTCAGGGAAGACACAAGGCAGGCTTCAGACCATGCTGAGCTGCCCAGGGATGGCACAGGCTCTCTGGAAGGGAGGAAGCTCCCTGCCACTGGAAGTGTGCAAACGCAGGGCTGGGGAGCCACCCGGGGACCTCTTTAGACAAGGATCCCACGTCAGATGGAGGCACTGGTCAGTCTCTCCCAGGTACTAGGAGGCTACATATCAACCTCCAGGCCACTTGACTAGGGGACACCAGAGCTTCTGAATTCACAGCTGCCACCTCCAGGATCCTCCTGCCCTCCTCCAGCCCCCTTTCAGGCCAGTTCTACCAATGGCTGGACATTTCTGAGGACATTCCCAGCACTCACCCACGTTGATGGCCCAGCCTCGCTCCACGGCCAGCTTCCCCGCCTTTGGAGACAAGCAGAGGGTGAGTGGGCACAGGCAGCCCATCTTCCACTCATTCATTCACTGATTCATGCACTCATTCCATAAACACTGCTTCTAGCCAGCTCTGGGGGAAGGATGAGCTGAGCTACAAGGTAGGGGTATAGAAGGAACTCCCTACCCCAAGCAACAGTCTAGGAAGTAAGTGCCAGGTTGGCTGGCATATGAGATGTACAGTGCATAAGCACCTTTGCAATTGTGCAAGGAAACTGGAAAACATAACAGTACTTATCATCCATCACATATGAGCTGACAATAATTTTGACGTGGCTTTCAAAGGGAAAATAGGCAAAGTTTTGCTCATAGAAATATAGTAGACTGGGCCAGGCACAGTGGCTCACGCTTGTAATCCCAGCACTTTGGCAGGCTGAGGCAGGTGAATCACTTGAGGTCAGGAGTTCAAGACCAGCCTGGCCAACATGGTGAAACCCTGTCTCCACTAAAAATACAAAAATTAGCCAGGCAGGTTGGTGTGTGCCTGTAATCCCAGCTACTTGGGAGGCTGAAGCAGGAGAATCACTTGAACTCGGGAGGCAGAGGTTGCAGTGAGCCAAGATGACACCACTGCACTCCAGCCTGGGGGACAGAGCAGGACTCTGTCTCAAAAAACAAACAAGCAAAAGAAGAAATAGAGTAGACTGAATACTGAAATCTTCTAGGAAATCATAGTTTTGGGGACAGGCAGTAATATTCTACTAAGCTAAAAAAAAGTACAAATTTACAAAGATAACAGAACAGTAGGGGATCAGTAGGTAGTGACCCAGGGCTGGGTTAGATCCTCATACATTTGCATGTGAAACATTCCTCTATCTGCAAATAACTAGGCAGTCTGCGGCACATTTTTTTAAAAAAAACACACACACAATGTGAAACCTAATTTTGCTGCAGGGATTTTTTGTTGCCACACCCACGGTGGGGGAGAGGTGGAGCCTTATTCATCACTGAAGTCATGGAGGATCAGTTCTCCATCTTAATTTTGGGTGTATTAGGGCTGGGCGTGGTGGCTCAAAGCCTGTAATCCCAGTGGATCATTTGAGGTCAGGAGTTCGAGACCAGCCTGGCCAACATGGTGAAACCCTATCTCTACTAAAAATACAAAAATTAGCTGGGCATGGTGGTGCACACCTGTAGTCCCAGCTACTCAGGAGCCTGAGGCAAGAGAATCGCTTGAACCTAGGAGGCAGGGGTTGCAGTGAGCCGAGATCACGCCACTGCACTCCAGCCTGGGCAACAGAGCGAGACTCTACTCAAAAAAAATAAAAAATTAGCAGGGGGAGGGGGTGTGCATTAGAGCCATAGTGCTAGGGTATCCGATTTGGTGGGTGGAGAGAGATATTATATACTAGCAATTACGGTAACCAATAGGAGGTCATAGGAGAAAGAACGATGAGAATGCTAATGTCCCAAGATGTGGAAAAAAGGCTTTTGGAGAAAGGGTCATTGTTGCCGAGCCTTGAGGAATATTTAGGATTCTGTTCAACTACTAAGTGGGAGGAGGGCATTCCAGGGCAAAGGAAGTGAGAAGGACCATGCGGTATGGGAGCCCCCAGCCCGGCCGCGCCCCCCCCCACCCCACCTACCATTATGGTTCCTCCTGTCTGGGTCCGAAGGGGCCTCAGCACCTTCCTCTGCACAAGGAAGTTGGGGAGGAAGATAACAGGGGGGATTTCTGTGATGGTAGCAACAGCAAAGGACCACTGCGGAAAAAGACAGGGGCTGTTGGCCTCCGCTGCCCCACCCCGGGGCAACCCGTGAGAAATCAGATCCCCAGGAAATGCCTTGAGGACAGTTTCCAGGTACCCTTGGATGAACTCCCTGGTCAAGCACACTTCCTTTGGTAGAAATGAGAGCCAGAGCCACAACCCTACCAGGCTCCTGACAAGCTCTGGGCTCAGTAAAGAGCAGTTTGCACAATGCGTTTCTTTTTTTTTTTTTTTTTTTTTTTTTGAGACGGAGTCTCGCTATGTCGCCCAGGCTGGAGTGCAGTGGCCGGATCTCAGCTCACTGCAAGCTCCGCCTCCCGGGTTTTTACGCCATTCTCCTGCCTCAGCCTCCCGAGTAGCCGGGACCACAGGCACCCACCACCTCGCCCGGCTAGTTTCCTGTATTTTTTAGTAGAGACGGGGTTTCACCGTGTTAGCCAGGATGGTCTCGAACTCCTGACCTCGTGATCCGCCCGTCTCAGCCTCCCAAAGTGCTGGGACCACAGGCTTGAGCCACCACGCCCGGCCTACAATGCGTTTCTTAAAGCTAGTGGGCCAGGGTTCCTCAGCGTTCTGAGGCCCTTGGCTGCCCTCTTGTGCCCAGAACAGGAGCTGCAGAGGGCTCCAAGTCAGCAGCGCAGGCTGCTGCTTTGGGATAATTGGTCTAGACCATCCACTGTACAGAAGGGGACACTGAGGCCCAGGCAGTGAGAATCTTCCCAAGGCCACACAATGAGTCACTGACAGAGCTGGGACGGGAGCCCTGGCCTCTTGCTCCCTCACACTGCATTGCCTCTTCGTCCATTGGGAATCAGACCTTCCTGGCAAAAGGGATGCACTACCCTCATCTCCAGCTGCTGGGGCTGGGGGGTCTAGGGTACCTGAAAGGTATCAGCACTAAGATCAGGACAGAATGTGCCCTGTGACCTCCAAGTCTACCAGGTAAATATCCATAGCACTGGCTGCCCAGCTGCACCCAAACCCCAAGCCATCTCCTGGCTGAAAATGCATCCCTGCTCCCCACCCACGCAAGGCAGAGCCACTCACTTTGTAAATATTTACTAAGTGTCTGCTAGGTGCCCCAGGTGGGCACTGGTGGGCCCATTCTCGTGCCAGGACACTTGCAGGCACTTATTTGCAGTGTGATGAGTGTGGTGATGAGGAGGAGAACTGGGTGGGGGTTATTAGAGAGGCTTTCTGGAGGCGGTGGCATCTGCAGGAGGTGAAGAGCGAATAGGAGTTATCCAGGTGCGGAGGTCAAGGGAAAAAGGTAACTGGGCAGAGAAGTGAGTCCATGATCCAGAGAAGGTGAGTGCAGCTGGAACAGGGCAGGCTGAGCTTATCACACAGGGCCTGGTCTGCTAGCACAGGCTCACACATTGTCGTCAGAGCAGTAGGGAGCCATAGATGGTGCTATCTCAAGCTGCTCTAGCTGCAGCAAGGAGAACCAATTAGGGGAACAAGGATAGAGAAGCAGCAGCCCCAGGAAGGAAGTGTGAGATAAGAAGGGTCTGGGGTGGTAACAGGGGCAGGTGTTAGCCGGCAGCATGTGGGGACAAGGGGTGGAGGGCTCAGGTGTCGAGTCTGGGGCCTGTGAGGGTAATGGCACTCAGAGGTGAACCTGAAGCAGGGTAGAGATGGCACTAGGTTCTGCTCTCCATGGGCCAAGTCAGCCCCTGGGGCAGCCAGGTGAGACAGCTGAGGTTTAAGTGAGGCTGGAGCTCAGAACAGCGGTGGGAGAGTGGGAGGTGAAGGGCTGGATTGGGACTGCAGGATTCCCACGCTGAAGGGCAAGGCCCAGACAGAGAACCCCCGGGGACAATCAAGGGCTTCCCTGGGACAGGGTGAGGCGTGGAAAGACCTGAGGCGCAGTGCTCAGGAGGCCAGGTGGAGAGAGGGTGGCTGGGAGGAGCGGGTGGAGGGAGGCACCAAAGCTGGGGAGACATTCCATGAGAGGAAAGTGGGAAGTGTGGCCATTGCGTTCACCAACCAGGAGGAGGAGTTTTAGGATGAGAGAAACATGAGCATGTTCAATGACAGAGAGCAGGCAGCAGGGAGGGAGAGGGTGGCTAGGGATGGTGTGATGGCAGAGTGGGGACAAACCTCAGAGGGCCAGGAGGTGCTGTAGCCAGGCCGCTTGGGGCCGGACAAGAGGCAGGACACACCCTAGGTCAGGCCCCAGGAGGGGCCTCATGGCTTAGGCCCTGGCCACCAGGGGAGGCCTCCTGTCATGGTCCTAGGGGTGCCAGGCACCAGGCTGCTGGGAAATGCCCGTGGCCACCGGCCTAGGCCTGTAAGGGCAGCTGAAGGCAGGGGAAGCTGGCATCACTCCCTTACTCTGGTAGAGAAGCCAGTGAGCAGGGTCCCACTCATGATCGGGAAGGAGAGGTGCCCATGGGGCACCACTTCCACAAGCCCAGGCCCTCTGGCTGTAACATGGAGGCATCGCAGGGCCTGGGAAGGGGTGAGAGTGTAAGAGCTGGGACCAGCACAGCTGAACAGTTGCAGGACACACCCATGAGTGTGTGTGTGTGCATGTGTGTTGTGTATACATGTGTGCACAGGTATGTCCGTGTGTGTGTGCATGCATGTGTGATGCGGGACAGACCCAGAGAAGGAAGGTCCCTGCCCGAGGTCATCAGCTCCTCTTGTTCACCACACTCATCCCACTGCCCAGCACAGGTCCCACGTGTGGCCGACATGGAATCACGGTTTTCCATGAATGAGTGAGCAAACAAACGAGCTGCTGAAGGAGCACATGGAGTCACAGCCTCCCTCCCTCCCTGGGAAGCCAGCAGCGGACAGAGACTGGAAGACAATGCAGCCAAGAGCCCAGCATGGACACCAACCACGAGAAAGGCATTCTCTCATGTGCTCCACAGCCACGGGTCTTGCACAGCGCTCCTCAAGAAGGCTTCCACCGGCAAGTCGTTTGGGAAGCACCCACTGGCAAGTCTTTTGGGAAGCACCAGCTTATGCCACCTGCCTCCTGGAGATTCGCAGCGCACCCTAGCATGCTAAAGGCTCTGAGAAGTTCTGCGGCAAATAATCCATTCTAACTTTGCTCCCCCGAGATGTCAGGAAGTCTGCCTGCCCTCTTTGCTTTTTAAGTCACACACACTAACCTTCTGCAAAACTGCAGTGGTATGGGACACACTTGAGAACCTCAAAGAGGTTCCTTGGTATCCTCCACAGACTGGGCCTGACCTGGTCCAGGGACCAGGTGCAGCCACCCAGGAGCATGCGTGGGACTTGGCCAGCGGGACCAGCCCCCACAGGAGAAAGCATGTGTGTTTGCTGTGCCAACGTTCCTGGGAGATGAGCCCCTCGGCGGAGCAGCAGGTTTCCGGCAGTGAAGAGGAGGCTGGCACTTGGGCCTTCTCCTGGTGCAGCAGTGGTTTCTGCACAAGGCAGTGATGTGGTTACCAACACCCTAGACCTGAGCACCATCCAATCCACTGGCTGCCAACCACAGGTGGCTACTTACGAATGATTGTAAATTCATCGAAATTTTTAAAATTCAAGTTTTGTTCCTCAGTTACACTCTCCATATTTCAAGAGCCATGTGTGGCCAGTGGCGACTGGACTGCACAGAGCAGGTCTGAGCATTTCTATCATTGCAGAAGGTTCCACAGGGCAGCACTGCTCTAGGAAAAACCACCCATCAGTGGCCAAGGTGAGAAATAAACAGAGCGGATGGGGTGGACTAGTGGCGGGGCCCTGGGTGAGGGGAGGAGAGGGAAGAGGGCCTGGGCTAGAGCAGGGTCTGTATGGTCAGAGGAGGTGGCAGGTAGGAGGAGCTCAGGGCACCACCAGGTGACATCTGGAGATTCACTTTCTGACCAACACTTCCAGGAATAGCCCTGGAGGGAGCTGTGGATGGGGCGGGTGGGAGGTGCAGCGCTGCTGACAGATACCTTATCTGGGACGTGCAGCAGGCTGCGGTGGGACTGCCCAGATCTGCCAGCAGGTCGGGCTCCCTGATAGTCTCGCCCTGGGCAAGGGCACTGTGGGTGAGGCTAGGACTGGTGTGGACAGGCCCAGAAGTTCCCCAGAGTCAAACCGGTCCAAGTCTGGGTTCTGCCACTGGGTATGTGAATTTAGACTTCACTTCTCTGTGCCTCTGTCTCATCTATAAAATAAGGCTTTGGATGAGGACTTAGAGGTGGAAACCAGTCAGAGAGGCCTATCCTCGCCATTTAATCTAAAATGCCCCCACCCAGCCAGGCTTGGTGGCTTACGCCTATAATCCCAGCACTTTGGGAGGCTGAGGCAGGTGGATCAATTGAGGTCCAGAGTTCGTGACCAGCCTGGCCAACATGGTGAAATCTGGACTCCATTAAAAACACAAAAATTAGCCAGGCATGGTGGTGGTTTCCCGTAGTCCCAACTACTCAGGAGGCTCAGGCAGGAGAATCGCTTGAACTGGGGGGCGGAGGTTGCAGTGAGACGAGATCGCGCCACTGCACTCCAGCCTGGGTGACAGAGTGAAACTCTGTCTCCATAACATAACATAACATAACATAACAAACATAACATAACATAACATAACATAACATAACATAACATAACATAACATAACATACCCCCACCCAGGGACCCCTGGAGCCCACACCTTGGCTTCGTCTTCCCAGATAGCACTTTTCTCCCTGAGGCTACAGACTGTCCTGATTAGTATCTATCTCCCTCAAAAGGATGCCAGCTCCAGGAGGACAGCATGCGTCTGCTTACTGCTGTGCAGACAGTGCGGAGGCCATGCCTGGCACACAGTAGGTGCTGGCCATGCATGCCATTGATTCTCTTTTCTGGCTGGTGCACCAGAGCCCTTCTCCTGATGGAGGCCACCTCACCTGCACCATCCCGGGAGAGCCATGACTGACAAGGGCCTGTAACAGCCAGGCCACATGCTTCTGGGCAGGGCAACCCTGTGGTGACAGTCACACCCCAGAGCTCTCCGTGGAATCAAGCTGAGGCCACATCTCCAAACCCACATCTGTACCTAGCTGCTCACTCTGCCCGCTCCACACTGCCTATGCCTCTTGCAGATTTCATCTGAAATCGCCTGCACCATCTCAGACTCTGCTTCCAGGGATGTGGTTCTCAGACCAGCAGCATCATAGCACTTGAGAATGTGTTAGAAATGCAGATTCCCAGTCTCTACCCAAGACAACCTGGATCAAAAACTCTGGGAGGGGTCCAGCCGTCTTCTGGAACAAGCCCTCCAGGTGTTTCGGATACTTGCTTGGGTTTGAGAGCCACCATCCTAGGGAATCCGACCTAAGGCAGTGCTGGGTGAATGAGCACACTATGTGAGCACGAGAGGTCTGCCCCAGACTGATGCCACCACCCGCCAAAGGGCATGGCCTGCATGTGGCCAGCTATCAGGGCCCCCATAACACGTCAGCCTCTGAGGGACCCCACAGAGAGCAGGACATGACTGGGGCTGGCCACACCTCTGGTACCTGCTGCCCCATCCACTCAGCTCCACAAGCCTCCACCTTCCAGACACGTGGTTTCCTCAGGCGGACCCCCTACCCTCAGAGGTTCAAATCAAGAACCGCTCTCAGAGAAGAGCTAGGCTGCAACCCTTCTAGGGCCCCCACTGTTTGCTTTAGGTGGGTCCTTTCTACCAGTAGAAGGGGAGCAAAAGCAGAGAAAGGGAAAACACGATCTCTCAGTTGATGCACAAAAAGCCTTTGACAAAATTCAACAGCCTTTTGTGATAAAATCACTCAAGAAACTAGGAACAGAAGGAAACTCCCTCAACATGAAAAAAGGCATTAAAAAATTTAACCCCGCAGCTGACATTATATTCAACCGTAAAAGATGGAAAGCCCTCTGTCTAAGATCAGGAATAAGACAAGGATGCCTGCTCCGTTACTGCTATTTAACATAGCACTGGAAGTTCCGATCAGAGGAATTAGGCAAGAAAAAGTAATAAAAGTCATCCAAATTGGAAAGGAAGCTACCTCTCTTCACGGACAGTATGATGTTACATATAGAAGATCCTAAAGAATACACACACACACACACACACACACACACACACACACACAACTATTAAAGCTGAGAAACAGGCCAGGCACAGTGGCTCATGCCTGTAATACCAGCACTTTGGGAGGTGGGAGGCTGAGGTGGGCGGATCATGAGGTCAAGAGATCAAGACCATCCTGGCCAACATGGTGAAACCCTGTCTCTACTAAAAATACAAAAATTAGCTGGGCGTGGTGGCGTGCACCTGCAGTCCCAGCTACTCGGGAGGCTGAGGCAGGAGAATCGCTTGAACCGGGAAGGCGGAGGTTGCAGTGAGCCGAGATCATGCCACTGCACTCCAGCCTGGTGACACAGTGAGACTCCATCTAAAAAAAAAAGCTAAGAAACAAATTCAGCAAAGTTGTAGAATACAAGATCAACACACAAAAATCAGTTGTATATCCTAGCAATGAACAATCTTAAAAGGAAATTGAAACAATTTCATTTATAATAACATCAAAAAGAATAAAATGCATGGGAATAGATTTAACCAAGAGGTGCAAGATTTGTCCATTGAAAGCTACAAAACATTGCTGAAAAAAATTAAAGACATACATAAATGGAAAGACATCCCATGTTCACGGATTGAAAGACTGATTACTGTCAAGATGGCAAAACTCCCCAAAGCAATTTACTCAATGCAATTCCTATCAAAACCCCAATGGCCTTTTTTGCAAAAAATGGAAGTTGATGCTATAATTCACATGGAATCTCAAGGGACCTCAAATAGCCAAAACCATCTTGAAAAAGAACAAAGTTGGCCAGGCACAGTGGCTCACGCCTGTAATCCCAGCACTTTGGGAGGCAGAGGCAGAGGTGGACAGATCACGAGGTTAGGAGTTCGAGACCAGCCTGACCAACGTGGTGAAACCTCATCTCTACTAAAAATAGAAAAATTAGCTGGGCGTGGTGCCGGGTGCCTGTAATCCCACTACTCAGGAGGCTGAGGCAGGAGAATCACTTGAAACCAGAAGGTGGAGGTTGCAGTGAGCCGAGATTGCACCATTGCACTCCAGCATAGGTGACAAAGTGAGACTCCATCTCAAAAATAAGAAAGAAAGAAAGAAAGAAAGAAAGAAAGAAAGAAAGAAAGAAAGAAAGAAAGAAAGAAAGAAAGAAAGAAAGAAAGAAAGAAAGAAAGAGAGAGAGAGAAAAGAACAAAGTTGGAGGCCTCACAATTACAAATTTCAAAATTTGCTCCAAAGCCACAATAACCACAGTAAGCCACAGTAAGAATACCAAAATAGTGTGGTATTGAACAGACATATAGATCAAATGAATAGAATTGGCTGGGCACAGTGGCTCACACATGCCTGTAATCCCAGTACTCTGAGAGGCTGAGGTGAGCAGATCACTTGAGGTCAGGAATTCAGGACCAGCCTAGCCAACATGGTGAAACTCCATCTCTACCAAGAAACACAAAATTAGCCAGGCATGGTGGCACACGCCTGTAGTCCCAGCTACCTGGGAGGCTGAGATGGGAGAATCGCTTGAATCCAGGAGATGGAGGTTGCAGTGAGCCGAGGTGGAGCCACTGCACTCCAGCCTGGGCTGTCGAGAGAGTGCAACCCTTTCTTAAACAAACAAACCAAAAAAATGAATAGAATTGAGAGTCGTCCAGAAATAAATCCATACATCTATGGCCAGTTGACTTTCTACAAAGGTACCAAGACCATTCAATGGGGGAAAAGCAGCCTAACAAATGGTGCTGGGAGAACTAGATATCTGAGTACAAAACAATGAAGTTGGACTGGCCTCACACATACACAAAAATTAACTCAAAATTTATCAAGGCCTAAATATAAGTGAAAACTATAAAACTCTTAGAAGAAAACACATGGGGTAAACCTTCATGACCTTGGGTTTGGCAATGGATTCTCAGATATGACACCAAAAGAAAAGGAATAAAAGAAAAAAAAAAAGATAAATTGGACTTCAGCAAAATTAAAATTTTTTGTGCATCAAATGACATTATCAAAAAAAGACAACCCATGCCGGGCGCGGTGGCTCACGCCTGTAATCCCAGCACTTTGGGAGGCCGAGGCAGGCGGATCACAAGGTCAGGAGATCGAGACCACGGTGAAACCCCGTCTCTACTAAAAATACAAAAAATTAGCCGGGCGCGGTTGTGGGCGCCTGTAGTCCCAGCTACTCGGGAGGCTGAGGCAGGAGAATGGCGTGAACCCGGGAGGTGGAGCTTGCAGTGAGCCGAGATCGCGCCACTGCACTCCAGCCTGGGCTGGGCGACAGAGCAAGACTCCGTCTCAAAAAAAAAAAAAAAAAAAAAAAAAAAAGACAACCCACAGAATGGGAGGAGTTATTAACAAATTATATAATATCCAGAATATATAAAGAACCCTACAACTCAACGAAAAGGCAAGCCAATTTTAAAAATGGGCAAAGGACTTGAATAAACATTTCTCCAAATGAGATATACAAATAGCCAACCAGCACATGAAAAGATCCTCAGTGGGCCGGGTGCGGTGGCTCAAGCCTGTAATCCCAGCACTTTGGGAGGCCGAGACGGGCGGATCACGAGGTCAGGAGATCGAGACCATCCTGGCTAACCCGGTGAAACCCCGTCTCTAGTAAAAAAATACAAAAAAATAGCCGGGCGAGGTGGCGAGCGTCTGTAGTCCCAGCTACTCGGGAGGCTGAGGCAGGAGAATGGCGTAAACCCGGGAGGCGGAGCTTGCAGTGAGCCGAGATCCGGCCACTGCACTCCAGGCTGGGCGACAGAGCGAGACTCCGTCTCAAAAAAAAAAAAAAAAAAAAGAAAAGATCCTCAGTGTTAATTAGCCATTAGGGAAATACAAATTAAAACCATGAGATACCACTACACATCCAGTAAGATGGCCACACTGGGGAAAAAAAACAAAACAGAACAAACAAAAAAAAACACCAGAAGACTGGGACCCTGGCACATTACTGGTGGAAATGGTGCAGCCCCTGTGGAGATCACCTTGGCAGTTCTTCAGAAAATTAAACAGAATTACCATGTGACCCAGTAATTCTACTCCTAGGTGTATACCCCAAATAACTGAAAACAGGTATTCTAATAAATACACGTATGCACATGTCCACAGCAACACTACTCACAATAGCCAAAAGGCCTATAAACTAATGAAGGGATGAACAAAATGTAGTGTTTTTTATTTATTTATTTTTTTTTTTTTTTGAGACGGAGTCTCGCTCTGTCGCCCAGGCTGGAGTGCAGTGGCCGGATCTCGGCTCACTGCAAGCTCCTCCCGGGTTCACGCCATTCTCCTGCCTCAGCCTCCCAAATAGCTGGGACTACAGGTGCCCGCCACCTCGCCCGGCTAGTTTTTTGTATTTTTCAGTAGAGACAGGGTTTCATCGTGTTAGCCAGGATGGTCTCGATCTCCTGACCTCATGATCCGCCCATCTCGGCCTCCCAAAGTGCTGGGATTACAGGCTTGAGCCACCGTGCCCGGCCCAAAATGTAGTGTTTTACAATGGAATATCATTCAGCTGTGAAAAGGAATGAAGTACTGACATATGCTACAACACAACACAGATGAACCTTGAAAACGCTGTGCTTAGTGAGATAAGCCAGACACAAAAGGTCATATACTGTATGACTCCATTTATATGAAATATCCAGGATAGGCAAATCCATAGACAGAATGCAGGTGAGTGATCACCAAGGGGACTTGGGGGAATAAATGGGGAGCAACTGTTTAAAGGACACAGCATTTCCTTTTGGAGTGATGAAAATGTTTGGGACTAGAGATGATGGTTGCACCACTTTGTGAATGGACTAAACACCACTGAACTGTACACTTTAAAGTGGTTAATGGCTAATTTTATTATGTAAATTTTACCACAATTAAAAAAAAACTTTTTTTTTTAAAAGGAGAGAGGAGCCCCTCTCAGGGAAGAAGAGAAAGAGAGTTGGAGACCAAGAGGAGCTCATTCCCCTAGAGACTCTCCAGGGTCCCTCCAGGTGCTCCATGGAGCTATGGTCTGTGTTGCCTCTCCACACTATACTGGAACTCATGGGAGATAGTTCTGCCCTGGGATCTTTGCACTTGCTGTTCCTTCTGCTTGGAATGCCCTTCCCCGGATGACCACATCACCCACTCCCTCACTCCCTTCCTGTCTGATTACATGTCACCTGTGATCACGGTAGTACGCCCTTTCCTGACACTGGTTTAAAACTGCCACCCTCTCACCAGCTCTCCCCACCCTCTTTCCTGCTGTCCCTTCCTTTCTTCACGACACTTAGCACCATCTAACATATTATCTCATTACTTAATTATTACATTTATTATCTGACTCTCTCACCTAAATGCCAGCTCCACCAGAAAAGGGATCTTGTCTGTTGCTCCACCCCATCCCTGCAGCACCTAGATCACAGAGGGGTGCCCTCTGAGCACTTGCTGGATCCATGTGTCCTGAGCACCATCCAGTGCAGAGTGCACAGGGGCAAGATGTCAGATGCTGTCCGGCACTAACCCACACTCCATGGCAAACTGTCACCCAAGAATCAACCAAAGGCAAGAGCCCAGTGCTGGGGTGTTGGGGAGCTCAACCGCCACCCTCAGAGGGGCCAACCCTGGACCTTGCACACAGTAGGAGCTTGATAAACATAGGTTTCCCTGAATTGACGTCTTGCAAACATCAAGCTCCTGCTTCTCCTTCAGTGCCCTGTTTATTAAGTATCAAAGGCCACACCAGCACAGAGTCAGGCATGAACCCTAGGTAGGGGATGAGGGCAGAATGGGATGAGGCAGGGGAGAGGGTGGATGTTACACAGTACACACAGAATGACCAGGGAAAAGCAGCCTGAGAAACCTGCAGGACTCTCCAGGGTACTCTCTGGACACCCACAGCAGAGGAAGGAGAAAAGAAACATTGCAGACGTCTGCGGGGAGGTGGGAGATGTTCCTGAGCTGCAGCCCTAGCTGCCAGATGATGTCTGAAATGGGCTTGGGTCCCACCTGGGCAGCAAGGGCATGTCACACCATATCACCCTCCTGCTGAAAACCCTCTTGTGACTGTCCAAGGTCCCTGGAACAAAATGTACACTCCTCCCACGGCCTGCAAGACTTATGTGGCCTGGGGCTCTGGCCTCCCTGACTGTGCCATGTACAAGTACAATGTTTTATTCCCTTCCATCCAGCCTCCCAAGCATTCTTCTCCCCTTTGGGAGATCAAGTCCCCTCCACCCTCCAGGCCTGGGATTCTGAAACATTCTTCCTTCAAAGCTATACACGAGGGCCAGGAGTGGTGGCTTACACCTGTAATCCCAGCACTCGGTGAGGCCGAGGCAGATGGATTGCTTGAGGTCAGGAGTTCAAGACCAGCCTGGCCAACATGGTAAAACTCCATCTCTACTAAAAATGCAAAAATTAGCTGTGTGTGGTGGCAGGTGCCTGTAATCCTAGCTACTTGGGAGGCTGAGGTAGGAGAATCACTTGAAGCAGGAGGCAGAGGTTGCTGTGAGCCAAGATCACACCACTGTTCTCCAGCCTGGGCGACAAAGTGAGATTCAGTCTCAAAAAAAAAAAAAAAAAAGGCTCTACATGAGTATCACCTGCTCCTTTGTTTTAGTCTCAACTCAAACATTACCTCCTCTGGGAGACCCTCCCTGACCACCCAATTACCCTCTATTTTTCACTTTCTTCACAGCCCTTGGTGCTCTCTGAAATGCTCTTGGGTGGTCACTTCTTTAATTTTAATCTTCCACAACTCAAATGCAAATCCATGGTGACAGGGAGCCTTGCTGTCTTATACTCTCTGTACTCAGCACACAGTTGGCATTCAATACAGACGTGTTGAATGACTACTTCTTCATCCTTTTTTTTTTTTTTTTTTTTTTGAGACAGAGTTTTGCTCTTGTTGCCCAAGCTGGAGTGCAGTAGTGCGATCTCAGCTCACTGCAACCTCTGCCTCCCAGATTCAAGTGCTTCTCCTGCCTCAGCCTCCCGAGTAGCTGGGATTACAGGCATATGCTACCATGCCTGGCTAATTCTGTATTTTTAGTAGAGACAGGGTTTCTCCATGTTGGTCAGACTGATCTCGAACTCCCGACTTCAGGTGGATCTCCCCACCTCGGCCTCCCAAAGTGCTGGGATTATAGGCGTGAGTCACTGCACCCGGCCTACTTCTTCATCTTAATAGGTGCTATAGAAACCATTATGTTTCTCCTTTTGCTCTGGCTGCCAGGGAGCTCCAAGCCAAATATGCAGCTGGATCACCATCTTGGTTAACTTTCTCAGTGGACATATCTGAATTCTCCTCCTACCCTCGACCTCAGTTTTCTACTTGGGACTCTACCTGTTAATACTTTTATTGTTTTATTTTAAGAGACAGTCTCACTCTGTCACACCAGCTGGAGTGCAGTGGTACAATCATAGCTCACTACAGCTTTAAACTCCTGGGCTCAAGGTCTCCTGCCTCAGGCTCCCAAGTAGCTAGGACTACAAGTGCATGCCACTACACCCAGCTATTTTGTATTATTATATATCACATAGTAAGCTGCTTTCAGGCTTTTGGGGGACCAAGGCCAGGCATGCGGCCTGCCCTACACAGTTCCCCTGAAGGCCCCTCAAATGGGTGGGACCCTGGAGCCTAGGCCCCCGTCCCCAGCCTGATTCACTCATACCCTGGCCCCATTCTGTTTTGGTTTCTCCCTGCCCCAGCTGAGCGCCTTCTGTCCCTGCCTTCCCCTCACCCACGGGACTCTGGCAGGCATGTCCTCCTGGCCCAGCCCTAGGCTGCGGACTGTGACCACGCATGCCTGGGCCCCAGGAAACCAGGGCAGCCAAGCACTGGGCTTCCTGCCAAGGCCTCACACCCCTCTCTCTCCTAGAAGCCAGGTTTCAACCTCTTCCTGGTAATCTTTCATGCGTTCACACTGTCGTGGCCCTATCTAGAATTCTCACAGCTCAGGCTGGGGTTGGAAAGCAGGGAGGCAGCAGCCCTGACTGGGAACCTCGAAGACTGGACTGGATGACCGTCCAGGGGTCTCCCCTAGGCCCGGCCAACTTCCCAGGTGACCTTGAGCGAGCACAGTCTCTTTCTGGACCTAGGCTTTTCCACCTGTGGAGCAGAGAGGCCTGCTGGCCTCAGGCATCCACTGTCGCTCTGAGTCTAAGGTGAGCCCAGCCAGGGAGCCTGGGGGTCGGGGCTCCCACACTCTTGGGGCAGATAACCTGAGGCATCCCTGACCGCAGGGCAGGCTGGCAGCACCACATTCCAATGCAAGCCCCTGCCCCAACCTCCCCTCTGTTCCCACAAAGAGCACTGAACTGAATGCCTCAGCCCTCAGAACTTCAGCCACTAATGGGAGCTGTGTCCTCCCCTGGAAAGAGGTCACAAGCAGGCAGTCAGTGTGCCCAGTTCAGTCTACAGGTGGGCTTTTACAATCTTATAATGAGTGCCACATTAAGAAATCAGAGCCAGGTGTGGTGGCTCACACCTGTAATTCCAGCTACTCAGGAGGCTGAGGCAGGAAAATCATTTGAACCCAGGAGGCAGAGGTTACAGTGAGCTGAGATTGTGCCACTGCACTCCAGCCTGGGCAACAACAGTGAGACTCTGTCTCAAAAAAAAAAAAAAAAAATCAGGAAATGTCACTTAATAATCTGGATTCCTGGCTTCTCTTTGAAGACCAGGTGCTCTGGCCATGCCGGGTCCACAGTGGAGCTCAGTAGCAGCCCCTTGGGAAGGGGCAGGAATTCTCCAGTTCACCCCAGACTCTACCACCAGCCCTCCCACTTGTTTCTGTTCTCTGCTGAGCCCTGAGGGTTTCAAATTAGTTTTTAGACCAACAATTTCAACAAATCTTTAGCAGAGGTACTTAGATCAGAGTCTTAAACTTCAGCCCAATATAAAAAATCGGGTGGGTGCAGTGGTTCACGCCTGTAATCCTGGCACTTTGGGAAGCCAAGATGGGCAGATCACCTGAGGTCAGGAGTTCAAGACCAGCTTGGCCAACATGGCAAAACCATATTTCTAATAAAATACAAAAAAAATTGCCAGGCGTGGTGGCACACGCCTGTAATCCCAGCTACTCACTCAGGAGGGTGAGGCAGGAGAACTGCTTGAACCCGGGAGGTGGAGGAGCTGAGATCACGTCACTGCACTCCAGCCTGGGCAACACAGTGAGACTCCATTTCAAAAACAAAAACAAAAAATAAATGAACAAACAAACAAAATAGGCCAAAGTGAAAGAGCTATGGTTGGAGGAGGACAGGGGCTGGGGTCTCTGAGGCCTGTCGACAGAGCACAGCTTGAAAGTCATAATGTAGAGCCTAAAATCCTATGAAGGCTTTCATATGCCCTGGAGAAGGGGAGGTCACCACCCTCAGAGTGGCCTGGCCCAAACTGAGGTCTGCCTTTTTATGACCTCTCTCCTCTTGGGGACCACAGACTCCCATGTTTCCCGAACACTAGGGACATGAACGGGTGCCCTGTGGGACTGTGCTTCCCCAGGCTGAGCCGCCTCCTGCCTCTGGACACTCCTGGCCAGCAGCCCCCTGCCCCAGGCCCGCAGCCCCCCAGGCCCGACATCCTGTACCTTGAGCTCATTAAGATAGCGCCTCGTGTGCACCACCAGCAGGTCCTCCTCCGAGGCCTCCCGCGCCTCCACCAGCATGCTGTCAGACAGAAGCTTCTCTTCTGAAACCACAGAGGGAGCACCCTGCTTCCCCACTGACCTCAAGGCCAGGGCCAGCCCCAGACCCTCCCGCAGGCTGCAGACTTGGCCTGTGGCAGCCCCTGCCCCAGGGGTAGGTGGGCACTGCTGGCTTCTGGGCCTTCTGAGAAGGGGCAGCCTCCACAGCCATTGTGGACAGTGGCCAGTCCCTCTGGCCAAGGAGCATTGAACATTGTACACACAGCGATCCCCATGTTTCCCAAACCACTAATAGTCACAAGGAGGGCTCAGGTGTGCCAGACAACCTTCAGGAGCAGGTGACACAAGGGTCAGGGATGTTGACCCTCAGAGTGAGAAAAACTCTTCTTAGGAATTCTCCCTCCACTTTTCCCTTTTCTTTTTTTTTTAATTCCTTTAAAGAGACAGGGTCTTGGCTAGATGTAGGGGCTCACGCCTGTAATCCCAGCACTTTGAGAGGTTGAGGTAGGTGGATTGCTTAAGCCCAGGAGTTCAAGACTAGCCTAGACAACATAGTGAGACCTCATGTTACAAAATATCAAAAACTGAGGTAGGAGGATCACTTAAGCCAGGGAGGTTGAGGCGGCAATGAGCCTTGATTCCACCACTGCACTCCAGCCCGGGTGATGGGAGTGAGACCCTGTCTCAATAAATAAATAAACAAATAAATAAATGTGAGACAAGGTCTTGCTCTGTAGCCCAGGCTGGAGTGCAGTGGCACAACCATAGCTCACTACAAGCTCGAACTTCTGGGCTCAAGTGATCCTCCTGCCTCAGCATTTCAAGTAGCTAGGACTATCCCAGCCAAGTTTTTTTATTTTTATTTTGTAGAGACAGGGTCTTGCTATGTTGTCCAAGCTTGTCTCAAACTCCTGGCCTCAAGTGATCCCCTAGCCTTGGCCTCCCAGAGTGCTGGGATTACAGGCATCAGCCACTGCACCCAGCCTCCCTCCACCTTCTGATGATATCACAGGAGGCTCAGTGAGGCATGGCCTCGCAACACCTGCCTGTGCTTTGCTCATCTTCCGTTCAAACCACCAATCAGTCTCACAGCCTGCAGGCAATAGTAACCAGCCTGGATTAAATTATACTGTTGTTTTCATTCCATTTATTTTTTTTACCATGACCTATTTATGGCAAGTGAAACTGCCTTTTCCCATTTTGATGACATAATGTTTCCTTTTAAAACAAGTTTAAGTGAATTTCCCAGCTAAATCAGGCCCCTTGATTACAAACCACAGTTAAAATGATGTGCTCTTTGAAGCATCATTTTGCTTAGGGGGATGAGCCCTAAAGGTGGGGAGCCTGGAGCTCTGAATTCCAAATCCAACTCCGCCTCTTAGTCACTGTGTGACTGTGTGCACGTTTCCTAATCTTTCTGGGCCCCAATTTCCCCCATCTGTAATCAAGGGAGGTGCAGTGGAGGTGCTCTACCTCCTGACTCTCTGAATCTTAGGGAATGGACTCCTCCAAGCTTCACCTTCCCTGTGCCCATCAGTAATCAGCTGCCTTTCCACTAGGCCTCTTGGGCAGAAGCGGGACTTAGGTCCACAGCATGGGGAGCCAAGGAGAGTCTGAGCCAGGGACATCATATCATGCTTAGGAATCTGTTAAAAAAATCCTTTTGGGCGGAAGCGTGGTTGGAAGGCAGTCCGAGGGCTGAAACTGAAGATGGGAGAGCCTGAGGCTTATGTTGGGGATGAGGACGGAGAGGACAGGTGGGTTAGAGGAAGCAGATGATAGTCCAAGGGGGGCCTTCCATACCTTTTAGGAAATTGATCACTTTGCCCCATTTTCCGGCATCAAAGGGATGCAGCTTCTCCAGGCCCATGAAGGTGATGTTGTAGCGCGGCGAGTACACGATTGGCCAGCGTGTCTCTGGCACATGCTGGTACAGCTGGGTTGTGTGTAGCCTACCGTGTGGAAAAGGACAGACGCACAGCTGGGACAGCCTCAGCAGAAAGCAGCTCCCTCCCGAGCCCGCCTGTACTGACCCACCAGCCTTTGTCCAGCACCACTAGCCCCTCAGCCACAGACAAGGGCCGCTCAACAACAGCTGCTTACACTGGTTGTCTTTTCCTGAACCCAATTCCGGTCCTCACAGCAGCCCTGGGGGTAGGCACCACAATCGCACCAGAGGCTTAGAGAGCAGACCAGGTGTGCCCAAGGTCACAGTGCAGGTCTGTGGAGAAGCGGGCGTGCACTCAGGTGTGCCTGGCTGCAAGGCCTCCGCGCATCACCTCTGCACTGTAATAACTGCCCCCACAGCTGTGTGGCACAAGGCTTCGGCTGCAAAATGTGTGGCTGTTGTGAGGACTCAGAGAATGCAGCTGAGGAGCCAAGCACAGCAAGCGCTCAGAAACGCAAATCGGGACCCAACCGGAGCCAGGGCGGGGGTCAGGGGTCCCCTGGCCCCGCTGCGCGGCTGACCCTTCCCATCACACCCTGGCAGTCGTCACTCAGAGACAGAAATCCGCCCCCGTGGCTGCCTCCGTGGGGGCGTCCGCGCAGCCAGGGGGCTGGGCAGCGCAGACGTCAGACCCGCGCACGTCGCCCGACCGCTCCGGGTCTGGGCCCGGGCCCGCGGCCGGCGCGCGTCCCTTGGACCACCGAACAGGGGCGCGGGGCTGGTCTGGCGCGCCGAGAGGGCCTGGAAGTACCCGTCCCGAGCGTCCCTCACCCGCAAATCTAGGCCTTCACCTGGCGCGCCCGCCCGGCCGTCCCCGCCCTTGCCCTAGCGCGCCCGCCCACCGGGACCCCTGGGAGCCCCTGGGGTTGGCCAGGGAGTCCCACCCCCGCCCTCACCCCGCGGCACTCACATCCCGGGGCCGGCCCTCCCAGCGCTGGCCGCGGCTCCGCGACCGGGCGGGGCGGGGCGGGGCGCGGGTGGGACCAGCCCAGGACACGCCCCCGGGCTTAGTCGCGTCCTCTGGGGGCGGAGCTCTGGCCGACTTGGCCCGCCCCGCCAGTATCGGCGTCACAGAGGGCCCGCCCGCCAGGAGGCCACCCCCAACGCCCATCAAGCCCGAAGTCCCGCCTCCGCAGGCAAATACCCGGTGGAATCCCGCCTGGCTTGGAAGCTCCGCCCCCTGGCGGGAGGGCCGCGCGGGTTTCACACCGGTGTCGCGGAAGGGGCGCGATCACCCTAGGTCCTGTTCCAGCGCTCCCCAAGCTGGGCAGAAACAGCGAGAGGCTGAGGGTTAGAAACGCTAGGTTCCCGGCGGGCTGTGCCGGGGCTTCGCTGTGTGACCTTGGGCTGGCGTCCGCGCTCTCTGGGCCCTTGTTTCCGCGGGTTAAACGTAGGGGCGAGGGAGTTTCTCTGGCCCTGCCGCCTGTGACCTAAGGAGCCCCGTGACCTCTCCGACCCGAGCCCACCCCCGGCCCAGTCTGCAGGAGCTCCGGGACAAGCACTTCCGGCGAAGGCATGTAGGCTCCCAGAGCCTGTGTTTCCCTCTGTAGAGCAGGCCTAATTACCGTCTTCAGGGTGCACGCGTCTTCGTCCCCGACCCGCACCCCCACCGCCGGGAGAAGCTGAGCCAGGCCAGAGGAACAGCTGGGGGTGTCCGCGGGGCTGCAACCCAGGAGGAGGCCCCAACAATGGAGCCCCAGAGGACAGAGACAATGGGCTTCTCTGTCGGCCCAGCTGTCCCCGCCAACCAAACAGAAGCAGCTGACGAAGGACTGCCGGGCTGGGATCCCTCGGCTCCGCAGGGGCGGCTGTGTGCCAGGGCGGGGCACAAGGGAAGCGCACAGACGTTTGAAGAGTGGCCCCCATGTGCCTGCCGTGGTTGCATGATGGCATTTGAGCCTCACAACCTAATCCTGATAGAGGTGACATCATCACTCCAACTTTATCATGAGGGAACTGAGGTTCGGGCCTGGGTTAAACCCAGACTCGGCCACCCGTCAGCATAGTGGCTTTGGGCAGTTTGCTTCAGCCTTCTGGTCCTTCATGTCTGCATCTGAAAATGAAGTACTGGGCTGGGTGTGGTAGCTCACGCCTGTATTCCCAGCACTTTGGGAGGCCGAGACCAGTGGATCACCTGAGGTCAGGAGTTCGAGACCAGCCTGACCAACATGGCGAAACCCTGTCTCTACTAAAAATACAAAAAATTAGCTGGGCGTGATGAAGTGCGCCTACAATCGCAGCTACTCGGGAGGCTGGGGCAGGTGAATCGCTTGAACCCGGGAGGGGAGGTTGCCGTGGGGCCGTGCCATTGCAATCCAGCCTGGGCCACAAGAGTGAGACGCTGTCTCAAAAAAAAGGAAGAAAATTGCAATTCATTCTCTGGATTTCATGGGCAAGTCCAGAGAATTAAGAGAAAATAATGTTGATTATTATTCAGAGACCATCTGCCATGTGCTAAGTTCAAGTGCAAATGCTTTTTGCTCATTGAACTCTTCTAACAGTCCTAGGAGGCAAACTATTGTCATCCCCATTTTATAGATAAAGAAATTGAGGCACAGAATGGTGAGGTAACTCACTCAAAAGTCAGGGATGTGGGCAAATGTAAACCATAGCCACAGAAGGAATAAGTACTATTTTATAAAGTGACAGAGTGCATTCAGTGGCCCTGTGGCATTCGTGAGAGACCAACTTCCTCTCAGGGAACTTGCTCTGTAGTTTGGGAAGCCACACAGATGATCCTCTGGTTGGGAGAATAAGGATCTGGGGCAGCCTGGACCTGAAGCTGAGGCCAAAGAGAGTGGGATTGGTCTGGATAAGAGGGTTTTTTTTTTTTTTTTTTAATTTTTAAATTACTTTTTCAGAGACACAGCCTCACTATATTGCTAAGGCTGGTGTCTAAGTCCTGGGCTCAAGCAGTCCTCCCACCTTGGCCTCCCAAAGTGTTGGGATTACAGACATGAGTCACAATGCCTGGCCAAGGATTTTTTAAGTTGTGTCCTGGTAGCTGAGGAGTTAAGTGGTCTGGGGAGGCCTTGGAGCTTGGGAACACCTTCAAACCACCATGACAGCCTGGGCCAACCGGCCCGCATTATCACCTGTGGGAGAAATAAGTGTTATGCATGATGCTGTCTTTGGGGTCCTCTTTGTTACAGTATCACAGCATGTCTGCTCACTAAGACACAGCACTGGGGACACAGCTGCATGAGGTCAGAAAGCCTTTGTCAAGCTCATAGTTTAATGGGAGAGAGAAGCCTTAACCTAGGAAAGAAAATTGTGATTACAAAATATGGTAACTGCTGTGAAAGGCATAGGCTGAGACTGTGAGAGAGAGAATAATGGGGTCCCTGATTTGGACAGTGGTCAGGGAAGGCCCCTTTGAAGAAATACATTTTTTCACTTTTTAACCATATGTATTTTATTTTTAAATGGCATTTAATGAAGCAAGACACTGACTTACTGAATATTATATACTTACTGTTTTTCCTCTTTCGTGCAATATTGAAATATATTTCAACTTAAAACAAATAAAAAAATCCCAAATATAACACTTCTTTTGAAAAATACAGGCACGGCTGGGCGCGGTGGCTCACGCCTGTAATCCCAGCACTTTGGGAAGCCAAGATGGGCGGATCACCTGAGGTCAGGAGGTCAAGACCAGCCTGGCCAACATGGCAAAACCCCATCTCTGCTAAAAAGTACAAAAATTAGCCGGGTGTGGTGGCAGGTGCCTGTAATCCCAGCTACTCAGGAGGTTGAGGCAGGAGGAGCTTGAATCCAGGCGGCAGAAGTTGTGATAAGCTGAGATCGCGCCACTGCACTCCAGCCTGGGCAAGAGCAAGACTCTGTCACACACACACAAAGAAAAATACAGGCACACAAAGGATATTACAGAAATGCACCAAACATGAATTATTGGCACAGATATAATATTTCAAAACATTAGTTAATATTAGCTCGAGACATCCTATTACAATATTAAAACCATGCCCCTTTCAATTCAAGTGAGCACTTCTATTTCCATTCCAAGACCCTGTGATTTTATACACATTTAACACAACAGCAACAATAACAGTAATGCTAGCTACTATTTGTTATGCCCTTAATGAGTGCCAAGCTTGGCTAAATATGTAAAACATGTTTTGTTTTATTGGTGAAGAGATGATTTCTTAAATGACCAGAAGATACTGCAAGTTCAAAGTCCTGGAGGCCAGAAGGAGCTTGTATTCAAGAAACAGAAAAGGAAATATAAGAAAACATATTTTCTCAAGGAAATATAAGTTGTATTTCTATGTAACTCTATGCACCAGGAGGGCCCCAGCAAGGAAGAGGTCTCACTCCACAGGGATTTCTGAAAAAAGTTCCTGTGGGCGAGGTTGAGGGGACCAACAGGAGATGGTGCAGCACCTGGGCTGGCAACAGAGAGGAGGGAGCTCTCACCCCTAAACCTGAAGGGAGGAGAGGGAGTGGTTTCCTGGAACTAGTGAGAATAGCTAGCTATGGGCCATGGGGAAACCTGAGAGGAGATTTGAGGCCACAAAGTCACTGCCAAAACTGGGGGTACATGGGGGAAATATCCCAAATTTACTCTTCTCCCAGCCTCTGATGCCCTGCTGGCACTTCCCATTGGCTGGATTGAACTGGAACCCCAAGATCAAGGAATCCTCTGTGATGGTATCCATGGGGGTCCGCTTCGTGGGGGAGCACCGAGCAGGGTGGAAAACCCTGGTGAGTGGGTCTGCATGTTGGGGGTAAGCAGAGAATGACCACTGATGTTCTGAGCAACCTTGGAGATTCCTCCAGCCTCGTGAGCCAGCTCTGTAACAGGAGTGAGCGGGCTTGAAAAATAACCCTGCCTCCTGTCCCCAGTACTGCCTGCAAAGGTCTTGTTGACCTGGGACACTCACATATCCTGTCACCATGGAAACCTGATACTCACTCTTGGCTGTCTCTGCCTACCATCTATACCAAACTGTTGACCAGGTGGTGGCCAAGGGGATCAGAAATCACTGCACTGCTAGAGCCCCTGTGAGAGGCCTCAGTCTTGGTCTCAACCAGATGAGTCGAGCAGGGCCTCTGAAGGCCAACTGGGATATCTGGACACCCTGGGTGGGTGAAATCATCACTCCCCGCTCTAGGCTCCTGGCAACAAGTGGTTTGCTCCAACTACAGGGACTGGCCCCAAGGGAACTCATTAGTCCACACCATTGCCAATGACAGACCCAGCACACACACTCTGGGGTGTTCCGTCAGCTGCACAGATGGAGGGTGACACAGCCCACAGCTACAGGCACACACCCACGGTGCCAGATTCAGATGCACACACACAGGCATAGAGACGCACCCCTACAGTGAGTGCTGCCACGCCCCAGCCCCATGCCTAGCCATCCCTGTCAATCTCCTAGTCTCCATCTCCCTGATTGTCCCAGGATAAAGCTGGGACACGCCAAAACACTGAGTGTCTTCACTGCTGTGTCCCTTCCCCAGAAAGGGAAGTTCCTGGAGCACAGATATGAAAGGAAGGCACAGATATAGATGTGAATCTAGATATACATATGCCAAGGACAGAGTCAGGGCTTGTCAGGCCTATTGTTCATACAATGAGGGAGGGACAGTTCTTTTTAAACAAAGGCCAGGTATGGTGGCTCACGCTTATAATCCCAGCACTTTGGGAGGCCAAGGTGGTGGATCACCTGAGGTCAGGAGTTCAAGACCAGCCTGGACAACATGGTGAAACCCTGTCTCTACTAAAAATACAAAAAACATTTAGCTGGGCGTGGTGGCAGCTGCCTGTAATCCCAGCTACTCAAGAGGCTGAAGCAGGAGAATCACTTGAACCTGGGAGGCAGAGGTTGCAGTGAGCTGAGATCGCGCCACTGCACTCCAGCCTGGGCGACAGAGGGAGACTCCGTCTCAAAAAAAAAAAAAAAAAAAACTACAAATACAAAACTAGAGACCTTGGAAGGAGCCCAACTAAGTGAGGAGCCCCAGAGCTTAACAAGAAATCAGCTTCTGTCGCATGCAGGAAACAGAGAGATGATCCCACAATTACATGTGGGAGCACAGACACAGGCACCCCAGGCTCCTCAAACCACACACGCTAACACGCACAGACACAGGCATGCACACGCACGCGCTCTCCGTGCCTCAGGCGTTCTCAGGGCAGCCTAGGGAGGCCTCTGTGCACCAACCTTCAGAGAGGCCCCTGCAGCCCTGGCTTAGACCTTAGATTCCCCCAGCTGCTTCTACACCCACAGGCATCCTCTGAGACCCTGCATTTTGCTGTTTCAGAGGAACCAACCCTGCTCCCCACTCCAGCTTTCTCACCCTTCACCTCCAGCCCCAGGACAAGATGAGCAGGAGGAGGGGCAGCTGCCCAACACTCATTGAGGAGTCAGCCTCTGGACCTCAGAGCCAGCAACACCCGCTGCACTCACACCCGCACCTCATCCTGCTGCCTTCTCCTGAGGAGGGGAAACTGAGGCCCAGAGAGGAGGGCATGAGCTCTAATTCGAGTCCTCTGGGACGACAGCCGTACCTCATCACATGCACACCGAGAACCAACACACATTTTTCTGGACCGCAGGATATTTTAAAAGGTTTTCTTTTTTAATACAGAAAAGCATAAAGACGAAAATGGCCTGTAGTGCTGCCACACAGATAATCCCAGTGGTATTTTTAAAATAAAGTTAATGAATGCCCATGTTTGCAAAATTCAAACCATACCAAAGGATTATAAAATGAAAACTAAAACCTTTTCCATCACAGTCGCTCTCCCCAGAAACGATGCTGCTTTGTTTCCTTGCTGAAGACATTGGTATGCCAGCATTTTTTACCTATAAAAAGAAAATCACTCTGCCCACTATTTTGGACCTTGCCATTTTTTCACCTCAAACACATCTTGGCAGATCTTTCCACATCCACACTGTTAATCCGCCTCCTTCTTTCTAACGGCTGTGCTGTACTCTGTTGTATGATTGTGTCTTCCGTGGGTGTGTATTTACCGTATTTCCAGTTTCTTTGTTCTTACAATGAGCCAGCAGATCCCCGAGGTACCTGAATATACTGCACATATTTCCACAGGGCCAGGCACGAGCAGAGGCGCCAGGTCAAAGGATATGTGCATTTTTAATTCTTGGTGGGGCTCTCAGCTCACATCTGTAATCCCAGCATTTTGGGAGGCCAAGGCAGGTGGATCATTTGAGGTCAAGAGTTCGCGACCAGCTTGGCCAACATGGTGAGGCCCCATCTCTATTAAAAACACAAAATCTCTATTAAAAATAGCTGGGCGTGGTGGTACGCACCTGTAATCCCAGCTACTTGGGAGGCTGAGGCAGGAGAATCACTTGAACCTGGGAGGGGGAGCTTGCAGTGAGCTGAGATCACGCCACTACACTCCAGCCTGGTGACAGAATGAGACTCCGTGTCAATAAAACAAACAAACAAAAATCTAAAAAAATAATAGTAATGATGAACTCGCAGCAGACCTGTTTGATCTGTATCTTCTTCCACTCCCACCTCTGGCCCCTATTCTGGAGCATATCTCAGATAACCTAACCTGAAATTCATCTTTAATCACTACTCTTTCCATACCAGAGGACATTTGTGAAAAGATGACATGTAGCTATTTAAGATAATGAGCACTCTAGAGCCCGCAGTTTATGACCTGTGGACACACACTCCTCAGAGTGGGAATTCATTCACATACAGACCTTTCTAGTCCCACAGGTTGAGATAAATGTGAATATGTTTGCCAGCCGCAGTGGTTCACACTTGTAATCCCAGCGCTTATGGAGGTAGAGGTGTGAAGGTCGCTTAAGCCCAGAAGTTCAAGACCTGCCCAGGCAACACAGAGAGCTCCTGCACTCCACAAAAAAAAGACAAAAAGATATATGCATATGTTTATAAGTGTATATTGATACACATATATTTCTTCATGTTAAGGAAATATGTGTCTATTCTGATTCTACTAAGGACTTGATTTAATCAAGGAAAGGATGTTGGATTTTGTCAAATAAATTTTTTTTAATCTGTTGAGATAATAGTTTTCTCCCTTTGATTATTTAATATGACATATTATAGTAATAGATGTCATCTAGTGAGCTCTCCTCGTATTCTTAGGGTGAACTCCATGAGGCCACTTAAAGAACTACTGAATTCCATTTGCCAGTATTTTATTTTGGATTTTGGCAATATGTATGAGATAGGTCTCTACCTTTAATTTGTATCCTATATTGGTAGAATTTTGGTATCAGTGTTAATATTGGATTTATAAAAATAAATTAAATCATTTAATGTTCTGGAAAAGCTTAAATAACATCTGCATTTTTTGCTCTTTGAAGTTAGAAAGAATTCTCCACAAAACTATGTGGCCCTGGAACTTTTTGAGGGAGGTTTTAATAGCTTTCTCAGTTTCTGGGAAATGGTAGATTCAAATGGGGTCTTCACATATGCTCTTCCAGCCACCACAGCTGTCCCTGCAACACCGTAGCTAACCGGCTCCTTCTTATCCTTCAGGCCTTGGGGTAAATGCCACCTCTGTCTTACTGTGGTGGGAGCTTACTGCTCCCCAACAATGAGGCCCTGAGACACAGATTTGATGCAAAGAGTTGATTTGGAAGGTGATTCCAGAAGTACTGGTGAGCAAGTGTGAGGGGGTGAGAAAGGGACAGAAGGGAGCCAGTACAAGGGATGTCAATAAGCAGAGGACAGCTGTGGGCACGCAGGGCTCCAGTGGCTGGAATATTCATCCTCTTAACTCCTGTCCATCATTGGCTGAGGGCTACTGCCAGGGGTGTTAAACCCCCACAATTCTGATTTGCCTCACACTGGCCAAGCATGCCTCTGAAGCCAGAGGAAGCCCACAGGCTGAGTCACAGGGACATGCAGTCAGAAGCCACCAACAGTGAATGCTGAAGGGTGGGGACTGCGTGCCAATAACTGTGCTACGTGACTGGAGAGGTCTTCCCTGGCCACCAAATGTAAGCAGGACCCCTCCATGCCTGGTGTTCTCCATTGCTGCATCCTGTTCATGCCCTTCAGAACATTCACCAAACTTTGTACCATTACCCACCCATACACAGGCATATTTGTTTACTCACCTGTTAGCTCACTTCCTCCACTAGGTTGAAAGCTGGAAGGGGGCAGAGGTGACACCTCTGTTCACTGCATGTACCCAGCACAGTGCCTGGCACCAATCTGCATCCACTAAACACTCGTGCCTGTTGAACACAGCCTGCATGGGCTTCATCTTCATTATTTGTTCTTATGTCTGTCTCCACCACTAAGTGTGACCTTTCAGAGCCCAGGATCCAGATCCAACCTGCCTATGGATCCAGACCTAGCTCAAGACCTTAAAGATGGCCGGGTGTGGTGGCTCACGCCTATAATCCCAGCACTTTGGGACGCTGAGGAGGGTGGATCACTTGAGGTTGGGAATTCGGGACCAGCCTGGCCAACGTGATGAAACCCCATCTCTACTAAAAATTAAAAAATTAGACAGGCGTGATGGCACATGTTTATAATCCCAGCTACTCAGGAGGCTAAGGCAGGAGAATCACTTGAACCCGGGAGGTGGAGGTTGCAGCGAGCTGAGATCGTGCCACTGCACTCCAGCCTGGGCGACAAAGTGAGACTCTGTCTCAAAAAAAAAAAAAAAGAGAAAGAAAAAAAAAAAAGACTTTGGGTTTGAGAATAGTTAATCCTCAATAAATGTTTATAAGTGAATGAACTCCCATCCTCCAGCCTGGTCTAAAAAGAGTAGCAAGTTGTCTTGGGCAAATGTGGCTGAACCTTGCAAATCCATTTCTATAATCAAAAATAGTTGTTTCCCACTAGTAAGGGACCGAAACGTGGTGACTTTCTTCTTCTCTTATTTCTCTGAGATGCCTCTGGTCCCCAGAGGCAGACCCGGCAGTGGTCTGCCTGACATCCCTTCTCCCTGCCCCTTGCTGATGGCACCCCAGCTTTGTTCAGGCCGGCACTGAGACTTGCCTAGGGAACACCCCCATGTTCCCAGCCTCAACTGCACACAATTTTGCCCAAAAAGGCCTAAGCAGAAGTCTGCAGACACTAAGGAAAGCAACATTCTAAGACAGGAAAAGCTGACCCACAGCTGCCCACCTGCAGTTGCACGAAGAAAACAAACCCCTGTGCTGAAACCTCAAGAAATGGGCTTCGGCCAGGTGCAGTGGTGCACACCTGTAATCCCAGCACTTTGGGAGCCCAAGGCAGGTGGACCACTTGAGGTCAGGAGTTTGTGACCAGCCTGAGCAACATGCTGAAACCCCATCTTTACTAAAAATACAAAAATTAGTCAGGCGTGGTGGCAGACACCTGTAATCCCAGCTACTGGGGAGGCTGAGGAAGGAAAATCATTTAAACCCAAGAAGTGGAGGTTGCAGTGAACTGAGACTGTGCCACTGCGCTCCAGCCTGGGTGACAGAGCGAGACTCCATCTCAAAAAAAAAAAAAAAGAAAGAAAGAAATGTCCTTCATGTTACTCTTTCCCAGCTGATGGAAGCTACACCAAAAGCTGTGTGAAATAAGCCATCCATGGACTGGACATTGCAGCTTCAGTGACAAGTAGGAATGAATTTGGCAACATAGGAGGGTAAGGGAAGCATTCAAAAATTTAACAAGATTTGGCCACCAGTGTCTGAGTTTTAACTGTAGTAAAAACCAGCCAGGCTGGGCGCGGTGGTTCACGTCTATAATCCCAGCACTTTGGGAGGCCGAGGCTGGTGGATCACCTGAGGTCAAGAGTTCGAGACCAGCCTGGCCAATATGGTGAAACTCTGTCTCTGCTAAAAGATACAAAAATTAGCCAGGCGTGGTGGCAGGAGCCTTCATCCCAGCTACTTGCACGGCAGAAGCAGGAGAATCGTTTGAACCTGGGAGGCGGAGGTTGCAGAGGTTGCAGTGAGGCGAGATTGAGCCATTGCACTCAAGCCTGGGGGACAAGAGTGAGACTCCTCTCAAAAAAAAAAAAAAAAAAAACCCAGGCACAATGACTCATGCGTGTAATCCCAGCACTTTGGGAGGCCGAGGTTGGCCAATCACCTGAGGTCAGGAGTTCAACACCAGCCTGGCCAACATGGTGAAACCTCATCTCTGCTAAAAATACAAAATTAGCACGGCGTGGTGGCGGGCACCTGTAATCCCAGCTGCTGGGGAGGCTGAGGCAGGAGAATTGCTTGAACCAGGAGACAGTGAGCCGAGATCGCACCAGTGCACTCCAGCCTGGGCAAAAAAAGAAGGAAACTCGCCAGGCGCGGTGGCTCACGCCTGTAATCCCAGCATTTTGGGGGGCCGAGGCGGGTGGATCACGAGGTCAGGAGATCGAGATTATCCTGGCTAACACAGTGAAACCCTGTCTCTACTAAAAATACAAAAAATTAGCCAGGCGTGGTGGCGGGCGCCTGTAGTCCCAGCTACTTGGGAGGCTGAGGCAGGAGAATGGCGTGAATCTGGGAGGCGGAGCTTGCAGTGAGCCTATATTGTGCCACTGCACTCCAGCCTGGGTGACAGAGCGAGACTCTATCAACAACAACAACAACAAAAATGAACTTTACCATATTAACCATAGGTAAGTATACAGTTCAGTAGTGTTAAATATCATTGTGCAATAGGTCTCTAGAACTTTTTTTTTTTTGAGACAGAGTCTCACTCTGTTGCCCAGGTTGGAGTTTAATGGCATAAACTTGTCTTACTGCAACCTCCACCTCCCAAATTCAAGCGATTCTCCAGGCTCAGCCTCCTGAGTAGCTGGGATTACAGGCACCCACCACCATACCCGGCTAATTTTTGTATTTTTAGTAGAGAAGGGTTTCACCATGTTGGTCAGGATGGTCTTGAACTTCTGACCTCAGGTGATCCACCTGCCTCAGCCTCCCAAAGTGTTAAGATTACAGGCTTGAGCCAGCACACCCGGCCCTCTGGAACTTTTTCATCTTGCAAAACTGAAACTCTGTTCTCCTTATACACTAACTCTCTTTTTCCCCTCCCCTTTGCCCCTGGAACCCCCTATTCCCCTTTCTGTCTATGAAATTGACTGCCCTGGGTACCTCATGTAAGTAGAATCACGCAGTATTTTTCTTTTTGTGACTGGTTTATTCACCTAGTATAGTGTCCTCAAGGTTCATCCATGTCGTAGCATGGCTCAGAATTCCTTTCCTTTTTAAGGTTAAGTAATATTCCATCATATGAACAGAGTACATTTTCTTTATTCATTCATCTGTCAATAGACATTTAAGTTCTTTCCACCTCTTGGCTATTGTGAATAATGCTGTTATGAACATGTGTGTGCAAATATCCATTTGGGTCTCTGCTTTCACTTCTTTTGGACATGTACCCAGAAGTGGGATTGCTGGATCATATGGCAATTCTATGTTTAATTTTTTGAGGAACCATCATACTGTTTTCCACAGTGATTATACCATTTTACACTCCCACATCAGAACAAGGGTTCTGATTTCTTCACATCCTTGCCAAAAGCTGTTATTTTCTTTTTTTTTTTTTTAATAGTGGCTATCCTAATAGGTGTGACATTTCACTTCCTAATAGAAGTGACGTATCACTGTGGGTTTTTTAAAATTTGCTATTATTATAAACATATTTTTGAGACAGGGTCTCGCTCTGTCACCCAGGCTGGAGTGCAGTGCAGTGTCTCCATCCTGGCTCACTGCAACCTCCGCCTTCTGGGTTCAAGCAATTCTCCCACCTCAGCCTCCCCAGTAGCTGGGATTACAGGCATGCGCCACCATTCCCGGCTAATTTTTGTACTTTTTGGTGGAGACGGGGTTTGACCATGTTGGCCCGTCTGATCTCAAACTCCTGACCTTAGGTGATCTGCCCACCTCAGCCTCCCAAAGTATTGGGATTATAGGCATGAGCCACCACGCCCAGCCTTCATTGTGATTTTGATTTGCACTTCCCTACTGGTTAGTGATGCTGAGCACCTTTTTGTGTGCTTGTTGGTATCTGTATATCTTTTTCGGACAAATGTTTATTCAAGTCCCTTATCCATTTTTTATTGTATTGGTGTTAAGTTGTAGGAGTTCTTTATATATTCTGGTTTTTGGCCTCTTGTCATATATATGATTTGTAAATATTTTCTCCTATTCTGTAGGTCACCTTTTCACTCTGTTGATTCTTTTGAGGTGCAGAAGTGTTTAAGTTTGATGTAATTCCATTTGTCTATTATTGCTTTCGCTGTCTGTCCTTTTGGTATCCTATCCAAGAAATTATTGCCAAACCCAATGTCATGAAGGTTTTCCCCTGTATTTTCTTCTAAGGGTTTTATAGTTTTAGCTCTTACATTTAGGTCTTTCATCTGTGTTAGCGTATGCTGTCATTATTTAAATACACACTGTATGGTCAAGCAGTCTGTAGGCTGCAGGGAAATCATTGAGACTCGAATTCAGCCAAGGTTAAGCCTAGACATGGTTCTCTTCAGGTTATTGGGTGATGGGGCTCATGAAGCTTTAGTGGGCCCTGGGCCCCTTCCCAGCACCAGAGGACATGTCCATTGGTCCCCATTTTACAATATTCATTGTCCTTATAATCTTCGATGTAACCAGCCTCTCATCACACAGGTTTGCATCATATTGGCATCAGTTATGAGGCCCATCTCCTCAAATGCTGCTGGGAAGATAGGCCAGCAGTGATGCTCTTTTTGAAGCTAAGAAAAATAAAGCTTCCAGGCATTCTCACATAGCAAGTATGACTCTAAATGCAGAACCATTTCCACTACACTGAAGTTATTTCTCTCAGAAAAAAAAAAAAAAGTTTTAATGGATGACATGTAAGGACCCATCCTCAGAGAACTGAGCTGAAAGAAAGAATGTAAGAGAAAGCTTAAATCATTGTGTGTATATATATATATATATATTTATATATATATATATATATATTTTTTTTTTTTTTTTTTTTTTTTTGAGACGGAGTCTCGCTCTGTCGCCCAGGCTGGAGTGCAGTGGCCAGATCTCAGCTCACTGCAAGCTCCGCCTCCCGGGTTCACGCCATTCTCCTGCCTCAGCCTCCCGAGTAGTTGGAACTACAGGCGCCCGCCACCGCGCCCGGCTAGTTTTCTGTATTTTTTAGTAGAGACGGGGTTTCACCGTGTTAGCCAGGATGGTCTCGATCTCCTGACCTCGTGATCCGCCCGTCTCGGCCTCCCAAAGTGCTGGGATTACAGGCTTGAGCCACCGCGCCCGGCCAAATCATTGTATATAAAAGGTCTTACTATCTATTTTGTTTGCAGAAGCAACAAAACTGGAATGGACCCAAATGTCAAAGGATAAGGAAATAGTTAAGCCAACAAGTAGAGTACTTTGCAATTAAGAGAAGTAAGTTCCCGGATGCCTCCAAGGAAATGGAGAAATGTGTATCTTAACCAACAAAACTAAGTGTAGCCCAGGTTTATAAGTAAACACTGACCCTTGTTACTTATAAAAGCCACACATAGCATGCTGGTCAACTGCCCACAGGCACTTGGGTCCATTTCCGCCCTGCCCTTGTCCTCTGGCTTCTCATTCAGTCAGTGGCCACTGGTGCTAGAACCCTTGAGAGTGGGAAGAGAGGATAAGCCAGGGCATTTCTCCCCTGGGTGCCCTTTGACATCTCCAGGGCTTCTCCTCTGTGGCGTCAGCGCTTCCTGGTCCCCCTGGGAATTTCGGTGGTCCCATCTCCTACCAGAAAGGCACTCCCCATGGCTCTAGCTCCTACTGGGTGCCCCAACTCCTGGGTCACACCTATAACCTTATCTTTGTTCCTAGGAATGGGAGTGGCCTCCTGCTGAACTAATCCCTCTAACCTCACTGCCACTGCCTCCCCCACCAGAGCAACCAATTCCCTGTATTAAATTCCATGAGAGAACTTTGTGTTTTCCTGGCTGGCTGCAGGCTGATATTTGCACTCACGGATAAAAATAAGAAGTTTGTTCGTTTGTTTGTTTGTTTGTTTTTTTGAGACGGAGTCTCGCTCTGTCGCCCAGGCTGGAGTGCAGTGGCGCGATCTCGGCTCACTGCAAGCTCCGCCTCCCGGGTTCACGCCATTCTCCTGCCTCAGCCTCCCGAGTAGCTGGGACTACAGGCGCCCACAACCGCGCCCGGCTAATTTTTTGTATTTTTAGTAGAGACGGGGTTTCACCGTGGTCTTGATCTCCTGACCTTGTGATCCGCCCGCCTCGGCCTCCCAAAGTGCTGGGATTACAGGCGTGAGCCACCGTGCCCGGCCTCGTTTGTTTGTTTTGAGACAGAATCTTGCTCTGTTTCCCAGGCTGGAGTGCAGTGGCTCACTGCAACCTCCGCCTCCTGGGTTTAAGCGATTCTCCCGCTTCAGCCTCCTGAGTAGCTGGGACTACAGGGGCGTGCCACCATTCCCCGCTAATTTTTGTATTTTTAGTAGAGATGGAGTTTTGCCATGTTGGCCAGGCTGGACTTGAACTCCTGACCTCAGGTGATCTGCCCACCTCGGCCTCCCAAAGTGCTGGAATGAGCCACCACGCCAGGCTGCATCCTAGGCAGATGAAAATGTGATCTTCATGGCAGCCAGGAAAGACCACTCCTGAGGCCCGGATGGTACCGAGGATACCTCAGTGGAGGCTACTGACCCCTCCCACCCATGACTTAGCACCACATTTAATCCCTCGAGAGTGTAGGTGCATCCCAGAAATGGGAAGAGGGGAAATATTGAGTTGCCACCCTACAGGAATAGGATCTGGAAAGAGAAATTAAGATAGGATATAAAAGCTAAAGAAAGGTGCACACCTGAGTTTATAGACTAGAATTCAAATCCACTACAACTGAGAGAATAATTGGCCTTTAGTGGAATGCAAAGAGGGTGATAAAGACACTAGAACGCAGTGGAAAATATTCCGGCATTGGAGGGAAAGAATCCGCCCGCTCCCTGGAATCGCCCACTTTGAAGTCAGCAGGGTCCTTCAGTATTAAGCAGCATGACCCCTCATTTCATAGTCAAAAAACCAGATGTCCAGGGAGGCTCAATGGCTGGCCTGATATCTCACAGTCAGCTAATGTGGGGAGCAAGAACCCGAGCCTGTGGTTTTCTCTGCTACACTTGGGTGGCTGCTGGGGCTTGCTGCAAACACCCAAATTGCTTCTTAATTGGAGTCTCCTGCTTAATTAGCTGCTTCCTGAGCAGCCCGTGCTCCCTGTCTGGAAATCTCAATCAACACCATCTTCTCTAAATTGCTATGACCTCGCTCTTCTCCTCTCCTCCATGCAGGGATTCACTTCTTAGTTTTGCCCAGTGGGACAGCTGGGGAGGGGATGGGCCAGGTGGACAGCCTCTACAGAGAGAAAGCAGCTGTTCTTACCACCACGCCCTGCTCCAGGGACTTCAGAGGGCTTCACAACTACCCCGAGAGGGTCAAGACTGGGGAACAAGAAGACTGGGTCCAATCCTGGATTTGCCACTAACTCCCTGTGTGAAACCTCTGTCATTCTAGGGGCTTCAGTGACCATTAAATTATGGTTTCTCCTCTAAATTAGGGTTACTAGGTTTAGCAAGTAAAAATGCAAGATACTCAGTTACGTTTGAATTTCAGTAAGCAACACCTTTTTTTAGTATAAGTGTGTCCCATGCAGTAAGCGTATTTGAGATATACTTATACCAAAATTTTTTTTTTGGTATCTGAAATTCAAATTTAACTAGGCATCTTGTATTTTATCTGACAATCCTACCCCACATGGAAAAATTCTGTTCCCTCTGCTCTGTGGAGCCAACCTGATGAAGCACACACAGCACAACTTGAGAGTGAGGCAGTCCTGAGTGTGAATCCCAGACCTGCCACACAGCCTGTGTGATCTTGGGCAAGTCAGTTTGCCTCTCTGAACCTCAGTTGTCCAGAGTAGAAAATGGATGTATGAATCACTGACTGGTCATCTCTCAGGACTAATTAGTTCTCTCTCAAGACTAGCGAAAGAGACCGGAGGCAGTGGCTCACACCTGTAATCCCAACACTTTGGGAGGTAGAAGCAGGAGGATTGCTTGAGCCTAGGAGTCTGAGGCCAGCCTGGACAGCATGAGGATACCCCGTCTCTACCAAAAAATACAAGAATTAACTGGGCATGGTGGCACAGGCCTGTAGTCCCAGCTATACTCAGGAGGCCGAGGTGGAAGGATCCCTTGAGCCCAGGAGGTCAAGGCTGCAGTGAGCTGTGATCATGCCATTGCACTCCAGCCTGGGCGACAGAGCGAAACCCTGTCTCAAAAAAAAGATTAGGGCCGGGCGCGGTGGCTCAAGCCTGTAATCCCAGCACTTTGGGAGGCCGAGACGGGCGGATCACGAGGTCGGGAGATCGAGACCATCCTGGCTAACGGGTGAAACCCCGTCTCTACTAAAAAATACAAAAAAAACTAGCTGGGCGAGGTGGCGGGCGCCTGTAGTCCCAGCTACTGGGGAGGCTGAGGCAGGAGAATGGCGTAAACCCAGGAGGCGGAGCTTGCAGTGAGCTGAGATCCGGCCACTGCACTCCAGCCTGGGCGACAGAGCGAAACCCTGTCTCAAAAAAAAGATTAGTGAAAGGACATAATTAAAATCCCTTTATAGACTGCAAAGTATGCAATAAACGTGAACATTTATTAAGAACCTACTTATACAACACATTCTACCAAATATTACGGGAAATAGAGATAACAGTGCAATTGGAAAGACATTTGTAAGAAAAGCCCAAGGCTGTCTGTTTTTCATAGAATCCTTCCATAAAGTGAAATCCCATCAAGAATCTGAATTTGGACTGCTATGAACTGATAAGGAATTTGATGTTTCAGGAAAAAAAAATTGTGCAGTCTTGGGAAACAGTCATGCCTGGGATTGACGCCAGAAAGAGCTGGCGCGATTCCCTTAGACCGGCTGGACTTTCACGTTCCCACCTGCAAGTATCCCATTTGAGGGGAGACCTGGCTGATGTAGGGAGATCAAAGTCATCAGCTTAGGTGAAATCTTTCTCATCTTGCCTTTGTCCTTGGAGATGTTCTGCAGCCATGGATGAGCAGACTTCATTTGGTTCCCATCATCCAGAACCCTAGAATGGTGGGGGTTGGTGGAATTGCCAGCCCAGCACCCATCCTCAGGGAACCAGCTGTTCCCCTCCGTCCAGGAGGTTCTCCAGGAATGGGTATTTAATCCACACGTGGCCACCACAGTGAGTCAGAAACAGGCATGTGAGGAAGACAAGGTCCCAGTCTTGTTTGAGCTGGGCCTGAAGCCAGTTCCCTGAGTCAGTAAACTCTCTTTGTACCAGTTTGAGCTGGATTTTCTGCCACTTGCCACTGATGGACACATTGCTTCAATATGCTCCCTGCTTGGCTAGCCCCAAAGAGAGAAAACCGCATGAGTTAAAGTATGCAGGGAAAGCTTCGGAGAGAAAGGCCACCCAGGAGCTCAGCCCAAAATTTTCGAGGGATTCATGCACGATTTTCACGCAATCAGCACCTACTGTCTGTGATGACAGGCAGTCTCCACCTATGTTTAGGACCCAAAAGCCACACTTTTTTGGGCAACCTGAGTGGGGCTTTAGTGGATATGCTGTCTCCTGTGTCCTCCCCTCCTCACCAAGCTCACCCCTCATGATATCACTAGAGGCTCATCATAAGTTAGCACTCCCCAACCCAGCTCTCTAGTCCAGAGCATCCCCCACCACTGTACATGTCAGCCACACTCTCTAATCCCCAAGAAACTGGTTGTGCTTCCAGCCTCCCCACCTGGCCTCCTCCTATTACCTCTGCCTGACAACCTCTCTGTGCTATTCACCCTCATCTTGAACTTGTTAAATATCTACAGGCACAAAGCTTCTGGTCGCCCCTCAGAACCATGTCCCTGTTTCCCCTCCCCTGATTGGTGCTTATCCCACTCCGACAGCCTCCAAGAGCCCTTGGTCTGAATCTCAAATGGAGGGCATTCTGCCATGTCTTGGGTTGGAGGGCCCCAGCCTGAGTCTAAGCTGAGTTTGCCCCTGGGGATCAGAGCATCTGATGAGCCAACAGGACTGGGAAGAGGTCACTATGTGACCATTCTCAACTCAAAGCTAAATATAGGCTGTCTCTGAGCTTCAGTTTCCACATTTATAAATAGCAGGCAGGAAAGAATACTACCTGCCTTATTATGAGATTAAATGCCATAACACATCCATGACTACTATGTCCCACATTACCAGGTACTTGCTGGAATTATCATATGGTCATTTAACTTGCAGCAAATCAGACATTGAGAGTGGAGGGAGATTGGCTTTTTTTTTTTTTTTTTTTTTTTTTTTTTTGAGACAGAGTTTTGCTCTTATCGCAATGGTGCGATCTCGGCTTACAGCAATCTCTGCCTCCCAGATTCAAGCAATTCTCCTGCCTCAGCCTCCTGTGTAGCTGGGATTACAGGCATGCACCACCATGCCTGACTAATTTTGCAATTTTAGTAGACACGGGGTTTCTCCATGTTGGTCAGGCTAGTCTTGAGCTCCCAAACTCAGGTGATCCGCCTGCCTCAGCCTCCCAAAGTTCTGGGATTATAGCCATGAGTCACCGCGCCTGGCCTTTTTTTTTTTTTCGTTTGAGACAGAGTCTCACTCTGTTGCAGATGCTGGAGTGCAGTAGTGGTGTAATCATGGCTCATTGCAGGCTCAATCTCCTGGGCTCAAGTGATCCTCCCACACCAGCCTCCCAAGTAGTTAGAACTACAAGTGCTCACCACCATGCCCAGCTATTTTTTTTTATTTTTCATAGAAACGGGTCTTGCTATGTTATTCAGGCTGTTCTGAAACTCCTGGCCTCAAGCAAGCCTCCCTCCTTGACCTTCCAAACTGCTGGGATTACAGGTGTGAGCCACCGCGCCCAGCTCAGGTACGACTATTATGAGCCCCTTAGCCTTCCCCTTGTTGCCTCCATTCAGACTAGACCTTGGTCTTCACTGTCCCAGGGAAACTAGACCATAGCCAAGTAGAAAAGAAGAAAAAGTTATTTTTAGCTTTTGAATTCCCAAGGACCCTAAATTGTATTAATTCAAGGCCATTTAAGGAATTTTCACAGGCAAATTGACTATAATGTAAATTGGGTTTAGGCTTTAGCACCTAAACTTCACATAAGGCAGAAGTCCCTTTACATCTCCTTGAGCCTCCTCCTCCAAAACACTGGATTCAGGACCTTGGGGGCTCACTCAGTGCAAAGGGGCCAGCCAGTGCAGGTTGCTAAGGCCAGGCGGAGAGGCCCACCCTCAAAGTCTACAGCCTCGCTGCTGTCGCAAGGGGGCGCTGCAGAACATCGGTGCTGGGAAGTCTGGGGGACCTTCCTCCTCTGCTAAGGTGACTCCCTGTGGTGGGAGGCCCGAACAGTTCTGGGAAGATAAGTGTGCACGTGGTGGTCAAGGCATGGGGAACAAACCTCAGTTGTTTACAGTGACGGGTGCTGTGATGATGGGTAATCATTTATTTGGTGTTGCAGGTATACAATTAGAGAGACTTGAGGGTTTGGTTTTAAGTGAAACAAGTGGTATGTTACTTCTTTGTCTAGGTGAACTAAAAAAGTCACTGTAGAGCAAATTGTGATTTTGAGAAGAGTCATTAACTGACTCCTCCAAGGTAAATACAAAGCAAGTGTGGAGGGGCACCCATGGCCGTGGGAAAAGGAGATTGTAATGGGACCTGCTAGCTACTCAGAGCCAGTGGCTGGGGAAAAGTTGGCAGTTTTGCACTGAGGTCAAATTACCTCTTGGACATAAAGTAATCAAGATCTCAGCCCATTCTCCTTTGAGATTCCACTACAGTAAGCCTGTCTGACTGATTGGGATGTTTGCGAGAATGGACTTCTAGAGCTACCAAGAGAGAAATCACCTTGGGACATAGAGACTCATGCTCAATGCCAGCTCTATGTATGTGGAAAGGGGAGCTGTACACTGTGCCCAAACTAGTAACCCTGACGTGGTATGCACCATCTGGGGGCAATGGCCGAGCATGAGATTATAAACCAAAGCCAGAAGCAGTGTGGCCAACACCATGGCCAGCCTAAGGGTCCAGACCAGTGAGAGCATTAGCACGGCCCCAGCTTGCATGGGACTGGACATAAGTCATTGCAGCCAAAACTGCGCCCTGCTGGAGGCTTGGTCCAGTTCCTTCATTAAGAGCTCCTCTGGCCAAATCCCCCTGCAACCTTTGCTGCCGCCATAATGCCGAAACGAAAGAAGCAGAATCAGCAGCAGCCCCCGCCACAGCAGCAGCCCCCACTGCCCAAGTAGGAAGAGACTGGAGATGAGGAGGATGGGAGTCCTATCGGACCACCCCACCTTCTGAGCCTCCCGCCATGGTCAGTCTAAAACCTGATGACCCTAAGTCAGCTCCTCACAGAGGTCCTCCAGGAGCAAAGGGACCGCTGATTCCACCGCTGCTGAGCCTCCCACCTCCCCCTCAGGGTAGAGGCCCAAGGCCAGGAGGCTTTGGCCCCAGGCCTAGCCCATATGGTTGTGGTTGGTGGGGAGTCAATGCTGAACCTCCTTTTCCAGGGCCAGGCCATAGGGGTCCTGCCAGGTGAAGGCTTCACAAAGAACAGAGAAACCCTCCAAGCCTCCAAGTGTCTTATCAAGAATACCTGCCCACTAGGATGACCCCTAGGTTATGGAAGACAAATCCCACCGCCCAGTCTGTGGACATTTTGCCAAAAGGGGCCACTGTCGATATGAGGACCTCTGTGCCTTCTACCACCCAGGTGTCAATAGCCCTCCACTGTGAGACTGTGTCCTCCCATCCAGGGTGGAAGGAGCCGTCTGTGACCAGAGGCCATGTATTTCCCTGCGGCCCTGTGATGGCTACCGTGACGCTCTTCCAGCACGCCCAGCCAGTGACACACCCACCCTATCCACCCCTTCCCGTGTGTGGGGTCCAGAGTTGTGTTGCATCACTGGGGCAAGGTGTGCGCACTTTCTTCTGACGCAGCCTCTAGAGACTTCCCTTTGGGACCAATCCTTGCTCCCTTCAGCTGCCTCCTGGATCTTCCCCTCATCAAATGACTGCTGAACAGGAAACTTCTTTGGGACTGTTTCTGTCCACATGTTCCCAGTATTGCCCTCCATTCCTGAGAGCCCTGGAGCAGCTTCCTACCCTTCCCTTCTTCTAGCTGCTTGTTTTAAGTCCTATTCATGTGACACCACTTACCCCCAGTGTTATCAGCTGCTCATGGAACTCAGTCTGGTTGTTTAACCTGGGGTCAGGTTTGAGTGACTGATACAGAGTTACTTCCTAAAAGGCCACTCTCCCTGCTTTTGGATTTCATAGTTTCTCTGTCAGTAGCACGATCCCCACTGCTACAGCCTGTGATCACTGTGCTTTGTGAAACTCTGCATCCCCTCACAGGCTTTCTCGGTGTCTGTGGCATGTCTGTGATTTCCCAACACTAGAGTAAGTTTTTCTGCCACAATGAGTAAGGCTGTTGGTGCCCTCTAGACTTTCCACCTCCCCACATTGGGGAATTGTGACCTCTCCAATGGACTGCCTCCCTGGTCCTCCCCATTCTTCCCATTCTTCTCTTGGTGTTGGTCATTCTGGGTCTGATACAGGCTCTTGTAAAGCCTCGAATGGATTTACTCTACCTAGATCCTTTCCAGCCCATTTTAGTTAGACTATGTCATTGGGAGGCCACCAGTCCCTTCATTTGAATTCTGTGAATCTCCACCTTGCTTATATTTGGGTGGAACCTAGAAAGTACTGTCGCCCTCTTCCAACCCTCTTCCCCTATATCCCTGGCACTGATTGTTTTCTGTGAAAATGGCAGAGAACGGGTTCAGTTTCGAACTGGCCCTGAGGAAATGGGTCAGGAGTTGAATGGGCAAGGGGGAGGGATGAGAGCTGTTGGAGAACTGAGAATGAGTTTTTTTTGTTTTGTTTTGTTTTTGCTTTTGTTTTATATTAGTAATAAATGCAGTGGAAACAAACAAACAAACAAAAAAAGAGTTCTGGCTCCGAGCACAGTGGCTCCCTCCTATAATCCCAGCACTTTGGGAAGCTGAGGCAGGAGGATTGCCTGAAGCCAGGAATTTAAGACTAGCCTGGGCAAACATAGCAAGACCCCTTTTCTACAATAAAACAAAACAAGAAAAAGTTATCTGGGCATGATGGTGCACACCTGTACTCCCAGCTACTCAGGAGGCTGAGGTGGGAGGATCATTTGAGCCCGGGAGTTCCACACTGCACTTCAGCCTGGGTGACCGAGCAAGACCGTGTCTCTAGTAAAAACTTTTAAGAAATGAAAAAGAGTTCCTTTGAATTGCTGGACTGAATAATTCCCCTAAGCTGTCCCAAAACTTGGGAAGAGAAACTACACTTGTCTAGTATGTGCAGCCTCAGGCCTGTTGTAATTTGCAAACTTGGAGGTGAGCTCGACTATCCCCCCAAGCTGCTAAATAAAACACAAGCAAGTTTCCCTTCATTTTGTCTTTCCTGTCCTTTCAGTGAAGGCCCCATCCTTTAGACACAGCACCTACCTGGGGTTTCTCTTTTCTTTTGCATGTTTGCTCCCAAGCCTGTGGCTGTGACTGCAAAGCCATGGGCCTGATTATCGGGATAAGGTTTTTTTGTTTTGTTTGTTTGTTTGTTTGTTTGAGACGGAGTCTAGCTCTGTCACCCAGGCTGTAGTGCAGTGGCCGGATCTCGGCTCACTGCAAGCTCTGCCTCCTGGGTTTACGCCATTCTCCTGCCTCAGCCTCCCGAGTAGCTAGGACTACAGGCGCCCGCCACCTCGCCCGGCTAGTTTTTTTTTTTGTATTTTTTAGTAGAGACGGGGTTTCACTGTGTTAGCCAGGATGGTCTCGATCTCCTGACCTCGTGATCCACCCGTCTTGGCCTCCCAAAGTGCTGGGATTACAGGCTTGAGCCACCGCGCCCAGCCCGTGATAAGGTTTAATTGTCTCCCACGTAAAATGAAAAGAGTAGACTTGGCCAGGTACACATCTTAGATAATTAATTCCAATTTTTTTTCCAGCCTCAACGTCTAGACAGGAGCATGAAGTTCATCCTCAATATAAAAGGTGATGCCAGGTGTGGTGGCACTTGCCATAATCCCAGCTACTCAGGAGGCCAAGGTAGGAGGATCGCTTGAGCCCAGGAGGTCAAGACTACTGCGAGCCATGATCGCGCTACTGCACTTTAGCCTGCGTGACAGAAGGAGGCCCTGTCTCTAATACATAAGTAAATGAAAATAAAGTTGAGGTCACTGATACTCGAAGAGGTCAATGCAAACTGGGAATGTCCCACAGTTTAGGATCCAGGTGTGGTGGATCACTTGCAAAAATGGTCCCAATCTTCCACCAGTTATATCCATGCCTGTTTTTAAATTTTCTTTTCATTTTGGTAAAATACACATAACATTAGTTTACCATCTTAAGCATTTTAAAATTAATCTTGTCTAATTGAACTGAAACTTTGTACCCTTTAACCAACACATCCCATTTTCCCCTCTGAGGCATTTTTGTGTCAACTTCAGTGGCGTGAAGTACATTCACATTGCTGTGCAATCATCACCACTATCCATCTCAGAACGTTTTTATCTTCCCAAACTGAAACTGTTCCCATGAAAACACTGACTCCCATCCCCACTCCTCCAGCCCCTGGAACCTACCATTCCACTTTACGTCTCTGAGTTTCACTATTCTAGGGACCTCAGAAAAGTGGAATCGGCCGGGCGCAGTGGTTCACACCTGTAATCCCAGCACTTTGGGAGGCCAAGGTGGGTGGATCTCAAGGTCAGGAGTTCAAGACCAGCCTGGCCAATATGGTGAAACCCCATCTCCACTGAAAATATAAAAATTAGCCAGGCGTGGTGGTGGGCGCCTGTAATCCCAGCTACTTGGGAGGCTGAGGCAGGAGAATCACTTGAACCCGGGAGGTGGAGGAGGCAGTGAGCTGAGGCACTGCACTCCAGCCTGGGCAATGGAGTGAGATTCCATCTCAAAAAAAAAAAAAAAAAAAAGTGGAATCATACAGTATTTGTCTTTTTAAGACTGGTTTATTTCACTGACCATGTATTTAAGTTTCCTCCATGTGGTAGCATGGGTCAGAATTTCCTTTCTAAGGCTGAATAACATTCCAGTGTATTTATACACCACATTTAGTTTATCCATTCATCTGTCAATAGACACAGCAGACACCTCTTGGCTCTCATGAATAATGCTGCTATAAACATGGGGGTTCGAATATCTGAGGCCTTGCTTTTCATTCTTTTAAGTATATACCCAGAAGTTGAAGTGCTTAATTGCGTGGTAATTTTTTTTTTTTTCCGAGACCAAATTTCACTCTTGTCACCCAGGCTAGAGTGTAGTGGCACGATCTCGGCTCACTGCAACCTCCGCCCCCTGGATTCAAGTGATTCTCCTGCCTCAGTCTCCCGAGTAGCTGAGATTACAGATGCCACCACCACACTCAGCTAATTTTGTATTTTTAGTAGAGACGAGGTTTCACCACATTGGTGAGGCTGGTCTCGAACTCCTGACCTCAGAAGATTCGCCCACCTCAGCCTCCCAAAGTGCTGGGATTGCAGGTGTGAGCCACCGCGCCCGGCCAGTAATTCTAGGTTTCTTTGAGGAACCGCTATACTGTTTCCAGAGCACTGCACCATTTACATTCACACCAATAGTGTGCAAATGTTCCAATTTCTCCACATCTTCGCCAACAGACTTGTTGGGTCCTGTGTTTTTTATAATATCTGTGCTGGTGAGTGTGAGATGGTATCTTATTGTGGTTTTAATTTGCCTTTGCCTAATATCCATGCCTTTCCCGGTGTGACACGGCAGCTCCTCCTGTCAAGCAGTGATATCTGTGGTGGCTTCATGCCTTGCTTTGGTCTTTAGAAAGTGATAGAGTAAGGTTGTACTGTGAAAGGAAAATAAATCTCCAGAAAATCACTAAGCCAGAGGGAAAAGTCAAGCTGGGAACTGCGTAGGGCAAACCTGCCTCCCATTCTATTCCTAAATAACACAGTTACAGATGTTTTATTTATTTTATTTTATTTATCTATTTATTTATTTTGAGACAGAGTCTCGCTCTGTCACCCAGGCTGGAGTGCAGTGGCATGATCTCGGCTCACTGCAACCTCTGCCTCCTGGGTTCAAGCAATTCTCCTGCCTCAGCCTCCTGAGTAGCTGGGATTACAGGTGCCCGTCACCACACCCAGCTAATTTTTGTATTTTTAGTAGAGACAGGGTTTCACCATGTTGGTGAGGCTGGTCTCAAACTCTTGACCCCAAGTGATCCACCTGCCTCAGCCTCCCAAAGTGGTGGGATTACAGGCATGAGCTACTGCACCCAGTCAAGATTTTAAAAAGCTACATACCGCCCTTACAATTTACCCACAAGGGAATTCCTTGAGGACGAAGAACAGGCAATACTCAAAGTCATCCCCTTGCTCATGTGAGACAAATGCATATCTGATTGCTTCCTCTGCCCTGTTGGTTCACTAAGCCAGACTGAGGCACGTGACTATTCCTGTAAATTGTGCATTCAGCAAAAAGCTAATCAGAAACTCGAAAGAATGCAACTGTTTGTCTCTTATCTCTCTATAACCTGGAAGCCTCTTCCCTGCTTCAAGTTGTCTCGCCTTTCTGTGCCAAACCAATGTACATCTTACATATATTGATTGATGTCTCATGTCTCCCTAAACTGTATGAAACCGAGCTGTGTCCTGGCTACCTTAGGCACACGTTGTCAGGACCTCCTGAGGCTGTGTCCCAGGCATGTCCTTAACCTTGGCAAAATAAACTTTCTAAATTGATTGAGACCTGTCACAGACACTTTTTGGATTACAGTACCCATTACAAACCTAGACTTTGGGAGGCCCTGCATGCTTCTACTCTCATGGGAAATAGAGTGCCACACACTACCCTAGGATCAAGCCCAGGCTATCCTGCTGGAGGGAGGGAGACACGGCACCACCCTAGACATCAGCTAGCCAACTGGCAGAGGTGTGTGAGGCTGTGCTAGACCTGCCAGTCCAGCTGAGCTTCTGGATGACTGCAGTAGGGATCCCAACCAGGGTCAGCCAAACCTGGCCCAGAGCAGAACCACTCAGCGGATCCATAGAGTCCTAAACAATAATAAGCCACTGTTTTCTTAAAGCAACAAAGTTCATGGTGGCTTGTTATGCAACAATTGTTAAACGATACATCAGTATCCCAGCTCCTGCTCCAGGGTTTTTTCCACATCCCATGGACAGACTCCTGAACTGAGACAAAGCAGGCAAAGCTCTCACCTAACTCCTGGAAGATATCAGAGCAACTCCTGAAGTGGTGTGTGGGACACAGGTGGAATGACTCTCTCAGAATCTTTTTTTTTTTTTTTTTGAGACAGAGTCTCACACTGTCACCCAGGCTGGGGTGCAGTGGCGTGATCTCAGCTCACTGCAAGCTCTGCCTCCCAGGTTCACGCCATTCTCCTGCCTCAGCCTCCCGAGTAGCTGGGACTACAGGCACCCGCCACGACACCTAGCTAATTCTTTTGTGTTTTTAGTAGAGATGGGTTTTCGCTGTGTTAGGCAGGATGGTCTCGATCTCCTGACCTTGTGATCTGCCCTCCTCGGCCTCCCAAAGTGCTGGGATTCCAGGCGTGAGCCACCGCGCCTGCCTGAATCTAATCTTAAATACTGCTCTTAATGGGACACCATTAGTACAATCCTCCTGTGGGCCTGTAGACCCTCTAACCCCCATTACACTCCAACCTCCCCTTCCTCCCTAGGAGGCAGGTGGAAATTAACCAAGGTGACTAAAGTCCATGCAGCTCATGTGTGCCCCTTTCCAGAAGATGAATGAAAGTGAGGAAGGAGAAAAGGCTGCCACGTTCCTCTCAGAGGCCTCTGCTTTCCATTTTTGAGACTCTCCACACAGGGATCTGGGAATCTTTACTTTCTTTTTTTCTCTCTTTTTTTTTTTTGAGACAGAATCTTACTCTGTCGCCCAGGCTGGAGTGCAGCGGCATGATCTCAGCTCACTGCAACCCCTGCCGCCAAGGGTCAAGCAATTCTCCTGCGTCAGCCTCCCGAGTAACTGGGATTACAGGTGTCTGCTACCACGCCCAGCTAATTTTTGTAGTTTTAGTAGAGACGGGGATTTCACCATATTGGCCAGGCTGGTCTTGAACTCCTGACCTAGAGATCCAACCGTCTCAGCCTCCCAAAGTGCTGAGATTACAGGCGTGAGCCACCATGCCTGGCCGGAATCTTTACTTTCAATATGCTCCCCAGGTGGATCCAAGGTGCAGTCAGGTCTGGGCACTGTGGCAGAAGGCCATGGGGAGTTGTGAAAAGTTCAAGCAGGTGAGGTGCCTGGTCAGACTGTCACAAAACGCAAGCCTGTCTGCTTGCCGAATGGAAGCCAGATACGAGAAGCAAGATGTAGTGAAAGGAAAACAGTTTTAATAATCAAATGCTAGAATCTGGGAAATGGCCAGGCTCATACCTGCAAAAGACCATTTAATATTTTGGGCTTGGTACAGTATTTAAGAAGGGAAACTTGATATGAGAAGCATGCAGGAGTGTGCAGGATATACGGTCTGTGTGTCTCATTCTGACGGCTATCTTGAGTTATCGTCCACCTGGAGCACAGGCTGGGGCCATCTCAACACTGGCCAGGTTGTAGATTAACTGCCTTGAGGCCATCCCTAGATGGAAAGGATTCTGCAACTGTTTCTTCACCCCTGGTTCATTTCAAGATTAGCCCCTGGAATTTCTCTTTTCTTTTTCTTTTTTTTTTTTTTTTTTTTTAGATGGAGTCTTGCTCTGTCGCTCAGGCTGGAGTCAACAGCACATTCTCAGCTCACTACAACCTCTGCCTCCTGGGTTCAAGCAATTCTTCTGCCTCAGCTTCCCAAGTAGCTGGGACTACAGGCACACGCCACCATGCCCAGTCAATGTTTGTACTTTTTGTAGAGACAGGGTTTCACCATATTGGTCAGGCTGGTCTCAAACTCCTGATCTTGTGATCCACCTGCTTTGACCTCCCAAAGTGCTGGGATTACAGGCATGAGCCATTGCACCTGGCCTATTCTCTGGAATTTCTAAGCAAGCCCATAATTAGATAAACTAGCCCAGTGCAGTGCAGGGAGTGTCTAGTGGGAAGGGAGAGAAACAAAGTTTGAATGTTTCAAGGTTAAGACTGGAGAAAGGGAGAACAAAGGTTTTAAAACGCATTTTGAAGCTAAGCTGATTGGTTATGAGACCATGTTGTAGGGTGACCCCTGCCCCTGCCCCCAGTGGTCCTTAGCTCACTCTCATAACAGAGTTTCTCCCATACCCACTCCCATCCTCCCAGGTGGAGTTAAGGCCTTGCCCCATCCATCCCCAGGGACTAGGCATGCCCTGTGGTCATCACCACCCCACACACTGTCTCCTCCTCTGGCCTGTGGGGTCTATGAAGGCTCCCAGCAGTCAGCCCAGGGCCCAGAACAGGTAGCACTGGGATCAGGAGCACAAACCCCTGAAGGCGAATAAGTCCCTTATTCTTCTTCATCCTGCAAACATTGGGCAAGTGTAGCTCAGGTATTTTGCATTTGTGTTTTATCATCTAAACAATCAGAATAGTAATAGTACCCAATTAAGGAGGTGTTGGGAGGATTCAATGATAGCCACACACAGGATGAGTCAATAAATTGGGACATAATGGGTGTGTCCATGTCCAAATGTGTTTAGTTGATTATTACATTTTCAAATCCAAAAGAATTATATTTTAGTGAAGGTATAATACGCAGGTCTTAAGTATATACCTATGTGCTCAATCTCCAAATCAAGATAGAGAACCTTTCCTTCGCTGCAGAAATTGTCTCTTTCCAATGAATTTCCCTCCCCACTAGAGGTCACCACTGCTCTTATTTCTAATGTGATCGGCTAGTTTTGCCTGTTACTGAACTTAAAATAATGGACTCTTAGAGTCTGCATTCTTTTTGCATCTGGCTTTTTTCATTCAACAGTGGCTAGGGATGGTGGTGTGAACCTGTAATCCCAGTGTTTTGGGAGGCCGAGGCTCCTGGTACCATCGCTTAAGCCCAGGAGTCTGAGGCCGCAGTGAGCTATAATTTCACCACTGCACACTCCAGCCTGGGCGACAGAGCAAGACCGCCTCTAAAAAACAAAACCACCATTACGCCTACAGGATTTGTTCATGCCTTCAAGTTTATTAGTAACTACCGATACTCCATAATCCTTTTTATTGCTGACTGACTAGTATTCATTTTATGAATATACCACAACTTATCCATTCTCCTGTTTTTTTGTTGTTGTTTGAGACAGGATCTTGCTCTGTTACCCAGGCTGGAGTGCAGTGGTGCAATCTCGGCTCACTGCAACCTCCGTCTTCCGGGTTCAAGCAATTCTCCTGCCTCAGTCTCCCAAGTAGCTGGAACTACAGGCGTACGCCACCACGCCCGGCTAATTTTTGTATCTTTAGTAGAGACGGGGGTTTCGACATGTTGGCCAGTCGGGTCTTGAACTCCTGACCTTGTGATCCGCCCGCCTCGGCCTCCCAAAGTGCTGGGATTACAGGCGTGAGCCTCCAGGCCCGGCCGCATTCTCCTGTTGACGGATATTTGGGTTACTTCCAGTTAGGCTATTATGAAACTGCCCTAACGAGGCAGGGCAGGTTCTTCGCTTGCCTAGGAAGACTTGAAGAGCCAGCCGGAGGTAGAAGAGAACAGCTTTGCTGAGGCGGCGGCGGCACTGTTACACCTCCAGTGACGACTGCTCTGGCACAGCAAGACTACCCCCACATTAACTGTGCAGAGCGTAGCACCGTAGGGACAGTTTTGTAGGCGTCTTTAGGGCCACTTTAAAATACATGCTAATTAAGAGGCGGGTCATTCAGAATTAGCTAGAAAGTAGGCGGGAACTTCCGGTGTTGCCGCAGTAAGGGGCAGTAACTTCCGGGTGTTGCCACGGCAATGGTAAACTGTCATGGCGGTGGTGGGCGTGTCTTATGGAGAGGGACTTTAAGTGCCACTCGCCAGTTTCCTCCAGGCTTCAATCTAATCTTGAGTCCCGTCCCGGCTGCCTACTACCTTACAGTGAACATTTGTTTGTGCTCAATATTTTTTGGTAACGTATCATTTTACGTGGGTAAGTAGCTAGAGTTGCTTAAGTCATAGAATTTCTTTAACTTTTTAGGAAACTGCCAAACAGTTATCCAAAGCAGTTGTACAGATTCAAACTCACGCCTGCTGGCCGGGAGCAGTGACTCACGCCTGTAATGCCAGCACTTTGGGAAGCCGAGGTGGGAGGATCACTTAAGATCAGGACTTCGAGATCAAACTCACGCCTGCAGTGTATGGGAGTTCCAGTTGTTCCACAACCTTGGCCGCATTTGATGCCACTCTTCATTTGAGATGGTGCTGATAGGTAGGAAATGGTGTCTCATGGTGGTATTACTTTGCATTTCTCTGATGACTAATGATTGAGTTTCATGTACTTAATGGCCATTCGTAGATCTTTTATGAAGTGTCTGTTCATTTTTAACCACTTTTTTTTTTTTTTTTTTTTGAGACAGGGTCTTGCCCTGTCACCTAGGCTGGAGTGCAGTGGACTGATCATGGCTCACTGAAGCCCCAACCTCCCTGGCTCAAGCAGTCCTCCCACCTCAGCCTCCCAAGTAGCTGGGACCACAGGCCCACACCTCCACTGCCCAGCTAATTATTTTAATTTTAGGTTTTTTTAATTTTTAAAATTTTTTTAGATGGAATTCCGCTCTTATTGCTCAGGCTGGAGTGCAATGACGCGATCTTGGCTCACTGCAACCTCCACCTCCCAGGTTCAAGCAATTCCCCTGCCTCAGCCTCCCAAGTAGGTGGGATTACCCTGTGCCACCACGCTTGGCTAATTTTGTATTTTTTTAGTAGAGATGGGGTTTCACCATGTTAGCCAGGCTGGTCTCAAATTCCTGACCTCAAGTGATCTACCCGCCTCAGCCTCACAAAGTGCTGGGATTACAGGCATAAGCCACCTCGCCCAACCAATTTTTTTTTTTAATTTTTTGTAGAGACGGGGTCTCCCCATGTTGCCCAGACTGGTCTTGAACTCCTGGGCTCAAGCAATCCTCCTGCTTCCACCTCCCAAAGTGTTAGGATTTCAGGCATAAGCCACTGTGCCCTGCGTTTTTCCATTTTAGCCATCTTAATTGCTATGTAGTAGTAGCACATAGTGAGTTTAATTTGCATTTCTTTTCTGTTCTTTTTCTTTTTCTTTTTTTTTTTTTTTTTGTGAGATAGAGATCCACTCTTGTTGCCCAGGCTGGAGTGCAGTGGTGCAATCTCGGCTCACAGCAATCTCTGCCTCCTGGGTTCAAGTGATTCTCCTGCCTCAGCCTCCCAAGTAGCTGGATTACAGGCATGTGCCACCATGCCCAGCTAATTTTGTATTTTTGGTAGAGACAGTTTCACCATATTGGTCAGGCTGGTCTCGAACTCCTGACCTCAGGTGATCCGCCTGCTTTGGCCTCCCAAAGTGCTGGGATTACAGGTGTAAGCCCCCATGCCTGGTGTAATTTGCATTTCTATGATGACTGATGACGTTGAGTATCTTTTCATGTCACCCATGTGATTTTCTTTCTTTCTTTCTTTCTTTCTTTTTTTTTTTTTTTGAGAGGGAGTCTCTCTGTCGCCCAGGCTGGAATGCAGTGGCGCGATCTCGGTTCACTGCAAGCTCCGCCTCCCGGGTCCGGGTTCACACCATTCTCCTGCCTCAGCCTCCTCCTAAGTAGCTGGGACTACAGGCGCCCGCCACTCCTGGCTAATTTATTTATTTTATTTATTTTTTTATTTTTAGTAGAGACAGGATTTCACCGTGTTAGCCAGGATATGACCCATGTAATTTTCATAGTGAATATCTGCTCAAATCTGTTGTGCATTTTTCATTTTTCACTTTTTTATTTTTATTTTTTAGAGACAGTCTCTCTCTGTCACCCAGTCTAGAGTGCAGTGGTGTGATTGTGGCTTACTATAACCTCGACCTCCTGGGCTCAGGTGATCCTCCCGCCTCAGCCTCAGAAGTAGCTAGGAATACAGACATGCGCCATTATGCCCAGACTGGCCTCCAAGTCTTGGGCTCAAGCAGTCCTCTTGCCTTGGCCTCCAAAAGTACTGGGATTACAGCATTAGCCATGCACCTGGCGTGTTGTGCATTTTTAAATTCGATTTTTTAAAATTGAGTTTTGAGAGCTCTTTATATATTCTGGATGTAAGTCCTTTATCAGGTGTATTATTTGCGAGTATTTTCTCTAGTCTGTTTGTCTTTTTATTCTCTTATCAGTGTTTTCAAAAGAGCAGAAATGTTAAATATTGGTAAACTTCATTTTATCCGATTTTTCTTGCATGGTTTTGTGACTTAGAAGAAGGCCAGGCACGGTGGCTCAGGCCTGTAATCCCAGCACTTTGGGAGGCGGAGGCAGGAGGACCACCCTGAGGTCAGGGGTTTGAGTCTAGCCTGGCCAACATGGAAGAAACCCCGTCCCTACTAAAACTACAAAAATTAGCCGGGCATAGTGGCATGCACCTGTAATCGCAGCTACTCAGGAGGCTGCGGCAGGAGAATTGCTTGAACCAGAGAGTTGGAGGTTGCAGTGAGCCAAGATCGTGCCACTGCACTCCAGCCTGGGCGACAGAGTGAGACTCCATCTCTAAATAAATAAATAAATAAATAAATAAATAAATAAATAAATAAAATTTAAAAAAAGAAGAAATCTCTGCCTACTGCAAGCTCACAAAGATATTTTCCTTGCTTTCTTATGGAAGATTCATGGTCTCAGCTATGCTGTATCTCAAATTATTATTTTTTTTTTTTGAGACAGAGTCTCGCTCTGTCCCCCTGGCTGGAGTGCAGTGGCGCGATCTCGGCTCACTGCAAGCTCCGTCTCCCAGGATCATGCCATTCTCCTACCTCAGCCTCCTGAGTAGCTGGGACTACAGGCGCCCGCCACCGCACCCGGCTAATTTTTTTTTTTTTTTGTATTTTTAGTAGAGACGGGGTTTCACCATGGTCTCGATCTCCTGACCTTGTGATCCGCCTGCCTCGGCCTCCCAAAGTGCTGGGATTACAGGCGTGAGCCACCGCACCCGGCCAAATTATTTTTTATGTCTGGATTTGGTTATCCAGTTGTTGTAGGACCACTCATTGAAAAGCCTTTATTTCCCAATTGAATCATCTTGTCATCCTTATCAAAAATCAGTTGACTGTATGTAAGGGTCTATTGTCTGACTCTAATTTGTTCTGTAGATCTATTTGTCTGTTTTGCTCTTGTTGCCCAGGCTGTAGTGCAATGGTGGGATCTCAGTTCACTGAAACCTCTGCCTCCCAAGTTCAAGCGATTCTTATGCCTCAGCCTCCCAATCAGCTGGGATTACAGGCACCCCCCATTACTCCCAGCTAATTTTCCTGTATTTGGTAGAGACAGGATTTCACCATGTTGGCCAGGCTGGTCTCGAACTCTTGACCTCAGGAAAGTAAGTCCTCCAAATTTATTGTTTTTCAAAATTGTTCTGGCTATTCTAGACTCTGCATTTTCAAATAAGTTTTAGGGCCAGGCACAGTGGTTTATGCCAGTAATTCCAGCACTTTGGGAGGCCAAGGCAAGGGGATTTCTTGAGCCCAGGAGTTGAGACCAGCGTGGGCAACATGGTGGAACCCTGTTTCTACCCAAAATAGAAGAAAATTAGCCAGGCAGTAGTGGTGTACATCTGTAGTCCCAGCTACTTGGGAGGCTGAGATGGGAGGATCATTTGAACCCAGAAGGTCAAGGCTGCAGTGAGCCATGATCATACCACTGCACTCCAGCCTCAGCAACAGTGAGACCTTGTCTCCAACAAATAAATAAAAATTTAGGATCAGTTTGCCAATTTCTGCTAAATAGCCTGCAGGGGTTTTAAATTGAATTTCTGTTGAAACTGTAGGTGAATTTGGGGAAAATGAACATCTTAAAAATATTTAGTGCAGGCCAGGTGTGGTGGCTCACGCCTGTAATCCTAGCACTTTGGGAAGCCGAGGTAGGTGGATCACCTGAGGTCGGAAGTTCTAGACTAGCCTGACCAACATGGAGAAACCCTGTCTCTGCTAAAAAAAAAAAAAAATACAAAATTAGCCGGGTGTGGTGGTGCATGCCTGTAATTCCAGCTATCCGGGAGGCTGAGGCAGAAGAATCACTTGAACCTGGGAGGTGGAGATTGTGGTGAGCTGAGATCACGCCACTGCACTCCAGCCTGGGCAACAAGAGTGAAACTCTGTCTCAAAAAAAAAAAAAAAAATATTTAGTCCTCCCATTCATGAACATAGTATATCTCCACATTTATTTAAATATTCTTTAATTTCTGTCAGCATCGTTTTATAGTTTTCAGTATAGAAATTATGCACTTATTTATTAAAAGCTGATTATTTTTATGCCATTACGAATGGTGTCTTATATTTTTCCAGTTGCATGTTGCTAGTGTATATAAATATGATTTTTTGTCATATTGATCTTGTAGCCTGCAGCCTTGCTAAGTTCACTTATTAATTCTTGTATGTTTTGTCTTTTTTTGAAATAAAATTCTATCTTTATTTTGAAATAAAATGAAATTTTTGAAATAAAATAATATCATCTTGCCTGCAGATAGAAACATTTTTATCACTTCCTTTCCAATCTGTGTTTTTTTTTCTTACCTTGTAGCATTGGCTGAAACTTTCAGTACAATGTTGAATACTAGTAGTAAGATTAGATTTCCTTGCTTTATTGCTGATGCAAGGGAAAGATTTCAATGTTTCACTAGTAGGCATGTAGTTAATTATATATATCTCATGGATGCACTTTATTAGATTGTAGAGGTTCTCATTTCCTTGAAAGTTGTTAGTATGAGTGGGTGTTCATGGCCTCAAATGTTTTGTCTGTCTCAATGAGATGGTCATATGGTTTCTCCTTTTATCTAGTTAATGTGATGATATATATTGATTGAGTTTTTTTGTTTGTTTATTTTCTGTTTTTGTTTTTTTGAGATGGAGTCTTGCTCTATCACCCAGGCTGAAGGGCAGTGGCTCAGTCTCGGCTCACTGCAATCTCGATCTCCTGGGTTCAAGTGATTCTCCTGTCTCAGCTTTCCAAGTAGCTGGGACTACAGGCACATGCCACCTGACCCGGCTAATTTTTGTATTTTTAGTAGAGACGGTGTTTCACTATATTGGTCAGGCTGGTCTTAAACTCCTGACCTCAGGTGAGTCACCCGCCTCGGCCTTCCAAAATGCTGAGATTACAGGCGTGAGCCATATGCTGAGCTATATTGATTATGTTTTAAATGGTAAACCATTTTTGCATTCCTGGGATAAGCCCTACTTGGTCATAATATATTCTTTTTTTTTTTGAGACGGACTCTCACTCTGTCACTCAGGCTGGAGTTCAGTAGCGTGATCTCGGCTCACTGCAACTTCTGCCTCTCAGGTTCAAGCAATTCTCGTGCCTCAGCCTCCCGAGTAGCTAGGATTACAGATGCCCACCATCATGCTCGGCTAATTTTTGTATTTTTAGTAGAGACAGGGTTTCACCATGTTGGCCAGGCTGGTCTCAAACTCCTGACCTCAAGTGATCCACCCACCTTGGCCTCCCAAAGTGCTGGGATTACAGGCATGAGCCACCGCACCAGGCTCATGGTGTATTATATTCTTGTATTACTGGATTCTGTCTCCTGATATTTTGTTAAACATTGTTATGTTCAAGAGGGATATTGATTTGTATTTTTCCATTCTTGTAATGTCTTTGTCAACATTTGGTATCAGGGTTCTGCTGGCCCATTAAAAAGGAGAGAAAGCCAGGCATGGTGGCACATGCCTGTAGTCTCATCTACTAGGGAGGCTGAGGCAAGAGGGTTGCTTGAGCCCAGGAGTTAGAGGCCAGGCTGGGCAACCTAGTGAGACCCTGTCTCTTAAAAAAAAAAAAAAAAAAAGAATAGAGGAACATGTCCACCTTCTCTATGCTCTGAAAAGGATTGTGTCAATTTGTATGATTTCTTCCATAAATGTGTGATAGAACTCCCCAGAGATGTTATCTTGACCTGGAGTTTTCTTTGTGGCAAAATATTTGATTATAAATTTAATTTATTTTTTACAGATAAAGAACTATTGATATTTTAAATTCCTTTTTTTTGTCTGTTTGTTAAGTTATTTTTGTCTTTTTTTTTTTGAGATGGAGTCTCGCTCTGTCGCCCAGGCTGGAGTGCAGTGGCACAATCTCGGCTCACTGCAAGCTCCGCCTCCCGGGTTCATGCCATTCTTCTGTCTCAGCCTCCTGAGTAGCTGGGACTACAGGCGCCTGCCACCATGCCCAGCTAATTTTTTTTGTATTTTTAGTAGAGACAGGGTTTCACCGTGTTAGCCAGGATGGTCTCAATCTCCTGACCTCGTGATCTGCCCACCTTGGCCTCCCACAGTGCTGGGATTACAGGCGTGAGCCACCAGTGTTCGGCCTAAGTTATGTTTTTTAAAGTATTTGTTAATTTCATCTAGGTAGCCAAATTGTTAGCATAAAGTTAGTTGTTCATAATATTGAAGATTTTAACACTACCCTTCAATAGAAAAAAAGTACATGAAACACTAGCAAGCATATATTAATAGAATATTTTTAAAATACTATCAAGAAACTTGTCCTACTTGATATTTGTAGAATATTACACTGAATGGTTGTAGAATACACATTATTTTCAATTGATCATAAAATATTTACTGCACATCATCACATCCTGGATTATAAAACAAGTCTCAAAAATTGCATTAAATTAGACAATAACAAAAAATACACTCTGTGATGGTTAATACTGAGTGTCAACTTGATTGAAGGATGCAAAGTATTGATCCTGGGTGTGTCTGTGAGGGTGTTGCCAAAGGAGATTAACCATTTGAGTCAGGGGGCTGGGAAAGGCAGACCCACCCTTAATCTGAGTGGACACCATCTAATCAGTTGCCAGCACAGCTAGAATATAAAGCAGGCAGAAAAATGTGAAAAGACTAGCCTGGCCTAGCCTCCCAGCCTACATCTTTCTCCCGTGCTGGATGCTTCCTGCCCTCGAACATTGGACTCCAAGTTCTTCAGTTTTGGGACTCAGACTGGCTCTCCTTACTCCTCAGCTTGAAGATGGCCCATTGTGGGACCTTATGATTGTGTGAGTTAATACTAAATAAACTCCCCTTTACATATATATCTCTATCCTTTTAGTTCTGTCCCTCTAGAGAACACTGACTAATACACACTATCCTTCACACCCATTAGGATGATTACTATTTTTTAATTTGTATTTATTTATTTATTTTTATATTTTGAGACAGAGTCTCACTCTGTCACCCAGGCTGGAGTGCAGTGGCGTGATCTCAGCTTACTGCGACCTTCACTTCCCAGGTTCAAGCAATTCTCCTGCCTCAGCCTCTCAAGTAGCTTGGATTACAGGTGCGCACCACTGCCCAGCTAATTTTTTGTATTTTTAGTGGAGACAGGGTTTCACCACATTGGTCTAGCTGGTCTTGAACTTCTGACCTCAAATGATCCACTTGCCTTGGCCTCCCAAAGTGCTGAGATTACAGGCATGAGCCACCACGCCCGGCCCAACTACTATTTTTTTTTTAAAAAGAACGAACAGAAAATAACAAGTGATGATGAGGATGAGGAGAAATTGGAACCCTTTTCACTGCTGGTGGGAATGTAAAATGGCGCAGCTGCTGTGGAAAGCGGTATGGTGGTTCCTTAAAAAGTTAAAGATAGAATTACCATAGCAATCTCACTTTCGGGTGAGATTTCCTTCAAAAGAAAGGAAACAGGGTCCCTAAGAGATATTTGTACACCCATGTTCACAGCAGTATTATTCACAAGAGCCAAATGTGTAAGCAACCCCAGTGTCCATCAGCAAATGAATGGATAAACCAAATGTGGTCTATCCACAAGATGGGATATTATTTAGCCTTAAAAGGAAAAAAATTCTGTCACTTGCTGCAACCTGGATGAAACTTAAGAACATTATGCTAAGTGAAATAAACCAGTCACAAAAGTATCAATACTGGATGATTCCAGTTACATGAGGTACATAGAGTAATCATATTTATAGAGACAGAAAAAAGAATACCAGGGGCTGGGAGGCTGGGGGTTGGGAGTTTGTTTTAATGGATATAGAGTTTCAGTTTGAGAGGATGAAAAGTTCTGGAAATAGATGGTGGTGATGGTTACATAACAATGTAAACATGCTTAATGCCACTGAATTGCACTCTTAAAAATAGTTAAGGCCGGGCACAGTGATCCATGCATGTAATCCCATCTCTTTGGGAGGCCGTGGTGGGTGGATCACTTGAGGTCAGGAGTTCCAGACCAGCCTGACCAACATGGTGAAACCCCATCTCTACTAAAAATACAAAATTAGCCAAGCGTGGTGGCACACGCCTGTAATCCCAGCTACTCGGGAGTCTGAGGCAGGAGAATCACTTGAAACCGGGAGGTTAAGGTTGCAGTGAGCTGATATCACACCATTGCATTCTAGCTTGGGTGACGAGAGCAAAAACTCCATCTCAAAAAAAAAAAAATTATTCAGATGGGTTGGGCGTGGTGGTGTGCCCCTATAGTCCCAGCTATTCAGGAGGCTGAAGCTGGAGGATCTCTTGAGCCCAGGAATTCGGGGATGTAGTACACTATGATCACACTTGTGACTAGCTACTGCACTTCAGCCTGGGCAACATAGTGAGACTCCATCTCTTAAAAAAATATAAATGGTTAATATGGTAAATTTTGTGTTATGTGTGTTTTACCACATTTAAAAATAAAAAGCTATTCACAAAATCCCCAAAACATTTGAAAATCAAGCAAACCACTTATACATAAAAAATTAAAAAACAAAGTCACAAGGGAAATTTGAAATATTTTGAACTGAATAATAGTGAAAACACAGCATTTCAGAATGTGTGGGAAGTCAAATGAGCAATGCTTAGACGAAATGGATGGCTCTGCTGATGGTGGATTGTATGTGTCAATTTGACTGGGCCACGGGTACACAGACATTTGGTCAAACATCATTCTGGATGTGTCCGTGAGGGTGTTTCCAGATGAGGTTAGTATTTGAGCCCATAGACTACATAAAGCAGACTGCCTTCACTAATGTAGGTGGGCTGCATCCAATCACCTGAATACTTGGATAGAATGAAAGGCTGAGCAAGAGCGACTCCTCCTGCCTGACTGTTTCAGCTGGGATTTTGGTCTTCTCCTGCCTTCAGACTGGAACTTGGCTCTCCTGGTTCTCAGACCTTCACACTCAGATTGGAGTCTGAGCACTGAGACTGGCTCTCCTGGGTCTCCAGCTTGCTGACTGCAGATTTTGGGACTCTTCAGCCTCCATAATCAGGTGAACCCATTTACTAAATCTCAATCTCTCTTTCTTTTTATACAGTCACATGTGACTTAATGCAATGCTTCACACATTGTTCAGCAATTCTGTTGCTATGGGAACCTCATAGCATGTACTTACCCAAACCTGGATGGCAGAGCCTACCATATGAGGTTATGTGCTATGCCCTTTGCTCCTAGGCTATAAACCTGTAGTGCATGTGGCTGTGCTGAATACTGGAGGCCGTTGTAACACAATGCCAAGTATTTGTGTGTCTCAACATAGAAAAGGTACAGTAAAAGTATGGTATCATCTTAACGGAACCAATGCAATGCATGACTATACATACATCTATACATACATATGGATTCTGTTTCTCTGGAGGACCGTGACTAATACAGCCCTAAACATTTACCTCAGAAAAGATTCAAGGAGCATAATCAACTCTCTAAGGACAGGAAGGAAGTTGGGATTGCTTGGTCAAGGTCTCATGGTGAGTGAGGGAAGGTGCCAGGGCTTGTGTGCTGCCACCACCATATGGCTACCTCAGGCTTGCAAAGGACCAGCACTCGGAAGGGCAGTGATCAGGCTGACTCTGTGTGGTGCTCTTGAGGGTAGAACTTAAACCAATGGATGAAGAGGAGCTAAGGCAGATTTTGGACTGATATAGGGCAAAACGAGTGGACAGGCTTGCTGACATGCTAATGAATCATTTGTCCCTGGAGGTGTTCAACAATGAAGTCAAACAATAACTTTTCTTTACTCCCAGTCAAAACCTATAACTAATTTTATGTTCAAACCAGATAATTAATGAATACTCTTCAAGAAGCTATCGTGGCTGTGCACGGCGACTCCTGCCTGTAACCCTAGCACTTTGGGAGGCCGAGTTGGGTGGAACACCTGAGGTCTAGAGTTCGAGACCAGCCTGACCAACATAGTGAAACCTCGTCTCTACTAGAAATACAAAAATTAGTTGGGCATGGTGGTGGGAGCCTGTAATCCCAGCTACTTGGGAGGTTGAGGCAGGAAAATCACTTGAACTTGGGAGGCAGAGGTTGCAGTGAGCTGAGATGGTGCCATTGCACTCCAGCCTGGGCAACAGAGCAAAAAAGAAGCTATCATGGTCATCCTAATCGGTCATTTTTTTTTTTAATGGTCATTTTTCATAAACCATACTTTTCTGGTCATGAAACCATGAAGGTATTTTAAATAGGAACATGATTCATTTCCCTATTTGCAAAGGAAAGAATTAAATGAAAAAACAAACAGAACCTTCTTGTCCTCAGGAGTATGGAGAAGGGATTCTTTTGTTTTGCTCTTGTTGCCCAGGCTGGAGTGCAATGGCGCCATCTTGGCTCAATGCAACCTCCGCTTCTCAGGTTCAAGCGATTCTCCTTCCTCAGCCTCCCAAATAGCTGGGATTACAGGGATGTGCCACCACGCCTGGCTAATTTTGCATTTTTTAGTAGAGACATGGTTTCACCATGTTGGTCAGGCTGGTCTCAAACTCCTGACCTCAGGTGATCCACCCGCCTCAGCTTCCCAAAGTGCTGGGATCACAGGCATGAGCCACCGCTCCTAGCTGGAGAGGGAATTTTAACCCAATCTCAGTCCCCCAATACAGGAAAATACATTGTGCCCAAGTTCTGGGTCGGGCTCTATGGGATCATGGGCAGTGTTACTCCACCTTCCCAGGCCTCAGTATCCTCTGGAAGATGGGCATTGTGTTAATAAAAGTGTGCACTTAAACCAGGCACAGTGGCTCATGCCTGTAATTCCAGCACTTTGGGAGGCTCGGGGTGGGGGGGTGGATCACCTGAGGTCAGGAGTTCGAGACCAGCCTGGCCAACATGGTGAAACCCCGTCTCTACCAAAAAAATACAAAAACTTAGCTGGGTGTGGTGGTGTATGCCTGTAATCCCAGCCTCTTGGGAGGCTGAGGCAGGAGAATTCCTTGAACTCGGGAGGCGGAGATTGTAGTGAGCCAAGATCACGCCACTGCACTCCAGCCTGGGTGACAGAGTGAGACTCTGTCTAAAAAAACAAAACAAACAAAACTGCACCTGCTAGGTCTCTTCGAAGCACTTTCCCAAATGCTGTGTCTTGTGCTCCGGTTCTTGGTGAGGATAAAAGATCACAGATGCAAACAGCATCTGAACAGTCAAATGCTGAACGCACATGGAGGGTGTAATTTTCTTCTGCCTTGGAGGAAGAGAGCCATATCTTTAATTTCAAAGCTTTTCAGGATATCAGCTCTTTTGCATCCAAATGTAGCCCACTTTTGCTGAAAAACACACTCAGTCTGTGACAGGCAAACTTCTCACCTTAGGGATCAGATTGGAATTTGAGAACATCAAACCCTTCATAGCAGTTCCCAGGACAAGCTTTTTATTTTTATTTTATTTTATTTTACTTTTTGAGACAGAGTTTCACTCTTGTTGCCCTGGCTGGAGTGCAATGGCTCAGTCTCTGCTCACCGCAACCTCTGCCTCTCCGGTTAAAGAGATTCTTCTGCCTCAGCCTCCCAAGTAGCTGGGATTACAGGCATGTGTCACCATGCCTGGCTAATTTTGTATTTTTAGTAGAGATGGGGTTTTTCCATGTTGGTCAGGCTGGTCTTGAACTCCCGACGTCAGGTGATCCACCCGCCTCGGCCTCCCAAAGTGCTGGGATTACAGGCATGAGCCACTGTGCCCAGCCACAAGGTATTTTTTCTAAACTATAGCATTCACGTAAAGTTAGGCAAAAAGCAAGAGCATCCTATTGCAAAGTTTTACTATGAATTTAATATGGGTGTCAAAGAAAATTTGGAAAATTTAAAACAAAAGGAAAAAAAATCCCTAGGGTTACCACCCTAACACAACAACAATTAGCAAGTTGGTTTATTCTGTTTTCAGTAAGTTCCTTTTTTGTTACATTTTTAGAATTTACCTTAATTTTTAAAAATTTATTAGATTTTTAGAACTTAAAAAGATACGGGCCAGGTGTGGTGGCTCACGCCTGTAATTCCAGCATTTCAGGAGGCCGAGGTGGGTGAATCAAGAGGTCAGGAAATCAAGACCAGCCTGGCCAAGATGGTGAAACCCTGTCTCTACTAAAAATACAAAAAATTAGCCAGGCGTGGTGGTGGGCACCTGTAATACCAGCTACTAAGAGGCTGAGGCAGAGAATTGCTTGAACCTGGAAGGCAGAGGTTGCGGTGAGCCGAGATCACGCCACTGCACTCCAGTTTGGGCGACAGAGCAATACTCTGTCTCAAAAAAAAAGATACGGAAAAATACATGTAATAAGAAACATCTGTAGTGCCCAAACTCAGATTCAGTGACCACTATTATTATACGTGCTTTGACTTTTTAAATAAATCAATTGATTACAAAGTTGGCTGTAATTACTAATATGCCTTGGTGGGACCCCTTCCTATAGACATAATATATAGGTTCTGCCTGTCAGCTCTCAGCTCTATTTCCAACCTTCCCTGCTTGTGGCAGCATCTATGGGGCCGAAGTCTCCAAACTACTGACTCCCTTTCCTGCTAGTTTCCAGGAGGCACTAGTGGGAAATGTTAAGGCAGGAGAAAGAGAGAAACTATCTTTTCATCATCGCATCATCTCCAGCAGATTGGTGGTCCTTTTTGCAGCAGCAGCAGCAGCAGAAGTGTAGCCTCCTGCGTTCATGGTCAGGGTCAGATCAGTAGGAAGTGTGAGCTTCTGGCTTCAGTCTAGGGGTAGAATAAGCCTCTTGATGTCTGGGTAATAGTTCTTCTTGCCTTTGCTTCCTTCGTGACATACTTTTCTGCTTGAAATAGCTAGAATGACTTCTGTTTTCCTGACCAGACACAGATGGATGCAGTACCATTGATTGGCATGCTCCTAAAGTTTATATAAACAGCATGATGCTATATATCATATTGCACATTTCCTTTTGTTTTTTAAAATAAAGTTAATTATAAATTACAAAGATATAGAAAAGTGTTCAGTTTTACAAAAGGTTGCAAAGTGAACACTCATGAAATTACAACTCAGGTTAAGAACCAGAATATTAATGACACCAGAAATCCCAGTATCTCCTTACAATGTGCTTTTTTGTGCAACACTATGATTTTCTGATAAAATCTATCCCCTTGGCTGGAGTGCAGTGGCACGATCTCAGCTCACTGCAGCCTCCACCTACTGGGCTCAAGCAATCCTTCTGCTTCAGCCTGTCTAGTAGCTGGGACTACAGGTGCGCACCACCACACCTGTAAAGATGGGATCTCACTGTATTGCCCAGGCTGGTCTCAAACTCCTGGGCTCAAGTGATTCTCCTGCCTCAGCCTCTCAAAGTATTGAGATTACAAGCATGAGCCACCACACCTGGCCTCTTCCTTTTTGTTGTCAAATAATAGTCCGTTGTATAACTGTACCACATTTTGTTTATCCATTCATTAGTTGGTAGACAACTGGGTTGTTTCTGCTTTTTGGCTATTATGAATACTGCTGCTATGAACATTCATGTACAAGTTTTTGTGTGGATGTATGTTTTTATTTCTTTTTGGTATATGCCTTGGAGTAGAATTGTTGGATTATATGGTAACTCTATGTTTAACTTTTTGAGGAACTACAAAACTGCTTTTCAAAGTAGCTGCACCATTTTACATGTCCACCAAGAGTGTATGAGAGTTCAAAATTCTCCATATCCTTGTGAACACTTGAGCACTTGTTATTGTCTGTCTTTCTAAAAATTGTAGCCACCGTAATGGGTGTGAAGTGGTATTTATTGTGGTTTTGATTTGCATTTCCCTGATGGCTGATGATGCTGGACATCTTTCCATGTGCTTATTGACCATTAGTATGTCTTTTTCAGAAAAATATCCATTCAGATCCTTTGGCTATTTTTTTTTTTTTTTTTTTTTGAGATGGAGTCTCACTCTGTTACCTAGGCTGAAGTGCAGTGGTGCGATCTCAATTCACTGCAACCTCTACCTCTCAGCTTCAAGTGACTCTCCTGCCTCAGCCTCCTGAGTAGCTGGCATTTTTGTATTTGTATTTGTGTTTTGTATTTGTAGCTGGCTAATTTTTGTATTTTTAGTAGAGACGGGGTTTTGCCATGTTGGCCAAGTTGGCCTTGAACTACTGACCTCATGTGATCTGCCTGCCTCAGCCTCCCAAAGTGCTGGGATTATAGGCGTGAGCCACCTTGCCCGGCCGTCTTTGCCTTTTTTTTTTTTTGAGACGGAGTTTTGCTCTTGTTGCCAAGGCTGGAGTGCAACAGTGCGATCTTGACTCACCGCAATCTCTGCTTCCTGGGTTAAAGTGATTCTCCTGACTCAGCCTCCCAAGTAGCTAGGATTACAGGCATGCGCCACCACGCCCGACTAATTTTGTATTTTTAGTGGAGACATCGTTTCTCCATGTTGGTCAGGCTGGTCTTGAACTCCCGACCTCAGGTGATCCACCCACCTCGGCCTCCCAAAGTGCTGGGATTACAGGTGTGAGCCACTGCACCCAGCCTCTTTGACTATTTTTTAATTGGGTTATTGGTCTTTTTATTGCTGAATTGTAACCCAACAACTTTTAAAAAATGAAATACAGAAAAAATGCTTAGAACTGTGCCTGGCATATGGTAAACACTCAAAACATGAAATATAAAAGACAGAGTGATCACGTGTAGGAAGGGTAGTGTTTCTTGCAACTTTTGTTGCAAGTTACATACATATATGTGTGAATTGGATTACACATTAATTGTATTTCTTACTCTGGATTGTGCATAGAAAAGTTCAAATCCCACTATTCTAAGAAATGAATTTAGGTGTATTTCTAGGTCATAGAATATGCTCTTGTTCAAGTTTACTATATACAGATCCAAGATCTCTCTCCATAATTCAAAAAGCCAAAAAAACTCTAAACCCGCTTTTCCCATTAGCTTGCAACCAAGTCGTCTGGCAGTGAATACTGATCTAAAATGAGCTGAGGCTATTTAAAGTCTCTATTTATCCCATTTAGTGTGAATATTCACGTCTCGTTGCAGAAAAATCAATGTATTGACAATAAGATGCTGCTCCTGAACCCACTAGGAGTGGTAATGTAAAAATAGCATAGGCACCTTTTACCTATCAACTAGAAAAAAATTCTGAAACACATGCAGGAGCTAAGGGAAAACTTCCCTTTCACCCTCTGAAGTTTTGCTGAAAAATAAACTGACAGAAGGCAGACTCGTAGGAGAAATGGCATGCAGGCTGATTAATATGCATGGGGGGCCTGGCGCGGTGGCTCAAGCCTGTAATCCCAGCACTTTGGGAGGCCGAGACGGGCGGATCATGAGGTCATGGGATCGAGACCATCCTGGCTAACACAGTGAAACCCCGTCTCTACTAAAAAATACAAAAAACTAGCCGGGCGAGGTGGTGGGTGCCTGTAGTCCCAGCTACTCAGGAGGCTGAGGCAGGAGAATGGCGTAAACCCGGGAGGCGGAGCTTGCAGTGAGCTGAGATCCAGCCACTGCACTCCAGCCTGGGCGACAGAGCCAGACTCTGTCTCAACAAACCAAAAAAAAACAAAAACAAACAAACAAACAAAAATGCATGGGGGGAAATCACAGACTGACTGCTCCACCACACCATGGGATACAGATGCTTATATACCCTTTTTCTTAGGGGAAAAGGAGATGGTGAAGTGTGGATAAGGTTAGGGGGGTAGTAAATGATTTTTAAGGGGAATTCAATGGGCTTGAAGAGTATACAGTGGCCTGGGACAAAGTCTGTTGGGCCTGCAGAGCAGACAATGGGGTTGTGACAAAAGTCTGTCCAGCTGTGTCAGAGGTATTTGAAGCAGAGCAACTCCATCTTGAATAGGGGCTGGGTAAAATGAGGCTGAGACCCACTAGGCTGCATTCCCAGACGGTTAGGCATTCTCTGTCATGGGATGAGATAGGAGGTCAGCACAAGATACAGGTCATAAATGTAACGGCCCAAGGGGTTCTCTTGCCCACTGCCTAGCCTAGACAGAGTGGATTTATTAAGACAGGGGAACTGCAGTTGAGAAAGGGTAATTCACACAGAGCTGGCTGTGCAGGAGACCGGAGTTTTATTATTACTCAAATCAGTCTCCCTGAGCATTCGGGGAGCAGAGTTTGTAAGGAGAAGTTGGTAGGTGGGGGGAAGCCAGTGAGCCAGGAGTGCTGATTGGTCAGAGATGAAATCATAGGGAATCCAAGCTGTCTTCTTGGGCTCAGTCAGTTCCTGGGTGGGGGCCACAGAATCAGATGAGCCAGTTTATTGATCTGGGTGGGGCCAGCTGATCCATTAAGTGCAGGATCTGCAAAACATATCAAGCACTGACCTTAGGAGGAGCAGTGTAGGGAGGGTCAGAATCTTGCAGCCTCCAGCTGTGTGACTCCTAAACCATAATTTCTAATCTTGTGGCTAGTGTCAGTCCTACAAAGGCAATCTAGTCCCCAAGCAAGGAGGTCTGCTTTGGGAAAGGGCTGTTTCTGTCTTTGTTTAAACTATAAACTAAGTTTCTCCTAAAGTTTGTTCAGCCTACGCCCAGGAATGAACAAGAACAGCTTGGAAGTTAGAAGCAAGATGGAGTCAAGTTAGATCTCTTTCACTGTCTCAGTCATAATTTTGCAAAGGCAATTTCGATCCCTCCTTTTGGGTCTTATAGCACCTTAATCTTAAGGTATAGGCTATGAAGATGGGAAAAGGCCATCGATTGCTGTGGCTTCTTCCAGCTGACAGGGGACGTAGTGGGAATGGGAGTGAACCCCAAGGTGAGAAGTTGCTTTGCAACTGTCTGAGTGTACTCATGCAGGCCTGGCTGGGCTTCCAAGGCTTGCGTGGCAAAAACAGTACTCTCAGTTATAGTTTTACTACAGTGTTTAAGTGAACAGCCTACTATAAGGTAAAATAATGAGTCCTAGGATAAGGAGTACAATTCCCAATTTTAAAAGCAAAGATTTGAAAGCATTCCTTTGGGGACTTCTAACCCACAAGGAATTTAGAATTTAGTCTAAACTGCAGGAAAAAACTCAAGAACAGCTAGCAACAGTATACTATAGTTTTTCTTTTTCTTTTCTTTTTTTTTTTGGTTTGTTTTTTGTTTGTTTTGAGACAGAGTCTTACTCTGTTGCCCAGCCTGAAGTGCAGTGGCATGATCTCGGCTCACTGCAACCTCCACCTCCAGATTCAAGCAATTTTCCTGCCTCAGCCTCCCAAGTAGCTGGGATTATAGGTGCATGCCACTACACCTGGCTAATTTTTGTATTTTTAGTAGAGATGGGGTTTGGCCATGTTGGCCAGGCTGGTCTCAAACTCCTGACCTCAGATGATCTGCCTGCCTCAGCCTGCACAAGTGCTGGGATTACAGGTGTGAGCCACTGTGCCTGACCTAGTTTTCTTTTGAAGCATAGTTTTTTCTCTCTCCAGTCCCCATTTTCACTAAAAACAAATCATGATATAACTGATTTGTTTATAAAATAAACTTTAGTCTTACTGTACTTGGCCTGATTAATTGCATAAAGTACAGCAAGAATAATTATTTTTCACTGAGGATTTTTAAATTGGCTTTGATAGAACTCCGTTCCATGAGATAAGACTTTTAAAAGCTGAGCCCAGCCATGAGTTTGTACCCTCAAATACCTATGATTTGTGCAAACTCCTCTCCTCTTGAGGTCCTAAGATAACTTGGGATTCCTGGGTCTGTTAGAAAGTGACATTCTTTATTTACCACAGGTCAGGAACTTTGTACAGGAGCTCTGTGTAGACAAGGTATGAGGCCAGATTCCCCAATGGGCTTTAATTGGCTCTATAAGTCAACTTTGATTCTTTAAAGGAAGCATGCCATTCCATTCAAAGCCTTGGTAAAATAACCAATTTCTCCAATTGTGTCCTGTTACAAAAGAAAACAAATTCTTATTGCACTTGTGCAATTAACTATACTGCCATAAATTGAGAATATTCACAAATAGTTCCCAAATTCTGAAGAAATCAGGTAGAGAGGAACAAATATGCTCCAAATTTTGTTCACAGGAATATATATACACATACACATATACACACACACATATACACATACATATATACACACACAATAGATACATATATATACACACATATAGATACATATATATACACACATATAGATACATATATATACACACACACACATATATATACATATATATATACATTTTTTTTTTTTTTTGAGACGGAGTCTTACTGTGTTCCCCAGGCCGGAATGCAGTGGTGCAATCTCGGCTCACTGCAACCTCTGCCTCCCAGGTTCAAGCGATTCTCCTTGCTTCAGCCTCCTGAGTAGCTGGGATTACAGTGCCACCACGCCCTGCTACACTCCCACAAGTACCATGACAGTTTACAGATGCCGTGGCAACATCAGGAAGTTGCCCTATATGGTCTGAAAAGGGGAGGAATCCTCGGTTCTGGGAATTGCCCATCCCTTTTCCAGAAAACTATAATTCCAGCACTTTGGGAGGCCGAGGTGAGCAGAGCACAAGGTCAGGAGTTGGAGACTAGCCTGGCCAACGTGGTGAAACTCCATCTTTACTAAAAATACAATTAGCCAGGTGCAGTGGCGGGTGCCTGTAATCTAGCTACTCGGGAGCCTGAGGCAGGAGAATTGCTGGAACCCGGGAGGCAGAGGTTGAAGTGAGCCAAGATTGCACCACTGCACTTCAGCCTGGGTGACAGAGCAAGACTCCGTCTCGGAAAAAAAAAAAAAAAAATGGTGGGGGGGGCAACCATAGCCCTCTGGGCTGCTTTGCTTATGGAATAGCTGTTCTTTATTCCCTTACTTTCTTTATTTCTTATTCTTTTTTTTTTTTTTTTTGAGCCAGGATCTCACTCTGTCACCCAGGCTTGAGTGTAGTGGTGAAATCTCAGCTCACTGCAACCTCCACCTCCCGAGTTGAAGCAATTCTCCAGCCTCAGCCTCCTGAGTAACTGGGATTACAGGCATGCACCACCACGCCTGGCTAATTTTTGTATTTTTAGTAGAGACAGGGTTTCACCATGTTGGTCAGGCTGGTCTTGAACTCCTGACCTTGTGATCCACCCGCCTCGGCCTTCCAAAGTGCTGGGATTACAGGCATAAGCCACCATGTCCGGCCTCCTTTACTTTCTTAATGAACTTGCTTTCACTTTATGGACTTGCCCCAAATTCTTTCTTTCATGAAATCTAAGAACCCTCTCTTGGGGTCTGGATCCAGACCCCTTTCCATAACAGGTGTGTTTGTCACAGGCATGTGAACCAGAGCAACTCCATCTTGAATAGGACCTGGGTAAAATGAGGTTGAGACTTACTGGGTTGCATTCCCAGATAGTTAAGGCATTCTAAATCACAGGATGAGACAGGAGGTCAGCACAAGACACAGGTCATAAAAGACCTTGCCAATTAAACAGTTTGCAGTAAAAAACGGGCTAAAATCCACCCAAACCAAGATGGTGATGAGAGTGACCTCTGGTCTTCCTCACTGCTACACTCCCATCAGCACCATGACAGTTTACAAATGCCATGGCAATGTCAGGAATTTGCCCTATATGGTCTAAGAAGGGGAGACATGAATAATCCACCCATTGTTTAGCATGTCATCAAGAAGTAACCATAAAAATGGGCAACCAGCAGCCCTCGGGGCTGTTCTGTCCATGGAGTAGCCATTCTTTTATTTCTTTACTTTCCTAATAAACTTGCTTTCGCTTTTTCCCCTGAATTCTTTCTTGCGTGAGATCCAGTAACCCTATCTTGGGGTCTGGATCGGGACCCCTTTCCTGTAACATGTTGACAGCCTTTGATTTTTCTTCCTGCAGTATGGGTTCAGTTAATGAAAAGATAGGTAAGGGACTAGAGGTAATTGTTTTCTTCTGTGGCAGGTCCACACTTTAGGCAGATAAGGGAACTTCAGAGAACAACTTCATCCTGTGCTTTGGGACAGACAGGAGTGGGAGAAAGGTCAGAGAGAACTTGAGGCTGCTTCTTCAGTTCAGTACATCAAAGCTCCATATTTTGGGGTATCGGTTGCTGAGTCCCAGCGGACGTCTGCTCTCAAAGATTTTCAATCAAGGCTTTCAGACATATGTAGCAAAAGGCTGTCCAGATTGGCTGGACTCAGCCCGGTGTGGTAGCTCATGCCTGTAATCCCAGCATTTTGGGAGACTGAGATGGGTGGATCCCCTGAGGTCAGGAGTTCAAGACCAGCCAGGCCAACATGGTAAAACACTATCTCTACTAAAAATACAAAAATTAGCCGGCCGTGGTGGCAGGTGCCTGTAATCCCAGCTACTCCAGAGACTGAGACAGGAGAATCACTTGAACCCAGGAGGCGGAGGTTACAGGGAGCCGATATCCTGCCATTGCACTCCAGCCTGGGCGACAAGAGTGAAACTCTGTTTCCAAAACAAAACAAAACAAAACAAAACAAAAAACCACATGTACACAAACAAATTGGCTGGACTAATTTACACTTCTACCAGTGACATGAGAAAGTTCATTTTCCTCTATCTTTGCCCAGACTTGATATTGGAAGACTTGAAAGAAAAGTTTTGCCAATCTGATCAGTGAGAAAAGACAGCTTGTTGCTGTTTTAATTTGCATTTCCCTGGTTACTGAGAACGATGAGCAGATTTTCACATGTGTATTGACCATTTGAATTTCCTCTTCTGGGAATTGTCCGTATGTATATCTACCCATCTCTTCATTCTTATTTCTCCCTTTCTCAGTACACGGAGAAGTACTCAGGGCCCACAGTGTAAAAATAGCAGGAAAAGGTTTCTCTCCTTCTCTCCCCAACTAATTAAAATTTAAGCTCATGGCTGGGCACCTTGGCTCATGCCTATAATCCCAGCACTTTGGGAGACCGAGGTGGATGGATCACCTAAGGTCAGGAGTTTGAGACTAACCTGGCCAACATGGTGAAACCCCGTCTCTGCTAAAAATACAAAAATTAGCCGGACGTAGTGGTGCACGCCTGTAATCCCAGTTACTCAGGAGGCTGAGGCAGGAGAATTGCTTCAACCCGGGAGGTGGAGGTTGCAGTGAGCTGAGATTTCACCACTACACTCCAGCCTGGGTGACAGAGTGAGATCCTGGCTCAAAAAAAAAAAAAAAAAGAAAAGAAAAAGAAAAAAAGTTAAGTGCATACAATTTCTAAAGAATGCAAAACCTCCAAACCTAAATTATTCAGCCAAGCCAGGTTATGACTTAAAAGATATTACAGACCAGGCGCTGTGGCTCACGCCTGTAATCTCAGGACTTTGGGTGGCCGAGGCAGGTGGATCAGAGTTCGAGACTAGCCTGACCAGCATGGTGAAACCCTGTCTCTACTGAAATACAAAAAATTAGCCAGGCATGTGGCAGGTGCCTGTAGTCCCAGCTACTCGGGAGGCTGAGGCTGGAGAATCGTTTGAACCGAGGAGGTGGAGGTTGCAGTGAGCTGAGATGGCACCACTGCACTCCAGCCTGTGTGAAACAGCGAGACTCTGTCTCAAAAAAAACAAAAACAACAAAAAACAAACAAAAAAAATAGTTTAACACAGTCTAATCTGTAAGTATTGTGATACTGTCAATCATTTAGCTGAATTTCTTTGGCTAATCACTCAAATTATTCACTTAAGCCTACTTAAGTAAGCCTACTTTAAAGTAAGTCTGCTTTTTGAGCTGAGAGGAAGACTGGGGCATCTTACAGGAAGTCACCCACCCTCGGACAAGACAGGAAGACACCTGCCCACTAAGAAGAAGTCTCAGGTGCAGGGCAAACAATCTGAAAGCTGCAAGATCAACATTGTTGCTTCCTCCTGGGTGAATATAATGGAAAATTATGGAAAACTTAAATTCCAATTCCTATTTGACCATTGTATTGGTGAGGATGTGGGTGAAATGAGTTTCCTAACATGTCTTTTGTTGTCTGGGCATGAATTTTGTTTGTTTGTTTGTTTTTTGGTTTTTTTTTGGTTTTTTTTTTGAGGCGGAGTCTCGCTCTGTCGCCCAGGCTGGAGTGCAGTGGCCGGATCTCAGCTCACTGCAAGCTCCGCCTCCCTGGTTTACGCCATTCTCCTGCCTCAGCCTCCCGAGTAGCTGGGACTACAGGCACCCACCACCTCGCCCGGCTAGTTTTTTGTATTTTTTTAGTAGAGACGGGGTTTCACCGGGTTAGCCAGGATGGTCTCGATCTCCTGACCTCGTGATCCGCCCGTCTCGGCTTCCCAAAGTGCTGGGATTACAGGCTTGAGCCACCGCGCCCGGCCCTGGGCATGAATTTTTATTTGTGTCATATACACTCTTGTATACATACTTATTTGGGATGAAAGGACTACACCCAGAAGAATGAAATGAGTAGAATATTCTGGTCTCATCTTAATCAGAATAAGTTATTATTTATATTAGAAGAATCCTTTACTGTTAACAACTGTTTTTTATATTAACTATATCATTTATTTATTTTAAGACAGAGTCTTGCTCTGTCGCACAGGCTGGAGTGCAGTGGTGCAATCTCGGCTCACTGCAACCTTCACTTCCTGGGTTCAAGCGATCTCTTGCCTCAGCCTCCCAAGTAGCTGGGACTACAGGTGCCTGCCACCACAGCTGGCTAGTTTTTATATTTTTAGTGGAGACAGGGTTTCACCATGTTGGTCAGGATGGTCTTGAAATTCTGACTTCAGGTGATCTGCCCACTTCGGCCTCCCAAAGTGCTGGGATTACAGGCATGAGCCACCGCACCTGGCCTTCCTTTTTAAGACTAAATATTATTCCATTGAATGGCTAGATCATGTTTTGTTTATTTATCCATCAATGGATGAATTGCATAGCTTCCACCTTTTGGCTATTGTGAATAATGCTGCTATGAACATGGGTATACGATTATAGGCTTTCAGTTGTGTTGGGTATACCCAGAAGTGGGATTGCTGAATCATATGGTAATTCTACATTTAATTTTTTGAGGAAATACTATACTATTTTGTTATTATAGCTGCATCTTTTGTTTTTGTTTTTGTTTTTGTTTTTGAGATGGAGTTTTGCTCTTGTTGCCCAGGCTGGAGTGCAATGGCACAGTCTCGGCTCACTGCAGCCTCTACCTCCCAAGTTCAAGTGATTCTCCTGCTTCAGCCTCCTGAGTAGCTGAAATTACAGGCATGCACCACTACGCCCGGCTAATCGGCTAATTTTGTATTTTTAGTAGAGATGGGGTTTCTCCATGTTGGTCAGGCTGGTCTCGAACTCCCAACCTCAGGTGTGCCACCCGCCTCGGCCTCCCAAAGCGCTGGGATTACAGGCATGAACCACCATGCCCAGCCTGTTTTTAGTCTTTATGTAGTTCAATTTATTTATTTTTTACTTTTGTTGCATTGTTGAATTTTAATAACATAAACACTTTAAAATAAAACTTTTCTTTCTCTCTTTCTTTCCTTCCTTCCTTTCTTTCCTTTCTCTCTTTCTCTCTCTCTTTCTTTCTTTCTTTTTAGGGTCTCTGTTACTCAGGAGTGCACTGGTGAGATCATAGCTCCCTGCAGCCTAGAACTCCTGAGGTCAAGTGATTCTCCCACCTCAGCCTCCTGAGCAGCTAGGACTACAGGTGTGTGCCACCATGCCCAGCTAAATTTGTACATTTTTTTTTTGTAGAGATAGGATCTCACTATGTTGTCTACACTATTTTTGCCCTCCTGGCATCAAGCAATCCTCCTGCCTTGGCCTCCCAAAGCACTGAGATTACAGGCATGAGTCACTGCACCTGGCCTAAAATAAAACATTTTTTTGAAATTGATCCTTTATTAGCAATGCGTTCTACATGGATGTTAATTTACAAAACTCCTAGAACATCTGCCACCCATATATATCAGTTCGGCTCATGTGTTTGTTCCCAGAGTAAGCTTATAACTTTTTGGAATCCTTTCAGCTTGCTTCGGGGACAGTTGTTTTCTCCAACCCTTATGGTACTACACATTGTTGTGTTTAAACTGTAGATTTGAGATAACCAGTGATGGCATAGTGATTATAAAGACAAATCTGAGTTACTGCTATTCAGCTATTCTATGCTGAATGTAACTAAAAATACATTAATGTAATTTTTAAAATATTAAGCCACGACCTTTTCCTTGTTTGTAATATTTATTTTATTTTTATTTAAAAATTTTGCTGGCTTGCTTATATATAGAAAGTTTAATAAAATGTTATTTTTTCCTAGAAATTATTATATTTCATTTCATGTTTATTACTGAAGATAATTTTGTCTTACAAAGGAGGAGTGGTTCAAAAACGATCCTCCCTAGGGGGTCCAATTTGCTAGGTGTGCTACAGGAGGTCTGAACTACCCAGGTGGGGCCAGGCCAGAGGAGTGAGTCTGGGAGGCAAAGGTCAGAGAGGATGCCTTGGAGGGCCTGGGGACCACAAGCAGGAGTTTGAATTCTCTGTCAAGGGCACCTGGGAGGCTCTGGAGGGCTGGCCCCCTGAGGGGTGTGCCGTGATCTGTGTTAACCACTCTGGCTCCGGGAGCTCAGAAGCAGGAAGAGTGCATTAGGCTCACCAGAGAAACAGAATAAGAGTGTGTGTGGGGGGGTGTGTGTATGTGTGTGTGGCGGGAGGAGGGGGAGGCAGTGGGTTATAGAGAGGGAGAGATTATGGGAATTGATTCACATAATTATGAAGGCTGAGAAGTTCCAGAGCCTTCTGTCTACAAGTTGGAAGCCCAAGGAAGCTGATGATATAATTTGGTCCAAGCCTGAAGGCCTTAGAGCCTGGAGAGATGATGCAGTCTGAAGACCTGAGAGCCTGGGGTCGGGGTGGGGGGTGCTGATGTAAGTTCCATAGTCCAAAATCCTGAGAATCAGGAGCTCCAGTGTCTAACGGCAGGAGAAGACAGATGCCCCAGCTCAAGTGGACAGTGAATTTGCCTTTCCTCCACCTTTGTGTTTTAGTCAGGCCCTTGAGGGATTGGATGTGTCCACTCACATGGGTTAGGGCAGATCTTTACTCAGTCTGATTCAAATGCTAATCTCATCCAGAAATGCCCTCCCAGACATATCCAGAAACCATGTGTTACCAGCTATCTGGGCATCCCTTAGCCCCGTCAAGTTCACACACAAATTAACCATCACGAAAAGGGATCATGCTGCTGGTAGTTTTAGGAAGCAAGGAGTAGAGAGCCTGCACTCTTCCAGGGTTGCTGGCCTGGTAATGTCTGAGGACCCCCTTGTGTATCCAGCTAGGTCTGCTGGAATCAGATTGAGGTGGCTGGGATAACACATGTGTGCCTGGACTTCCAAGGAAGCCTGAAGGTGTGACAAGCTGGCTGCCATCACTTATTCTGCAGCCATCATCCTCTAGTGACGCCTGTGGGGAAGGACCCAGGGACCCACAGGAAGCAAACAACTGCCAATCCTGGCAGAGGCTGAAGGTAGCAGGCGTGGGGAACACATTCTGAGGAAGAGTAAACACATCCAGAAAATGGGTCCCGTGAGCGTGAGGCATGTCTGGGCATTGACTTAAGCAGCAATTTCTGTAATTAAGTGTTGCCATTCTCTTAAGTATGATGGGGTTTTGAAAAGTACTTTGCAAAGGTGGAAGCCATTCCAGTGCTCCTGGTGTTTTTCTTTTTTTTTATTTTTCCCAAAGCCAAGGTTTCCAGCTCAGAGGTGATGCTGAAGGTCCACAGTGGGTGTCCTTTTCCTCCATTTCCAGAGTTCATGACCAAAACCTGGGGGCAGACTTGTGTGAGGGGGAAACCCCCATTGCTGCTGCAGTGGGGCCCAGGCAAGGGGGGACTTAGCTCGCAGGTGTTTGAAAACACAAATGTCTACTCCAGTGGTAAAAATGTCTACTCCAGCGGTAAAAGGGCAACATTGAAATTCAAGGAGAAAAAGAGAGATGGGGAAGGAAACCTATAGATTGAAAGAGACTTAAAAGACATTTCGATCAATTGCAATGTTTAAACTTTACTTATATCCTGATTGTCAAAGTATAAACTGTAAAAAGGTATTATGACATGTATGAGACAGTTGGAAATTTGAACTCTAACAATATTTTATGACCATAAGATTACTGTTAAATTTTTATGTGTGATAATAGTATTGTGGTTATATTATATTTGTAAAAGGGTCCTTATCTGTCAGCGATACACATCGAAATACAGATGAAATGACAGGATATCTTGGATTTGTTTCAAAATGAGATAGGGTGGGGCCTGGGGTGACTGCAGAAGCAGCAGACTTGGCTGTGGATTGTGGCCACAGAACTGGACAGTCATGGGGCTTCATTAAACCACTCTGTCTACTCTATGACTCTTTAAGGTTCCCCATCGTGGAATTATTCTTTATCTCTTTTTTTTTTTTTTTTTTTTTTTTTTTGAGACAGAGTCTCGCTCTGTCGCCCAGGCTGGAGTGCAGTGGCACAATCTTGGCTCACTGCAAGCTCCACCTGCTGGGTTCACGCCATTCTCCTGCCTCAGCCTCCTGAGTAGCTGGGACTACAGGCGCCCGCCACCATGTCCGACTAATTTTTTGTATTTTTAGTAGAGACGGGGTTTCACCATGTTAGCCAGGATGGTCTCGATCTCCTGACCTCGTGATCCGCCCGTCTTGGCCTCCCAAAGTGTTGGGATTACAGGCGTTAGCCACCATGCCTGGCCTAGAATGATTTTTTAAAATTACTGTTTGGGCCGTGTTTGGGCCGGGCGTGGTGGCTCATGCCTGGCTAACACGGTGAAACCCCATCTCTACTAAAAATACAAAAAATTAGCTGGGCGTGGTGGTGGGCGCCTATAGTCCCAGATACCGGGAGGCTGAGGCAGGAGAATGACGTGAACTTGGGAGGCGGAGCTTGCAGTGAGCTGAGATCGTGCCACTGCACTCCAGCCTGGGTGACAGAGCGAGACCCCATCTCAAAAAAAAAAAAAAATAATAATAAAATCACTGTTTGGGTCGGGCGCAGTGGCTCATGGCTGTAATCCCAGCACTTTGGGAGGCTGAGGGGCACAGATCCTTTGAGCCTAGGAGTTCGAGACCAGCCAGGGCAACATGGCAAAATCCTGTCTCTACAAAACAAAAAGCAAAAATTAGCCAGGTGTGGTGGCACACACCTATAATCCCAGTTATGCAGGAGGCTGAGATGGGAGAATCGCTGGAGCCCAGGAGGTAGAGGCTGCAGTAAGCTGAGATTGTGCCACTGCACTCCAGCCTGGGCGACAGAGTGAGACCCTGTCTCAAAAATAAATAAATAAATAAAATACAAATAAAAATTACTGTTGTCACAAAAAGATGGTGGATAGGCTCTAATAGGATGTCTCCCTAGGGAAAAGTTAATTGCCTTGAAAAATCTCTCCATACTTTTATGCTCAAGGAGAAAGGTCAAGATTAGTGTGGTTTGTCCTTCACACTGTCTTGTGTTTGGTTGTCTTCCCACTGAAGGCCCTGAGAGCAGGCCTTGGGCTCTCAGCCCTTAGCAGGAAATAGTATCCTCCAGTAATCTGAAGGCATTCTTTTGTTTCGCTGTATTTATTTTATGGCTACTTCTATTATATTTTGCAAACTGATAATGGCTTTTTATTTACAGAAGAGACAAAGTTTGCTTCTTAAGTAAATATATGTAAACACTTTGATTTAAAGACAGGAAATAAGAGTACAGGTGGTACTCAGATATTATTTTAAAAAATGTTTTAGGGTGGTAGAAAGTGACAGAAGTTTGGGAGGCACTGATGAGGGTCAGGAGACATTTTCTTATTTGGTTTTAGTTATCAGGTGGGTAACTGGCTTGCTCAAATCTGTGGCCTCTTCCAGCCCAGAGGGTCTCTGTGCCCAGGAGGGAAGGCTCTGCTCAGGTCATCGTCCATGGCTGACTCCCTGCATCTCAGATAAACACTGAGACCCAGAGAAGGAGCCCAATGCCAGGGAATGGAAACAGTCCACACAGAGAAGGTGGGGGTGGCCCCTACACATGGACCCCTGGCTTGGCCCCAGATACCATCCCATACCAGGTTTGTAGGCAAGTGAAATGGGGTCTGGGGGCAAGTTTAAGGACAACATAAAGGGATAAAATCTCAGATGGAAAACGTTTTACCCATCATTTTGTTGCCTTTTTCCGTTTGTTTTTTGAGATGGAGTTTCTCTCTTGTCGCCTATGCGTGATCTCAGCTCACTGCAACCTCTACCTCCCAGGTTCAAGTGATTCTCCTGCCTCAGCCTCCCCAGTAGCTGGGATTACAGATGCATGCCACCATGCCTGGTGAATTTTTGTATTTTTAGTAGAGATGGGGTTTCACCATGTTGGCCAGGCTGGTCTCGAACTCCTGACCTCGGGTGATCTGCTCACCTTGGCCTCCCAAAGTGCTGGGATTAACAGGCGAGAGCCACCGTGCCTGGCCCATTTTGTTGTCTTCTATGGATTGTTTTCTGCTGGGAAAATTTCCTGATTGCCTTAAATCACCTGAAACATAGCTGTTTAGCAAGCTGTGTCCACTCAGATATATTTTGCTGGGCCTGTTTGTATGATTCTTTTTTTGTCTGTGTAATTAAACTTTTTTTTTAGATAATTGTAGATTACATGCAGTTGTAACAAATAACAAGAGAGATGCTATAATATGTGCCCTTTATCCTGTTTCCATTAGTGGACATCTTGCAAAACTATGGGATAATATCACAACTAGGAAACAGACATTGATACAGTCAAGCCACCAAGCATTTCCATCCCAGGGACTCCTCACGTTGAGCTTTTATAGCCACATTACTTCCTACCCCATGCCACCCCTGACCCCACACTCACTCACCTGCTCTATACTTCTATAATTTTGCCATCTCAAGAATCTTGTATAAAAGCAAGTAAATAATATGTAACTTTTTGTGCTTTTGTGGTGTTTGTTTTCCAGTCAGTATAATTCCCTGGAGCTTCATCCAAGATGGATGTATCAACAGTTCATTTCTTTTTGTTGCTGAATAATATTCCATGGCATAGATATGCCACAGTATTTAATCATCACCCATGAAGGACCTCTGTGCTTTTTCCAGTTTGGGCCTATTTGATAAAGCTGCTATGAACATTTTATGTACAGGTGTTTGTGGGAACATCACTTTTCATTTCTCTAGGAAAAATGTTCAAGAGTGAGATTTACCTGCCTGGCAAGACATATGTATATGTGTGTATATGTGTCATTTCATACATACATATGTGTGTGCATGTATGTGTATGTGTGCCATATTTTATATATATGCTTGTATGCATAATATTTCTCTGGATATATACTCAAGTGGGAAACCCTCATTGCCTATAGGGAAGGGTATTGGGTGATGGGGAGGGAGAGGAATCACTTTCACTTGGAACCCTTTTGAGCCTAAGTTTCAACCATCTGTCTGGATTACCTGTTGGAAAACAAATCAGTCTTGTGCAACCCACAAGACACCCACAGACTTCCTCACAAATACCCACTCTGAGGCTGCCTTTTCCGCACAAGTCTGTTTTTTGTTTCTTCAAAGGGAGCCCGTTGGAATTCCCCTCCCACAGCACCTGGTTCCACACAAGGCAGACCCTCACCCTCTTAGTTCTGGTGTCTCCGGAGATTTCCCCTAACACACACGTTCCCTGGTCTAGGGCTCTCAGGCTTTGAGGGTGATCCCAAACACCCCGCATCACCACCCAAAAGCCCCATGATCCCTGAGGGGCAGGCTCAGCCCATGCGGGCCTCGCTGAAGCCCAGTGCGGTGGCTATGCCCAGCCCAGGAGCCGCCGCCTCCAAAAGGCCTTCCGAGCCTGACTGACGTTTATAGTGGCATCGTTGTGTGTCTTCAGGTTACAGTCAGCATCCACTTCCTGCACTCCTTACACAGCCGGCCGGTAGGTACACCCTCTCCCCACCCTTTCCTGACCTCTCGCTAGGCTGGGCCTTCTCTGCAAGGCTAGATTCATATTTTAGCGGCACCAAGCAGTCAGGTGCCTGCTGACGCATGCCTTCATGCAACTCAAGACAAAGACAGCTAAAAGCCACAGAGCACAGCGCGGAATCTAAGGCTTTCCATTGGTGTGCGGGTGGATTCCGCGGTGCTGAACTTTCTTTTGTGGGTGTGGGGGCCGTGGAGGGGGTTGTTCTCTGGCAGAGTTGGCGCCCTAAATGACCTACGGGTAACCTCTAATGGCTTCCGCAGGGGGTGCAGTGCGGAGGACAAGAGCTTGGGGCTCTCTGGCTGAGTGATGTGGGAGCCATTCAACCGGTTTTTTCCTGGAGAAATGGGGATCTTAAGGCCTCTCTGGAAAGGGTGTGAGAGGGTCGAGGCGGAGGGGGCCCCGGACCTTCAGCGCATCAGCAAGTGGCTTCCCTTTGCGAGCCCGGGGTCCCTCTTCTGGGAAGCATGGATTGGGACAAGGCAGGCTCCGGTTTTCTGCATCCCAAATGTCCTGGAGCATGTGTCCCTTCCTTGCTGACCGTGGGTCCGGGCCTGAGCGCAAGGTCCAGAGCCGGTGGCCTGGCTCCACCGCCAGGGGCACAGACTGGGGCAGGATGCGTGCTGCGGGGCGCCCGGGGGCTCCCCCTTGGGCCTTCTAGGGTCTAGGGGTCTCCGCGGGCGCGCGCGCTCAGCCTCTCCTCTCGCGGGCACGCCCCAAGCCCTCTCCCTCAGTTCCAGGGGCCCGGGCGCGCGCCCATCCCCCAGCCCCGCGTTCCAGCGCGCGGGCCGGGCTGGGGGGTGGGGTCTCCGCGAGCTCGGCCCCCAGAGTTCCCGCGCTCGGGCCCAGGAAGCGGCCGCCGGCGGCGGCCCTCGCCCCGCCCCCGCGCTCATCACCTGCTGGCCCGGCGCGCGCGGGCGGGAGCGGAGGGCAACGAGGGCGGCGCGGGCGGCCGGGCGCAGGGTCGCGGGAGGTGACGCGCGGCGAGGATGGCGGCGCGGGGCCGGGGGCTGCTGCTGCTGGCGCTGTCGGTGCTGCTTGCGCTGGGCCCCTCCGCCGCTGCGGCCAAGCTCAACATCCCCAAAGTACTGCTGCCCTTCACGCGGGCCACGCGCGTTAACTTCACGCTGGAGGCCTCGGAGGGCTGCTACCGCTGGTGAGGCGCGCGGCCGGCCGGGCGGGCGGGCGGGGGCCGCGGGCCGGGCCGGGCCTTCGCGCTGAGAGGCTGGGCGGGCGCCTGGAGGCCGGCAGGGCCGGCAGGTGCGCGGCGCGCTCTCGCTGGGCGCTAGGCGGTGGCGGCGGGAGCGCGCGGGTCGCCACCACTGCTCATGTCATGGCGCCGGCTGGGCCTCCGCGCCGGTGAGGCGCGAGCAGAGCGGGCCCAGCCTGGCGGCGGTGACCCGCGTGTTCTGCGTTGTGCGGGAGGAGGGGTGGCCTGGGGAGCTCCATCTGGGACCGCAGGGCCCGGGCCCGCCTGACCCGAGAGGGGGCGCCGGGGCCATTGGGCCGCACTTCCCTTGTGTCTGGGATCCCGGCTCGGATTTGTCTGTGACCGCCCTCGCCCTGGCATGGGAAGTGGGTCAGTGGGAGACGAAGCGCAGCGCCTAGCGTCGCGGGTAGGAACGGAGACCCTGGAGGAAAGGAGTTTTGGAGGGAACCCCAGGGGCCGCTTTACAGAGGCGAAGTGAGGCGAGGCAAGCCGGCGCTTCCCCTCAGGCTGCCTCTAGTGGGTCCTGACGTTCCGGGCATTTCCATCACCCTCCCTCCCGGGTTGGGAGTTCTCCATGGGATCGGTTGCGAAGTGTAATCCTGTGGAACCACAAGGACCTATGAAACCAGAGACCGACACTGACAGGGCGGTGCGGTCCAGCCCTTACATTTTGCAGACCCGGGGAAATGGAGCTCCTGCCCCTGGCAAGGCTGCGTGGGCGCGACTGAACCCCCTCAGCTTCCCAGCCCAGCCCTGTTAGGGGTGAAAAGATGGGCTTCCGCCCTTCCTACCCCCAGGGTACTCCAAGGCTGGGTCAAGGTTGAGGCAGAACGAGGTGTGACCACGTGACAGAGAGAGCCATGTGTGTAAGCCTGGACATGTGTGTAAGTCTGAGTATTAGTCTGTGCGTGTATGTGTGATGCCTGAAGCTCAGACCAGCCAGCTTTCTCTGTTGCTTGCACTACTTGCCCTATTTCTTTTCTTTTCTTTTTCTTTTTCTTTCTTTTTTTTTTTTTTTGAGACAGAATTTTGCTTTGTTGTCTAAGCTGAAGTGCAGTGGTGCGATTTCGGTTCACTGCAACATCCACCTTCCGGGTTCAAGCGATTCTCCCGCCTCAGCCTTCCGAGTAGCTGGGATTACAGGTGCAGACCACCTGGCTAATTTATTTTTATTTTTATTTTTTAGAGACGGAGTTTCGCCCTTGTTGCCCAGGCTGGAGTGCAATGGCGCAATCTTGGCTCACTGCAACTTCCACCTCCCCGGTTCAAGCGATTCTCCTGCCTCAGCCTCCCGACTAGCTGGGATTATGGGCGCCTGCCACCACACCCAGCTAGTTTTTTGCATTTTTTAGTAGAGACGGGTTTACTATGTTGGCCAGGCTGGTCTCGAACTCCTGACCTCAGGCGATCCACCCACCTCAGCTTCCCAAAATGCTGGGATTACAGGCGTAAGCCACCATGCCTGGCTCGCCTGGCCAATTTTTGTATTTTTAGTAGAGACGGGGTTTCACCATGTTGGTCAGGCTGGTGTTGAACTCCTGACCTCAAGTGATCCACCTGCCTCTGCCTCCCAAGGTGCTGGGATTACAGGCGTGAGCCACTGCACCTGGCCTGCCCTATTTCTTTTTTGAAGGTCTCCTTCCTGAAATCAAGACGTACTAGGTCAGCCCATTGCATTTTGGGTTTAGTGCTTTATGCGCCTGGAGGCTCCTATTTCTGGCCTGATGTCAGAGGCTGAACTTGGACATTAGGTTTTCTGTATCCCAGTCTAAGACCTTGTCTTGTGTGGGAAAATCAGCTGTTAGTCAATACTGTGGCGGGGATACATGCTCATTCTCTTGTTGAAGTTGTCTGTACTCTTAGTATGTGGGCAAGAAAGAGGAAACTGGTTATTAAAAACAGCTTGTTTCAAGTGAATCCCTTTGGATATATTTGTGTGGTACTTTCTCTGAAATTCTATAGCTGTACTTTTTTTTCTTTTTCTAAACTAACAACACTTTTTCCCCCCAACGTCATTTTCTTCTCTGAGAGGAGCTGAAGGGTGTTGGTGAATTTTAATTTACTTGGTAGGAAAAAGGAAAAAAACATTCTTAATCTCTGATGCATCAGGGAAGTGATAAGTACCTTATAATGTGTTTGGCGTTGATCTGCAGTTTGTATTGCAGATGTGTGACTGCAGATGTGTGACTGCTATCCAAAGTGTCTTCTCAGAGGTGTTTGTGATTGTGGTTCCCCCTTAACTTGACAGGAAGACATTCTGTCAATCAAGCATTGAGAATATTTATTTTTAGTAGTGCTGTTCCTAGTGTAGTCATCTATTGCTGCAGTTTTGAAGAATCTCCTCTGGAGATTTTAAGAGCCGGACTATAGACATATATCCACAGTCCTCTAAACCTGGGAAGAACATTACCTCTTCATCCAGAGAGTTCATTGTTAAGTCTCTGAGACGAAAAAGAAAATGAGAATTCTGCCAGACCCTGTGGGAACATTTGCACATCCTTTGAATTTGCAGCTGAGCTCTAAGTTTACAGAAATCACTGTGTGTGCCTGAGCCAGCAGCAGCTTCATGTTTACTTTTCCTATTTTATTTTATTTTTTTATTTTATAGCATCAAAATTGGACAGTTTTAGGGCCAAGGGAACCTTAGAGGTCATCTGGTTTAAACATCCTGTGTTTCATATGGGAAAACCTGAGCCCCAGAAGGGGAAGTGATCTCTGGGAAGTTTTGTAGTGATGGACACTGAGTTGGAGCAGGAGCTGCTGGGATCCCTCCCTGTCCCATGCCATTAGACCTGGGGACTTGCAGCCTCTGGCTAATTTGCCAGGCTCTAATTGAGTCTCTCCAACTATACCCAGCCAGTACTGGTTTTGTGACAAGTTCCTGATTCCTTCTAGATATTTTGCATGATTGAAAGTGTTCCATAATTTATATTTCATTTGCTCCTTTTAAAGGTATCCTTTTATATACAAAATGACCTTATGTTGAAAACTGAGAGAACAGATGAAAAAAGAAATCATGCCATAATCTTCCAGCTGTAATACAATCACAGGCAGCATTTTGGTTTCTTTTCGGTCACTTATGTTTCCCCTCCTAGCTCCTTTCTTACATTGCCTTGAACCTGGTTATTTGGGCATCTCAGGAACCTCCTCCCCTGCCAACACTGGCTAGCACTGAAGCCTAAGCACTGCTCTGTTGCTGCTTCTTGAGGGCTCCGCATCTGAGCACCTTTCTGCTGGGTTGAAGTTGCCTCCTCACTGATTCTTTCCCTGCTGTGGAGTCCCAGGGTATTCTGGGTCCTCCAGCGGGGGGCCCTGTCTTGGAGAAAGTGAGTGGCTCAGATTGGTTTCCCAGGGACTGAGCCTGAGGCAGGATTCTGCTGCCCTTGGTTTACAGAGAAAGTGCTTTGTTGGGCAGCTGGGTAGGGAAGGGAGGCTGCCTGCAGGTTGTCCTGCCTTCAGGCGAAGGGACCAAGCTTTGAGCTTTTGTACCCACTGTCAGGCAGCCATTGGTTCCCCTGGGGAAGGGGATGTTGTGCCACCTCCCAGGCCTCTGGCAGAGACACCCTGTTTTGAATTATGACCTGCAGCTCCCCTGGCTGAGGTGGGGAGGGGATGTGGACCTGCCTGGTAAACAGCATTCAGACACAGCACGCACAGTGACTGCCATACAAGTGCACAGATTTCTCCTTTCCTGCCCCTGACAGTCTCTCCTGGGCACCTTGGAGCCACCTAATGTGTGTGCCAGGCCTGGTCCTGCACCAGGGTACACCCTCTCTTATGTGGTCTGGGGCACTTCTCAGTCACAGGTATAAGGATTCTCAAACAGGCAGATGGGAGCCCTTTCAGGGCCAGGGAGGGGACTGGTCCCTATGCTGTGGAGCTTGACCTTGGAGCGTACTATACCCCAGGCAGCTCAGATGACCCCTGGGGAGTCCCTCTTTGCTGAGGGGTGACTGTGAGAGGCCAGAGGCCAGCACTACCCTTGCATGTGGACGTCCTGGGTCCCTCTCCCTGCCCTGGCAGGGGAAGCTGCAGCAAGTCCCCTCACAGGCCTTCATGGGTGAAGTTGGTCAGGAAGGGTGAGGGATGCACGCTGAGCCAGGTCAGTGTCATCCAGCCCAACTGCCTTCTGCTGGGATCAGAGACCCTGAGCCTCTGAACAGGAGCAGGTCAGCAGGTCACATACTGGAAACTGCACAGGTGAGGCAGCAGGGCCTGTAAGACGTTGCACCATAGTCAAAATAAAAAATTCACAGAGTATAAACAACCCAAAAGAGGGAGTTGAATTTGACAGGAGGCCCCCAGTTTGCTCTTCTGTACCTCCTTCACTTGGCCTTGCCTGAGCCCACACTTGTACTTCTGCTGTCTTTGTTGAGAGCGTTTTCCCCTGTACCATACGATTTGTGTGCATGCTGCATCCCCACACACCTAGGCCAAATCTCTGTCTCCTTTCTTATACCCGGCCTTAGAGTCGCAGGCTTTGGTCGATTGTGTTATCTGGGCCTATTTGATGGCGTTTCTGGCAGTTAGAAGGTGGGATGGAGATACTAGAGCTCCCGCAGGGCCCGGAATAGGGCACACGGTGAAGACCCGTCCTGCCTAAGCACCAGGAGACAAGCACTGATGGACAACACATGTTTCACAGAGGAGGGCTGGAGAGTGACTGAATAAGAGGTGACTCTTTTTATTTTTTGAGATGGAGTCTCGCTCTGTTGCCAGGCTGGAGTGCAGTGGCGTGATCTCGGCACACTGCAGCCTCCACCTCCCTGGTTCAAGCTATTCTCCTGCCTCAGCCTCCGAAGTAGCTAGGACTACAGGCACACGCCCAGCTAATTTTTGTATTTTTAGTAGAGATGGGGTTTCACCATGTTGACCAGGATGGTCTAGATCTCTTGACCTTGTGATGTACCCGCCTCAGCCTCCCAAAGTGCTGGGATTACAGGCGTGAGCCACCACACCCAGCTGTCTTTGTTGAGCCAGGCACTTCTTGAGGCACTTTGTCTTACTATGAGCCAGGCACTTCTTGAGGTCCTGGGATGTGACAATGAAGCAGCAGGAGATGCCCTGCTCTCGGGGACTCACAGCTGATTGCCAGAGTTAAACGGTTAATTAAGATGAGATCTGTGGATGCATGTGAGGCAGGAGTAAGTTCTGAAGGAAACAGAACTGCAAGGCATGGAATGCGTTTTGGGGAGGGTGCTCAGCATAAGCCTCCTGGGAGTCGAACTAGGAGTGGAGTGGGGTTGAGTTGGAGGGGAAAGCAAGTGCAAAGGCCTGGAGGACAGATGGAGCTTGTCAGAAGTGCGCAAAGGCAGCACGTTTGGCCAGGGCAGGGGGGCTAGGAGGGAGGGTGGAGAGGTTGGCAGGGCGGGGCCATGTGGGACCTTGTGGGCTGTGGTTAGGAGACAGGAAGGAGAATGTCAGGTCAGATGTTGGGCAGGGTTAGACTGGGCCTGGTTTTGGGGCCTTGTACTCCCCAACCCTTGACGGTTGTTTGTAGCTGTGGCCCCTGCAGGGCTGGACTAGGCCTTGCTCAACTCCCTTCACCAAGCCTGCAGCAGGGAAGTGCCAGGAAGTGTCTGTGGAGCTGGGTTGACCTGGGCCTTGGGTGATTTTCTTCCTGCTTCCTTTGTGGGTCCCCCACTCTGCCTGAGCTCTGTCAGCCCCATGAGGTGGCTTCCACTCTGTAGACCCTGCATTTGGGCACCGTTAGGGGCTGAACCCTGCGGGTAGATGGGAGGTGGCCTGTGTCATCCACCACCCTCACCCATCCTCCTTCGTGCAACTCTCACTTCTCTTTTCTTTCACTGTTGCTTTCTGGCGTGACCCAGATCCCTGAGTTCCCCTATGGCCTGCCCACCTCCTGTTCCTGTGTTGTGAAGAGTGGGGAGCACCCCCTCAAAGGCATTGCCTGCCAGACACCAGCACATTCTGTGTGCCAGTGGAGCCTCATGCGACAGTGGGAATGAGAAAGATTCACTCTCTCAAAACTCACTGTCAGTCCTTTAATTTTCCTCAAAATAAAAGTTTTCTTCTGGTGTCCATATGTGGTTTACATATTTTTTTATTTGAAATTGTGGTAAAATATATATAACATATAATCGACCTCCTTAACCATTTTTAGGTACAGAGTTCTGTGGCATGAAGTACATTCACAATTGTTGTGCAGCCACCTCCACCATCCACCTTCAGAACTCTTTCATCTTCCCAAATGGACACTTCATACCCATTAAATAGTAACTCCCTATTTTCTCCTGCTCAGGCCTTGGCCAACACGGTCTTTTCCTTGCACTCTTTGATGTTTGCCTGTTTCCCAAGAGAACAGGCAGACTCCCAGAGTCTTTGTAGGCAGCAGCTTCCCCCCAGGACCTACTGACACTGCTTTGAGTCATCTGGATGGATGGCAAACGCTATGAGATTTTTATTTACACTAGTGTATAAGGTTTCCTTTTTTTTTTTTTTTTTTTTGAGACAGAGTCTCGCTCTGTCGCCCAGTCTGGAGTGCAGTGACGCCATCTCACTGCAAGCTCCGCCTCCCGGGTTCCTGCCATTCTCCTGCCTCAGCCTCCGGAGTAGCTGGGACTACAGGTGCCTGCCACCACGCCCAGCTAATTTTTTGTATTTTTTTTAGTAGAGACAGGGTTTCACCATGTTAGCCAGGATGGTCTCGATCTCCTGACCTCGTGATCTGCCCGCCTTGGCCTCCCAAAGTGCTGGGATTACAGGCGTGAGCCGCTGCTTTTTTTTTGAGATGGAGTCTCACTCTGTCGTCCAGGCTGGAGTGCAGCGGCACGATCTCCGCTCACTGCAAGCTCCGCCTCCCGAGTTCACGCCATTCTCCTGCCTCAGCCTCCTGGTAGCTGGGACTACCAGCACACACCAACACGTCCAGCTAATTTTTGTATTTTTAGTAGAGACGGGGTTTCACCATATTGGCCAGGCTGGTCTCAAACTTCTGACCCTGTGATCCGCCCACCTCGGCCTTCCAAAGTGCTGGGATTACAGGCATGAACTACTGCCTGGCTTTTTTTTTTTTTTTTTTTGAGGTGGAGTCTTGCTCTATCACCCAGGTTGGAGCGCAGTGGCCTGGTCTCGGCTCACTGCAAGCTCCACCTCCCAGGTTCACGCCATTCTCCTGCCTCAGCCTCCCAAGTAGCTGGGACTACAGGTGCCTGCCACCATGCCCAGCTAATTTTTTGTATTTTTAGTAGAGACAGGGTTTCACCATGTTAGCCAGGATGGTCTCAATCTCCTGACCTCGTGATCCACCCACCTCAGCCTCCCTTTTTTTTTAAATTGAGACAGAGTCTCGCTGTATTGCCTGGGCTGGAGTACAGTGACGCGATCTTGGCTCACAGCAACCTCTGCTGCCCGGGTCGAAACGATTCTTCTGCCTCAGCCTCCTGAGTAGCTGAGATTACGGGCACTTGCCACCATGCCCGGCTCATTTTTGTGTTTTTAGTAGAGACGGGGTTTCGCCATGTTGGCCAGGCTGGTCTTGAACTCCTGACCTCAGGTGATCTGCCCTCCTCTGCCTCCCAAAGTGCTGGGATTACAGGTGTGAGCCGCTGTGCCTGGCCAAGGTTTCCTTTTAAAGTAATTTTTTAGTAAAGAAGAATCCATTTAAAACAATAATAAGAAAAGGGCTGAGCGCGGTGGCTCGTGCCTATAATCCCAGCACTTTGGGAGACTGAGGCAGGAGGATCACTCAAGCTCAGGAGTTTAAGACCAGCCTGGGCAACATAGCAAAACCCTGCCTCTACTTAAAAAAAAAAAAAAAAAAAGTTGGGTGGGGCTCAGGCATCTGTGGTCCCAGCTACTGCGGAGGCTGAGGCAGGAGGATTGCTTGAACCCAGAAGGTCAAGGCTGCAGTGAACCATGATTGTACCACTCTACTCCAGCCTGGGCAACAGAGTGAGATCCTGTCTATTAAAAAAATTAGGCCAGGTGCGGTGGCTGGCCAGATGCAGTGGCTCATGCCTGTAGTCCCAGCACTTTGGGAGGTCGAGGAGGGCGGATCACCTGAGGTCAGGAGTTCGAGACCAGCCTGGTCAACATGGTGAAACCCCGTCTCTACTAAAAATACACACACAAAAAAAACTGGGCGTGGTGGCGGGCACTTGTAATGCCAGCTACTTGGGAGGCTGAGGCAGGAGAATTGCTTGAACTTGGGAGGCAGAGGTTGCAGTGAGCTGAGATTGCACCACTGCACTCCAGGCTGGGTGACAGAGCGAGACTCCGTCTCAAAACAAACAAACAAACAAACAAACAAAAAACTGTCTCAAATAAATAAGTAAATAAACGAAGACAAGTGGTACCTGGATGTGACTGGGCTAAGACAGGTGTCCAACCAAGAGGAGCCTAATGGTGGGGAGGGGCTGTCGGCAGGCGCAGGTGTCTTGGCAGCTGCCCCTGCTGGCCAGAGCCTGCAGGTCCAGAGGCAGGGTCTTCCAGTGTTGCAGAGGAGATGGGGTGGTGACCAAAGTGGGGGGGATGGACAGAGGGAACCAAGATGAAAAAACCAATTTTTCTGTTAATCCCTTTGCATACTATGCCCCCACTTAATCCTAAAAATGAACAATAAACTCCTTTGGTATGAATGACTGCACTCCACAAATGAGAAGCCTGGGACCAAGAGCCTCACAGCTGGTTAGTGGCAGAGCTATGTTCAAAACCAGCCTCAGATCCAGAGCCACACTCACTCTCAGGTGCCTGGGGAAATGTGCCACCCTTCTCAGATGATTGTTGGTTTACCCAGTTTCCTTCAGCTGGGTTTTAAAACTTCAATAGTACTTTTATTTTTTTGAGACAGGTTCTTGCTCTGTCACCCAGGCTGGAGTGCAGTAGCATAATTATAGCTCACTGTAACCTCAAACTCCTGGGCTCAAGTGATCCTCTTGCCTCAGCCTTTAGAGCAGTTGGGACTATAGGTGTGAGCCACCACACCCAGCTAATTTTTAAAATTTTTATTTATTGTTTTTATTTTTTAGAGACTCACTATTGCACAGGCTAGTTTCAACCTCCTGGCCTCAAGCAGTCCTCCTACCTTGGCCTCCCAAAGTGCTAGGACTAAAGGTGCATGCCACCACACCTGGCTAATTTTTTTTTTTTTAGGAATGGGGTCTCACTATGTTGCCTAGTCTGGTCTCAAACTCCTGGTCCCAAGTGATCCTCCTACCTTGGCCTCCCAAAGTGTTAGGGTTACAGGCATAAGCCACCATGCCTGGCCCAATGGTGCTTTTAAAAATCAGTATTGGCCAGGCACGGTGGCCCACACCTGTAATCCCAGCACTTTGGGAGGCCAAGGCGGGCAGATCACCTGAGGTCAGGAGTTTGAGACCAGCCTGACCAGTATGGAGAAACCCCATTTCTACTAAAAATACAAAATTAGCTGGGCATGGTGGTGCATGCCTTTTCCTAGCTACTCTGGAAGCTGAGGCAGGAGAATCACTTGAACCCAGGAGGTGGAGGTTGCGGTGAGCTGAGATTGTCCCATTGCACTCTAGCCTGGGCAACAAGAGTGAAACTCTGTCTCAAAAAAAAAAAGAAAAAGTAAAAGAAAAAAAATCAGTAATAGCTGGGCGTGGTGGCTCACACCTGTAATCCTAGCACTTTGGGAGGCCAAGGCGGGTGGATTGCCTGAGCTCAGGAGTTTGAGACCTGCCTGGGCAACACGGTGAAACCCTGTATCTACTAAAATACGAAGAAAAAAAAAAGAAATTTGCTGGGTGTGGTGGCGGGCACCTGTAGTCCCAGCTACTCAGGAGGCTGAGGCAGGAGAATTGCTTGAACCCGAGAGGCAGAGGTTGCAGTGAGCCTAGATCGCACCACTGCACTCCAACTTGGGTGACAGAATGAGACTCCATCTCCAAAAAAAAAAAAAAAAAAATAGTGTTCAGGATACATTTGGAGGTGGGGGCTGATTCAGGTGGATGTTAAAGCCATCTTCTGCTTGGGTCTGGAGGCAGCACCAGGTAAAGGTGGGAAGCCTGTGGCCTTGTTTTGAACTCCATGTATCCTAGCACAAGGGATCAGGAGAGTGTCCAGACCAGGGGTTCTGAGCTAGACTACCCTAAGGCCCGTCTAGGGTTGTGGCTTCATGAAGGTCAGTTAACATCCATGCAAAGGATTCCTCATGTATCAAATGGGGGTTTTAATAGGGTTGTTGGGAAGCAAATGAGATGTTTATGATATGTTTCACTCTGTGATTGACACATAATAATGCATAGAATAAATGAAAGTTTCAAGATCAGTGCCGGCATGGTCAGGTTCTGGTGAAGGCTGTCTTCTAGGTTTTAGACTGTCCACTCCTTGCGACATCTTCGCGTGGTAGGAAGGGATGAGCAGCTCTGTGGGACCTCTTTTACAAAGGCACTTAGTCCATCCATGAGGACTCAGACTTCATGACCTAATCACACACCAAAAGCCCCACCTGCTAACACGTGTCATCACCTTGGAGGTGAGGATTTCAACATCTGAATTTTGGGGTTACGCAGACATTCAGACCATAGCAGACGGGCACCCATAGAAAAGTTGAGTGTTGTTACTGAAAGGTATGTGGAAGCAGGCAGCCCAAACCCAACACGTGTCCCCCACAGAAATGACACTCACAGGTTGGCCGCTTGCCTGTTGACAGTTGTTTGTGGGAAGGGCGGGGGAGGCCTGCAGACCCCGGGCTTACAGAGGAGCTGGTGTGATGAGGGAGGACATTGAGCAGAACAGAGTCAGGTGCCTTTGAGGAGGCAGCCTGGCCGTGTGACAGCACCAGAGCTCAGTCTCAACAGCCGTCAGGTGGGCACACGAGACCTGCTGTTGCACAGAGCTTTTGGGATGCTCTGAAAACACTTACAAAGCATGCAGCCCTAGATGCCTTCTGTTCCACTTGGTACATTTGATAAAATTAAGTTTGTAATTAAAAACCTTTTTTTTTTTTTTTTTTTTTTTTTTTTTTTGAGACAGGGTCTCTCCCTGTCACCCAGGCTGGAGTGCAGTGGTGCGACCTCAGCTCACAGCAACGTCTGCCTCCTGGGTTCAAGCAATTTTCCTGCCTCAGCCTCCTAAGTAGCTGGGATTACAGGTGCATGCCACGATGCCTGGCTAATTTTTGTATTTTTAGTAGAGATGGGGCTTCACCATGTTGGTTAGGCTAATCTTGAACTCCTGATCTCGTGATCCGCCTGCCTCGGCATCCCAAAGTGCTGGGATTACAGGCGTGAGCCACGGCGCCTGGCCTAAAAACCTTTTTATAAAGAAAACTTTAAGCCCAGATGGCCTTGTCTATAAATTCTGTGAAACATTTAAGGAAGAAATGATACAGGTTCTTTACAGACTCTCAGGAGAAAGAGAAGGAGCAGTTGTTTCCTAATTCACTTTTATGAGGCCAACATTACACTCATTGCAAACCAGATAAAAGCATTATAAGAAGAAAAAAAAAAAACCCACAGGCCAAAAGCACATTTTAAAAAAATACTAGTTAATCAAATCCAGAAAAATAAACAAGACTAATATATGATCACCAAGTAGGGCATATCCCAGGAATACAAGGTTGGTTCAATATTGCAAAAAAATCAGTGTAATTACCATATTAACAGAATTAAGAAGAAAAGCCATATACTTGTTTCCATGAATGAACATTCACCACCCACACATGATAGAGCCCATGCCTGCCTGTCCTTAAAGTCTCTGCTTGCACAGTGCCCCTTCAGTGATGCCTCCTCTTGAGTGTCCATGGAAGATGGCAGCCCTGGCCCTCCCAGCGTTTTATCTGTCTTTAGCCATTACTAAGATCCCATCTTCACTCACTCATTTTGTCTGTTCTTGTTCTTCCACTAAACTGAAAGCTCCATGAAGGTAGAGGTTAATGTGTAGTCTGTACTTAGTTGTGTCCTCAGCACCTAGAACACTACCTTAAATACCACGAATAGCCCAGTATTTATGGTTTCAGTAAGTGGATGAATGCCTTAGAGGCCCCATGGAGGACCAGCAGTGCCATGGGAGCTGATAGGAGGGGCATGGGTGATGCATGGAAGAGTTGCCGTGTTTGGTGAGCGGAGAAGGTTGGATAGCATACCTGTGGGTCAAGAGGTCATGTGAGGTGGAGGGACCAGTATCAGCAGAGGGAGAGGTGGAGAAGCTAGGAGGGAGGGAGGAGTGGGAGGCAGGGGCTTCAGAATAGAGGTTGGACTTGATGGCAGGTGATTCAGGCTCTTTCCAGCGGTGCAACCTTGGGCCAGTAACCCTGTTTTAGGCCTGAATCTTTGGTCCAGGCTTTAAGGATGCCTTGGTGGTGTGATTGGGAGGCCTGTGAAGAGGGCCCTGACCCTAGGGCTTTAGGGTCAGGCTTCAGGGAAGAGGAAGGACAGGTTCAAGCAGGAATCATCACAATGCCTTGAACTTCTGGGCTTAGGCCATCCTCCTGCATAATTGGAACTATAGGCACAAGCCACTGTGCCCAACTTTTCTCCCTTCTTTAAAAAGTAAAGTTCTTATGGTCAGAATCATGCCAAACATTGCAGGACCACAACTCTTTCATTTGGGAGCCCCCTCCTTTTTCCTGGATCTGAGAGCTGTGACAAGAGCTTTATATATATATTATCTCAGCCCAATGCTTTGCGTAGGTGCTATTTTCATTCCCATTGTGCAGATGAGGATGTGGCAGCCCAGGGAGGTTAGCTCGTTTGGTCAAGGTCACACAGCTGGTGAGTGGTAGCACCCATCTGTCTTATGACCTCCCATTCCACAGATACCAACAGATGAGAGAATTGAGTGAGCCATGTCCCCATCACTGAGGGCTACTTGCTGCACTGCACGAGGGGTCCCTGGGAAAGCCACACGCACCACTCCCAACTGTGAAGCCTGCCATGTGTGCCGGGTTGGGGGTGGGAGGGTGTGGGGCGGAGGTGTTGGTAAGTGGGAGGTTGGGGCAGATATGCCGCCCACCTGCTGAGGTGCAGGGAAGAACAGCAGGTGTGCAGGCAAGAGGACCAAGTGTCCTTCTAGAGGAGTGGCTATTCATTTAGACTGGATGGGCTGGGGAGGGCTTTTCCGCAGAAAAGTCTCATGAGCCCGACTCTGTTTCTTTGGCCAAACCTGATGTGGAATCCAAGTGAATTGGGCTATGTGCGGGCTGACCCGGCTTCGGTGGGTGGCAGGTGAAAGTGTCGGCATCTCAGCCAGTGAGCCCTATGTGCAGATCCTGCCTTTTCTGCTTAGTGAGGCCCTGCATGTCCTTGAGTGCTGTGTCTTCAGACCCAGTTTTGAGTATGGGCTGAGCGGCTGCATGGGCCACCTATGGCCCAGAGCCTGTACCGGTCAGGGACTATGTGAGTTGTTGTAGCCATGTGCCTCTTCCAGCGGTTCCTCTGTTCCTCACGGTAGGTCCCAGCCACCCAGGGAGAGGCCTGTCTGGTGTTTAGAGTTCCTGATATCAGTGTAGGACATTGCCCTGCCCCTGTGCTCCCAGAAATTGGAGAATGGCAGCTTTTATCAGACTCCATACCAGAGGGAAGGCATGGCTGGCGCTGCGGGGCTCAGTTCCCCTCTTCCCTGGACCCACGCTTCCCCAATGTATGCCTCAGTAGTGGGTGGTGGGGACTGCAGTCACTTCATTGCCACCATTAAAATGCTGCTGCTTTTATGTACTACCTATACTGGAATTTACTGAACATTTCCTTCAAAATGACTCACTTTTTAAAAAACATTGACATTATCTTTCGTATTAACATTTATGAGCTCATGATTTTGGTACATTTGTTTTTCCTAAAACACTTAAATGAATATGTAATATTTAAAATGCATAAGTCGGTTAAAAAATAGTTCATCTGTGCATCATCTAAACTGGTGGTAGGTGTGTCATATCCTGGGGAAAATGCTCCTGGAATGGGAGAGGTATCTGGTCTGGAGTCACCAAGGTCTGGCTGGGATAGCTGGCCATGCTGGTGACAGCTGTGTGGCTTTGGGCAAATTACTTAACCTCTCTGAGCCTCAGTTTGGTTTTCCCATGTAGGGCTGGTGGAGGATTCAGTGATAAATAGAAGTGTTTAGCTCTGGGCCTGACACATGGTGCCCTTTCCTTTCCTCAGTTGCCCTTCTCATTTCTTATACCCTCCCTGATTAAGGGTTTTCTGAAGAAACATAACCAATAGGACATATATATCATATATATAGCTCATATGCATATATTCAGTAGGCTATATGTATAGCCTATATATATATATATCTTATACACACACCCCCTTCGTATGTATATGAGAGATTTAGTATAAGGGATTGGTTTACATGATTATGGAGGCTCACAAGTCCTAAGAGCTGCATTCAGCTGGAATCTCCGGAGAGCTGATGATTTAGTTTTAGTCTGAAGGCCAGCTGGCTCAAGACTCAGAAGAGCCTGTGTTTCAACTCGAGTCTGAAGGCAGGGACACTGACATCCCCATTCGATGACTGTGAGGCCCAGAGTGAGATTTCTCTCTCGCTCAGGCTTTTTGTTCTGTTTAGGCTGTTACCTGATTAGATGAGGTCCACCCACATTAGGGGGCATCTGCTTTACCCAGGCCACAGATTCAAATGCTAATCTCGTCCAGAAACACCCTCAGAGAAATGGCCAGAATAATGTTTGACCGAATATCTGGTCACTCTGTGGCTCAGTCAAGTTAACGTGTAAAGTTAATCATTACACTCCGCCAGCACACTTTTATTTTTAATAAAAAACGGTCCTTAAATATCTCAGTGCTCTCCAGAAACGAGCTGTTCCTGCCTGCCCTCACATGTCTTATCTCCTCCTGCACTGCCTGTCTCTCTGGCTGGGTTGGTTTGATCAACTACCATGTCTGTGAAGAATTACCCTCCATGTAGATGTAATCTTCGCTCCCTAGATCCTGGAAACAGAAACGTTCCCGGATTGCATATGACTGGCCAGCTCTTTAATTCCCAGCATGGGAAAGAGCCAGCCTGAATCTCCAGGAACACCTATGGAGTTTTTCTAAGGCCCATCCTGGAAAGCTGTGAGGTACAGAGACAGCCCTTAGGAGGGAGGGCTCTTCTGCGTGGCCACAATAGCAGAAAGCATAAAGGCTTGGAACCCCTTTGTCCTAGCCTGGCCTCCGTGGCCTTAAACCAGTCCCATTTTCCTAAGCCTTAGTTTACCGATCTGTGAGATGAGGACATAGCAGTAGTTCTCTAAGTTATAACTAACATTATAACTTAGTTATAACTAACATTATAACTTAGTTATAACTAACATACATTAGGGGGAAGATATTTTTATTTAGAAGTTAGAATAACATAGAAAAGAAATAACAATATAATGAATACCCATATTCCTACCATCAGGATTAGCCATTGTGTAACAACCTATATTGATTTCCAGTCTTTTTTTTAAAGAAAGAAAACCTCGGTGGCTCAAGCCTGTAATCCCAGCACTTTGGGAGGCCGAGACGGGCGGATCACTAGGTCAGGAGATCGAGACCATCCTGGCGAACACGGTGAAACCCCGTCTCTACTAAAAAATACAAAAAACTAGCCGGGCGAGGCGGCGGGCGCCTGTAGTCCCAGCTACTCGGGAGGCTGAGGCAGGAGAATGGCGTAAACCCGGGTGGCGGAGCTTGCAGTGAGCTGAGATCCGGCCACTGCACTCCAGCCCGGGCGACAGAGCCAGACTCCGTCTCAAAAAAAAAAAAAAAAAAAAAAGAAAGAAAACCTTCTGGATAAAAGTGAATTCCTCCTTACTGCCCCCACCATTTCCACTTCCACCCTCTCTACTTTGAGTTTGGTGCAAACCTTTCCCTCTGTAATTCTCTGGCAGACATTTTCTGTTGTGCTTTTTCATCTAGCGTTACACACCCCTGTGAGGAAGGCAGGGTGTGTGGGGGCCCTGCCTTACAGATGAGAACGGAATTGGTGGCTGTTGTGGTTCTTTTGTGTCCCTTAAAGACATGCCCAAAGCTATGGGTGGGCTCAGAATGCCCGGGAAGGAAGTCAGATAACTGAAAGGAACACTCACACTAGTCACAGGAAAACCAGCCTGAGCTGCCTGCAGCCTCCGGGAGGTGTTGGGATGGGCTGCCCCTGCTTCCGATGAGGGTCCTGACCCAGAGAGAGCAGGCCCCAGAGGAGCGGGGATCTGTGGAGGCTGGACGTGGCCCGGTCTGCTTGTGAGGAAGCCCTGGGAGGATGGAGTCTCACTTCTGCTGTACAGAGCTCAGCCAGCTGAAGAGGGGATGCAGGGACCAAGCCCCATGCCCTGGGGCCTGAGGGGTGGGAGCCACCTTAGATGGCTGAGGCCAGCCTTCCCAGGCCAGGCCAGGCTGCTTTCTCTCTCCCCCAGGCTCTGAGTGTTGAGAGGAGGGACTTTCTTAAGGTCACAAGAGCACTCAGCACCCGCTGCCTCCCAAGTAGAGCCTGGGCAGAGGTCGGAGGTGTCCACAGAGACCCCAGGACATGAGAGCCCTGCACCTGCATGGCCCTCCACCAGGAGGCCAGGCCTCAGAGCCAGGTCAGCATTGGAACCACTCACCATGTGAACGAATGTCAGTGTCCCTCCAGACTCATGTGTTGACACCTCATCCCCAAGGCGATGGCATTTGAGGTGGCACCTTTGGGAGGTGATGGGGTCATGAAGGTGGGGCCCTCATGGTTGAGATTAGTGCCCTTATACAAGAGGCCCCAGAGAGCTCCCTCGCCCTTTCTGCCATGTAACAACAGTGGGAAGACAGCAGGCATGACCCAGAAAGTGGGTCCTCACCAGACACCCAGTATGCCAGCTGATCTTGGACTGCCAGCTTCCAGAACTGTGAACAATACATTTCTGTTGTTGGAAAAACCCTGTTTGTGATGTTTCGTCATGACAGGCCCAACAGACTAAGACGTGTGACTGTGAGCTCTGAAAATGCAGCCAGTACTACATGTCAGAAGCATGATATTTAGGATGTGTTGGGGTAAATCACATGTTTTCTTAAAAATATGACTTTTTAGTAGGAATTTAAAAGTATGGAAGGAACAGGCAGAGCGCAGAGGACTTTTAGAGCAGTGGTGCTGTTCTGAAAGATACTGTCATGGCAAGTGTGGGCCGTTATGCATATGTCCAAACTTATAGGACATGGGATGCCAAGTGTGCACCCTCATGTCAGCTGCAGGTGTTCTGAGTGACTGTAAGGTCACCACAGGCTCCTCCATTGCAACCAATACACCACTGTGGTGGGGATGTTGAGGGAAGTGTTGTGTATACATGGGGCAGGGTTTGTACGTGAAATCTATACTTTCCATTCAGTTTTGCTGTGTACCTCAAACTGCTTTTAAAAAACAAGGTTTATTAAAAATTAATCTCACCTGTTACTTTTTTTTTGACGGAAAATGAAAACGTGGCCTGTGTTACACGTCTGTTGTGCAGGGCTATCTCAGGCTTGTATGGGTCCTTAATGTAGCCCTGCAACATGGACATGAAAGGTGTGGTGACTGCAGCCGGGCTCTGCAGGCTGTCTGGGCATCTCAGTGGCAGCCCAGGGAAGAGCTTGGGGAGTTTTACAAGGAGAATTTCAGGCTTCTTTTACTTGGATAGGAAGAGCTCTGTTTGCATTTATTGCCTGTGTCTGAGATTAATATACTGCTGTTATGAAGCAAGAAAAGGTGGTTTTCTCTATTTTGTTGAGGAGAGAGAGGCTAGGAGAGGGTGTGGGATTTACAGGCCAGACCAGGACTCCAGATCCCAGTTCCCAGGGGCCATTGAATGATATATACCCAGTGTTTTTAAAAGTGGAGTGGGAATTGATGACTTCTCTTCCCCCACCCATAGACTTTATTTTCTTTATTCTTTATATTTATTCATTTATTCTAATTGTTTGTTTGCTTGAGACGGGGCCTCATTCTGTCACTCAGGCAGAGTGCAGTTACACAATCATAGCTCACTGCAGCCTTGAACTCCTGGGCTCAAGCGATCCTCCCACCTCAGCCCCCCATGTAGCTGGGACCACAGATGCACACCACCATAACTGGCTAATTAAAAAAATTTTTTTTGGTAGAGATGGAGTCTCACTTTGTTGCCCAGCCTGGTCTCGAACTTTTGGGCTCAAATGATCCTCCCACCTCAGCCTCCCAAAGTGTTAGGATTACAGGCATGAGACACTGAAGCAGAGTAGACTTTTTTTTTTTTTTAAAAGCAGTTTTAGGTTTACAGCAAAATTCAGTAGAAAGTACAGGCTCCTTTTTCTGTCCCCAGATTGAATCTAGGACCCAGGATTTGTTGTTTCCTTAGCCTCTGCTGCCCCATGTGAATTTTCTGATTTGTCCTTGTTTCTACACTCTGTTTTGTGTACTTGTGTGTGGGAAGTTTAAAGCCCTTCGAAAAATACCATAGGGCCTTAGTGCTGTCAACAGTTGGATGGTTGGACGGAGTGTTTCCAGCGGGCACGGGCCCGGTTCACAGGCACCTGCTTCTTGTCTCCTTTGCGTGCTTGTGCCTGCCTTGCTCTGTTCGTCGACTCTGTGCCGTGCTATTTTCCTGGAAGAAATCCACAAGGGGCCACAGACACACTTCCTCTGGGGTGTAGATTGCTTTCCTTCACTGACGGGTGCAGCTCATTTTCCGTGAACTTCCAAGGTCCATCTGCAGGCCTCCTGCTGCAGCCCACTGTGGCCAGGTGGTGTTGGAGTGGTCAGTGTGCTCAGGTGTGTTGGAAGGGGCCTTGTGCTGGCTTGGCCCAGCGAAGACACTTGGCGTTCAACCAGAAGGCAGGACATCTACCTGGGTGTGTTCTCCACCATTGCCTTTTTTTTTTTTTTTTTTTTTTTTTTGAGGCGGAGTCTCACTCTGTTGCCCAGGCTGGAATGTAATGGCTCAATCTTGGTTCACTGCAGCCTCCGCCTCCCGGGTTCAAGCGATTCTCCTGCCTCAGCCTCCTGAGTAGCTGGAATTACAGGCACCTGCCACCAAGCCTGGTTAATTTTTTGTATTTTTAGTAGAGATGGGGTTTCACCAAGTTGGTCAGGCTGGTCTCGAACTCCTGACCTCTGGTGATCTGCCCACCTCCACCCCCCAAAGTGCTGGGATTACAGGCATGAGCCACTGCGCCTGGCCATGCACCATTGCTTTTTGACACCAGGCAGTTTCTGACAAGTCTCCTTCAGAATACTCGTGGCTGTGGGTGTTCCATTGAGCTCAGGCAAAGTTGGGGAGGATGCGGAGACCCCAGAGTGTCTGCTCTGTGTCAGGTGCTGTGCCGGGTGCAGCTCCGAGAGACAAGCGCCAGGCACGGCTTAGTGGCCCCTCCTGGGGCCTTGGTCACACTATAAGCTCTCTAAGGGCAGCATGGCCGGCTGCTTCCCATGGCCCTGCTTCATCCCAGGTTCCGTGTGGCATTCTTTTGGAGGCCCTGTACACTAGACCTGAGTGCCTGTCTATAGACAACACATGCTAGCTGGGCACACTCAGTGTGGAGTCTGCTGTCCTCTACCTCTCGTCCCCTTCTCACCTGGGCCTGGGATAGTTATCCTGGGCCATGGATGGAAAAACTGAGGTGCTGACACCAGATAGCTTTCCCCATACATTCCTGTTATCCTTCCTCCTGTTATCCTCCCTGGGGAAATTGGCTCACAGACATCTGGGCTTATTTGTGGATGTGTTTATCTGTCTTTCTCCCATCTGTGGCTGTAATAATATCCGCTCCGCAGGCACTGGGAGCTCATGATTGTGGTTATCATTATGGGTTAGTGGAACCCGTCGGGGTTGGAAGCTGATGCCCGGAGCCTGCTGTGTTCCAGGCCTGGGCTAGAGGTTGGTCGAGATGCCTGTGCCCCCTCCCTGTTCAACGTGCTGCTCATGGGATCCCTTGAGCAGCTTTCCTGCTGGTACTGAACGACTCCCACATCTGCAGGAGTCTTGGATGGTGGCCATCTGTTGAACCTTGAGGTCATTTCCAGGTGTGAGGTCTCCTGTTTGAATTGCTCCATGGGGACTGTGTGCACAGGCCCGGAGCCCTCAGCTTGTGGAGGTCTTAACTGGAGAGGCCTCGGCAGGGCCCCACGTCTCCTCAGGGTTTGAAGCTGTGTTAGGCGATCCACCTCAATTCTGTCTTTGGGTCCAGGACTGTGCCCTAGACGGGAGCCACAGCCTGATGTCTGGACCCCGCTGTGCCTTGTGGTGCAGCTCCAGAGAGTAAATGCTGTCTTCTTCCACTGCAGGTTGTCCACCCGGCCGGAGGTGGCCAGCATCGAGCCGCTGGGCCTGGATGAGCAGCAGTGCTCCCAGAAGGCCGTGGTGCAGGCCCGCCTAACCCAGCCTGCCCGCCTCACCAGCATAATCTTCGCAGAGGACATCAGTAAGGGCTGAGTACTGTTTGTGATCCCCAGTGGGAGTCAGAGACAGGGAAACGCCCATTGAGACTCAGGGTCCCAGAGGCCTACCTGAGCCCATGGCAGGGCTTTCTCTTGGTGGGTGGCAGGACACCCAGGCAGGAGACAGGCACCCAGCAGGCAACACCCATCCTGGGCCTTGTGCCAGCACTTTGTACTGTGTTCCCTTTTTGTGGAGGCTGGCTTGCTAAATTTCTAAATTATTATTTGTTACCTAAATAACTTTTTTTTTTTTTTTTGAGACCGAGTGTCACTCTTGTCCCCCAGGCTGGAGTGCAGTGGCGTGATCTCAGCTCACTGCAACCTCTGCCTCCAGGGTTCAAGTGATTCTCCTGCCTCAGCTTCCCAAGTAGCTGGGATTACAGGCGCCTGCCACTACACCTGGCTAATTTTTGTATTTTTAGTAGAGACGGGGTTTCATCACGTTGGCCAGGCTGGTCTCGAACTCCTGACTTCAGGCGATCCACCCACCTCGGCCTCCCAAAGTGCTGGGATTACAGGTGTGAGCCACCACGCCCAGCCCTAAATAACTCTTAATGGGTATCAACTCATTACTATGACAGTTATCCTAATCTATGAAATCACTCCTTTTCATTCCCCATACCTAATTTATTATATTGGTTGTAAAATAGTTTGACAACAACAATATAATTTTCTATCATGCTTTTCCCTACTTAGATTATAGGACATGTTCCATTTTACGATACGATGATTTTTTTTTTTTTTTTTTTGAGACAGAGTCTTGCTGTGTCACCCAGGCTGGAGTGCAGTGGCGCGATCTCGATTCACTGCAACCTCTGCTTCCCAGGTTCAAGTGATTCTCCTGCCTCAGCCTCCTGAGTAGTTGGGGCTACAGGCATGTGCCACCATGCCCAGCTAATTTTTGTATTTTCAGTAGAGACGGGTTTCAGCAAGTTGGCCAGGCTGGTCTCGAACTCCTGACCTCATGATCTGCCCACCTCAGCCTCCCAAAGTGTTGGGGTTACAGGCGTGAGCCACCGTGCCCGGCCCATATAATGATTTTTAATGCTAAATAATATTCTCTTTTTTTGTTGCTGTTTTGAGACAGTGGCTTACTCTGTCACCCAGGCTGAAGTGCAGTGGCTCCAACACTGCTCACTGCAGCCTCAACCTCCTGGACTCAGGCAATCCTCCTGCCTCAGCCTCTCAAGTATTTAATAGTTGGGACCACAGGTGCATGCCACCATGCCCAGCTAATTTGTAAAATTTTTTGTGGATAGTTGGGGTCTCCCTATGTTGTCCAGGCTGGTTTCAAACTCCCGGGCTCAAGCAACCCTCCTGCCTTGGCCTCCCACAGTGGTGGGATTACATGTGTGAGCTACCACACCTGGGCCAAATAATATTCTTAACAGGAGGTTGTCCTATAAGCATTTCCTTGTATTGGGCATTTAGAGTGTTTTCAGATGTTCGTTTCAGTGTTACATATAAAAATAAATGTTTTTATATAGAGAACAAATTAGAGTTCTTTTACATTATTTCTTAAGATAAATTCCCAGTTTTTCTGGGTCACAGCCTTGAATATTTTTATTTTTATTTTTTGAGATGTAGTCTCACTCTGTTACCCAGACTGGAGTGCAGTGGCATGATCTTGGCTCACTACAACCTCCGCCTCCCAAGTTCAAGCAATTCTTCTGCCTCAGCCTCCTGACTAGCTGGGATTATAGGCATGTGCCACCAGGCCTGCCTAATTTTTCTTGTATTTTTAATAAAGATGGAGTTTCATCATGTTGGCCAGGCTGATCTTGAACTCCTGACCTCAAGTGATCCACCTGCCTTGGCCTCCCAAAGTGCTGGGATTACAGACATGAGCCACCACGCCTGGCCAGCCTTGAATACTTTTAAGGCTTTTGATACATGGGACTGTATTGCTGTGCAAGAAAACAACACTAAAGTGCACAAGTATTTTTATATGGTACCTGGGGAATGGTCAGAATACTTTTGTATCTCTTGCTGCTATCCTTACACTTGAGGGTTCCCCAGGTAATGCCATTTACATACCTTATTTATGGAGCAAGTAAAAAAATCTCTGGGTGTGCCCACCAGCCCCTTCTGTACTATAGTTGATAGTCTTTTATAAAAACACCAGCATATGTGTAAACCAAAAACCACCAGTGTAATCCCTAATCTCAGTGAAGGGACAGGGCTCTTGTCTTTGGGATGGGAACTCATCATACTATAACCCTTGTCACTTCACTGAATGGTTACACCCTGAACGAAACTAAGTTTTCCTGGAGTTTTCTTTGCCCACAGCTTTAAATGCTAGTGCCCCGCTGGAAAAGCCAGAATGGGTGGTGACAAGGCCCCCACAGCCCTTCCTTTCTGGTAGTCCCTGTTAACTGTCAGCGGGGCTGTGTGCAAGGGAGCTGCTTGGCTTCTGAGGGTGAAGCTGGTGGTCACTGTGGTCTTTGCCAGAGTGTAAGCCTGCAAGGCTTGGAAGTGGAGCCAGGGGCAGGGACTGTCTTTGTTGCTGACCCCTCCCTGGGGTTCCTTCAGCCACAGGCCAGGTCCTGCGCTGTGATGCCATCGTGGACCTCATCCATGACATCCAGATCGTCTCCACCACCCGCGAGCTCTACCTGGAGGACTCCCCCCTGGAGCTGAAGATCCAGGCCCTGGACTCCGAAGGTGAGGACGTCCCCTGCCTGTTTGTCCTCTGCAGCCCGTGCTGGATCATTCCCCCACCATGACCCTGGCCTTTCTACTTTCCCCACTCCTCTGGCATCCAATCCTGCAGGTCCCTAGGGGGCAGCTGTGGTTAGGCAGGTGAAGTTCGTGCTGGGGGAGATGTTGAAGAGGCAGAAACCACCTCTGAGGTGGGCCTCAAGCCCTTGGTGGCATCGAATCATGGTCACTCCTGGCCCTCAGGAACCCCTACAGTGGGGCCTGTGTGCTCACAGATGTGGCTCTGTGACCCTGGAGCCAGACCTGCCTGTCATAGTGCTGGTCCTTGGTGCAGCACATCTTGGGGAAGCTAGTATTCTTGACAGCGATGGGAGGCAGGGAGAGGCTCCCTGCTCCGGCCCTTAGGGCTGGTGGTGGCTTCTTGTTCCAGACCTCAGCATGTGTGTAGATCAGGTCACATTTATGCTGCTGGCCCAGGGTGCTGCCCTCACATCTTCACTTTGCCAGAGTCAAAAATGGGCTTGGCTTATTTCCAGGCTGGAATTTTTCTAGGTGATCTCTTCAAGGAAGTAAGGGAAACTTTTTTTTTTTGGAGACAGAGTCTTGCTCTTGTTGCTCAGGCTGGAGTGCAGTGGCGCGATCTCGGCTCACTGCAACCTCTGCCTCCCGAGTTCAAGAGATTCTCCTGCCTCAGCCTCCCAAGTAGCTGGGATTATAGGTGCCTGCCACCATACCCAGCTAATTTTTTTTTTTTTCGTATTTTTAGTGGAAGCAGGTTTTTACCAAGTTGGCTAGGCTGGTCTTGACCTCCTGACCTCAGGTGATCCTCCCACCTCAGCCTCCCAAAGTGCTAGGGTTACACGCATGAGCCACTGCACCTGGCCAATAAGGGAAACTTTGTAGGTTAAAATTCTTGTCAGAGAAAATAAAAATCAGGCAAAAGATACCTTTCAGATGATCTGCCCCAAAACCAAGTCCAAACCAAGGCCCACCTTGTCTTTGAAATCTTTTCTGACAACTCTAGCTCCTGTTTTTGAAAAAATTTCTGGATCAGGATTTCTTCGCCTGGATAGTATTGATTGACATTTGGGGTTGAATAATTCTTTGTGATGTGGGCTGTCAGTGCATTATAGGATGTTCAGCAGCATCCCAGGCCTCTACCTACTAGATGTTAGTAGTGTCTCCCAAGCCATGACAATCAAAAATGGCCCAGACATGGCCAAACGTCCCTGGGGGGCCAAACCACTGTTTAGAGCACTAGCAGACCCTTTCTTCGCCATTTACCCATTCGTCAGATGAGGCCCTTAACCTCTGACACTGCCTTCTGACCTGTGAGATTGAGATAGTGATGCTTGTCCTGGGGACCATAAGGATTTAGTGAGAAATATGTACAGTGTTCAGTCTTGTGTGAATACTCAGTAAGCCAGGGGGTGTTTTTCTGAGCACTTTCTACAAACTGGGCCTTGTCCAGGCACCAGGATTGCTATAGGGAAAGAAGTACCTGGCAGCTCCCAAACAGTTAAACACAGAGTTATCCTACACCCCGGCAATTCCACTCCTATCCAAGAGACTGGAAAATACACGTCCACATGTGAATACTCATAACAGCATTATTCATAGCCGCCAAATGTGAAAACAACCCAAGAGTCCATCAATGGATGAGTGGAAAAACAAAACGCGATCGACTCCTGCAATGGAATATTATTTAGCCACAAAAAGAAGGAAATACAGGCTGGGCACAGTGGCTCATGCCTATAATTCCAGCACTTTGGGAGGCCGAGGCGGGCGGATCACTTGAGGTCAGGAGTTCGAGACCAGCCTGGCCAACACGGTGAAACCCTGTCTCTACTAAAAATACAAAAACAAGCCGGGCGTGGTGGCACACACCTGTGGTCCCAGTTACTCAGGAGGCTGAGGCAAGAGAATCGCTTGAGCCCAGGAGGCGGAGGCTGCAGTGAGCCAAGATGGCACCATTACACTCCAGCCTGTTTCAGATTTCTGGGGGCAGTGTGTGAAGGTGCCATGATCTCCACGTCCTGGCCAGCACTTGCTATTGCTCACCCTTGTGGTTCTAGTTAAACCCCTTTTAAGTCACTTTTTCTTGAATGTGTATTGATTCTCCCCTGGCAGGTGGTGGGAATGTCGGGATTGGAGAGGTGCCTACCTTGGCGTTCCCAGGCCACTGTTATGCCAGGATGGTGCCCAGCGGCCCTGGATGGTTTCCTCTTACACTCCCCGCTCTCCTGAAGGGTTGATGGCGCCTGCAGCCAATTCCAGAGTAGGACGTCATCTGGTCTTCACAGACTGGGTCATTCACCAGTAGCCCATGTCAAGGCCTCATCTTTGCAGCAAGAAAATGGATAATTTCCCTCCTCATCCACTGTGAGGGCGTCATGCTTTTTACTTGGTCCTCCTCGCCCAAAATACTTTGATTAGTACCTTCATCATTTCTTTTGCCTTTTTTTCTGAGCCTGTGACCTCTCTTCTGATCAGAGTTTCCTCTGTGAAGTTAAACTTGACCCTTAGAACCTTTGAGGGTCTGGCAGTCCCAGAAATGATGTGCCTTATCTAGATTGACGAATGTCAAGAAAGAGAATTGCTCAACAAGCAGTGGCACCGTGGCTGCCCATGGGTGCCAGGCAGTATGTTGTCCCCTTAGTAAGTACAATGTCTTTTTGTGCTTATAAATGGTCTGATGCCCACTATATAGATGAGGAAGCTGAGGCTCAAAGAGCTTCAGTAACTTGCCCATGGTCACACAGCTTATGGGTGGCTGAGCAGGGGCTGGGATCCAGGATGTCTGACTCTGTCACCTGAGCTCTTTCCCGCTGGATGCACTGCCTGTCTCCTGCTGCTGCATTTTCCTGGGCATTGGGGGTCCTCCCCGCATGGCTGGGATCTGCCTTTTTGGCCAGAAGCCACCTGCAGAGTGCCCTCCTCCAGACAGGGCTCTGTCTATTGCACATAGTAGGTACAAATAGCTTCTTTTTGAGTGGAAAAAGCAAAACTTTGAGCATAAGTTTTCACAGCTATTTCCTGGCCCACCTATGCCTCTTGCATCAGCAGAACTGGGCTAGCTCAGCGTCTACAAACATGCCCCTTCCTCACCTTTCCTTATCCCGTCTCTTCTGCCTGGAGCACCTTCCCCTCCTGAACTCTGCTTTCAGAAGCCATGCTTCCTCTGGCATTGCCTCTCAGGTATCCCCTCCTCCAGGGAGCCCTCCTTGGCTGCCCAAGGTGGGACGTATTCTTCCCTTCCATTTTCCCTCAGCTCTGCAGTGCCCCCTGCCCTGGGGTGCAAGGACATTTTCTACTGTGGCTTGTCAAGGTCAGCACTAGGAAGGCATAACTGGGATCAGTTCATTCTTCTGGACTCTTCTGTGCCTGACACTGGACTTGGGGCCCAACCAGCATTGGGTAAATGTTTGCTAGGTTGAATTGCCTAACATTTTCCTTCAGCCCTCCTGCAGGACAGGGGAGGTGGATCCTCTGGAGACCGGACCCCTGGCTTTCCTGGTTAATATCTAAACTTGGTTGTGAGCCTTCAAGGTCAAGGGCTCTGTTGCACATAGTAGGTACTGATAGCTTCTTTTAGAGTGGAAAAAGCAAAACTTTGGGCACAGATTTCTTGAGAGCTTTCCCTGCCCCCTTGCCACCCTTAGGGGTGCCCACCCGCAGCAGGCCCTGGAAAGGCAGACGTGTGCCTTGACATCCCCAGAGCCCACACAGCTGGGTCTGGCCATGTTGCCCAGCAGCTGGCAGGAGAGAAAGCCAGTGGCCAGCAGCTGGCAGGCCCATGCATGAACGAGGGTCCCTGTGTTCTCATCTGCATGGAGCCCTGCAAATCCTGCACCTGGTCCTATGTGTGCACCTGCCCAAGCAGGTAACTTACAGAAGCCTAAGGACACTTTCTGCTCTTGGAATTGCCACACATTCAACTCTTCCTCCACATTTGAACGTGGTGGACTTCCAGGAGAGACTGGGGGGAGCAAAGAAGATGAAAAACAGCTCCACGTGCATCCCCCTGAAGTGTCTGCAGGCACGATTCTCTCCCACTGTTTTCCTTGCTAAGAGCCCCTTAGCAGGGCCTCCCCCACCTCTATCCCCTTGTCCATAAGCGGGCCTTTGTGAACACTGGACATGTCACGGGGGTGCTTTCTCAATTTGATCTTCCCACCAACTCCGTGGGTTTGTATTTTCATCCCCATTTTACAGAAGAGAAAAGCTATGCTTGGAGCTGAGCTAGGTAGAAGCGCCAGGGTAGCTGTTCAGGACTCTTGTAGTGTTGGCATGTATTTATGTTAAGGGAGTGGCCTGCCTAGTGGTCTGCAGTCTTGCATTTCTGGTTAGTGGGTCACACTATTGTAGGGTCTCCATGCTCCCCTCACTAAGCACATTGTAAAGCTGCCGTGCTGGGCTCTGACTCCGGAAGGCAGGAATTTTGGCCCAGGCTCCCCTCACCGAGCACACTGCAAAGCCGGCCTGCTGGGCTCTTCCCCTGGAAGGTGGAATTGGAGCTCAGGCTCCCCTCACTGAGCACACTGCAAAGCCAACCTGCTGGGCTCTGTCCCCAGACAGTGGAATTGGGGCTAGCAGTACTCCATGTGCACCCTGTTTCAGCTCAGTGTGTGGAAGAAGGTTCTCACAGTCAGGGCTGTTGAACAGAGGAATGGATTGTGCTGGGCGATGAGCTCCTTGTCCCTGGGGTATGCGGGAAGGGTCTCAAGCCCACATCCAATGGGGATGCAGCATCCAGGGGTTGGACTAGAGGACTCGTGTCTTGCAGCCAATGTGTTTTGCTGGTGTGGATTTTCATATTCACCATCCTCATCTAATGTCCTGGATGTTAGGAAGACAGATTAATTTTTGGGAAACAATAGACTTTTCATTTGCTCAAAATCCTGCTGTGGACCTCCAAGAAAAAAATCTTCCCACGTGTATGTACATCATAGATGGGGGTTATCTTCCTCTGATCAGTTGCTCACCTTGATGGAAGGACACCCAGGGAACTGTAAGAAGATACCTCTCTTCATAAAAGATGCCTTGAGAAGTAAGGCGAAGGCAGCAGAGTTTTCTGGAGCTTCTGCTAAGCACTATTTCATGTGGTCTTTGAGACCTCGTGGGGCCAGGGATCGGGGTGAAGAGAAGCAGGACCCAGGCCCGTCTGACTCTAAATACCTTGCCCTTTGCACTGTAGAAACAACAGCTTTTCTTGGCCCCCAGATCCCTTGTATTGGGAGCTGGTCAGGAAGGGAGTGTGGACGAGGGATGTGGAACAGGCGTGGGGCATCAGGGGCTGGCGGGGAGTGTGGCATGACCGCTTCTAGAGAGGGTGAGCAGCTTTTGGCCCTCAGAGGGAATGAGGCCCAGGCGGGTGGATCTTCATCCTTTCAAGAGAAGGTGAGAACTAGACTTGCATGTGGCATCTGTTTCTTGATTGGAAAGGATAGATCAGAAGGCTCCCAGGCAGCAAGCCAGGACATAAGAGCCAAGGCTGGCTGGGCCTGGCTCTCCTTGCCCCCTACCTACCCCAGGACCTCAAGAGTCTCACAGTCAAAGTGAAGAAGCAAGAGTCATGTGACACTAGACAGTTGGGGTAATGCCCCTCTTCCCTGGGTCCCCTCCCCCGCACAGGGAGAGAGAGGAATTTACTCCCAGGAAGTGGTGAGCAGGAATGAATGGTCCAGGTTTCCAAGCAGCCTCCTAAACTGTAAACCAGTCACAGACCTGCAGGGCAGTGGTGTTATGTACTGCATTGAGCTAGTCCTGCAGTCAAGGGCAGGGAGTCACCGCAGGAAGAGCACAAGCTTTCACCTGACAGCCCTCGGTTCAAATCCTGACTTCGCCCCCTGGTGGTCACATGATTGTGAGCGAGTAAGTGTCTTCATTCCTTTCAGCCTCAGTTTCCTCTCCTGACATACAGGTTATGACACCTGCCTGGTGGGGGGTGATGTGGAGGGTGGTTCCTGCGTGGGGCAGAAGCTCCCACCGCCTCCCTCCACCCTGGGGAATTAACTCCATGTCTGTTCACCTTCCTCGTCTGCTCTTACAGGGAACACCTTCAGCACTCTGGCCGGACTGGTCTTCGAGTGGACGATTGTGAAGGACTCCGAGGCGGACAGGTTCTCAGACTCCCACAATGCACTGCGGTAAGGGGCGCCTCTGCCGGAACTGACCCCCTTTGAAGGGAAGGGAAAAGGGGGACAGCTGTGAGCTTCTCACCAGCAGGGGGCTTTCATCTGGGTCGTTGAGGAGCCTGGGAGACTCCCAGGATGCCTGCAACATTCCAAGTATCTGATTAAGGAATGGGGTTCACTCACACCATTGTGCAAGAGCCTAGCTGCTTCTGCAGCCCACAGAGAGTGTCCTGTGAGAAGCTGTCAGAGACTTGGGATGTCTAGCTGGAGAAATGAGACGTGCACGGCTGTCTCGGGGCACAGGGGAAGTGTGGGTGGCCCCAGGCTGCACTTCTGGGGGGCCAGTTAAAGGGCAGCCAGGTTTCGGCTGGGGCACAGGCCAGCTGTGCCAGCCGGTCTCTGGTGGAACAGGCTAAGTCACCCATACGGCGGTACAGTAAGACCCGTTGTGAGGTGGACACCTTAAGCGTCTTGACCTGTGTCATCCTCCTGGCAGCCACGCGAGCTTGCACACCACTGTGCTCTCCATCGAGTAGTCGTAGAGGCTGAGACTTGGAGAGGCCGAGCCATTTGTCTGAGCTCAGGGAGGGCAGAGCTGGAGTCTGAACTCAGATCCATGGATCCACACTGTCTCATGTGGGAACAACAGGCCCCAGGGCTATTTACTTGTAGTGAGGAAATGCGTAGTTCAGTTCCTAAGATGCACAAGCCTCCTGTCAATGGCTCACTGCGCTGCCACATGTGGGACAGGGCAGGAGCAGAGCCACGCAGGTCCTCTGCGCTGGTGCAGGTCCCAGGTCTGAGCTTGTATTCCTGACTGTGCCACCTTCCTCGTGATTTGCTATGTGATTTTTAAAATGCACGGTCCCTTTTTTAAAGTTGTTTTTGAATGTTTTGAGTCTCCTTTTGCAGCAATTTTAGGCCTGTAGAAAATCTGCCAGTGTAGTCCAAAAAGTGGTCTCCCTCACTCACCTGAGAGCCGGCTGCCAGCCTCATGTCCCGTCACCCTGATGATTTTCATGTGCTTTACGACCATCAGGGACATTGTCCTGCACGGCCACCATGCAGTCATGGCACTAGGAAAGGAACACTGATGCCGACTGTCTTCAGACCTCACTCGAGTTTGGTCATTTGTCCCCGCTTTATCCTTTTCAGCAAAAAGAGATCCCAGCCCCAAGTCACCTGCCGCATGTGTTCCGTTTCTCTTAGTCTCTGTCAGCCTGGGACTGTCTCCTGGGCTTTGACTTTGGACACCGCAACGCTTGTGAAGAGGACAGTCTAGTTATCAGTAGAGTGGCCCTTGTTTTGGGTTTGTCTGCTGTTCCCTCACGGCCAGGGTCCGAATGTTGTGTCTTTGGCAGGAATATTTCGGAAGTGAGACTCTGTTCTTCTACTTCCCTCTGTGCTTTCTCACCCCTTTGTAATTATAAGTCCTTTGTTGGGGAGTTTACTGTCTGGTCTTTCATTACGCCATTAAAGTCCTGCTCTGGACCGTAGGGGATGTTGGGGTGTGGTTCTTCCATCACAACCTTCTCCAGGCCTCGGCTTACAGCAACTCCAGATAGACATCCTCATGTCGATGCCTTTACGAGTCTAGTTGCCCTTGTGGAGACAGGGCCTTCTGGACCAGCTCTGTGGTTTCTGGTGTTTTATAAAACCATGACCCTGGGCTGGAGAGTCAGAGACCTGGGACCTAGATTGCAGTCCTGGCTTTGTCGCTTCCTGCCTGTGGCCTTAGCCAGGGAACATTACCCACCTGAGCCTCAGCCTCCTGCCCTGGGAAACAGAGCTGGAGGGGATCCCGTACCTGCCTTTGAGGGCCACTGTGCAGCTTAGCGGGTTGATCTGCTCAGGGCCCCTCTCTGGGCCTGGCACATGCTGGATGTTGAGGGGATGCTGATTCCCTATCCCCTTCTGACAACACCCCATTCCCCGCCACGTCAGGCCCCTTGAGCTTCCAGGCAGGTAGCTCTGCACCTGAGCCAAATGCTAACAGAAATCCCAGACGCCATGGCAGGTTGGAGCTGGATTGTCCTGGATTTGCAATTTGACATGTGACACCTAGAGTAATCGGGCGAGGAAATAAATCACAATGCGGCCCAGCATCGGCAGATTGCTCTTGTGCAGGGGAACAGTGGACTCGTTTGTAAATGCAGGCTGAAGTGGGAGGCTGCATGGGAAGGATCCCTGAAGTCAGCCTGCCCAGCAGCCCACACTCCAGGCTATACCACGTCCCCGACATCTCCCCAAGACGAGATCCAGGGAGAGTGAGATGTGGTGCCGTCCAATCCCCAGGGCTAGGGGACCAGTCATGGAGAATCGTTCTCCAGAGCCGGGCACTAGGCCGGGGAGGTGGGACAGGAGCAGGCAGCCTTGGGAAGGTGAGGGCGCTGCTGGCCCCGCTGTGACTGGGCTGTGCTCTTGGGCCTGCTGCCTACTCTCCCGGGCCTCACTGTTCCCATATGGACTCAGCAGCTGGTCTTGCATGTCAGTATTTACATCACGTGTACATACGGATAAAATGCAGATTCCCAGGCATCTTGCATCTTGGAGACAAAGCCTGGGCCAGGGGCCAAGAATCTGTATTTTTCACAAGGACTTTGGCAGTTCTGAAGTAGGAAGTTGCAGTGACATGTCTCTAGGCAGCCCCAACCCTGACTAGGGCAAAACCCCTTATTTCAGCGTTAGCCCCAGTGAGAGGTGCTTATAGGGAATGCCGTGGTAGATTCTGACGAATCTTGTGTTGGAGTTTGATCAACGAACTTTGACAAAGTGCTCCTTTTCCAGAATCCTCACTTTCTTGGAGTCTACGTACATCCCTCCTTCTTACATCTCAGAGATGGAGAAGGCTGCCAAGCAAGGGGACACCATCCTGGTGTCTGGGATGAAGACCGGGAGCTCCAAGCTCAAGGCTCGCATCCAGGAGGCTGTCTACAAGGTGGGCCTGGGGTGCTGGGGGACAATGGGCTTCCTGGGGTGGAATCAGGCTGACGGCACCTGCTCATTCCCATAGACATGTTGAATTGTGGAAGTGAGATGCTGTCCCATGATTTCAGGATGTGGGTTCGTATTTTTATGTGTTTGGTTTCTTTTGAGCCTCAGCTTACAAAGAAAGGTGGTTGAGGCCCCAGAAAGCATCTCTAGGGGTGCATAGCATTTGCTCATTCTCAGTTTCTAGGGAGGTCCAAGAGCAGGAGGTTCCTAGTAACTTGCCTATTTCCAATTGGCCTCCCCACCGTGCTGGTATAGGGACGCTCCCAAGCACTTGGGGCTTTGACAAAGCCCGGAGCTCCTGGTGTCTTCTATGCCGTCTCTCCTTGTGCCCCCATTGGAGCCCTGAGACTGGTGGCCCAGGGATCCCTTGTGTAGATCTCCTCAACCCCCTGCCCCAGCCGATCCCATGTCTTCCTGGCCTCACCAGCATCCCATTCTCGGGATAGTGGGGGTATGCCAGAGGAAAGGAGAATGAGGAGTGGGTCTATCCAACGTCCTGGTTCCTTCCCTGTCCCCGTGGACTAATGTCCACCCAACCGGTGCCTCGTTTTGAGCTGCAACACTGAGATATTTTTGTTTGCCTAGTGTCTGGAGCACAGGCAGGAACATGTGGTACTTGGCCTGCCATTTAATTTTGTAGAGTGGCAGACAGAGAAATCCTCTTCTGATTCACTCTCTGTAGTGGGTTTGCTGCATCTGGGAGTCCTGGAAGGTTTTGGAAACATGCGGACATGCCCTGTTACAGGGGCTAATCCCGCAGGACTCTGCAGGTAGTAGTTGGAGACAGTTTGCTCCTGTGTAGGGCCCAGGCTGGGAATGGGTACAGCCCCACTGCTAAGCTGGAAAGGCAGATTTGCTGTCCTGCCCTCCGACATTCAGTGGCCCTCCCTGCCTGCATTCTGCCACAGAACCCTGCCCATGGTGGTGCCCAATATACTTGTCTCTTTTGAATGCACTGAAGATATTAACTAGTTGTTAAGTGAGGAAACCTGTCAGTTGTGACAGCAGGCTTAAAGGAGAATCCAAAGAATAGCCACAGGACACCAGGCATGCTGAACTGAACTCAGAAACATGCAGAATGCCCACACCCACAGGAGGGCAGTCAGCTGTACCTCCACCAGAGGAAATGTTTTTGTGTTTCTGTGGACAAGAATCGTTTGCTTTGTTGTTGCTTTTCTGCAATGTACAGTGCCATCAAACAGGCCAAAGACAATGAAAGGTGCAGGCCTCTGGAGAATCCAGTACCTAAGGGTGCACTAGACAGGGCACCTAGTGATCTTTCTCCCATTGCAAAGTTGCTCACAGGTTTTCCTGAGGAGGCAGGAGGTCACAGGTTGGGGGTGAGAGGTGGGCAGGGGAAGGGGCCAAGGAATAGCAGCCAAGGGCTCATCACAGCACATGCGTCTCCTGCTTTTTACATTGGCCTAGGGCTTCTCAAGTTCCCTGGACCTTGGGCTTTTGTGCAGAGAGAACTTGAGCTCCTGATGGCCATACTGTCCCTAAAGTTCATGCTGGCTTTCCTCATTTACTCCCGTTTAATCATTGTTTCACATAGAGATGAGCCATGCACAATGGGCAGCCAGTGAGAGGGCTCAGTCTGGGTAATGCCCTTTGTCTGGGTGCCTGCTGTACTTATGGACCTCCCTCGGGACCTCTGGGGTCTGAAAGTGAGGATTTGAGAATGATATCTTGTTTCTTTCCTCCTAACTTCTCTATTCCCATGTTTAAAACATCTCTTTCTCTTGCTCTCACCACCACTCCTCCATTCCCTATCTGCACCTCACTTTGTCTACCTTTTCTTTATGCCAAGAACGTACGCCCTGCAGAAGTCAGGCTGCTGATTTTGGAGAACATCCTTCTGAACCCGGCCTATGACATCTACCTGATGGTGGGAACCTCCATTCAATACAAGGTGCAGAAGATCAGGCAAGGGAAAATTACAGGTGTGTCATTGGCTCTGCCATCGTGACAGATGCTTCCTTTGTCCTTTTTTTATTTTGGTGACATACATGTAACAAAATTTACCATATTAACCACTTTTAAGTGCTCTGTCAGGTAACATTAAGTACATTCACAGTGTTTTGCAGCCATCACCACCATCCATCCACAGAACTCGTTCATCTTCCCAAACTAAAGCTCTACATTGTTAAACACTAACTCCCCTTCACCCTCTCCCAGCCCTTGGCACCCACCATTCTATTTCCTGTCTCCATGAATGTAACTACTCTGGGTACCTCACGTACGTGGAATCACGTAGTATTTGTTTTTTTGTGACTGGCTTATATCACCTTTTTCTTAGCCTGATGTCTTCAGGGTTCATCCATGTTGTAGCAAGGACTGGAATTCCCTTCCCTTTTAAGGCTGAATAGTGCTCCATTGTGTGGATGGATAGATCACATTCTGTTTACCCGTTCATCCATCAGCAGACACTTGGGTTGCTTCCACTTTTTGGCCGTTGTGAGTAATGCTGCTGTGAACATAGTGAGAAAATATCTGAATCCCTGCTTTCAAATTCTTTGGGGTATATGCCCCTTCAGTGGCAGCAAGTCCAGAGCTGTGGGCTTTGTGCTTAGCTGGGCTTTGTCCCTGGTCTGCAACTGACATCTGAACAAACTTGGGCAAGCCACTGCCCTTCTCCAGGGCTATTTCTCATTAGAGCCTTTGAGGCCTTTCTGCCTAGGCTATGAGGACAAAATGAGTCAACAGGAGTGTAGTTGTACTGTGTACTTGTGTTTGGATAGTGAGGGTTCTTAATGGAGTGCCAGTCCTCCTAAGGATCATTATCATTTTGTGCAAAGCTGTGTATATTTAACATCCAGAGCGTAGGACGTGAAGAGTCCTGGGCACAAGAGCTCAGGGCCAGTTCATCCGAGGGCCTCGGGCAGGTGACTTCACCAGGTTGGTAAGTCGGTTCCACCTATGATACAGGATGTCATTTAAGAGGCAGGCAGATACACACTTCAGCATAAGAGCAACTTGAGCGGTGTCCCCAGATGATGGGAGGTGCTGCATTGTTTAAAGTCCTGCTCAGGTGAGAGCAGTCGTCTGGTTGGTCATTCCTGTGGCAGAACGCTTGGTCTCTCAGGAGGACAGAGAAACTGAAGACAGGTGCTCCTGCCTTTGGACCAGGTTCTTTCTGGCAAGGGGGTGCTAGTTGAAGGGAAGCAAACTTGTGTTTCTTGATTCTAGGCAAGCAGCATCTGCCCTTCGGCAGGATGTCAAGTCAACGGGGGAGGATGGCCTGCAGTAGGATTTGTAGGAAGCCAAGCATTGGTGTCCTGGTCAGAGCCCGATGTTTACCTGACTTCAGGGCAGCAGATTCTAAGGCAGAGACAGTCTAAGATGTGGTTTTCTAAGACTCTGAAAGGGGAAGAGGCTCCAACGTAGAGTTCTGGGGACAGCAGCCTAAGGAAGAGGTCTCCAAAATATAAACTTATCCATGAACCCTGATCAAGAAATGGCGCTGCAGCCTGGAGGAAGACGCTTGGAGAGCCTGGTCACTGCCAACAGCACCTAACCATGACTGAGCATTTCCTCGGTGTTGGGCAGTTGTAAGTGCTTTTCTTTTTAAAATTACTTTATTTCTTTAGAGACTTGGTCTTGCTATGTTGCCCAGTCTGATCTCAAACTCCTGGCCTCAAGCCATCCTCCTGCCTCAGTTCTTCTGAGTAGCTGGGACTACAGGTGTGTACCTGGATATAAACCAACAGCTCTGTGAGGTAGATTTCATTAATACCGTTTCATACATGAGGAAACTGAAGCATAGAAGAGCTGAAGCTCACAAAACTGTTGGGCTCCTTGGCCTTAATCACCCCTGTAGGATCGATTGGAATTTTCCTCTGCCCCGTCTCCCCAAAGGAAACCCAGAAAAAAGCTAATTATAACAACAGGGCCGGCCGGGCATGGTGGTTCATGCCTGTAATCCCAGCACTTTGGGAGGCTGAGGTGGGTGGATCACAAGGTCAGGAGTTCGAGACCAGCCTGACCAACGTGGTGAAACCCTGCCTCTATTAAAAATACAAAAATCGACCAGGTGTAGTGGCGCATGCCTGTAATCCCAGCTACTCAGGAGGCTGAGGCAGGAGAATCGATTGAACCTGGGAGATGGAGGTTGCAGTGAGCCGAGATCATGCCATTGCACTCCAGCCTGGGTGACAGAACGAGACTGTCTCAAAACAAACAAACAAAAAACAGAGCCTTACAGTCTCCCAGGGCAGCAGCGAGGTGGTCCATTTGCATGGGACTCATGGGGCATGAAACTGCCCCAGCTGGGCAAGCAGAGCCCGTGTAGTTAAGAAGGGATGGGCTGGTTTTAGGAAGAGCTCACTTGGCCAGGCGCAGTGGCTCACACCTGTAATCCCAGCATTTTGGGAGGCCGAGGCGGGTGGATCATGAGGTCAGGAGATCGAGATCATCCTGGCTAACACGGTGAAACCTAAAAATACAGAAAAAATACTAAAAATACAGAAAAAATGAGCTGGGTGTGGTGGCACACACATGTAGTCCCAGCTACTCAGAAGGCTGAGGCTTGAACCTGGGAGGCAGAGGAGGTTGCAATAGCTGAGACCGCATCGTCGCACTCCAGCCTGGGCGACAGAGTGAGACTCTGTCTCAAAAAAGAAAAGAAAAGAAAGAGCTCACTCTAAATTAGCTCGGGTATCGCAGCCCAGAGGAACTGTACCTCCCAAGGTACCTAGAAAACTTATGGGCTTGGTCACTGACTTTCCTGCCACAGACAACAAGGAATTGGAGCACACGAAAGATGCCCTGGGACAGGAAAAGAAGGAGGCAGAGCCCACCTCTCTTTCATCAGTGGGGTCATGAGATGTGAAAGTCCTCCAAAAATACACACTCCTGTGTGATTGATGGCACTGGATGCTACTGCAGTGGATTCCAGATGGATGTTTTGGCAAAACCGAGAGGGGCCTAACTAGCAAAACTTCACTGTGAACAAGACACACCAGCGGAAACTCCTAAGTCTTTTAGATGAATCGATTTTGGGGTTTTTTTGAGAGGGTCTTGCTTTGTCACCCATGTTGGAGTGCAGTACCATGATCATGGCTCACTGCAGCTTTGACCTCCCAGGCTCAACTGATCCTCTCACCTCAGACCCCTGAGTAGCTGGGACCACAGGCACACACCACCATGCCTGGCTAATTTTTTTTTTAATAGAGATGGGGTCTCTCTATGTTGCCTAGGCTGTCTCAGACTTCTGGGCTCAAGTTATCCCTCCTACCTCAGCTTCCCAAAGTGCTGGGATAATAGGCGTGAATTGCCATACTCAGCCTAGCTAGATTGTTTTTTCTTTGAGGTGTAATTCACGTGACTATATTGGTTTTTGCAGGTTTGCTAGACAGAAAAGTCAGGGAATGTTGTCTTCATAGGGGACCTGAATTTCAGCAAATCCGTGTCTTATCCGGCATCCTGTGGAAGCCTCAGAGCATTCTGGGTTGGATGACAGTTACATGGGCTTATTAACATAGGATAATTATAACTGCAGATTAACTCTTTATATTTTTCTTTTCTGTTGGGTTTCCTTCCTTACAGTAATTTTTTCTTCTTTGGTATTTTTATTTCCTTTATGCCTGCCTCTCTTCTTTTATCTGGCTGCTCCCTTTCTTGCAAATACATTTCCTGAGCATCTGCTCTGTGCCAGCCCTTTGCTGAGTGCTGGGTGCACAGTGGTCAGCAGGGCTGCCTGCTTCCTGCCCTCCTGGAGTTCACAGCCTAGTGGAGGCAGAGCATAGTCAGTCACATCATGTCTGCAAGTGAGACCTGTGAGTGAAGGAGACAAGCTCCTGGGGCTTATAGCCTGGCATCTGTGTTGCTTATAGGGTGGGCTTCCAGTGGGGACTGTGGTCGCCATCTCCAGTCCTTAGTCCTAAGTCCTGTTGGTGTTTGGATTGGTTGCAGACATGACTGCCACTGTGATCAAGCTGTTAGATGTAATAAAAATGGGAAGGATGTGCTGGCTGATGTAATCAGTATCCAAAGAGATCTTGAGTGGATAGAATGGTGGAAATTACTGAAATAAAATGTACTAGGTTTGCAAAACCAATAGCATGCACATGTGTTGGGCTGAGGTTCATGTGTCAAAGACTCAGTTGTAGAAGGGACTTTGAATCTGGCAGGCACTTAACTGTGGCTGCTCAGAACTAATGTATCTGGGGCTGCATGAGCAGGGGCTGAGGTCAGAGGCAGGGAGTGAGCTGTCCTTCATCCCTGACTCAGACCCAGCTCCGTAGTCATCCCTGGAGCTCATGTGGAGTGCAAGGTCTGGGAGTGGGGGCACTGACAGAAACACATCTGGGGGGATCAGCCAGGGTGAGCAGGGGACAGAGATCATGTCTTTTAGAAGAATGTGGGCCTCTTGACCTACAGAAGGGCAGCTGTTCACCCTCTGCAGATGATAGCAGGGCTGATCTGGGGCCTCAGGAGCAGCCTTTCTGTTGTTGGCCCAATAATTCAAAGACAGGAACTGGGCAGTGCCCTTAACATCTGCAAAGACTTCCACATTCAGCGTGTCTTGTAAGGAGTGAGTTCCAGGATGCAGGGAGTATCTAAGGCCAGGTATGGTGGCATGCATTGGTAGTCCCAACTACTTAGGAGGCTGAGGCAGGAGGATCACTTGAGCCCAGGAGTTCTAGGCTGCAGTGAGCTATGAGTGCACCTATGAAAGCCACTGCAGTCCGGTCAAGGCAGCATAGTAAGAACCTATCTCAAAAAAAAAAAAAAAAAAAAAAAAGAGAGAAAGAAAAGAAAAGGAGGTATCTAAGGAGTTTGTCACAAAAACCTCCTTATTTTCAGTCTTAGGATTTGCAAAGAGGGTTACATCTGTGCTATGTAAGTCCCCTTCAGTGTAAGCATTTTCATTTCCCAAAAGGGCCTTACTCATTTAGAAAACTTTAAAGTAAACAAGGGAGGAAGCTAGTGCTTCATTAATCAGTATAAAGTAATGTTGCTTCATTGAGCAACTGTGTTATTTTATTCTGACATTTATCTTTGATGCCCTGCTGCATATTCTGAACACTAGACGCATAATCTGCAAGAATCACTTGATTAGAGATGAGGACGTGGGCTGTGCATTCCCTGTGGCATTCTCAATTCTAGCCTGCATCAGAATCACCTACAGGGCTTGTGAAAACAGAGCTTGCTAGAGCCCAGCCCACCCCTGGAGTTTGATTCAGCAGGTCTGGATGGGGCCCATCATTTGTAGTTCCGGGTGATGTTGATGGTTCAGGGACCACACTTTGAGGACCCAATGTTGTAGTGAAAATTATTTGATACTTAGTAGGTCACATGAAAAATAACTCAGGATAAGGGCTAGGCAAGTTGCTTCTCTTTTAGAATTCTCATCAGAATCTCTGGAGATTCTGAAACATGCTTTAGCTGAAATTCCTCTGGGAGCCCCTGACCTGACACCCTCTATGGGGTATTGAAGCCCTGAGCTGGCCTGAGAGGAGGGCCAAGCAGGGATGTTGTCTGCTATTCCCTGTGTCCTCTTCTGTTGCCAGAGGGCTAGAACGTTCCACCTGTGGGGACAGTGAATGGGTGACTGGTTAGGAAGCTCCACGGACTTAGGAGAGTGAGTGTGAAAGTGGTCAGGCTCTCTGGATCAAAATGCCAGCTCTGTTTTCCACTAGCTGCATGATGGTGAGCAGGCTGCTCATCTTGATGTCCTCAGTCCCCTATCCCCAAAATGTGGCTCTCAGTAGTGTGTGTTCCCAGGGCTATTGAGGAGTATGAGGGAATGTGATCACGAGACACCTCACTGTTCTGAGGCATCTTGATCCCTGCTCAGCAGTCACTATTGCTATCAAAAGTGCTTGTGGTCTTTGCCCACAGGGCAAGGAAGATGGACATCGATGTTGCTCACTTTATAGAACTGTTATTTCTCAGGGAAACTCTTTTCCATCCTAGCTCATGTTGGGCAAGTTCTTTTTCTGCCAAGTGGGTGTGAAGGGCAGGGGAACTCTGAAGCTGGTGAGGATGGCAGCAAGGTTCATTGTTTGCCATTGTAGACCCCATGGGAGACCAGTGACCAGAGCTTCTCGGGAAACCCCTAGAGGCTGGACAGAACCAGCAAGAACCCCAGTGCCCCCAAACAGCCCCTTCTATGTAGAAGCAAAGAATTCACTTTGCAATGTTCAGAAATGGCGTAATGTTAATATTCTCTAAGCAGTTGGCAAATAGATTGTGGTTAATTTTTTTTTTTTAAATAGCTTACAGCAGTCACAGAAAAACTGATTGCCTCTGAAAATTCATGGAGTGTCAGTTTTGTGCACCAGCATGGAGAATAATATTAAAATTTAAAGCACTGAAAACAATTAAGAAAAAAAAAATGCGGCAGCTGTACTGATAGCAGGGTGCAGAGACTCAGGGTGGTAGTGGGAGTGTATTGGCTTCTAACATTTCTTGTCTTTGCTCTCTCTTTCCCTGTTATTTTTTGTTTCTTGGTGGCCAGAACTCTCCATGCCTTCCGATCAGTATGAGTTGCAGCTTCAGAACAGCATCCCAGGCCCCAAAGGAGACCCAGCCCGGCCAGTGGCTGTCTTGGCCCAGGACACATCGATGGTCACTGCACTGCAGCTGGGACAGAGCAGCCTCGTCCTTGGCCACCGGAATATCCTTTTCTTGGGCTTGTGTGTGTGCATAGGCATGGCGGAGCTGCTGTTTGGAAGTCAAGTCGTTTTTTCCCTGAAAGCTTGGCAGGGCTAAAAATAGCCATTTCCCCTCAACGGTCTGAAAATCAGAAAGAACTGAAATAGCACTGCTGAGTGGAATTGCTCACGGCTGTGGGTGACTCACCCCAGAGGCTCCCAGCAGTGGGAGGTGATGGCAGGAGCTGCGTGTCATTCCTTGTCTCCGGAAACTTCTCCAACCTGCAGCCTTTCAGAGGGGGCCTGGCGGGGGCTATTTCCATACTAGCATAATGGAGTATTGATGCTCCAAACTTGTCGATGTGTCCTGTGTGGTCTCCAGTGTCCCTTGCAGAGATTCCCCTTTGCTAGTGTGGCAAGCGCAATGTGGTCTTTGATCCTGAAAAGTGCTTTTGCTCTGTGTGGCCTAAGCCAGGGGAGTTTTCATCCCCTCTTCTCTCCATGTAATGTCTTGATGATCAGGATTCTGAGCCAAGCTGAAACTGGCCGGCCAGCGGGTTTGTTTGCTGTCGTATGTCTTGCCCCTTAATTAAAATTCCAGGTATTCGCATGCAAGGTGCTTCTAGGTTACCCAACAGCACCATCTACGTGGTCGAACCTGGATACCTGGGTAAGTGTGGGTCTCCTGGGCCCTCCTGGATGCTGCTCAGTTGTGACTATATGAGTTTAAAAAATAGAAAACAGGCAATAGCTTCACAGAAAATGCTTCCTTCTGGCCAGCTCTGCCACTTGCTATGACTACCATTGCCCGGGGCACTCACCAGCCCTTCCCTGTTTGGTGTAGAAATAGGTAGAATGAGCCAAGCCAGGCAGGCGGCAGGCTCATCAAGAAGAGAAACAGAACTGGGTAGAGTGGTGAGGGGCTTGCACCCTCCAGGTTTTCACGCCACAGCTTTGCCCAGACCTGGGCTATGACATTTGGAGGTTGGGGCCCAGTGTCAGCTCAATTATAGAGGGACCCTAAGGTAACATGACAGGCAGGTACCTTAGCAGGGAGGGGAGGAACCTGATGATGATATTGAAGGTAGGCATTTTCTCAGACAGAGCTTCTTTTGCGGGAAGGTGTCCTGGCAGAGGGAATTGCTTAGGCAATGGTATGGAGGTGAGAAAGGCATCCCAGGGGACAGCAAGAGTGCTGTGGTATCCTGTGTTAGAGGGGACTGAGAACCTGGGAGGGCAGGGCTGACTCATATGGCAAGAGTGCTCAGTGACAGGCTTCAGAGTGTAGACCTGCTGAGATGAGTCCAGGGTTGGTCCTGGCGAGGTCAGCTCAGGACTGAGGGTTCAAAGCAGAGAACTATTGTGGATTCAGAGTGTAGGCCTGCCGAGAGTTCAGAGCGTAGGCCTGCTGTGTGTTGAGGACAGAGCTGCTGGATTCTGAGTGTAGACCCACTGAGGACGGGAATGAGTTTGAAAGAGCCTTGATCAGACAGAGTGGGATGAGTCCAGGGTTGGTCCTGGTCAGCTCAGGACTTAAGGCTGAAGATGGCATCAGACCTCTGCTCCTCAGCAGCAGGTCCCTCTCTGTGGAGGAGGCCAGGGCCATAGTTGTGGGACCCACAGGTGGGTGGCGTGGGGCTCCCAGGTGGGTGGCGTGGGGCCCGCAGGTGGGTGGCGTGGGGCTCCCAGGTGGGTGGCGTGGGGCCCGCAGGTGGGTGGCGTGGGGCTCCCAGGTGGGTGGTGTGGGGCTCCCAGGTGGGTGGTGTGGGGCTCCCAGGTGGGTGGTGTGGGGCCCGCAGGTGGGTGGTGTGGGGCTCCCAGGTGGGTGGTGTGGGGCTCCCAGGTGGGTGGGGTGGGGCCCGCAGGTGGGTGGGGTGGGACTCCAGGTGGGTGGGGTGGGGCCCCCAGGTGGGTGGGGTGGGGCTTCCCGTGTGGATGCTGAGGGCCCCTGTGCTGAGGGTGGTGGTCCCATCGTCCTCCACCCTGCTGTACCTGAGGCCTGAGTACAGGCTCCCCTGCCTGTTTTAGGGTTCACCGTTCACCCTGGTGACAGGTGGGTGCTGGAGACCGGCCGCCTGTATGAAGTCACCATCGAAGTTTTTGACAAGTTCAGCAACAAGGTCTATCTGTCTGATGTGAGTGCCTGTTCAGGTCCTAGCTGGGGGATGAGGTGGGGTCGTTGCCTTACGCAGCTGCTGAAGAGCAGCCCCCAAAGCAACAGGAGCCCCCATGCAGGCTGACCGAGGAAGGGTCCTGTTTCTAGTGGCGCTCCCGGGTCTGTGGGAGATAATGCGGAGGCGTCCCGGGGCATCTCCAGAGCCTGTGAGCCTGCACACCAGCCCCGCTGCGGAGCCCCTGTCAGGCTGGAGAGCAGAGGGTGCCACAGCGGCAGGGTTCCAGGAGACGGGGATAGGGAGGAGGTCTCTGCCCACCACTCTCCCGCCCCCTTTTCCCCAAGCTAGGGACCTCAGAGAATCCATTCTCCTCCTGCCCTGCAGAGAGTCAGGGAGCACGTCCTGGCTTTCTTCATACTGGGTCCCAGAAATACCTGGAACCCTGCATGACAGAGGCCGAGCTCAGCACGCTTTCTGGTTCTGGAAGGGGGTGTGAGACAGATGGGGAAATGTGCAGGAGTCTTGAACGCCTCTCTATCCCCTGTGAGAAATTCCAGCCTCGTCAGTGAGCTCCTCCAGGCCCTTCCAGGTGGCGTTGGAGGTTTTAGAAGAAGGAAGTGAGGTTCCTCTCGGTGTCCTTGAAGAAGTCATTGCTTTGCTCGTGTTATCAAACAAGGGCTGGGATGGTCACCATTTACAGTTACCTGTAGGGGACATGATGTCCTTTTTTTATATTTACTGGTTCCTTGTTGAGACCTTGGTAGGCTCCAAGCTGCCCCAGGTGCCACAAGGGGAGAAGAAACAGGAGCGCAGGTCATCGGGCCATGCAGGGAGGGCGGCCTCGGTGGGGACAAAGGCCATAGTGGTCAGAGCTCTGTTCCAGGGCCCAGCCCGCCCATCTGTTGCTAGTAGAGGCTGCTGAGCTCCAGGGGGCCCCTTGGCCTGGCCTGGCTGCTGGTTTTAGTCCTGTAAGCTTCGTGCCCAAACTCTGACTTTCTGGAGTCACCCCAGAAACACCTCTCTCCTGTCCTGCCTCATCTTCCAGAACATCCGAATTGAAACTGTGCTTCCTGCTGAGTTCTTTGAGGTGCTCTCATCCTCCCAGAATGGTTCGTACCATCATGTCAGGGCACTAAAGAGGGGACAGACGGCCATTGACGCGGCCCTCACCTCTGTGGTAGACCAGGCAAGTTGGTGGCTCCCCTGCGTCGTGCCTTGGCCTATGAAGCCCCGCTCTGTAGGCAGAAATGTCAGCCCAGGAGGGCCATGAGTCCCAGGGAGTTGGGCCACCAGTGTCCCTTTGCCTGTTTGGGCTACTTGCATCCTGGGTTCTTTTTCCCCTTGTCTTTAAGAAGCCCATCAGCCTTAGGGAGCAGAGCTTTGCTGATTGGAAAATCGGCCTGGGTGTTCCCATTTTCCTATCCCACACAAAAGGCCTCCTGGCCTGAAAGGGGCCACAGGCCGTAACAGGAAGAAACGCCCATGCACTGACAGTGACTCCTGCCAGAGTCAGCCTCCTCAGCTCTGGGGGCTGGGTGAACTGCTTTAGCTCTCAAGCCTCAGTTTCCCCATCTGTAAAGTGGGGGAGGGGGGACACCACGTCCATCCTGCCCTGAGGATTCATTCAGGCAGCACTTCCAGAAAGCACTTCAGAAAGCCATCCCCTTGGAGAATGAGAGGGTGGCTCTCCACTCTCCCAGAAATCCACCTTTGTGGCCTGATCCCCAGGGAGGGGTGGGGGTCCAGTGACTGGGAAAGACTGATGATGACATGGATGTCATAGTGACGTGTGGCACCCTCACCCGTTGTAGGATGGAGGGGTCCACATACTACAGGTGCCTGTGTGGAACCAGCAGGAGGTGGAAATTCACATCCCCATCACCCTGTATCCCAGCATCTTGACATTTCCATGGCAACCAAAGACGGGCGCCTATCAGTACACAATAAAGGTACGTGAGACCGCTCACCTCTGGGTGCGTTCATTTGGTGTTTTCATAGGATTGTGGCTTTTTGTCCATTCTATTACTTTTAGTATTACTCTCTAGTGGTCATAGAGAATTTTAAATCACAGTCTTTATGATTTCTGTTGGTTCCTGAGGTTTCCATCATAGCAATACATTTTGGTAATTAGGAAAAAAAAACAACAAAAAAAACCAACAATGAAAAAATTGAGAATAAGGCAGGGTGCAGTGGCTAACACCTGCAGTCCCAGCAATTTCGGAGGCTGAAGTGAGAGGATCACTTAAGCCCAGGAGTTTGACACCAGGCTGAGCAACATAGGGAGACCTCCATCTCTACCAAAAAAAAAAAAAAAAAAAAAGAGAGAGAAAAAATGCAATAAAGAAAACCTGGAATACAGATTTGAATTTCATTAACATTTATTTTTCTAATTTATTTTAAAGCAATATATACACACACCCTTAGAGAAAACATTAAAATTTAAGGGATAAGTATCTCCAACCTCATCACATGGGATGTATCATTGCTCTCACCTTAATGCTTGTACCTGGTGTTAGCCAGCAGGACTCACGTTAGACAGTGCTCGAGTCCTTGTGGTCGGTGCAGGGCACATCAGTCCTGCTGTCCCGTGGAGTGGTGACAGGTGTCCTGTCCGTAGACTGGCACCAGCTGTCTGCTCAGGTGTGTCACCATCCTGGCCTCTTGGGTTCTGGGGTTGTTTCCTCTGGTCTGGGAGCAGAGGTGTGGTCGCTGACCTCCCAGCAGACGATGAGGAACGGGCAGGGGTGTGTGCTGGGAGCTTGTGTCTAGTCAGGGAGGCAGCGCCCTGCAACTGGCTCGGTGACCAACGGTTTTGTCCCATGCCAGCCTGAGCTCTGGGAGGTGCCACCAGGTTCTAGGGCATCTGTCATGGGCCTGTGTGTTTGTGTGCGTCAGTCTCGAGGTCCCCAGAATATGAGGACAGAAATGAGACAGGACAGAGGGTGAGGGCAGGGGTAGCCTCCAACCAGACCCTAGTTGATGCCACATTTTTCCCTGCTGTGGGCATCGACCTTGTGTGTCAGTGAGGAAGTGGTCACAGGTGTTTTAGAGCCTGTGAGAGTGTATCTGTGTTTGAGTGTATTGGTGCTAGTGTATATGTGTGAATGTATGTATGTGTGAGAAAGTTTGAGTGTGTGCATGTGACGGTAAGCTGGTGGGAGTAGGTGAATGTATGTGAGTGTACCGTGGGTGTGAATGGTGAGTAGGTGAAAGTGTGAGTGTGAAGGTAAATGTAAGTGTGAACATGTGTACGAATGAGTAGGTGTATGTGTGTGCACTGTGGGTGTGAGTGAGCATGAGAGTAAATGAGTGTGAGCAGGTGAGTAGGTACACGTGTGCACTGTGGGTATGAGTGGTACGTGTGCATGAGTGTATGAGTGAATGGGCAAGTAGCTGTACATGTGAGTGTGAATTGTGAGTGTGAATGGCGAGTGTGTGCATGGGTGAGCCCATGAGTGTGAGGATAAATGCGTATGAGTGTGAGTGCCTGCATGCACACGCACGTGTCTCTGACCCTCTGGCTTCCCCAGCAGGCTGAGGGCAGGCAGCCGGTCCTGTGATGGCTTTTCCTCCGCAGGCCCATGGTGGCAGTGGGAACTTCAGCTGGTCTTCGTCAAGCTACCTGGTTGCCACAGTTACTGTCAAGGGCGTAATGACCACAGGCAGTGACACCGGGCTCAGTGTGATCCAGGCACACGATGTGCAGAACCCACTCCATTTCGGTGAGATGAAGGTGAGAGCTCAGGGCCAAGACACCCCCTGGGAGACTCGGATGGTGGACTCCAGCCACCCCCTCTGAGCAAGCCTCGACTTCACTCAGAAACACCCCCAGCCCTGTGTCCTGTACTTAGGAGCTCAAGCTCCAGCCCTTCCCTTAGGAGCTCACGGCTATGTCAGGAAGATGGACAGGATGTCTCACACCAGCCAACAATGGGCCCAGAAAGACCAGTGTCCACAGGGCTGGGTTTCTGGAGGGGAGATAATCTAAGAGCCATTCTAGAAAATTTCCCAGACCTGAAAGATAGGAATCTCAAATTGGAAGGTCTACCAAGCACTGGGTTGTAAACTCACAGTGAAAGGGCACCACCAGGCTCCGAGAGACCAGGCCAGACTCCTCTCCCTTCACTCACTTTTGGGTACAAAGGCAGATGTTCCCTGCACAGGTCCCCACACCTGGCTTTTGGCCCTGAGTGACATGGGACCATCTCACTTCACAGTGGTGGCAGGTGGCGGTGGTCACAGCTGAGCCTCTGCCAGCCCCACCTGTGGCCCCTGACCCCAGGCCATACTTGCCTGGTGCTCTGACTTTAGCCCTTTTATTCCTTCATTTGGGGCAGGAAGGGACACCCCATGGAGTCCAGCTGCAGCCTGCTCTTACAGTATCGGGGACAGGGATGGATAGGCTGGCCGGTCTTCCACTTGAGACCCAGAGCCGCCTCTGTCTAAAGTGAGGCCTGATTCTCATGGAGACGGGGCTCCACACAGGCCCTTGAGATGAAGCATGAAGTCCAACATTGGGATAAACTGGGACCCCATCCCCTCACCCCAGTTTCCCCTTGTGCCGCTGTTTGCCCAGCAGCCCAGCCAGATCCTGAGGACAGTTCCTCAGGAGGCAGCATGCGTCCTGGGTAGAACCTGGCTTCTGGGGCCAGCCGGCAGGGCTTGCGCTCAGAACCAGTGCACTGTAAAAGAGCCAGCCCTTTCCCTTCAGGCCAGTGCTTCACCAGGTGAGGGGGGCTGAGGAGAGCCCCTCCTTAACCAGGAGGTGGGACTCTAGTTTTATACAATCATGGCTGTGCTTACTACCTCTTTCCTGGCTCCAGCCGCTCTACTGGTCCATCCGATGAGCCATTCAGAACACATCCCACATCTCACTGGTCCTGACACGCCTGCCCTGGCTCAAGCTGCCGCATCTCCCTCTAGGGCTTTCCAACAGCCTCCTCACCACACTGCTCACATGGCTGCTGATCGATACACAGAAGCCAGGGTGGTGGGGACCTCTGAGGTCCCCCAGCTCAGCCACGGTAAACACTGATTCCTCACCATGGCTGCCAGCCCCATCTCTTTCCACTGCCCCTGCACAGTGCACTTCAGCACACTGGCCTCCATGTTCCTCCAAGGTGCTGGCCTGGTAGGTGCTGCAGGGCCTTTGCACGCACCATCCTTTCACCTGGGGTGTTCTTCCCCCAGGCTTTGCCTGTCTGCCTATGCTGTGGCTCTCAGGTCTGAGCTTCTAGGCCACTCCTTGGAGAGGCCTCCCCTGCTCTCTGTCCCTGAATCACCCCACTGACTGCAACAGGCTTCTTACAGATGTATCCTCAGTGCTCAACACACAGCAGCTCTTAGGAAATCGAGCAACAGGCCCTGCCTCTCCTGTGGAGGTGACTGAGCCCAGACCATGCCCCTGTCTTCCAGGTGTGTGTGATCGAGCCCCACAGCATGGAGTTTGCCCCGTGCCAGGTAGAGGCACGTGTGGGCCAGGCCTTGGAGCTGCCCCTGAGGATCAATGGCCTCATGCCCGGCGGGGCCGGCGAGGTGGTCACCTTGAGCGACTGCTCCCACTTTGACTTGGCTGTCGAGGTGGAGAACCAGGGTGTGTTCCAGCCACTTCCAGGTAAACCAGCGCTGCTGAGCAGGTGCCAGATACTGGGATTGGTTCCAGATTGCGTGGGTTCTCGGCGTGGACCGCCAGATTGCCGAAGAGAGGGCTTGAGGCAGCAGAGGGGCTGCAGCATAAGGAATGGCAGTTGTCTCCTGATCCACCATCAGTTCCTGTCTGGCCTGGATCTTGCCCACCGTGTGACTTTGGCAAATCAGTGGCCTCCCTCAGCTTCAGTTTTCACATCTCTAAGCTGTGTGTCATCTACATAGAATCACATCAAGTGCCTGTTTTAGTCCCTGGAATGCAGTTGGTATTCAGAATGCATTGTCAATAGGGGTTTGGTTAGTTCTAGAGTCCTCTCACCTGTGACAGGCCAGGCCCACCCATCTGTTCTCTGCTTCATCTGCTGTGGGGTTTTGGTGGTGACATGGGTGGAGTCTGACTGTGATAGTTTATCAAGTGTTAGCCCTGCCAGGACAGGACAGGCACTTTGCATGCCTGATCTCATTAGGACTTTAGAACCACCCTAGGAGAAGGATCTGTTGTTGGCCCATGTGACAGATGAAAAAACTGAGGCTGTGTAGCTGTAGCTGCCCAATGTCACATATGGCCTGGGACAGGGATGGGGTGCAGATCTGGGTATGACTGACTCTTGCCCTGGGGCTTTACTCACCTGTGAAATGGGCCCTAAAGATGAGGGAAGGAAGGGCTCCCTCTCTGATTTGCAGAAGAAGACCAAAGGACAAGGAACTATTGAATAGGAGTAAGATTTGGGCAGAGCATTGGAAGTAAACAGGGACAACATTTGGTGGGCAGGGGCGCCTGTACCAGGGCCCGGAGGTAGGCAGTGCATGGTGCCTGTGCACGTGGAGGACTGAGAACAGAGGACCCGTTGAATCACAGAGTGCTTTGGAGGGCTTGGACCTAGTGTCCAGGCAGTGGGGGGAGCCACTGAAGGTTTTTGAACAGAAGAGCGATGTGATCCTGGCAGTGTTTGGGAAGCTTTATTGGCAGAGGGTTTGTAGGATCGCCTGTGGTGCCAAGTGGCTGTGCACGCAACTGTAGCTGTAATTATGTGCAGAGCTTTTACAGTTTGAAACTGCACAGAAGGAGGCCAGTATCTCTGAAAAATCCCTGAGCAAACTGCATCCAGGAGAAACTAAGCTCATGAAGTCTACAGTGTCATTGTCAGGTAATCATTTAGGTTGGAGGAAAAGCCTTCCGCATGGGAGAGGCCCACTGACAGCAGGACATGAACCACTCCCCTGCACTGCCTGCCACAACTGTCCTGGAGGGAGGCTGCAGGGTGCTGCTCAGGCAGGGGGGCAGGTCCCAGGGAGGAAAGTTCAGGCCTGGGTCTGAGCCACTCCACTCCCTTGCTATCTCTATGATGCCGGTGTGCTGCCCAGCCTCTCTGAGCCTTGGGTTCTTTAACTATAAAATGGAATGACAGCTCTTGCTTATTGTGATGGTTACAAGTGACTATCCCTCAGCACAATACAGAGTGTTTCTCCAGGGGTTTGACTTCTGAAAACAGCAGTCAAGATGGGAATCCTGTGGTTTCAAATTTCTCTTAGGAAGTGCCTTGCATTGCCCCTGGCCTGGGGCATGGTGTGCATGGTAATGTGTAGGGAGGTGTGTAGGGCCCAAGCTGTATGAAAATATGTATCTTAGAAACCTGGGCTCTGTCAGGACAGAGATGCTCACCCCACAGAAACCCATGGGGCTCAAGAACAGGTCGGATCAGCAGGTTGACCTGTCCCTATAATACCCACCCTGGAGCTTACTCAGCTAAAGAAACAAATTTGGTCCCATGTTAGGTAAACTCCCTCTGCCACCTCTCAGGCTCAGATCACAGGTAGCCAGACTCTGATCATGGCTCTGAGGAGGAGCCCTGGTAGCCCTGGCCCAGGCTGGCCTCCCTTCTGTGGTTCCCTCTGCTTACTGTAGTTGGACTTGGCAGTCCCATTTCTGCCTTGCCCTCTTGGGTGGCATCTTCTTGAAAGCCCCTGGGCTGTGGGCACTACTGTGACTCTCTCAACATGTCTTTGTGCTGGCATAGACAGACTTACAGAATAGAATACTGAGCCCAGATGAAAACCTGCTCATACATGGTGAAATGATTTTTGGCAAGGGTGCCAAGACTGTCCAATGGGGAAAGGACAGTCTGTTCACCAAATGGTGCTGGGACAACCAGGTATCCACATGTGTAAGTATGAAGTTAGACCCTTCCATAACTCCAAACACAAAAATTAAGTCACAGTGGATCAAAGACCTAATATAAAATTGAAAACTATAAAACTTCTAAAAGAAAACCAGAGGAAAGCTTCAGAACTTTGGAATTGGCATTGATTTTTTGGCTATAACACCAGATGCACAGGCTACAAATTAAAAATAGACAAACTGACTACAACGAAATAAAACAGTTCTGTATATCAAAGGACACAACAGAGTACAAAGGCAACCTTCAGAATGGGAGAACACATCTGCAAATTGTATAAGGGGTTCATATCTAGGATATGTAAAGAACTCCTACATCTCAGCAGCAATAACACCAATAACCCAATCAAACAGTAGGCTGAGGACTTGAATATTTGTCCGAAGCTGATACACAGACAAGCAGCACACGGGAAGATGCTCAACATCACTCATCATCAGAGTGGTGCAAATCAAACCCACAACGAAAAGTACTACCCTCCTTAGGATGGCTGCAATCAAAACAACAGAAAACAGCAAATGTTGACAAGGATGTGAAGACACTGGAGCTCTTATGCGCTGCTGGTGGGTATGCGAAAGGTGCTGCTGCTGTGGAAAGCAGTATGGTGGTTCTTCAAGAAAGTAAACATGGAATTACCATATGATCCAGCAGGCAATCCCGCATCTGGGTGTACATCCAAAGGTGTTGAAAGCACGATCCCCAAGAGGTGTTTGTGCACCCATGTTCATGGCAGTGTTATTCACAATAGCCAAAAGGTGGAAGCAACCCAGGTGTCCACCGTTGGAAGAATGAATGAACACAATGAGGTCTATCCATACAGTGGAATATTATTCAGCCTTAAGAAGGAAGGAAATTCCGACCTATGCTACAACATGGAAGAGCCTTGAAGACATCATGCTTAGTGAAGTAAGCCAGTCCTTCACTGAGGACTTTTGTCCCCACAAAAGGACAAATACTTTATGATCCCACTTATATGAGATACCTAGAGTAACCAAATTCATGAAGACAGGAAGTATAATGGTAGTGGTCAGAGACTGGAGTGAGGAGAATTGGGAAGTTACTGTATATTGGGTGCAGAGTTTCAGTTTTGTAAGTTGAAGAGTTGTGTAGACAGATAGTAGCGACATTCACACGCTACATAAATGTGCTTAATGCCACTGAACTATACACACAAAAGGTGTTATGGTGGGAAATTTTATCTTACCTGTATTTTATCAGAATTTTTTTAAAACAATTTTTTTTTTAAAGATAAAATTTTAGACTGCGCATGGTGGCCCATGCCCGTAATCGCTGCATTTTGGGAGTCCGAGATGGGAGGATTGCTTGAGCCTAGGAGTTTGAGACCAGCCTGGGCAACATAATGGGACCATGCTTCTACAAAAAAATGAAAAAGTTATCCTGGTATGGTGGCTCACTCCTGTAGTCCCAGTTAATCAGGAGGCTGAGGTAGAAGACTCACTTGAGCCTAGGAGGTAGCGGTTGCAGTGAGCCAAGATTGTGCCACTGCACTCCAGCCTGGGCAACAGAGCAAGACCCTGTCTCAAAAATAAAATAAAATAAAAATTTTAAAACTTAATTTAATAATGGCAGGGATGTAGGACAGCCGTTGGCAGCAGTATAAAGTGACACAACCACTTTGGGAAGATATTTGACAACAGCAACCAACAATGACTACAGCTAAACAAATGCACGCCCTGCAGCCTAACACTTCCTCTCTTAGGGATGCACCCAACAGAAATGCCCAGGTGTGTCCCCCAAGAGGAAGGCGCCCAGATGTTTACAGCAATACCATGTAGCACAGTCCCAAACTGGAAGAAACCCAGATGCGCACCATAGCATGGGTCAGTCTATTGCTCTATATTCATATAACAGAATCATATGGAGAATGTGGACAAAGGATCCTCAAGTGTGACCAGTGAGAAATCCCATGAACACTGCTGAGGTGAGGAAGCCAGGCACAAAAGAGTTGTGCCCGTGGCTCCCTTTATGGGAACCATACCAAGCAAGGCTCAGTTGTGCTGGTGGCACCAGGCGGGTGGTTTTCCTTTAGGGAGAGGCCAGATACCAGAAGGGTCTCCGGGAGATTCTGGGGGTACAGATAATATTCTGTTTGTTGATATGGGTGCTGCCTATAGGGTGGGTCCAGTATGTGGAAAAAGCATTGTGAATTATATACTCATGTGAATTAAACATTATTTATTTATTTTTTTGAAACAGTTTTGCTCCCTCATTGCCTATGTGGGAGTGCAGTGGAGCAATCTTGGCTCACCGCAACCTCTGCCTCCCGGGTTCCAGCAATTCTCCTGCCTCAGCCTCCCGAGTAGCTGGGATTACAGACATGCGCCACCACGCCCGGCTAATTCTGTATTTTTAGTAGAGATGGGATTTCTCCGTGTTGGTCAGGCTAGTCTCAAACTTCCGACCTCAGGTGATCCGCGCGCCTCAGCCTCCAAAAGTGCTGGGATTGCAGGTGTGAGCCACCGCGCCTGGCCGTGAATTAAACATTTTTATTTTTGTTTTGAGACAGAGTTTCACTCTTACTGCCCGGGCTGGAATGCAGTAGCGCGATCTTGGCTCATCGCAACCTCTGCCTCCTGGGTTCAAGTGATTCTCCTGTCTCAGCCTCCTGAGTAACTGGGATTACAGGCATGTGCCACCATGCCTGGCTAATTTTTTGTATTTTTAGTGGAGACAGGGTTTCTCCATGTTGTCAGCTTGTCTCAAACTCCTGACCTCAGGTGATCCGCCCACCTCAGCCTCCCAAAGTGCTGGATTACAGGCATGAGCCACCATGCTTGGCTGAATTAAACATTTTTAGTTAAAAAAAATCAGATCAAGGATCAAGCCTGGGATGAAAGAGGGGTGCCCCCAGCCTGTTGTGCCTTCCCCACCAAAGGTGATTTCAGGGCTGGCCACAGTGGCTCACGCCTGTAATCCCAGCACTTTGGGAGGCTGAGGTGGATGGATCACTTGAGGTCAGGAGTTCAAGACCAGCCTGGCCAACGTGGCGAGTCCCCATCTCTACTAAAAAATTACAAAAATTAGCCAGGTGTAGTGGTCTATGCCTGTAGTCCCAGCTACCTGGGAGGCTGAGGCAGGAGAATCACTTGAACCCCAGAGGCAGAGGTCTCAGTGAGCCAAGATCATGCCACTGCACTCCAGCCTGGGCAACAGAGCAAGACTCCATCTCAAAAAAAAAAAAAGTGATTTCAGGGTGACTATCTGGTTCTCTCCTTTCTGCAGGGAGGCTGCCGCCAGGCTCTGAGCACTGTAGCGGAGTCCGGGTAAAGGCCGAGGCCCAGGGCTCTACCACGCTCCTTGTGAGCTACAGACATGGCCACGTGCACCTGAGTGCCAAAATCACCATTGCTGCCTACCTGCCTCTCAAGGTGAGCCAGGGGCCCTGCCCTTTACCTCTCCCCTGCCCACTACTTCCCAGATGCAAATTACCCATTTGCTCTGACAAATTTGTGTGATAAACCCAATTCCTTCAAAATAGCTTTTGGCACAGCTCCCTCTCCCATGATTTCTGGCTGAAAGCAGGATCTGTGTGGAAGGAGCAGAGCCTCCCTTATGGGCAGTGGTTGTGGGCATCTCTGTTTACGCGAGACAGTGCTTGGCAGGCTTGGCAGGATACCGACCTGCCAGCCTCTCCCAATGAAGGTAGGAGTGTGGGCTGCAAGGGCTTCAGAAGTGTGTTCAGCAAGGGTCACAGGGGAGTGCTTCCACTCCACTCCAGAGCTAACCTTCAGGGTCCCCGTAGAGTCCTAGAATTGGGACAGCGGCCCTGTGGTATGGCAATGCTGAGACCTCCAAGACTGGGGTCAGAGAGGATCTGCCCTGGCCTAGTGTCCATCCATCCTGCCTCTCATCTGAGGACAGTGGTAGCCACAGCCTGTGCGGAGCAGAGCACATAGCCTCAGTGTCCATACCACCCTCCTGAGCCGAGTCCAGCCTGACCCCACCCACTCTTGGGCCTTACATTCCCTGCCTGTAAAATGGGGCTGAGGCCGGGCGCGGTGGCTCAAGCCTGTAATCCCAGCACTTTGGGAGGCCGAGACAGGCGGATCACGAGGTCAGGAGATCGAGACCATCCTGGCTGACACGGTGAAACCCCGTCTCTACTAAAAAATACAAAAAACTAGCCGGGCGAGGTGGCGGGCGCCTGTAGTCCCAGCTACTTGGGAGGCTGAGGCAGGAGAATGGCGTGAACCCGGGAGGCGGAGCTTGCAGTGAGCTGAGATCCGGCCACTGCACTCCAGCCTGGGTGGCAGAGCGAGACTCCGTCTCAAAAAAAAAAAAAAAAAAAAAAAATGGGGCTGAGACAGCTCTTGCCTCATGAGGTCGTGATGAGGATTTGCTGAGCTCACAAATGGAATGAGCTCAGAACACAGTCTAGGGGGTAGTGCAGGCTCAGGAAGGGTTAGTTATTAAACACGGGTAAAAAAGAACTGGGCCTTCCTCTGGGGTGGGTGTGAAGGCTCTGTACGAGGGCTGCCATGCAGGAGGCTGCTGATTGTAATCATCCCTTTCTTTGAACCCTGCCGAGCATGCAGGAGGCACAGAGAGGGTTCGTTGGTGGGAAGTTCCTGCTCCTCCTTCCAGGGAGGGCTGGAGGGCAGGCCTGGGGGATCCTCAGCCTCCCTGGCACGGTCAGGCAGTCCTTGCATTTTTCTGCTCCCAGTGTCAGCCTTAAAGACAGCTCCAGTCCTCATGGTTTGTACCATTTTTTTCTTCCTCTCACCCATTCATTGGAAGCAAGCTTGGTGATGTTAGGATTTCTTTTTCTTTTCTTTTTTTTTTTTTTTTTTGAGATGGAGTTTCACTCTTGTTGCCCAGGCTGGAGTGCAATGGCGCCATCTCTGCTCACCACAACCACCGACTCCCGGGGTTAAGCGATTCTCCTGCCTTGGCCTCCCCAGTAGCTGGGATTACAGGCATGCACCACCATCCCCGGCTAATTTTGTATTTTTAGTAGAGACAGGGTTTCTCCATGTTGGTCAGGCTGGTCCCGAACTCCTGACCTCAGATGATCCTCCCACCTCAGCCTCCCAAAGTATTGGGATTACAGTCATGAGCCACCGTGCCTGGCAATGTTAGGATCTTTTATCTCTGAACCCCTGGCCCTGGGTTCAGTGCCTGGCACAGAGCAGACACCAACCAAGGGTGGTTTTGTTTAGAATGAATGTGTGAGGAAATGTGTCCAAGGTCACCCAGCCAGGGCAGAAGTCAAGGCCTCCTGATCTCCAGAGCAAGCATAGCAGACACTTCTCAAATGTCCGTTAGTGATCAGAGGCTTAGCCCTGCTCCTCATCCTTCAGCACACAGGCATGAATACTTGTGTAATCTCTGCAGCAGGCCCTAGAGATGCACTAGGGCAGAAAACACAGAACTTTTGTCCCCATGAAGTGACATTCTGGCAAAGAGAGGTAGAGACGACCATAAACAAAGCAAAGAATGTATTTTGCCTCTGCTTGCCATGGAAAAAGTAGAGCATGGAGGGGTGATGGGGGTGGAAGTTTAAAATGAGGAGATCAAGACCTGCCCCCACACCCCCACTCAAGCACAGCACTGCAGCAGGTGAGCGTCAGAGAGCAGAGTGGAGAGAGTTGAAATCCCTGAGAACAGCAGGCATTCTGGGGTTGCCCTGCGCACCTTCTGGGAGCTAGAGCGTTTCACCAGGTACCTGGAGAGGGGTTCTTCAGGGCCCCTCCTGGCTCTGGATTATCAGGGCGTTTGGCTGGAGCAGCAGAAACCAGAAGCTGAGCTCACAGTCCTGGGCTGGAATGTAAGGATGAAGATAAGGTGGACGTGTCCCTCAGTGAGGTGGCTTCCTGATTGGACAGATTATAGAGAAAAGTGGGTATGGGTCTCTTCTCCCTTCATCTGTCTTCTTCCTAGTTAGCAGTTAAGATCAGGTTTATTTACAGGGAACAAAAGCCAAGTGACAGGGACTTACCCAATAGAGGAATTGATGTCTCTGTCGCACATGAGGAATATTTGGAATATTTGGGCTTTGACACCGGCTGAGGAGCCTGCACAGTGCATGAGCATCCTTCATCAGCTGCATTGTTAACCTGTCTCCTTGGCACAGGGTTCTATGATACTTTTATGCCTGAGGGAGAGAATTAAACACAAAGGTGATAATTCCTCATCATCCGGTTGTTAACTGTAGGACACACAGCTTCTTCGCACAGTTCTTTCACTTTGGGCTGGTCATGAAAACATCTTTGGCAAGATATACAGTGGCCTGCTTTGCCCATAGTGGGGTTTTGTTGGTTGTGGCCACGAGATTTGGGTAAGAGCACGGGATCAAGAGTCAGAACAGACCTGGGCCCACTAGCTGGGTTAGCTTGGTTCAGTGTCTTCGTCTGCTGGGATTCATCCTTTCTGTCTTTAAAGTGGGGATGACAGTTAATAATCATAACAGTTTCTAACAGCAGGGGCCATTGATTGAGCATGTGCTAGTCACATATTCAGGTCTTTTATTCCAGCGCCTGAATCACAATAGTAGCCCGCGAGGTAGGCATTATCATTGTACCCATTTCACAGGCTGGGGAAACAGCCTTGTAGACATTATTGTTTAAGGTCCCAGACTAGCTTCATTCCAGTAGAGACAGAGAAGCAAATGCACAAATGATGGTATATCCAGTGATGGCTCAGGGGCAGAGATGAAGAGTTGAGCTGGAAAGGAGGTGACAGGGGAAGAGAGACCCTGCTTTAGACAGGCCCAGCAGAGGCCTGCCTGAGGAGGTGACGCTCAGGCAGAGGCCTGAGTGGTGCACAGAACTGGGTTGTGCTGCTGTCTCCAGCGGGGAGTTCTGAGAGGAGCAGAGATGAAGGCCCTGAGCATACTTAGTGCTTCTCCTGCAGGAAACAGGGGCCACGCCTGACTCTGTAGAAGGTGGAGTCCGGGGATGGATTTCAACAGGGGCACCACGGGCCCCTTGGAATTGTTTGTGTGTGAGCACACACGTGCAGGGAGGGATGCCCAGAGACAGTTGATAGCCTATATCAGATTCAAAAAATGTTCATACTGAAAAACCAAGTCAAAAGGACAGAATTCTCATTTGAAAAGTCATAGTCTGTTCAGGTAACCTTAACAAAACACCTTGGACTGGGTGGCTTATAAACAACAGAAATTTCTTTCTTGCAGTTCAGGAGCTGGGAAGTCTAAAGTCAAAGGTACCAGCAGATTTTGGTGACTAGTGAGGGCTTCCTTCCTTATAGATAGCCATAATTTGGATGTTCGTGTCCCCACAAAATACGTGTGTTGAAACGCTGACCCCCACAGCAATGGAGCTGAGGCCTTTGAGGGGTGATTAGATCATGGGGGCAGAAGCTTCACGACTGGGATTAGTGCCCTTTTAAAAGAACCCAGAGAGCTAGCATGACCCTTCCACCATGTGCAGATGTGGTAAGAGGTTTTTTTTTTTTTTTTGTGGGTGGGGAGGGAATATTTTTCTTATAAGGTTTTTCCTTCCTCATGTGCTTAAGATCATGCCATAGATGCAGAAGGAAACAGACACACCCTACCCTCCATGAGTCTATAGCCTGATCAGACCCCCAAGCCATGAAGCTCCTTCAGGGTGAGGAGCACCAGGTGAAGTGGGGCCCAGAGAAGAATCGCCTGGGCCGCAGGTCGGCGCTGGGTGGGAGAGGAAGCAGGGCTTTCTGGAGGCCAGTGTGCTGAGCCCTGCAATGTCAGGAGGGGTCGCCTAAGTGAGACAAGGATAGGAGAGTAGCCTCTGTGAAGGCCTGGGGACAGCTGAGCATGGCTCTCTAGAAGGATGCCACTAGTCTGAAGCTGGACCTGGGGCCAGGTTGGGAGAGCCCAAGTCCTAGGACAGAAGCTGAGCCTGTATTCCAAGGGCCGTGGGTGCTGTGGAATAGTTTAATGCACAAGGGACAGGGTGAGATCTCTGTCTTAGGAAGGGACACATGGGCAGCTCTTTGAGGGGATAGTAGATGGGGCTAGCGGGGAGCAGATTGACAAGTGAGGACTTGGCAGTCACTGCAGTGGGACCCTCTGCAGTGGAGGGAGTCAAGGAGAGCAGGGCTGTGGGACCCCTTAGGGTGAATCCCTCCTCTCTGCACCCCTGCTGTGTCACTGGAGGGAGGGATCCTCCTGTGGAGTCCCCATGTCTTCCTGGAGGTTGACTGGGAATGACACCCTGTTACATAGAATCTAAGCACTGCCATTGCCCACACTGGGAGGCCATGGGGCCCTTGGCACCATGATTGCCCTAGGCCGTGGAGGAAATGAGAGCTTTGTGTGAAATATTACTTTAATTCTTCCTTTGTTTACTGGGTACTTTAAGGCCACCACAGTTTTACTTGCCAACTCACTTTCACTCAACAAAGAATTGTTGAGCACCTGCTATGTGCGAGGCATGGTTCTAGGTGCCACAAGACTCGCCCTCGAAGCTCGTGCATACATGGTGCAAAGTGTGGGAAGCCCAGCGGCTCAGAAGGAAGGGAACAGACCACCTGCAAGGGTGCCAGCAAGGACAACACAGGCTGCATCTCCCTTGGTCACCTGGTGGATATCTCTTTAGGATGGTTTTATGCTTTTTACAGCAAGATGGTTGTGATCCAACTGCACCATCAGATGTGTATCCTGCGCTTGTAGATCTTTGTGAAGACTGCTTTGGGGGCCCACATAAGGTTCTGTCACTGGGAAACACTACGTGTACTGAGCCCCTTGTGCTGGAGTGTAGATTATTGTTGGTTATTTGCTGTGGGAAATAATAGTGTGATGAACATCTGTCTGTGCATTGACATGTTTCTCTCCATTGTGTTACTAGGTTAGGTTCCAGATAGGGAATTCCTGGGTTCCAGGGCTGTGGGTATTTTCAAGGCTTTTACCAGATTGTTTGACAAAAGAGGCAAATCCATGTACACCCTCCAGCAGTCTGTCAGAGTGAGGGCTTAATTCTATCTACACCCTACTCCTCTGGGTCTTTGCAACGATCCCCATGAGTGCTGCAGATGAGGAGAATGAGTTTCAAACAGGAGACTGGGCCCCACAAGCAGGGTGAGGATGCGGGGCTGGGATGCCCGGCTCCTGCCCGTGCTGCCTTAGAAGAATGCCAAGTCTTCTGCCTCTTCCATCTCCAGGCTGTGGATCCCTCCTCTGTTGCCTTGGTAACCCTGGGCTCCTCAAAGGAGATGCTGTTTGAAGGAGGTCCCAGACCTTGGATCCTCGAGCCTTCCAAGTTCTTCCAGAATGTCACCGCTGAGGACACTGACAGCATCGGCTTGGCTCTCTTTGCCCCCCATTCCTCCCGGAATTATCAGCAACACTGGATCCTTGTGACCTGTCAGGCCTTGGGTGAGCAGGTGAGTGGGCAGCTGCTCCAGACCCTCCTTGCCCTAAGGCAGGGGTGGAAAATTACTCTCTCTGTATTATTTTATTTACTCCTTGGAGTAACCCTGAGAGAAAACCACTCCCATTGTACCCATTTTACAGACAGGCAAACTGAGGCGTGGTGATATCGAATTCAATGAACACTAGGTAGGTGTGGCAATGGGGACCTCCCGCTATGCCAGCTTTCGTAGAACAGGCCAGTTGGGTGGCTTGCCACCTCCATGGGCTTCAGCATCCCCCACTAACCAAACCAGAGCTGGAGGCTTTGAGTTCGGGATAACAAGTCCAGTGTCTCCAGGGCTGTAAATGAATGAGGCTATAGACCCAGGTTTGACACATCTTTTTGGTTTTTGAGGATAACCTGGAAATCACAATTTTTTTTTTTTTTTTTGAGACGGAGTCTCGCTCTGTAGCCCAGGCTGGAGTGCAGTGGCCGGATCTCAGCTCACTGCAAGCTCCGCCTCCCAGGTTTACGCCATTCTCATCTCAGCCTCCCGAGTAGCTGGGACTACAGGCGCCTGCCACCTCACCCGGCTAGTTTTTTGTATTTTTTAGTAGAGACGGGGTTTCACTGTATTAGCCAGGATGGTCTTGATCTCCTGACCTCGTGATCCGCCCGTCTCGGCCTCCCAAAGTGCTGGGATTACAGGCTTGAGCCACTGCGCCCGGCCCACAATTTTTTTTTTTTGCATAATCTGTTAAGTTTTTTAATGCTGAAAACCAAAAGCTGAGGAGGCTGAGGGGACCAGACAAAACACATGTGTGACCTGAATCCCCACATGCTGGCTGGAGGGCATCTTGCTATTCAGGCGCCTCGGAATCTGGTACTCCTTCCCTGGGGAGGGTGGGCTGAGAGCTTGTGGGGCTTCTGGTGGGCATCTACTGCTCCATTTCCAAGGCAGGAAGCCCAGAGCAAAACGGGTATTTGGCGGGAATCAGGAAGATGGGAGAGAGCCCATTTCTTTGGGAAGTGAAGTATATTTCCTGCACGTGTAGCAGGGCAAAGAATGTCAATTGGCAATAAAACGCACATGCATGCCTCCCACGGTGCCCTTATGGCATCAGCCATGCCACAGCTGCCCTGGTATGGCCAGAAAAGGTGCCTGGTGATAGGTCCCATTCACCAGTGGGGTGGTTTTAGAAAAACAATAAAACAACAAGAACAATAACATCATAATAAGTAATATAATAAGAAGAATAAAATTCCTCATGAATTAAGTTGGATATATTTCTTATCCCTAACATGACCCCACCATCCCTGTCCCTTCTCAGGGCTGTAGGAATTTGACCCCCAAGTGGCATTACCTCTAGGGCCCTCCCAATCCATTGCTCTGTGGATTGGGAGCAATCCACAGGGGACACATGGGACACTGGGAGCACACAGAAAGCCTTCGTGGAGTCAGGGAGGACACTGCCCTTGGTCCTGCCTCATGGTCAGGAAAGGTGGGGGCTCGTGTCCTCCATCAAGTGCATGTCATCTGAGGAGGCTGAGGGTGCTACCTCAAGATGGGCCCTGAGCCATGGTGCTCCAAAAAAGAGGAAGCTGGATATGATATCTGAGGTCCCAGCTCTCCAGGCAGACAGGTTTCCCCCTTTTCTTGCACCATGGATTCCCCTCTCTGCAGCAGCCCCTGGAGCTGCAGAGCATGAGCAGGCAGAGGGCAGGCCCTGCCTCCAGGCTGCAGCTCTTCCTGGGTGTTGTCCTGCAGTGCTCCTATCTGATTGGCTTTCCCCAGTCATCATTCTGCAGCATGCACTTCCCACGTCTGTCCCTCGTTCCATGGGTGTTTTCACCTCCATATGGACTCCTCACTGAAGCATCCTTGAACTTGTGAATTTGCTAATGCAACCATGGGGTTTTCCTAGGGTCCTGGGAAACCATGAAGCCTCACCAAGTCTACCTCTTCCCTGAGATAGGAGCAGCCCATGGTTCTGGCTGACATTTGCAGAGGGCACGTGGACTCCCATCTGAGAGTCTCTTAAGTGTTGAGGAAGTGCTTTCCCACCTGTGTGCCACTGGGCATTTGTTAAGACCCTGTGGCATGGGTATCATCATCACTCCCATCCTATAGAGGAGAAAACTGAGTCAGAGGGTACTGGGGTGGGGTGTGGCACAGCTCAGAAAGGAGTGAGAACTCAAGCTTGGGGGTCTGACTGCTCACTGTGCCCTACCAGGTCATCGCCCTGTCGGTGGGGAACAAGCCCAGCCTCACCAACCCCTTCCCTGCGGTGGAGCCTGCTGTGGTGAAGTTTGTCTGCGCCCCACCGTCCAGGCTCACCCTTGCGCCTGTCTACACCAGCCCCCAGCTAGACCTGTCCTGTCCGCTGCTGCAGCAGAACAAGCAGGTGGTGAGTGTGGTCTATGCTCAGGAGGAGGCGAGGGTGCCGCCCGCTTGGGCAGGACATTGGCGGCCTTGCCCATGGTCCCAAGCATTGTAACAGACATAGCTCCACGCTGCACTTCCTTTGTCTCAACAGCTGGCCCTGTGAGGGCGCTGGTTTTATTTGTGTTTTATATTCAAGGGACACACAGCTTGGAGAGGTGAGGGACATACAAAAGTCACAGCTACTAGTGGCAGTGTCAGATGAAGATAGGGTCCTCTTCCACATTCGCTGCCTGTCTTTGTTTGGCAGTTGGTAGTTTAAAAATATCTTGTTGGCCGGGCGCGGTGGCTCAAGCCTGTAATCCCAGCACTTTGGGAGGCCGAGACGGGCGGATCACGAGGTCAGGAGATCGAGACCATCCTGGCTAACACGGTGAAACCCTGTCTCTACTAAAAAATACAAAAAACTAGCCGGGCGAGGTGGCGGGCGCCTGTAGTCCCAGCTACACAGGAGGCTGAGGCAGGAGAATGGCATAAACCCGGGAGGCGGAGCTTGCAGTGAGCTGAGATCGGGCCACTGCACTCCAGCCTGGGCGGCAGAGCGAGACTCCGTCTCAAAAAAAAAAAAAAAAAAAAAAAAAAAAAAATCTTGTTGTCTTCTGTGCCTTGAGGGTGTTAAAATGCACCTTACTGTCTATGGACAGAGTATGTAGGGTCAGAGCAGGTGTGCGGGCTACTGAGGAGAGGTGACCAGCTGCAGCATCCCCATGATGTGGGGGACATGGGGCTGTGTTTCAGAAGTAAGGGTTAAGAGAGGAAGAAAGTCCCTTGGGGGTCTAACGGCAGGGATGGTAAGGGAAGCCACAGGTCTGCTCCCCTTGGACTTGAGACGCATCCATGCCTTAGTCCCTAGGGCATTCAGAGTCCAAGGTATTGAGTGTGTCCAGTGTAAGGGACATGGGACACCCTCTGGCCAGCACCAGCCCCCAGCCCCTTTTCAGAGGAGGGGGTTGGGCAGCTCCTCACTCCTTGAGCATGTACTTACGGAGCATGTCCTCTGTGCCAGGCACAGGTCTGAGTTTTGGATTGCACGGTCATCAGGACAGGCAAGGAACCTGCCTCCTGGAGATGACAGGGAGACCAGGAGATGCACAAATAAGATGGATCAGAGGTGGCAAGCGCTGCAAGGGAAGTGAAATAGGGCACACAGCAGAGCGAGGAGGAGGCTGCTCAGGAGGAGCGGAATGGGGCTCTGAGGAGGGCATGTGCGAGCTCACTGCGATCTAACACTGTGAAACTCACTCCATTTATTCTTTGTGAGTCCTAGAGCAGACCCTGGCTCATAGGAGGAGATCAGTAACTAGGAGCGGTGGATGAGTGAACCAGCGAATGCACTGTGCATGTGCCACTCCTGTCTTAATGCTTGACTCTTGCAGACTCATGGGTGGAGAAGCCACACTGCTGGAGAACTGGCCAGGGAGTAGCTGAGCTGGAGAGTAGGTCCTCTCTGGACAGGCAGCCTGCTCAGCTCAGGGACAGTCACTTCAACCCCAGGCTGGCCCAGCTTTCTCGTTTTCAAAGAAAAACAAATCAAACCTATGTGCATCTTCCCCGTCCTTAGCGTTGGCTGTGAGCTGAGGGAGCCACGTTGGGGCTGGATTGTGCCTGGTCTGTCTGTTGGCCAGGACCTCTGCTTTAGCCCAGGGTTGTCTCCCTGGACTTAAATATGATGGCTGCAGGGCTTGACTCTGATTTGGCTTTGCACATCATAGATGTCGCCAGAAAATAATGGACCTCAAACATGGAGGAGTTGTGTGATCCATCAGTCCTCAGGTTCCTGAGCCACCAGCCAGCCATTCAGGCGTGACCCTGGCAATTTAGAGTCTCATTAGGGAACTTTTTTTCTTTTTTTTCTTTTTTGAGACAGAGTCTCGCTCTGTTGTCCAGGCTGGAGTGCAGTGACGCAATCTCGGCTCACTGCAACCTCCGCCTCCTGGGTTCAAGTGATTCTCCTGCCTCAGCCTCCTGAGTAGCTGGGATTACAGGCATGCACCACCATACCAGACTAATTTTTGTATTTTTAGTAGAGACACGGTTTCACCATATTTGTCAGGCTGGTCTCGAACTCCTGACCTCGTGATCTGCCCGCCTTGGCCTCCCAAAGTGTTGGGATTACAGGCATGAGTCACCATGCCTCGCCAGTCATTAGGGAACTTTGAGAAAGATATATCCCTGCAATGCAGCCTGGGTGCAGGATCAAGGTAATTTTATACTCTCCAACTTCAGAAGCTACCCAAGATGTGTTTGCAGATTAAATTATTGGTGAGGAGAGACACCAGAATGGAATTGACTGATCAGAATGACAAGATGGACCCTGGCCCTCTGAGCAGATCCTCTAGTGTGTGGCTCGCTCACTGTGGGTGGGCACCAGTTGCATGGGACTGATTAGGGACTTGAGTGGGGCTGCCCCCAGATGAGACACCAGAGATTGACCACACTGAGTCAGGGGAGGTCCTTGGGCTCTAAAATCAGACCAACTGAGTTCCACCCCTAAACCTGTGTGACGTTGGACAAGTCATTTAACATTTAATGTCCCTGGACCTCAGCCTCCCTGTTTGTAAAATGGAGTTTATGTTGTTGCCTCAAATGGGTCAGCTAGCTTGCACATGTGCTTGGCCAGTGTCAATTTCCTTCCCTGGAAGAGCATTGGTTTTCCAGCCTGGGTTGCATCTGGGGGAGCCATGGAGCACCTAGGATAGGTCCCTGCAGCCTCTGCCAACACTCCCAGCTTCTATATTATGAATAATGATGAGACCTTTGCATGCCTGCTGATGGTGCTGGCCTACTCTGAGCAGGGCGTGGATTAAGAATTTGTAGCCTGCTTGAATCAAGTGTTCTGTGGGGGCAAGAGAGCTAAAAGGAATTGAGAGGAGCCCTCATGGTGCAGGTAAGGTGTTTTGTGACTGTATCAGTCGGACAGACTGGGCCCGGCCAGGCTGCCACAGCAAACAAGCCCACATCCCATAGCTTCACATGGCACAAGCTCACCTCTTGCCCATGCTGCATGAGCCTCTCTGGTTGGCTGGGAGACCCTGCTTTGTGTCATTGTAGTCTTCGTTCCAAAACATGGGCTGTGGAGCAGCTACCATGTTGATTATGGCAGGTGCCACTGTGGAGAGAAAGGGAATGTGGCAGGTCGGGATCTGGCAGTGAAGCTTCCCCCTAGTCCCATTTCACATTTCACTGGCTAGAGCAAGTGCCTCGGTCACTTCTTTTTTTTTCTTTGCTCTGTCGCCCAGGCTGGAGTGCAGTGGCGCGATCTCGGCTCACTGCAAGCTCCGCCTCCCGGGTTCACGCCAATTCTTCTGCCTCAGCCTCCCGAGTAGCTGGGACTACAGGCACCCGCCACCACGCCCGGCTAATTATTTTGTATTTTTAGTAGAGACAGGGTTTCACCGTGTTAGCCAGGATGGTCTCAATCTGCTGATCTCGTGATCCGCCCGCCTCGGCCTCCTAAAGTGCTGGGATTACAGGCGTGAGCCACGGTGCCCGGCCGTGCCTTGGTCACTTCTAACCAGAGGGTGAGAGAAGGGTAGTTCTTTCTGTGGGACCCCCCTCTCCCCGAATGGAAAACTGGCCGTTTGTGAATGACACTCATGGCTGCCCCCCTTCCTACCCACGTGTAGGAAGGCTCTCTAAAATGCCCTTGCAGTCCCCATATTTAAATCCACATCCTACAAGGTGGGCTTGGTTGTGCTTTGTGTGTCACAGCTGGAGAAACTGAGGCTCAAGGAGTTCATAACTTGCCTGGGCACTGAGAGGTAGAGCTGGGACTCAGTCCAAGTTGTGGGGTCAGACACACTTGGCCTCTGCTTTGTGGCCCTGCCCACATTGCCCCCATGCCATGTGGCCAGAGAAGGAGGGGATAGTCCACAGGAAAGAGGCTTGATTCAGCCGGTTTCTATGGGGAGAGTCTTCTCAGGGAGCAAGAGATCATGCCAGAGTGGTGGGAATCCAGGATTTGGACCTGCAGCCTGGAGCTCCCATCCCAAACCTCCTTGGATGAGCTCCTTTCCCTGCCTGGGCTTGTGCTTCCTTCACATGGGGATGATCTCTCCCACCTTCCTGGGACATTTAAGGATCGGGCGAGTATTCCACTTTGAAAGGAGCTGTGCAAACCTGGTAGCTCTGGGACATCTTAGGCATTGGAATCTGCATTCCTGTGAAACCCCTAGTGGGGCCATCCTAGAGGCACTGACATGTGCCTGGGTGGGGGGGTGGCAATCATTTGGAAAGGTGAGGGCGGAGGGGAAGGAGAGCAGCCTGCCCACAGTAGTAGGTCAGGGTGGGAGTTCCCGGCTTCAGCACTGTTGACACTTGGGGAAATAGGTCCTGTAGGGGGCTGTCCTGTGTATTACAGGGTGTTAAGCAGCATCATGGACCTCTCCCAACTAGATGCCAGTGGCAACCCCCTGACACATCAGTAGGGACAGCCAGAAATGCCTCCACTGTTGCTGAAGGCCCCCTAGTGGTTCTCATTCCATTGAGAGCTGTGGTCTGGAGCCAGAAGCCAGCTTGGACAGGGCCATGGTGGGACCTGGTGGGTGGCAATAGTGAGGATTGCTTTCTGGCTCATCCCATTCCCTCACCAGCACCCCCAAGAGCCCACAGGGCAGCTGCTGGCCTCAGAGTGCACTGTGTGGTCAATGTCCAGGTCTAGTCCTGGGTGTGACCACAGCATCTGACCTGTGTCCCCTGCAGGTTCCAGTCTCCAGCCACCGCAACCCCCTGCTGGATCTGGCTGCTTACGACCAGGAGGGCCGCCGGTTCGACAACTTCAGCTCTCTGAGCATCCAGTGGGAGTCCACCAGGCCAGTGTTGGCCAGCATCGAGCCTGAGCTGCCCATGCAGCTGGTGTCCCAGGACGATGAGAGTGGCCAAAAGAAACTGCACGGTGAGCTGGGCGCTAGCCCAATGGCCCAGGCAGAACAGAGACTAGACAGGAAGCCTGCCAAGGTGGGCCCGTACCTGTGGGAGCTTAGTTATCTGCGCTTAGGTCCTGTTAACTCTTAACAATCCACGTAGTTTCAACATACACAGTTTTCTATTTTCGGATTGAAAACTGCAAATCAGAAGGAGGGAGGGGCTGCTTCAGGGGTGGTGATGGGCAGACATCCAACGGTGGCTTCCCTCTTCCTGGTCTCAGGTTTGCAGGCCATTTTGGTTCACGAGGCATCAGGAACCACAGCCATCACTGCCACTGCCACTGGCTACCAGGAGTCCCACCTCAGCACTGCCAGAACAAAGCAGCCGGTATCTCCCAGGGCCCAGTGGTGGGTGGGCTATGGGTAGTGGAGCAAGTCTCCTACTTCTGCTTAAATTCCACTGGGTGTCACAGTGTCCTGAGTCACTGTCTGCTCGACCGCCGCTCCCCAACCCCAGCCTCTTGGAGGCCCTAGGAGAGGCACTGCTATTAATAGTAGGGGACCAATAGATACATTGGAGGTGGGAATGGGAAGGGCTCCTCAAGAACAGGCCTTCCTGGATAACAGCCACCTCATGGGGGGTATAGCCATAAGAAAACTTAGGTCTTGAATACGGTGGAGGCAGCAGGTACAGGCTGGAAGGAGAAGGTGGGACTGGATTCCCAGGGCCCCTAAATGCCAGGATGAGGCACTTGTATTGTCCTCCTGGGAGCAAACTTTGAAAGAGGCTGGGGCCCTATGGGGGCAGCACTGGGGAGGCTGGCCTGGAGGGAGGTGGTCGCTGAAGGGGCACACCTGTGCCTGTCCCTGATGGCTCAGTCCTCACTGGCACCAGGAGTCCCTTGATTGGGAGTCGGGGGGCATCATGGCCTCCTGCCTGATGCCTGAGCACCCTGACATGTTCCCCCCAGGACTTTGCACTTCCTCCCTCTGCCCTGATGTCCCCCCACCCCCCATTGCTGAGTCACTCAGGCTTCCTCCCCTTGCAGTCTCTGTTCCCCTGAGAGCTGCTCTCCCTTGCAGACACCATCCTGGTCCTTGTCACCCACACTGCACACCTTCCTGTCATTGACTCTTACTCTTCCATCCGTGCATTGGAGTCACCTCTCCCTGTGGGCAGTTGCTGCACCCTGAGTGCCTGGCACACCTGTGGCCCTGAGGAGGTGCTCAAACACATGACCTTCTGGGGACCTCAGATCTGGGTGGCTCCCTTGTGTGACACATGGTGGGAAGCAGAGCTTGGTGGGTCATGTGCCACCCTAGGGGATGAGGGTTCCTCTCCTGAGCCAGCCTTGGCCACTCTTCCAGGGGACACTTCCCCAATGCCCAGCCTGGCCGGCGGCCACACACTCCAAAGCTGGCCCTTTGCTGTGAGGTCCTGAAGGGCAGGGCGTGTGTGTGAGTTGCCAACCACTGGGGCCTGGTGGGTTGGGGTGGCGTCTTCTAAGCTGGATTGCTGCCAAACCCCTCCTCAGTCTGGAGTGGAGAAGCCAGCAACTCACTCCACCTCAGGAGGCTGAAGGGAGGCCTCAAAGGGTCTGTGGCCATTCTTCTGGGCTCAGGAGTACCAGGGGCTTGTGGCCGGGAGAAAGGCCAGGCCCTAGGGCCTTTGGCCTGCTCTTCCTGAGGGGCGGCCTGATCATGTCCTCCTGGATCTGATGGCCTTGCCCTTGCCCTTCAGCATGACCCTCTGGTGCCTGTGTCAGCCTCCATAGAGCTCATCCTGGTGGAGGACGTGAGGGTGAGCCCAGAAGAGGTGACCATCTACAACCACCCTGGCGTCCAGGTACCGTCCTTGCCCTGCCACCTTCCTGGGCGAGACCCATGGGGGGACTCCTCGCCCTGCCACATGCGGCCCAACCCTCCCTGCATCTACCTCCTGCAGGCGGAGCTCCGTGTCAGGGAAGGCTCAGGTTACTTCTTTCTCAACACCAGCACCGCAGATGTTGTCAAGGTGGCCTACCAGGAGGCCAGGGGTGTCGCCATGGTAAGCTTGGGCCATCAGTCCCCACTGTTGGTTTTCAGTCCTTATCTGGGCCGTTGCATGGTTAATTGATTGATTATTTTGAAAGCTAGCACTTGGCTCACACTCGGAATCCCAGAACTTTGGGAGGTCGAGGCGGGAAGATCACCTGAGCTCAGGAGTTCAAGACCAGCCTGGACAATATAGTGAGACCCCTATCTCTACAAAACCAATAAGAAAAATCAAAAGATTAGCTGGGCATGGTAGCACAGGCCTGTGGTCCCAGCTACACAAGAACCTGAGGCAGGAGGATTGCTTGAGCCCAGGAGGTTGAGGGGTGCATTGAGCAGAGGTCATGCTCCAGCCTGGGCAACAGACCTGGGTGAGAAACCCAGACCCTGTCTTCATAAAAACAAAAGCTGGCACTTAGATTCTCTGATTCATTCCACAACTTTAGTCATTCTCATGAAACTTTTGTGATTTTTATTCCATGTCCGCAAACTGTTATTTACCTAATGGTTCCCTTTCAATCAATCCTTTAATTAAGATTAAAATATTATTCCATAAGGAGCACTGTAACAGCCATAAAGAAAATTGCTTTTAAAAGATGTCTGACCTTTCTCTATTTTCCTGTGTTTCTCTCTTGACCCTCTCCCTACTCTTGCAAGCATTGACTTAGCTGTGCTTGTGGCATGGAAGAATTTAGTGTTCTGCTTTTATTATGTTATTTTAAGTGTTTATGTTTTTTCATATTGCTAATGTAAGATGGCAGTCCATCTTCAAGTTTGCTAATGCTTTCTTTTGCCAGTTTAAATCTACTCTTGTGCCCTTCTGGTGAATCTTTCATTTCAGCTACTATACTTTTCAACTTAAGAATTTCTGTTTGGTTCTTTTTTTCCTCTAACTTTTACCTCTTTATTGATATTCTCTGTTTGATATGACATTGTTATCAAATCTTCCTTTACTCCCTTCATCATTGGTTGGTTGGAAGGCTTTGCCTGGTGAATCTGATCTCTGGTGGCCCTCATAGACAGTTTCTGTCATCTGCCTTTTTTCTGGAGTACGGGTCATGTTTTCCTGTTTGTTTGTTTATTTGTTTTCATGTCCTATAATTGTTGGAAACTGGACATTTTAGGTAATGTATTGTAGAAACTCTGGGTACTGATCCCCAATCCCCACATTGGAGCTTGTTACTGCTATTTGCTTGTTTACTTCTTTAGTGACTGGTCTTGTTATTTTGCTGAACACACACACACTCACGCACACACACTTTTTCCCAGTAAGAAGTCTCTGATATTGCTCTTAGGGGTAACACCTTGGTGTGTCCTTTGTTGCTCTGGGATGACTGTGGCCTTTGCAGGGCTTTTTTTGACTGTCTTTCACTGACCACTCAACTGTTGAGCTCCACTAATTGAGGCTGATTGCTCCACTGTCTTCAGTAATTCCCTTCTGACCCCAGGAGAGCTCTTCCCAGCTCTCTTTTTTTTTTTTTTTTGAGACCCAGTCTCGCTCTGTCGCCCAGGCTGGAGTGCAGTGGCCCGATCTCAGCTCACTGCAAGCTCCGCCTCCCGGGTTTACGCCATTCTCCTACCTCAGCCTCCCGAGTAGCTGGGACTACAGGCGCCCGCCAACTCGCCCGGCTAGTTTTTTTGCATTTTTTAGTAGAGATGGGGTTTCACTGTGTTAGCCAGGATGGTCTCGATCTCCTGACCTTGTGATCCGCCCGTCTCGGCCTCCCAAAGTGCTGGAATTACAGGCTTGAGCCACCGCGCCCAGCCCCAGCTCTCTCTTTTTCTGTTTCTCTCTGGCAAACTTGCCAGCCTCCAGTGTAGTCCACACCTCCCGGACTCTGTCACCTCCCAGTTGCCTTTCAGCACAACCTCCACTGTTTTGGAGAGTGCACTTAGGCTTGGACTTCTCCAAGCTCTGTTGCACATGAATTCAGTTCCTTTAGGAGCAACTCACACCTTCTGTTTTCTGAGTGCATTTAGCCCCTGTGCACCAGCTGCTTTTCCAGGCAAACTCTCTGAGCCAGAGCTATGGTGCTGGGCACAGTGGTGCATCTCTCTCTGGTGACACCAGCACATTAGGAGCTGGGCCCTTGGTGAGTGGGGCAGCAGCCCCAGTGTTCCTCGGCTGGCCTCTCTTAGCAGGGAACCCCACCCCACGAGCCAGGGAAGGGCGGCCAGACCCCAGTATTCTCACGGGTGCTGCACCCAAGGCAGAGCCTTCATCCCACGAATGGAGTCTGGGTGGAAGATGGAAGCCCCCACCTCTGAGCCCACTTTCCTGGGACTCAGTCTCAGCAAGCTGTAGCTGGGGGCACGATAAGAAAAGAAAAACTGACACCTGCCCCTCCTAGGAAACGAATCCCCTGGCCGAGAGCTGGGGGTGAGGGAGTCCTGTGATCTTGGAGGAACCAGTCGGGAGTGGAGCTCCACCTCGCTGGGGTGGAGGTCAGGGAGGACGGGCATCTTATTTCACATTCTACAGACCCTTGTTCTTCCCAGATGTTAGCAGGTTTTCTCCAGTAAACGCTTCTTCATTTGCTGTGTGCCCTTGGAATCATCCCAGAGATTTTAAACAGCTGTGTGTGTGTTTCATGGGGAAGTCTGTGGCCTCCTTACACTGTCCTGCAGAACTGGCACCTCCGGCTGGTTTTTGACCAGTGGTGGGGGTGTGAGCCCTTTCAAGAGAAAATAGAGATCTCTATTTTTGTGTGAAACACCCCCTGTTTAATAAGTTTTTTAATTCAGTTTTTTTGTTTGGTGTTTGGGGTGATTTCGAAAACCTTCCTTCAGTGTTTGATGTTAGTCTCCAGCTGTCTTGCGTAGAGGATGCTTTCTCAGTGCCGTGCCTCGGGGAGGGGGAGGGAGTCCCGCTGTTCATGTTCTTCCCAGAGGCAGACCCTTGGATGGCAGGATGCCCTCAGCACCTGGGAACACGCTTGTGGTTGGAGGACGCTGGAGGAGGCGAGGAGCCTGAGACCACAGGCAGTGTCCCCTAAGCATTCTTATCCCCTCATAGAAGAAAGAACAATTCCCCAGCTCTTCCTCCAGCCATGCCAGTGAGAACCTTACACCTTAATTCTGACTGCTTGACATATGCCTTGTTTTGTTTACTTTTAGAAATTAATAAAAACTTCCCCGTTACCAAGAAGAGGGGAGTTCCAAGTTAGGGAAAATGTGTACAGTGCCGGTGAAACCGGGGCACGCTCTCATTCACATTTACCTTGCACCTATCATTTTGTGCAAGCCCTGAGGGTAGACTTGTGACCAGAGGGAGACCTTTTCTCCAGGAACAAGAGTTCCTCGAGGTTGGTGATGGACTAGGCTGCCGCTATAGATAGTGAGCTCCTTGTCTCTGGAGGCATTTGAGCAGAAGCTGGGACACTTGTCTGAAAGACTCAAGGTGGGATTCCAGCATGGGAGTCAAGTCTCCCAGGAGACCTTTAAACCCCTCTTGAATCCTAAAATGCTGCGATTCTAGGAGTGTCTCTGCAGTTCTGTTTTACACGTGGCCACAGGAGAGCTCTGGCACTGTCTTTCTGGATTGTGGAATGGCCCCTGGCCTGGTTGAGTGACACAGAGTGCCTATTGCAGGCAGGACCCGGGACAAGTCTCCCCTATGGCAAGCAGCAGCCCGTGCCACAGGCCCTGTGAACTGCTCTGGTCCAGAAGTTTCCTTCCATGGAGGCGCCCTGCCCACTGGGGTCTTCACCTCCCTTCATTTCAGGCTTGTGCCAAAGACCCTCGCAACTCCAATCGGGCCCTGGTTCCTCTGGTCTCTTCTGAAGCCTGCGGGAGGAATTTTCCAGGGAGTATTGACGTCAGCAGCAGGTCCTGGTTGCTTCAGAAACAGTTGCAGGCGGCTGTTTCTGAGGGATGTCTACACGTGGCTGTGGCTTTTTCCAGCTGCTGAGCAGCAGTACAGAGATAGACAAGCCCCCAGCACTCCCTAGTTAGCTCACAGAAAGGGTTTCTTTCCTTCCTATTGATACATATTCAGCACGCAAAGATGGCTTGCAGGCATTGTGGCTTTGGAGTGTCTCTGGGGGGCTCTCTGGGGCTCACACAGCAGGGGTCCTTTGGAGGTTTTTATCCCCACACAGTGGACATGGGCTATGCAGGGCTGTGATGAATTTTGCTCACGCAGCCCCAGAACGCTCTGTAAGGGCCTTTATTTTGTTTCGGCTGGTTTGCACATGGGAGTGTTTATCCTATTTAAACCTAGGGTTTCCTTCTCAATGATTCTTTACATTTCAATCAAGTCCTCCAGGCAGAACCCATGAGATGACCAGAGCAGGGGAAGGAGCCTGCTGGGCACTTTACATTTCCCATTAATTCGTGCACTCAGCGACACTAGAGTGCGTATCGTGTGCCAGGTGCTGTGCTGGGCACTGCGGATTCAGGAGAGAATGAAGCCGGGGGGGCCGGCTTCTGTGAGCTGCGGCTGCGTCTCTCCATCTCCTGGGTCCTATGAGCTGTGGCTGCGTCTCTCCATCTCCTGGGTCCTGTGAGGCGCAGCCAGTCATGGGGCCATTGTTCAGGTGAGGATGCGTGTCCAGGATGAGTGGGGAGTGGTTGGCAACTGCAGGGCCTGAAGTCAGGTGCATCCTCCTTTTCCCTGAGACTGATCTGTGGACAGTAGTCCATGTCCCCAGTCCTCGCCCTTGGGAGGATCACAGGGCTGGCCACGTCCCTGTGTGAAGTTTCATCCAGCACCCAGGCTAGGGCCCCACTCAGTGCCTATGCTTTTCACGTAAGCTTAGGTCTTTCCCTGCTGGCCTTGAGGGCGGGTAATCGGGCACACTCACTTGGCACTGTCTGGCCCATCACGTGACATTGACAAGCAGCCTGCAGGAAATGGAAGCCAGTGGCTCTGTGACATTCAAAAATAGCTGCAAGGTCCCTTATCCCCTGCACTCGCCACCTGTCAGGGGACAAGTCTGAATTGTGATCAGAGCTCCAGGAAGTGGGGGCTGAGATGATGTGGGCAGAGCCTTGGGGCCTGGCAAGCTCTGAGGTATTTGACAGTTTCAGTCCCACGTGTGCAGAGCTGCCTCTGGCTGCACTCAGCGTCTTAATGAGCAACGACACATTTGTCATCTCTGACTTGACAGAACTTTCCCCTCGGCTCAGTGTTTCCCAGTGTTCTCAGGTGGCACCTTCAACACTCAAAAATTAAAATTCATTCTGGGCATGGGTCACCACTACCTCTTTCCCCTTGCAAACGTTCTCCCGTGTGTCAATCAAGAAGCAGATGTGTCTGGAAAGCACAGAGAAGCTGTGTGGTGTGAGCCACCATGCACAGTGTAGTTAGGAGCGGGTGCAGGGTCCCGCTCTGCCACCAGCTAGCGGCCAAGTGCCCTCCATTACCCAAGCCTCCAGAATGGCCTAGTGGGCGCCCCCTTACAGCATCTCTGTGGGGTACATTTAGCCACTGTGCACCAGCCTGAGGGGCAGGCCATGCTTCGAGGGCTCCAGAGATGGTGGCTGGATGCCCATCCCCTGGGAAATCAAGTGGAAGAGCAATTGATTTCCCCACTGCCATTTTAGGTCTTTGTTTAAAAAGTGCAAGATAGTTCTTCTAAAGGAGAAAAAAGAAAGAGAAAAAGCCCTTCCCTGCATTACCCTGTGTTGCCCTGCGTGAGGCTCCTCAGTCAGTGCACTATGGAATTTCTTCACATCGTGAGGGACCTGCCCACTCCTGACAGCAGTAACTATAGTAGGAGTTTCAGGTTGGAGACTTAAATTGGGTTCTCAAAGAAAGCTGTCATTACTCTCTGTAATTTTTCAATGAGTTTTCTTTGAGAGAAATGTAATAACCTGGGGTGAATCAGCCCCAGCAAAACCAGAAACCTGGTGGCTCCTGGACCCTGCTTCTCAGCCCATACCTGACACTAGGCTCATGTGGCGATGGCTCCAGTCATGAAGCTATTGTTCGGTAGTATAAGCATGACATCTACTCCAGGATCTTTATTCACCTACTGTAAGTCATTGTGTGGAATAACCCAGGCATGCTTTGTGTGTATTGATATACCCATCATTATACAGGTGGTGTGTGCAGCTCGGGCCAGCTTGTTGATCCTCCATACCCCCAGCCAGCCGTGGGCTTGGGCCCTTCTCAGCTAGGCCTTTGCTTTTATCCACTCTCCCCAGCACCATAGTTCCGTTCTGGCTGCAGGAAGCCTCCAGCCCCATTCCCCTGGGAAGTGGAGAGTCAGGGGAGGAGCCTAAATTGGGAGTTAGGGTATTTGGTTCTATCCCCAGCTCTGCCTTTTCAAAGCCATATCCTTGTCCTGTCATCTGGGCCTCAGTTAACTCATTTGTACGTTGAAGAGGTTGGACCAGAATCAGCACTTTCCAAATAAGTGAAGGTCCATTAGATTTGCAGGCGATTTTCAGAATTTCCAAGTCTTAACAAAGCTGGTTTTACTCTGTAAAGCTGAGCAGGCTGGAGCTCCAGGTTCCATGACCTTATCCAGAATTACTCAGAGCAGCAGCCCTGGATCTTCATCCAATCAAGACATGTTTATAGGAGGCTAGGCTGTACCAGATGCTGAGCTGAGTCCCAAGGGCATGTGAGTGCTGGTGACAGCCTGGAGGGGAAGGCCGAGTGCACTCTGGGTCCCATCAACACTGATGGCACCTGGCAGGCCCAGCCCCCGAGAGAGGGGAGAGATGCTGGAGGAGCTGACATGGATGAGGGAAGACTGTTCTGAGGAAAGACACTGGACCTGGGCCTGAAGGATGACTTGGAGCCAGCAGGTGGAGGCTGGGGAAAGAGTCCAGGTCTTCAAGGTGGGCTGCGAGGTCCGGAGGCAGGCAGGCAGCAGCTAGCTGTCTGTATGAGTGGGAGAGAAGGCCTGTGTGGCTGGAGCATAAGTGTAGTGGGGGAGTGTGCTCTGCGTGGAATCTGGAGCGGAGGCAGGGGCCGGGCCATACCAGGCTTTACAGGGCGTGCTAAGGCTTTGAGCTCATTCTCAGAGCACTGGACAGTTGTTGAAAGGTTGATGTTGGGTGTGATGTGATCCTATTTGGTTGTCACCTTTGGGTCAGAAACCTTATTTTTATTTTATTTTATTTTTGTAGCTTCTTGATATTGAAACTCTAGCTTTGCAAATCCTGAAGTGCTTACTTTAAAACCCCTTGCTCCCCACCCCATGAATACGAGACCACAAAGAGCAAGCAACAAAGCCAGGCCCCGACAGAGGAGTGGGGCAGCTGGCTAGACTTGCCTCATGGCCTGTCCCTGCTTACCCAGCTCCAAGATCACCTGGGTGAAATATGCGTCTAAGCATTAAGACAAGCTGTGTGAATTCCATCATAAACAGACACGTTACTTGTGTGAATGCCCATCTTCTGCAGCCTCAGAGGGTGATTGTGATGTACTTTCTTAGGGGAGAGAGTCTTGAAGGTAGAATCCCTAAAAGTGGGTAGAGAGAAAAGGATTAAAAGGTGGGCTCTTGCCTTGAGCCCAGGAGTTTGAGGTTGTAGTGAGCTGTGATCCCGTCACTGTACTCCAGCCTTGGGGACAGAGTGAGACCCTGTCTCTAAAAATAATAAATACAATAAATAAATGTTAAAAGAGTCTTTGGCAGTGAAAAGGCTGGAAAAAACTAGCTCTGATTTGTTCATTCACTCACAACACCTTGGTAGTCACTGCTTCACACAGAGCTGGGGATGTGATGAGACACAAAGATGAGCAAGATGCACATAGCTCACACTGGGGTGGCCTTGCGGGCCACTCCCAGGCTCTGTGGTTCCATCAGTCTGCTGGGACTTCCTGTGCAAGCTGCCATTGGAAAGCATCTGCCTCGTTTTCTGCCAGCCCCTGACTTGCAGTTTCACAGAAGACCCCACAGAGTGCTTCTCTACCACCAGGGCTGCAGCAGCAGGTGGCCAGCTCAGGATGTGGCATCCTGGGACTGCATCCTCACTCTGCCCTGAAGTTGGTGCATGTCCCAAGGCTGCTGACTGGCCCCATTGGAGCAGCTTCCATTTTCTTCTCTTTGTAAAATATGCAAGTGGAGATCAATGCTCTGTGAGATCCAGCCTGGCACTAATGTGTTATATCCCAAGCCCATCTCCTGGCCAGCAGTGGGGCTCATGACAAGAGGTGGGTAGGGCATCATCTGGTGTAGGATTTCCCTTGTCCACTGCTTCCCAGTGCTGGCCTGGAGGACTCTGCCACTGGCATCCCATGAGGTGACAGGCTGTGCTGAGGGCGAGGTGCTGCTCACGGACCTGAGCAGGGGGGCACCCTACAGCTGCATAACCCAGCACCCACCCCTCCACCCCTGCCCCAACGTTGCAGGTGCACCCTTTGCTCCCGGGCTCATCCACCATCATGATCCATGACTTGTGCCTCGTCTTCCCGGCCCCAGCCAAGGCTGTGGTTTACGTGTCGGACATTCAGGAGCTGTACATCCGTGTGGTTGACAAGGTCAGTGGAAGCTTCAGGATGGGGCACCCTCGGCTGACCTGCAGGAACTGGGAGGGAGGGGACTGTGGGAAGAATGTTCTGCATGGCCTTTGCTTTTTGCTCCTGGAGTCTGCATCCCTTCCCCTGTGAGCTTGCAGAGCTGTCTCCCATCTCCTTCGCTCCATGTGGAGGATCCAGAGTCCCTTCAGTAAGGGACTTCTTCATCCCAGGTGACATCCCCATGAGGCTTGGCAGTAAATCCTGCTGGAAGTTGTCTCTAAATTAGCCATGACCTGGGAATTCCATGTCTTCTGGCCGGTGTAGGTTATTAACCAGCCAGGCACATGCCCTGCTGAGCATGAATTTTCTTCCCAGAATATAGATTTTGGGTTCTCTGGGGTTTCAGTGGCAAATGAGCACAATTCACCCATGCCAAGCACCATGGAAAAAAGAGACAAGGAATAGATCTCGGTTTATCTTTCACATCGATAGGGAATTTTTATTACTCCAAATATCTGAGGTAGCTGAAGCTGGGCTTTCAGAGGGTTGCGATCAGGTTCCTCAGTGGATAGAAGGGCTGGTAATTAAAAGGGGAGTGTTCATGCGGCTTAGGCTCCTTAAGAAGCTAATATGCTCTGCCCAGCCCCATATACTCCTCCTATAGTCTCATTTTCACTGCTGTTTGCTAATCATCTGTTTCTTCACTGTGTATTTCTGATTCTCATTTCCTAAAGTTCTTACTGTATTATACACTGCCAGGTGTGAGCTGTTCAGTCAGTCAGCATTTATTGAGCTCCTACTGGATGCTGCTGTTCTGAGTGGTGTTTCATCTCCCTAATTAGTGTATTAGTTATTTAAGAGTAGAATGTGGAATTTATGCCTCTAAGTATCCCCAAGCTCCCCCTCATCAATTTTCATTTGGTGACTGGCTGATAGTCCAGAAGTCAACCTGGGTGACTCTCCTGATTCCCAGGTCTGTGGATTGAGGTTGGTGATGCTATCTCAGAAAGTCATGGGGCACCATAGATGGTAGGATTGGTCTTTTGGAGGCCGCCCCTGAACCTCTGTCCCCATGATGCAGGTGGAGATTGGGAAGACAGTGAAGGCATACGTCCGTGTGCTGGACTTGCACAAGAAGCCCTTCCTGGCCAAATACTTCCCCTTCATGGACCTGAAGCTCCAAGCAGCCTCCCCGATCATTACATTGGTGTGAGTTCTCCTAGAGGTCAGAGGAGGGCACCTCAGAGACAGTGCTGACCCCAGCTGCAGCCTTTCCCATGGGGTGGTCTTAGAGAAGTCCCAGCCCTTCCCTCTGTTTCAGGGCCCTTGATGAAGTCCTTGACAACTACACCATCACATTCCTCATCCACGGCGTGACCATTGGCCAGACCAGTCTAACTGCAAGTGTGACCAATAAAGCTGGACAGAGAATCAACTCAGCCCCACAACAGATTGAAGTAAGACGGGTTCTTCCCACACTATGTGGGATCAGCCCAGTGCTGGGGGTTGGAGGTGTCTTTATAGTTGGGGGTATCTTTATAGTACAGTCCAGGAAGCTACTGTGGAGAAGCCATATAAAAGTCTGTGCCCCACAATGTCCTCTCATCAAAAGGCAGCTGTTACTAGCTCCAGGGCTCTGGGAGGCAACAAAGTTGGACCGGCAGAACCAGAGGGAGGGGTCCAAGTGACTTTACTTTTCCTCTGTGACATGGGGGATTGTGCGGCTCAGAGAAGGGGTGTGCCTGGTCACATGGCAAGGGGACACACCAGGACCATTCCCAGAAAGCACTGACTGGGCGGAAGCTTAGACAGATGCTGGCTCATGTGTAGAAGAACTCCTTAACCATTGATCCTGAGCCATAGAACAGGCGCTTCGAGGGCATTGGGCACCTGTCACAGGGGCTGTGTGAGCAGAGGTATCATAAAGGGAACTCCTGAAGTAGGTGATTCCTGGATGAGAGGCGCTTTGAGGTCCCCACACCGGCTCAGTGTGTGGTATGGGGTTGTCTCGGGAGATTAGGTTATGACAGGAGCCCCACTGCAGCCATAGGCCACAGCAGTTGTGGCCCAGGCATCATTTGAAGTCTATACACAGCAGCAGCATTAAACCAGCCCTGCCAGCATCCTCCCTGCGTCTGGGCCACGTTGGGGCTGGTGACCATCATTAATCTGTGATCCAAAGCAGGTGGGTGCCATCTGTGTCTCTAGATGGAAGCGCACCTTTCTTCTTCTGGTGATGAGAAATTTGTTTCTGCCCATCAATAGCGCAGCTGCAGAGACCGATACTCCCACACAAGTAGCACCCTGGCCACCTCCTGCATTCACTCACCTACTCCTGCCAGGCAGGCACTTGTAGGGGTTGCAGGAGGAGCAGGTGGGGGCTTCACCTGCTCCACAGAGTGGCATCAACATCCCTGGTCTCCTCCCAGGCTAATCCGGAGGGTGTGCTAGGAGAAGAGCAACCTCTGGGGCTCTGGGTGCTCCCATATTGGCGGGGCTACCCTGTGGGGCTACCTCTGGCTCCACAGGCCAGGTGGCTGGGGATGTACATTGCTAATGTGTCCCCGGGCGCTGCTGCCATTGCTGCTTAGTGACCACACACTGAGAACCGCTGCTCTGAGGGGATGACTCAATTGCATAAAAGCCATCCCTCCAAGGGGACGGCCCAGCTTTTGGAGTTTAGCATCTAGGGAAAGTGAAACACAGTCACAGACAGAAGAACACACCCCAGAGAACCAGGGAGCCTCGGCCAGTGACTGGGAGACAGCCCCCAGCACTGGCCCAGGACCCTGGCCTTTCTGGTCACTGCTCAGAGAGGGGTGATGTCCATGCCCCAAGTTTTCCTCTCATGAAACATGTAGCACATGAGTTATGCTCAGTGCCGTGGGCTTGGGGCACAGCAGTCCTTTCTCTCCTGTGTCTCCCAACAGGTCTTTCCCCCGTTCAGGCTGATGCCCAGGAAGGTGACACTGCTTATCGGGGCCACGATGCAGGTGAGAGCCGAGAGGCCATGTCCTGCTCCAGCCCTAGTGCAGGCCACCACCCGGTTCCAGGCACACTACCTGTGGCCCTGCATGCAGTGACTGGGAGAAGAAGGCAGAAGCTGCCTGCACTGGGGCCCTGGCTCTCTGAGTGGGAGGCGTGGGCTGCCTGGCATGATGGGCACTGACACACCGCTCTTTCCTCCCTGCTCAGGTCACCTCCGAGGGCGGCCCCCAGCCTCAGTCCAACATCCTTTTCTCCATCAGCAATGAGAGCGTTGCGCTGGTGAGTGCTGCCGGGCTGGTACGAGGCCTCGCCGTCGGGAACGGCACTGTGTCTGGGCTCGTGCAGGCAGTGGATGCAGAGACTGGCAAGGTGGTCATCATCTCTCAGGTAACAGGCGTGCTATTGGAGACTGGCACTCTCTGAACCCCCTGGGATGGCCAGCTCTGGCCATGGGCCCATTGCTTCCCAAGGCAGCTGTGCCTGGGACAGAAGCCTCTTTACTGTGTTTGGGTTCTGCCTCTGAGTACCACCCCTCTCCAAGGGTACTGCTTCGGCCCTCTGGGTCTGCAGTCCCTGCAGGGACCCTGGTGCAGGACAGCCCTGCCGATATGCACCCAGACCCCCAGAGGTTGCTCTTCTCCAGGTTGAGTCTCCCAGTCCTTCCAGCTGCTCCTTACAGAGCAGGGTGTTCAGCAACCCCCAGCCCCAAAGGGCCCTTCCAGTAGAGGATGATGGCACTCGTGGTGAGGGCAGGCGCTGCTTTGAGCACTTTGCCTTCATCTCCTTGAGTCCTCTCAGGGCTCAGGGCTAAAATCAGGGCCTTTGCATTCTGCCTGACCTGCTTCGCCAGCAGTGACTTGCTGAAGCATCTTGGAAGGCTGCTTTGGGGTTCTACTCACAGCTGCGCCAGAAACTTGGTCTGTAAGAAGAGCCTTCTGTGATGTGTAATGCAACTGTGGACAGAAACCCGTTTCAGAGTCAGTCATCCCATTCCTCATGAGAACTAGGTCCCCTGGAAGCAGTCCGTGCAGTCCTGAGTTCAGAGCCTGTAAACACAGCGCCCCAGGAGCTGGCGAGTGCACTGCCCCAGACAGGGTGTAGGGAAGTCCTTATTCTCAGAGGCTGACTTTGATCACTGAGTTCATTGATTTACTCCTTTTCCCAGTGTGTGTCAATTTTGAAGACAAAGAGAAAGCCTTGGGGATGTAAAAACCTGTCCTAGGGATGGGGCAGAGTTCAGATGGGCTTCCTGGAGCGTGACATTCAGGACCACAGGAGACTGTATGTTTTTTTGTTTTTTTTTTTCCTCTAAAAAGGAGTGCATCCTCAGGAGCTGGCTGGTTTTTCTCCTAAGGGCGTAGGTAAAGGGCAGCTTCCTAGAAATTCAGCAAGAGGGGCACAGGACCCTGTGTTTTCCTTGTCTTTGTGGTCTAACCTTGCTGGGCACCCTCTCTTCTAGGTCCCCCATCTGGCGAGTTGGGGAGGTGCTGGGGAAAGGCCCTGGTGGTCTTGGCAGGTGGAGGGGCTGCACCACCAGCCCTATCTGAAAGGCATGTTCTTGAGCTTAGGCAGGCAGGGGCTTCACCTGTGGCCCCTTGTCCATGCCTGGAATGTGATTCTGGTCAGATGCTTCCAGTTCCATCTGTCCATTCCAAGTCACACAGCCAGCACCCCAAGGCCATGGGGTAGGCCAGGACGAGCAGGAGGAGACTGAGCAGAAGGATGAGTGAAAGGAGGGGAATGGGTTTTTATCAAGCACCTACTCTGTGCCAGGTATTAGCCCAAGTCATGAGGCTCAGAAGATGGGCTCAGCATGAGCACGTCAAAGGGCCTAAGGGTTTTAATAGCCTCAGTTCAGCATGACTCAGCAGCACTAGGAGGAAGCCAGGAGAGTTAGTCTTTGGCCAGATTAATAGGAGTGTGGAGTTGAGAATGAAGGAGGTTATAAATTCTGATCAGACTCTACAGGGCTGCTGCATTCGTCCCTGTACTCTGCTCAGTCAGAGACAGGCAGGCTGGATTTGGGGTTGGGAGGGCCTGGAGACCTGTTGCTTGAGGGCAGCCAGGCCTAAGGAAGAGCAGGCACCAGTTCCCGGCCCCAAGTCTGCAGTGCTGACCCGGAGCAGCTGGATCAGACAGGGCGGCAGCCTCAGAGGACTGGACTGGGACCTATGGGACCTTGGGAGAGGCAGTGGCTGGCCCATGAAGGACGAGCCGCCCACAAAGCCAGGCCTCCTGGGGCAGAGGAGCACGGTGCTGGTCATCCTGAGGGGCTTTCTCGCCACAGATTCTGAGCCACAGCCTCCTTCCCTTGAGGGGTCCCTTCCTGAAACATCCCTGGCCAGCACAGCATCCCCGCACCTAAGTGCCAGCCTCTTTCCCCAGGACCTCGTGCAGGTGGAGGTGCTGCTGCTACGGGCCGTGAGAATCCGCGCCCCCATCATGCGGATGAGGACAGGCACCCAGGTGAGCTGACCTCCTGGGCTCTGAATGCTGGTTCCCGAAGAGCCACTGCTGGAACCCTGTCCTCGAGTTAGAGTGCTTCTCCACCTCCTCCATCTCCCTGGCCCTGGTATCTAGGGCCTGCTTCTCACCTGTCCCCACCCAGGGAGACACCCTCCATTGCTCTCTGGTAGCCACTGATGGAAGGCCTGCTTCCTGCTGTCCTGTCACCTTCCCACATCTGGAATAGCACCAGATGCCTAACAGGAGCACAGTGACCGTGGTGCTTACTCCACTCCATGCTGTCTTGGACATTAATCCATTTGGTGTTCATAGCAGCCCTGGGAGGTTAGTGTCAGAACCATCTTGGTATTGCAGATGAACAAATGAACACACAGAAAGCTTAAGGCCCGTGCCCAGGGCCACACAGCTAGGAAGTGGCAGCACTGGGAATGGACTGGGCAGCCTGGCACGGCACCTGCTGTGGCCTTTTGCCATCTTGCCTCCACCTGTGCCCTCAAGCCAACTCAGCAAATAAGAGACTAAAGGAGCTGGGGACCGTACCCACGCATGCCCTGTGAGCAGGGACCCCGGCTAGATTAGGAGAGAGGGGCCTGGAGGAACCAGTACTGTGGGGCAGTGCGAGCTGTGCTGTTGGTGGACCCGTGGCCTCCTAGAGCTCCAGGGACTCCTTCCAGAAATGAGTCTCTTGGCCATGGAGAGGCACAGCCTGCTGCAGGGGAGGGACAGTGTGGGGAAAACAGTCCCACCTCTGGTTTGCTCGTTTGATATTTCATCAAAATTCCCAAACCTGTGCCGTGCTCTTCTCTGGTTGGGGAAGAATTGGGTTCGTCTCCTACTGCTTGAAGGAGGCAGCAAAGCTTCTGGGGGCATTCCCAGTGCTGGGAACTACTGCTTCTGACTTCTTCCTGCAGATGCCCGTATATGTCACTGGCATCACCAACCACCAGAACCCTTTCTCCTTTGGCAATGCCGTGCCAGGCCTGACCTTCCACTGGTCTGTCACCAAGCGGGACGTCCTGGACCTCCGAGGGCGGCACCACGAGGTAGGTAACCATCCCCCCAGAGCTCACCTCCCAGCCCTGTCCCAGGCCAGCACCCCGAGGGTCAGGGAGGGTTCCCGCCACATTGTCTCAGAGGAGGTCCTCATCCTCACACCTAGAGAGGCCCTCCCGCTTTCTTCCCTCTCCCGAGGCTCATCGGGACTCCCTTCTCTCAAATGCTAACCACGCAGACAGAGTGAGTAGGTGCCTCTCCTGACAGAAGTGGCCGTGTGAGGAAGTCACAAAAGTCCTGGGAGGTCAGAGTCTGCAGCTTCTGACCATTTTCTGAGATGATGTCTGGCAGCCCTCGGTTTCTCTTGCTTCATCCCAGAGGCCAAACTCCCCTTCCCTTAGCCCAGCGAGGGGCCCTGGTTCCTCCTGAGATGTCAGAGCTGGAAGGTGCCGGGGAGACTACTAAGTCCCTCTGTGTTAACTGAGGCCAGAAACAGGAAGAGACTTGCCCAGGGTTGCCCAGCAAGCCAGTGGGGAAATGGGACTGGACACCAGCCCCTGTGACTCTAGGCTCAAGCCCAGGTGGGTCTTGGACACACAGGACCCAAGTGGAGGGTGGCTTGAAAGGTCGCTCCCTGCCTCATTCAGGGACAGTGGGGATGGAGGCCTGGAAAGAGGCCCAGGCCCAGGGATGGGATTCCCTAAAGGCTGTCTGAAGCTTGTCTAGTGTAGGACTAATGCCCCCCACAACCCTACTCAGTGGGAACAGGGTCCTGTGTCTGGTGCCTGGGGGCTCCCCCACATTGCCCCCATGGAGCACAAGCAGTGAGACTTATTAACAGATATCCTAAAACAAAGCAGTCTGCAGGGACACACTGCAAAACCCAGCATCACTCTGGGTGACCTACAAGCACTGAAGTCTGAGGGACAACCTGTCATGAAGGCCCCTGGCTTATGTGGGTGGGCCCAGTATTTTCCAAATGCATCTGTGCACGTTGTGCAATGCAGGCAGGGCAGGACCTGGGCACCCATGCTGGGGAAGCCGGGTCTGCACAGCTCTGGAATTAGCAGACCCAACCCGGGCAGGAAGGCAGGGCCCTTGAGAATAGGCCAACAGCTGCCAGGAGGAGGGCTTGGGGGTTCTGGGCCTACTGTCCAGCTCTACCTTTTTGAGGACACAGGGACCTGGGCCTTACACCTGAAAATGTGTTTGATGTCTTCCAGGCGTCGATCCGACTCCCGTCACAGTACAACTTTGCCATGAACGTGCTTGGCCGGGTGAAAGGCCGGACCGGGCTGAGGGTGGTGGTCAAGCCTGTGGACCCCACATCGGGGCAGCTGTATGGCCTGGCTAGAGAACTCTCGGATGAGATCCAAGTCCAGGTAGGAGGCAGGTGGACAGGCCACAGGGAAGGGGGAGAGGAAGTGCCAGCTGCCCAATCCTCCTCCAGAGCCACATGTTGCATGGGCAGAGGCTGGGAGACCTGAGAAGCTCTCAGTCCATGGGGTTGACAGTGGTCCATCGCAGTGGGGTAAGCATCCGAGTGTGACTGGTGCTGTGGGAGCCCAGAGGTAGGGCCAAGCAAAGTCTTCACAGAAGAGTAATGTTTCAGGATGAGAGGGGCTGGCAAAGGCCTGGAGGTGGGAACTCACTTGATGTGTGGCCAAAAGAGCAAAAAATTCTGAGCTTGGGGCTCCCTGTGGCTGAGTGGCCATTAATTTCATCGTCTGTGTTTATTTAACACACATAGAGCACCCAGAGGCTGGGGCGCCCTTACACGTTTTTCAGTATTGCTGCCTCCAGACCTCAGGTGAAGCCTGCTGGGCAGGGGCTGAAGGGGCTGCCACCTGCTGATGCCCCTGAGGCAGGGAGGGTCAAGGTCACAGGGTAAGTGGGGAATGGCCTCAAGAGGCCGGGGTACTGTGACCTGTCTGCATTTGGAAAACAGCCTCAGAGAGGGAGGGGCCTTGTTCAGAGCCAGGGGGTCAGGACTGAGTCCAGCAGTTCTCCTGCCTGGGGTGCAGCCCTGGGTCTGTATCTGGCCTGTCCCTGCTACTTACAGGATGGGATCTGGGTGAGCTCCTGCCTCTCTGGGCCCCTCTGCAAGGTAGGGAGTTGGCAAATTGGTTCTGAAGAGCAATTTTGTCTTCAAGGGCCTCGTTCTGCTCCTCTGGACCTCAGTAACCCCTAGGTGCTCCTAAGCTGTAAAGAAAAACAAAAAATGTTCCCTATATGTCCCAAAACAGTTTCTAGTCCCCTCCTCAAGAAGAAGTAAACTATGTCTAACCCAAGCACCTCCCTGATCAGGGGCAAAGAAGCAAACTTTTCAAGAAAGAAAACACCCACAAAAAAAAAACCCCACCGATTTGCCAACCCCTCACTCCTGCCTGCACGTGCACACACACACACACATATACACACACACAGAGACACATATACATACATAAACGCATATACAGACACACAGAGGTCCACATGCACATCCCCACACTCACCAAGTGCATGTTCTTTGTTAAAAGGAAGTAAGTTCTGGAGCCTATCATGGAATTAAAGGCAGGGCTTTGCAGCTTCCAAATTGTGTGACCTCAGTTGGGTCACTTGACAGCTCTGTGCCCCTGTTTCCCTATCTGATAGCAGGTGGAGTTTGAGTAAATCAGAAACTAGAGAATCTGGATCCAGCCTACAAATGTGTTTTATTTGGCTTACTCAGGCCTTTGAGACAGCTTGTTGTCATGTAAAGATAGGAAGATTCTATGTGAAAATCTAAGATGCAGCATGTCCTAAAGATATGGTGTCTGCCACAGCAAAATCAGCAGGCAATGAGAAGCAACCTTGACTCCGTTAGAGCTGCGCTGTCCAGTTTGCCACAGGCCCCACCACTCCCTGTTGTCTTCCTGACAGTGAGATCAAGTATCAGTTGCCATTTACCATGGGGCTTGTGCTGTTGCTTTTCTTCTAGTTAACAGGAAAGTGGGAAATCTCTTACAACTCCCCCTTCATCTAAAGAGAAAGATAGGAATGCATGGTTTAAAAAAAATAGGAGGAACCCTATTTGTGAATGTATTTACTGGGCAGTAAGTGTGTCTGCGTCAGACTCAGTGAGGTGGCTTCCCTGTGGATGCTGGAAGGGGGCATACAAGTCAGCCTCGTCTCACCTGACACTGAAACCCCACCCAGCTTCCAAAGGCTGTTTCTCATCATTTGGGAAGTGCTGCCCCTCCTGTCACTTCATATGGAGCCCACAACTCTCAAGACAGGCGTGGAGAGGGTGTTAGTTGTGGACTGTGCACACAAGGAAATCTAGGCTTACCTGGACAGAGCACAGAAGGAGCCGGGAGGGACAGAATCAGGCCATCTTCCTCTTGGAGAAGCACTTGTCAGATCTGATGATACTGGCCATGGCCCAGGGCTCAGGCCCAAAGGGCATCCACCTGGTCTGATCAGAGGCCAGTGGGGAGCTCAGGGCACAGCTTTACCTGCCAGCTAGTGACTGCCCCTGAACCAGGCTGGGAGGCCACAGAGGCAGCAGCCCCAAGGGGCCTTAGAGAGGGGACTTACACAGGTGGTGGACACATCTGAAGTCTTACAGAGAAGGGGTCTGGAGTTCCCAGGCAGATGTTGCTGCTGTGGGCTCGGGGAGCTACCAGGGCCTTGGAGCACCTGGGCGTCCCAGGATGAGATCTGAGCCAATCTCATGAGGCTGATCATCTGCTAGACTGAGCTCCTCGCCAGCCCCTTGTGTGTGTCTATGTGGATCCTGCAAGAGCATGGCCAGAGCCAGCCAGAGGGGCCTGGGAGGTGGAACGGGGGTTGTTCTGAGATGGTGGCAATGAGGAGGAGGATGTCTCTGTGAGAAGAAGGAGCAGTTAGGTGGTGCCTTGCCCAGGCTCAGTCCTGGCACAGTTACCCTGAGCAAGATCCTGTTGCTGGAGTTGTGCGTGCTGCCCTCCGAGCTCATATCCTAGCAGGTAAAGTTCTCCCTCACTGGGCACGGAGGGAGAGGCCTATGTTTCCAGGCTCCTTAAAGGAGCTCCCATTAGGCTACACAAACATGAGGCTGCCTGCCTTTTCTCATCATATCTTTGGCACGCACACGTGTGTGTGTGTGTGTGTGTGTGTGTGTGTATATTAGGGTCTTGCTCTGCTGTTCAGACTGGAGTGCAAGCCTCAGCCTCCCAAGTAGTGGGACTACAGTTGCACACTCCATGCGTGGCTAATTTTTAAAATTATTTTGTAGAGACTGGGGGTTTGCTGTGTTGCCTTGGCTGAGCTACTGCACCCGGCCACACCTTTGGCCTCTTAAAGGTCAGCCCTTCACATCATGTCACCAGTGACCTGACAGGCAAGAAAGCTGCTTTTCTCCTCTCTTGCCCCTCCTCGACTCTTGCTGCTAGGAGAGAAGCAGACACCTGGCCTGGATATGACTCCAGTGCCCCATCGGAAGTGAAACTTGCCCTCTCTTGCAGGTGTTTGAGAAGCTGCAGCTGCTCAACCCTGAAATAGAAGCAGAACAAATATTAATGTCGCCCAACTCGTATATAAAGCTGCAGACAAACAGGTACGTGACTCAGCTCTTGTTTCCAGCAAAGCTGTGTGGCTGTACTTGCATCCGACAGCTCATGTGTCAACACTGTCAGGAGCCATGGGTGCTTTCAGGGAGGTTTTCTCCTGTTGTGCTTGGAATGGATGAGGCCTCTGCCTGCTCCTTCTCTTCTCTGTGGTGCTTCTCTGCTTCTTGAAATCACTTCTCACTGTGGGTCTCTTTTTCCTCCTTGTAGCCTAGAAACATTTTTATGCAAGCTACTAAAATTCAGTCTTTAAAAGGGAAAAAAAAACACCAGCTTAGAAGTGTTGTGTTTCCAGACTTGCCACTCAGAGTGTAGCTGATGAGCCAGAAGCATCAGCATCATCAGGAAGAGGAGATGCAGCTCTCAGGCTCCACCCAAGACCTGCCCAAGGAGAAGCTGCACTCTAGGGAGATCCCCAGGCAAGGGGGCCACACAGTAACGCTTGGGAAGAGCTGTTTAAAGCTCTTCTGCAAACATAATTCCTACCTTTGATTCTAGGAGGATGCCTTTCATAACAGTGGCTTGCATTTGAATGGCAGTTGCCAAGCGGGAGACTCCACGGGCCACAGGACACTTACTTGTTGCATGAAACACATACATGTTTTCATTCAGCCAAAAGTAACAAAGTGCCAGGCTCCATGCTGGGCTCCAGGAACGCGGATATGGGTGACATAGGGTGCCCTGGAGGAGGGTAGCAGGAGAAGGTTATTAGAAAGCAAGGTGTAGTATTCAAGCCAGAGCCCAAAGAAGGGTGCTGTCCATGGGGATTTAGGGGAGGCATGTCCCAGGTGGAGATGCTCGGGCTGGAGTTCTTGAAGGATGAGTAAGAGTTCCCCAGGTTAAGAGGAAGGGGTTGGTGGAGAAATAATGTTTAGGCAGAAGCAATAACATTTGTTCCTAGTCATCTATAGGGCTGTGGAAGAGACAGAGATGATGGGAACTAGCCCTGGGAGCTGGAGGCCTTTCCTTCCTGGGTTTCTTTATTATATTAATAAATATGTAAAAAGGTAAAAAATATGGCGTAATTTGCTTGCTACCCAGTGCATAGTATCAGTAGTTTGCTAACAGTTTTCTTAGCAGGTAGCCTGTTTTTATCCTGTTGACAGTCCTTAGAAATAGGACAAGGCAAAATCATTGCACACCTTTCACCATGTAAGAAGTCAATGCCGAGAGAAGAGGGGACGTAATGTGCACACAGCTGGTGGCAGGACATGTTGGGACCGGCTTTGGCTTCTGTCAGACTCAAAGCCCCATCATCCACTATGCCAGGCTGCCTTGCTTCAGTAAATTGAGAACAATTTGCTGCAGAAATGATATTTTACAGTAAATGTCCCATGGAGCTGATGAAAGAAACTGCCCTCACAGTCTCTCCCTGCCTGCTGGCCGACTCATGGCAGGCGCTGCTCTGGGAAGAGTGAGAAGCCGCACTTTGCTTGTAACCATTGGATTTCTGAATTAGTTTTCCATGGGTGACTGATGAAGCCTCAGACAACTGACAGCACATGGTCCTGAGGCCCGTGGGGCCAAGATTGGGCCTTTTTCACCTCCAAGGAGCATGGGGAGCTGCAGACTCTTAGATGTCCTGGCATTGTATCCAGGCCCACTCCCACTGCTGCCGTCTACAAAAACAGCTCTATTTTGTTTTCCAAAGGGATGGTGCAGCCTCTCTGAGCTACCGCGTCCTGGATGGACCTGAAAAGGTTCCAGTCGTGCATGTTGATGAGAAAGGCTTTCTAGCATCAGGGTCTATGATCGGGACATCCACCATCGAAGTGATTGCACAAGAGCCCTTTGGGGCCAACCAAACCATCATTGTTGCCGTAAAGGTAGGGTTGCATTCTCCTCCTTTTTGGAGTAATGAAAGCAATAGCACTGAGGTAATATGCCTCTCAGGAGTAAAAGTGAATATATTCACCTTCCAGCTGGGAAACTGTAGATAGGAATTTAAGAATAACTCAGGGTAAGGCCGGGCGCAGTGGCTCAAGCCTGTAATCCCAGCACTTTGGGAGGCCGAGACGGGCGGATCACGAGGTCGGGAGATCGAGACCATCCTGGTTAACACGGTGAAACCCCGTCTCTACTAAAAAATACAAAAAACTAGCCGGGCGAGGTGGCGGGCGCCTGTAGTCCCAGCTACTCGGGAGGCTGAGGCAGGAGAATGGCGTGAACCCGGGAGGCGGAGCTTGCAGTGAGCTGAGATCCGGCCACTGCACTCCAGCCTGGGTGACAGAGTGAGACTCCGTCTCAAAAAAAAAAAAAAAAAAAGAATAACTCAGGGTAGATAAAAAGCTACAGCATCTTCTAGTCGTCAGAGCCGAAGATCCTTGGGAGATCATTGATTCCAAGTACTTCATTTCATAGATGAGGCCCAGTGAGATCCATGATTGGCGTAAGGTTACAGAAATGGGACTGGCACCACAGCTTCCTGACTGGAGTGCCGGTGCTCCACCCACCGTGCTTGGCCACTGATGTTATCACCACCCATGGTGGAGCTCCTGCTCTGGGCCAGCCCAGTGCCTGGAACATGATCTGTTCTTAAGAGCATTGGATGATATGCTCGGTATCTGCCATAAAAGTCGTGACATCCAGTACATGACATCCGCTGTGCTTTTGAGAATGAGGTGGCCCATTTTCCAGACAAGGAGACTGAGGCTCAGAGTGGGAGTGACTTGCTCAAGGTTGCATGGGAATTGAGAGATGGGGTCTGTCTGCTTTGGGCGGTGTCCTTCTACCATATCATGGCACTGCCCTCTGCCATTCTGTGTTCCTTAGGGATGGGACCTTCTCCATCAGCATCCCTGGGTCAGGTCCTGGGGTTTTGCTGAATGGAATTTTCTTTCCATGTCTCGTCACCACTTGCTGAACCCTGGATGACAGAAGACACACACTCACTTAAATCTTTAGACTCTGCCTGGGTCACAGACCCTTTTCATTAATTCACATCTTCTGTTTCAAAGTGGGTGCCTGGCAGCAGATCCCCCTCTCTAGTTTTTGGTGAGTGAAAGTGACTGACTGCTCATGCTATTTCAACAAATATGTATTGAGCACTAGCTGTATACCAGACACTGCACCACTGAACTTTGTCAAAGAAGTTCAGACCTTTGGAGCACTAGTTTTTGAGCCAGGATAGATTTTCACCTGGACTCAGAGAAACAAGGGCTGCTGTTTATGGAGCTTGGGTTCTTGGGCTCCAGAAATCCCCATTTCCCTCCTTGCCCTGGTGTCCTGCAGGCACACTGTGACATGCTTAGAGCTTCCCCATCGATCCAGAAGGACGTTGTTTCTTTAAATGCCCCAAGAGCCAGGTTCTCTGAAGAAACTGGATATTGCAGCCCAGGGGGCCCTCTCTCAATGTGAATAGCGATCTCATTTTTCCAAGTCATGGATTGGGACACTCCTGGGTGGGTTTTCTCATAGTGAGGCCAATCTGCTGTGTTGGGAGGTAAGAACTTTGTCACTAGGTTGGGACACTCTGGGGAGTGTGGCCTTTACTCCTCTCAGGACCCCTAAGTCCAGCCCCGCATTGTTCCTGAAGTGGATCCTCCTGGGGGCAGGCGTCCCCTCCTTGAGAGGTAGGTTTTGCTGGAGGCCAGTCCCTGGGACTGAATCCTCATCATACCTGTATGTTGTCCTTTAGGTATCCCCTGTTTCCTACCTGAGGGTTTCCATGAGCCCTGTCCTGCACACCCAGAACAAGGAGGCCCTGGTGGCTGTGCCTTTGGGAATGACCGTGACCTTCACTGTCCACTTCCACGACAACTCTGGAGATGTCTTCCATGCTCACAATTCGGTCCTCAACTTTGCCACTAACAGGTAGGATGTGGGCGAGGGTCATTTCTCCTGTGAAGTCCTGTCTGGTACCTGATAGAGACAACTGGGGATAACACAGAAAGGCTGCTGCTGTTGAAGGAAGATGTGCGTTACTTCAGTTTCCAAGAGATGTGGGCATGCTGCACCGTGCAGGGCCACGAGGAAGCACCACTGCCCTCGGGGGATGCAGACCATTTCAGAGGAAGATAGACAGGCATCAGCCCCCAGAGGAGGAAGTAGGGTGTGGGGAAGCTCCAGGGAGCGCGCCCCGAGGCACAGGAGATTGGCCCTTCAGCCTCGGCTGCCCACAGGTCCTGCCACGGTTGTGTTTCCCTGTTGCTGAATGCATTCAAAGACAGGTGTCAAGGGTGTTGCCTTATGGAAAGAACTAGGGTTTAGAGTCAGGCCTGGTTCTAGCCACAGCTCTGCCCTTTGTGGGCCCTGTGAGCAGGTCACCATCCAAAAATCTGTTTCCACACCTATCATGTTGGGCAGTGTGGCCTAGGTTCCAGGGCTTTCCTTCAGCTGAGGGAGTGGGTCATGAGGACCTCTGGCAAACCATGGTGCTCTGTGTGTGTGCACAGAATTGCCATCTGTCAGTTTAGGGCATGTCCTGGAGGAAATGGAGCCCAGTTCTCCCAGCCCTTTGGCTGCACTGCAGGTCATTCTGGCCTTCTTGTGGCAGGAGCACCTGATAGAGACCCAGTCAGCACTCAGGATCAAAAGGTGTGGTGGAGGCAAGGATGCAGCCACAATCCCTAACCCAAACTGTCACCCCACGCCGTCCACACTTATGCACCAAAGCTGCCATTGGCAACATTGAGCACCTGCCCTGTGGCAGGTGCCTCCCCACTGCTGACCTCATGTAATACTCACGCCAGGCCTGTGTCACGGGCACGTGATGATCCCCATTTTTCAGAGGAGGAAAGGGCAGAGGCTGCTTCTGCAGTCAGGTTGCATAGTAAGGGCAGCCTTCCCTTTCTGGCATGTCCAGTTCTCTGGTGGGAAGAGCGTAGGGAAGCACTCTGGATCTCTTTCCCCTCGGGGCCTCAGTTTCCTTTCTGGAATGCTGGAATGATGCTGCTGCCACTGCCTAGCTGCGGGCTGTGTGTGCTTTCTGGGGTGACAAGTGAGGAGGTAGAGCCTGTGCCATCTGCCTGCAGTGGTCCCTCGTCTGGGGCCGCTGTTTGGTAACCTCGAGTTGGGGCCACAACTGGGACCTCAGTCAGTCGAATGCTTTGCTCAGCAGAGGACCTGGACTACATTTCTCCATCTGGGAGTTGGAGGCTTCTTTACCGAGACTGAGAGCGAGCCCTCCTTTCTCTCCTGTGCCTAGAGACGACTTTGTGCAGATCGGGAAGGGCCCCACCAACAACACCTGCGTTGTCCGCACAGTCAGTGTGGGCCTGACACTGCTCCGTGTGTGGGACGCAGAGCACCCAGGCCTCTCGGACTTCGTGCCCCTGCCTGTCCTACAGGCCATCTCCCCAGAGCTGTCCGGGGCCATGGTGGTGGGGGACGTGCTCTGTCTGGCCACTGTTCTGACCAGCCTGGAAGGTAAGACAGATCCTGAGCCAGGGAACCTGTGGAGTCACGGACGCTTGCAAAGCTGAGTGGGGGCTACCTGGGCGGGGGCTACCCGAGCGGGGGCTCGGCGCCAGTCACGGGGGCCTGCAGGCAGACCTGCAGGATACTCAGGAGCAGTGCTCCAAAACTGCTGCCCAGAGACCAGATCCAGCCTGTGCCTGTTTTCTGCAAGGAAATTTTTGTTGACACTCAGCTGGACCATGCATTTATGTATGGTCAGTGGCTGTTGTCACCCTACCACTGCCAGATTGTGTGGTCATAGCAGAGATCATATAGGCTGCATAACCCAAATGCTTATGTCCAACCTTCAGAGAAAGCATTTGCAGGCCCTTTTCTGGAACAGCTCCGCCCGGGGGGCGTCCCCTGCTCCTGTGGGGCATCCCCTGCTCCTGTGGGGCATCCTGCCTCTGCACAGTCTCACGCAGTTCCTCTAGCCAGGCGACACACGGATTGCTGCTGCTGCTGCTGAGGAACTGAATTGACCATTTTAGTGAATTCTGTGGGAAGTGGCCATCATCGTGGACAGCACAGGCTAGGAGACTTAAGCAAAGAAGGACATTGGGCTAAATCAGTGACTTCCAAATTTCAGCCATGCCCAGGTGACCTGTAGTACATCTGTGGAACACATGTACAATTATTTACTTAGCTTTTATTTTCAAATTGTCTCCACCTTTTTTTTTACCTTACTAAATTCATTTTAAAAGGAGATGAAATACTACCTTTAAGGAAAAACAAATATAATTTGCCATAAATAGATTATGGTTGAGTCCTTTAATTGTATTTATTATATAATGTGATTGGCTTTTAACTCAGAAGTGTATGTGGTGAAAGCTCTGAGCCTCACACCTGCTGTCTGTTTGCTAAAAAGGAATTGATAAGGCAACGAAGGAATGGGGAGGGGCTGTTGCTTTGGGGAAGGAGCTACAGAGGGCAGGGCCTGGCAGCAGCACCAGACCATTCCTGGGCAGGGGTCAGCTAAAGCTTCATGCCAGGATGGTCAGGAAATTCCAGGCAGGGAGCTGTGGGTCAGGGAGAGCAGGTGCTAGGGGCCACAGCCCTGTAGAGGGTGGGTGCAGCAGGGTAGGAGAGCTGATGGCTCCAGGTGGCTGGAGCCAGGGGCATGACCGGCACTGGGGCAGGCAGTGTGGCTGTCTCCTGAGGCTGCTGAGTGAGCCCCATTGGGGTAGTGGCAGCCAGTGAGGAGGCTGGCTTATCATCCAGGTGAGCTGGGCTTTGACTGGAGTGTCCAGCTATGGGAAGGGGGTGACATCCATGTTTCCTCTCCAGGCCTCTCGGGAACCTGGAGCTCCTCGGCCAACAGCATCCTCCACATAGACCCCAAGACGGGTGTGGCTGTGGCACGGGCCGTGGGATCTGTGACAGTTTACTACGAGGTCGCTGGGCACCTGAGGACTTACAAGGAGGTAGGCTCCAAGCAGCGGAGGCAGAAGTGGCTCAGTGGCCTGTGAGGTGGGCCTGACCTTCTGGGAGGATTATGAAGACTTTTCCTTTTAGAGAAAAACCGTCTGAGGGCTTGGGGTCTGGGAGTCATGAGTCTGGGACTGGCCACTTGCTGACTCTGACGTGGGGACAAGCTCCCTTTTCTTTCTAGGCCTCAGTCTGCCCATGTTCAAGAGGGTGTGATGAGGACAGGCAGCCTTGTAGGGTGGACTCCAGCTCCCATGGGCTTGGTTCTGGCAACCCTGGAGTGGGCACTTCCTGGGAGCCGGTGCTTCCCTGTCACCTGCAAGGTTAAGACTCCCTGTGCAAGTCAACTTTTGAGTCTGGAGGCAACAAAACCTGCTCTCTCTTCCATTCATCTCCAGTTGAGAATGAATCAGTGGGCCGAGTCTGACTGAGATCCAAATGCATCTCATTTTTAGAGGCAGCATGTGCTTTATGGAACCTAGCAGTTTAACCTAATAGTTTGCATATTTCGTGCTGCAGCTCTGCGGTTTGGGCGAGCCAGTTGCAGACAGAGGCATCCTCTGACAATACAGCTGTGCTCTCCTGGAAAGAGCCTCTGATCAGGGGATGGGGTAGCATGGACAAAGGTGTGCAGGGTTCAAGGGCAGAGCATGGGGGGCTGGAACAGAGGGTGTGGGAGAAGCGTGGTCTGGCTTTGTGATCAGATCAGAAAATGCACTGGATTCCGGGCAGTTTGGTGCAGGTTGACAGTGGGGCATCTAGAGCCAGACAGTCTAGGTCAAATCCCAGCTTGGCCACTACAAGGCTATGACTGAGCAATCACTGAGTCTCGCTATGCCCTGGTTTTCTCGTCTGTATAATGGGGATGATAGCGTTGTGAGGATTCAGTGAGTTAGCACCTGGGAAGCCCCTAGGGTGGTGCTCAGCTCCTAGCCAGTGCTCAGCAGAAATTAACTGCTGCTGCTCCTGTTCCAGGGTGAAGGGGTAGAAGCTTATGCCACACTCAGTGGAGTTTTTTAAACAGTGCTATAGACCAAGGCTGTGTTTGCTGAGGTTACCTGGCTCCTGGAGGAGCTCGAGAGAGCAGTGGCTGCAGGGTAACTGGCCAGAGACTGAGGCCAGGCCCTCAGCTGGGTTCATGGGGTATGGCAGAATCTAAAGGCATGTTTGGGAGAGATGGGAGGGAGGGAGGCACATCAGAGCTCCATGAGCATCCAGAAGTGGGGCTGGAGGGGAGGAAGGGCTTGGGGTGACCAGGTTGCTACTGGTCTTTTGTTAAGAGGGGCACACAGAGGTGGGTAGGCCTGCAGGGAGGTGAGGAGCCTGGGCCAGGGAGCTAGAGATGTCACAGCTCTCCCAGGTGAGGCAGGGAGCGCAGCTGGGCGGGTGCGGCAGGAGCACTGTGAAGAATGCTGGACAGGGTGGGGGCCTCACTCCAGAGGTGGCTTCGAAGCCCTGGGAGTGGGTGGGAGCGCACTGGCACTCCGGGAGTGCAGGTAGGAGAGGGACCAGGAGGCCTTGGGCACTCTCTGAGAGTGGACAGGGAGGAAGGGGAGAGGAGAGCCAGGGTTGGGGGGTCCCAGGCTAGGGAGTGGGACACAGCCTCTGTCAGTCCCTGGAGGTGGATGGTGGTGAGCCCTGAGAGGAGGCCCCGTGAGTTTGACAGTGATGCAGGCCTGGTCACCTACAGCTCTGCATGGGGCACATCCCTGGGAGCTGCAGGGGCTTCGATCCCATCCCTGCTCTGAAGTTCACCTACTGGTAGAAACCAGATCCCCGGAGGCAGGGACCGCTCGTGCCTGCTGAGAGAGGGAGGGGGGCCTTCAGCTGCAGGAAGTGGACTTGGGCCTGAAGGGTGGATGGGGCTGGGCTCTGCAGAGAAGGTGGGAGGGTGTCCTAGCCAAGGGACTGCAGGGAGGTCACCAGCCTGGGGCTGTTTGGATGTGGCCAGGTGCAGGATGGGCCCAGGGGGAACAGCTGGGAAAATCTGGGCAGACTGGATTCTGGGTGGGGTACGGTGCTGTACTACAGAGAAGTGATCCTGGCTGTCCCAAGAGCCAAAATCCTCAGCCCACCCAGATTGATTAATGAATTCAGGCCCGCTGCTCAGCGTCCAGTTGGCTGCTGGGAGAAGCAGCTTATTCAATCGGAGAACTGAGCTGTGAAGTCTGACTAGACTGGGCTCAAACCCCCTCTCTGCCACATTCTAGCAAGGCATTTAGGCTTTGAGCCTCAGCGTTGCCACCTGTGAAATGGGTGACACTGTGTCAGACTGCAGGGTGAGGTCGTGGAAATGCCCAGCATGGACCGGGACATAGGCGGTGCTCCATGAAGCTTCCTTGGCTCCCTCTCTAGGTCGTGGTCGGCGTCCCTCAGAGGATTATGGCCCGTCACCTCCACCCCATCCAGACCAGCTTCCAGGAGGCTACAGCCTCCAAAGTGATTGTTGCCGTGGGAGACAGAAGCTCTAACCTGAGAGGTACTTAATGAGCGGTACTTGGGCGGTCTTCAGAGTACCTGGGAGCAGGGAGGTGGCTTCCTGTGTCCTCTGGATGGAGTTTGTCTGCTTTTCCTATTCACACACCAACTCCAGAGAGGGCATTTAGCCCCCTACTCAGTCCACTCCTTCCAGCGTTTCTGAACTTGGAGTCCTCCAAAAGCTGAGCCAGTGAAAGGAATCTTCATAATGGAGCCCAGCTCCCGGAAGGTGCCTGTTCTGCACTAGAAATGTGACTTCAGCCCAAGGGCACCCTAACAAAGAAAGCCACAATTTCCCACCATGAATCCCAGAAACTAATGAATTAGCAGGACTGGTTGCTGGTTTTAATTTTTGTAATGACCTCTCCCAGGTTATGCATAGAATGTTGAATCCCATCCCCTGCCCATGACAGCCCTGAACAGCAGCTGCCAGAAATAAGTAAGTCAACAGGGCTGTTTTCTTACACCACTTCACTGGCAGAGTGAAGCACCGCCCTTCTCGTCCTAATTAATGAGGCAGCTCTGTTCCATCATGGCAGCCTCTGCTCCTTCCTCAGCACAAGTGGACAGCACTGTGCCGTTGCCAAAATGCTGCTCAGGTGTTAGTGGAGAACTAGTACCCTCCGAATGTGCAGAAGTAAATTGCCATTTCACCTGCTGACAGGGACAGAAGTCAGGCATTAGTGGGCCCGGCCCGTCTGCTGTGCCCCTGGATACAAGGTCTGGAACAGATGCTGAAATTCTGACTTGAAGCTCCCTGTGATGCTGAATGGCGCCCTCTTCCATATGATGTGTCCTTGGCTTTACCAATCCTGGCTGCATCTCAAAACTTTGAGCAGCCCTGAGGCCCTGCTGGAAGACATGCAAGGGCAGGTGGCATTTGCGGCCCAGCCAGCCTGTGCAGGCCTGGTGGAATTCGGTGTGGTGGCCATCGGGCCTGGCCCACACCCTCTCATCTCTCCCCTCTCTAGGCGAGTGCACCCCCACCCAGAGGGAAGTCATCCAGGCCTTGCACCCAGAGGCCCTCATCAGCTGCCAGTCCCAGTTCAAGCCGGCCGTCTTTGATTTCCCATCTCAAGATGTGTTCACCGTAGAGCCACAGTTTGATGCTGCTCTGGGTAACTGCGAGGATTTGAAAGTGAAAGGGACTTGGAGACAGTTTCTGTCTTCTGGGCATCTTGGGGCTTCATGTGACCAGCTCACCATGGCCATCTGTCCGGAGGGCAGAGATTGTTAGGAGCCCAGCCTGGGGATTGACTCCAGGGGGACTTGGGAGGACTGCTGGTCACAGAGGGTATCCTAGCTTGGCCAAGGCCTTTACGGGGGATTCCCAGGAGGACTTCTGGAGGAGGTGACTTCTCACCTGGGCTCTGGAGGATGCATAGGAGTACCCTGGTTAGAGAAGCAGGGAGAAGAAATGACATCAGTGCACGGGCAGGAGAGGGGACAAGACAATACACTCTTGTCTCCGCAGGCCAGTACTTCTGCTCAGTCACAATGCACAGGCTGACAGACAAGCAGCGGAAGCACCTGAGCATGAAGAAGACAGCTCTGGTGGTCACTGCCTCCCTCTCCAGCAGCCACTTCTCCACAGAGCAGGTGGGAGCCGAGGTGCCCTTCAGCCCAGGTCTCTTCGCCGACCAGGCTGAAATCCTTTTGAGCAACCACTACACCAGCTCCGAGGTCAGGGTCTTTGGTGCCCCGGAGGTTCTGGAGAACTTGGAGGTGAGTGGCATCTGCATGCCTCAGGCCAGGCCAGAGTCAGGGGCGTCAGGAAGGCCCTGGAGGAAGAGGGAATGTGGCGTGGATGTCCTGGGCCAGCTCTCTTTAAAATTTATTTTTACAATTATAATTTTTAAATTGAAGTACTCTTTCTGTAGCACTATTGCTGTCTCTCAGGCTGCGTGATTGTATTAATTGATCCGACCTCTGCTGTTCTTCCCCAGCTATAAGTTAAGCTTGTGGGGGCAGCACTGAGAACCCAGAAAAGGTACCAGTGAGCGTGTGGTGCGTGGCATGGCCGAATTCAGTGCAGGAGCATCCGCCACAGAGCAGGGAGGAAAGCCCTAATCCCTGCTGGGACAAGTCCCCTCTCTCCAGGCCTCACTTCCCCCATGACTAAGTCGTGGGGTGGGGTTGGGGGGTGAATGATTCCTCAGGCCCGGAGCCTAGCAGGCTGGGAAGAGTTCTGGGGTGAGAGAACCAAGGAGTTCCTCGGCATTTCCACCTGCTCATCCTCCTGCCTTGCTGCAGCCAGCATGACGGCGTGTTCTCCCGCAGAGGCAGGGAATGCCCAGCATCGCCAATGAGGGAGGAGGGCCGGCCCGCTGGCGGCTGCTGGAGACCAGCCGTGAGCAGAGCTCGGGCTGCTGCCTTGGAGAGCTGGTGCTTGGTGATATTTCGTGTTGGTTTAGCCTTTTTTTTTTTTTTTTTTTTTTGAGACAGAGTCTTGCTCTGTCACCCAGGCTGGAGTGCAGTGGCACTATCTTGGCTCACTGCAATCTCCACCTCCCAGGTTCACGCCATTCTCCCCCCTCAACCTCCCGAGTAGCTGAGACTACAGGCGCCCGCCACCACACCCGGCTATTTTTTTGTATTTTTAATAGAGACGGGGTTTCACCATGTTAGCAAGGATGGTCTCAGTCTCCTGACCTCGTGATCCGCCCGCCTCAGCCTCCCAAAGTGCTGAGATTACAGGCGTGAGCCACTGCGCCTGGCCTGGTTTAGCATTTTTGTAAGCAGCAGTTGATTAGAATTGAATAAACTTGAATTTGATTCTGACATTTATATTGATTTGTCCTTCCCTCAAAAAACACCCTGAGTACGTACAGGGCTTCCCGACTCTGCAGACTACATGCCGTCCATGAGCAGTGCCCAGGTGTCATTACCTGCCCATGAGGTGTGACCTGGGCAGGGGTCTCTACTCCATACCCTTGGGCCCCAGGAGGGAAGCCCAGCATGTCAGGCTGAAGCAGGGGTGCTTCCAGAGATGGGCCATGCAGAGCAGCCCTCCCGCCTCGGGGTCCTGAGGCCCCACTCAGTGGTCCCTCCACTGAGTCCCACCCCCAGCTCTGATGTCTCTTCCAGGTGAAATCCGGGTCCCCAGCCGTGCTGGCATTCGCAAAGGAGAAGTCTCTTGGGTGGCCCAGCTTCATCACATACACAGTTGGCATCTCGGACCCCGTGGCCGGCAGCCAGGGCCCTCTGTCCACTACCCTGACCTTCTCCAGCCCCGCGACCAACCAAGCCATTACCATCCCAGTGACAGTGGCTTTTGTGATGGATCGCCGTGGGCCCGGTCCTTGTGAGTTGCAGGGGACAGACCAGGGTGGGGAGGGACAGGCAGAAGTGGTCCTGGCTATCAGTAGAAACCTGGGGTGTAAGAAATGGAGTAGTCAGAAATGCAGAATGTCCCTCAAAGTGATCACTGCTCATTGGGGCCATGGTGCAGACTTTAGTTCCCCAGCTTTCCCATCTGTTCTCAACGGGCCTCCAACCCCGTGGAGGCCCACAGGGACTGTGCCCCTCCTCTGCTCTGCAGCCTGCGCCAGGAGAGGAAGCGCCAGAGTACCAAGAGCAGCTGTGGGCCCGGACCTCCAGCAGGTGGCCTGGCCCTCATCCTTATGTCTAAGAGGGGCCTGTGGACTGCCCTATAGACATACAGTAGTGCAGGAACATGATGGGACACCACAGTGGGCCTAGTGGTTTTGGTAACTCATCTTCCCATTGATGGCAGATGGAGCCAGCCTCTTTCAGCACTTCCTGGATTCCTACCAGGTCATGTTCTTCACGCTCTTTGCCCTGTTGGCTGGGACGGCGGTCATGATCATAGGTGAGGAGGCTGCGTGTATCTCTGGGTCTGTTCCCCTGCCCCCGCCTGCTCTAACCAACCATGTGCTCTTGCAGCCTACCACACTGTCTGCACGCCCCGGGATCTTGCCGTGCCTACAGCCCTCACGCCTCGAGCCAGCCCTGGGCACAGCCCCCACTGTGAGTAACCCCCCTGCAGGCAGAACCAGGCAGAGCTGCTGAGAAAGAAAAGAACCCTGAGGGAGGGGTCGAGGCTCCTGAACCCTAAGTCTCAACAGGTCCTTGCCTGGGCCAAAGGAGCCTGAGGCCCAGAGGACAGATGTGGGAGCCAGCAGGATCAGGGCAGAGGGGCTGCCAGTCCTGGTTCAGCAAGAGCTTTCCCCAGGCAGAGCCATGCTGGGTGGAGGTGTGGGCAGCAAGGAGCTCTGTCTAGGCAGGGGTGCATGCTAGGACCAGATTCTCACCTGCTGGGGCTGCCTCAGAAGGCTCTAAGCTGGGGTTGGACGAGCTGACTCACAGATGGGGATTCTGGGTAGTTCTGACGAGAAATTTCCCAGAAGAAGGGGCAAATTCATTTCTTTCAATGGTCCAACTGTTTCTGGTGACCCTGCACAGCTCCAGGGAGCACCTCACTGTGTGAATGCAATCTCTCTCTCAAACAATGCAGTGCCCAGCCTGTAGTGCTGTACGCGAAGGCCCTTTAATGTCTTCTGATTCCCATTTGAGGGTTCTGTCGCCTACACAGAGAGTCCTTGAGCTCGTGTCTGCTGACCTGGGGGCCCATGGACCAGCTTCAGGGGGGGGTCCCTGAATTTGTTTGAAAGAAGACCCAGTTGTGTGGGTAGAAGCACTTTCCTGAGTAAGGAGAGCCCACACGCCCTGGCCTTCTGCCTGACGGCTTCTCCACCTGCGAAGCAGTGCCCAGGGGAGGCCATGGGTGCTCAGCCTTCTCATAGCTCTGCTGCTTTCTGCAGCTGCTCTGGCAGCAGGCACCTGCCCTTTCTAGTTGCCTCTCTCAGCGTGCTCCTCCCTGGGTTTTGGGAGCCACGCCTGGGTCTCTGCAAGGTCTCCGGAGCACTGCAGAATCACTGCTCCCCTTGAGGTCTTTGTTCCTGTGGTGCTCTTGCCCAAGGCTGTGTTGCATTCAGATGCACAGGCCCTCCCTGCCACATGCTCCCTGGACAGATGCTGCTGCGGTCCTGAAACTTGAGACTTGTTCTCCCCGGACAGGCTCTGCACTCCTGGGTGTTAGGGTGGCATCCCAGGCCTCTCTGTGTGGATGAGGCCAGCTCAGCAGGTGCCGGTGGACTTCCCTCTGCTGGCCGGGGAGGCCTCGGGGCATCACTATGAGAGTGTCCTGGGTGAGGCAGGCGCCTGCTGAATGCTGGCTGTAACTGAGGAGCGCGCCGCTCTCCCTGGCTCTGCTGCTCACATCGTCTCTCTTCCCATCCTAGATTTCGCTGCCTCATCACCCACGTCTCCCAATGCACTGCCTCCTGCTCGCAAAGCCAGCCCTCCCTCAGGGCTGTGGAGCCCAGCCTATGCCTCCCACTAGGCCATGTGAAGGTTCCCAGAGGATGGATCTCAGCCGAGCCTCGTTCGCCCCCAAGATGGGAGATCCCTGCTGCATTCACACTGGAACAAGCCCCTCCAGACGAGTGCCCCGGCCAGCTTCACTGCCGTCTCTGTTCACACAGAGCTGTAGTTTCGGCTCTGCCCATTAGCTCATTCTTTTATATAGGAGTTTTAAATGTGTGTTTTTTTCCTTTCAGGTCTTACAAAGCTAAGACTTTTTGGCTCATTCCTTTTTGCATGGTTGTCTAGGGTTTCTGGACAATGTGCTGTTGCATTTTTATTTTCCTAGCCTTGCTGAAATCTCTCCCTTCTCAAGACTTGGAGCAGTTAAAAGTACTCTTTACAAGTTGTCTGTAGGTGACGTTACTGTAGTGGTTGGTCTCAGGGAAAGGATTGTCCAGTTACTTTAGGGATTTTTTTGGTGGGGTTTTTCCCCCTGTGAAAACTTACCTTTCCACTAGTCTGGTTGCTGCTAGGAATGTTGGGGAGCAGTGGGACATGAGTGTCCCTGTGTCTGCCCCACTGCCGCAACGGAAGCCTCAGGAACCAGCACCTGGAGGCCGGGATAGCCAACCCCTGGGTGAGCGAGAGGCTGGAGAACACGGGAGCTCACCCAGGGCTGCTGCCCGACCACGGGCCACTGTGAACAGACTTCAGTCCTCTGTTTTTGTTTCATAAGCTGTTGAGACATCTGGTGGACTTGGCTTAGGCCCTGCTGGGACATCCCAAGTGTGATCCCTCTCAGTCCATCAGGACACCAGGACTGTCCTTAGGAAAATTCCTTGAGATGGCAGCAGGAGTCGTATTTTCTGTGTGTGTGTTTCGGAAAGCTGCTGTGTCCTGCCTCAGCACAAAGACCCAGTGTCATTTGCTCCTCCTGTTCCTGTGCCACTCCAGAACCTCAGCAGATCTGAGCCACCGCCTGCCAGTGTGAGAGGCGGCCACTTTTATGGCAGCTCGTCAGGCGCAGGGCCCCAGGCAGCTTCCCAGCAGGCCCTAGAGCCTGGCCCGGGCCGGTGATGGAGGGCAGCCACCAGCCCAGGGCCTGCCCATCCAAAAGGGACTCCCCAGGGGCTGGGGGAGGAGACCCTTGGAAAAGTCCTCTCTTCCCAGCTCCTGGTTCTGGATCTGAGATTCTCAGATCACAGGCGCCTGTGCTCCAGGCTGAGGCTAGGCTACCCTCAGGGAGATCCAGAGACTCATGCCCATGGCCATCCATGCATGGACGCTGTGTGGAGAGTCCAGGATGACTGGGGATCCCGCACAAGCCCCCTTCAGTCCTTCAGCGCTGGGCCATGTGGTTGATTTTTCTAAAGCTGGAGAAAGGAAGAATTGTGCCTTGCATATTACTTGAGCTCAAACTGACAACCTGGATGTAAACAGGAGCCTTTCTACTTGGTTTATTTAATAAAGCTCTATGTGATTTTTTAAGAGGGTGCGATCATTGATGAGACTTCTCTCTGATGGTGATGGTTTCTTCCCTTTACCCATCTATGATACTCTAGGGTCTGGCAGAGCTGGAGGTCTGAGCTTTATTCTCCCCAAGGGGTGAGCATCATTTTCAAGCACGCTCAGGTTGGCAAATCCAAGTGCATCTGGACATAGCCAGATCTTGCCAGCAAGTGAGTGTGCCCAAGAAGGCATGTTGACAAAACCATGTGATGCCACACAGTTCAGCTTTCTGCTCCCAAGCTAACCAAGCGACTCTTTATCTCTAATGGTTGCCAGGAAAGGCTTTTAGCACCATTTAGCACTAAAAATATAGTATATAATATAGTTTTTTCTCTAGAATTCTTAAGTCTGGCCAGAAGTGAACTCTTGTTCTCTCTTTTTCTGTATGTCTTTGTGCATGCTCACACGTGCATCCATGCATCCTGGAAATATTTTGTTGTTGTTGTTGTTGTTGTTTTGAGACGGAGTCTCCTCTCTCGCCCAGGCTGGAGTGCAGTGGCGCAATCTCAGCTCACTGCAAGCTCCGCCTCCTGGGTTCACGCCATTCTCCTGCCTCAGCCTCCCGAGTAGTTGGGACTACAGGTGCCCACCACCATGCCTGGCTAATTTTTTGTGTTTTTAGTAGAGACGGGGTTTCACCATGTTAGCCAGGATGGTCTCGATATCCTGACCTCATGATCCACCCGCCTCGGCCTCCCAAAGTGTTGGGATTACAGGCGTGAGCCACCGCGCCCGGCTGCATCCTGGGAATATTACATCACAAGGTCTGCAGACACTCGCTAGCAGGGAGCACTGAACCTGGGGCATCCAGGGTGGGTAGCAGAGGTCTAGGCTGGTGAGAGCTTAGCAATCAGGTAACCAGGAGTCTAGGCCTACCTTGCTCTGGGGCTGGAGAGAAATTGTTTATCTCTCTGGGCCACAGTAGTTTCCTCACCTGCAAAGGGGAGCTCTTGGACATGTGTCCTACTCACCATCCACCCAGAGTGGCTCCCAGCAGGAAGCAGGTGCTAGATGGTATCACTGTCCCCAGATACTCAGCCTCCCTCTGTGCACGCCCTCTCCCACATGCCTTTGCAGTTCCTTCTGCCCATTGAGGCTAGGTGTGGTCATGTGACTTGCTTTGGTTGGCATGGGTGAGAGGGACGATGGGTCAGTGCTGGGCATCCCTTACCCTTCTTGTGCCCCTGCCATTGATGTAGTAAGCAGGAAGCCCAGGTAGCTGCAGGTCCAAGCAGGAGGAAGGACACCTGCAAGAGACCTGCCCATCCCGGATCACCTGGCCTGCAGCCCATGGCTATGAAAAGAGTGATGGTTCTTGGGGACAGCGTGGTAGGCAGCAATGTTCCAGCAACCCGTGACAGATAAGAAACATGCTATGGTTCCCTTCTGGCTGAACGCAGTGAAGGCAGATGTTTTCTGTCTCACGTTCCCTCCCTTTGAGGATTCCCTCTGGGCTGTCTGGTGGGCCCTCTCAGCCCATCCTGCTGGGACAGGGTTTCCTGGGCGTCCCTGGCCACAGGCCTAGCCAGGCACCCAGTCAGGAACCTCTGAGGATGGGGCACAGCAAGGTTGTGCGATGCTGGACCTGCCGCTCCTGTGCTCCCATCTCCTCTGGGCAAGGATGTGGTCAGCCACACACTAGAGGCTGCTATGGGGGTGGATGGGAATGTGGCTCCACAGGACACATCGCTCCATCATTGTGGGTCCTGTGCCCACATGAAACCATCCTGCTCAGCCTTACTCTCCATTGCAGCCCTTGTGGCGGGGCCACAGCGGGAGGGATGTTCTCAGGATGGTTTTTGGAATGAATGCATGAGTGAATCCCCACGAAGGAATGTGATTTTGGGTTTCCCCAACTCTGGGTTCTAGTTTCTGGAACATCCTGAACCTCAGGTCAGTGTGGGGAGGAGCAGGGGCCAGGGGACAGGTGGAAGCTGAAACTCACAACAGGCTGAGAGTGCCCACCAGGCACAGCCCAGGGAGAATCGGCTGAAGGGAGGTACCGCAGGACGGAAAACAAGAGAGGGCTGACTCAGTCTCTTCCAAACCGCTCCTCTCAGCCACCTCCAAGCCACCTGGGCTAGAGCCAAACAAAGCCAACTTGACAGAACCACCTCTGGCCACCAGCATGGCTCCCAGCAGCCTGTGTAGATCTGCTTAGATGGTTGGAAGAAGCCAAGAGGCAGGGCGAATGCTCAGAGCCGCCGCTGTTTCCTGCACGCCACCTGCTAGCACATGCTGAGCATTTCCAGTCACCAGCTCACTTCATCCCCGCCACAGCCCTAGGAGGCAGGCCCAGCCACCTACAGATGGGGAAACTGAGGCCCACAAGGTGAAGCCACTCACCTGGTCACACGCTGGCAAATGGCAGAACCAGGATTCAAATCCTGGTTGACTGGCACCAGAGTTTGCTCCCCCAATGTGTACCTTCTTCTACCCTCCTGGGTAGGGGCATCCACTGGGGAGCCTTTCACCCACTTCCCTCAGACCAGCTCAGCTGTGGACTGTCTCATGAATTATTTTATAATCATAAGGAAGACATTTTGCTGGGCATGGTGGCTCACGCCTATAATCCCAGCACTTTAAGAGGATGAGGCAGGCAGATCACTTGAGGTCAGGAGTTCGAGACTAGCCTGGCCAACATGGTGAAACCCGGTCTCTACTAAAAATAAAAAAATCAGTCAGGCATGGTGGCACGTGCCTGTAATCCCAGCTACTCAGGAGGCTGAGGCAGGAGAATCACTTGAACCTGGGAGGTGGAGGTTGCAGTGAGCAGAGATTACACCACAGCAAGACTCCATCTCAAAAAAAAAAAAAAATTATTTAACATAAGAAAAAATTTAACATAGAAAAATATTTTTTACAAGGAAAAATGTTTTTCATAAAAAATTAAAAGGCCGGGCACGGTGGCTCACATCTGTAATCCCAGCACTTTGGGAGGTTGAGGCAGTGGATCACAAGGTCAGGAGATCAAGACCATCCTGGCTAACATGGTGAAACCCCGTCTCTACTAAAAGTACAAAAACTTAGCCAGGCATGGTGGCGGGCACCTGTAATCCCAGTTACTTGGGAGGCTGAGGCAGGAGAATGGTATAAACCTGGGAGGCGGAGCTTGCAGTGAGCCAAGATCACGCCACTGCACTCCAGCCTGGGCAACAGAGCGAGACTCCATCTCAAAAAAAAAATTAACAAAATTTTTTTTTTTTTTTTTTTTTTTTTTTTTTTTTTTTTGAGACGGAGTCTCACTCTGCTGCCCAGGCTAGAGTGCAGTGGCCGGATCTCAGCTCACTGCAAGCTCCGCCTCCCGGGTTTACGCCATTCTCCTGCCTCAGCCTCCCGAGTAGCTGGGACTACAGGCGCCTGCCACGTCGCCCGGCTAGTTTTTTGTATTTTTTTAGTAGAGACGTGGTTTCACCGTGTTAGCCAGGATGGTCTCGATCTCCCGACCTCGTGATCCGCCCGTCTCGGCCTCCCAAAGTGCTGGGATTACAGGCTTGAGCCACCGCGCCCGGCCCAACAAAAATTTTTTATAAAAAAAAATAATTTGGCCTGGCACTGTGGCTCATGCCTGTAATCCCAGCACTCTGGGAGGCCGAGGCAGGTGGATCACGAGGTCAGGAGATTGAGACCATCCTGGCTAACATGGTGAAACCCTGTCTCTACTAAAAATACTAAAAATTAGCCAGGCATGGTGGCGGGCGCCTGTAGTCCCAGCTACTCAGGAGGCTGAGGCAGGAGAATGGCGTGAACCGGGGAGGCAGAGCTTGCAGTAAGCCGAGATTGTGTCACTGCACTCCAGCCTGGGCGACAGAGCGAGACTGCATCTCAAAAAAAAGAAAAAAGTTTTGGCCGGGCACAGTGGCTCATTCCTGTAATCCCAACACTTTGGGAGGCTGAGGTGGGCAGGTCATTTGAGGTCAGGAGTTTGAGACCAGCTTGGTCAACATGGTGAGACCCTGTCTCTACTAAACACAAAAATTAGCTAGGCCGGGCGCGGTGGCTCAAGCCTGTAATCCCAGCACTTTGGGAGGCCGAGACGGGCGGATCAGGAGGTCAGGAGATCGAGACCATCCTGGCTAACACGGTGAAACCCCGTCTCTACTAAAAAATACAAAAAACTAGCCGGGCGAGGTGGCAGGCGCCTGTAGTCCCAGCTACTCGGGAGGCTGAGGCAGGAGAATGGCGGGAACCCGGGAGGCGGAGCTTGCAGTGAGCTGAGATCCGGCCACAGCACTCCAGCCTGGGCGACAGAGCGAGACTCTGTCTCAAAAAAAAAAAAAAAAAAAAAAAATTAGCTGGGCATGCTGGCATGCGCCTATAATCCCAGCTACTTGGGAGGCTGAGACAAGAGAATCGCTTGAACCCGGGAGGTGGAGGTTGCAGTGAGTCCAGTGAGACTCCATCTAAAAAAGAGAAAAAAAGAAAAAAACTTTTAACAGAAAAGTACAACAAATAATATAACAAACCCCCATGCCTACTACTCAATGTAGGCTTTTGTTAGCATGATCTTATAGGCTTCCACGGTGTGTTTTGTTTTGTTTTTCAAAAAATAGACCAAAAAAAACACCAAAACCAAAAACAAAAAAACCCTACTGTTATAACTTCTCTCATGTAACCTCTACCTTCTAGCCCTTCATCTTTTTTTCCCCTTGAGATGGAGTTTTGCTCTTGTTGCCCAGACTGGAGTGCAATGGCGCGATCTCAGCTCACTGCAACGTCCGCATCCCGGGTTCAAGCACTTCTCCTGCCTCCGCCTCCCAAGTAACTGGGATTACAGGTGCCCATCACCACGCCTGGCTAATTTTGTATTTTTTTTAGTAGAGACGGGGTTTCTCCATGTTGGTCAGGCTAGTCTTGAACTCCCAACCTCAAGTGATCCACCTGCCTCGGAATCCCAAAGTGCAGGGATTACAGGCGTGAGCCACTGTGCCCGGCTCTCGTTTTTCTCTTCATAGGCTACTACTTTTGTAAGTTTGGAGCCAATCTTTCCAAAGCAACTCTTATTATTAAAAAGCATCAGTAAGGTCGGGTGCAGTGGCTCACATGTGTAATCCCAGCACTTTGGGAGGCCAAGGCAGGTGGATCACCTGAGGTCGGGAGTTCAAGACCAGCCTGGCCAACATGGCAAAACCCGGTCTCTACTAAAAATACAAAAATTAGCCGGGCGTGGTGGCACACACCTGTAGTCCCAGCTACTGGGGAGGCTGAGGCAGGAGAATCACTTGAACCCAGGAGGTGGAGGTTGCAGTGAGCCGAGGTTTTGCCATTGCACTCCAGCCTGGGTGACAGAGCAAGACTCCCTCTCAAAATAAATAAATAAATAAATAAATGATTTTTTAAAAGCATCAATAAATAAAATATTGTTTTGTGTGTCCTTTTTAAATGTTCATGTAACTGTTCTCTTACTTTGTAACATTCAGTGGAATGCTTTTTTCTCTTCGGTGTTGTCTACTTTCCCATCATAAAGCTGCACCTCAGTTTAATTCCTCTTTTCCCCATTGTTGGACAGAAAGGTTGTTTCAGGTTTTTACTATGATCAACAGTGCTGCAGTGAACATGCCTGTCCAAGACTCCATGAGTACAGGGGCCAGAGTCTCTCTAGGGTGGATAGGAGGGAGTGGAATTACTGGGTGAAACAGGGTGCCCATTATCCATTTTGCTTGATGCTGCCAAATTAATTTCCAAAGCATTGTACCAATTTGCACACCCACCAGCTAGATATCAATTTCTGTTTCCCCTTACTTCCCAACACGTAATACTGCCATATGTGTATGCTTACTTTTGCTGATTTGGTAGGTTAAAATGGCATTTTATGAGTTTAATTCAAATTCCTTGATTACTAGTGAGGCCAAGCTTTTTTGTTTGTTTATTGGCCTCTATGAATTGTCTGTTCTCCACTCAACTGTTTACTTTTTTTAGTTATTTCTCTGTCACTCCAAAGAGAGATGCTATAAAATACCTAGTCATATGCCTGATTTTGTATTAGGTGTATCAGTTAGCTATTGCTGTGTAACACACCGCCCCAAATTTTAGTGACTTAAATCAGATAACTTAATTATTTCTCATGAGTCTGGGCTCTGCTGGGAGTGCCTCTGCTCTGTGTGTCTCTCATCCTCCTCCAGCTGGAGACATGTCCTCATGGTGACAACCCAGGTGCAAGGGAGTAAGTGGAAACACAGAGGCCTCTTGAGCTCTAGGCTGGGACTGGCCTGCTGTCATTTGCACTTCATTCTACTGGACAAAACAAGTGTCTGAAGTAGCACCCAGGGATGGGGACATAGACTCCATCTTTGATGGGAGGAGCTGCAAAGTCACCAGGCAAATGGCATGAAGGGGGGGTGAAGAATCGAGGTCATTAATGCAAATCTATCACGGCTGTCCAGCTGGCTCTTTTCTGATTGGTTCTTACTGATTTGTGGGCAGCTCTTGCTTTAGGATACTCCATGATGTTTTATATATTGATATCTTCTTTGGGGCAATCAGTTCCTGTGTTAGTCCACTCTCACACTGCTATAAAGATGTTACCCTAGACTGGGTAACTTCTAAAGGAAAGAGGTTTAATTGACTCACAGTTCCACATGGCTGGGGAGACCTCAGGAAACTTACAATCATGGTAGAAGGCAAAGGAGAAGTAGGTACCTTCTTCACTAGGTGGCAGGAGAGAGCAGGGGAAATTGCCAGACACTTATCAAACAACCAGATACGAGAACTCCCTCACTGTCACAAAAACAGCGTGGGGAAACTGCCCCCAGGATCCAATCACCTCCCACCAGGTCCCTCCCTCAACACATGAGAATTACAATTCTAGATGCGACTGGGTGGGGACATGGAGCGAAACCATGTCAGCTCCCAAAATTAAATGTTGTAACCTTCTGATTGGTTCAACTCCTTTATTGTACAGATGGGAAAACTGAGGCCCAGAGATGGGAAAGGACAGGCCCAGGGTCACACCTGAGTGGGACACCACGTCCCAGCTTCTTCTGACATTGAGAGTCGCACCCATCCATGTTGGCCACAGCATCTCAGGCAGTTCATTCAACAAATTGCCATGTTTTCTCAGGGGCCGGTTTAGATCCACAGTTTTAACATCACATAAGGCAAGCAATCTCAGTTAAAGAGTGAGGAAAAAAGAAGCAAAACCTGAGGCCACGGACTGGGTGATTGTCTATTACTTTGTTAAGTTTTCTGTTGTATGTAATTAGCAAATGAACCTCTGTGGAAGATTTCATAGCTCATCAGGCAACCGCTTTCATTTGGAGAGGCTTCACTGAAAGCCCATAAAGACCACTGACAAGAACCAGGAAAGTGGAATCTGAAAGACCCCTTGCTTCCTTGCTTTCAAGCATAGTAGCTTCCTTGTCAGGGTCCTTCTCGGTGGACAAGGGAGAGTCAGGGGGCAAGAGCAGCGTCCAGCGAGCCTGGTGGACAGGGCCCAGGTGCAAAGCAAATCCTGCCTCTGCCACTCACCTGCTGGATGACCTTGGAAACTTCGTGTTTGAGCCTGTTTCCCTGTTTGCAAAATGGTAATTATATGACCTCCTTCACAGCATTGCCACGTGGGCATAATGAATTCCTGTGTTGAACCACCCCTCCCCCCACAACCCACAACAGTGGTGAGCAAACATTTGGTGCTCAATAAATGTGAACTTTTCTTCCTTCGTCTCCCTGGGTGGTCCAGGGCAGCCATCCCCAGTCTCTTAGGGACCATGACACACCTTCTCCAGCAGTTGTTTCTTAGCAGTCCCCTCTGCCACTCACTGGACCAACAGAAACAAATCAATAATCAAGTCCAGGAGTCACAAACGTGGATGCTGCCGGTCCAGGTAGACACACCCGAGCCAGGAGGTCAGAGGTAGACGCTGGCGACCTGGACTGCATGACCTTGCCCACTTGGCTCCAGTTGCTGTGGCCAGATGGGAACAAAGCCCCACTGGGGCCAATTCTTCTGGTTTTCCAAACTCCCCTAATCCAGCTTTCTTGGGATAAAACCTTATAGATAAATAATGGCAATAAAATTCAAGTTTTAAAAACTATAAAAAACAACCTACAGTGAGCGAAAACACCTGTCCTTGGGGCACCAGTTTTTTGTGTGTGTTTTGCTGTTGTTGTGTGTGTTGTTGTTGAGACAAAGTGTCGCTCTGTCACCCAGTGCAGTGGCACAATCTCAGCCCACTACAGCCTCGACTTCACAGGCTCAAGTGATCCTCCCGCCTCAGCCTCTCAAACTGCTGGGATGACAGGCATGAGCCACCAAGCCCCACCTGGCCACCAGTTTTCAATGTCTGAATTCCTTCCTACTTTGTAAAAGCCAGGCACGTGTGTCTCCACACCGCTTCCTCTGGCCCTGGCAGATACTGCTAGTCACTCCCATCACTCTTTCCTGCAGAAGCAGGACTCCCTCAGCGCTCCTTACAACCCAGCATCCAGGTGTCACCACCAGTCAGTGTGTGCAGGCAGAGCAGAGGAGGCCACTGTCGTCCTAGTCTACTCCAAACCATCATTGCAGAGATGGGGAAGGACTGGCTTTCGCTCACCCATATTCAAAGATAGTCTCAGCTTTTCCCTGCCAACTTGCCCAGGACGAACACAGAGGAAGAGAAAAGGGAGTGGCTAGAGGAGGCTGTGCATGTTAGGTTTCTGTTTTTCCCCTCAATATCATGGGTTTGGAGCTGAAGCATCTTAAAAGGGCAAAGGAGCAGGTGACAGTTGCAGTTCCGACCACCTGTGTTCACTTCCCACAGGGTCCCTGGGTGCAGTGGGCAAGCAGATTGTGTGTGTGTTGAGGGGAGGGCAGTTAAATGCGACAGTGTAATCCCTTTGTTAAGTTTTTGTTTGTTTGTTTTGAGACAGAGTGTCGTTCTGTCGCCCAGGCTGGAGTGCAGTGGCGCGATCTCGGCTCACTGCAAGCTCTGTCTCCCAGGTTCACGCCATTCTCCTGCCTCAGCCTCCTGAGTAGCTGGGACTACAGGTGCTCGCCACCATGCCCAGCTAATATTTTGTATTTTTAGTAGAGATGAGGTTTCACCGTGTTAGCCAGGATGGTCTTGATCTCCTGACCTCGTGATCCACCCGCCTCGGCTCCCAAAGTGGTGGGATTACAGGCGTTAGCCACCACACCTGGCCATCCCTTTGTTAAGTTTTAAGGAATGACCGAAATGGCAGTTCTAGCCAGAATGGGGGAGGAGAATTGAGGCTCAGGGTCTAAATTAAAGGAAAATTATTAAGAGCTGTTTCTGAGGCAGCTGAGCTGGAGGCCGATTCCTGTTGGCTGCCAGGTGGATAATTTTGTCTCCAAGCCCAGAGTTGAGTTGCCATTATCGCCTCCTAGGGACATTGGCATCTGCTCCTGATGCCCTGCCTGCCCATGTATTTATTCTACTGCCATTCATTAGCTCACATTATGTGCTGGCAGCGTCCTGGGGGCGGGCTGGGAAGGGGCAGAGCTCTGAGTCAGCCGGGCTTCTCTGTGGGGGGCAGCGAGGGAGACAGCCCAGGTTCAAAGGACCTTCACAGGATGGAAGGTGCTGGAGCCTTGGAGAAGAGATGGTGCCCAGTTGATGGGGTGGAGGAGGCTCTGGGAGGGGGTGAAGTCGGAATGGGGCTGGAACAAGGGGCATCTCATGGGGTAGGAGGAGGGGTAGTTGGAGGCAAGGTCAGAAACTTCTAGGCTCCTGCAGGGACAGTCTTAAGCGGTGAGGATTTCCGGGCAGCAGTCTGGGTTCACCTTCTCACTGTTTACAATGGAGTTATGGCATATTGCCCTGTGGCCCTGGGCATTCAAAGCTCACGGGCCCCCAGTCTAGGAGACGCCAGAGGTCCTGCTGTGGGATGCCTGCATCATTCCTCGTCTTGGAGCATCACCTGGGGGCAGCTCAGCTGGGCTGAGATGCTCTGAATTCACAACAGCTGGGGAGCAGAAGCCGGCGCTATCGACTGAATGTGACTGGTCTCCGTTAGGGTTCCCACATTTGGAAATATAAAATGGATACAACGCACTCAATAAAGGTTCACATAACTTCAGATTCTGAGTGAGTTAATTTGATAACTTGATAGCTATTTCATCAAGTTGTATCATAATATTTTCCAATCACAGCCCTCATTGTATTTTTTTTTTTTTTTGAGACCAAGTCTCGCTGCTTTTGCCCTGGGCCTAGAGTACAATAGCACGATCTTGGCTCACTGCAACTTCGGCCTCCCAGGTTCAAGCAATTCTCTGCCTCAGCGTCCCGAGTAGCTCGGATTACAGGCGCCCACCACCACGCCGGGCAATTTTTGTATTTTTAGTAGAGACAGGATTTCATCATGTTAACCAGGCTGGTCTTGAACTCCTGACCTCAGGCGATCCGCCTGCCTCTGCCTCCCAAAGTGCTGGGATTACAGGTGTGAGCTATCACGCCCAGCCACAATGTTTAATCTTTTCTAGTTCCTATTAATGAAAGTATAAACATTAACCAGGATGAAGTTATAGATGTCGACTTAAAATGTTGGGGGGTGTAGTTTTGCTAAAATTCTTTAAGAGAACGAGAAAGCAGTCTGCCCTCTCCTGTAGGCAGTGGGGAGGCATGGATGGTGCCTGAGCAGGGGTGTGGTGTGTTTGGAGCTGGGCTGGGAAGTTTATTCGAGGGGTAAGAGTAGGGGGGGATGCACTCCCTTCCGTGGCAGCTGAGGGGATGACTGCAGCCTGGGGCCGTGGACAGGCCTGTATTTGGGGAAAATGTGCATCCTTGCCTTGCCGCTGCCTGTTTGTCCTGTAACCCGGCTCCCCCTGCCACCCCAAGGGGCAGTAGGAACAGGTCCAGGCTTCTGCTTCTAGTTCTGACTGTCCTGCCAGACTCTGCCCGCTTGGTTCCCATCCCTTGCCTGCTGAGAGTCCCGGCAAGGAGAGGACCCAGCGCCCAGGACACAGCCTGCTCCAGCAGCCGAACTCTCGGGGAGCAGATGTGCTGAACTCCAGGGGCTGCTCTGCCCTCAGCAGGAGGGAGGTGGGTCCTCAGAGCCACTGCTGAGCCGCCGGTGGAACAGGGGCCGTCCCCTCCCCAAAGCCCAGCCCAGTGTAACCAATAAATACTGCCACTGGGGTCTGAAAGACACTACCAACTTGTCACTTCTCCCTGCCTGATTGGGGACATGTGAGAGAGGGACATGGAACCAGGTCCGTGGAGAACAAGTCAGTAGCCAATGCCTGAGAACAGGTCAAATGTGGGGCTCCTAATCCCCAAACTACACCTGCCACCCCACCCAGCAGTGCCGTCCTGAGCTGACCATCTCCCCATCCACCCTCCACAACATAGGCCTCCTCCCATCCACTCACCCACTGTGCCCTGGAAAGCTGCAGGGCAGTGTCCGGGCGGTCTCCTCTCCCTTGCCTGGCACCTGCACTGGGGACTGACAGATGGGCAAAGGCCTCGCCACCTGTACGATTGCTCTTCTGCCCCTTCCCCTTCCCCTTCCCTCTCTTCCCCTTTTCTCCTGCTCTCTAACCACCTTCTTCTTTTTCTCCATGCGACTCTTCAGCCTCAGCCTCGCTGCTCACACTGGGTCCTCAGATCACAGCAGCGGCACCCGGGGAGCTCACTAGAAAGGCTGACTCTCCGGCCCCAGACCTGCTGAATCAGAACCTGCATTTCAACAAGCCCCCAGGTGTGTACTTTTCTAATCACAGAATAATGGGAGTTAATTGAAGTAGAAAATACAGATAAGCAAGAAGAACAGAGGCATTGCCTGCAGCCCCTTTGCTGATTGTGACTCCACTTCAGCGGGCTGCTCTTTCCCTCCAGGACCCTTCCTGTGTGTGCCCTGCCAATAAGTACAGGCCTCTATCCATTAGTCATTCATCAGACATTCATTCAACAAATATTAAGCACCTATTGTGTTCCAGGCACTTTCCTAGGTTCTGAGTTTACACTAGGAAATAAAGCAGATCCAGTTCTACCTTAACAGAGTTTACAGTCCAACTAGAGGGAAAAGATACGCCAAGCTCCACTCTGTACACAGACCACGGCCGATGTGACAAGGTCCTGGAAGAAGACCCAGTTATTGGGAGATTTGACCTGGTCAGGGAGGGATCTCATAGGGAAGTGATGACTGGGCTGGCATTTGAGGAGTTAGTGGTAGCCAAGTGAGGACGGGCAGGTGGGGGACAGTGTTCCAGGCACAGGCACAACCACTCAAAGGTTCCAGGTTGAGGGCGTGAGGGTATCATGACTGATCAGCAGAGAGCAAGGTAGGCTGCAGCAGAGGCATAGATATGGCATTGGTGGCCTCACCCATCCCCAGTTAAGGGGCACCCAGCTTCCTTCCAATGTGTCAGTGTCATCAACAATGCTGAAATGAACGTCCTGGGGCAGACAACTCTGCCCTTGTCTGGTTATTTCCCTTGGACAACTTCCTAGACGTGGCATGTGCTTCCTCTGGGTGGCTCTTGAGAGGCATTCAGCCAAAATTCCTACATGGATTTTGTTCCTGCAATCCCCTCCGGGAACCAGCCACCCCAATTCTCTGTCTGTGCTCCAGTCCACACCAGAGGAGTCAACTCTGGTTGGTCAGGGACAGGCTGGGACAGGGACCAAAGTTATTCTGAGGACAGAAAAGATGACAGAAGCTGAGGTTTCCTGCTGATGGGAGGATGGACCTTGCAATCCTGCATTCACCTCTGTGGTGCTGGGACTCCGGGAGGCCTTCAGCCCACCCCTATCCGTCTGAGCTCGGTGTGGTGAAGCGCAGGCTCAGACCAGGGCCAGAATGGGGCCAGTGCTGAGGAAGCTCAGAGAAGGCCTCACCCCGGTGGAGAGGATAGGGATGATCAGGATGGACTCCCTGGAAGGGGCATCCTGAGGCTTCCTCAGGCATCTTGAAGGAGTAGTAAGAGGAAAACAGGGAAGAGTTCCCAGAAGAGGGAAGGAGCTGTGTGGGATGTACTTGTACTAAAAAAAAAATCACCCGTTGTTTATCTGCAAAGACAAGCAGGGTCAGGAGCCGTGCTTTGTGCTGGGCACAGGTGGTGGTGGCTTCAAGGGTGAGGCTGAGGTCAGAGAGGGCTAAGGCTGTGTGGCCAGGGCGGGCTTTCTGCAGGTCAGCTGAGTAAACACTGAAGTTAGTATAGTGAGGGGCTGGGCCAGGCCACGGCTTTATCTACAGGGCCTGGAGCCGGAAGGCCTGCATTCCAGTCCTGGCTCCACTTCTTATCAGCTGCACGACTATGAGCAAGCCGCCTGCTCTCTCTGTGCCTCTGCTTCCACACCTGGGAGATGGAGGCACTAACAGCACCTCCATCATCTGGGTTGATTTGAGAATTAAATGAGGAGTTAATTAAAGAAAGTGGCCAGGCGGTGGCCCACGCCTGTAATCCCAGCACCTTGGGAGGCCAAGGCAGGCAGATCACGAGGTCAAGAGATGGAGACTAGCCTGGCCAACATGGTGAAACCCCATCTCTACTAAAAATACAAAAATTAGCTGGGCATGGTGGCACGTGCCTACATTCCCAGCTACTCAGGAGGCTGAGGCAGGAGAATCACAGTGAGCTAAGATCGCACCACTGCACTCCAGCCTGGGCAACAGAGTGAGACTCCTTCTCAAAAAAAAAAAAAAAAAGAAAAAAGAAAAAAGAAAAACAAAAGAAAGAAAGGCTGGGTGCGGGGGCTCACGCCTGTAATCCCAGCACTTTGGGAGGCCAAGGCGGGCAGATCACCTGTGGTAGGGAGTTCGAGACCAGCCTGACCAACATGGAGAAACCCAGTCTCTACTAAAAATACAAAAATCAGCCAGCCGTGGTGGCACACACCTGTAATCCCTGCTACTCGGGAGGCTGAGGCAGGAGAATCACTTGAACCTGGGAGGCAGAGGTTGTGCCATTACACTCCAGCCTGGGCAACAAGAGCGAGACTCTATCTCAAAAAAAGAAATAAATATTAAACATGATTGGATATACATGCGTTGGACACTGACTCTGCACCTTGCCCTCTGCTGGATGGACTTGGCTTCTCTCAAGACCTGCTGTTCTAGTGGGGGAGACGGACACGTCATTAAATAAGATTGTTTCTGAGGCAGTGCCAAGTGCCACGAGAAAGATAAGGCCATAGGAGGGAGGATGGCGGCGGCCCCCACTTCGGTCTGGTGCTCAGCGAAGACTGCTCTGCAGCAGTGACACCTGAAGTGAGACCTCAGTGTCAAGGAGTTGGGGTGGGGTGGGGATTCCAGGCTGAAGGACCAGCAATGAAAAAGCCCTGTGGTGGGAAAGTTATCAAGATTATGGGACAGCAACGGGCCAGTGTGGCTGGAGCAGGTTGCCAGATTGCCAGTTAAACTGAAATTTCAGATAAGCAATGACTGATTTTTGTTTTAAGTGCAAGTGTCCTGAAGTTGCATGAAACATACTTGTACTAAAAAAAAGATTAATTCTTTATCTGAAATTCCAGTGTAACTAGGCACCCTGTATTTTATCTGGCAACCCTAGACTAGGGGAGACGAGTCAGTTACAGGGCAAGGCCAGGCAAGGCCCTGAAGGCCTGGGGAGGTGGCTGGACTTTATTTTAAGGGTCTTGGTCAACAGGAGCTGAGCCCTCCAGCCTCCAGCCTGGTTCAGTGCCCCTGGGTTGGTGTTCTTTGCTTCATGGGGAAGTATCTGTCAGGGACCTCAGAACAAGCGTCACCCGCATTACAAAGAGCCCTCCAAAACATGACTCATCCCAAGAACAGGCGAGAGATCCGGGCTGCATCACACTCTCAGGAGGCAGAAACATCCCTTACATAAATGCAGGGGAAGGGGAGGGGACGGAGGTAGTAGAGAGGGATGTTAAAATTAGAATAACTGTGTTCTCTTAATTAGAAATGCAGTAGGTGCCGCATGAATCTGTAATGGGTTTCCTTGCAGACTTCTGGAAGCGGGAGGGCTGGGTCAGAAGTGGGAGTATTCACGAGGGGTGGGGAAGGGTCCCTGGGGATGCTGGCCTGCCTGCTTCCAGGAGGGGCATGGCAGGGGAGTCTGGATGCTGATCCCAGCTCTGCCACTGAGTGAATCTCGCTGTGACTTCAGGCCTGCCCTGTCTTCTCTGGGCCTCAGTTTCCCCATATGTGCAAACAGGGACCCTGCTCTAGGGAAGATGGATAGAGAGATGTCCAGGACAGGATACCCAGAGATGAGAGCCAGAGGCAAGGGAGGACTGAGCTGCCCAGGGCAGGGTTAGAGGCCCCTCCTGTGGGCTCTGCTGGCTTCATAGTCTCATTAGTGCTTGTTGAATGAATGAGGGCTCTTTGGCAAACCCTTTCTCTTTTGTGGGCAGAGCTGTTTTAAGACCTCTGCTAGGTTCTAGTTTGGCATTTCCATACCCCATCACATCAACATATTACAAGGCACCCACATGCCTCATTAAATAAAATTTATGTATAACTACACAAGAGTGGAGTTGAGATGCAATTGACTGGTTGACTAATGTTATGTTCTGTGGGCATTTAATTAAACATTTATTCATTTTGACATGTCAGTGTGGTTTTTTTCCCTCCCTTCCCCACTCCCAACCCCAAATATATTCACGGACCTCTGATCAGCTCCTGGCTAAGATACTGGGCTCAAGGGTCTAAGGGAGGAGGCCTTGCCTTTGTCCTCAGTCTTCCCATCTGTAAAAGGGTCAGGTTGCACGAGGTGACCCTGCAGGGCTCTTCCAGCTCCGGCTTTATAAATGGCACCTTCAGTGCCTGCTCCAGGGAGTGTAGCCTCTGCTAGGGAGCGGGTGGGCAGGTGGGGAGCATGACAAGCCCAGTGCTATGGTTTGAATGTATGTGTCCCTCCAAAATTTACATGTTGGACCCGAAAGCCTGAGGCGATGGTATTAAGAGGCTGGGTCTTTGGGAGGTGATTGGGACATGCAGGCTCTGCCGTCATGAATGGGATTAATGTCCTTACATAAAAGAGGCTTCAGAGAGCTGCCTGGGGCAGGTGCGGTGGTTCACGCCTGGAATCCCAGCACTTTTGGAGGCAGGCTGATCGCTTGAGCCCAGGAGTTCGAGACCAGCCTGGGCTAAGTGGCGAAACCCCATCTCTACAGAAAAATAGAAAACTTAGCTGGACATGGTGACATGTGCCTGTAGTCCCAGCTACTTGGGAAGCTGAGGTGGGAGTGTGACTTGAGCCCAGGAGGTGGAGGTCGCAGTGAGTCGTGTGTACGCCACTACATTCCAGCCTGAGCAACAGAGACCCTGTCTCAAAAACAAACAAACAAAAAAACTTAACAACAAAAAACAGAGAGCTGCCTGGCCCTTTCATCTCCTCTTCCGTGTGAGGACAGAGCAGCAACGCATCATCTTGGAAGCAGGGAGCAGCCCTCACCAGACACCCAAACCTGCCAGCACCTTCATCTTAAGACTTCCCAGCCTCCAGGACTGTGAGTAATAAATTTCTGTTCTTTGTAAATTACCCAGTCTGAAGTGTTTTGTAATAGCAGCAGGAATGGACTAAGACACCCAGGTTTCCTGCAGAGACAGAGGCCTCAACTGGGAGCCAGGCAGAGGAGGGGTGTCCCACCCAGGGAAACCAATCTGCCACCTGCCCACGTGGCGGGGTGTGAGCAATCTCATAGAGGACTTCACTCCAGAGCCTGATGGCTGCTGAGGGAGCAACCCTCCCAGTGGGGGCTGGGGGAGCTGCAGAGGTGCCCCCTCCTTCAGGGTTTGATGGTGGTAACACCTCTAATGCCACATGGGAGGACATGCTCTGGGGGTTTCCATGTTACCTTACTCCGTTTCTCGGCTTCCAACATCCCTCAGCAGCAGGGATTATGATCCCCACTTTACAGATGGATAGACAGGGACATGGTGTGGGGAGGTTAGGGCCAGTCTTTGGGGCCCCAGGACTCCTGAGACAAAGTCCTTGAGATTAGGAGATGTGCACAGAAGCACATGAAGTAACGCGGAGTGATGGAGAGAAAGGTCCATCCTTTTTCATTTCTCTTGCATCTTTCTGATTATACAAAGCAGAGCGAGACTCCGTCTCAAAAAAAAAAAAAAAAAAGTAGAAGGTCTCAGGTAAGGTGCTGATAAGTGTTTAACACCTCTCTAGTGCTTACAAATCTCCCTTTTTTGAGGGGTAGGGGGACAGAGTTTCACTCTGTCGCCCAGGCTGGAGTTCAGTGGCACAATCTCAGCTCACTGAAACCTCTGCCTCCCTAGTTCAAGCGGTTCTCCTGCCTCAGCCTCCTGAGTAGCTGGAATTACAGGCACCCGCCACCATGCTTGGCTAATTTTTGTATTTTCAGTGGAGATGGGGTTTCACTATGTTGACCAGGTTGATCTCGAACTCCTAACCTCAAGTGATCTGCTCACCGCAGTCTCCCAAAGTGCTGGGATTACAGGCGTGAGCCACTGCACCTGGGCCAAATCTCCCTTTATAACAGAAAAAGAGCAGTCTTTGAACGCACAGTTTTAAATAACAACAGTTTCTAACCAAAGACATGTCTTCACCCCATTCATTTTATGAGTTACCTTCAATTTATGGCAAGTGACATAAAGTTGCTTTATGGAGTAAGTATATTTTGGTAAGGAAACGTTTAAAATGAAAAATATTGTTGTCAGCTGGGCACAGTGCTTTGTGCCTGCAGTCCTAGCTACTCAGGAGGCTGAGAGGAGAAGATAGCTTTGAGCCCGTGAGTTCACACCCAGCCAGCTTGGCTAACAGAGCAAGACCTTATCTCTCTAAAAAAAAAAAAAAAAAAAAAAAAGGTGTAAGAAAAAGAAAATAAAGAAAAAAATCAAATTTATGTTTAGACTGTACCCTGGCTGTGGCAAAATTCATGACATCAGTATTTGAATAACCAAATTTAGGATTATATTGGAGAGGTCTGCCATTAACACACTGCGTGTCTTTAGACAAACCATTCTTTCTTTTTGGACCTCAGTTTCCTCATTTGTAATAAACGATAACCCAGATAGCTTCAGCTAATGATCTAATTCTGATGACTCCTTTTTCTGGTCCTCTTCCCTTTTCTTTTTTTTTTTTTTTTTTGTGATGGAGTCTTGCTCTGTTGCCCAGGCTGGAGTGCAGTGGCACGATCTCTGCTCACTGCAAGCTCCACCTCCCAGATTCACCCCATTCTCCTGCCTCAGCCTCCTGAGTAGCTGGGACTACAGGTGCCCGCCACCACGCCTGGCTAATTTTTTGTATTTTTAGTAGAGACAGGGTTTCACCATGTTAGCCAGGATGGTCTTGATCTCCTGATCTCGTGATCCACCTGTCTCGGCCTTCCAAAGTGATGGGATTACAGGCGTAAGCCACTGCGCCCGGCCCCTCTTCCCTTTCTTTTAAGGGGAGTTCAGAGCCTCCCATAAAGGCCCAGCTAAGAGTAGGCTAAAAATATTTACATAGGGCTGAGTCCTGATATTGTGTTCTGTGTACATGTGCTCCAGGGGCTTGGCCCTGGGAACAAAAGGCACTGAAGGATCTGTACTCTTCCAAGAGGGCTGTGTGCAGCTGCCCTAGGGTCTCCAGCAACTTGTTCAATTCAGGAATGAGTATCCTTCCTGATTTGCAGAAAGGAGGTGAAGGACAAGTGACTGCGACAATCAGCTCACTGCATCTGGAATGACCACAGGGTACTCCTCAGCTACCCAGAGAGCAAGGGGCCCAGCTCTTTAGCTCTGAGGATTTAAGGCTAGGAGCATCAGGACAGGAGAGGTAATGAGGAGTGCATAGAAGGTGGCAGGCAGGAACTCCAACCCCAAGGAACTCTTGTGATGCTTTACTTTACTTATCAACACATAGAAGCTGGGCTTCATCAAAAGCCTATCTGAGAGTCTCTGTCTCTTAATAGGTAAGTTGAAAAAGTTGACATTTATTGTAGTTGTTGATCTGTTGCGACTTATTCAGCCATCTTTCTATATATTTTCAGTTAACTATGATTTCGTTTTCTTTCACTTTTAAATTGATCAAACTGTCTTGGTTCTATTTTGTTTTTCCTCTAGTGGTTTGGAAATTATACCTTCTATCTATCTTTTTCTAGTGGTTACTTTTACATTTTTAACATGCAGATGTACAGTTTTCTGATCATGTTTATTGTTTAACACGTCTACATTCCAACTTGATCTTTGTGGATTCTGATAAATCTCAGAGCCAGGGATCAGGCAGGAGTGACAATACGTGCCCCTGCCATGTGCCAGGCACTTTCCATGTGTTTCCACAGGTGATCTTATTTCATCCTCAGAGCCACCTGGCAAGCAGGGGTTAAACTGCCTGTCCACAGATGAGGACTGGGAAGCCCCAGTGGATGAGGAGAACTGCCCAGGGCTCATCAGCACATTGGTGGCCATGCAGTTTTCCTAGTCCTGGCTCTTTCCAGCAGCCCATCCCTCCCGTGCCCGACACTTCCTCAATGAAGAGGCAGATAAGCAGAAAGAGTGGAGACAAGAAAGGAAGTTGGAAATGAGAGCGTGTGGGGGAAGGGGAGAGTCCTCCATTGCCATCTGGCCTCTGTTTCCTGCCAGTGTGTGTTCTGGGTGCTTGGGAGCCTCGGGGAGCCCTGCAAGGGCTACCTTCCTGCCTCAAGTTCATGGGAAGAACACAGTTAGTGATTCAGTTCTGAACGAGGAAGGCAGGGACCACCCCAGCCTGGTAATATTACAGGCTTCTCAATCATGCATTCCCCATTCATTCATTTGTCAGTTGTTTCCTGGGCTCTTCTTGGTGGCAGGGTATGGAAGCTGAGGGTGCTCTAAAGGATTAATCAGACAGGGTCCCTGCTCTCAGAATCCAGGTTGAAATGAGAGGGAGATAAGCATAGAGAGTATCACAACCAACGATCATCGTTCCCTCTCAGTTTATCATTATGGTTACATTTTGAAAAGCTGATATGCACTCCAGCCTGCGTGGCAGAGTGAGACTCCGTCTTGGAAAAAAAAAAAAGAAAGCAAAAGAAAAAGTGATACCTGTGCATGGAAAACAGCACCTGAACTTTATGAAAGGCTACAGACTCAGTTTCCTTCCTACCTCAGGCTACCATTATTTTGTGAAAAGGTGAAATATATATGAGGAGGTATAAAAAGCCCAGAGGTACCCACTTAACATTACCTGGGGTGTATCTTGGAAAGAGCCTGTACATATTCAGGCTCATGACGCTGCACATTGCTTCCGACTTCTGCACTCCTGGGGACATCCCACAGCCACTGTCCTGTGCCGGGCTTTTGTCATTTTATCCTGAGGGTCGTCCTCATCAGTCCACAGAGAGCCTCCCCAACCTCACGTGAGGCTGCAGAGGCTCTGCAGAAGGGGCTTTCCTGGCTTCCATTGAGCATGTGAGTGAGCATATCTGTGGAATATGTTCTTAAAATTGGAATTGTTGGGTCAAAGGGCGTGTGCATTTGAAATCCACCTCAAGATTCTCCAGCTGCTGTGTGAGGAGGTTGTGCCATTTGTCATCCAGCAATGTCTGAGAGTTTTAATTTTCCCACATCCCCATCAAACTGGTGAAGACCATCTTTTAAAAAAACAGCAGGGTGGGCCGGGTACGGTGGCTCACATCTGCAATCCTAGCACTTTGGAAGCCAGGCAGATCACCTGAGGTTAGGAGTTCGAGACCAGCCTGACCAACATGGAGAAACCCTACCTCTACTAAAAATACAAAATTAGCCGGGTGTGGTGGCACATGCCTGTAATCCCAGCTACTCAGGAGGCTGAGGCAGAAGAATCTCTTGAACCCAGGAAGCGGAGGTTGCAGTGAGCCAAGATTGCGCCGTTGCACTCCAGCCTAGGCAACAAGAGCGAAACTCTGTCTCGAAAACAAAAAAACAAAACAAAAACCCAGCAGGGTGAAGAGTTTTGAGAGCTAAAAGGAGCCCCCCAACCCCAGTGGCTGTAAGACTTGGGGCTGCCGGAGGGAGGTGCCAGTTGAACTGGGTCTTGTAGAATGATTAGGAGTTTGCCAATCTGGGGAGTGTGTGGAAGGGGTATAGGAAAGAGGGAACAGCATATATAAAAATACAAAGGTGTGGGAGCACATGACGTGACCAAGGCAAAAAAATCCAGGAAACGTAGAGGAGAGAACGTGGATGTCCCGTGATGAAGGGCACTGCTGGCTGGGCCGTGCCCCTTTCTTGCCACTGTCCTCTATGATAGGCATCAGAGCAGCCAGCCCATTTCGGTGGAATAATCCATAAGCCATTAGAAGGGGTGCAGAGCCGGGGAAGCCACTCACTCAGGGCCTAGAACTCAAGGTCACAACCCCGTCCTGCCCCTAATGCACTGAGTAATCTTGGGCAAATGACTCCCCTCACAGGCTCCACTTCCTCATTTGCAGAGTGCACCCTACCATCCCACACCCGTTTATTGGGAGGGCCCCTGTGCTGGGCTAGAGGGAGATGGCTGGTTTCTACCAGGGACTTGGCAGGCAGTCATTGTTCCAGGATGAGGGGTCTCCGGCTCTTACCTTTGGGACTTTTCGCTTCCGCCCATGCCCCTCACAGTATCATGGCTCTGTGTTCTACAGTGAGACTCGATTTACCGAGCACACAGCATCTGTCTCAGCCAGGCAACCTGCTACTTGCCACTGGTGGGTGTCAGGCAAAGCAGCAAACCTAAGAGACCACGTTTGATTGTTTCTGCGTGAATCCCTCACCCTGTGACTGTGCAGCTCTCCAGAAAGATGCTTTGAAGACAAAGCAGGACAGAGTGTGCATCTCTCACCTGAGCCGCTATATTCCTTAGAAGTGAAATGACCCCAGGCCTTGCCTTTTCCCACACATAAGATAACATCTGGTGGGGTTGGTGCTTATGCCTCTGTGATCCCTAAATGCGCTCCCACACACAAACCTGGGTGTGATTCTGCTGTCACTTCTGAACAAGTTTAATGTGAATTTGCGCACATTAATCCTCCACCTCCTGTGTATAAGCCATGGGCTGAAATGCCATGCAGGAACGGCCTGACGGTGCAGCCTCTCTAAAGGGCTCTTCCTGGCTACAGGCCTCAGTCTACAGTCCTCAGTAAGGCTTCCACATGAAACTGACTTTAATTCTTTGAAAGCTTGATCTTTTCTTTCTTTAGTTGACAATCATGGCGACCACAAAGGGACTCAGACTAGACTGCCCATGGTCATCTGGAACATGTGGGCATGCAGCACCCTGGTACCAGCACAGGCCCTGTGAGCGTCTCTGCTTCCACCATGGTTGCAGACAACTGGAGGAGTCTCTCCTGAGTCTCAGACCTTCCATTTAGCTGACGGTCCTGAGGTTTTTTCAACTTGTTGCGCTTGCTTGTTGATGTGGGGTAAGTTCTTCCTCGAGACTTTTCATTTCTCCAGAAGGGGAATTCTCCTAGTTAAAAGATATTAGGAAGGAACAGATAGCTGAGGCTGTCTTACTGGCTGGGTTGTGCCAGGGCTTCCCTCTCAGTTTGCCTCTGTAAACAAGGCTCAGCAGGACAGACACTACTACAAATCTCTGAGGGTTTGACCTGCGTCAACTCTGAAGACAAGGGACACTCGCTCCTTCAGCCAGATTCTGACTTGTCGTCTCCAGGTGACCAGAGATCTGTGGAAGTGTTGGAGGTACAATCCTTACGATGTGCAGCAGTCCCACAGGAAATTCCTTGTCACAAGTAATTAACCAGTGGCTCATCTGGAGATGCACACAGAAGGGTTAGTCATCCAGTGTTCTGAGCCTCCACGATTGCTTTAAGCAACCCGAGGGAGAAACCGAGACACGTAAGGCAGCCACTGGCAGTGCTCGGAACAGCGCAGTTTCTTTTCTCTCTCCTTCCTTCCTTCCTTCCTTCCTTCCTTCCTTCCTTCCTTCCTTCCTTCCTTCCTTCCTTCCTTCCTTTCTTTCTTTCGACAGAGTCTCGCTCTGTTGCCCATGCTGGTGTGCAGTGGTTCAAGCAATTCTCTTGCCTCATCCTCCTGAGTAGCTGGGATTACAGGCGCCCACCACAACGCTAGGTTAATTTTTTTTTTTTTTTAGTGGAGGTGGGGTTTTACCATGTTGGCCAGGCTGGTCTTGAACTCCTAACTTCAAGAGATCTGCCCGCCTCAGCCTCCCAAAGTGCTGGGATTACAGGCAAAAGCCACCATGCTCAGCCAAGACAGCACATTTTCTTTTGAGAAGGGTCTCACTCTATCTCCCAGGCTGTAGTGCAGAGGCACAGTCTCAGCTGACTGTGGCCTCCACCTCCTGGGCTCAAGCAATCCTCTCTCCTCAGCCTCCTGAGTAGCTGGGACTACAGGTGTACACCATCATGCTCGGCTATTATATATTTATGTATTTATTTTTTGTAGAGACAGGGTCTCGCTATATTACCCAGGCTGGTCCTGAACTCCTGGGCTCAACTGATCTTCCTGCCTCAGCCTCCCGAAGTGCTGGGATTACAGGGGTGAGCCAGTGTGCCCAGCCAAAGCAGCTCATCTCCCCACCACATTTCTCAGTAGCAGTGCTGCTTTGCTGAGCTCTCACAATGGAAAACAAATCATCGAAAACTGAAACAACAGGGTCATTGAACCACCAACCTCCAGTCAGCACTCCAGCAGGCTTTGTGTATAACACACACGGAGCTTACACTGGCAAGTGTCTCTTTGGATGGGAGGACTTTAGTAAAGGAGATTTAACTTTAAAATGGCCAAAAATGGGATCTTCCAGTGTGTCCCTGGAAACACCCCCAAAATATATCTCTTATCCTGTGCAGATATTAAATGATTTAAATTGTTTGGTAAATTGTATGGGAGGCATTGTCAAATGATAAATGGTACTAGATCTTTTTTCAGTTACATTTATGGGTATGTTATTGATATAAATGTTCCAAAAATAATATAAATTCATAAAAATCTAATGTTATCACTAATAATTTTGATTGTTATATTAAATTGTTTGTAAGTTATATTTGTGTGGATATGTTGTTAATATAAATATTCCAAAGATTATATAAAATTTATAAACGTCTAACGGTCCTGATGTGACACTATCAGTCATAATTCTGGTTGTTATCTTAAAATGCTGTGTGAAACAGAAATAACTAAATTTCATTGTCAATTAAAAACTTTCATCAGATTTTAACCATGGCTATTCTAAGTTTTATTATCCACAGTTATTGTTATAAATTATTCTCTAAAAACATTTGCAGGCTGAGTGCAGTATCTCACGCCTATAATCCCAACATTTTGGGAGGCTGAGGTGGGAGGATTGCTTGAGCCCAGGAATTTGAGACCAGCCTGGGCAACGTAGTGAGACCTGGTGTCTAAAAAAAATTTAAAAATTATCCAGGTGTGATGATGTGAGCCTGTAGTCTTAGCTACTCAGGGGGCTCAGGTGGGAAGATCGCTTGAGTGCAGGAGGTTGAGCCTGCAGTGAGCTGTCATGATGGTGCCACTGTACTCCAGCCTGGGTGGCACAGTGAGATCCTGTCTCAAAAACAAAACCAAAAACACTTGCAATTAGCTCTAGTCCAAAATTGTTTTTCATAAAAAGACTGTAATAAATATGGGTATCAAAAGGGGAAAAATATTACAACTGATTTTTAAAAAACGATACAGATATATGTTCCAGTTTTGCTAAATCATTATCATGGGTTTTTTGATCTGTAACTGACTTTAATGCTATTAAATATGTATTGCTACCTATAATCTGTAATATCCTTGTGGTAGTCCTGTTGAGGTATTGTGTTAGGTACAGGAAATGGCAATGTCACAAAGAACAACAACAACAACAAAACCCAGATCGTGCTAGTTAAAAGTAGACGCAATCCGGTGTGTTTTCTGCAAAATAGCAGAGTATGCATGCTGAGCCCCATACAACTACCATTGAAGCTTCCCCGCCTTCCTAGGCAAGAGTCTTCTTGGCTACATAAGACAATAAGTGCTTGTCTTGTAAATGCAACTGATAGCTGATTTATGAACAAAACAGGGAACTTGTTAGACAAAGTAACAAACCTAAGAAGCCATGTTTGCTCATTTTGGCTTGTCAGCATAAAGTGTAGCTCTCCAGAAAGACATTTTGAAGGCAAAGCAGGCTAGATCACAAGGCTCCCACATCTCTGACCGGAGTCACTATTTTTTAGAAGTGAAATAACCCCAGTCCTTGCCTTCTCCTACACTTTAAGATAACGTCTGCTGGGTTTAGTGCTTATGCTAAAGACATGCACTCCCACACCCAAACCTAGGCGTGACTCTGCTGTAATGTAACTTCTGAACAAGTTTAATGTGGATTTGTGCACATTAACCCTCCACCACCTGTATATAAGCCATGGGCTGAAATGCTGTGCAGGAATGGCCTGATAGAGCCTCTTTAAAGGGCTGCTCCTGGCTACAGGCCTCAGTCTATAGTCCTCACTCAAGCTTCTACATAAAACTGATTTTCGGCCGGGCACGGTGGCTCACGCCTGTTATCCCAGCACTCTGGGAGGCTGAGGTGGGTGGGTCACCTGAGGTCGGGAGTTCAAGACCAGCCTGACCAATATGGAGAAATTCTGTCTCTACTAAAAATACAAAAATAGCCGGGTGTGGTGGCATATGCCTGTAATCCCAGCTACTCAGGAGGCTGAGGCAGAAGAAGAATCTCTTGAACCCAGGAGGCAGAGGATGCAGTGAGCCGAGATCACGACGTTGCACTCCAGCCTAGGAGACAAGAGTAAGACTTCGTCTCAAAAAAAAAAAAAAAAAATTGACTTTATTTTTCTAAAAGCTTGATCTTTTCTTCAGTCAACATAGGGTTGACTGGGCCATGGATTCCATGGTCCAGTGCCCTCCAGGGGTTGGTAAACATGACCATGTAAGCACCCAACTTCATCAATAGCAGAGGGCATCTGATGGTGGCTAGGTGGGACAGCCACAGCAGGAAGGTGGGTTCCTGCTCCGCCTCCAAGGAGCCAGGCGGGCTGGGTGTCCTCAGGGTGCACCCCTTCTCTCCTCCCTCCATCTTCCTGGCTTCAAGCCAGGCTAGGAGGTGGGGGACAGCTGCAGGAGGTGACGGTGTCACTTATGGAGACCCTGCTGTGTGCCTGGCTGGCCTCTTGACTTGCTTTGGCTAACAGAACAGGGTAGAAGAGTCACTGATATGGGTCTGTGCCTCAGAAAGCCTCCAGCCACCACTCTCACAACAGCAAGGAAGGGTGAACTGCGTGAATGCTAGGACGGTTCCGAGCCCCCAGCACCAGGGCTGGCAGGCCTGTGGGAACTAGGGGTGAGAAAACTGATGCTCCTGTGAGACCAGTGAAGGGAAGGCCTCAGGGGAGGTGGCCACCATTCACCTGGAGACAACTGTAGCCAGGTGGGGCCTGTCCCAGAGAACCCCAAGGCTACATTCTTTGCATGAAATCTCCTGCCCTTAAAATGGTGGCAGTGGATACTCATTATGTTAAACGCTGCCTGTCTTGGGCTGGGATGTCGGCTGCCCCATTTGCAACCTTTGTCCTGGGGTCAAGTTTAGTTATGGGACTGAGAGCCATGTCTCCACCGTGCCTGTGGCACCGATTCACACATTTCTTCCTTCAACAAGGACCCAGTGATCTGTGGCTTATCTGGGCTAGGCCCTTGGCTGGAGGTTGCAGCCTAGGTGAGAAGCTGGCAAGGCTTCCCTGGACAGGTGTGTCTAGGGCTCTGACCCAGTACAGGGCTCCTGTGGCGGGGGGCTTCATGCTGAGTGTGGGGAAGCCAATTACCTACCCTCACTGCACCCCATCGCCCTACTCCAGGGTGAGCCCTCACAGGAACACTGAAAGAATGACCAGTATTCTTACTTTAAGCCACTCTAGTTGGTATGCAGTGGTATCTCAGTGTAGTTTTTTCCCTAACAGTTCTACTGAGATGCAGCAAATATGCCAAATAACTCACCATTTTGAAGTGTGCAACCCTATGACCTTTAGAGTACTCATAGATGTTTGCAACCATCACCACAATCGATTTCAGACCATTTTCATTACCCCATAAGGAAATCTTCACCCTCCACTCCTGCCCCTAAGTTGTGGGCAACCACTAATCTACTTTCTGCCTCTATAGATTGGCCTGTTCTGGACATTTCACTGAACACGAATCATACAACGTGTGGTCCTTTGTGACTGGCTTCTTGTACTCAGCATGATGTTTCCAAGAGTCATAATGTTTTCCATTCTCTCGGGCATATACCTAGGAGTGGAATTGCTGGGTCATGAGGTTTAAATGTTTACATGTTTGAGGAACTGCCAGGCAATTTCCCAAAGCGCTGCACCATTTTACTTTCCTGACAGCGGTGTATGAGGACTCCAATGTTTCTCCCTCCTCACCAACACCTGCTAGTGCCAGTAGTTTTTGTTCCAGCCAACCTAGTGGGTTGCACCTGGTGGGTATAAGCAGTTAAGTGGTGTGTCAAGCTTTTGATTTGCATTTTTTCTGATGGCTAATAATGTTGAGCATCTTTCCTTGTGTTTATGATATCCTCTTTGTAGTAATGTCTATTCAGATCCTTTCCCATTTTTAAATGAGTTATTTGCCTTTTTTGTTAATGAGTTGTAAAATTTCTTCATGTATTCTAGATACATGTCTCTAATCAGGAACGTGAACAGCAAACATTTTCTCTTCTGTGGGTTTTCTCTCTTCTGTCATTTTCTTTACTGAAGTCCTTCAAATATAGAAGCTTTCAATATTGCTGTTTCTCAGTTTATCTCCTTTTCCTTTATTGCTTTGCTGTTGGTGTCATCTCTAAATCCCTGGGGTTTTAACTTGCATTTCCCTAATGACTGAAGATATTGAACTTCTTTTAATTTGCTTATTTGGCATTTATATATCTGTGGTGAAATATCTGTTTAAAATGTATGCCCATTTTTAATTGGGTGTTTTTTCTTGTTTTTACTGAGTTGTAAAAGTTCTTTGTATATTCTACACACAAGTCCTCTGCTGGATATCAAGTTTGCAAATATTTCCTCCCAGACTGACTTATCTTTTCATTTTCTTAACAGTTTCTTTTGAAGACCAAGTTTTTTTTTTTATTGCAGTGAAGTCTAATTTGCTGGTTTTTTCTTCACTTACAGTTCATGCTTTTGGTGTCACATTTAAGAAATATTTGCCAAATTCAAGGCCATTAAGAGCTTTTCTAGAAATTGTACCTATTTACCTCTTACACGGGTTCTGTGATCTAGTCCCAGTTAATTTTGTAGATACTCTGAAATGGAGGTGGAGGTTCATTCTTTTTGCATATTATCCCAGCAGTTGTCCCAGCAACACTCATTGAAAGACTATCCTTTCACCCATTGAGTTGCCTTGGCATCTTTGTCAAAAATTGATTGACCACATATGGGTAGGTCTACTTTGAGACTTTCTTCTAGTTTGTCAATTTATGTGTCTCTTTTGACGCTGGTACCCATTGTTTTGATTACTCTTGCTTTATACTAAGTGTTGAAACTTAGTAGTGTAAGTCCTTCTGCTTTGCTTTGCTTTTTGGTGATGTGAGTGGGATAGTTTGTATTGGATGACACTCCCTGTGTGCTGTATCTCAGGGCCCTGCCCATTGAATATCAGAGCATTGTCAGTCATTCTCATGACCAAAAACATCCCACACCAGATTTTCAAATGTTCTGATCAGGGAAAATACCCTCTTAAGAGAACTCTTCTCTAAAGGAACAAGAATCAGAATGGCATCAGCAGCACTAGGTTACGGACGAAAATGGAGCAAACCCTTCCCTGGTCTGAGGAAACTAATTTGTAACCTGGAATTCTACACCCAGCCAAACTACCAATCAAGTCTGAGGGCAAAGTAAATACTTTCAGACACACAAGAACTCAGAGACCTACCCATAGGCTGTGTCTGTCAGAATTGCCTGAGGATATACTCTGTAAAGTAGAAAATGAATCCAAGAAAGAGAATATACAGGATCCAAGAAAGAGTGGACTCAATTCAGAAGTGTAATGCCAAGAAATCCCCAATAATAGCTGTGTAAAGGCCCAGGAAGCAGTCAGCTCAAATTATAGTAGTGAGTCAGAGAGTGTTCAGGGGAAGGTTTTTAAGGAAAAAAATTAATTTATTATAAAAAGGACAATATTAAAAAGATTCGATGATCTTACTGAGAAGCTGGATGTAAATAATAATAGGAAAATTAACAAATGATTATACATAGTATACCTCCCCTTTCTCTGTTTCCTCCTCCATATTTTTGTAACCTTCATTTTTTTGGAGTGCACACTCACATCTTCCTTTCTGCAGTTGAATTTAAATTACTTGGCCTCGAATTTATCTCATTGGAAATGCCGGTGATCAGCTTTTTCAGGTGGCAGAATGTATCTGTATACAAAGCAGGGAGACCTTAACTAGAGTTACAGACTAACATGCACATCCTATAAATCCTAACGAGGTCAAAGGACTGGTGTGAAGATGGGAGAGAAGGGGAAGGAGAATGTCCTGGGTCACCTCCCAGGGAAACATTCTGAGAGGGAGGTTTGCACACAGGAGGTTTCCTGGGGAGAGCCCAGGGGCCGGCACCAGCGAAGGAGAGAAGAGGCAGGATTGGCAGAGGGAGAGGCTGGGCCATAGTGTGAATCCTACAGAGGCTTGGCTAATCCCACAGGAGCTCTGGAGCTAGGATGACCCTGCAGAGTTGCCCAAATTGAGGCAAAGGGGCCAGGCTGTTGTCTTCCTGCATGGACCAGTCGCTAGTTGGGGGCTGCCCTGGGAAGGGGAATGTAATCTTGAAGATTTTGTCAGCACAGGACAATTTCCCGAGAGGGTCTTTGCTGTGAGCTGGGGCAAGGCAAGGGCCTCACCTTGAAGGGGGAACCTGGGCAGCGACCACGGCATCCATGACACGGTGCTCCAAGGACTCTAGAGGCTCTGATTCTTTTATTGAACATCGTGGGAATTTAGATGAGAGATTGCAGCTGAACTGGATGGCCTTTAATTGCTCTGATGGCTCGGTGCTGCCAGCTGAGTGAAAGCAGTACATCCTGTCCCTCTGTGTCTCATCTGCCCTCTGCTCATCAGTGTTCCTATGTTCGGGGCCATGTGGTGAGACTGGGAGAGACCCCTGGGTGCCCAAGAGCCCTGAGTCCAGTCCAGAGGCAGGTGGGAAGCCGATTAACTCACTGCATGCGGGGGTCAGAGCAGGGAGGCTGGAGGACGAGACCACAGGGCTTGAGTGTGGGGCCCTGTAAGATAGCTCTGGCCTGTGCCTGCTCATCCCCCTTGCTCACTCTCTGTCTCCATGTGAGAACTCCTAAAGAGCAGGGGCCCAGAGCCTGGCCACAGTCGATGCTCAGCCACATTTGCTAAAGGAGTGGCTGGCTGAGGCTCTTTGAAGAAGAGGCCTCCCTTCTCTGGTGGGGACAGGCATTTTTCCTCTCTTGCCTGCGAGCTGGGAAGGAGGGTGGACTTGGCCCCATTGCTGATGGCAGACTCCGCTGTAACCTCCAGCTCCAGGGGAGCTGGCTGTCACTGGAACACCCCTGAGTCCCAGGAATGGAAAGCAAGGCAGATGAGTGAGGCAGAGGGGGAGGACAAGCCTGAGGGGCTCCCTGCTCCCACTCCCACCACCTAAGGAGGAATCCAGGGAGCCAGGCCACTGCTGGTGTTCACCACCTATGCCCTGAGGACCTCTCCGCTTGCCTCGGAGCCTGGGGAGTGGCAATTCCAGGAGGACAGGGCCCTGCCCAGGCCTCGGGTGCAGTGCTCCTGCCTGGAGGCTTGAACAGTACCTTGTTGGCCTGTTGTCATCTTCTGCCCTGGCCAAGCCTGGAAGCTCCTGAAAGGCAGGGCTGAGGCCTCCTCCCCTTATGGTGTCTGGTGTCACACTGGCCTGGTACACATTGGGTGCTCTGTCTGCTGACTGGCAAGGTGACCTGCCTCAGGGAGCAAGGAGGCAGTGCAGAGATGGAGATGTGGGGTCATCTGCAATCGGGAACAGCTGGAAGGGGTGTCTGGGGGCTCCACATAGGCATTGAGCATAGAAGGGGAGCCTGGCTGCTCCTTCCCTAACCCCTGCAGCTCTGTCCATCAGCTGTGATCCTCACCGACAGGCACTAGGGTTTAGAGTTGCCTTCCCTCCAGCCCCAAACACTGGCGGAGACCTGTGTGCAACTGCAGGGTCAGGCCTCCCATAAGGTTGTGAGAAGCCTGGGCTACATGGATCCCTTTTTGGGAAGCTCCTCAGTTATTATAAAATGAGGAGATATTAGAATAGAGTTGCAAAGATGTTGGTATATTTTAAATTTATAAACCAAAATGATAAATGATTTGTACATGTACCAATAGGATGGTATCTAATGGTGTTCTTCAAAAGGCAATGATAGGATTTATAAAGATAACATTAATCTTGAGAACAGGACGTGTCTTAGAAACGAGGGACAAGTTTAAAGTTGTGTTGAGTTTTCATTCAGGGTGGTGGGCGTATGATCTCATCCTGGTACAACAGTTCTTGGGGAACTTGAGGTTTCCAGTACATGGCCCCACTGCCATTCTGGGCCTGGGGGCCCTGCCCATGGGATACCCGAGATGGGACACCGAAGGAGGCCTGAGGACCCTGGAGGGTCTGAGGTCTCTCTATGCAGTCTCCTCCTCTCCTGGGGGTGGAGGGATAGCAACAAACATGAATATGGAACACCAAGTGGCAGTGAAGCTGGTGTAACAAAGGCAATGCCTCCCGTATGTAAATAACAGCTTAAAAAACATATGAGATGTAGCTAAAGCTTTATCCAGAGGTAAATTTATAGCCTTAAATGCATTTACTAGAAAACGGAACTACAGAAATAAGCCAGCTACAGAAATAAGCCAGCTCAAGTCAAGGAGATAGAAAAGTGAGTTTTAACCCCAAAGAAACTTGGTGTATGAAAATTGCAAAGATTAAAAAAAAAAATCAACAAATGGAAAATATTTTGGCTGAGGAAACGTAGGCTCCAAGGGGTAAAACAAATTGCTGCAGATCTCCACGCCCGTGCAGAGGCTGGGCTTCCCTCCACAGGCTGTCTGTTCCCCCGCCCCAAGTGTGAGTGCCAGGTTGGGCCCCTGAGCCTTGGCAGCTCAACAAATAGAACCATGGAGACTTTAGGGCCACCTTCTGGTTGCAACTGGGAAGGGACGGCCGGGGAAACGTCTTGCTTCTGCAAGTACTAAACATTCCTAGTGTTTTATTTTATTATTTTATTGTTATTTTTGTAGAGCCAGGGTCTTGCTCTTTTGCTCAGGCTGGTCTCAAACTCCTGGGCTCAAGCGATCCTCCTGCCTCGGCCTCCCAAAGTGCTGGGATTACAGGCGTGAGCCATGGCACCCTGCCCATATCCAGTGTTTTAAGTAGACTCAGATCAGTAAGAAATGCCAATGGTCTCGTGTGTTGTTTATTTTTTATTCACACTTTCCCTAAAATCGTCCTCTGTTGGATTCGAGATGTATTTCACGGAATCGCTTCTGATTTAAGGCGCCCGAGGCGGCCGCGGAAGGATGAAGCGGTCCCCGACGCCTGGCGCGGAGGCGCGGAACCCAGGGGCGGTCCCAGCAGGCGGCGCCCTCCCCGCCTCTTCCCGCGCCGCGGCCGGCACTTTGCAAAACTCCTTGCCTGCCCGCGGCGGCCGCAGCTCCGCGCCCTGCCGCCCCGGCTCGTCCGCGGGGCAGCGGGCGGCGGAGCGCGGCGGCGCGGGGAGCAGGAGGCGCGGGGGCCCCGGGGGCGGCGCCGGCGGAGGCGGGAGCCGAGGCGGGGCCGCGGCAGCCCCGCGCCGCGCCGAGCCGCCGTCCCCGCCGCGCAGCCATGGCCGCGCCGCCGCCGCCCCGCCGCCCGCTCGCCTGAGGCGCGGCCGGCCTCCGGGCGGGGGGCCATGGCCAGCGCCGCCGAGCCCCCCGGCCAGGCGGCCGAGTACCTGCAGGAGCTGACCCGGATCGTCGCCGCGCAGCAGGAGCTGCTGGCGCGCCGGCGGCGGCGCATCGAGGAGCTGGAGCGCCAAGTGGCGCGGCTGAGCCGGGAGAACGCCGGCCTGCTGGAGCGACACCGGCGACACCTGGCTGCGTGCGCCCGCCGCCCCGACCCGGGCCCCAGTCCCGGCCCCGGCCCGCAGCCGCTCGGCGCCATCCCAGAGCTCGGCGGTCGCCGAGACAAGTAAGCGGGGCCCGGGGCGGCGGGTGTGCCGGGGGCGTGGGAACTTCTTGGGGCCCGCGGCTTCCCTCGGGGCTTGGCTGGCAGGCGGGCGGGTGCGGGGGGCGTGTGGCCGGTCCGGGAGCGCCCACGCCCGTCGCCAGACCCCTAGGGGCTCCCTGGGATTCTCTGGCGGGGTCGCCTCCCAGACCCGGAGCTCGATCTCGGGTGGGGACTGCGCTCCCTGGAAAGGGGCTCCAGGGAGCTGCCCAGCGCTCCCGCCGGCCTGGCTCTGCGATGCAGCGCGGACTCAGAGTCGGCGACCCCCGGAACTCGGCTGCACCGGGCGGAGGTCTGTCCGGGGAGCGGATCTAGGTCTCGCAGCAGCAGGGCCAGAACTCCCGACCCGGAAATCCCGAGACCGGTAGGGAGGGGTCGCGGGCCGCGCGAATCCCGCCCTGGAGCGAGCCTGGGTCGCTTGCGGGTCGCGGTGTCCCTGGAATGGACTCTGCGCTGTGTCCAGTCCGGGACGCGCAGAGCCCTCCTCTCTGGACGCCTCCGTCTTTTACTTCAAGGCTGGGGTTAATTCCCGACCGCCTCGCCCAGGGATTACCCGGGGCCATTTCGGACCCAGGATTAAGTGAGGGATGGGGAGAGGTACAGGGCGGGGCTGTCCAGCAGGCCTGGACCCCAGCGTCCCTGTCGGCTCGCAGCCCGCCGGCCGGGTTCCCGTTTGCCTCCCATGGGTGTGGGTGTCGAAACCCGGAGCAGCCTCACCCTGTGGACCTGTGGGCGCCCATCTGGGGCAGGACAAAGGGGCTGGTAGGCTTCGGTGCCGCTGGGGCGGGGTTTCTGCTGCTTTGTGCCCTCTGCCTGCCCCTCTGCTTCTCTGTCTTCGGGATCACCCGGGGCACACTATGAGTTGGCCTGGGGAAGACTAGAAATCACTGTGTGGTTGGGGGAGTGGCCGTGGTCAGGGCTTCAGGACAGTCTTCCTGCTGGGCGGCCCTTCCAGGGTGGAAATGGGGGAGGAGTTAGCCGTGGTCCCAGAATGGGGGGTGGTTCCTGATTCCCAGGAGTCCCAATACTGTCATGGAGACCCGAGTTTCCCACCCCAGGGGGGCTGCAGTGACTGTGGCCATGGGACAGGCCCTGCTTACTGCCCTGCCTGGAGGGTGTGCTGGCTCTGGGCGGTGCCAATGGGGCTGGGGGGCTCTTTGGAGGAGCATTGTGAGGATGGGGTCGGGCTGTGGGTGATCGCATGGCTCTGTGTGTGTGTCAGACTCTTGCTCTCCGTGAATGAGGAGGGAGGAGCAGGGTGTGTGTATAGCTCCTAACTGGTGTCACTGGGAGGAAGCAGAGACCCCACCCACTGCCTGTCTGGGCCCCACTCCTGGCCCTCCGGAGTCTCTAAGACTCCCTTCACTCTTCAGTCCTGCCACAGCAGCTGTGGGTCTCCTGGAGCTGGTCTCAGAGGGGCCCGGGCCCTTTCCCCCACACCAGGAGAAAAGAGAAGCTGGGGTTGCCCAAGGAAAGTCCTCAGCAGCTTGGGGAGGTGGCACCAGGGTAGGTCCCGAGTCCCTGCTTTCATGGGAAACAGTGACACGTTGGTTGGCACATGCCTCACACCACCACCCTGGGGAATGGCTTCCTTTTTCCCCTCAGCGTCACCCCTGGTGACCACGCAGGGGACAGGAGGATGCTGAGAGGCAGCACATCTGTCCTGTCCTGGGGCATCTGGGTTGCATCCAGGCAGCCCCTGGCCGGGGGAAGCCAGGATGGGAAGGCTGGGATTTCGTTTCAGAAGCCCCTGGCTCTGTGTCCACCTGGCTTCCCCTTAGTGGAGACACAGCCCTGGTCTATGAGAGAGAGCATCGCCTTTAGGGAAAGCAGGGTAGCAGTACAGTTCTCAATCCACGGTCTAGGTCGAGCATGGCTTTCAAACTTGAACGTGTACACCAGGAGCCTGGGAATCTTGCTACAATGCAGATGCTGAGCCAGTGGGTCTGGGGCGGGCCGGAGTCTGCATCTCTAGCTAGCTCCTAGGACACCCACTGCTGCTGGGCCTGGGCCCCAGGGTGAGCAGCAAAGCTGTGGGCAGTCCTGGTGTGAGCAGGAGCTGTGGGTAGGTTCTCTTCAAGATGGAGCAGCTGGGTCCATTTTTGTACATCTGATTCACTCCCTAGTCTTTTGGGAAGGAGAGTGCTGGGGTCTCCTCCTCTCACAGGAGACTCACAGGGACGGGTGCATCATGCAGCCTGCTCACATGCGTAGGGTTCTGGGCCCCCCGGGACTGCTCTGCAAACCATGGGTTGGACGTGTCCTACTGCCCATCTGTAGAGCAAGGTGATTTATGCCTAAGGAACATGGGATAACCAATCCCCTTGAGGACTTTTATTAAGCACCTGCTGTATGCAGACTCATTATCAATGTGCTTGGAAACATAAGAGGAAGAATGGAGAGGAGAGGAAGAGAATAAGCAACTCTGTGTGGAGAGACCAACATGAGTGGACAAACTAGGGTCCCAGGCCCAGCCCTGCACTTCCCATCTGGTGACCATGGGACAAGTCACACTACCCCTCCTAGCCTCGGGTTTTCTGAAATGCAGGCAAAGCAGGAATGATCATAGCTGCCTCCCATACTTTTTTGAGGATTAAGCAAAGATGGGCATGGAGGAAACTGGTATACTGTAAGTGCTTAATGCAGGTCAGATTCTTTCATCGTCCACCTGTTTCTCATTTCTTTGGGGCCAGCTGAGTACAGGCAGGGGGTGAGAACTTTGGAGCCGGGTGCAGGAGGCATGGAGAGGGGAATGGGTTACCGTGAAGAGGGCTGCCCAGAGGCTAGGTGGGGGTTGAGCATGGGTTTCCCAAGGCGACAGGGCCATGCAAGGCCACAGCATCAGGATTGACTTCCTGCTGGGGACTGAGGTCCCCTTTTCCCCTGCCTGCACACAGAGGCCCTGTGAGGGAGGGTCTGGCGAGCATGCCAGGCTAAGCCAGGCCTGGCTGACCTCCTACTCAGCCTCCAGATTCTCTGGCCTGAGTCAGGAGCCCCCAGCCCGCCGCACAGACAGAAGGTGCAGTGACTCGGGGGGGGATGGATAGATGCAATTGAGAGACCACTGAGCAGCCTAGTCCTGGGACAACAGTTAGCCTGGCACTGCCTCACCCATGTAGTCCGTGGGCAGGTTGACTTTGTGTGCCGGAAGCGTCCAAGTCCAGAAACCTTTAAACTCTTTCTCAGAGAGTGCTCTTTCATGCCTTGACGCTCCCTGAAAAATACCATCGTGAATTTCTCAGCTCTGGGAAAAACAGGATGATAACAGGAAAAAATACAGTGATGGGATGCCTGTGGTTACTTTGATTATTTGGCTATGCTTTTTCCCTGACATCAGAATTCATATCCAAAGTCTGGTTGGCTACATGCTAGTGATCTGTTTCTGGAATTGCTGTCTGCTCACTAGAGGTTCAGACGCATAATAGGCACTCAGTAAAGATTTGTTGAGTGGATGAAGCCAGAGGGATCGATTAAGGCCATTGCATTTTCCTTTAGAAAGTCAGTTGAACTTCAGCAGGCACAAGTGGATTGACAACCACCCAGACCCAAATCCCAGGGAGCCGGGATGGGGCCGACGGCTGCATCCACCAGGGGCTTCCTGTGTGCCTGCCCTGCTTGCGGTCTGTGCCTTGGTCAGGTCATCTCCTTGTCTCATCACTCCTGTGAGGCAGGTGCAGCTGCTGCTCCCATTTTACAGATGTGGAATCTGAGGCTCAGAAATCATGGCCTTGCCCAAGCTCTCCCATCTGGCTAGGGGGTGGAGCCAGGTCTGGCTCGGCCTCCCTGTCCAGCCCCCTGCCCCCCGCCCCCTGCCAAGATGGAGTCTTGCTCTGTCATTCAGAGCTGGAGTGCAATGGTGTGATCTCAGCTCACTGAAACCTCTGCCTCCCAGGTTCAAGCAATTCTCCTGCCTCAGCCTCCTGAGTAGCTGGGATTACAGGCGCCACCACGCCCAGCTAATTTTTGTATTTTTGGTAGAGATGGGGTTTCACCATGTTGGTCAGGCTGCTCTCAAACTCCTGACATCAGGTGATCCACCCGCCTTGGCCTCCCAAAGTGCTGAGATTATAGGCGTGAGCCACCTTGCCCAACCTCCCCCCAGCTCTTATCCACCCACCACCTGCCCTTCATGCTGTCAAATGGCCAGACCATCTCCCAGGATCTTGGTGACTCCTGGCCTCTTGAGCTGGAGAAAGCCCAGATGGGAGGTTTCCGCCCTGCCGTGTGCAATCTTGTCACCAAGGCAGGGCTCCTGGTGTCATGTGGGGTGGCAGTGCAGAGGGGGCAAGGATTTAATGAGATGATCCCTTCCAGCCTTTGATCTTTCAGAGTTCCTTGGCAGAAGGAAACATCGCCTAAGGAGGCTGGGGGTGGGGGTGGGGAAGCCCAGTGGAGCGGCCTGCCTCACTTTCTGCTCCCCTCCAGCCCTTAAGTGCTGTCATATCACTGGGAGAGGACGTTTTTCTGACGCTCTGAGTTGGTGACTCACTCTGGGGGAGGTTTTCAGTGGCATTCAGGCTCTGTTGATTTACCAAACTAGTATTCTTCCCGGGTTCGTGGTGACATTAACCGTACGGCGGCACGTCAGTTCAGAGGCAAGCTCGGCGTGGCCACTGATGAGGGGGCAGCAAGCAGAGACTGGATTGTCCTAATGGGCAGCAGACTGATGACACAGGAAGCCGCCCTCAGGAGGGTCCTGCCGGGAGCCCCGATAAGTGTGTTGTTCTTCAAAGTAGCCGGGAAGCAATGCTGGGCCAGGGGCTGGGGGTCTGAGGGCACTTAGGTGGGATTTCCTGTCCCCCCTTAGCAAAGAGGAGGGGGCTGTGGAGAGACCGAGTGAGGCGAGAGGGCTCTTTTCTGATCTCTGAGTTGGCAGAAAGGGTGGCAGGGCGGAGGGAGATACTGTATCATATTTTGGTTCAGTAATGTTCTTGTTCTCCCTGCCAAGATAAAGCCTGTGTCCAGTGCTGGGGAGGATGTCCCCAAGTCAGGAACGAGCTGCAGTGTGCTCTGGGAGACTTGTCCTGATGGGACAAAATGTGTTCAACTCCAAGGGAGTGGGGAGAGCAATTCTCATTTTCCAGCAGATGGTAGAGTCCACAGAAAGACGAAGGAGTGTGTCTCCAAAGCTCTCCCAGCTGTCTGACAAACTGGGCAAATTATTATTTTACAACCTGGAAAATAAACCATGAGATGTTTCTTTATCCAGCTCGAGCTGAGGAAGACAGCGAGTGGCACTGTGTGTGAAATAAAGTTGGGATCTACTTGTTTCTGACATTTGGTTTTCGCCTCCCCTTTCTGGATTCAGGCTCGCTGCACCTGCAGAGATCAGGAGGCTTGGCCGTGCTAGGAGGAGTGAGAGGGGTCGGTCACGTTGGAGGGGCCCGGAGTCAGGCATTTGGGGACATCAACATTTTTTGCCAGCTGGGTGGCTATTTCTCAGCTGTTTTGTCTATGACATTGTTTTGACAGCTGATCCGGTCTTTTGTGTCTTATTTTCTGTGTGGTTTTTTTTTTTTTTTTTTTTTTTTTTTTTAAGGAGCAGCGCTTTGCCTAACTTGGGAAGTGCACCATTCTAAGCTTGTCAGGGTGTCAGCCGTATAATTGCCACAGAGCAGCAGAAAAAACAACACAGGCCAGCCAGGCGTTCTGCAAGAACTGGAATAGGGGAGAAGGAGTTGACCTAATTGGAATGGAGCAGAGGCTGTCGTGGGGCCAGGAGGCAGTCCGAGTTCAGGGGCCTCCAGTGTTCTGCCCCCGCCTAGGGCAGACCCGGGCCAGGCTGCAACCAAGTGATTCGAACGGAAGCTCTGAGGCAACAAGGCCTTGAGAGTTTGAATGCTGCCCTCCGAGGGGTGGATATTCCAACAGGATGCACCGGGCCAGTTATGGCAAACATTGGGTGCTTCTGTTTTCATCGGGAAACAGCTGCTGCCTTGAGGTTGCCAACGCCTCTCTCCAGCCCATCGGCCTTGGCCTTGCTCTGGGGACCCCGCAGGCCCCCATAGGTGGCTCCTGAGCAGTTAGCCCTGTCCCTGCAGCAGGCTGGTAGGATCCTAGCCCTGCCTCAGCCACTTCCCTGCTGCTTGGACTTTCCAGGTAACAGCCCCAGCCTCTCTGAGTTGCTGTCTCTCCCCATGAAAATGGAGAAGGCCTCTTCCATGCAGAGAGAGCAGATACGGGAGTTGCCTGTGACCCGGCATTAGGTGGTGGCTCCAGGGGGAAGAATAGCCAGGGCATCAGTAATGGTTTTGAGGAGGCCGGGTGCAGTGACTCACGCCTGTAATCCCAGCACTTTGGGAGGCCAAGGTGGGCAGATCACGAGGTCAGGAGATCAAGACCATCCTGGCTAACACGGTGAAACCCCGTCTCTACTAAAAATATAAAAAATTAGCCGGGCGTGGCGGCGGGCGCCTGTAGTCCCAGCTACTCGGGAGGCTGAGGCAGGAGAATGGCGTGAACCCGGGAGGCGGAGCTTGCAGTGAGCTGAGATCCGGCCACTGCACTCCAGCCTGGGTGACAGAGCGAGACTCCGTCTCAAAAAAAAAAAAAAAAAAGAATGCTTTTGAGGATTGTTTTCCCTCAGTGTTTTATTACAAAAATATTCAAACATACAGAAAAGTTGCAAGAGCCATATGGGGCAGAACACTGTCCCCCTGGGTTCTGCAATGAAGGTTTTGGAATATTTACTATGTTCCATGCCCCTCCGTCCTTGGAGGTGTCTGGAACCTTGTGGATGGGGAGCTCACATTGGTGGGGCACCTGCTGTGGCCCAGGAGCCAGGCCCTGCACTGGCTGCACCTGACCGCCACCTCTTCTACTTACACCCGTTCCTGGGCTGCTTGTCCTCGGTTAGGGCAGCTCCCCAACTGCCTCCACTTGGAAACATCATGCAAATGGGAGATGGAGACCTGTATATGGAAGATTACAGAGAGATCAGGTCAGGGAGGAAGGGCGGGGGCCAAGTGGTGTGCAGCCCCAGAGCAGGAAGCCAGTGACCACCCACGGGTGTCAACAGAGGCTTCCTGGAGGAGGTACCTTTGAGCTGAGACTTAAAGAGCAGGAGAGAGGAGGAGGATGGTGTCAAGGCAGGGGAAGCAGCATGTGTGTCTGTGCCTGGGGTGTGTGAGGGGCTGGGCGGTGCTGTTGTTGGTTGTAACAGGTCGGTGCAACTGGACCAGGTGAGATCAGCCTAGGGCACTTGCCTTTCTTAGAACCTAGATATCAGTTTTTGGGGGCTGGTGGACAAGACTGGCCCACTGGCCCTTGCCCTCCAAGCTGGGCCTAGCTTGAATCCTGATTTTGAAGTGTTCGGCTTTCCCTCTTGGATGAGGCAAGATCCACAAAGGAATGGATCAGAGCCTGTCGTTCTGCACCTGAACTTAGAATGTGTTGATTGTAATGAGGCCACAGCAATAACTGAGCCTGTTCTAGGTGCTGCATGCTGGGCACGTTCTTCTCTGTGTCTCTGTTGATGCTCTAACCCTGTGACAAGTGTGAACTGTCCTCATCCCATTTTGCATATATGAAACCTGAGGCTCAAAGAAGTTAAGCGGTTTGCCCACAGTCACCCAGTGGCAGTGGTGGGATTCACACCCAGGTCTGTCTGCCTCCAGGGCCGGTGCAGTTCACCACCATGCCGGGCTGCTTCAGAACTGTTCACTGCATGGTGTAGATGTTTTGGAAACATTGGGGGCCATTTCCAAATGTGGCATGGTCCCTTCCCCAGATTTTTGGCTTCAGAAGCCAGAATGAACGTAGCTTTGTCACCCACCTGGAGACAGCCCAAGTTCCTTCTCTGCAAAGCAGCTGACAGTGGTTGCACCCAGCTGGCAGGGCTGCTATGGGCAGTGGGTGCCAGTGTGCTCGGGGAGAGTCCTCTAAGCTGTGCAGCACTCAGCAGCCAGTGCTGGGTGTTCCTCTCTTGAGTTGGTCTGACTTCCCCACTCCCCTTAGATGAACACTTGCTGAGCTCCCAGAAAGCTGCTGTTCACATCTTCATTCATGCAGGACACACTTGGGACATGTGGTCGCAGGGGAGGGTTGGGATGGGGGCCTCCTCTCTTGGCTTTGCCCCAGCTTTTGCTGGAAGTGCCTGTGGTGGTTTAGATGTCCTTTGCTCTGCATACTACTTGCGTGAAGAGCATCACACCTGCGGAGAACCAAGGGGCCTGGGCCCGCCCCCTCCATGGGAACCGCAGGAGCACGACTTGCTAAGGGCAGAAGACAGGGCCTGCTCAGAGGGTGTCCTGAGACCAGCAGGGCAGGAGGGTCCTTGCATGTGTCTGGTAGTGCTGGGGACCCTTCCAGGGACAGGCATGTGTGTGGATGAGATTCACGGATGGGCTGCAGAGCCCATGAACAGCCCGAGGCTGAACAGGACCTGGTGGGGTAGCCTGAAAAACCCAGAGACAGGACTCGAGGGAGGGTCCCGGCTTTGAGGTCTGCCTGTACTTTCTCCCCGTCGGCATGTGAAATGCACCTCTCTGAGCCTCAGTTTTTTCATCTCTGCTATGGGGACAGTGACAACTGGATCTCCCTCTTAGGGTTGCCCTGAGTGGGGAGTATGCCTGGCGGCATGGTTGAGGTGCAGGGAGCGGACCAGTGTGCATAGGGCAGAGTGAGGGGGACAGTGTGAGAGAGGAGCGTGGAGGCAAACAGGGCAGGGGTGAGGGGTGAGGCAGAGCCAGCAGGGCCATGTGGGCCCACTGGGGACTTTGGCTTTGATCTGAGGGAGACAGAAGTCCCTGGAGGGTTTTGAGCAGAGGAGGAAGTGATGGGACTTAGGTCTGGGCAGGATCTCTGGCCCCTGGGGCAGGCATGGGTACCAGGGTGAGGGAGGCTTCAGGAGACGCTGCAGAGCTGGGTACTGGGAGCCTGGGCAGAGGCTGCTAGGGTGGGCAGGAACACGTGGGCTGGGGATGAAGGCACACAGCCCCACCCTGTCTTTCCCCCCAACAATCACCAGTCCAGATGCGAAGGAGAGAGAGGAGTGGAACCAGAGAGGAGTGGCTCCAGATGGGAGGGGCCGTGCCCATCTTGGCTGCCTGCAGCAGTGCTTGGAATGTGGAGTACTTGAAATGGGGAGTTCTTGAAACAGGAAGCGAGGGGGCCGGTGCCACCCCTGTACTCTGCCTCTGGCTCCCCACACCTGGGCCACCCCCTTCTTTCACCTTGAGGGAGGAGCAGCCCAAGCAGGGACGCTCACTTTCCTTGGGCTGGCTAGGGCTTCTAGACAGCTTGGGTGAGGCTCCCTGTGGAGTATTTGGGCAGCACGGTGGCCAGGAGGCAAGATACAGACTCTGGGGCCAGGCCAGCAGCCTGAATCCCAGCTCCCTCCACCACACACCCCCTGTCTTCTCTGTCTTCTCTGGCCCAAGGCTGAGCCTCTCTGTGCTTCAGCTTCCTCACCTGTAAAATGGGGTTATAAAACCTCCCTGCTGGAGGAGTGGCAAGGATTACATCCTTGATGTATGTAAATGTGCACAGAGCCACTTGTATCACTATTGTTCCTTCTTTCTCTGTTGAGAAGGAAAGTTATTTTAGAAAGTCATGGAATTTGGAATTAGGTGACTTGGGTTTCAGCACATGTCTCTTATCTATCCACTTCTCTGCATAGTTAATGCTGCTGATTTTGAATCCAACCCTTTGTACGATGTGTTATCTCAATCCCTTTAACGCTGCAGCCTCTTGACTGTTTTAAAGTTGTGGAGTCTTAATTTTATTAAATTGAACTGAGGCCTCCCCACAAAAAAGGAGGAGCCTGGAAAGTTCCATCTGCCTCCCACAACCTACAACATGCTCACATCTCTGCCTTTAGTTTCTGCGAGGCTTTACTTTCACCCAGTTCAGCAGTTCCCAGACTTCGAGATGTGTAAAAATCCGCCACCTAAAAGGGGTGTGCGGGGTGACTCTGACCATCCGCTTTGACCCTCACCCATAGGTTGGCCTGCTTGCCCTCCCTGGCACCTACTGTGAGTGTCTCTGGGCTAAGGACTCAACAGATGCCCCAGTGCTGGGGCTTCACCACCACCAGCTTTCCCTTTCACCAGATGATCCTGCAGGGCTGTGATGGACCACATCAAATAATGGGAACAAAGGTATCTTGAAAGTGTAACATTGTACGAATGAATGCCCCTCACCTAGGGATGGAATGTGAGGGGTTTCTGCCACCCCTCCATTGTTGATGAGCTGTAATAGTAACCTTGATGACTGGCTATTTATTGTAAGCACTTGCCACAATTCTGTGAAGTGGGGAGCATTATTATCTCCGTTGTGTTTATGGGGGAACTGAGGCAAAACAAAGCAAGGGTGGTTGGGAAGGTTGTGGTGTGAGCAAGAATCAGCCAAGCCTATCCCTATCAGAGCTGTCATCTAGACATTTTTAGGGAACTGTTAGTTTCAGTCCGTTTTGTTCAGAGAACATACTTTGTGTGATTTGAGTCCTTTTAAATTTGTTGAGACCCATTTTAGGGTCTGAGATGCAGTCTGTCCTGGAGAATGTTCCATGTACATTTGAGAAGAATGTTTTCTGCTGTTGGGTGGACTGTTTTGTACATGTTTGATAGGCCTAGTTGGTTTGTAGTCTTGTTTGTGTCTTATATTTCCTTGTTGGTCTGCCTACCTGCTCTGTTTATTATTGAAAGTGAGGTATTGATGTCTCCAATTATTACTCTTATTTGTTAATTCCTATTTTGATTTAATTATATCTTTTTTTTCAGAAAGAGTCTTGCTCTGTCATCCAGGTTGGAGTGCAATGGTGCAATCAGAGCTCACTGTAACCTCAAACTCCTGGGCTCAAGCAATCTCCCCATCAGCCTCATGAGTAGCTGGGACAACAGGTGTGCACCACCATGCCTAGCTGATATTTAACATTTTGTAGAGATGGGGTCTCGCTTTGTTGCCCAGGCTGGTCTTGAACTCCTCCCAAAGTTCTGGAATTACAGGCATGAGCTACTGTACCCAGCCTCCAATTATTCTTTAATTGTCTCTTTTTTCCTTCATTTCTGTCAGTTTAAACACTTCATGTATTTTGGGGTTCTGTTGTTGAGTGCACATATGGTTATTATTGTTGTGTCTTTTTTTTTTTTTTTTTGAGACGGAGTCTCGCTCTGTCGCCCAGGCTGGAGTACAGTGGCGTCATCTCGGCTCACTGCAAGCTCCGCCTCCTGGGTTCACGCCATTCCCCTGCCTCAGCCTCCCGAGTAGCTGGGACTACAGGCGCCCACCACCACGTCTGGCTAATTTTTTGTATTTTTAGTAGAGATGGAGTTTCACCGTGTTATCCAGGATGGTCTTGATCTCCTGACCTTGTGATCCGCCCGCCTCAGCCTTCCAAAGTGCTGGGATTACAGGCATGAGCCACCACACCCAGCGTATTGTTGTGTCTTCTTAATGGATTGTCCCTTTTATCATTATGAAATGTCCTTCTCAGTCCCTAGTAACAATGTATATCTTAAAGTTTATTTTATCTGATTTTAGTTACAGCTACTTTAACTCATTTTGGTTACCATTTGTATATCTTTTTCCATCCTTTCATTTTTCAACCTATTTGTGTTTTTGAATCTAAAGTGAATCTCTGGTAGACAGAATGTAATTATATTATGTTTTTTGTTATCCATTCTACCAGTCTTTGTCTTTTGATTTAAGTGTTTAATCTACATTTAATATAATTATTGATAAGGCAAGATTTACATAAACAATTTTGTCGTTTATTTTCTGCATCTTATATAGTTTTTCTTCCTGTATTCCTCCATTATTACCTTCTTTTGTAACTATTTTTCTAGTGTAATATTTTAATTCCCTTGTTTATTTTAGTATATAGAGGACCTTTTAGAGCACGATAACACTTGTTCTAGGGGCAGAACATCCCACATGAATTTATCCTCACCCAGAGAGAATAAAGACAGGGGCAGGATCTAGACAGGGAATGTTGACAGTGAAGCCCAGAAAGTGGCAGGCCCCAGAGAAGAAAGCTGGCAAACACAGGTGCGGACTCATCACAAACTGGGTAGGCACCAAGGAACCAGCCCAGAAGCTTCCTGAGGACAAGGAGAGTGAATTATTTGTCTCTGCTATTTCTTTAAGGGGTCCTGCCTCAGAGTAGGTTTTAATGAATATATGTTGAATGAATGAATCAGCAAGTCAATTAATCCATCATTCAGTCACCGTAAAGGTTATTTGTTGGCCTGTAACAAATTAATTAAACATTTAGTTTTAAAACAACCACCATTTTATTATATCTCTTTTTGCAGATCAGAGGTTGGGCAGTGCTTGGCTGGGTGGTTCTTCTGTTCCCTATGTTTTTAATGGAATACTCAGTGGTATTCAGCTGCATGATGGGCTGATCTGGGGGGTCCAAAACAACTTCACTCACACATCTGGCACCTTGTGGAGGTGTCTGGGAGGTGGGCTTAGCTGGGACTGCCACCAGAGTATCCACATGTGGCTTCTCCAGCCTGGTGGCCTAGGGGCCCCCAGAACCAGTGTTCTAAAACACCTGTGTGGGAGATGTGAGGGTTCTTGTGATTGGACCTCTGGAGTCCCAGGTGTACTTCTGCCACATCTTATTGGTCATGTGGATCACAAGGCCAGTCCAAATTCAAAGGCAGAGGAATTGGCCTCTACCCTCCCTGGGAGAAGGAGGGACAAATTGCAGAGGTCCTTAATCTCCCACATTTGGTTTGCTCAGACTGGGCTCTGTCACTTCTCCTTGCCAAGGCTGCAGAAGTTTCAGAGTGGCCTGCCCGTAGGCGGGCCTCGCTCCCCTTTCTCTGCCTGGAATGTGGCCACTGTCCTGCCCCTGCTGAGCTGGCCTGTCTGTGGAGGATCACTTTTAGGGGTGGCTGTGTCTGCGGCATTCTCATCCTCCAGTGCAGCTCATCAGGAGGTCAGCACCCCACCCCCGACAACCTGGCTTGGGCACTGAGGATGCTTCCTGGGCAGGGACCTGACCTGTGCCCTGGGTGGGGGACGGGAGTAGGCTGGGCTTCCCAGCCTAGTCACTCAGGGAATGCTTGCCCGTTCTTGTCTGCGTCCCCCTCACTCCAAGCTGTATTTTTAACTCCTGCCATATGGAGAAGCAGCCAAAACATCCAAAGAGGGAAAGGGGATCTGGAGAAAATCATCACTGCAGTGCGATTTGGATGGCTGCAGTCACTGAGAGCACTGCCTTCTCAGTCCCACCTTCTCCCTGGGCACTAAGGACACCCAAGCAACCTTGCTCCTGCCTGGCTGTCGTCCTGCCCTGAGGGCAGGAGTGTTGGCCTGAGTTCCTCTCTTGCTGACGAGGGTGCCCTAAGCCGGTGGCCAAGTGCCTGCTGGTTGCCTAACCCCAACTCCCTGCACTGCAGCTCGCTCCGGATGCCTGCCGTTTTCACACCTCGTCGTGCTGTTCCCGCTGCCTGGAATACCCAGCCCACATCTCTGTTCTTGCCTTTTGAAACCCCGCATGTCCCCTGAGGACTGACTCTGATCTCAGAATCTTTCATGGTGCTGACACGTGTTAGAATAAATGTCTTCTCTTTATGTTGATTATATTTATTCCTGTAGCCCTGGTCCCTCTGCAGACTTCCTGTCTTGTTACCACTGGGGGCCTGGAGGCTTGCATCTTCCCACTCTGGGGCAGGTGGCAGCCACACCCCTTGCTCATCTTCGGAAGCCCTCCCACAAAACTGCCCAAATTTAAAATGACATATTTTGAATGAATCGATGATTGTTACATGGACAAGGGTCTCCAGATTGGAATGCACACACCCCTAGGGGCAAAGGACTCGATTATTTGAGGTGCAGGGAAAACATGTACAATTAAGATTGTGTCTGCAGGCCGGGTGCGGCAGCTCACACCTGTAATCCCAGCACTTTGGGAGGCCAAGGCGGGCAGATCGTGAGGTGAGGAGATCAAGACCATCCTGGCTAACACAGTGAAACCCCGTCTCCACTAAAAAATACAAAAAAATTAGCTGGGCGTGGTGATGGGCGCCTGTAGTCCCAGCTACTCGGGAGGCTGAGGCAGGAGAATGGCGTGAACCCGGGAGGCGGAGCTTGCAGTGAGCTGAGATCGCACCACTGCACTCCAGCCTGGGCGATAGAGTGAGACTCTGTCTCAAAAATAAAAAAAAGATTGTATATTTGCACTTATTATTTAATTTACTCCTTAAACATCTTTTTGGTGGGCCCTTTTATGGGTATTTGTGACATCAGTGCAGTCTCATCTGCTCATGACTTATAAAGACACAGGTTCATGGTGGGAATCTTGCTCAATGCTTCTGACAGGGGAGCCTCATCAGAAAGTCTAGTGTCAGTGGCCTGGACCACAGCTGAGTTTTCACTACTCTCTCCTGGAGACAGCAGCTTTCCTGGCATAAGGGTCTGTTCTATGAGATGGGCTGGAGTAAGTATGTATTAAGTGCCTACTGTGTGCTAGCTGGTTCTTTTTTATCTGTACAACCCCATTCTGAAGATGAGAAAACTGAGGCTCAAAGAAGTGAAGCCCTTGCCTGCGGTTGTACAGCTGGTAAGTGGCAAGGGCCAGACATGGGCCTGGTCTGTGGGACTCCCAAACCAGTGCTTTTGGCTTCCTGCTCTGTGTCTGGTGGCCCTGTTGCCCTCCTCTGGCTGAGCTCCTGGGCTCTGCTCAGGGCTGTGCATTGGCAGTGACAGGACCTGGCCTCTGTGTTTCTGTGGTTTCTGCAAAGGGTGGTCCTGCTAGTAGTGGTGTGATGCTTGTCCCTCATGGACAGGACTCACCAAGCCCCTTCTTTTTCGTCCCCACAAATGTGAAGACTCCAGGCTGAGAGAGGATGTAGGTGGATCTGGAGGAGAGCTGGCTGAAGGGGGTACAGCCCTCTTGTTTAAGTAATTTGCTGACTCTGGCCCCAGAAGGGCACAGGGCTGGGGGGGACTTGTTTAATCTCTGTTTTTCCAGATTTTCATTCATCAGATGCCAAAAATCCAGTCCTCTTTGACTGAAGGCAACCAGAGGGATGGAAAACGCGGCTTTTATTTCATCAGAATGTCAGCCTTTCTTCTTTGTGTGGATTGTTTTTATTGTAAAATGTAGTTTCTTTTATCTCCACTGAACTGGTACCAGGTCTGTCCTTAGCCATTCAGGCTGCCATAACAAATGCCATAAACTGTGTGGCTTACAAACAATAGACACTTATTTCTCACAGTTCTGGAGGCTGGGGAGTCCAAGGTCAAGGTGCCAGCAGGTTCAGTGTCTTTCAAGGGCCCTACTTTCCAGTTTATAGATGGTGCCTTCTCGCTGTCCTCACATGGTTGGAGAGGCAAGGAGCTTTCTGGGCCTCTTTTATAAAGCACTTATCCCAATCAGGAGGGCCCTGCCCTCATGACCTCATCACCTTCCAGAGGCCCTGCCTCCCAACACCATCACCTTGGAGATGAGGATTTCAACACATGAACTTGGTGGGGAGGACACAGACATTCAGAGCATAGCAAGGTCCAATAGAGTAAGCGGTCATGGAGCCTCTTGTGTGCAGACGTGTGCAGGGGTTAGGGGTGCAGCCAGGGGTCAGGGGTGCATCCAGGGCCCAGGGCATTCCTGCCGTCCACTTCACAGCCTGGTGGGGGAACAGATACACCCCTAGAGCACCCCCTGTTTGGGTGGCTGAGATAAGAGCTTGCTGAAGGACCGCCTGGGCTGGAGGAGGCAGTGAGGGTTGTTAGGAAGGACAGTGAGCCCGTAATTGTCCTGGCCTCCACTTTTGTGCTCTCCTTCAGAGACCCTGGGGATTCAGCATGTGGGGTCTCCCTGTGCCTACCTTGGAGAGGGTTGGCTTTTGGTTTCTTCTTAAGGTGACGGCTTCAGCAGTTTTCTGTATTTCTCCCTGAATAGTTCTCCTTTGCTTGATTTTACTGAACAAAAAAAAAAAAAAAAAAAAACCTGCTTCCTCCCCATCGTGGGAGCTGCTGGCTGCTGCTCTGTGCACGCTGTGTGGGCTTCCCTGAGCCTCCTGGTTTAATGAGAAAGTCCCTGCCCAGGGTCTGGGCCTCAGGGGCCTGTGGGCTTCCCGCCGCCCGGCCGCACTGCAGGCTGAACTTGACCAGTAAGAGGCTGGCGTTTGGGCTAGTTAGACCTGTGCTCCTTGGGCATTTTCCATACTTTCGAGACTCCAGGGAAAGCTGTGTCTCAGGCTGCTTGATGCCACATGGAGTCCAAGGGCTATGGCATTGAGATTGAACACTGTCATCTCTCCTGCCACAATATGCCAAGTGCAGTTTGATTAAGACAAAATTGTGGAGGTGGTGGGTGCATGCAGTCTGGGTTTGGATACTGGCTCCATTCTGAGCTGTGGGGGAGTGTTTCCTCATCCTGAAAATGGGTGCAAGAACAGTGCCTCCCTCAGACAAGGCCTAGCCAGTGCTGGGGTGTGGGAGTACTCGCTCCATAGTGGACCTCTGTCATGATCATTTCAGGTGTAGGGAAAGTAACAGCAGGAGTCTCAGAGGTGAGAGGGAGCCCTGTGCTAGATAGGCATGGGATGTGTGGCTGAGATTGCTGCTTCCAGTTACCTGATTTCCTTTTTTTTTTTTTGCAATAAGGTGTCTTTTTTTTTTTTTAAATGCCCATACAGCAGAATAAAGGCTGCCCTTCTCAGCCTCTCTAGTGGTTACATGTGGCTATGTGACTCTGTGGTAGCCAGTAGGAGGTAAGCAATAGTATGCTGTGCCACTTCCAGAAAGTACCTTGAGAAAGGAGTGTTGTGTCCTTTGACCCTTGCTCTGTGTCTTGTTGGCTGGAATGAGGATGTGATGGCTGGGGCTTAGGCAGCCACTTTGGATTGTGAGGACAGTGGCTGCACCAGAGGGATGAGGGGGCTGTGAGTCTGCAGAAGCCTGTAACCTGGTAACCTGGAGGAACTGTCCCACACAACCTGGACTGCCCACTGCCAGACTCCTGCATGAGAGAAGAAACCATGGGTTTCAGTCTGCGTGTATTTGTTTTTGGTCTCTCTTTGTTGATCCTGACCCTAATGTTATCTCCAGAGTGATTTTTCGGCTGTGCTTCATCTCTGGGAGCCTGAGGCCTCAGAGTGTGAGGGAGTGGGGGTAGAGGTGGGTCCCCCTGGAGCCCAAGTGTTGGGATGGTGAATTGAGCCACTTAGCAGATGAGGGCTGGGTGCTTCACGCAGTGCTGGTGCACAGGCAGAGGCTCTGCCGAGGACTGGGCCCTGATCCTAGGGGATGGTGGGTGTCTCATCACAGTTAGGGCAGCATCTAGCTGTGGCGGGGCCGGCAGCGATCTCGCAGGGGAAGAGCCTATGGGCCAGTGAGGCTGCCCTGCATGGGCTGAGGAGGAGGCAAGACTTGATTCACTTGGACAGGTTGGGGGGACACATGGCCAGACCTTCTGGACCCGGGTCACTTCTCAGGGGCTGGAAATGGTGCTCCTCTGCTTTCCAGGGGAAGTAGGGGTATCAGGGCTGCAGCTCCCACCTTCTTATCCTTCTGTGCTCAGCCATGCTGCTGAGAGAGAAAGAGAGACACAGAGACACACAGACAGAGATACAGAGAGACAGAGGGAGACACAGAGAGACACAAACAGAGAGAGAGGGAGAGACACAGTGATAGAGAGAGAGAGAGAGAGACAGAGTGAGGGACAGAGATAGGGATAGACAAACAGAAAGAAAGAGAGAAGAGGGGAGAGAGAACCAGAGAGACAGAGTGAGAGGGAAGTAGACTGGGTGACAGTCCCCCCAGAGAGGCAGAGACTGTATGTGTTTGTCAGAAGACCCTCCTGCCCTCTCCTCCTTCCTCCTCCTGCTTGTTGAGTTAGTGATTGATTCATTCACCCATTCATTTGCTTCTCAAGCTTGCAAGGCCCGCCCTCAGTGCCAGCCTTCCTGCAGAGTGATGCTAGAGCCCAGAGATGCTAAGCCAGTTCCCCAGGGGTGCCACGTGGTGAGAGGGAGCTGGAGGGAGGGAGGGAAGGAGGTTTGGTGAGGGGAGGAGGGGGTGCCGGGCACCTGTCAGAAAATGCTACATTTTGAAGATGATATCCCATGCAGGTTGACTTTGAGACAGATGAGAATTAGTATAGGAACCCAGGCGAACACAAGACTGAGACCCAGGAGAGCAGGCAGGGGGGCATGTTTTTACCATGTGTGCCGCACTGCCTCTGGTCTCCTTAGAGTCCTTGGCCTCCCGTGGGTATCACGGCAGCCAGATGCTTTCCATGGGCAGGGCAGGGCCTGGTGAATCTGCCTGGACTGGAAAACCAGTTTGAGTTTGGAGAGAAGTTGTGACAGACAGTGTGGCAGGAGGGAGACACAAAGCCTGAACTGGAGGCTGGGAGAACACAGGAGGCTGCACTTGGCGGAGCAGCCACTCCAGGGAAAAGGACTTTCCAGCCAGGCTGGCTGGGGTCAGTGGCCTGGCCGGCGCCACCCGGCTCAAAAGCCCAGGCCAGGAGCTTTAGGGCTATTTATATCCACTCCAGCAAATCTTTTGATCTTGATGATTCTGTGCAAAGCCTGTGTGGTGCTGGCTTGTGCACATTGGACTCCCAGGCAGACAGGCGCAGGGACAAGGATGCAAATCCAGAGACTGACTGGGCCAGGAGACTTTCTTGTCCACGACTTCAGCTCAGGGAACTGCGGCTCAGAGGGGCTGAGAGCTTGGCCGAGGTCACCAGCAAGTGTGTGCCCAGCCCTGCGCTCCAGGCTCTACTCCAGCCTTAGGGCAAGGAGGAGGCTGGCAGGGACAGGGCACTGGGTGAGTACCTACTTAAAAAAAAAAAGTGAGGCCCCAAGTGATCTGTCCACCTTGGCCTCCCAAAGTGCTGGGAACATTCACATTGTTGTACAACTGGGTTCACCACCCAGCTCCAGAACTCTTCATCCTCCCACACCGAAACTCTGCCCCCGTTAAACATTTACTCCCACTCCCCTCCCCCAGCCCCCTTCTGTGTCTGTGAACTGTACTGCTCTAGGGACTCCACACAAGGAGAATCCTGCATTATTTGGCCTTTTGTGAGTGGCTTATTCACTCAGCACAATGTCCTCAGAGTTCACCCATGTTCCAGCATGGATCAGAATTTCCTTCCTTTTTTTTTTTTTTTTTTTTTTTTTTGAGACGGAGTCTCGCTCTGTCGCCCAGGCTGGAGTGCAGTGGCGCTATCTCGGCTCACTGCAAGCTCCGCCTCCCGGGTTTACGCCATTCTCCTGCCTCAGCCTCCCGAGTAGCTGGGACTACAGGCGCCCGCCACCTCGCCCGGCTAATTTTTTTGTATTTTTAGTAGAGACGGGGTTTCATTGTGTTAGCCAGGATGGTCTCGATCTCCTGACCTCGTGATCCACCCGTCTCGGCCTCCCAAAGTGCTGGGATTACAGGCTTGAGCCACCGCGCCCGGCCAAATTTCCTTCCTTTTTAAGGCCGAGTGGCCTTCCATTGTGTGGACAGACTACATTTGTTTATCCGGTCATCTGTTGCTGCACGGTTGGGTGTTTCTGCCTTTTGGCCATTGTGAATGAAGCCATGCGCACTGGGTGTGCCAATACTTCTTCAGGACCCTGCTTTCAGTTCTTTTGGGGGAACATACCTGGAAATGGGGTTGCTGGGTGCTGGGGTGTTGTGGCAGGTCCTTCTAGCTCTATGAACTCCGTCCCCGCATAACCCCCAAGGCAGGTGTTACTATCTGCATTTTACAGAGCAGGAAACTGGGGCAGTGGAATGGTGGGTAAAGACAGGAATGGTTTCAGGATAGCCACAGGCCCCTCCAGTGTGTTGGGCTCTTACCCCAAGAGGGACGGGTTTGCTCCCTCACCTCCTCTTTTGAAAACATTTTTCATTATGTATTTATTTATTTATTTTTGAGGAAAGGTCTTCATCCTGCTGAGGATGAAGACATGAAAGTTTTGAGTGCACAGAGCCTGGTGCATAGTATGTGGTTAGTTGTTATGGCTTGTGTTGTCCTCTCAGGACTGACCCCGGTCACCTGAGGAAGTGTGGCTCAGGTCCAGGGGCTCGTGACTCTTGAACGTCCAGCACACCAGGGAGCTGGCCTGCTCCAGGCCTGGCTTTACAGCCACAGGAAGAGGTGCTTATTCCTGTTGCCTGAGTTTACAGCAGTGAGTGCAAAAATGGCTTCACGCTTTTACAGGAGCTGCTGATTTTCCCAAGATGTCAAGTGTACTGATTTATGAAAGTTGCCTAAGAAAAAACTGGGCAGATATTTTACAAATCCATAAAATCCCAGAGCACGGCATTTTTACACTGGCTTCTGACTCACCTGCTAGGGATGCAGCCACCCAGGGTCATGCCTAACAAGGCTTGTAGCATTGAGTGCCATAAATTATGGAAGGAACTGAACTGTGTGAATTGCATGGGTGAATTTCACGGGTATGTTGTCAAGGGGAGATTTATTGGGAATTTTGGGGTGAGGCTTCAAGTCTGTAAGCTCTTGGGGACCATGCATCCCTGGCTCTGCCCCTGGAGCTCAGGGGACAGATGCATGATCACCAGCTCCTTGCAGCACATGTGATGACAGGGGTGGGGGATGGGGGAGATGGGAGATCGGGCAGACGGCAGAGGACATGATTCTGGAGATTTGGGGCTTTGCTCGCTGTCTTGAGTTGAGTTCCCTGGGAACAGGCTCTAAGATGGGATTTGTGTGAAAGGGGATTTACTGGGAGCTTTCGGGCACAATACTCATGCGAGGGGCTGGGTGGGTAGAGGGGGCATTGGGGGGCATGGCATGGTCTCTGCAGAGGCCTCCTATAGCCAATGCCACCAGAGCTCTGGAGCTGGGAAGGCTCTGAGGGGATGTCTAATCAAGGCCAGGGCACTGCACTTTTTCCCTCCACATCGACTGGACATTGTGTGTGGCCCCTGGGGGAGGGAGGCATGACCTTAGCCAAGGACAGTCCCCAGGTAGTACTCAGCCGGGAGCCCTCAGCAGCCTGCACTCCTGGCAGGCGGGGACAGGGAACGGGGTCCTGGAGAGCGCCTGGGTGGCCTCCCTAGTGTCTGCTATAGCTAGTCAGGCTGATCTTTCTATATACAAATCAAGTGTCATGGCTTCTTCTCTGAAAAATCTGTCCCTCGCTCTCCTTTCCCTCTGAGTTGGCAAACTGGGTTCCTTGGGCCACACCCAGCTGACAGATCATCTATTTTACCAACTTGAATTAGTTGCCAGTATTTACAAATCCAGTGATTTTACATGAAACCTGAGACTTCCAGCTTGCCTTGAAAACAAAGCAAGCCCTGCCCACCTCTGGAGGACCCCTCTGTGGGAGGACCCCAGCTTTCTTCCCTCAGGGTCCTGCCGAGCCTCGGGGGGCTTTGAGACTAGGCCTCCCGTGGACCGCAGATAGGTTTGAAATCTTCGTTCCTCACTGCCTTACGCACGCAGCCCATACTTGGGTGTTCTGACTGCCCGGCTCTGTGCTGTGGCCTGGGCCCTGTCCAGCCTCCACTCTGGTGGTAGACCTGGCCACAAAGAGATGGGCAGGGCAGCTTAGTGTGGATTGGACCATTGGGTAGAGTGGATGCCAGACAGGGAGATCAAATAGGGCAGGGAGGCAGGGAGAGAGTGATGGGTGCAGCTTGAGGCCGTCGGTCAGGGAAAACCTTGGCCGTCCCCAGTCCCCACACCTCTCAACCCCTCATTTCCACCAGTCTCTGCTCTGGGGGCTGGGTGGCCTCTGCACCGCCCAGTACTGGGGACTGCTTACATGCACCATGTGCCTTGCTCATCTCAGAGGACTCCTTCCACCCTCCTCTTCCTTCGAACCTTGAAAGCTTTCAGCCTCCTTGGCTGGGCCTGTCTCCCAGGCCCCAGGGCAATGTGACTTTCTCCTTCCATGCCCCGTGCACCCTGCCAGGAGGACCGTGGGGCCGGCACCAAGGTCAGCTTCTGGGTCAATGGGGTCTCTGTGTCCTCATCCCTGCATAGTGCCTGGCACAGAGCTGGAGTCAGAAGAGGCAGTGGCAGGTCAGGCCTTGATCGTAGACTCAGGCACTGGTGAGGGCACTGCTTCTCAGGCAGCCTGGAATGCCAGGACTTTCACAGATCCTCTTAGGAATGTGGGCTTTGGCTGCCTTTGCCAGATGCACCTGTTTTGACCACAAATTGTCACTCAGTGAAAGATGAGAAAATCATGCCCCTACTGGACAGAAATAAGTGAGAGTATCATGAGGACAGAAGCCATTCAGGGATTAATGGGAGTGTTGCACATCAGCCCGTCATGTATTGATCTGCGTTTCTGCATCACTGCATAGGTACCCCTTATCTGGCTCCCTTCGAAATGTCAACCTGGGAATTAGGCAGCCCCGTATCTTTCTGGTTGGCTTCCAAGCAGCAGCAAATGTCAGGCCAGAGAACATCGTTAACTAGCATCATACAAATTAAGCCTCTGGGCTTGAGGGTTGCAACTTTCTTTCCCTCCCCCCTCTTCCCTTCCTCCTCCCCGCTTTCACCTCTCTTTTCTGTCTCCCCTACTCTCTTTTCTCTCCCTCCTCCCTCCTTCCCCTCCTCCTCCAGCCCCGCAAGGCATGTCCTCCAGGCATGGTGGGCCAAGGCTGCTTCCTGAGATCCAGCACCTGGTTTTGCCTCTGGCAGGCACAACTTTTGCTAGAATGATGTGATTCCTTGCAGAATCTCCCTGCCAGCACGACTGTTCTAATTAGTCATATTTTGAAAGCAGATCTGCTTAATTGCAAGCAGAACTAAATATTGGTATATAAATAAAGTCATTAATAACTGTATATGGTAGAAACGTCTCCTGCTGAGCGCCATAATAAGCAAGCCCCGTTGACCTTTTCTTGGCTGTCATTGGCTGCATGGCTTGCATCCCCTTGTGGCATCTATGGATGACCAGAGGTGGAAGCAGGTGGAGGTAAGCATTGGAGACTCCCACAGGAGGGCCAGAAGAAAGGAGGTGGGTGGGAGACCCCATGGACCCGAGGAGATGGTTGTGGAGCTGCCGGTTTTGAATGGCAGCAGAACAGCCTAGTGGGTCTTCTGCAATCATCAAGTTAATGAACACTTAGTGAAAACAGTTATGGCTTAAACACTCCATCCATCAGCCCACCTCGAAGGCCTCCCTGATTCGGAGGCTGGGCCTCTGGAAATGAGGACATGACCTGCAATGGCAGTGCCATCTCACCACCACTGTTTTGACGGGGCGCAGGGGAGAATATGGCACTGGGCTTAGTGCAGGCCAGCAGTCAATTACCCTGATGCCGCTCACAGGCTTGGTGACCTCGGGCTGTGCCTTGGTCTCCGCACCTAGAGAATACAGATGATAACATTTGTGCAGTGCATTGTGGGTTTGTTCATTCATTAGAACATCCATCAACTATTTACAGAGCACTTCCTCTTGTCCAGGTCCTGTTCCAGTGGAAACTCTCCTGTCGCAGGGCCTGCGTGGCGGAGGGTGGTGGAGGTGGAGCCGTGTGGCCCACATGGGCCGTGGGGGCGGTTGGGATTTTTTCTGGCTGCTGTGGGGAAGCATTGGGAAGATTTGAGCTTGGATGACAGGGTCCGGTTTATCGTGTTGAGAGACCTCTCTGGCACGGTGTGAGACAGACTATAGGGAAAGAAGGTAGGGGCTGTGCTGAGGCCCAGGGGAAAGATGGTGGGTCTTAGGCCAGGGAAGGGGGGGGATGGAGGTGGCAGAGCCCAGACTTGGGGGCCATTTGAGGCAACACCTGCCAGATTCCCAGGTGGAGTTGGTGACGCTGTGGAATCCTGGGGCTTCCTAGGTTCCTGGAGGGTGCTGGTGCCAGCCCCTGTGCGGTGGGGAGCGGGGCAAGTGAGTGCGATTCGCAGTGTGAGATGTTGCTTTTTCCCGACTGGTTGTGCTCCTCACTGGCTGCATTCCATTATCTTCTTTGGGTTCTAGATTTATTTTTATTGTTACTTATTTATTTAATTAATCTTTATTTTCAGGATCTCACTCTGTTGCTCAGGCTGGAGTGCAGTGGCACAATCATAGCTCACTGCAGCCTCGACTTCCTGGGCTCAGGTGATCCTCCCACCTCAGCCTCCTGAGTGTCTGGGACTACAGGCACATACCACCATATCTGGCTAATTTTTAAAAACAATTTTTGCAGAGATGGGATCTCACTATGTTGCCCAGGCTGGTCCTAGGCTCAAGTGATCCTCCCATCTTGGCCTTCCAAAGTGGTAGGATTACAAGTGTGAGCCATCACACCTGGCTCTGAGTTCTAGATTTTTTAAAAAGTTTTTTGTTGTTGTTGTTGTTTTTGTCGCTGTTTGTTTAATAGTCTTTATTTTTTAGAGCACTTTAGGTTTACAGAAAAATTAAGCAGTAAGTACAGCGAGATCCCATGCTCCCGCTGTCCCTGTTCCCTCCGTTATTATCTTGCATTAGTGTGGCGCATCTGCTGCAATGGATGAACCCACTTTGACACATCATTATTACCCATAGTTCATAGTTCACCACGTGCTTGTTCTGCCATTGTGGCATCACACAGAGCAGTGTTACTGCCCCCTCAAAAAATCCTCTGTGCTCTGCCTCTCCATCCCTTTCTCCCTCCAGGTCACCTTCTTTCACTTAGTCATATGCATTGAAGCTTCCTCCATGGCTTTTTAGGTTGATAGCGCATTTCTTTTTAGCACTGAATAATATTCCATTGTCTGGATGTAGCACAGATTATCCATTCACCTGCTGAGGGACATCTTGGTTGTGTCGAAGTTTTGACAGTCATGAATGAAGCTGCTATAAACACCCATGTGTAGGTTTTTGTGTGGACATACATTTTCAGCTCCCTTAAGTAAACAGTAAGGAGCGTGATTGCTGGGCCGTGTGGCAGGGGCGTATTTAGTTTTGTAAGAAGCTGCCAAACTGTCTTCCAAAGTGGCTGTGCCATTTTTAATTCCTGGGCTTCTAGATTTTGGACCCCTTTAAGGGGCTCTGGGTTCAGAGGATTTCACATTCTCTAGTGCCCCACCCCATTTCTCAGACCAGCTGCAGGGTGCGGAGCCCCACCCAAACCGGGCAGTCTCAAGTGAGCTCAAATGAAGATGTCCTGAGTCTCCCTGAGGCTTCCTGGACTGCACCAGGTGGGGGCAGGAAGCGCTGGGGCAGTGCAGTGAGCACCAGCCAGGGTTAGTCTGGTTGGGGGGTGATGCTGATGTGTTCGACTCAGCTAGGGGGAGGGAGCCTAGTGAGGTCACCAGATGCGGGACCCGCAGCGTGGGGCTCAGTGTGGGCCAAGAAACTGGGTGTCCTTGGGAACGTCCTGCCTAGCCAGAATGTTATGTCTTCTGGAGAATGTCTGTCTGTCTGTCTCATATGCATGCACTGGGGAAGCTTCTCAGGGGCAGCTTACATGTGAAAACATGCCCTTGAGAATGGCCACTTAGAAACGTTCGTCCTGAGGCCCCTGAGCTGTGGGGTGTGCCTCTGTGCCATCCTGACTCCCTTGTTGTCTTGGTTAGACTTAAGTGCTGCCGTCCCTGACCCTCACTGCGTGCCTGGCAGGGTGGTGAGCAGTTTACGCTCGCTGCTTCCCTTAATCCTCATGGCAGCACCAGAGGTAGGTTTTATCTTTTCTTTTTTACAAAAGGGAAAACCAGGCACAGAGAGGTTAAGGAGTTTGCCTGTGAACACACAGTGGGTTGGCTGGGATCTGGGGCAGAGCTCCAGGCCTGTTTTTGGGTTAGGGAGCAGGGGAAGATAGGGGCTGCTGGCTGCTGGTGCTGCACTCTCTCCCCAGGTTGGGCGGGGCTTTCCCTCTGCTCTCCTCCCGGGTCCCTCTCCCCTTCTTGTGCCTTGCATCTCTCCATGGCGTTTGCCACCTGATGGGTTCTCCAGCTTGTCCTTTTGGTTTTTGTCTGTGGTCCACTTTCCATCTTTCCACCATGGCCTGGGGTCCCGTAGGGCAGGGTTTCTGTCCGCCTGGTCCCTTTGCATCCCCAGCGCTTGCTCAGTGACCTTTGTTGAGTGAGATATCCTGAAGGCTGCTTTGGGGTTGGTGAGGTCAGCTCAGGAGGGTATGGCTCTTAGGAACCCCAGGCCCCCTGGGCAAGTCACTGGGCTGCCCTCCATTCATTTTGCTCATCTGTCAGGTGAGGGATAAGGATGGGGCTAATGCCATGGGTTATAACCGCAGTTAGTACTTGCTGAACAGGCAACTTTGTGAAATAATTAAAATTATAGAGTACATATAATTATATATGATATCTTATATCTGATGTGCCATAGACTTTTTTATGGTTAAAAGATAAATAACACAAACTGTTTATTTACCATTTGAGCCATTTGAAGTGTGCATTCAGTACCGTGGATCGCCACGTACAGGAGAATGTGGGAACATGTCGTGGACAGTGCACCTGACACTCAGTGTGCAGCCGTCACCGTCACCACTGTCTGTCTCTAGACTCAGCATCCCAGACAGAAACTCTGTACCTGTGATATTACATACATTATTTATTATCTTCAATAGTCCCTTATTAATTTTTTTTCCTAAGGCACCTTTTACCAAGGGTCCACCCGTTTGAGAGTTTCTCAGCCTTGACATTGTAGGATCCAAAGACCATCAGATCCAGTAATGCCCCCTCCCCAGTTCCCCAGTTGTGACAACACAAAATATCTCCGGACATCACCCACTGCTGCCTGCGGTTGAATTGCCTCTGAGTTGGAACCCCTGGTTTAAGAGTTTGAAGCTAGTTGGAAAACCAGGCATCCCATTTTGGGGAGCAAATCAATCATTGAAACACTGTAAGGCTGGCTGAGTACAGATTACAGTGGCTCCTGCCTGTACTTCCAGCTACTCAGGAGGCTGAGGTGGGAGGATCGCTTGAGCCCAGGAAATCAAGGCTGCAGTGAGCCATGATCCCGCTGCTGCTCTCCATCCTGGATGACAGAGCAAGACCCTGTCTCTAAAAACAAACAAAACAAAACAAAACACTATAAGGCCTTTTCCATCACCAAGAAGGGTCCCCTTCTCACTGTTGGATCCTCTTGCCATCTGCCCCTTTGTATTATACAAGACTTTCTCCTGTGTTAGTTGAAGTGTTTGGCCTTGAGTTAATCCCAGACTGAGACTGGGTTGATGCAGCCATTTGAATTTGGGCACATATTCTACTCTTCCAATACAAGTATAGGCCCTGTGTGTGGGAGCCCCAATCCCATCCACAGCGATGCACCTGTTGCTCCAGGTTGGAGACGGCCCTTCAGGTGTCCTCAGGATCGGGGGATGGACCTCCGTCTCACAAGGCAGAGCCGTCCTAGGGAACCCCTGGCTGCAGCACCGAAGCCCAGTGTCCGGTCTGCCTCTTTCAGGGGAGAGAGGCAGTGACTCCCCTCCCTTGGGCTGGGGTGCTGGGGGACGGCCAGCCACGCATGTTCTCTGTTAAAGCCCAGCTGGTTTGGAAAGAAAAGAACCTGTTCTTGGTTCCTTCTTGGGTAGCAGAAAATTAGTCTTGGATTAACACAAAAGCAGCTTCTAGAGCTGCCTGATACGGAGGTTGGTCTTGCAGATGTTCCTGCCAGTGCGTCCACTCTGATTGTCAAGGGAGGTTGGGTCAAGGGAGGAGACGTGGATGTGGCTTGTTGGATGTGGAGTTTTGTCAGGATCCTGGGGAAACAGGAAGGCTGTGTGGATGCACGGAGGCCCCATGGAGGCCCTGGGTCACAGGTGGCTAACTCTGCGGCCTGGGAAAGCTGGGCAGCCCTAGGCCTCGGTTTCCTCATCTCTATCGTGGGGACAGGCAGGGCTGTCCAGGATTCCAAGCTGAGCTGTGGAGAGCCCTCCGGTGCAGGGCTTTGCCACCTGCTGCTCGCTGGGCAGTAGAGTGGTAGAACCTGGACTTGAGTCCATGGAGGAGAAGGGAGGAAAACGAGTAGGAAGTGCCAGAGAGCTGTGTCGTTGAAAGTGTTTGCTTTCAGTTTGGGCTTTACTCGAATGCCAAAGCCCCTCACTGAAGGCGGGCTTGAGCTGGCTTTCCTGTAGCCGATGCTGGCTGTGATGAAACCTTGCCTACTGCCCTTTTGCTGTTTGCAGCTCATCCCTCACTAACACCTTTGTGCAGGGGGGTTTGGACCGACCTCTGCTCAGAACTGTTTTGGGCACATCTTGGCCTTCCTGGTCTCCAGTTGGAGGTAAGTAGAGCAGGGAAGAGGGCTGGATATGGGACCTGATGGGCCGGGTGTGCTCATGGCTCCCTTGTGGCACTGCCATCAGGCCTCCGTGTCCAGCCTGGGCACCTCCTGGCCAGTGAGGCCTCAGGACCCCAGTGCCTCCCCAGGGTGTGGCCTAGCCATGGGGAACAGGCTCGGTTCATGTTTGCTGAGTCTGCAATCAAACCAAGGCCAGGCTGCACGCCTGTGTGGGTGGAGCATCTCATCTGGATCAGAAAACAAAGGGATAAAGCCAAAGTGAGGTCAGAGGGCAGCGCTGTGATGCCAGGCAGGACCTCTAGGTCAACATGATGGCTGACTGCTGGCCTGAAGTGCCCTCTGTCCTCAGATGCGGCAGTGGAGGCAGAACTTGTAGTTATGTGGAGGGGCTGCTGCCTGAGTGGCGTATCACCTGTTGGTCAGAAGCTGGGGCCCCAGCGTGTGCAGCTATTCCCAGCGGTGGAAACAGCTTCCATCAGTGGCCTGTGTTCTTCGCCCTGTCTTAATGGAGTCGTGCTTCTGGGGGCCCCGGGTATCAGAGCCATTTGACGTAACCACCGAGGCACTTGGAAGAGCATGTGTGCTGGGTTACCTCTTTGTCAGATAAAACCCTGGCCTTTTGTACTCCCTAATTTAGCTTTTGTCGCACAGCGGAGCTCCTCCTACATGCAGTAATCTCCCCAGAAAATGAGGCTGTTGATACTTCAAAAATAGAGTTGCTTAAGAGAATCATTATGCTTAGCGCCCTTGTGTGCACTCACATTTTGCCTTTTAGAAATCAAACGCTGAGTGCCCCTTATCTAATGTTTTGATGCATAGCATTTTTAGTAAAATGGAGTTGAGTGTAGTTTTCTCTATGGCAGCAGGGAAATGCGTTAAAGCAGAGTATTACCGAAGCTTCTTTCAGCCTTGGTGTGAGCTCTTCTGACCCCCTGTCCAGTGTCACCACACCACTCAATAGCCACCATCTTGGCTGAGCTGCCTCGTTGGGGGTGATTACTCCCGGGGAGGACTCTGCTGACCAGGGGGTGCCACACCCCTTCTCTGGGCACTCTTGCATTCTGGAGTCTGACACTCCGAGTTCAGATCCTGGTTCTGCCACCCATAGTATTAGCCTCTGTACCCCATGGCAACTTACTGAGCCTCTCTCTGCCTCAGTGAAATGTTAAATCTGTAAAACGGGGATAATAGGCCGGGCGCGGTGGCTCACACCTGTAATCCCAGCACTTTGGAAGGTAGAGGCGGGTGGATCATGAGGTCAGGAGATCGAGACCATACTGGCTAACATGGTGAAAACCCGTCTCTACTAAAAATATAAAAAATTGGCCAGGCGTGGTGGTGGGTGCCTGTGGTCCCAGCTACTTGAGAGACTGAGGCAGGAGAATGGCGTGAACCCGGGAGGCAGAGCTTGCAGTGAGCTGAGATTGCGCCACTGCACTCCAGCCTGGGTGACAGAGCGAGATGTGGAGAAATTGGAACCCTTGTGCCCTGCTGGTGGGAATGTAGATGGCGCAGCCACTGTGGAAACAGTGTGGTGGTTCCTCAAATAATTAAACATAGGCTTACCATTGGATCCTGCAATCCCATGTGTGGGCATATGCCCAAAATAATTGAAAGCAGGGTGTGGAAGAGATACTCGCACACCCATATTCATAGCAGCATTATTCACAGCAGCCAGAAGATGGGAGCAACCCCAGGGTCCAGCCACAGATAAACAGATTCACAAACTGTGGTCTGTGCACACAGTGGAATATGGTTCAGCCTTAAAAACGAAGGACATTCTGACACATGCTACAGTGTGGATGAATCTCGAGGGCAGGTGCCAGATGACATGAACTGCTCACAAAAGGGCAGATCCATACAATCTCCTTATAAGGAGGGTCCTGGAGTAGTCACATTTGTAGAGACAGAAAGTAGAAGGATAGATGCCAGGGACTAAGGGGAGGGGGATTGGCGAGTTCGTGTTTAAAGGGGACAGAGTTTCAATTTGGGAGGATGAAAAAGTCCTGGAGATGGATGGTGGTGATGGCTGCACAGAACTATGAATGTACTTAATCCACTGAACGGTACACTTGAAAATGAGTAAGATGATAAATTTTGTGTTGTGTGTAGTTTACCACAATAAAAAATTGGGGAAAACTAGTATGTGGTGCATGGTGAGCACTGGGCTCTGGATTTGCTCTCCTGCTGCTGCTGCTGTTGTACTTTTTAAGCTTTGAGCTACATGAGGTCAGAAACTCATTTCTTTGGCTTTGTAGTCTCAGCACTCAGCACCCAGGAGGTACCTTTGTGGAACCTCCTGCCTGGCCTCTAATTCTGGCATGGGTCTGTGCTTGTCAATCCCTAGCTGGCTAGGAATGCCTTGGCTTGGTCCCTCCTGTCAGGAGTCTTCTTTTGCACATTCACTGTCTCATCAGAATATTGTTGAATGGAACAGAGTCTCATACCCCAGGCAGCGGGCAGTGACCTCTGCATGGTGCAGTCCTTGTCAGGACCTTTGTCCTCCTTGGCCAGGCTCCAGCTCTGAGCTGCCATATTTCAGTCTTTCAGATGCCAATGTGTAAACACTGTGGTTTCCTTCTGGGTCCTCTTCTCAAGGTTTTCCTCTGCATCTTGCTGGTCGGGAATTACAGCAACACTTAAAATATTCCCGGGTGTGGCCGGGCGCGGTGGCTCAAGCCTGTAATCCCAGCACTTTGGGAGGCTGAGATGGGTGGATCACGAGGTCAGGAGATCGAGACCATCCTGGCTAACATGGTGAAACCCTGTCTCTACTAAAAAATACAAAAATCTAGCCGGGCAAGGTGGCGGGCGCCTGTAGTCCCAGCTACTCAGGAGGCTGAGGCAGGAGAATGGCATAAACCCGGGAGGCGGAGCTTGCAGTGAGCTGAGATCTGGCCACTGTACTCCAGCCTGGGCGACAGAGGGAGACTCCGTCTCAAAAAATAAAATAAAATAAAATAAAATAAAATAAAATATTCCCAGGTGTGAAGGTTCTTTCAGCAAACACTGTTCATTCATTTATTCAGTAAATGTTTATTGAGCTTCTACTCCATGAACCAGAGCTGTTGCAGTTGCTGAGCAGTTATCACAGTGCACAAAACAAGGAAATTCCTGTCTTCAGGGTTCCAATTTCAGTGAGGAAAACCAGACAATAATGGTGGTAAATAGAGGTTATATGTAGTGTGTTCGATTGGAAATGTGCTTAGGAGAAAGATCAAGCTGGGGTGGGTGGGTGGTGTTAGTGTGTTAGATGGAGTGGAAGCAGAGGCCTAAAGGAAGTGGGCGAGTGAGCTGTGTACACATCTGGGAAGAGCCAGCCCGGCCCAGGGCTCAGCCAGTGCAAAGGCCCGGAGGCCTGCAGGTACCTGGCTTGTTGGGGGAGTGGCAAGGAGGCTAGTGTGGCTGAGGGGGAGCCGGGGGAGGGTAAGAAGAGGTGAGGACTGAGAGGTCAAGGGAGCAGTAGTTCACACAGGGCCCTGGAGGATTCTGCCTTTCCCCCCGGCAGGGAGCCTCTTCTGGACAGAGGAGGAGTGATGGGGACCTGGAGTCCTGGATGCTGCGTGGGGCAGGGACTCAGGCATGTGGGTGCAGGGAGGGAGCCCAGAGAGGCCACTGCAATGATCCAGGCAAGTGATGACAGTGGCGGGACCAGAGGGGTGGCAGCAGAGGTAGGGGGAAGGGCTGGGTTCTAGACGTCCCTTGAAAGTGGGGCTGGCCAGGCACAGTGGCTCATACCTGTAATCCCAGCACTTTGGGAGGCCGAGGCGAGTGGATCACCTGAGGTCAGGAGTTTGAGATCAGCCTGGCCAACATGTCGAAGCCCTGTCTCTACTAAAAAAATAAAAATAAAAAAAATTAGCCGGGTGAGGTGGCGGGCACCTGTAATCCCAGCTACTTGGAGGCTGAGGCAGGAGAATCATTTGAACCCGGGGGTGGAGGGTGGTGTTGGGGGGAGGTTGAAGTGAGCCGAGATCGAGCCACTGCACTCCAGCCTGGGTGGCAGACTGAGACTCTGTCTCAAAAAAAAAAAAAAAGAAAGTGGGGCTAATAGCACTCACTGACAATTGCCCATTAGACATCACCATGACACTGCTGTTCCCGTGGCTGTCGCACCAGGTCCCTGCGTTTGTCCTAGCCTCTGTCATCCCACACAAGGTCGGTGCTTCCTGTGTGTGCCACCGAGCCTCAGCTATCTCACTCTCTTGGTTCCCACTGCTCCTGGAGGTTCCCCTGCATGGCTGGTTCAAACCCAGTTGGCCTTCTTTGAGTCTGCAGAGCTTTCACTGTTTGTTGTGTCCCCTGAAAGCCTGTGACAAGCCCTAGAAAGGCTAAGAAGGAGATGTCATACCTGTGTCCTGCTGACGGCAACGTGGTGCCGTGCTGTGAAACAGTCACCATGGCAGCCACAAAAATGAGATGGCTCCACATCAAAGGCAAAATCTTAGAACCTCAGCTGCACAGGCAGCAATGGAGCTGATGGGCGCTCACCTCACAGGTGGGGAAACTGAGCTCAGGGAGGCTAACCGCCAGCCCTTGGGCATCTGCATGGTTAGTGGCAAAGTTGCCATGGAAACCCGTGGGGGTCTTCACATGGCCGAGTTCCTGGAAGCAGTCCTGCCCCAAGAGGATGACGGCTGCAGCAGCTGCTCTGTTGGCATCCTCCTCCTCTGTGCTTCCTCAGAGTCCGCTCCGGTGCTCGTGCCCATCCATCTCACCTTACACTCCCCTTGACCCAGGCTCCCCAACCTTGTTTTTCAGAAAAGGAGACCAAGACCCAGAGAGATGGAGTGGTTTGCCTAGGATCACACAGCAAGAGCTGGGATTCGAACCCAAGGCTGGTAGACTCCATCACAGTTCCGTACTGGTTCCTAATGCAACTGAAGTAAGGGAACATAAGCCAGTGAGCATGACTGAGGGATAGAAATAGAATAAACTGGCCGGGCGTGGTGGCTCAAGCCTGTAATCCCAGCACTTTGGGAGGCCGAGACGGGCGGCTCACGAGGTCAGGAGATCGAGACCATCCTGGCTAATACAGTGAAACCCCATCTCTACTAAAATTACAAAAAACTAGCCGGGCGAGGTGGCGGGCGCCTGTAGTCCCAGTCCCAGCTACTCGGGAGGCTGAGGCAGGAGAATGGCGTAAACCTGGGAGGTGGAGCTTGCAGTGAGCTGAGATCTGGCCACTGCACTCCAGCCTGGGCGACAGAGCGAGACTCCGTCTCAAAAAAAAAAAAAAAAAAAAAAAAAAAGAAATAGAATAAACTCTCTTCAGTGAAAGCATTTGAAGCCGTGAGACATACCCCCAAAGAAAGTTTCCTTCTTTTCTATAACTGTGCATCAAAGTCCCACCCTTTGAGAGGTAGAGTTGAGACCCAACAAGGAATTCGAGTGATGAGAGACAGACTCTGCCCACAGTGTGAGAGTCAGGAGGTGGAGCCTCTCATAAGAGGGGAAATGGGTCAGGAGCATGGACTGGGACGAGCATGTCTGGGTCCAACCCAGCTCTACACTGACTAATTCTGTGACATCAGGCAAGTGACTTAACCTGTCTGTGCAGCTGTGTGACCTCAGGCAAGTTACTCAATCTCTCTGTGCAGCTGTGTGACCTCTGGCAGGTGACTTAACCTGTCTGTGCAGCTGTGTGACCTCTGGCAGGTGACTTAGCCTCTCTCTGCAGCTGTGTAACCTCAAGCAAGTTACTCAACCTCTCTGTACTCCAGTTTCCTCATCTATAACATGGATGTAATAAAGATAGCCTGGTCTGTACGACGTGCTTAGTAAGTGTCAGCCACACCAGGCGCTATCCCAAAATTTGTACTTACAGCACTTTATTTAACCTTAACATGACTTGGAAGGGGGTTACTTTTATTCTGAGAGTCACAAAGGTTGCTGAGGGAGCAGAACTGCATGAGTGGTTTGGAGCTGCCAGGAATGGCCTCCTGGAGAAGGGGATGGTACGGACAGGCCTTGGAGTAGGGAGAGGACCAGAGCCAAGGAAGAGGTTTCCATTCCACGTTCTCCCAGGGGAGACTGGGTGTAGGTTTTGAGGGTGAGCCCGACTGGAAACCAGAGGGACTCTAGTCTTCCCAGGACCTGGGCACAGGTGGGAGTCAGCTGGAAGGTGGGAGGTGGGGGGGATGAGGCCAGGAGGGCCAGAGCTCAGGGAGCCTCAAGCACCAGCTGAGAGATTCCTTCTTTGTTGAGAGGCAGTGGTGTAGCCAGAACTGTCTGTAAGGAAGATAAAAGGGAAAACCCGGCTTCCTCCTGAACCAACGCAGACGCTGGATTTCCAGCGGACTTGGGGACACAATGGGGGTCTGATCACTTGGAAAGAGCCCAGGTTTCCAAGCCCAGAGCCCGCCCTTCCTACAGTCTGGAGTTCTCAAAACCCAGTTTTGCAGCTTTCTAAGGGTGAACAGACGGGGATGCCCCCGAACCTAGTGACTCCAAGGGAACCATAAGAATCTGTAGGGGACATTTTGACATCCAAACCTACACTCCCACGAGCTTGGACTTGACCGCAGGCACAAGGCAGGAGGGGATTGTGAACAGTGGTCCACGGTCCTGGACAAAGAGCCCACTGGAACCCCAGGAAGACAGGACCAGTAAGCGCATCTCCTTCGGCCGCGGAGGCCGGGTTTCCACAGCGTGTCTGTGGGAAGATGGTGTACGTGCAGTGGGAAACAGTGCCTGCAATGCCTGTGTGCCTTGGGAGGTGGCTAGGGGGTGTCAACAGCCCAGAGGAAGTCCCCGGCCCTCCCTCCAGATCCAGATCCAGATCCAGATGGAGACCACGAAACTCACTTATCAAATTTGCACTTGACTCGGAAGTGAGAAGGTGGCTGATGCGATGGCATCGAGACTGTAAGTGATTCTGATGCCCCTAACTGCAGGGCGAAGGCTCATGGAGTGAAAATTATGAGAGATAAATATCTGCTTCAGCTTGAGGCTGAAGGAAAGAAGGAGAGAGCCAAGTCCCAGCTGATGGCGTGGAGCCTGAGCATAGTGAGCTCTTTATCAGCCGAGGCAGGGTCAGGCCTTGTCCCGAGGAGGGTGACAAGGGAGGTGAGGCCACAGCAGCCGCAGCATTCATCCAGGGGCTGCAGTGCATACCCCTGGCTGTCCCCGACAGGGCAGAGCCTGGGGACAATGGAGGAAGTGACAGCCGGACAGACTTTCAGATTGTCATGTTATAAGATGGGAACAGAATGGCAGCAGAGAAATCCCAGCACGTCCTGGGGGTGTCTGGGAGGGGTGAGGACCTGCCCAAAGCAGGCACATCTATTAGGTAACTTCTAGGAGATGATGGAGGTGAAGGCGGTTATGGATGAGTTAGCAACCGTCCCCTCCAGACCTCACCAGCAGGTTCTAGGCAAGTCTGGTATCAGACCAGCTTCCACTTCCCGTAGAGACAGCTGCTGGCAAGTGGCACCCACAGCGGGACAGCTGGACAGTGGTCCCACAAGCTGAAAGGTGTCATTTTGGGTATTTGCAATCTCCTTTCAAGAAAGGCCCACCCTAGGTAATCAGGCCAGCGTTCCAGGGGCAGGATTTGCTGGTCAGCTCTGGGAATCGGGAGAGCAAGAAGCCTCCCCATTCACTCGTGGTGGGAGTCGGGTCTAGGTGGGGCCCCAGCTGTGTCCCTCACATCGGGATGGGTGGCAGGGCTCATAGCTCACTGTTCATGTCTGGTCCGTTCAGGGAGGGAGGTATCTGCAGTATTCTGCAGGGATGGGACATAGCCCCCGACCAGAGAACCCATTCCTGCATCAGCCATGCTGATGAACAAGCTGCGTACCGTTAGCAAAGCCTCTGAACTTGACGGGAGATCCACAGAGCTGGGGCACAGGTAGATCAGACGCTGGAGCACAGGTGTCTCCCGCCTGCTACCACAGTCTTTCCATATTTGTATTTCATAGCTGTATTTCCTTTGCACTACTGTGGGGTTTTTTGCTTTTTTCTTTGTGGCAAAATACACATCATATAAAATTTACCGTTTTCGCCACTTTTCATTGTCACTCCAGTGAGATTAGGTCCACTCACACTGATGTGCCACCGTCCCACCATCCATCTCCAGAACATTTTCCTCTTCCCAGACCGAGCCTCTGTCCCCATGAAGCTCTGTCTCCTGCCCCAGCCTCTGGCACCCCTGACTCCACTTCCTATCCCTATGGCTTTGGCTACTCCAAGTGCATCAGGTCAATGGAGTCCTGTTGTTCTCGGCCTTTGGTGATGGGCTTGTTATTTACTCTGCAGCACACCCTGAAGGTTCACCCATGTGGCAGCGCGGCCCAGAACCTCTTTCCTTTGTAAGGCTCATAGTCCCTTGCATGGATAGGCCACATTTTGTTTGTACATTCATCCATTGATAGATTCTTGGATGTACTACTATTTAGTTAATATTTCCCCACACATAGTTTTTGAAAGAGGAAACACCTATTTTAAAGTAATCATCACATCACCATTTCAAGTGGAAATCCTGTGTCCCTTGCCATGATGGGACAGTCCTAGCCTTCAACTTCAGCTGGAAGTTCAGGTCCATGATAATAGAGGTGTCTTGGTTTGGGTTCCCCAGCTGTATGCCACAAAGGGTGTATTGAGTGAAAAACAAATCCCAGTGTCTTCATCTAGCAGGAAGGGCCATGGAGTGTAGTAGGGTGATTGTGAAACGGCTTCACTTTCCCACCCTGCCTGCCTCCACAATCTTTTTTTTTGTTTTTGTTTTTGTTTTGAAACAGGGTCTGGCTCCGTTGCCAAGGCTGGAGTGCAGTGGCACGACCTCTGCTCACTGCAACCTCTGCCTCCCGGGTTCAAATAATTCTCATGCCTCAGCCTCCCCAGTAGCTGGCACTACAGGTGTGTGCCATCACACCCAGCAATTTTTTTATATTTTAGTAGAGATGGGGTTTCGCTATGTTGGCAAGGCTGGTCTTGAACTCCGGACCTCAAGTGATCCGCCCACCTTGGCCTTCCAAAGGGCTGGGATTACAGGCGTGAGCCACTGCGCCTGTCTTTGTGTCCACATTCTTGGCATGTGACTGTTCAGCGTCTCCCATCCAGAGCTGGAGCCCTTGTTTTCCACTCCTTGAATCCAGACTGGCCGAGCAGCTCGCTTTGGCCAAGATAATGTGGCAGAAGTAGTGCTCTGCATGTTCTGAGCTGCGACTACTGGAAGTTCTGCTGTCTTCCTTAGAGCCCTAACACTGCATTGGTGAGCCTGGGTGTGGCTGCTGGAGGATGAGACACCACGTGGAAGACAGCCACATCTTCTTACCGTGGCTTCACTAGTCCAGCCAGCATGCTGCTGAACTGCCAGCAGCCCACAGACACATGAGCGAGCCCAGACTAGATCAGCCATGCCCAGCTCAATTAGAAGCATCCCTGGCCCACCTGTAGACTCATGAAAGATAATACATGGTGGTGGTTTTAAGCATCAAGTTTTGGGTCAGTTTGTTTTTAGCATCACAGTGGCACTAGCTAGCAGACACACAGTGCTTCTCAAGACTGTGGACTCCATTGCATGCCTCCATTGAGGTTCTTAGTAGTCCTCAGAGGCATGGGAAGCTGCGATTGTGGGGTGGCCGAGTGTCGCATGACCCCCCTTCCTGAGCAGTTGGCTGGTGCCACAGTGCCTGTCATTGTGCTGTGTTGTTTGAGAGTTACAGGCTTTTTTTGGTGTCTGCTTGGTGGTCAATGGCTGGCAGGTCTAGAGAAGATGGAAGTGTTCCTCCAAAGTCTTCTGCCTACTCCTTGACAGTCCTGCCCCTGCTGAAAGGATTCCTTCGCCACGGACTTATTGCATGCTCCAGCGGCTGAGGCTGGGAGCGGGGATCAGTATGGAGTGTCTGGGCTGGTTGTTCACAACTGCAGTCAGAGGACTGAATCAGACATTTGTTGAAAGCAATAGACTCATCCACTCTCTGGGGTTACATTATTTGGAGCTCAGTGGACCTTCCCATTAATCCACTCAGCAGACATTTATTTAGCACCACTGTTTGCAGACCCAGGGTCCTACGTGTGAATGACAGATGAATTACATATACTAACAATCACTAGGATATTGGTGTGTAATTGTTGCAATTTCAGCTGTTTCTGCACTTTTATAGAGGAGCGATTTCTAAGTGTTAAAAAATAGACATGGTAGTATTAAATTATCAGTTACTAAGGAGGCTGAGGCAGGAGAATCGCTTGAACCCAGGAGGCAGAGGTTGTAGTCAGACGAGATCGTGCCACTGCACTCCAGCCTGGGGAACAGAGCAAGACTCTGTCTTAAAAAAAAAATATATATATATATATATATATATACACACACACACACACACACACACACACATATATATATATCAGTTGCTTTTCATTACCAGCTTTTTTTTTTTATCAGCTGCTTTTAAAAGAAAGGAACAACATGCATTGGAGTCAGATAGTGCAGAAGTCAGATAGGCTGGAGGTTGATCTTCAGCTCTGCTCACAAAGTGAGGCCACCCCTCTGCCTGGAACGGTGGCCTGACACAGAGCAGGCGCTCCACAAATGTGTGTCGAGCAAACAAAAGGGCGTCATATCCTGTTTGAGCTTCCGAACTGCTTTTGTGGCCATCTGTGGGCGGACACCATTGTCTTCACTTTGCAGAGGAGGGACCCTGACCCTGAGGGCTGATGAGGCTGCCAGAGGTTGCACAGCGAAGATGTAGTAACAGAATAGCAGGAACCCAGTGCTCTCCACCGCTTCCCACTCTGCCATATGCCCCCCAGAAATACAGCCCCAGAGAACAACTGTACATGCAGATGCTTCTGCACGGGAGACCAGAGAGGCGTGCGCAGGCCCACGTCCCCTTCCAGTGAAGAGGAAGCACATTGGCTCCTGCTGGTCAGATCTGTTACTAGAACTTCTGCTGGGTCTGGAGGGGAATGAGGCTGTCTCCCGGCCCAGCGCATCCACTTGACCTCAGCTTCTACTGCGGTGTAGAGGCTTCTGCGAGAGACAGAGACGGGATGGGCGCCAGGCCAGCAGCACCTCCTTGTAGCATCTGGAGCAGGGACCACCCCTGGAAGAAGCTGCTGTTGTTGTTCCAGAAGGGTCTGTCTGCAGTGTACTCTCAAAGAGGCTCTTAGCTGGCCCTGGCAAAGGCAGCTTGTGGCCCTGGGGCCTCCGCAGGGCTCCTGACTTCCAGACAGCCCTTCGTCCGGGGGTCGGCTGGCATGATAGCTCTCGGTGGACACACAGGGTCTTGTTCACAGACAGACGATCCTCTCCCCTCCCTCAAAGCTTGGACACCACAGGGGATCAGAAGCCCCTGCCCAAGGGTGTGCAGGAGGATGGCAGGGCTGTGGGCCTGGCCAAGCACGGTGTAAATTCAGGTTAGAACACATTTGTGAGCATCTCTGTGTGTGAAGGGACTTTACCTGGATTTACTCTTGTTCTCCTCACAGCCATGAGACTGGCTCCTAACTTGTGTTTAGGACAGTTTTGAAGCCTAACTTGCCCAGAAGGAGTCAGCCTTGGAGGTTGGCGGAACCCTCTCAAATTCTCCAATCACCCCCTTCGCTACTGGAATTTAAAGAATTTCCCGTAGGGGCCCCCACATGTGCAGAAACACAAGCCCTTCCTCCGCCTCCCTCCCTCTCCTCTCTTTTCCTCGCCCTCCCTCTCTCTCCTCTTCCCTCCCTCTCTCCCTTTGCTCCAACACTGGGATGTTAACACCTGGCATCTGCATCAGATGAAACTCCAACCAGTCCCGGTGACATGAAGCCTGAAGGGGCTTCGCAAAGGAAAAGGCTTCATTTTCAGGTGAGCCACTTTATTGAACAGAACATCCTCCCATAAGCACGAGTACCAATCCCAGGAGTGCAGCCCCAGATGCCAGTCACCAGGCCCATGTCGCCCACCCAGGGCAAGGAGCAGAGCAGGACCAGCCCCGCCTCCCCCTGAGGAAGACACCGTGCAGTGGACGGACACAGAGGCTTTAGCCACAGCCGGGATGCGCGGCGAGTGGCAGGCCTGCATGGGTGCCGCTAATGGAGCCAGCTGTGGCCCTGCTGGCCATGTCACTCTGCACAAGTGACTTCAGCTCTCTGAGCCTGGGGGTATTCCCCATATGCCCACCTTGCTCTCAGGGGTCCTGTGAGGTCAAGTGTAGCACAGAGCCAGAAGCACTCGGGAAAATTCTGTGTCAGAAGGGTCACCGCACCTCATGTGGGTCACCTTTGCAGTGACAGCTGTCACTTGTATTCTGTAGGCCAGGACTCCAGAAAGTCTGAGCAGCTCACCCACATCACAGCCGCGGAGACCTGGAGCCCAGCTCAAACCCAGTACTTCCTGACTTCTTTTTTTTTTTTTTTTTTTTTTGAGACGGAGTCTCGCTCTGTCGCCCAGGTGCAGTGGCATGATCTCAGCTCACTGCAAGCTCCGCCTCCGGGTTCACGCCATTCTCCTGCCTCAGCCTCCCAAGTAGCTGGGACTACAGGTGCCCGCCACCATGCCCGGCTAATTTTTTGTATTTTTAGTAGAGATGAAGTTTCACCGTGTTAGCCAGGATGGTCTCGATCTCCTGACCTCGTGATCTGCCTGCCTCCGTCTCCCAAAGTGCTGGGATTACAGGCGTGAGCCACTGTGCCCAGCTACTTCTTGACTTCTTTACTTCCTCGAGTATTTCTTGGTTGCCCATGTGCCCAGCCCCCCACCAGGCCTGGGGCTCTCACAGTGAAGGTGGCACGGTCCCTGCTGTCACCTAGGAGCTGTCCCTTTGCCCTGTGTGGGTGGTTTTATAAAAAGACAAATATATATGCACACATACCCACATCCATGTATGTATATACATTGTGGTGAAGCACATGTCATATAAACTGGTCGCCTTAGCCATTTCTAGGTGTCCTTGGCATTAATCACATTCCCTCAGTGGTGCCACCATCTCCGCCATCTGCCTCCTGATCTTCATCTTCCGTTCCTTCTATAAAAGTGTATTTCACAGCTGCTTCCCACAGCCTCAGAGGCTCTGGGAGGTTAGTGCGTGAGAGAGAGAGGGGTCCAGGGGCCAGTGGGTCCCTCTCCCGGGGCTGTCCCCCTCTTGGATGAGCCCAGCTGGCAAGGACCTGTCAGCCCCATTTCTGAAACACAGAAACCCAGGAACTGGGCTAGAATGCGCTGGGGTCGGTCTGTCCTGAACCCAGCAGATGCATCCTCATTTGTCATGAACAGTGGGGACATTCGGGACTCATCCTGACACCTCTCCTATTCGGAAGATGAAGACAAACCACCGAGCACTCATTGGCCTGGAAACCAGCCCCCGAGGGAGAGGCTGTGACTTCAAGGACTGGGCAAGGTGGCTCTGGGTGAAGCATCTAAGCCGCAGCTGCCAGCATCCTGGTTAAAGGACACACCTGCTCCCAGGCGTAGAAAATGGAGAAGGAAAATTGCTCCAGGGCAGCCTGTGGTCTGGTGGACAGAGCCCAGCTCAGGCAGAACAGCAGGGGATTTCCAGGTCGGCTTCGAAAGCCTCCAACTTGACACATTTTGCTAAAAGCTGCTTTCGCCTGCTTGTGTCTGGCCTCTTTGCGTAACGAGGTCCTGGAATTCAGCATTTTCCAAACTCAGATGTTTCTAGGGTCATGAACCAAAATATTTCATCATCAGTTTAGTCGTGGGAATTCTGTGTTTCTTTACTGCGGGACTTCTCAGAGCCTGTAGTGGGCCCGTAGACATGAGGCATTGACAAGGTGAAATTGGACTGTGCAGCACATACTGGTGTCCTCAGACCATCAAGTGCCTGGTTTGAAGACATGATCACACGGCGGACCCACTTGTGCACTGCCAAACAGAAATGAGGAAATGCTGCTGAAGTAAATCACTTAGGAGAAGGAGGAAGACTTCTGTTTTTTCCCAAGAACTACGTTAGCAAATGACTTTAGTCCAGTGTGGAGGGTGCCCCTTGGATCTGGTACTCCAAATCAATGAACGTGAAGTCCACCCATATCCAAAGTGTGTCGGATTTATCATCTCCTCTGCCTGCCTCAACTCTGCCCGTTGGTACCTGTATCCTCCCGGGTCGTTCATGGGGCCCAAACTTCGTTCAGTTCAGCTGTGAGCATTTCTTGAGTGCTGGGTACTGGTGTCCTGACGGGGAGTTAGAGCTTACAGAGTGACCAATCTGCTCTCAGGATGTTCTGTGGGAGGGGGATTGTGAGGGTGGCACTGAGGGGCATGCATTTTAGCTTGAATTTACTGCAGCCCATGAGATCCTCTACCGACTGGCACCCACCCCTCGCCAGGCTCCCCTGCCATTCGTCACAGCCTCTGCCACACCGCTGGTGGCTCCCTTGCTGTCGGGTTCCTCCAAGCCTCTGAGTGTTGGCTCGGTCTGTTCCCCTGCGCTCCACCTAGCCCTGGGGAGCCTCAAATAATGGCTCAGGATTTTAATTTTAATTAATTATTTATTTATTAGAGATAGGGTCTCACTCCGTCACCCAGGCTGGAGTGCAGTGGTGTCATAGCTCACTGCAGCCTCAAGATCCTCCTCGGTCTCCTGAGTACGTGGGACTATAGGCACATACCACCTCACCTGGCTAATTTTTTGTAGAGATGGGGTCCTGCTACGTTGCCCAGGCTGGTCTCAAACTCCTGGTCTCAAGTGATCCTCCCGCCTCAGCTTCCCAAAGTGCTAGGATTATAGGCGTGAGCAAACATACCCGGCCAAGGTTTGTTTTTTTTAACTAAAAATTTGTAGATGTTGAATTGTTACAAAATATGCATAACAAAAATTTACCCTTTTAACCAGTTTTCCAGTGTGCAACAAAGTGGCATTAGCACACTTACCCTGTTCTGCAGCCATCACCACCATCCGTCTCAGAACTCCTTCCTCCTCCTACACTGAACCCTGTCCCCACTCAACACTAACTCCTCACTCTCCACCCGCAGCCCCTCGGGGCCCCCATCCCACTCTGGTCTCTAAGCATCTGGTTGCGCCGGGGCCTCTTCGCAATGTCGTCCTGCAGGCTTCGTCCTTCTGTGTCCAGCTTATTCCCTCAGTATTGAGTCCTCAGCGTTCACCCGTGTGGTACCACATGTCCAGTGGTTCAGTTTTGCCTGTGGGCACACGGCTGGGAACCCCTGTGGATGGGCTCCAAGGGTTTGTCCTCAGTAAGTGGGGTGCTGCTTGGGGGGCCTCCCCCATGGACCATCTAGGTTCTTTGCTGCGTCCCGAGGGGTGGGCAGCTTTGGTGAACGCCGTCCCAAGTTGCTGAGAGTAAGAGCAGATACCTTGGCTCTCCCAGGTCCTCACGGCCAGGAGGACCGAGAACACGAGGATCTTTCTGTCTCCTGTGTCCGTGGCAATGACGTCTGGATGGAAAAGGGTGTGAAGCAGGCCCGAGACAGTGAGGACCGTGCCCAGCAGTGTGCCAAATCCATGGGTTCCTGTCCCGCCTGCCTCTTCCAGATCTCAGCCAGGCCAGGAGGCAGGGGCTCAAAGGGGCAGCCCTCAAAGCCCCCAGTTCATTCCACACTGTGTGCCTGTGCTGTGGTGGCCGTTGCCTGTGGGGTGGGCCCACTGGACTGGGACTGAGCCGCTGTCCGCCTGCATAAACCGGAACCCTCACATCCTGGGCAGCCAGCTTCCAATTTTAATTTAGAGAAACCAAAGGAAATTCGTAACTTGCTCTAACTCTGCTCCTTTGAGAGACTCATTGTGCTGTCCTCCACCCCAGCAGGGGAGATTCACAGGGAGCAGGGGGCATCCTCAGGGAACCCTGTGTCCTCCAGTGGAGACAGGAATGAGGAAAGGCTGGTGGGTGTATCGAGTCCCCAGCATGGGCTCCTTGAAACACAACCCCCCTCCTCTCGGAGAACTGGAGATGACAGTGTTGGCCTCTTTATGCCCAGCTCCTTAGGAGAAGCATGTGGGGCCACTCGGAGGGAGGCCTGTCCTTAATGGCCAGAGCCCTCCCGGGGGCTGTGGGCCCTGGCCTGGGGGCTGCTGCACACCCAGGAGGTGGTGTGTGGCTTGGACTGGACTCAGAGTGGGGGCCATCCTCAAAGACATGGGGAAACTGAGGCAGGAGCTCACTGTTTCTAGGAGAGCATGGCACAGCAGGGAGCAGAGGATGGCCCAGCGCCCAGGATGCTGCCCCCTCCTCGCTGAGCCGGGATTGTGGTGTTGCCAGCCATGTGCTGAGTCCTGCTCTAGGCTCTAGGATATGGCGGGGACAAGACGTGGTCCTGCCTGCGTGGAGCTCCTACTGGGAACGATGGATGACAAACACCTGACATGAGAGTGACAAGTGCCATGAAGGTTCTGCAGGGGATAGAGGTGGTGCCGTCTCTGAGGAAGCCATGGCTGAGTAGAGGCCTGGAGGAAGGGAGTGAGCCCTGGGGTTCTGGGGAGAGCATCCCTGGCAGAGGGAATGGCAACTGTGCTGGCTCGGGCTGGAGCCTGGGGTGCAAGAGAAGTGCAAAGGGAGGAGGCCAGGGCTAGACAAGGGTTGCTGTGCGTGGTCTGGACTCAGGGAGCTGTTGAGGGTTATGTGGAGGAGTGATGGGGTCCTGCGTGTGTCTTGCCAGGACCAGGAGAGGAAAGCAGGTGGAGGGTGGTGACCGCCGTGGGCTGGTGTGTCTGCACCCCATTTTCCAGATGGGCGTGTGGAGGTGTGAAGAGTCCAGCTGGTTGGTCGGGGCATGTGGTGGGCGCCAGGATCTGCCCCAGGCCTGCCTGACCATGCGCTGTGGTTGTCCCATCTGCACGTGGACGCTCAGCGGTCAGTGCCTCAGGTGCACCCTGGTGGGGAGAGCAGGGTCATAGCTCTGCAGTCCCCCATGCAGGCCTAAGGGGTGGCTCAGAGGAAGCATTTGGGGACTGGCCAAGCCTCCTCAGGGAGTGACCTCGGCCCGCCCCCTGCTTGGGCTTGGCTGCTCTTGCTCTGGGTCCCTGGTTGAGCCCCTGGTCTCCTCCGAGCTGAGCCGGGCTTGGGAAGCATCTGCTTCATGCCAGAGCTCACAGGAGCTGTCACCTTCCATGTCACTTCCACAGAATGGCCTCAGGGCAGGCACTGACCCATTTTACAGATGAGGAAATGGACCCCAGAGCCAAGGATCTGCAAGTGCACCATCTCCAGGGGCGGGGCTGCTTGTGGGAAGTCCTGTGCTTTCCTGTGGAGTCCTGCCTTGCAGCCTTGGAGCAGCCTTACCAGTAGAAAGCCCGGTGGGGAAGCACACAGCCCAGCGTCTCGGTTGTGCCTGTGGGGGAACCGGGGCCTGCACCGGTCCAGAGTGCCCTGTCCTGATCGCTTCCCTCATGCGATGGCTCCATCATCTGGGTGCGCTTCCTGTCAGGAGCCGAGGGCATAAAGAAAGATCCCTGGAGGAAACCTTCAGAATGGGAGGATTCCTGTGTCCTGAGACCATGGTGGAGGCCAGTGTTGCTTGGTTTTGTGCAAATGGGAGGCCCTGTCCAGAGCCTCGGAGGGTGATGGGGTGCTGTCCCCACCCTCCACAGGGTGTCCCTGTTGTCAGCTCAGTGACTCCGTTCTGGGGGGACTCTTGCTCAGGGGTCATCCTGTCCACACAGAAAGGGCTCTTCCATGGCCATGGTTTTCAGACCCTTTACATTTGTAACTTGTTGGCAGCAGAATCCTGTTTCTGAAAGAAACCTCTGTGGAAGCAGCTGTGGAAATCAGAGGAAAGTAGAGAGGTTCTGGGAGGTGGGGGGAGACCTTCCAGTGCAGCCCTGCCTTGGGATCCGTGTCCAGAGAGCACAGTTGCATCCCCTCCACACCAGGAAGCCCCTCCTCAGGCAGGTGATGTGAGCCGGGTGTGGGGCCACCCAGCATGCCCGGGCTGGGCCCTTGGCCTCAGACAAGCAGAACAGCCTTCAAAACCTGGCTGGAGGGCATTTTGCTGCTTCCCCAAAAACACTGGGTGGGGTGGGGCATCATGGGCTGCATGGGGTGACCAGAGGCCACGAGCGCCGCCAGCCAGAGGGGCTATGCGCAGACTGACGGCAGCAAGCCCACCCTTCCCTCTGTGTCCCAGCCCTAGCACAGGGATCCGCGTGGAGCTGGCACCTTCTCATGTCTGTGGACCCAGTTGGCTGCTGTCTCCACCTCCGCAGGGGGCGTCCCAGGCAGAGAAGGTGGAGGGGATGGTTGGCTCAGTGAGAGGGGTCTCTGACTCTGAAGCACCTGAGGATGGGGTGAGGGCCTTGACAGGTAGGGAGCCTCTCGTCACTGCACCATGTGTTAGCAGGACAAGTTTGGGGCACCCTTAGGACCATCTGGAACCATTGTGTCCCCACTAGTGAAAGCAGGGCAGACGGCCTGGCCCATGGAAATATCACATGAGCAGAAAAGATAGCCAGTTTCATGTCGAAAACTCTGGAAGATCTGGGGTTGTCAGAACAGTTTTCAGTCCAGCACAGCCTGGCTGTGTGCTTCACCCCAGTTGGCCTTAAGTGTGTGAAGGATGCAGCCTTGGGGGACCTGTGAGGGGGCTGACATTGGCCTTGGAGGGTTGGAGGGCACACACCCACCTGAGTGCAGGCTCTGATCTGAGAATTCGTCCTGCCTGGCTTCTCAGCGGGGAGCTTGCAGCCTTAGTCTCTTGCCCTTGAACTTCTGTGCAGTAGGAACAAAGGGAACAGAGATGAGTAAAGGTTGGTGAGCCTGGCACGGCGCCAGGGCCCTGCGTTCATACATCTATCTCATAAGGCCCCGTGGGGCAAGATCCATTCACTTCATTTTCAGGAGACAGAGTCTTAAGGAAGCTGCATTCCTTGCTGAGGGTCCCACACTACAAGGCGACAGGACCAGGAACGGGACCAGAACCCCCAACCTGTCTGCCATAGCGGGTTGTCTCAGGGGCTGGTGGCTACAGGGAACCGCGGCAGCATGAGAACAGGATTTAAAGACCAGGTTCAGCAGAGTAGCCAGGACGTGCGTCGGTTCCGTGTTGCCCTCCCTGCCCTCTCTGCAGGTAATGGACGTTAAGCCTGCAGTGGCGATGACTTCAGACATTTCCCAAAGGGAAGAAGAATGTGATGGGGCATTTGCTGCCACCTTTGCTGCGACAAAGATCTTGTTCCTCCTCTGCGCGGGCCACCTGGGGTCCCAGAGCAATGTCCACAGGCAGCGGGAGTGATGTGCTAGCCTTACGGTGCCTGCGTGTCTGCAGACAGCACCCACCTCCAGCAGTCTCAGAGGGGCGCCTCTAGGCAGTTTCCTCCTCCTGCTGAGGTGCTCCCACTCCCCCAACCAGCTCAGCACCAGGGATTTTGTTGTTGGGGTGCACAGCCCCAACCTGTGAGCAGGGAGGTTTCTGGAGAGATCTGGGCTCTCCCCACCTTTGAGCCCAAGGATGCAGGTGCCTGCAGGTCCCCCGGGGCCAGCAGCAGCAATTGGGATGGTAACTGCCACCAGCCAGGGGAAGGGTATGCCCACACCTCTCGGACCCCAGCGCCAGGGAGGGTGTGGCAGGATGTGAAAGCCAGGCCACAGTGGCTCCCTGGAGAACTGGGTGAGAAACCCTGACTGAGGGGCTCACCACGCCCCCTCTCTGTGAGACAGGGCAGCCCCACCCCACTTTGGATGGGGACTCTCCCTTTTAATCCTTTTTTGGGTCTCAGATCCCACAGAGGAAACTGGTGGATCTCTTCCATGAGAGAAAATAAAATGCACAGGTACATGAAGCCAGCCCACCTCGCTAAACCCCCAGAGCCCGTCCCCAGACCCGTGGGCCCCTGTCCCGGCTCCGCACATCCACCTCTCCTGCACCCATCTCTCCCCAGGGCCTCAGCAATCACCCACACCTCGTGGCTTGCTGCTGGCAAACTCAAATCACATTTGACAACAAACACTGTGTGTACAGTCAGGGAGGGAGAGAGAGAGATTTGTTAGCTTTCATGGCGGGAGAAACGCAGGGACCACAATGGTAGCATACATTTCTCATTTGTTGTAAACTCCAGAAAGGAATTAAGGAACACTAATATTTTCCATATTTAATCAAACCCAAGAGTTGTGAGAGGCAGGGGAGGGAAAGGGAAGAAAATCCGATTTTGTGTGTGGGATTTGGGGACTAGGCATGCACTGGGCAATTTCACTTGATTCTCGCCGCTGCTGCAGACATAACCTGTGTGGGTTTCTTTTCTCTTTTTCTCTTACCAGCCCATGTAAGTAGGTATTAGTGTCAGCAGCAGCAGTAATAGCGCAAGATGACATGGTGTAGGGGGGGAATTAGAAGAAATTCAAGTGCTTCGGGGAAGGAAGGGGGTCTCCCAGGGGCAGATTCGACCCCGGGCTTCCTGCCAGAGAGGCGTCACCTACGATGACTTGTCTAAACCACTGTCTTGGTCCCTTCCTGTAGAGCAGCTGCCCAGGCTCACATGGACATGGTGCTCGCTCCCATAGACACACACAGACACAGGGCTCACACCCACAGGCACACACAGACACAGGGCTCACACCCACAGGCACACAGAGACACAGGGCTCACACCCACAGGCACACAGAGACACAGGGCTCACACCCACAGGCACACAGAGACACAGGGCTCACACCCACAGGCACACAGAGACACGGGGACTCACACCCACAGGCACACAGAGACACGGGGACTCACACCCACAGGCACACAGAGACACGGGGACTCACACCCACAGGCACACAGAGACACAGGGCTCACACCCACAGGCACACGCAGACATGGGGGCTCACACCCACAGGCACGCACAGACACGGGGGCTCACACCCACAGGCACACGCAGACACGGGGGCTCACACCCACAGGCACACAGAGACACGGGGGCTCACACCCACAGGCAGACACAGACACGGGGGCTCACACCCACAGGCACATGCAGACATGGGGGCTCACACCCACAGGCACACGCAGACACGGGGGCTCACACCCACAGGCACACGCAGACACGGGGGCTCACACCCACAGGCACGCACAGACACGGGGGCTCACACCCACAGGCACGCACAGACACAGGGCTCACACCCACAGGCACACAGAGACACGGGGGCTCACACCCACAGGCAGACACAGACACGGGGGCTCACACCCACAGGCACATGCAGACATGGGGGCTCACACCCACAGGCACACGCAGACACGGGGGCTCACACCCACAGGCACACGCAGACACGGGGGCTCACACCCACAGGCATGCACAGACACGGGGGCTCACACCCACAGGCACACAGAGACACGGGGGCTCACACCCACAGGCACACAGAGACACAGGGCTCACACCCACAGGCACACAGAGACACAGGGCTCACACCCACAGGCACACAGAGACACGGGGACTCACACCCACAGGCACACAGAGACACAGGGCTCACACCCATAGGCACACAGAGACACAGGGGCTCACACCCACAGGCAGACACAGACACGGGGGCTCACACCCACAGGCACACACAGACAAAGGGCTCACACCCACAGGCACACAGAGACACAGGGCTCACACCCACAGGCACACAGAGACACGGGGACTCACACCCACAGGCACACAGAGACACAGGGCTCACACCCACAGGCACACAGAGACACAGGGGCTCACACCCACAGGCAGACACAGACACGGGGGCTCACACCCACAGGCACACGCAGACACGGGGGCTCACACCCACAGGCACACGCAGACACGGGGGCTCACACTCACAGTCATGCGCTGACACGGGGACTCACACCCACAGGCACACACAGACACGGGGGCTCACACCCACAGGCACACGCAGACACAGGAAGCTCACACCCACAGGCACGCGCAGACACAGGGCTGACACCCACAGGCACACACACAGGGAACTCACACCCACAGGCACACACAGACACGGGGGCTCACACCCACAGGCACACACAGACACGGGGGCTCACACCCACAGGCACGCGCAGACACGGGGGCTCACACCCACAGGCACACACAGACACAGGGCTCACACCCACAGGCATGCACAGACACAGGGCTCACACCCACAGGCACACAGAGACACGGGGGCTCACACCCACAGGCACACAGAGACACAGGGGCTCACACCCACAGGCAGACACAGACATGGGGGCTCACACCCACAGGCACACGCAGACACGGGGGCTCACACCCACAGGCACGCACAGACACGGGGGCTCACACCCACAGGCACACGCAGACACGGGGGCTCACACCCACAGGCACACGCAGACACGGGGGCTCACACCCACAGGCACACGCAGACACGGGGCTCACACCCACAGGCACACACAGACACAGGGCTGACACCCACAGGCACACACACAGGGAGCTCACACCCACAGGCACAGACAGACACAGGGAGCTCACACCCACGGGCACACACAGACACGGGGGCTCACACCCGCAGGCACGCGCAGACACGGGGGCTCACACCCGCAGGCACGCGCAGACACGGGGGCTCACACCCGCAGGCACGCGCAGACACGGGGGCTCACACCCGCAGGCACACACGACACTGGGGTACACACAGATACACATAGGCACAATCTGTGCCAAAGTTTTGAAGCATAAAATTAGACAAACCCAGCATTGGAGAGCTAGGGGAAGCTTGTATTTTAAATTCCACTGGGATCCCGAAAGTGGCATGCAGAGCGCGTCAGTTTTACCTTGTCAGTCATCACAGCAGCCCCCACTTCAACAGCACTCATCTGCCCAGCCTCTTCTCTGAACAGTTTGCACATTTTATCTCGATTCACCCTCCCTGCTTCTTGGGGGGTTCTGGGTACTAGAATTATCCCCATGTTATAGGGCACAGAGAGGGGAAGTGCCACACCCAAAGCCATACCACATGTGAGCAGGAAGCCATGTGAGCAGGGAGCCGGGCTTTGCTCCCCAGGAGCCTGCCGGAGCCCTCACTCTTCCCAGGGAAGTTCAGCACCTCTGGACCTGCTTCTCAAGGAGCCAACCAGGAATTTGTGAAACAAGAGCAAGGAGAAAAGACAGCAGGCTATGTGGCAGGGAGAATCCACACCCAGCTGTGAGGATAGTCAGGCGGAGGGCAGGAAGGGGAGACAATGGGGCTATGTGGAGCTGGGTGGGGAGGCTGGGGCACAGTCCGGGACCAGCCCCTTGAGGCTTGGATAAACATAATGTGGTCTAGACACACAGTGGAATAGACTGTGGAACCTGCCACAGGAGGCTCTCAGGTGGGTGGAGGTTGGGAAGCGGTAGTGGGTGTCTCGGCCAAGTCTACGGCACAGCCAGGATGGGGGTCTGAAGCCAGAACAGTCTGCAGCCGCCAGTGAGCAGTCAAGGTGGTGAGGACAGCAGACCCCTCAGGCTGGAGGGAGGGACAGTGCTGGATGGAGGGCAGCATTTCTCAAAGTGTGTTCCCAGAACACTTGCATCTGGTCCCTGGGGTGGTTGTTGGAACGCAACTGCCGAGGCTCTGTCCCACACCTGAAGTCTGGGTCTCTTAGAGACTCTGCCCTGGAATCTGCACTTCTAATGAGCAACTCAGGTGACACTCTTTTGTGTGTGTGTAATAAAATACACAACATAGTATTTACCATTGTCAACATTTTTTAAGTGCACAGTGCGGTGGCATTAATAACCTTCATGTTGCTGTGCAGCCACCACTGCCATCCATCTCCAGGACCTTTTCCTCCTCCCAAATGGAAACTGCCTCCATTAAGCATCAACTCTCCATCCTCCCTCCCCCAGCCCTGGGCACCCACCATTCTACTTTCTGTCCCACTAGGGATCTCACACAGTGGAATGAGACTGTTTTTCACATTTCCTGACGGGCTTATTTCGCTTCGCATAGTGTCCTCAGGCTTCATCCATACTGTGTGGGTCAGAATTCCCTTTCATTGCACGGTTGGATTCGATTCCACTGTGTGTGTATACCACATTGTGTTTATCCACTCAGCTGTGGACACTTGGGTACCCTACTCTTTATTTATTACCTAATAATATTTAATACATAATTTTATTATTATTCTCCTAGTCTGTATAGCCCATGAGGCTGTGGCTCTGTCTCCTGCGCCCCTGACTCCAGCTCACTTCTGTGGACTCTCACATCTGACCTGCCCCCTGCCCTCTCTCCCCAGACCTGCAACTGGGCCAGGCTGGGCCTTCTCTCTGCTGGTCACTGCCCCGTGAGAGGCCTCCCTGCCTTTCTTCTCCCTGCCATTTCCCTGCCTTGCTAGGAATGCAGGTGACGCCTCCTTGTGAATTACTGCTGCAAGCGTTTCCTGAGGCAGCCTCCCTCCAGAGAGGGAGGTCATCAGGGAGGTGGACAGAGACCTAGCGTGGGTTGGGGGCAGTGGACCCCCTTCCTCCAGAGAGGAGGGCAGCAGAAGACACCCGGCGTTGGTGCCCCTCAGACCCTGCTAGCTGGGCATCTTGGCCCGTGTTCTTGTTTCCTCCTGTCTATGATAGGATAGTGGTGGGGCTGAGTGGCTAGTGCAGAGTCTCAAAACAACCCATCTGGGATAGCAAACACTTTGCAACTCCCTTTGTCATCGTGAAGTGAGACTCAGCTGAGAAATCACACCCAGCACGTAGTTTATTAAAAAAAAGTGCAGTGCCCTAACTATTATAAAGTAGAAGGCAAAGGAAAGTGATTTATGATCCAAATAATCCAGGTTTCAACACATCAGTGCGCTAGGTCAGGACCTGGCATGTTTCTCCTCCGAGGCAGGGGAGCGAGTGACATCGGCCTCTCCGCGTGGGAGCACCAGAATGTGGCTGCTGCAAGTGCCCCGGAAGAGCAGATGTCAGCAGCTCAGAAGTCAGGCACGGCATCGCCAAAGGGGGTGTGAGGTTCTGAAACCATGAACAGCTTTGGTCAAGTTCAAAACAAAAATAGTCCAGCTTCCTGAGTTAGAGACCTGCTGTGCTCTTGGGAAAGTCAGTGCTTAGGTGGATATTAGAGTTAGGGTCTTGGCATAGTAATTTATAGTTTAGAAGAAACCTTCACATTCATTATTGCATTTGATAGAGACAGCAAAGTAGGGCTCATCATCCCCATTTTATAGGGAATAATAGTGGATATTGTTTGTGTCCCCCAAGTTCACATGCTGAAACCCTAATCCCTGCCGGGCATGGTGGCTCATGCCTGTAATCCCGGCACTTTGGGAGGCCGATCATGAGGTCAGGAGATCGAGACCATCCTGGCTAACATGGTGAAACCCCATCTCTGCTAAAAATACAAAAAAATCGGCTAGGCGTGGTGGCGGGCACCTGTAGTCCCAGCTACTGAGGAGGCTGAGGCAGGAGATGGTGTGAACCCCGGAGGTGGAGCTTGCAGTGAGCAGAGATCGTGCCACTGCACCCCAGCCTGGGCGACAGAGTGAGACTCTGTCTCGAACGAACGAAAGAAAGAAAGAAAGAAAGAAAGAGTGAGACTCTGTCTCGAAAGAAAGAAAGAAAGAAAGAAAGAAAGAGTGAGACTCTGTCTCGAAAGAAAGAAAGAAAGAAAGAAAGAGTGAGACTCTGTCTCGAAAGAAAGAAAGAAAGAAAGAAAGAAAGAAAGAAAGAAAGAAAGAAAGAAAGAAACCCTAATCCCCATCGTGTTGGTATTTGGAGGTGGGGCCACTGGCAGATGATTAGGTCATGCAGGTGAAGCCCTCGTGATGGAATTCGTGTCCTTGTAAAAAGAGCTGAGAAAGCTAGCTTCCTCTGTCTGTCCCCACCGTGTGAGGCTGCAGCAAGAAGACCAGAACCCCGCTATGGGGCACCCTGATCTTGAACATCCCAATCTCCAGAACTGTGAGAAATAAATTTCAGTTGTTGAAGCCACCTAGTCTATAGCATCTTGTTATAGTAGTTCAAACTAAGAGAGACAGACAGATGCACACATGTGCGTGCATGCAGGCACACACACACACACACACGGGACTTCAAAAAGTTCATGGAAAATGAATATTATTTTTAAAAACTATGCTTGGATTTCAGAACTTTTTGCATCAAAATAAACTTGTACTAACTTGTAACATGTCCAAACAGGATCTAGTTTGAGGCCCTTAGAAGAATAAGGCATCAGTTTGAAAGCAGCTCCTATCAGAGTAGTATTAATTCTGCTAAAATTGAAACAAAGCAAACATCGAATTTATGGCGAAATCATCGATACTTTACGAAAAGTTTAAGGGGACAATGCCCCAAAGAAATCAGCAGTTTACAAATGGATACCTCCTTTTAAGAAGGAACAAGATGATGTTGAGGATGAAGCCCTCTGTGGCACACCATCCACATCAGTCTGCAAGGAAAATATTCATTTTATCCATGCCGCAGTTGAAGAGGACCAATGGGTAACAGCAGAACAATAGCTAACACCATGGTCTTCTTGCTTAGTTCAGCTTATTCAATTCTGAATGAAAAGTTATAGTTAAGGAAATCTTTCTTATAGTTAAGGAAATTATAGTTAAGGTGCCAAAATTGTTGCTTCCAGATCAACTGCAGACAAGGGCAGAGCTTTCCATGGAAATTTTAAACAAGTGGGATCAAGATCTTGAGCATGTCTTTGAAGAACAGGAGATGAAACACAGCTTTACCAGTACAACCCTGAAGACAAAACCCAATCAAAGCAATGGCTACCAAGAGGTGGAAAGGAGCCAGTTAAAGGAAAAACTGACCAGTCAGGAGCAAAGGACATGGCAACAGTTTTGAGGATGGTCAAAGCATTTTGCTTGTTGACTTCGTAGAGGGCCAAAAAACAATCACATCTGCTTATGATGAGTGTTTTGAGAAAGTTAGGCAAAGCTTTAGCAGAAAAATGCCCGGGGAAGCTTCACCAGAGTCCACCACGACAATTCTCCTGCTCATTCCTCCCATCGAACAAGATCAATTTTGTGAGTGTTTTGAGGGGAAATCATAGGCATCCACCTTACAGTCCTGATTTGGCTCCTTCTGACTTATGTCTGTTTCTTAATCTTAAAAACAACTCTAAAGGGCACCCATCTTTCTTCAGGTAATAATGTAAACAAGACTGCATGGATATAGTTGAATTCCCAGGACCCTCTGTTCTTTAAAGATGGACTAAATGGCTGGAATCATCACTTACGAAAGTGTTTTGACCTTGATAGAGCTCATGTTGAGAAATAAAGTTTATACTTTCTATTTTTATCTTTTAATTCAGTTTTTCCATGAACATCTTGAAGTCCCCTCATATTTCCTGTATACCATATGCCAGGCACTCTTCTGTATATTTTATGCATATTAATTCAAACTTCAAAGCAGCCCCATGAAAAAGTACTATTTTTATTCTTACTTGACATATGAAAAAACGGAAGCAAGCACAAACAGGTTGGGTCACTTGCCGAAGGTCACACAGCTAGTAAGTGGTGGGTCTAGGCAGAGCCCTCTACAGGTGCTGGCTGAGCTGTTCAGAAGAGGAGCTTAGCTCTGGGATGGACCTGGGGATAAGCATCTAAACAGGGGGAACAGTGTGTGCAGAGACTCCAGTGTAGGAACAAGCTTGGCGAGTTTGGGGGGAAGAACGAATGAATGAATAGGTGGGTATGAGTCTGCCTGCCAGTTCAGATCTCTTTTCCTTGACGAAGTCTCTGCTGATCCCTCAAGGCCCCCCCTCCTCCTACCACATTTCCCCTGCATTTGTCTGTAATGCACTCCTGTGACAGTCAGTCCCGGGCAACCTGTGACAGCTCAGCCATTACTGCCTCAATTGGGCATTCATCTCTCCCACAGCTGTTTAAATTGTCACACAGAAGGCCATAAACACCTCGACAGCTAAGATGAGGGCTTCCCCTGTGATAGCAGTGCCTGGACTCCTGTACACTCAGCAAACATTTGAAGGCTAAGTACATTTATGCAGTAGTCGTTACAGGCCAGACCCTGTCATCATAGTATGTGTACATCAAAACAGCACATGGTTGGGAGAGAACTTCAAGATACTAAGAACTTGACAAACCAAACAATATCACAGCTTTAAAATTTGAAGGTAACTTACCAAATGCTGTTTAGGGGAAAGGTGAGATTTGAACCCAGGCAGTCAGGATTTGATGTTACTCTGTTCTGTGCTGTGCTGATTGTGTGAGGGTGTATATGAGAGAGTGTGTGTGTATGCTGGTGGTGCCAGCCCATGTCACACACTTATTTATTTATTCCATAATCTATACTGTCTGCCAGGCACCAGACCGGGCTCTAGTGGTGAAAAGACAGACGGACAGATGCTTTTGTGAAGTTCTCAGACCAATGAGAGATTGTCCTAGGTGCCAGGAGGAGAAAACAGAGGAGACAGACTAAACTGAGGTGGGGCAGTGTGGAAGGCCTTGCCAAGGAAGTAGCATTTACACCGAGCCCTGAAGGGAACCTGTGGGTACTGAGTGGAGGGAAAAGTGTTTCCAGCAGCAGGAACAGCATGTGCAAAGGCCCTGAGGTCAGCACAAGTTTCCTTGTTTGGAGAGCTAAGAGGTCAGCAAGGCTGGAGCACAGAGGGCAGAGGTGAGAGGAAGGAGCTGAGAAGGGGGAAGTGAGCAGGGCCAGATCCTGCCACTCCTTGCAGGCCCTGCAAGGGGATTTGGTAAGGCTTTCAAGATTTCAAAAAACTTTAATATATTAGGACCTTTGCAAGCTGAAATAAGGTTTTGGCTTCTTTTCAAAATGGCAAGAAATATTTCAATCTAAGATCAATAAAATAGTTACTATAATGTCTCCCATTCACCACTTATTGGGTGCCCACTGTCTTTAATTCCGGCCACGCCTGCCCGTAGGTCATGGCTGTCTCCAGTTGACCTGGGAAAGAGTGGCTCTGGGAGGGAAGTGACTTGCGGAGGTCGTGCAGTTCCAACCCACGAAGCCCCACGTGGGTGCTTCCTTCCCCTGCTCCTTTGTTTCCGGTCTGGTAAATGGGGATCTTTAGTGATCTTGAGGCTTCTGGCACATTCTTAGTACAATGTGTTCCTATGCACCTTGTAAAGCAAAAGCAACTCTGAACTTCTTAGCTTGCATCATCAGCTGTTCCCAGGTGATGGCGCGTGGGCACTCCCAGCAGGGCTGGGGGTGGAAAAGATGGACTTTTTAGTGCATTTATCAGCAGGAGCCGGGCTGCCTGGAGGTCAGGAGAGTAAATCACAGTTCCCAGGCCTGAGAGCGGGAGGCACACAAACAGCAGGGACAGCGGAGGGCCTCAGAGGAACCATCGCTGGCCCTTCACCCTGTTTGGAAACTGAGGCCAGGCTGCTGGAGATGGTGGGGGGGAGGTCCTGGGCGAGCCGGGGGGGAGGCGCCACCCAGGCTGAGGATCCAGCCTCAGGCCTTGGCATCCGTGTGGGCTTAGCCTGCCTCCTGCAGCTCCAAGCCAGGGCAGTGGTCTCTGTTCCTCATGTGTGGACGTCTTCCTGGGAGATGCCGCCTGGAAAGTCCCCACTTCGCTGTCTATCTCCAAAACCCCCTGTCAGTCAGCCACCAGGGAATGATGGTGGACCCCTTCAGAATCTGCCCCTCCAGCCCTCCATCGCCCCACCTGGCCCCGGCACCGCCAGCTCTCCCCTGGTTGTAGCCTTAAGAACAGTCCCCCTGCTCTGCCCATCAGCCCTGGTCCCTCCTCTGCTCAGCACCCTCTCACAGCGCCCGCCTCACCCAGGTAACAACCAGAGTCCTCACAGTGGGCACAGCCCCTGCACAATGTGTCACCATCACCCCTCTGACCTCATATCTTACTGCACTTCCTCTTGCTCCTCCAGTATCGCCACTAGAACATGAGGTAAAAGAAGGCAGGATTTTTTTTGATTTATCTTTATCTTTTTCTTTTTTTCTTTTCTTTTTTTTTTTAGATGGAGTCTTGCTCTGTCACCCAGGCTGGAGTGCAGTGGTGCGATCTCTGCTCACTGCAAACTCTGCCTCCTGGGTTCACGCCATTCTCCTGCCTCAGCCTCCTGAGTAGCTGGGACTACAGGTGCCTGCCGCCATGTCAGGCTAATTTTTTATATTTTTAGCAGAGACGGGGTTTCACCATGTTAGCCAGGATGGTCTCTATCTCCTGATCTCGTGATCCACCTGCCTCGGCCTCCCAAAGTGCTGGGATTACAGGCGTGAGCCACCGCGCCCAGCCTGTTTTCTTTTCTTTTTTTTTCTTTTTTTCTTTTTTTTTTTTTTTGAGACAGAGTCTCACTTTGTCACCCAGGCTGGAGTGCAATGGCACGATCTCGGCTCACGGCAACCTCCGCCTCCCGGGTTCGAGTAATTCTCCTGCCTCAGCCTCCTGAGTAGCTGGGATTACAGGTGCCTGCCACCATACCCAGCTAATTTTTGTATTTTTAGTAGAGACAGGATTTCACCAGGTTGGCCAGGTTGGTCTTGAACTCCTGACCTTAGGTGATCCACCCACCTCGGCCTTCCAAAGTGCTGAGATTACAGGCCTGAGCCATCACACCCGGCCGGATTTTTTTTTTTTAGTGACAGTATCTCTGTCACCCAGGCTGGAGTACAGTGGCATGATCATAGCTCGCTACAGCCTTGAACTCTTGGGCTCAAACGATCCCACACGAGGGGTTCTGCCTCAAGGACTCCTTCTGTGGCAGGCAGGACTCTGCTGGGTTTGCAGAGAAGCTTTTCCAGTCCTCGGGGGTGGAGGCTGTGGCTGGAGGTAGGGAAGCAGAGACCTGGGGGCCTCCCTGAGATCTGGAGGAGCTCATCCTCGTTGGAGGGTTTGGGCCTTTGGGATCCCTTCTAAACCTGAGTTTGTATATTTCCATGATTTCCTTCCAGAACTCAGGCCTCTAACTGGGAAAAAGCCAATTATGCAGGAAGCGCTGACTTTTCCATGAAGACCTGACATTCTGGGGCATTATTGAGGGAGTGTGGAGAGTCAGGCACAGTAGCCGCCATGTGCCCACTTACTGGGTTGATGAGGCAAAATTTTTTTTTTTTTGAGACAGAGTCTCTCTCTGTTGCCCAGGCTGGAGTGCAGTGGTGCGATCTCGGCTCACTGCAAGCTCTGCCTCCCGGGTTCACGCCATTCTCTTGCCTCAGCCTCCCGAGTAGCTGGGTCTACAGGCGTCGGCCACCACGCCCAGCTAATTTTTTTGTATTTTTCGTAGAGACGGAGTTTCACCATGTTAGCCAGGATAGTCTCAATCTCCGGACCTCGTGATCCACCTGCCTCGGTCTCCCAAAGTGCTGGGATTACAGGCGTGAGCCACTGCGCCTAGCCAATGAGGCAAATTTTTAAACATTTTTTTTTTTTTGTAGAGATGGGGTCTCACTATGTTGCCTAGGATGGCCTCAAGCGATCCTCCTGCCGTGGCCCCTCAAAGCACTGGGATTACACCTTGCCCAACTTGGGGGGTCAAGAATTTTTATTTTGTTCCCGGATGTGTCCTTACTGCTTAGAACAATTCCTGGCATACAGTAGGTCCTCAGTAATTATTTGTTGAGTGAATGAACAATGATCTGAGGTGGATATTATGATTATCATTTTAAAAATGAGTAAACTGAGGTACAGAGAGATTAGGTAACTAACACAGGGCCAGGCAAGTACTAAATGACAAACTTGGGATTCAAATCCAGGCAGACTGGTTTCAGAATCTGTGTTCTTAGTCCCTAAGCTATATTGTCACTTTAATTAAAATTTGATGAATTGGCCGGGCACAGTTGCTCACGCTTGTAATCCCAGCACTTTGGGAGGCTGAGGTGGGTGGATCACCTGAGGTCGGGAGTTCAAGATCAGCTTGGCCAACATGGCGAAATCCCGTCTCTACTAAAACCAAAAATTAGCCAGGCGTGGTGGCAGGTGCCTGTAATCCCAGCTACTCGGGAGGCTAAGGCAGGAGAATTGGTTTGAACCCAGGAGGCTGAGGTTGCAGTGAGCTAAGATGGTACCATTGCACTCCAGCCTGGGAGACAGAGTGAGACTCTGTCTCAAAAAAAAAAAAAAAAATCGATGAATTAACAAGTCAAATAGCCTTTCTAGCTTCTTCTTGCACCCTATCCAAAGTGCAAGATCATCAAACATCTTCTTCCTTACCCAACCTAAATTGCCCCTCCTCCAGGTAGGGTTAACTTATCTCCTTCCTTGCTTCCATTGTCCTGTGGATATGCCTTTCTCGGAGTCCTTAGAACCAATCTATTTATGTGCCTTTCTGAATCTTCCCTTAACCTTGAGTTTCTTCATGGCAGGGACCTATTCTTTATTTTCTTCATCTCTCCCAGCCTGTGTTTAGCACATGTTAGGGGCCTGATACATATTTGTTGAATGGGTGACTAGAAGGCTTTCTGGTACTTACCACCTGCCAAGTGAACGTATGCTTGTTGAGTCCTATTTATGATGAACTTTCATCTTAACATGGCCCATGTGTTCCAGAGAGAGAAAAACAGGCCCAAATCATAACAGAATCGCATACAATCACATCTCGAGGTGACTTTTCATGTCATTCATTTAGTGGCTTCTGGTAAAACACTGTTCTATCTTTGCTGTATTAAACACACATTTAATGTTATCCGATGTAAAATTGCCTTTCACCCCAGATCAAAAGGCACTGTGAGGCTATACAACTAACTGACCACGGGGGAAATCCACTTGGTTAGGGGACAAAAGGGACGTTCATGCCCCGTTGGGTTATACAACTCCTGGTTTTTGTAAAATGCACTGGTGTCCATGTAAAGGTGTTGACCAAAGGTCATGGGGTGGACTATGGTAACAAAACCCTTGCCCTGTGTGAGAATTTAACCTTGGGTTAACTTTCTAGCTCTGTTTCCCTAGGACCCAGGTAAAGGCAGAATGTCCCTCTGCTGCTGGGCAGTATTGCTAATGGCACAATGTCCCCTGGTTGGTATCTGGGCGGGGGCTATGAGTACTTGCTGGGCCACCAGGCTTGGGCTTCACAGAGCACAGTGACTCTGCTGGACACATCCCTGTGGGGCGCCCAGGACACTTTGCTGATGGAATTGTTAGTAGAGGTGCTGGCTTCTGGGGGCATGAGGCTTTTAAGCTCCCACGCCTTCCTGATGTGCCTCTGGTCTCCTTGCACCTGCGTGGTCACAGGGGTTGGGGGGGATTGACAATGGAGATGACTCCCATGTGGCTGTGTGGGCAACTGCAGAAGAGGAACACTCAAAGCTACCCTCCCGGCAGGCTGTGCTCCTGTCCTGGGTCCTTCTCGGTGGACGGTGGCCTAGGTCAGGCCTGTGGCACTGAACATCAAGTCCAACCCCAAGACACGCCCTTGGGGGCACCGCGGAGATCAGATGCTGTCAGGGGGCTGCTTTAGCACTCAGAAAGCTGAAGGAAAAGTGGATTGGCTGAGAGGACGTCACAAGGCTGAAGACCCCCAACAGTCTGCCCAGCGCCCCTTCTCCCTTTTTACCCTGGACAGCAGGTGGTCCCCGCCTGGGCCAGCCCCAGAGCCCAGAACTGGGAGACCAGTGATGCCCACATTGATCCCCCAAGGCAGAAATCATTCTCTTCCCAGGCCCTTCCACCCTTCCTCTGGGGGCCTGATAATTGGGTGTGGAGGCTTTTTGTTTGTTTGTTTGTTTGAGATGGAGTCTTGCTCTGTCGCCCAGGCTGGAGTGCAGTGGCACAATCTCGGCTCACTGCAGGCTCTGCCTCCCAGGTTCACGCCATTCTCCTGCCTCAGCCTCCCACGTAGCTGGGACTACAGGTGCCCGCCACCACGCCCAGCTAATTTTTTTTTTTTTTGTATTTTTAGTAGAGACGGGGTTTCACCGTGCTAGTCAGGGTGGTCTTGATCTCCTGACCTCGTGATCCGCCCGCCTCAGCCTCCCAAAGTGTTGGGATTACAGGCATGAGCCAGCGCACCCAGCCTGTGGGGGCTTCTTTCTTCCTGCTGACCTCCTGGGCTCAGTCAGGACCTCTGTCTTCTCCCTCCTTCTGATTGGTCTGGGCCACAGAGGGGACTCAGCCCTGATGGGGAGGTCGATGTTGGCTCTACTGGCCCGTCGCAGGCTCTCGCTCTGCACCGGCCCTGGATTGCATAGTCTTCCTGTCTTTGCCACTGAAGCCGCCCAGCAGCCTCCCGAAGTTGGCCTCCTCATCGCCTCCATTTCTCAGATGAGGAACTGGAGGTTCAGAGAGATTTCAGCAACTTGCTCAAGGTCGCGCAGCAGTTCTGGGGCTGAGAGAGGACTCGGCCCCCACCCTCTGGCTCAGAGCCTGGCTCCGAGGCACTGCTTTGTGCTGACCAACATTCCCTTCCAAAGCTCATTAATGTCCTGTGACTCCAAACCAACAGCGCCTTAGGAGGGAGCTCTGGGCAGTGAATTTCTAGGGCACAAGATGTCCCCTTTCTTCCCTCCTCTGTCTGAGTCTGTCCATTCAGAAAATGCTGAGATGGGCCAGGTGTAAAGTCTGGAATGCAACTTAAAAATGAATCAGCTTTTCCTCTTCCTGCTAACGCCTTTGCTTTGACTTCCTCTGCAGATGCCGCGGTCCCCGCGTGTCCCCAGTATGTCTCTTGTGGGCAGGAGCTTGCGTTCTCAGATCTGGCTGATGGGTGCATGGGGAAGGTGGGTGCGGGAGGACCTGGGAGGCCAGTTTTTCCTGCGCTTCTGCTGGGAGAGTGGGACCTGCCCGCCTGTCCCCCATTCCCAGCTTCCCTCTGATGAGTAGGGCTGCCATCCCCAAGGAATTCTGTCCCAAGGACTCCCTCTGCAGCAGGGAGGACTCTGCTGGGTGTGCGGAGAAGCTTTTCCACTCCCCAGGGGTGGAGGCTGTGCCAGGAGGTGGCGCGCTCCCATCTCTGGAGGTGGGGAAGCAGAGACCCGGGGACCTCCCTGCAATCTGGACGATCTCCATCCTTGTGGGAGGGTTTGGGCCTTTTGGATCCAGTCTAAACCTGAGTTTGCATGTTTCCATGATTTCCTCCCAGAGCTCAGGCCTCTAACTGGGAAGAAGCCAATTATGCAGGAAGCGCTGACTTTTCCATAAAGACCTGACATTCTGGGGCATTACTGAGGGAGTGTGGAGAGTCAGGCACAGCAGCTGCCACATGCCCACTGGCCGGGCAAGCCGGGGGTCTGGATGGGTCACGCCTCCTCCCACCCAATCCTGCCCAAACCTCGATGGCAGGGCCTTCTGGAACCACAGTTCTCAACCTGTCTGACAAAAGACCCCTTTTTGTTATTTTCCATCCATCACGATTGACACCTTGGTAAGTAGATACTCCTGTGTGAGATGCCAGGGTGCTGAGGGGCTGGAGCTGAGTCTGCTTGCTGCCTCTTGCTTTCTGAGCTTACCCTGCTGTGGGCCTGTGCCATGGGGGACTAGCCAGTCCCCAGGCTGCCCCTCAGAGCACGGTTCCTCAGCAGCCGTAAAGGAAGCAGAGGGTCTGGGGCTCCATGCACGTTGCCCTTTGTGGGTCCTGAGCTCACTGGCACATCGAGCACTCTGAGGAGTCCTGTGGGAAGAAACGTGCTCACTGTTGCCCAAGCCTGTTTGACCTTGGAGTGCTTTCGACGGCCTCTACCACCGAGCTTGGCCCCCAGCGTCTGCTGCCAGAGGCCATTTTCTGGTTGGTGAGGATGTGGAGAAATAAGAACCTTTGTGGCTCCATTGCTGTGGGGAGGTAAAGTGGTGCAGCTGCCGTGGGAAATGGTGTCGTGGTTCCCGAAGGAGTTAAATATGCAATACAATTCCCATATGATCTGGCAATCCCACTTCTCAGTGTAGACCCAAAAGAATTGAAAGCAGGGCCTCAAACAGATACGTGTACACCCACGTTCACAACAACATTATTCACAACAGCCAAAGGTGGAAGCAAAGAAAGTGTCCATGACAGATGAACGTGGTCTGTCCCTGCAATGGAATATGATTCACCCTAAAAAGGGCGGGCGTTCTGCCCTGCGCTGCAACAGGGATGAACCTGGACGACAGGATGCTAGTGAATGAGCCGGCCACAAAAGGACAAATACTGCAGGATTCCACTTCTACGAGGTCCCTGGAGTAGTCACATTCACGGAGACAGAAAGTGGAATGGAGGTGCCAGGGCTGGGGGAGAGGGGATGGGGTTTGTGTTTCATGGAGCAAAGTTTCAGTTGGGGAAGATGAGAAAGTGTACTTAATGCCACTGAAGTGTGCACTGAAAATGGATAAGGTGGTAAATGTGTGTTGTGTATCCTTTACCACAATGAAAAGGAAAGGGGACCCTCCTCTGGAAGTAGGTTGGGGTGGTCCTCCTGCCTCCTGCCCCTCTGCTTCGCAGCTCCCCTCTCCAGGTGGGTCTAGTCATGGTTGAGGAAACTGGCTCATTTCCGGAGCACACTAAATTTCCAGATCAGGCGTTAGAGTCCTTTATGAATCTGGTTTGGGAGCCTGGCTTTCCAGATAGCTGACTGCAGGGGGGGTTCTCAGTTTTGTGGCAGATGCCAGTGCCGGAGGCAGCTCCCTGCAGAGGAGGCCCGGCCTCTGTGATGCAGTCATGGAGCCACACACTGCCCCATTGGAGGGATGGAAGCCCCACTCGGACAGGAGAAGGAGAGCTGCTGTGGGCTCCAGGCGTCTGTTCATGGGGCCCTGGGAGCCCTGCAGTGTCTGAGCTTGTTAGGCCCCTGGGTTTCCATTGGGAGGGCCTCCTTGGCCAGGCGGTCTGGGGTGGGTGGGCAGAGGTTTGGCCACAGGCAGCTGGGGTGGGAGTCCACAGGCAGGGGCCCTCTACTTGGCCTTGCCTGGAAGGCCCTTCCTGTGCCCCCTTGAGGATGCTTGAGGTTGAAGGACGCCTCTGTGTGATAGAGGCTCTGTCCTAACTCCACCTCTCCCTGGCTTCTACCTCTGGGACATGTCCTGTTGGAGGAATAGTGTCACCCTTCTGGCTGAGACAGAGGGGCCTGCAGAGGGGCATGGGTCGTGCAGCTGCCCACAGAGCAGGTGGGCTGGAGCCTGTGTCCATCCTCAGGAAGAACCCTCTGGGCACCACCCAGGCACCCCACCGTGACCAGGGCAGGGCCTGGAATAGTGGCCTCAGGGGCGGAAACCACCTCCCTCCCCTCACCAAGGCCTCCTGGCTCCAGGCCTTGCTATGGTGTCACACTATAGGGTCCTTCCAGCGGCGGCCCTGCTTACGAGCCCTGAGTTCTCCCGCTTACTGGCCTCCCTGCCTCCTTAAGCCTCAGTTGCTGCCTCTCTCTGCAATGTGTTCCCCTATGTTGTTTCACCGACCATGGATGAGGCCAGCAGCTCTTAAAGCTGGTTTGAGAAATAAGTGGCATTAATGCCTGTGAAGTGGCCCGGTGGCTGGTAGCTATTAATAGAAACAGGAGTTTGGCAGCAAAACCCATCCACGCAGATCTAGATGCCAGTGGATATGTGAGGAGTGTTTGGCCAGCCTGTTAATGAGGCCAGTTTAGCCAAATGTCCCGGGATATGAGTGTCCAGGCAGCATCGCCCTTCACACCTGGGGTGCCGTCTGTCCTCTGCAAGGGTCGACGTGCACCTTAGAATGTCTCAGGCCGTGCTCTGTAGGGACCAGCTCCTGAGACCATGCATGAACCAGAGGAGTAAGTCAGCGATGGCCATGAGGCTGACCTTGTCCCGACCAGGAAATAGGCTGAATCATTAATTAGTCATTTACTTCAATGAAAATTTAGTAGGGAGTCCTCTTCCCCAGGATCCAGAAGCCTTGCCTTTGAGGGTCTGTCAGTTTAGACCCATGTCTCAGTCTAGACGATGGCCACAGAGTGGGAGAAGCCCCTTGGGGGGCCAGTGGGGTGTGAGGGGCAAGTGGCAGATACTGGGGTGGGAAAGAAGTAGGGGGCAAGGACCGCCCTTGTTCCCCCAAGTCTCAAATTGGCAGTGTTGGTCACAGGCCCTATGTGACCATTTCCAAGTTTGAAATTTGAGGTGATCCAGGTCTGGGGCTGGAACAGAGCGACACAGTCCCCCCAGAGGGGCCGGGTTGGCTCTCCAGTTTGCCCCAGGCCCACCTGGCCCGGCTACTCCCGGCCCCAGGAGGCATTTGAGTTTGCAACGCTAACCCATGCCAATTTAAAATCTTCAAAGGCACTGAAGTGCCTAAGGCTGGGGTTTAGAAATAGCATCCCAACAGGAGCTTGTGATGAGGGTGGGGGCAGCCTGAGCACCGGTGGCTGCACAGACCCCAGTTCCGTGGACTGGGGCTGCAGGTGACTTTTGCCATGTTTCAAGTTTCTGATGAGGAGTTGCGACGCCTGGAGTGATTGGGAGAGAGAAGACAAATAAATGCATTCAAGTCCCAGAGTCAAGCTCTCTGGATATTGTGGGCAGAAGCGGCATTAAGGAAATAAGCCACCAGCCTCTCATGGCCTTGCTGGGAAGTGATAGTCCGTGGATGAAAATGTGCCGTCCCCCAGCTTGTTAGAGGCACGACCCTGCCTCTGGTGGCCACGTGGTGGGCCTGGACTGTCCCCATGCTGTCCTGCAGAGGTGGCTGGGAGTTGGGCCAGCACTGGCACCGCTGCCCCAGCGAGCAGAAAGCCGCTAAGCACTTGGCAGGGGCTGCTTACTGTTGAACTATTTAACATCCTAATGCATCTACTTTCACATCCTCCGCTGATCCCCAAAGACCGCTGGGCGGGCATTGGTGAAGTTGCCATAAGTATTAATGAGGCAGCACTCTGTGCCTTCCCGCCGGGGTGAGGGCACATCCTCGATGGTGGCCATCCCAATTTGGGGCCACCAGGTCCCCAGAAATATTTTTCCAGTGTGGGGAGCTCCCTGGGGGGCTTGGGGTGGTTACACTCCCGGGAGAAACTGCAGGGAGGGGATTTCCAGCACCTGGACAGTGTGGGCAGCCGTGGCTGGCACAGAGTGAGTTGAAGGGCCAGTTCTGGAGTCTGCTGACCTTCAGCTTCCTCTTGCCAGTAAACTTGGGAGCATGTGTCAGGAACATCATGCAGCCTGTCTCTGGGGAAGCATGGCTCAGCCAGGGCCTGCAGGTGAGGTGGATGGACTGAGCTTTTGGAGGGTTTTTGCAGGAGCTTGGGGGTGACATGGTGTGACATTATTTTAAAGGCCTTTCCTGCCGTGACACAAATTGTAGAAGGGCCCGAGGCAGCTGCCAGATTGGCTGGGAGACTGATGTGATGGCCCAGGGGAAAGCTGCTGCTGGCCTGGACCAGGATGGCTGTGGTGACAAGAGCATTTTGGGTGCACTTGCAGCTGACTGGCACTGGTGGGTGGCACTGAGTAAGTGAGGGGAAAGGAGGCATTATGGGTAATTTGGGAGAGTTTGAGGAAGTGTGGAAGCCTCTGGGGGTGGAGGTGGCGGCCAGGGCTGTCTTCCTTTCTCCAGGTTCCCTCCATTGCACACCTGCTGCCAGAGAAGTCATGCTGAAGCTGGATCTGTTCAGGCCACCCTCCCTCAAGAATGTTCAGTGGCTCCCCATTGCCTGCAGGACCCAGTGTACACCCTTGAGGGTGGCAGTCAGGGGTCTCCCCGACAGACCCCTCTGGGCCTGGGGCCACCCCTCACCTCCACCTGTGCATGAGCAGGAGCAAACAGAGCACATGAACTTCATTTTCCAGTTTCCATGAAAAAAATTTAAAAACCTTTTCCCTTTTCCCCGTCGTGAGATGTGAAAAGCATCTTGTGTGTGAGTGCAGCCACCATGCTGTCTCAGCCACAGGCTTCCCTCGCCTCCCACCAAAGACTCCGTTGCCTTGGAGAGCAGCCCCTTTTGGATGGTTCGAGTAGTTTTCAGATGAGTTATTTCAGTCTGTCTTTTCTCTCAGCAGCCAGCTCATTCATGCACACACCTATGAGTCATTCATTCTACATTCCATGAGCACCTGCTGTATAGCCAGCACTGAGCCAGACCCTGGGGACTAATGGGATTAATAAATGATCCCAATCAAGGATTCAGCACAGCCAGGTCCAACCGCTCCCCGCCCATGCCTTGCCCCAGGCCTCGCACACCTGGGAGCACTATAGGTGCCGTGGAAGGAACTCAGCACACAGGAGGCGCTAGGTCACTTTGCCCCCGCCCCCCGGCTCGGCTTTGTCAAGGTTCCCAGCCTCTGCGTGTGGGAATCCTGGAATCCCAGAATGCTGGAGCTGCCAGGGGGCCTCAGAAGCCAGAGGTGCACCTGACTTTAGATGGGGAGCTAGCATGTGATTATGGTGCTGCTTCTAGATGCTTTGGGCTCCAAGTAGAGGTCAGGTCATTCCATGCAAGGTCTTTCCAGCTCTCCTGGTTCTGTGGGGGACAGTGGCTCGGTCTTGTGCCAGTCTGCTGTCCGGGCCTCTTTCAGGGATCAGCTTGGGGTGAAACAGCCAGAGTCTGGAGCAAGAATGGGATGTCATTGTTTTGTGTTCCTGGTATTATTTTGAGCGTTCTTTTCTATTTCAAGTGATGATAGTATTTTACATTTACAGTGTGAATATAAATAAAAGTGAATTTTCTTTTCAAAATACATTTAAGTAAAGGAGTGAGGCAATTTAAAGGAAAATACTAAGTAGTTTATAGTGACATGGCACAAACTGGAGACAGGGGCTGGAATGAATCAAGTTGGGGAAATTTGGAGCCAACCAGACCCAAGGCTTCTGGACCGGCTGTGGAGATGCCTCCATTATGCCCTCTTTCTGGAGAGCAAGTCTCTCCCAGTGGTTTCAAGGCAGAAGCATTGTGAAAAAATGGCATGAATGGAGAGAAAACTTGGTACTTCCACACAGTGGAATACTACTTATCCCTGAAAAAGAATGGTCTACTGGTGCACACTATGTCATGGATAAACCTCAAAAACACAATGCCAAGTGGAGGAAGCCCCACCACTAGACTGTGGCATATGGAAGTCCCGAAAAGGCAACCCCATAGAGATAGAATAGATTAGTGATTGCTGGGGGCTGAGGATGGGAAAGGGAATGCATCAGACGTAAATGCATGAGGGATCTTATTGGGAGAAGAAAACATTGTAAATCTAACATGTGGTAATTGCACCATTCAATGTAAGTTACAAAAGTCATTGAATTGTAAAACAAAACAAGCAGAAAAACCTGAGTCAGGTTCACTCTGTTCAGTTGGATTTTTTTAGAAAAAGCACTAAGAATAAAATCAAAATCATCTTTTGTCATCTGTAATGGGGGAGAATGTCCTTCAGGGCTCTTCTCCATGGCAAATCCTTTGTCACCACCATTGGGCTCCTGTCATCAGCTAAGTTTTGCAGCGTGTTCACCTTGCCTAAGTCGTGATATGCTGTATACTATGCCATTAACTCTTCTAGGTTAGTGTGACCTAAACTCATCGGGAGAAAGGGTCCATACGTTCGGGAGTGGGCAGGGGTAAGCGAAGTTAAATTTGTGTGTTTCACGTGCTAATGAATAGAATAGCATTTTGTTTCTCCATGGGGAAGAGAGTGCATCTGGGTGTTCTGTGAATCTGTCTGTCTGGACCCACTGTCCACTGCTCTCCATGCTCCATGCCCTGGAGGGATGCCCTCTCGCACTGGCTTCCGCACCCTCCAGCTTTCTGGTGGATTCACTGATGGGAGATCAGTGGGCAGGATGGAAAGAGGCTGGGATATTCATTTCTGTAGCCCCTCCTGCAGTCCCTCTGTCCCCAGCCACAGCTCCCTGCTGCAATCCCTTTGGGTTCTGATGACTGCTCCCTCTCATCCCTTAGGTCCAGGGGGTGGACATCTCATCGCTCTGCTGGCCCTGGGGGTATCTCTGGGTGGCTCCCTGCCCTCACCTGCCCTCTGTAAGTCATCCCTTCACATGGCTGGCTCCAGTGGCCCCTTCTGAGGGCCCCCTGTCCTCTGCTGGGTAACGTGTCCTAAACATATTTGACCATGTGTTCCTCTAGGAGCTCACATGGAGCTGCTGGTGTGGGGGATGCTGTTTGGGAAATGCTGTTCTATGGCTGCGCTGTTGGCTGCCTAGTTTCCCACACTGCACAGGTGCTATTATTATATATGCAACCTCCTACCATTGAGCAATTGGTCACTGCCAATCTTTGCATCTTTGTGCAATGACTATGTCCTTTGGATGGATTCCTAGAATGGCCAAAGGACATGCCCACTTAAAGGCATTTCCAATAGGTGTTGGACAGAGCTCTGGAGGGCCTGCCCAGCCCCAGGAAGTGGCTTTACCTGTCTTTGAGGACACCATCTCCTGCATGTGGTGTCTGGATGTTTAGCAATCACGAAGAAAGCAGACTTCGGCTGTGAGGGCTGAGACAGAGATTTGGTTTCGAAGCCCTGGGCCTGGTCTGCTCTGGGGCTTGGAGGAATACTTGTTCCGTGAGCTCCACAGCAGGTCCTTCCTGAAGGGCCCTGGTCCTTCTCAACAGGAGACGTTTGAGAAACGAACTCTCCTCTCAGCCGCCCCCCAGCTATGTGGCATCCGCTGCCATGGAGGGCCTCTGAGCTTGAGTGGGAATTGCTGGTCTTACCGGCCTCTCTGCCCAGCCTGTGCCGGGGGCGGAGTGCAGCGGCCATGTCGGCCTTCTCTGGGCCCCAGCAACACATCCATGTATCATCCGTGCTGAGAAGGTTTGGTAATGCCGTGGTGTTTTATTATCTGTGCAACTTTGCCTCCCTCCGCCCCAGGAACAAAGAGGCATTTATCAAGCCCCTCAAATGTGCAGAGCACTCTGTCTGGCTAATTACAATTGTGAAGCTGTTCAGACTTAACATGGATTTTAAACGAAACTCTTGCAGTTCTTGTTTTTCGCTTTTCTGAGGGGGCCTGAGGCTGCCCTTCGTGATGTCTGGCATGGCCAGAGCCTGAAGGTGGGCGCTGAGGCTCCATGTGCTCCTGGAGCGGGTATCTTGGTCATGGCCTGATGATCCATGCTAATCTAGTTGGCGTGTCCTCTCAGTTTCATCAGGCAGCCGTGTGGATTTCTCTGTCCTCTGGGCAAGGCCTCTGGTCAGCCATTCTGAGCCTTGGCCGCTGGTTTATTTGGAAACCTTTTCCATCCCCCAGGCCGAGGCTTGGTTTTATTTTCCTCCATGATGCTGTCTTGTGTGCGCGGGAGCCTGGCACAGAGGTGGGGTTGGTGGTAAAGAGTCACCTTCTCTTCCCTTGCCAGATGGTGCACAAGGAGCCGCATCCCCACCATCTGCCTCTCGCCTCTGCAGCCTTTGCATTCAGTAGGCACTTACTCATCCTGCCAGCCCTGAACCATGTCTGAGGGCCTAGTCTAGGCCAGGCACAGGGCTCAAAATTCCCCTTACGGGTGCAGTAAATTCCACTCGTCCGTTCACTCGGGTGCCTGTTCGTTCGGCCAGCACTTAGCAGAGCCCGGCGTCGGTCCTAGCGCTCAGCTGCAAACACTGGGACCTGTTCTTGCTCTTTACACAGAAAGAGAAGTTCCAGAATGCCAGGTGCTGCACACCATCTGGGAAGGTCAGAGAACCAGCTGCATGGTCAGGCACGGTGCCCCACTGGGACCTCGACACTGCTCCCTGGAGACTGTGCTCCACCAGACACCAGCTCGTGTGCCACAGTGGCCCCTTGATGGCACCGTGGCCCTACTCTTGCCAGGGTGGGTTCCTGGAGGTGCCCCCTCCTCACCTCACAGGCTTCTGCTGGGATTCCTGCCCTGGTTCGTCCACCTGGCAGTGAGAGGCTCCAGGCTGCACCCACGTGCAACGGAGGCCGTGAAAGGGAGTTTCTCATTTGTTTCTTGGAGGAAAGAGGCCTACGAGGAGGATCATGTCCCAGACTCAAGGCAGGAGCCATGGCCAGAGTCCTGGTTCAGGCTCGCTGTGGCCCTGCCGTGTGCCTGCCTGTGCTGCCTGTAGGACAGGGTGAGGAGTCGCCCTGAGCAGCTCCCGGACAAGGGTGTCGTGAGCAGCAGACGCCGTGTTCCGGCTCCTCTGCAGAAGGCTGATGTCGATGACTCAGACAGAGTTAGTCTCAGCCGGCCAGGGCAGGCTGGCTCTCTGAGGCTTAGAAGCCCCTGCAGTGCGACTGGAAGGGTAAGAGAGGGGTTCTTCATGTTAAGGGTTTGGGACTCTTTGGCAGGAGGGGAGAACGACACTGGAGCAGAGAGACCAGCATAGCAAAGGCCAGGAGGGGCTGGGCTCTGTGGACAAAGCACAGTGGACAGGGACACGGGGCACAGGCCTATCAGAAGGAGCTGGGTGGCGGGGAGGGACCAGGAAGAGCCCGGGGGAGAGCGATGGATCCAGTTCGGGGTTGGGAGAGGGCCCTAGATGGGACTTCTGGGCGGCAGAATCAGTGAGGCTCAGTGGCTGACTGGCTGTGGGTATGAGCCCAGGATGGTGCCTGGCCCCTAATTTTGGTGCCAGGCAGGTGGGCAGGTGACGGCCATTCCTGAGATGGCCTAGGCACTCGTTTCCTTTCCCTCCAGCCACGTGCAGCACCTTTTCTACCTTGATGTTCCCAGTCCCACCCCGGGACCCACCAACACCGGCCCGGTCACGTGGCCGTAATTGCTTAGCTTGCAGTCTGGTAATTACTGAACGTGCTTATTGGCTGGATTTCAGCAGGTTTAATATCATCTTTCATGGCTAAAAACGTGGCTCAAAATGAAGGACATAAAGTTGAAGGAGCCCTGGATAAAATTCTGCCTTCAGATTCCTGTGGATTAAGAACTCGGGTGATGAGCTGATGCCATAATTCACAGGGAAGCTCAAGGAGCCCAGGGTAGCCAAAATGGTCCTGAAAAAGAAGAACAAAGTAGGAGATCCCACACCTCCCATTGTCCAAGTTACTATAAACCAACAGTCATCAATACTATATGGTACCGAAACAGGAAGGACATCTAGATGGATGGAATAGAATTGGGAATCCAGAAATCAAACCATGCACAGGGGGCCAAGATGGCTCAGTGGGGAAAGAACAGCCTCCTCAACAAAATGATGCTGCACAATTAGATATCCACTTGCAAAAGAATGAATCTGGACTCTCCAGGCCACAAACAAAAAATGAACTCAAAACGTAACTAACTGTCAGAACTCAAATGATAAAACACAAGAAAACTTAGGAGTAAGTCTTCATGACCTTGGGTTTGCAAAGGATTCTTAGATATGACATGGAAAGCATGAGCGACAAAAGAAGTAGATAAATTGGACGCCATCGAAGTTAAAAATATTTATGTTTCAAAGAATATTATCAAGAAAGTGAAAAGACAACCACAGAAAGGAAGAAAATATTTGCAAATCGTATATTTGATAAGAGACTTTAACCTAGAATGTATAAAGAGCTCTTATAACTCAATAACAAAAAGACAACTCAACTAAAAAGCAATCAAAGCGATGACAGAAATCACCTGATTTTAAAATGGGCCAAGGACTGGGATAGACATGTGTCCAGACAAGATACGCCAGTGACCAGTACACGTGTGAGAAGATGCTTACCGTCATTAGCCACCAAGGAAATGCAAATCAAAACCACAAGGAGGTGCCGCTGCCACCACCAGGATGGCTCTACTCAGAAAGTCAGACACGTGTGGATGAGGATGTGGAGAAACTGGAGCCTTCACACATTGTGGGTGAGAGTGTGAAATGCTGAAACTGCTTTGGAAGACAGTCCGGCAGTGCCTTGAGCAGTTAGACATGTGTTACCCTGTGACCCAGGAATTCCACTCCAGGGCCTCTACCCAGGAGAGATGAAAACCTACAGAATTCATCCTTAAATGTTTGTAACAGCATTATTCATAATAACCAGAAAATGGAAACAACACAAATGTCCGTCAGTTGATGAAAGAACACACTGTGGAATATTATTCAGCCGTGGAAAGAATGAAGTCCTGATACATGCTGCAACATGGGTGAGCCCTAAAAACATGCCAGATGCAAGAACCATTCACAAAAGTCCACGTATTATACGATTCCACTTATATGAAATGTCCAGAATAGGGAAAACTGTAGAGACAGAAAGCAGATTAGTGAGTGGTTGCAGGGGCTGGGGCAGAGGAGGCAGAGAGAATAGAGAGCTGATAGCAAAACAACCTTGGTGGGAAGGTACTATTAGCTCCACTTTACAGGTGAGAAAACTGAGGCTCAGAGAAGTTAAGAAACCTGCCCCTGAGAGGTACAGCACACATGGGGCAGAGGCAGCATTCAGACTCTGGACTGCGTGACTCCAGAGCTGCTGAGCCAGCGCTAGGGCCCTTCACAGAGGCTGGGCACCGACACGTACCAGAGCCCACAGGGGCTCAAAAACACAGGGCCATGGGGGTCTCAGGTCCTCTGGCCACGGAGAGAGGGGTTCTGGGGACACAAAACCAGCGTGGATGGACTGTGCTTGCGAGGGTGAGTGAGAGTTGCGTGGAGGATGCGGCATTTGCTGTGGGCTTTTAGGGATTTCATCTGCCAGGATGGGGTCAGGGAGAGAGGGCCTTCCAGGAAGAGGGAGGTTCCAGGGCAAAGGCCTGGAGGCTGGGCGCCTGGATTTGGGCTCAGTGTGGCGGCTGAGCAGGGCTGGGTGGTGCCAGTTCGTGGGTCCCCGCCTGGACTTCAGGGATGGGCTGAGGGGATCAGACTTTCTTTTGGGGCCATGGAGAGGCAAGGATGGTGACTCGTCTGCCAGCCCTGTGGGTTCCTACTCGGGGAGGGGCATGCAGGGAGGTGGCTGAAGACGCCGCTCCCACAAGGGGACTGGGGGGTGGATGTCTGAAGAGCCCAGACTCCGAGTTGGGGTATTTGTTTGTCAGGCTGACCTGGGGCCAGGGGCAGAGGGGGGCCGTGGGGGCCCAGAAAGCAGAGACCCCAGGCAGGGATATTTCCTCCCTCCCTTCCTAATTCGGTAAATTTCATGGGCACGTTATTAGAAGTCCTGGGTTCAGGAATGACAAGATGAAGAGCTCGCTGCCAAGAAGGCCTCTCATGTTCATTGCTGTCGAGGAGGTAGTGAGACCTCCGTTATCACAGGCGTGAAAGCAGAGGCTGGATCCTCATTTCTCCAGGCTGTCCTTACACTGTTCTCCTGCCCTCTGTCTTGTCCACACAGACTGTGAGCTCCATGAGGGTGGAGATCACTCAGTCATCCAACACACCTTTACTGCACACCTACTGTGTGCCAGGCACTGCTAGCCAGAGGATGCATCAGGGAACAGCATACAAGGTCTCTACCTTCTAGCAGACTCTTATCTCTCTCGGGTGGTAGTGTGTGGTGATCTTTCCAGAGGGAGGTATCTGGGGTCTGTGCTGCTGTGTTCGTAGAGTCACAGCCTCCTCCCCTCCCACTCAGCCTCCCGGAGTCATTGACTGGCCATGTTCCTTTCAGTCCACAGTGGGCCGTGCCCTCCATGTGGATGGCATTTGTTTACAGGGCCTCAGGGCCTGCTTCCTTCCCCTTCTCCCCTAGGAACGTCTTTATCAGGGTGGGCACAGAGAGAAACACATGACTCCTGAGACTGCCTGAAGCCCACTCAACTCCGTGGAGATCGGCCCCCGAGATACTCTCCTTCTTAGGAAAACTCAGAGTGGAGGAGCCACGGCTGTTAGTGGACTCCAGTGGCCGTGGCATGTGTCTGCCTGCAGTTTCCAGGGGCCTGGCTTTATCTGTGTAGATTGGGATAATCTAGAGTAGTTGCTGGAGCTTCTGGGGTTAAGCCGCCTGGACACGCACCAGCCTCTCCTCCTGAGCACTGCACACAATTATCCCAGGGGAGCGGCGGGTGGCCTGGCAGCTGGCGCCTCTGCAGTGGAGGTGGCAGTGGGGGCTTGGAGATTGCGGTTCCCTTCCCTGGGCAGCCCGGGGAGGTGTAACCCTTGCCAGCTGAGTGAAATATCCTCCTGCAATGAGTGTGCGGGACTAGACGAAAGGCAGCACTGGAGCCCTGGGAGGACACCGGAGGATAAGGGCAGGACCTACCCTGGGCTGGGCACTTGGCGTTCATTCTACCTCACTGGGTTCCCCCAGCCTGGGGGTACCACAGCCAGGCCACACAGCCCAAGCCACGTAAGTGGCATTTGATGAAGCCAGGATTAAAAACCCGGTGCATTTGTGTCCGAGGTTGATATTCATTCACCAGGCTGCCTCCCTGCTAACTCCCTGGGCTGAGGACCAGGACTCAGAGGCTCAGAGGAGTGAAGTGACCTGCTCAAGGTCACAGAGTGAGCCTGTGACATTTCTGGGCTGAGACTCCTGAGCCTCCCGCTTCAGGAAAATAAGTGATGTGTGGGTAATACCCCCACTGCATAGCAGTGGGGAAGGTTGGAGGATGGTGGGGCTGGAGCCCTGGGAGCGTGTGAGGGACTCAGCTCCAGTGCCGGGTGTCAGGCTGCTGTGGTGCTCTTGGAAGGTACAAAAGAATTCCTGAGGGAGCATGCACAGCAGTGTCCAGAACTGGCCCATCCTCCCTGGGATGCAGTGGATTATTCACAGTCAGGCTCTCGGGAGGAAGGAGCTGTGGACTTGGAGTTGAAGAACCCCCGGCATAGGCAGCTGGTATTAGAAATCCAAAGTGCAGGCCAACTAGAGACCTTTGGTGTGGTCCCTGAGAGGGCACAGAGGCAGGGTGTGTTGCAGGGAGAGCCCAGCCCCAGGCATATGGCAGGGCAGAGAGGGCATGGGGGTGCTGGGCTGTGAGAGCCGACGCTTCCCTGGAATTGCCCAAGTTGCACTGGTCTGGAAGGAGGCCCCAGCACAGCCTGCGCAAGGAAGCTGGTGTGCATGGAGGCCTTGAGGAATGATTCTGCAGCTGTGCAGCAAATACTGGCTATCGGTTTAGCTGGGCCCTGGGAAAGGAATACATTACAGGGAATTGCAGGCCAGGCACATTTAATCTATGCTAATTTACCGTATTGGAGAGAAGGAGAGGGAGGGAGAGAGATGGAGATAGAGCGAGCAAGTGCAACTGGACTAGTGGACACCATTAGCCTCCATCTCTCTTCGTACCTGAATTGGGAACAGGAGGGTTTAGTTTCTTGGGGTCTCATGGGCTGTGTGCCTCTAGCCTGCCGAATGTGAGTCCAGTGTCTGCCCACACGTGTCCCTGCCCCTGAATATAAACTGGCTGCCTTGCCTGGGCTTAGTCAAAGGGGCAACAGCCATCCTTCTGATGACAAGTGGCACCGCAGCTCAGGCAGCCACGGCAGTTGGTGCTCTGAGTCACTTGCTGTGAGCCCGGAAGGTGCTGCTGGTTCACACACTGCTTCCTCATGGGGTTGGTCTGGGCGTGACTCTTGCCCACCCGACTGACTTTGAACCGGCCCCCGGTCAGGGCCGACCCCTAACTTCAGATGTGGCTTCCCCATCCTGGGGCAGCCCCCAGGCACTCCACGGCAGGGCAGTGAGGGCGCAGGGTTGCATGCTGTGAGTTCATCCTCCACGGTGGAGTGTGTGCGGGCAGCCTGGGGAGGGAACACGGCTGGAACATGAAGAGGGGTGGAGTTGGGGGTTCCTCTCGAATCAACCGACTGGCTGACTGTGGGCAGAGCTTGGCACCACTTCACTCCTGAAACTGCTCATTCATTCCCTCCCTCAAAACCATTGAGCCAGCCCTGGCTATGGGTCAGGCCAGAGCTCACCTGTGAAACAGACACGCAAATGAATCCATCAAGAATGCTGGGGTCGGGGACCGAGGTAGATGTGGGTTTGAGGGGCTTGGGCTCTGGGAAGATAAAAGGTGTCCCCAGGTGGGTTCCCGAGCCTGGGTTGTTACAGGTGAACAGGAGTTCACTAGGTGGACAAGGGACAGGAGGAGGCACAGCCTGTGCAGAGGCATGGAGGTGTGGCCAGTGAGCTCAGGCTGTTAGAGCAGTTCTGGGATCTGGGGCTGGAGAAGATGCTGGTGGCCTGATCCGGAAGGGCCCTGTGTGTCCTTTGGAGTGGCTCCTTTTCTCTGCAGAGTGGGTCACCAAAGGCTGTGTTCTAGGGAAGGTATTTGGAGAGGATGTGTCTCCCAAGGCATTCTCCAGCCTGCCATGTTCAGTTAAGTTCTGAGTGGCTGTTTCAGATCTAGTGACCATGCAGTGTCTTGTCACTCATTGTTTTGCTCCATTTGTCTGGCCACCCACCCACCCAAGTCTTACCATGTTCTGAGCCACTATCTACTTACAAATTTTAAAGTTAAATTATTTGGGAAACTAATCATTTAATGAGTCATAGAAAGATGTCTGTGATAGAAACACCCAGTGATTTATTCATTCATTCAAGATGCATTTGTTGAGCATCTTCTATGTGCCATGCTGGGGGTTCCGTAGTGACAAAGCTCTGCCTTCTCTTTGAACTGATGTTGCAGTGGGGAGAGATAAATGGAGTAAGCAAGTCAGCACAAAGGCAGGAGGGAAGGCTGGTCAATGTATGGGGACCACACAAGGCTGGCTGGACCACGTGGCTGGGTGGCAGGGATGGTTGGTTTAGATGCGATGGTGAGAGAGGGCCTCCTGTGAGAGCTGGCAATGACATGGCCGACTGATGACAGGGATAAGCCCCTGCAGGAATCTGAGGGCCAAAGGAGCCCTGGGTGCAGAGGCTCAGGGGTGGGGACAAGTGAGGAGCCTCAGGGAGGCCAGGGCAGAACCTGGGGCAGGAGGCAGACCCAGATGACACCAAATCCTCTTGACTGGGCTGCGAATGGGAACTGGCGTGGAGCATGAAGGGAACCCACTGGCACATTGGCAGTGGGTGGTGACATTGCCAGGGTGCTCTGGGGGGATGTGTCATGGGGAGAGTTAGAATGGCAGCAGGGGGTCGGGGGTGGCCAGAGGGAAGCCATCCCAGGGACCTGGCAGAGAAGATGGGGCTTGGGTCAGGGTGGTGACCGTGGAGGGGAAGAAGTAGGCAGACTGGCGATGAGTATTAGAGCGGAAGCTGTCAGGACCTGCTGACATGGCTGGATGTTGTGAGAGGGAAACAAGCCAGGAGAAATCCGGTGGGAAGGTTTGAGTGGAGATGGGGAAGGGTGGGGTCAAGAGCTTGGTCTAGGTGTGTTCAGCCAGAGATACTTGTTAGACATCAAGTGACAAGGATGGGGGGTGGTGAGGGCACAAGTTGAGTGGTCCCCACGATGCAGTAGTAGAAATTGTCATGGCCAGCAACTCCCAAGAGCCCTGCCCAGGTCTAGGAAGCTCAGATGCTGCCTTGGCTAATATACTAGAGATGGGAAATGACCAGTCCAGGTGTGGCTAACAAGGAGGCGGGAGGTGCCAGGAGCTGGGGAGCAGGTTGTGACAAGCCCTGACCTGAGGCTGCATCAGGGCCCACGTTCTCCCTCCTATTCCCCAACCCAGGACCTCAGGTACCCGGAATGCAGCCATCATAACTCTTGGTTCATGCCTCACTCCCATCACTGGTCCATGCCTGGCCCCGTTTATTTATGATAGCAATACACAAATAAATACCAAGATGTGCACTCACCAGCTTAGTGTCTGTAAGCTGCGTCTCCCCATGTGCCCTCACCATCCCACCTGCCTGCTTTCCCACAGGTGACCGCTGTCCATCTTACCTTCATCCTGCCCTGTCTCTGTTCTGGTTTGCTTTATTATATAATGCGTATGATTTTTTAGAAGTTTTGCTTATGATTTGCAAACTTTTAATTAAGATATAGCTCATGTATAACAAAGGGCACACGTCTTAGCTGCACTCTCATGAATTTTTACAGTCGTACGTGCCTATGGAGATGAATATATCAACTACTTTCAGTTGGTGTTTTCAGTCTTGTTAATTTTAGCCACTCTGATGGGCATGTCGTGGTGTCTCATTGTGGTGTTCTTTTGCATTTTCCTAATGATTAAGAATGTACAGCGTCTTGTCATGGGTCTCCCAGCCATTAGACTTTCCTCTTTTGTGAAGTATCTGTACCGCGCCCCCCTACCTTATCCAAGGGGGATGTGTTTTAACCCCTAGTGGATGCCTGAAATCTCTGATAGTGCCACACCCTATATACATGATGTTTTGTCCTATACATACATAAGATGGGTGGATGGGTAGATGGAGGGATGGATAGGTGGATGGAGAGATTGATGAGTGGATGGATGGAGAGATGGGTGGATGGAGGAATGGTTGACTGGATGGAGGGATAGATGGGTGGGAGGAGTGTTGGATGGGTGGATGGGAGGATAGGGGATGGATGGGTGGATAGGGAGATGGATGAGTAGATGAAGGGATGAATAGATGAATGGATGGAGGGATGGATGGGTGGGTGGAGTGATGGATAAGTGGATTGAGGGATGAATGGCTGGATGGATGGGGGATGGGGGATGAATGGGGGATGGATGGGTGGATGAAGGGATAGTTGGATGGATGGGTGGCTGGATGGGTGGAGGAGTGGATGGATGGTTGGATGGATGGATGAGTGGATGGAGAGGTGAACAGATGGATGGATGGAGGGATGTATGGGTGGAGGGCAGGAGGGAGGGAGAAAGGGGTAGAAGGATGAAGGGTGGATCAGTAGAGGGAGGGAAGGATGGATGGATGGGTAGATGGGTGGGCAGATGGATGGAGGGAGGGAGGGAAGGAAGGAGGAATAGGTAGGTGGGCAGGTAGATGGAGGGAGAGAGGGAAGGATGAGGTGGTCTGGAAGCATCTCAGATGGGACTAACAGGAACGTTTCAGATTTGTGGCAGCTGTTTCTTGGTACTGGAGTCTGGGCACAGGTGGGCGTTTACAGTCCTGTCTGGTGCTTTTGAGCTAGGCAGAGTGATGGAACTAGTCTGTTGTATCTCACGTGGAGGTGATCTTGTGGCACAGAATGGTTCCTTGTGCTTTAGCGGGTCCAATTTTGAGAACACAAACACGGGGCTTGCTGCTGTGGTCTTCCTATTCGGGATGGGGTGGGAGATGTGCGCTGGGCTGTTCCTGGTAGCAGAACCAAGTCAGCGCAGGAAAGCATTTTCTGCTCAGAGCTGTAGAAAACGGACAGCACGGGCCGGGTGCAGTGGCTCACGCCTGTAATCCCAGCACTTTGGGAGGCCGAGGAGGGTGGATCACCTGAGGTCAGGAGTTCGAGACCAGCCTGGCTAACATGGTGAAACCCCTTTTCTATTAAAAATACAAAAAGCCTGGTGTGGTGATGTACACCTGTAATCCCAGCCACTCGGGAGGCTGAGGCAGGAGAATCGCTTGAACCCAGGAGGCAGAGGTTGCAGTGGGCTGAGATCACCCCATTGCACTCCAGCTTAGGCAACAAGAGTGAAACTCCATCTCAAAAAACAAAAAACAAAAAAAAGAAAGAAAGAAAGAGAAAGAAAACAGACAGCACGAACGCGCAGGACAGGGACCCGAGCCACCCCTTCTGAGCGCCTACTGCGTGCCCTGAACAGCGCTAGGCCTTTTCCGCTGAGGAATCCCGGGTGATCCCCCTGAAGCTCTGGAAGGCTGAGTGCCACCATCCCCATTGCAGAGATGGGACAGCTGAGGTGCAGCGTGAGCCGCCCCAGCGGTGGGCGACCCTGGTCTCCATCTCCTAGGCTGGGAGCCAAGGTTAAGAGCAGCCCCTGCCTTGCAGGACCGTGGGAGGCAGAAGTGCGACAGTGCTCTGAAGAGACTTGGCGAACCCTCTGCTGATGTGGGGCGGTGCTCTGTCATACAGGTGTGACTTCACCCCTGTTTCTCTGTCTTTCTTGACTGGGATCATCCGGGGAGTCAGTGGGCACAGCTGCTCACCTGCTGGGTCCCGCGCTGCTCACTGAGGTTTTCCTCGATGACAGTCGCACATAGAGGCGGCGGGTGGGTCTGAGGCTGCAGGCAGGGCCCCAGCTCTCCGCAGCTCTCCCTGGGCTTGGTGTCTTCCCTGCCTGATGGAGAGTTACCCCTGCGGCCCATGAAGAAGTAGAGTGCCTGTGTCCTCCCTCCTGAAGGCCGGACAGTCCCCTCTGGAGGGGGTTCACAGATGGGCGGGGGGAAGGGGAGCTGGGGACATTCTGAGCCCAGTTCCATTCTTGGCTCACCTGGAGACAGGCCAGGGGCCTAGGGGAGGAAAGTCGAGTCCCAGTCCGGGATGGGGTCTGCCAGGCCCCACAGACCCCTGCCCAAACCTTCGTCTGTTCACTGGCGTGCTCCGCATGCTCAGGGCTCCACACGTGATGGGTGCTCAGTAAATGTGAGGAACCATGAGAGGAAGCAGGGAGGGAAGGATGAATTCTTGGACATGGGGCCATGTGACTCAGTCTGGCCTATGGGCAGGGGCTGTTAGTCTCTTCCACCAGTGGTTATCCACCCATCATTTGCCAGCACAGGGCTCCCTGACTTGCTTTGAGACCCACCACATCCTCTCTGTGCGCATCTGACTAATGGGCACCGCAAGCGCAGTGTCTCAGCTGCTGGTGGGGTTTGCTCGTTCCTGGAGCAGCTACTCCTTGCCTCTCTGGTGTGTGTCCTGTGTCCCGGGCACTCTGCAGACTTTCCGTTCTTGCCATGGGCCTGGGGCAGGGGCATCACCACATCAGACTTGGGAGTCTCTGGAATCTGGGGGTGCCCACTACGGGAATTTGTCCTGTGCATGTGGGCAGAGAGATGGGCTATGGGGTTCTGGGGAACTGAGAAGTTCAGTTTAACAAAGGGACAACTTCCAGAGGTGTGTGAGGTGAAAATCAACAAGAGCCGTGCAGTTTCCATGGACTAGTGACAGTGGGAGCCCTTGCTGCGCCTCAGCTGCAGGGGCAACACCTGTGTATTTGTGTGCCTGTGTGGGTGAGTTGTGTGTGTGTGTGTGTGTGTGTATGTGTGTGTATGTATGTGTGTGTGTGTGTGTGTGTATGTATGTGTGTATGTATGTGTGTGTGTATGTGTGAGTATGAGTGTGAGTGTGTGTGTGGTGGTAATGGAACCCCATGAGCAGCAGGAATGAATGCTCCAGCCTCTCCTCCGTCCTTCCCACCTCCTGGTGCCTGGGTTGGCTGAAAGAGTTCGGCCAAGAGAGCAGTGGAGCTGGGTGACGCACTGTGTGGAGGTCAGCCTCCTAGGACACAGAGCCAGGCTCAGAATGGCGCCTGGCACACTGAGCACATGCAAAGGCCATTACGAGTGTGGTATGACTCTTTCCAGCCCTCAAAGGTAGGGGTCCAGCACAGGCTTTTTTATCGTGGTGCAATGCACATAACATAAAATTGACCATCGTAACCATCTTTGAGTGTACAGTTCAGGGGTATTAGTACATTCACATTGTCATACAACCGTCACTACCATCCATCTCCAGAACTTTTCATTTCCCCAAACTGAAACTCTGTCCCCATGAAACACGGACTCCCCATTCCTCCTCCCCCAGCCTCAGGCACCCACCATTCCACTTTCTGTCTCCATGAGTTTGACTACTCCAGGGACCTCATTAAAGGGCAATCCCACAGTATTTATTCTTTTGTGACTGGCTTATTTCACTTAGAGTAACGTCCTCAAGATTCATCCATGTTGAATTCCCTTCCTTTTGAGGGCTGCACGTGAGGACGGGTGCACCACATTCTGTTTATTCATTCATCCATCGCTGGCCACTTGGGTTGCTTCCACACTGGAGCTGTTGTGAGTAATGCTGCTATTCATGTGGATGTACAAAGATCTTGTTGAGACCCCGCTTTCATTTCTTTCCTGTATATACCCAGACGAGGGGTTGCTGGATCATACATTAATTCTGTGCTTAATTTTTTGAGGAACCACCATATTGGTTTTATAACAGTGGCACCATTTTTCATTTCCATCACCAGTACGCAAGGATTCCAATTTCTTTACATGATTGTTAGTGTCTGTTTTTTGATAGGAGCCATCCTAATGGGTGTGAGGTGCCAGCACAGACTTTTGCACATGGTAGAATAAGTGGATAGAGACGGCGTCTGGTCATTGAAGCAAGACTCCTCTTGGCAGCGGCTGCAGTTGGCTGGAGCGTCACCGTGGATTGGAAAATAATGTAGTATTTCTTTTAAAGTACTCCATAATAATTTTCCCCACATTATTTTCCCATTTGTCCTAACTAGCAGGGTTTTGGTGTAACAAAGCTATCCAAAAAGCCACAAGGTTTATGACTATAAATGAACTCTCTCAGCAACACAGATGCATGGCATTGAGGCTAAATTAATGGCTGTGATTTCTGTGTATTGGAATCCTGGAAATGAAAATGCTGTTTCCCCTATGGACAAAGCTTTGGTCTTGAATCATCCTAGGGAAAAATGTAGTGCTTCTCTCCAGGATACTGGATGTTGTGGCCATGCCTGTGACCCGTGGGTCTATCCTTTGCATATGAAATCTTAAAGCAGGCTGGGCATGGTGGCTCAGGCCCATAATCCCGCACTTTGGGTGGCCAAGGCAGGAGAATTGCTTGAGGCTGGGAGTTCAAGACCAGCCTGAGCAACATAGCAAGACCTCATCTTTACCATAAATAAATAAATAAATAAATAAATAAGTTAGCTGGACCTGGTGGTATGCAACTATAGTTCCAGCTACTCGGATCACTTGAGCCCAGGAGTTTGAGGCTGCAGTGAGCTATGATTGCATTCCTGCACTCCAGCCTGGATGACAGAGTGAGACCTGTCTCTAAAAAAGAAGAAAGAAATCTTAAATCAGCCTTTCCCAATGTCTCCTCCCCAGGACTCCTGCCAAACTTGGAAACAGCACACAAGGGCACAGGGGAACTGGTGGGTACAGAGGGAAGGTTGGGAGCTTGGAGTCTGAGCTCCGGTCACCGCCCTTCCTGGCCATGTGGCCTTGGGCGAGCTGACTTCTGTTTCTTTGAGGACCACCCATTGCCCCTGCTGCAGATGGAAGAGTGAGACTCGCCTCACGTGTTTGTTGTGCAGAGTAAATGGCATAACTCACAGGCAGTCCCCCCAAAGGTGAGTCGAATGCAGCTGCTTGTCATTGAAGCGGTGCAGTGAGGCAGGACTCAGGGAACCAGGCACGGGGTCCTGGCTTGATTTCCCCATCTTGCTGATACTTTTGTTTCCAGGCGCATGTTACGGCTTTCTGCTGTTAACTCATCCTCCTATGCCTGTGATCTCATTGGATCGTCCCAAGAAATTATCATTTCTAACTTAGAAATGAGAACGGGGAAGCACAGAGAGGTTTAGTGACTCGTCCAGAGTCACACAGCAAGGCAGTAACTGATCAAGAGCCGATGAAACAGAGCAACATGTGTGTGAAATGTAACATGTTCTTGCTGGACCGGCTTGCTCGCCCTTCCTGCTGTGCCATCTCCTGGAAAGCAGCCCAGCCTGGAGAGCAGGGGCTGGCAGCCATTCTTCCCCACTCCCTGGGCCTCTTGGCTGCCTGTCCATCAGGAGTCAGGCGCACTTCCCTGCCAGGCGGTCACCCTGACCTGGGGTGCTCAGTTCACCCTCTCAACTTCGTTATCTGGAAAGGGATCCAGCCCTGGATTTTTATGAAAGTCCCTTTTTCAGGTTGTTGTTGGCTATAGATATGATCGTTGTTTCTGATGTAGAAGGTCTAAGGAAGCAGAAAGAGAAACGTGAGTCTGGAGAGGCCCCTCAAGCTGAAGTCAGTGAGGGGACATGGTGGAGAATTTCCTTCCAGTCTTCCTGGGGCATGGTTGTTCACAGTTGAAACAACTCGGTAACTGCTTATAAATGATAAGGGGGGAGTGTGTGTGTGGGGTATGTGTGTGTGTGTGTTGTATGTGGGTGTGTGTGTATGCGTGTCTGGTGTATGCATATAGTGTGTGATGTGTTTGTGTATGTGTGTGTTGTGTGTGTTGTGTGTGTGTGTGTGGTGTGTGTGTGCGTGGCATATGTGAGTAGTCTCTGGTGTATGTATATGTGTGTGCACATGTGGCATATGTGCATGGTGTGTATATGTGTGTGGTGTGTGTGCGTGTGGCATATGTGTGTAGTGTGTGGTATATATATGTGTGATGTACGTGTGTTGTGTGTGTGGTGTCTGCACGTGTGGCATATGTGTGTGGTGTATGTGTATGGTGTGTGTGTGAGACGTATGTGTGTGGAGTGTAGTGTATCTGTTTGTTGTGTGTGTGGGTGTGTGTGTGTGGGGTGTGTGTGGGGGAGGTGTGTGTGAGGGGGGCGTGTGTGTGGGAGGTGTGTGTGGCATATGTGTGTGGTGTGCTGGTTTCCCTGGAATCCTGTGGGGGCTGCTTCTCTGCCCTGTCCCAGCTGCTTGCAGGGGTCCTGGCAGCTTTGCCTGGAGCAGAGGGAAGGGCATCCTTGCATAACTGGGCAGCCACGGAGGACTCAGATGGGGGTGGGATGTCCTCATGGGCAAGCAGGTTCCTAAGGGCCACAGGGGCCACTCCAGGCCTTGGCGCTGGAAGCCTATGTGGGGCCAGCCGCTGCACAGGACCTGAAAAGTACACTGAAGCAGGGTTGCAGGGCTGGCCTTGGCCCGTGGGAAAGAGTGGAGGGGCAGCCACAGCACAGCAAGTGGGGAGTGGCAGGCAGGGACACTGCTGATGCTCAGAGCTGGGCTACAGGGAGGATTTGAGGCAATGTCCCACGCGGTCCTGTGTGAGCTGCTCAGCTTGGAAAGGGGCTGCTGCTCTGCAGAGGTGTCCCTGAATGGCTCCTGTCCCAGGGGGTGTCCTAGGAGCTTTGGGGTGGAGGTATGGCTGATGCCCATTTTCTCAGTCATGACAGCTGGAGCTGGAGTTCCCAGCCCAAGCTGTCAACCAGGACTGGGTCAAATGTGTTGGCCCCTAGAGAAGGGGCCAGGCGTGGCCGCCTCCAGAAAGCCTCCTCACTGCCCCAGCTCTCTTCCACCCCAAGCCCGGCCAGTGCCTCCTCTGGGCTGGGAGCTTTCTGTGATGTGAGGCTGGTCTCACATTTTCACTGCCATGTTGTGTCGCCTGCCCCACCAGCTCCCCCTGTCCCCTTGCACCCCCAGCATGCCATGCATGTAGCTGAATGCAGGAGTGACTGACCACACTCTTTATGTGCATGAGTTTTCAATATGGAAACAAGTTACGTTACAGAGAGCTTGGAAGACACAGGCTAAACACTCGCCCGGCAGCCTCCCGAGCCCAGCTATGGTCACTCTGGTGTATTCCATTCTGGGCATTTCTTCTCAGCAGGCTTTTTCTTTCCTAGGAACAGAAAGTGTGGGATTCTGCTTTTCTTCAGCAGAATAGTAACTCCTCACTCCAAGGGCATGAACTCTGGCAGGCGCTGGCTTCAGCTCCCACATGCCCTGCCATGTCGGGTGCTTTGGGTGGAGGCTTAGCCTCTTCTTATGGTGGAGAAACACAGGCTTGAACATGGCAGTGCCTTGCCCACGGTCACACAAGTGTGTAAGAGGATGCAACCAGCTGGCGTGAGAGCTGGAATTCAAAGCCAGGTGGCTGTAGCATGGTCCTGGCTCTAAGTCACCACCAAGCCACACTCAGAACTTGGGCATTTCCCCATGCTACCCAGAGTGCCATGCACAGGACTCTTGGTGGTGGCAGAACATTCCAGCGGTCATCACCGCCTAGGAACTGAGCTGTGTGAGATCTGCATCTCACTGTGGGTGGAACCCCTTCCCGCCCCCTGCCTGCCCTGGTTGGCGAGTTCTCAGATTAGATGTCCAGGGGCAGTATGCACTCTTCTGATGAGCCGCCTGGAACCTCCAGGGGGACAGCCCGCGGCCATCCCAAGCTTCAGAATTACTCTTTAAATATTTTATGTTTACATGGATGCAGGGCTTATGTTTTGGGAGAAAAAAGTCCACAAATGGGCCATAACAAGCAGGAGAAGCAGAAAGAAAATTACCTTTTAATGTCTGGATGAGCTTGTTGACCATAGGACTAAATTATAGGGGTCCTCTGTGGGGGCATGAGCAGAAATTGTTAGAACTAGAGGAAACAGGCCACATGGCCTGAGCTCAGCACCTCTTCACACAATTCTCCTCCAGGCAAGGGTCATCATCTCTGTCCTTTCAGACCCTGCCTACCCACAGAGTTGAAGCCCTGCCCTGGGGCCATAGGGCATAGCCCTCTCCACAGAGAGGCCTCGGGAGGCGAGGTGCACACTGTGCACACACATCCAGGCCGTGGGCACCATGCTCCACTCCTGCTGGGCAGCCTTGGGCAGGTCACTTGGGCCCTCCGAGACCAGGGTTTTTCTTCCCCCTGGCTGGGGGATTTGCTCCCACCTAGCTCATAACCAGCCTGTACTAAAGCCTAATTCAGCCTTGACTATTTCCCTTGGCCTCTCTGGACCTCAGTGCCCACCTGTGAATGGGACACAGTTTCCTACCAGCTTGCAATGTTGATGCCCCACCCATGCCTGGCCTCTGTACCTCCCTGAACCACTCCACTGGTCATAAGACTAGCGACTACCGCATGCAGCCGTGAGGTTCTCAGGGCCTGGGTGTGGACTCTGTCAAGGTGCTGCTGAATAAGGCCAGCAGCTTGGTCGTAGGGGCCCTGGGCATTCTGCAGCCTGTGGGGGACATTTGAGGCCCCCAGTCCCTGTAGCCTTGTTGGGAGTGGCCTGCCCTGTAGCTGGCCTGGTGATGAGAATTGTCTGCTGGGACACTTCAGGATGGGGCCAGGCGCCAGCATGTCCTGTCTGCCAGGCTGGGAACTCAATGCCTGTCCAGCTCAGCCCCAGCAGGGCAGGGAGCACTGCACCCTCCAGTGCCCCTGGCCACGCATCTGCCCTTTATGAAGATGCCTCCTTCCTGCTGTTGTGGGCGCTTGGGGGCTGCAAAAGTTGATTTAAAAAAATGTGTGCAGGAAGCAAGCGTTTCCCATTCAAGTGAAGGAAGACATGGTTCATGTGCATCCCTGACCTTCCACAGGGGATCCCGGTTAAGATGTCTTCAGGCTCCTGGAGAGGCAGGCAAATCTACACAGTCCCAAGAGGAGGTAGCCTTTGATGTCCTTGCTGTCTTGGTCTGTGGTCCACAGTGTCCCAGGGCACAGGGGCCTCCGAGCGGAGGCAGTCTCACGGCAAAGGTCTTAACTGCAGCACTCCTCAACTCTCCCTACATATCCTGCCTGAGAGAACACTCTTCTTGCCTCTGAGCTGGGTCCGCTGCGCAGTGACACCCCCACTGGGATCCCATAGACTCTCCTGCTCCCCCTGACTTGGGACAAGCCTGTGTGGCTTGAGAGACAAGGAATAGAGCCCCTGCGGCTGCTGCTTTCTGGACTTCCTGAGATGGGCTCTCCAGCCTGCTCCCCACCACACACACATACACACACACACATGCATACACAAGTACATACGCACGCATGCCAGATATTCATTATTCATTCACTGAAAGATTTACCTTTCATTTGCAAAGGGGATCAGAAACGCGTGGTCTTCTCACTGGGAAGGAAGCAGGGAGACTTGGCAGGCTGCTCACGCAGCCCTCTCAGTGGCCTGTTCTCCAGGAGATGAGGTTGAGTGACAACCAGACGTGCAGGGCAAGCGGCCTGGGAAATGCTGCAGTGACAGGAGCCTGGCTCAGAGGCGCTCAGGAAGGAAGCCACATTGTGCCCCCAGTTGAGGAGGAAGGAAATGTGCACCTTGGGGAGCAAAGCTTGCCAAACCTTAGTGGCGTAGAACAACAGGCTTCATGGGTTACCTTTCCTCGTCTCTGACGACAGGATGGCTTGCCTCCACTCCACAATGTCTGTGGCACCAGCTGGAAGAAGACTCAGAGGCTCGAGGTGCCTGGATGGCTGGGCTGGGGTCACCTGAAGGCTCTGTCACTAACGTGTCTTGGTCGACGCTGGCATCCTCTTGGAGCCTAGCTGAGACTGTGGGCTGGCACCCCCTCCCAGGCTTCCCCACATGAACTGGGCTTCCTCACAGCATGGTGGCTGGGTTCAAAGAGTGAGTGTCCCCAGAGAAAGAGAGAGAGAGAAAGAGGGAGGGGACACAGGCACGAGATGGGAGCTGTATTGCCTCTTTTGTAAAAAACCCAAACTCTTAATAACTTTTTAAAAAAGTAACATTTTATTCAGAGACCATTGTAGGTGCACATGTAGTCATAAGAAATAATACAGAGAGACCCATGTCCCCTCTACCCAGTTTCCTCCAGTGGTAACATTTTACAAAACCACAGTCAAATATGCCAGCTAGGAGTAGTATTGACACTGATACCAGCTCCCCATCTTATCCACATTGCCCAGTTTTATTTGTACTTATTTGTGGATGTATTTAGGATTATGCAGTTTTGTCATATCCACCACCACCATCAAGATGCAGAATAGTTTCAGCACCACAGGAACCCCTCATGCTGCCCTTTGACAGCACATCCACTTCCCTGCACAGCCCCATTTCTGTAATTTTGTCATTGCAAGAATGTTGACTCCGTGAAATCATATAGCGTGTGTAACCTTTTGAGATTGGCTTTCTTCATTCCGTGTAAATGTCCTTGCCTTCTATCCAAGCTGCCGGGTGTATCCATAATTCATTCTTTTTGATTGCTGAATAATGTTCCATGAATTGGATTCACCAGAGTTTCTTTTTTAAGTGCATTTGAGTACAGTTACTGGGTCACACGGTAATTGCACGTTTAGTTTTATAAGAAACTGCCAAATTGCCACAGTGGCTGTACCATTTTATCTTCCCACCAGCAGTGCCTGAGTGGTCTGGTTTCTCTGTATCCTCCCCGGAGTCTGGTGTCACCACTCTTTCTTGTTTTAGTCATCACAGTAGGCATGCAGTGGCATCTCATCTTGCATTTTCTGCATGTCTTACACGGCTAACGTTGTTGAACCATTTCATCTGCTTATTTGTCATCTGTGTATCTTATAAAGTGTTTGTTTGTGTTTTTTGCCCATTGTCTAATTGGATTGTTTGGTGTTTTACTGTTGAATTTTGAACATTTTTTATATTCTAGATACTACTCGTTTGTCAGATGTGGGATTTGTAACATTCTCCCCAGTCAGTAGCATGCCTTGTCATCCTCTTGACAGTATCTCTCACAAAGCAAATATTTTACAATTTTGCTGAGGTCCAACTTCCTGCCTTTTCTTTGTGTGGATTGTGGGTTTGGGGGTCAAGTCTATGAACTCTTTGCCTCAGGCTAGATCTGGGGTTTTTTTTTTTTCCTATGTATTTTTCTAAAGGTTTTGTGGATTGACATTTTCCATTTAAGCCCATGATCCACTTTGGGTTAGGGTCTGAGGTTGAGGCTGGAGTTTGCTCGTATTGCCTGCGGATGTCCGAGCCTGGCGGTCCCTTGGTGCCTTAATTTCCTATGTGTTCTGCGGGTCAGGGCTGTTAGGAAGGCCTGCCAGATACAAAGGAGGAAACACGGACCTCGCCTCTCAGTCTTTGGAAAATATAGCCTACCTCGAGGGGTCTCCTCTGGGATTTCCAGGTGGGCACCCTCCAAATCGGAATCATAGGTTTGTGGTGGGCCTTCCGTGGTAACTACATGCTTGTAGAAAGCAGCTCTGAGAAGTGGGGGTGGAAAGCGAGTTGGAGTGCCTTGACAGGAAGCACCTGGCCCTGCGAGGGAACACTGACTGGAGTTTCAGGAATCACAGAGCGGTGGGCGGTGCCTGGCCTGACGCGCTGGGAGGAGGCATTCCCCGTACCTGAGGGACAGGGCACAGGTGGTGTCCCTGGAGCCCAGTGAGAGTCTGAGCATAGGAGAGGCTGCCTAACAGGTCAAGAAACACGGGAATAAACTTGCAGCCCAGCTGGGAGGTGGCTGCGGAGTGAGCACCCCAACCTCCTTCGCCTCTGCTGACACCCGCCACTGACTCAATCCAACCACTCCAGGCTGAGTTGCATACCTCCAAATTCATAGGCTGAAGCCCTAACCCCCGCTACCTCAGGACAGGCTGAGGAGACACGGCCTTTGCAGAGGTGATTAAGGGAAAATGAGCTCGTTGCGGTGGCCCTGATCCAATCTGACTGGTGTCCTCTTAGGAAGAGGGGATTAGGTTGCAGACACACATAGAGGGAAGACCATGCAGAGTCTCGGGAAAGGGGGCTGTTGGCCAGCCAAGGAGGGAGAGAGGCTGCCAGAGAAACCACCCTTGCCAACCGAAGCCTTGCTCTCTGAATTCCAGGCTCCAGAGCTGTGAGGAAACCACGGTCTGTTGCCGAAGCCCCAGGGCATGGTCCTTGTCAGCCCGGCTGACTGATAGACACTGGAAGCTGCTGGCCGCTGGTGGAGTCGCACAGGCCGATCTGGGTGTGAGCAGGTGCAGGCAGGAGGGTGTGGGGCTGGGGGAAGTGGGACAGTGTCCAGCACAGCATGTGTCCAGGGAGAGCCCTGTGGAGAAGGGAGGCTTAAGCTCTGACATCAGCCTCGTGGTTTCCAACGGCCTCTTTCCTGCATCTTAAGTGTTCTAGACCCTTGAGCTTGGCACAGCCCAAACTGAACTCATGATACTGCTCTCCTAACCCCCTAAACCTGCACCTGCTGTTCCCCTTCCTTTCTTCCTGTCACCCTGGCAGCCTGGGCCAGCACTCCTCTTCGTCCCCTCCATGCCCTGTTCCCAGTCACCACCCGACGGTCCACATCCTTCATCCTCCAGCCTGCTCCCCTTCCTGCGGTCCCCACTCTGTAGCCAGAGAGCTCTTTCCAAGCCACCTCTGATCTTTACCTTCCTAGTTTAAAACTCGCCAGTGGATTTCAGACCTCCCACCCCCAAATATGTATTTAGAATGTAAACGACATTGCCACAGACCGGAAACGGCTCAGAAGCGCAGAGTCATCAGTGGGGCTGAAGCTGTGGATCTGCTGAACTCCACACTCGCAGGCAGAGAGGGAGTTGGTGGGCGACAGGGGGCAGAGATGCCCATGAGAGTCAGGGGAATGGGGCAGGCTCTGTGTGTGAGCCCTGGGCAGGTGGGCTTCCTGTGCTAATAGGACAAGGCTGAGAAAAGTTGCTGCCCACCTCTGCTGCTGCAACTGGGTTCCTGTCCGGCCACCAGGGGCTTGAGGATGTACGCATGCAGCTGCATGGCCAGGACTGGACCTTTGCCCACTGCCCAGAGATGGCCCCTGTCTCTGTCTCTGGGAGCAGAGGTCCTGGATGCCAGCATGAGGCCTCACTCTGGTTCTGCCCTCAGGCCTCAGGGGAGATGTTGCTGCTGGGAGCAGGGGTGAGGCAAATGCTCCCCCTCAAGGTGAATCTGCAAAGTAGAACTCCAGAGCTGACACTGAGCAGGGCCCCAGGAGGCCCTATGTGGGAGAGGAGCCCAGCCAGGTGGACACGCAGGGCCTGTGGGAAATGTCTGTATAAGAAGCGGAGTTTGGGATTGTGTCAGGGGCCTCCATAACAAAGTGGGTGGCTCCCAGCCACAGAGCTGTGAAAGCTCTCACTGCCGCTGCAGGCTGGTGGTCTGAATGTCAGCAGGGTGAGTCCTCCGAGGGTCCTGAGGGAGAATCCTCGCCTGGCTTCTCTCCCAGCCTCCAGGGATGGCAGGTGGTCCTGGTGCTCCCTGCCTGTACCTGCTTCCCTCCACCTCCACAGGGCTGTTTTCCTGCATCTTCACATCGTCCTGTCCCTGCGTATGTCTCTGTCCAAACTTCCCTCGAGTTATAAAGACAACAGTCATATCGGACTGGGGGACCCCTACTCCAGTGTGGCCACGTCTTACCTAAGACATCTGCAATAGCCTACTCTCTAATCAGAACATGGCATGAGGCACTGGAGGCTAGAACTTCAACATATTTATTAGGAGGAGGGGGACACCATGGAACCCATAACCAGATTCATTAAGAGGATGCAGGGCACAATATTCATCAAATATTCATCTAGTTGTTATGAAATCAAAACAGCCATGGGCCAAGGACAGAGAGGCATGAAAAACGACCAGTGAGCCAGGCTAGAAAGTAAAAACACTGTAGTCCAGGCACAATGGCTCACGCCTGTAATCCCAGCACTTTGGGAGCCCAAGATGGGCGGATCACGAGGTCAGGAGATTGAGATCATCCTGGCTAACACAGTGAAACCCCGTCTCTACTAAAAATACACACAAAAAAATTAGCCAGGCATGGTGGCGGTTGCCTGTAGTCCCAGCTACACGGGAGGCTGAGGCAGGAGAATGGTGTGAACCCAGGGCGCGGAGCTTGCAGTGAGCCGAGATCACGCCACTGCACTCCAGCCTGGGTGACAGAGCGAGACTCCGTCTCAAAAAAAAAAAAAAAGAAAAGAAAAAGAAGAAAATTATCAAAGAGGACATAGTAGCTTTAAAGCTAGTGCTGAGAAATTTACCCCAAAAGATAGCCCAGGGCATGTCTTTAAAAGTTTCTTTCATATCTAAGAAATAATAATAAAAAGATAAAAACCCAGTTTGGGGCCAGGTGCAGTGGCGGTATTTTTACTTTCTAGCCTGGCCTGTAATCCCAGCACTTTGGGAGGCAGAGGCAGGTGGATCACTTGAAGCCAGGAGTTTGAGACCAGCCTGGGCAACATGGTGAAACCCTGTCTCTACTAAAAATTCAAAAAAAGTTAGCGTGGGGACTGGGAGCTGCAGGCTGGAAATACACATGTGCTCACGAGTCCTGGTGGAGGCAGTGCCCGAAACACGGCTGTGGTTTTCCCTGGGGTTCACAGAAAACAAAATAAGTGAATGCGATGAAGATAGCTATGGCAGCATGAGGAAGATGCCCAGACCGTGCCCAGCTCTGGAGAGGTCTGGTTGCAGTCTGCAAGGAATCGGGTGGACAGCCCAGCAAGGATGCAGAAAGATGAGTTTAGTAGCGCTGGGGAGCACCAGGCACAGACTGTCAGGTTTCTGCCTCTAGGCCACCCTGAAGTCCCACCCCTTAGTGTCAAATCGAGGGAGGATCCACGGCTGAGTGTAAAACATGGGGTGACAGGTCTTCTTCTGTGGCCTGGAGATAGAATTAGGTTATGCCAAACCAGGGTGTGTCCTGCCCACAGGACAGCCATGGCCAGGGGTATGTTGGTGGGGGTGGGGGTGGGGTTGCAGGAGGAGGGGTGCTGTGCTATTGGAGGCATCAGTTTGCTATCACCCTCCTGGGCCCGCACTGGGGTACAGTAGAGAAGAGGCTGGAAACGTCCGTGTCAGAGCAGGACTGCAGGGGCTTGGGGTCAGGAATTTAGTGAGGCAGAGGGGTAGGGAGACAACCCTCCTCCCATTTGGGGACTGCTTTGGGAGTTTTCTCCTTTCAGTGTATTTACCTGTACTCTCCTGTAACTTACAGCTTACTCTCAAGCAACTTACAGTGTTTACGTATGTAGACAATTTAGAAAAGAAAGGCTTATTTTGCTGTAGTCCGTGAAAAACCTGTATTCTCTGGCTATTAAAACAGCAATGGCATGAATGATCAGACAGCGTCATTCCATCCTTCCTAGACACTTCCATGGCTGGTAGGAGGAAGAGTAGTTTGTGTTACAAGGAGGTCAAGGCCACACTTTATCTTTTTTTTTTTTTTTTTTGAGACAGGGTCTTGCTCTGTTACCCAGGCTGGAGTACAGTAGCACAATCACAACTCCCTGAAACCTTGACCTCCTGGGCTCGGGAGATTCTCCCACCTCAGCTTCCCGAGTAGCTGGGATCATGCCTGGCTAATGTTTTAATTTTATTTTGTATAGAGATGAGTTTTTTTTTCTCTGAGCCCAGTCTTGAATCCCTGGGCTCAGGAGATCCTCCCACCTTGGCCTCCCTAAGTATTGGGATTTCGGGCATGAGCCAGGAGCCGGACCCCACACTCTCACTCATGGAGCATCCTCCGCAGAAGGGAGTCTGGATCAGAATTGGAAGTGGAAATAACTTTTCCCCTCAGTGTCTTGGGGTTCCTTCCTGCAGGCTGTGATCTGGGGCTGGGGGGAGGGTCCTTGGACCCAGACAGGCTGTTCAGGCAGGAAGATGAGAACCTTGGACACTGGAGTCCAATTTGCATTGAAGTGAGAGTCTGGGAAACTGCTGGAACTCTATTTAGGCAACTGTGGCAGGTACCAGACCCAGGTGGTCAGGGCGGTGGGGCCGTGAGCTGCCTGTGCAGCTTCAGAGCTGGCTCTCCAGGCATGACGGCTCTGGGAGGGTCAGGGCGGAAGGAGTTGAGATGAAAGGATTGCATGTCAGGAACAGGATGAGGGCCCCAGCAACTGGCCTAGAGGAGCCACAGATGAGTGGAGATCAGCTGGGATGTGGGGACAGCTCACATGGGTCTTAGGGAAGGCCCACTGAGGTGGTGGCCTTTGAGCTGAGACCTGGGGGAACAGGAGGACCTGGGGGAAGAGCCTTGCAGGCAGAGGGAACAGCAGGGTAGAGCAGCGAGGCAGGAGGCTCAGGGGTGGAGCTGGTGCTGGGCAAGCCTCGTGATCAGGGCTGGGGGCACTGAGCCAGCTGCACATGCCGGTAAGAAGGGAATGCAGTTCAGTTTTCCTCTGAGACTTGTGTTCTGCTGTCACTGTTAGTGGGTACAGGGGAGAAGCTTGTGGGGTTGCCTCTGGGGAGGTCTGGAGGACTTGTTCTGGCAAAGGAGAGGAATGGAAGGAGGGATGTAGTCAGGAGGAGGGTCCTGGCAGGCAGGTGTGGAGGGTCAGGGCCTCAGAAGTCTGATGCCCAGGGCATCTGGGGAGGAGGGCAGGTGTTGGTTTATTAGCTTGGAGCAGGACCTCAACCATCAGCTGGGAAGTGGAGGAATGGGGTTCACCCCAGGGCTGGGTCAGCATTCCTGGGCTGGTAACCAGTTCCCAAACCAGGGCTATGCTGTAGGGCTGCAGAATAAACTGGGTCAGAGGTCATTAGCCCAGAGGGAGCCGATGTCATGGGCACAGGAAGGATGCTGGCAGTGTGGGGAGCCTGTGGCTACAGAGTTCCTCCCTGGCAGTGTGGGGTCACAGAGCACAGCTCCCCCAGCCTCTGCCTGTTGATAGGAGGGGCTGCTCATCTCTTCTGGCCCTGCCCTGAGAAGGCTGGGCTGACAGATGGAAAGATTTGGGACACAGGTGAGAGAGACTGGGCAGAAGCCAAGATTCAAAGTCTAAACTCCTCCTGAGGGGGTGCTGCCAGGCGTGGGTCCCAGGCTTGAAGCGAATGGAAACAATCCCAACAAAAATGGACTTAAGGGCCCACTCGAATCCTGGTGAAGGAATTTGGGGCCCATAAAAACAAACAATCCAGGTCAACCTTCAGGTGTGGCTGGATCCAAGGGCTGCAACCCTGGCTCTGCTTCTTTCCCTGTCTCAGCTCTGCTTCCCTCTAGTCGGCTTTTTCCTGTGGAGCCTCTTGGCTTGCAGTGGTCTGACAGCTCCAGGAGAAAGAGGACACTTCTAGCTCGGTAGGTTGAGCTCAAGTCTGGAGACTGACTCTCACTCGTGTGGCTTTGCCTTTTGCTCACATGGTAGTTTAGAACATGAACTTTGGAGCCAGTGAGCATGATTCAAAGCTGGGTTTGCCACATAAAAGCTGTATGACTTTGGATAAGTCACTTAATCTTTCTGAACCTTGGTTTCCCCATGTGTGAAATGAGGGTTATAGTAGCACATCTATATTGTTGGGCTTTGTTGTAAGGGTTAAAAGAGTTAATGAGTGAAAAGTTCTTATAACAGTGCCTGGCACGTATCTGATGTTGACTACAACTCTTACCACCATCCTCCCTGCAGTGCTCATGGTGGCTTGGAGTGCAGGGCTCTGATAGCTGGTCTGGGATCACATGCTGGCCTGGAGTGGAGGAGGGTGCTCTGCTCCATGTGAACCTTGAGGTGGGCATGAGCAGGAGGTGGTTCCTGGAGGAAAATGGTCAGGAGACAGTTCTCAGAAGACAGAGAATAGGAATGGGGTAGGATAAGCCCACAGATGCCCACAACAGGGCATGAAAGGAGGGACAACTAGAAGCAATCTCAGTTTCAGGTCCTACTAGAGGTCTAAAGGCAGATGCACAGGCCCAGTGTGGCTGGCAACTTCTAAGGCAAACAGAATGGCTGGAGATGGGAGGCCCAGGCAGGTCAGTGGTGTGAATGTCTGTGTCCCCCAGAATCCATATGTCAAAATCCTCACCCCCAAGGTGATGATATCAGGAAATGGGGCCTCTGGGAGGTGATCAGGTCTTAGGTAGAGACCACCTCAGTAGGATTAGTGTCCTTATAAAAGAGGTTACGGAGAGGCCCCCTGTCCCTTCTGCCATAGTAGGTTAGAGTGAGCAGGTGGCTGTCCATGAGGAGGTGGGCCCTCAGCAGACACTGAGACTGCTGCACCTTGATCTTGGACTTCCCAGCCCCTAGAACTGTGAGAAATCAGTTTCTGTTGTTTACAAGCCACTCAGTCCCTGATTTTTTTTTTTTTTTTTTTTTTTTTTTTTTTTTGAGACAGAGTCTCACTCTGTTGCTCAGGCTGGAGTGCAGTGGCCGGATCTCAGCTCACTGCAAGCTCCGCCTCCCGGGTCTACGCCATTCTCCTGCCTCAGCCTTCCGAGTAGCTGGGACTACAGGCGCCTGCCACCTCGCCTGGCTAGTTTTTTGTATTTTTTTAGTAGAGATGGGGTTTCACCGTGTTAGCCAGGCTGGTCTCGATCTCCTGACCTCGTGATCCGCCCATCTCGGCCTCCCAAAGTGCTGGGATTACAGGCTTGAGCCACCGCACCAGGCCAGTCCCTGATATTTTTATAGCAGCATGAATGGACTAAGATAGGACCCAGAAGAGAAGTATATTTAGTGTATAAAAGTTTATTGAGCACCTACTATGTGCTGGCCAGCACTCTAGGTCCTGGGATACAGCAGTGAACTAGACAGCAGCAGTGAACTAGACAGCAGCAGTCAGTGCTCTCATGGAAACCCCATACCAGTGGGAGAGATGGACAATAAACAAGTTAACTAAAATATATGTAAATATATTCAATTAATTCAAAAATTTGTATTCCATGATAGGCTTCATATTAAAGTCATATTCAAAAAACATTCAAAACAGGTTAAACAAACTCATTCATCAGAATTAGGGCTGTGCTGAGGGCTTTTGCTGGGCATGCCTAGCCCTCCTTTGTGGCCCTGGGCATGCCTACCCCTCCTTTGTGGCCCTTCTGTCTCCTCTGCTTCTATCTGTATGATGGCATCAGCCGTGCTGTGGGAAAAGTAATCTGTGTACGAGACTCTATCCAGCTAGACTACAAGCTCCTTGAGGGGCTTGGTGCATCTCCTGTTAGCATAGTGCCTAACCCATAGTAGATACTCAGTAGAGGTTTGTGAGGTAGGACGATGGATGGTTGGACAGGTGTGTGGGTAGATGGGTAGATACATGCATAGTGGGTAGAAGGATGGAGGGAGAGAAGGAAAGAAGGACAGAAAGGAGGAAGGAAGGAAAGGAAGGAAGGGGGAAGTACAGAAAGTATGAATAATGAAGAAAAGGAGGCAGGAAGGAAGGAGAGAGGGAAGGAAGTAAGGAGTGGGCCACGGAAGAGAGGAAGGGCAGACAGGAGAAGTGAATGGGTGGGTAGACGGATGAAGGAATTTGGCTAGATATTCCATTTTCCAACTCAACTCTTCCAACCTATGCGCCTAGACCTAAGGGGGAGCAAGCCCAGGGCACTTAGAAGTGGGAGATGTTCCTACCACCCAGTGTGCTCTTTCCTCATCTGAAGGCTTCAGGGCCTTTAGATTCTACTCCTGGGCTGTGGGATGCCTCCTCTGGGGTTTCTGGGCAGGATCCAGGTGAGACCATTCCAGCTGAGCCTGAGTCCCTGACGGAGCCTGGGTCTACCAAAGGGTCGCCGTCCAGTGCAGGGAGCCCCAGCCCTTGTGCTTCAGGCAGCAAACCGCATTCCACCATGTTCACGTGTCTGGCCATCCCCTCCTCCTTGGGACCACCCAAGGACTCATCCTGAACTAGCTCTGCCCCGTCTGTGTGTCCAGATCTCCAGATGGGCCTCTGCATAGGAACGTGCCTGTGGCTTTCAGGCAGCTGTAGGCGGTCCTCCCAGACTGGCAGGCGGCACCAACCCAAGCTAGGGATTCTTTTTTAAAAATAACTGCAAGGTAGGCAAATCTTTAAAATACCAGAGAGTCTAATTCCCCAGCTTTTCCCATTCCCAGCCGACTTCTTTCCAGGTGTGGGGTATTTTAAGCAGTCATAAACACCCTTTTTGTCAGACTTTTCATCTCTGGTAATGATCATGTTTATACAAATTCTGTCACTGTTTCTTCCTTAATCACAATTCATGGTCTAAGAGAAGATCTCTTCTCAATGCAAGCTTCAGAATATTTACAGAGCTTCCACCCAGAGGCAGGCCCAGTGCTGGACCCAATAGCAAATGAGACAGACCTGTCCCTGCCCTCAGGGAGCAGATGCTCCAGTGGGGTGACTGAGGATCCTCAATTACCTATGTTGGATAATATATATAGATAGCAGCTTTAATGATTGCACCTGCTCCATGTGGGATGAGGAGAACAGCAGTGAACCCACTCCCACTGGTGCTAAGCCGACTTGCTGACCACCTCCCTTAAATCCTACTGAGTGTGTCCAACTCAGCTAAGGATGGTTACAAGCCAAGTGAGTCATGGCATCAAAGCCACTGCTCATTGTCTCCTCTGAAGGGCATTTGCAGTGGGTCCCGCCCACCTTGGGCAGGCGCCCTGCAGCATCTCTGCCCTGGACAGGAATGAAGAGAAATATGCCCAGAAAAGTGGGCCAGCCAGTGGCATCCAGGATGGATGACACCAAAGTTCTGCAGACACCGGCTCCTCGGAGAATGGATCTCCTGGTATGTCAAAAGTGCTTTCCAGCGATTAGGATGCAGTGGAAAAAGCATTTGGATCTAATGCCATCTCTGCTATCCTGTGACCTTAGACAACCCCCTTCCTCTCTGAACCTCAGGTTCCCCATGGTCCTTCTAGTTGCAGCAACATTCCAGCATTTATCTTTGGGTTTCTCTCCTGGAATGAGCTGTCTCCCTTAGGTAATGATGCCCATGTTTGTAGAAGTAATCAAGCTGCTGTTTTGGCCATTGTCACACTTTGTGCCTTCATGCTCAAATATTTGCTGAGGTGCTCCCATATACCAGGCACAGTCCCAGGCACAGGACCCTGTGGAGAACAAGCTGATGTCCAAGGGAGCAAGGCACAGAATAAACAAGTAGACAAAGGAACAAGACAACTTCAGAGAGCATTAGGTACAGAAGGGGCAATAGGACAGGTGTGACCAGGGAAGACAGGGGAGGTTGCAAAGACTTCTTAGAGGAGGTGGCCTCTGAGTGGAGACCTGACGGAATAGTGGGTGCTGGCCTTCTAAACAGCCCAGGGAAGAATGAGGTCACCACTCCCATTGACAGATGAAGTGTCTTAGGTCAAGCCACTTGCATAAGGTCAGGCCGCAGGTCACAGCAGGACCAGGATTTGTTCCCAGTTTCCCTGCCCAAAAGCTACTCACAGAACCTTACAACTGCCCCAGTCTGCGTGGGTTGGAGTAGGAAACCCTCAGATCCCCTGAATCTGAAACCCCTAGCATCTGCGGTCTCCGACTCTTGCTCTCTGGTTTTCCCTGCTTGTCTATTTGTCTGTGTGGAGCTAGGAACTGCTTTAGACCCATGGCCCTACTCGGGAACTGGAGCTTTACCAAGGAAGCTCCATCTGCCTCTCTCCTTTACCCCATTCTGTCCCCTGACGCCCCACACCCAAACACTCCCGAGCTAGCGTCTGTGTTTATCGCTCCCTTGCTTTTTCACTTCAATTCCCAACTGACCATGGCTGGTAGATAGAAAACGATGGAACTGTGTTCACTCAGCTTGCATCCTGTGACCTCGCTAAGCTTAACAGTTCTAGCAGCTTTTCTGAAGATCCTTGGGGATGTTTTCCTGAGAGAATCATGTCGCTTGTGCATACAGACAGTTCTGGTTCTTCTTTTCCAATCTGTATGGCTTTTATTTCTTGGCCTTGCTCTAGGGCGCTTGCTAGGACCTGTGGGGTGACGTTAGATAGGGGTGGGAGAGTGCAGGTCCTGGCCCAGTTCTTGATCTTAGGGGAAAATACCCATTCTTTCTCCATAAAGTATGGTGGTAGCTGGAAGTCTGTGCAGATCCCTTTGTCGGGCTGAGGAGATTTCCTTCTATTCCTGATGGGCAGAGAATTTTCATCATGAATCAGTGTTGAATATTGTCAAGGCTTGTTCTGCATCTATTGATATGATCATGTAATTTTTCTTCTTTAGTTTGTGGATATGGTCAATTACATTTGTTAATTTTCCAATGCTGACCAGCTTCGTTGTGTGATTTTATTCGCAAGCATTTTGTTGAGGATTTTTGCATCCATGTTCAGAGGGATACTGCTCAGGAGTTCTCTTTCTTGCTATGTCTTTGTCTAGTTTGGGTATCAGGGTAATGTTGACTTCATAACATTAGTTGGGAAATGACTCCTCCCTTCATATTCTGGAAAAGTTTGTGTAGAATTAGTGTTATCTCTTCTTCACTTGTTTGAATTCACTAGTGAAGCCATTTCATAAGCATGGAGTTGTCTTTATCAGAATATTTGTTTGATTCAACTACAAATTCTATTTCTTGAATAGATATAGGACTATTCTTTTAATCTATTTCTTTTTGAGTGAACTTTGACAGTTTGTGTCTTTTGAGGAATTGGCTCAAGTTATCTCAGTGTTCAAACTGATGGACCTAGAGTTGTCCTTGCTCTTTCCTTATTTGTTGGCTATGTTTTTCTTTTCTTTTATTGATCAGTCTGTCTAGAGCATGGGTCAGCAAACTGTAGCCTGCAGGTAAATCCAAGAAAGGGCCCAGTTTTCAAGTGTTTAAAAACCAACCAACCAACCAGACAAACAAACACAAGAAAACACAAGAATAGCATTAAATATTAAAATATTTACTCTCTGGCTCTTTACAGAAAAAGTTTGCTGTCCCTGGATCTAGAGGGTTCTCAATTTTACTGACTTCTTCCAATTTAGCCTAACTGATTTTTCATATGCTTTTTCCTTTTTCTTTCCTTTCTTTCCCTCCCTCCCTCCCTCCCTCCCTCCCTCCCTTCCTCCCTTCCTCCCTTCCTCCCTTCCTCCCTTCCTCCCTTCCTCCCTTCCTCCCTTCCTCCCTTCCTCCCTTCCTTCCTTCCTTCCTTCCTTCCTTCCTTCCTTCCTTCCTTCCTTTTTTTAAGATGGAGCCTTGCTCTGTTGCCCAGGCTGGAGTGTAGTGGTATGATCTTGGCTCACTGCAACCTCTGCCTCCCGGGTTCAAGCAATTCTCCTGCCTCAGCCTCCCAAGTAGCTGGGACCACAGGCCTGCACCACCATGCCCAGCTAATTTTTGTATTTTTAACGGAGATGGGGTTTCACCATGTTGCCAGGCTGGTCTCAAACTCTTGGCCTAAGGTGATCCACCTGCTCAGGCTCCCAAAGTGCTGAGATTACCGGCATAAGAAATTCATTATATGGATTTCTTCTCTTATTTTTATTATTTACTCCTTTCTACTTGCGTTGGATTTAATTTACCTTTCTTTTCCTAATTTCTTATTTATTTTATTTTTTGGGGGGGGAGTGAACGGAGGAGAAACAGAGTCTTGCTCTGTCACCCAGGCTGGAGTGCAGTGGTGCGATCTCAGCTCACTGCAGCCTCCGCCTCCCGGGTTCAAGTGATTCTCCTGCCTCAGCCTCTCGAGGAGTTGGGACTACAAGCACGTGCCACCACGTCTGGCTAATTTTTTGTGTTTTTAGTAGAGACAGGTTTCACTGTGTTAGCCAGGATAGTCTAGATCTCCTGACCTTGTGATCCGCCTGCTTCGGCCTCCCAAAGTGCTGGGATTACAGGTGTGAGCCACCACGCCCAGCTTACTTTTTCTAATTTCTTTGGGTGGAATCTTTATTTGAGATCTTTTCTTATTTTCTTGTAAAATCATTTAATGCTATAAATATTTCTTTCAGGTACTGCTTTAGCTACAGCTCACAGATTTTGATATGCTATATTTTCATTTTCATTTAATTCAAAATATTTTTGAATTTCCCTTGTGATTTCCTCTTTGACCCCTAGGAGATTTAGAAGTGATTATCTAATTTCTAGTTCTCTTAAATTTATTAAGGTTTGTTTTTTGCCCCAGAATGTGGTCTTGGTTGGTGAATATTCCACCTGTGTTTCGTGTTTCCATTCACCCACCCATCTCTCTAGCCCTCTCTCCACTCATTATCCACCACTTATCTTTGTATGCATCCAGTCATCTATCCATTGATCCACCCATTTATCCACTGGTATAATCCATATAGCTATCATCTATCGATGTAGCAATCCTTTTACCCATTAGAACAGTGCCTGGCACATAATATTTTTACCATAAATATTATTATCCTTGGACAAGTCATTGTGGCTCATGAGTATGGGGCTGTGATTGCCCAGAATGGATTACATGTCCATCCACTGAATGGAGAAGTAGAGTCAATCCCAGATGATGCTTACAGATGGGAGCATCACAGACTGATGGTTTGCCAAAAGCAAATTGTCAGATATAGATACCAGAAAATGGGGAATGGATGCTGGGCAAACAAAGCCAACACATGCCCATGATGGCATGGAAGGAGGGAGAACTAGAGGGGATTCCAATGTAAGTCCTACAAAATCTCTGAAAGGTAGCTGTGCACACCATGAGTGGTTGATGAGTTCCAAGGCAACAAGAATGGCTGAAAATGGTACGCACAGTTATGGGACTGGAAGAGAAACACATTAACTAAACATGTAAATGTTTATTGAGCACCTACTGCTTACTGGCCATCACTCTAGGTCCTGGGGCACAGCAGTTCATCAGATAGGTGCTGAGGGCTTTTGCTGGGCTAGGTGCTGGGTATTTGGGCTTCCTCCTCCTTTGTGGCCCTGCTGTTCTCTCTGCCTCCATCTGTGTCATGGCACCAGCCATGCTGTAGGAGAAATGATCTGTCTACAAGTCTCTCTACCTGGCTAGACTGTAAACTCACTGATGGGCTTGAAACATCTCTGCTTAATATAGTGCCTGGCCTGTAATAGATGCCCAGTAGTTTGTGGGATGTATGGATGCATGCATCGGTGGGTGGGTGTATATTCTGGTGTCATGTGGAGTGTTCTGTATATTGTCCATAGGTCATGTTGGTTGACAGTGTTGTTTGGGTATTTTATATTTTTACTGATTTTCTCTGTTTGTTCCATCAATTCGTGAGAAGGGATTATTGAAGTCTCTATAATTGTAGATTTGTTTATTTCTTCTTTCAGTCCTGAGTTTTTGCTTCATATATTTTGAAGCTCTGTTAAGAGCACACACATTTAGGATTGTTATGTCTTCTTGGAGAATTGGCCCCTTTATCATTGTGTGATGTCTATGGGTGATGATATTTCCATGAGGTATAGGCTTGTGGGTTAACAGTTTTCATTCCATGGTCATTCCATTGTCTTTTGGATTGCATAATTTTTATGAGTAATCTGCTGTAATTCTCATCTTTTGTTTTTCTATAGTTAATGTCTCTGTATTCTGGTTACCTTGAATATTTTGGCTTTGTCTTCCAGCAGGTTGAATGTGGTATGCCAGGGCTTTTGCTGTTTTTGTTTTGTATTTGTTACTGAAACACCAGGGGTTTGGTCTAAGTCCTGCCTCACAGAAAGCCAACAAATGAGACTACTGAGTATCGCCAAGGAAGAAGGCTTTAATCAGGCATTGCAGCCAAGGAGATGGGAGCTTAGCCTCAAATCCATCTGCCTAACTGATGAAAACTAGGGGTTTATGTAGCCGGGAGGAAATGTAACAATGTATAAGAAACAGAAACTAGGGAGGGGCAAGAAAGCTATCATGATGAATGAGGGGTCCTGCATCTTACTGTCTGGATGTGGTGATCTGGTGAATTTCGGTTCTTTGATACTTTTTTGAGAGGACTGAAGGTGTTTTCTGAGGCAGGAATTCAGATTAAACAAACGTAAGGTTCAAACTTTAAGACCAGAGGGTCAGTTTCTATGTTTATAAAAAAGAACAGTCTATGGGACTATTGGATTGGTTTCATATTTAATCTGCTTGATGTCTTATGCCTTCTTGGACTTGTAGTTTGGGAATGTCATTAATTTTAGAAAATTCTCAGCCATTACTTTTTCCAATATTTCGGGTAGGTTAGTGCTCATGTTCACTCTCTTTTCAGAGGTGTCTGCCTTCTGTTAGATTTTGAGTACATTGGTTGCCTGCCACATGAGAGCTCTGATGAGAAGAGAGCCCCAGGGGACTTGCTGCTCTCTGCCATGTGAGGACACAAAGGGAACCTGAGAAGGGTGCAAACCAGAGGAGAGACCTCCTAAGGGCACCTGATCTCAGACTTCCAGCCCCTATAACTGGAAGCAAAATAACTTTCTGTGGTTCATAAGCCACCTAGTCTGTGGTACTTTGTAACAGCAGTCTGAAGGCACTAAGGCACTGGGCTGAGAGCCCCATCCTCACTCTTGACCACACCCCTGACCTGGCTTCCTAGCACCTCCCAGTGTCTGAAATTGCCTCTTTATCTGCTCATTTGTTGATTGACTTTGACCCCAAAAGATCAGCTCCATCACAGCAGGGTCTTGTGTCTATCCGGCCACCAGTGAATCTCTAGCACTTGGCACAGCACTGGGCACAGTAGTTGCTGAAATATTTGTTGAAAGGAAGAAGGAACAAATGTAGGACAGAGACTGCCCGGGACTCGGGTAGTCTGGGAGTCTCATCATTCTCTGGTATTTGGTGTGTTTTCTCATGACTTGTGACCCATGGAGAGCAAATGCAAGAGAACAGGTAACTCAGTGTGGCCAGGGTGTGTTGGTAGCATGGCTGTTGGCCGTGTGGCTGAGCCTAGCTGTTCAGGGGTGTTGCTGTGGCTTTCTCCACACCCAGCCCCAGGCCTAGGGAATGCAGGGGGCTTCTTTTCTCATGGGAGTTCCATCTGTACCCTCTAATGTCAACCGTTGGTATCCTCCAAGAGTGGCTGTGTAGCCCCTGCAGGTCCCTGCCTCCCCGGGCTGAGGTCCAGTGGCTGGCTCTGCATTGACCCTGGGACTTGCAGCATGGCATTTTGTGAGGTTGTGCATGTGGACAGCAGAGGGACCAACAGCAGGACAGGCAGTGTGGGTGGCTGTGAGCAGCAACAGCTGTTCTATTAGCAGGAGGCCCAGCAGGGAACCCACATCAGCACAGCAGTGGAGTTCCCCTCTCACCTCCCCCAGGGGCCACACAAAAAGATCCAGGATTGAGACCCAGATGCCTCTGTCCACAGCGATGGGGCATGGGGGGGCCGCCTGCTGTGGCCTTGCCAGCTAGCTCAGGCTGGTGTCTCAGGGTAAATCATCGCAAAAGAGATGAGGTTAACAGGAGTGCCCGCTGTGGGAGTTCTTCCTGTCCGGCTGTGCTGTGCCTGGCCTGTCCCTTTTCTGGGCAGTTGTGCACTCTCAGGGGAAACTGTTGCTTTTCTCTCTACCCAGCATGGGGATGGGGTGGGGGTGGCAGGGCAGGAGTTCTTGCTGTAGGCGCAGCTCCTGGGGTCCCAGTTCTGAGCAGGGCCTCCTATTAGAGCTCCCTCCTTGTCAGGGATCACTGGTCCATTTTGTTCTTTTAAGAGCTTTGTTGAGATGTAATTCACAAACTGTCACTGGCCCTTTTAAAGTGTATAGTCCAGTGATTGCTAGGGTATCTGCAGACTTGTACACCCCTCGCCATTGCCTAATTGCAGAACATCTGCATCAGCCCAAAAAGCAACCCTGCACATATTAGTAGTCACTCCTGCTCCCCTCTCCCCAGCCCCTGACATCCACTAATCCACTGCCTGTCTCTATGGATTCACCTATTTGGGACATTTCATGTCAGTGGAATCATGCAATATGTACCTGTTGTGCCTGGCTTCTTTACCCAGATGTGATGTTTTTACGTATCAGTACTTCATTCCTTTTTATGACTCAACAATATTCCATTGTATAGATACAACAGATTCCGTATCTGTACCCAGCTGATGTTTTTTTGGTTCTACCTCGCTGTTTTCTTAGTTTTGTAGCAGCTCACTGATGCATTTAAAAGCTGGCCTAAATGCATGGACCTTGCCTGTTCCCAGCAGGCAGGCGCCCTGAGTTTCCGTCGTCCCTTGTCAGCTCTGTGCTTTAGTGTGGTGTACGCATGCATCTGGGTGCTTCAGGATGCTGGCTGGTCTCTCAAAGCCTGGGGTCATGGTGCCCTGCCCAGGGGGCTGCACCCCAGTGTGTCCGAAATTGGTGGCTTCTTGGTCTCACTGACTTCAAGAATGAAGCCGCACACCCTCGCAGTGAGTATTACAGTTCTTAAAGATGGTGTGTCCAGAGTTTGTTCCTTCAGACATTCAGATGTGTCTGGAGCTTCTTCCTTCTGGTTGGTTCGTGGTCTCACTGGGTTCAGGAGTGAAGCCGCAGACCTTCGTGGTGAGTGTTACAGCTCTTAAAGGCAGCACATCTGGAGTTGTTCATTCTTCCTGGTGGGTTCGTGGTCTCGCTGGCCTCAGGAGTGAAGCTGCAGACCTTCACAGTGAGTGTTACAGCTCATAAAGGCAGCGTGGACCCAAAGAGTGAGCAGCAGCAAGATTTATTGCAAAGAACAAAAGAACAAAGCTTCCACAGTGTGGAAGGGGACCCAAGCGGGTTACCACTGCTGGCTTGCACAGCCTGCTTTTATTCCCTTATCTGACCCCACCCACATCCTGCTGATTGGTCTGTTTTACAGAGAGCTGATTGGTCCATTTTGACAGAGTGCTGATTGGTGTGTTTACAATCCTTGAGCTAGACAAAGCCACAGAGTGCTAGTTAGCTAGATACAGAGTACTGATTGGTGTATTTACAAACCTTGAGCTAGACACAGAGTACTGATTGGTGCATTTACAATCCTTGAGCTAGACACCAGAGTCACAGAGTGCTAGTCCTCCAAGCCTCCACTAGGTTAGCTAGATACAGAGTACCAATTGGTGTACATACAATCCTCCAACTAGATATAAAAGTTCTCCAAGTCCCCATCCGGTTCAGGAGCCCAGTTGGCTTCACCAGGTGGATCCTGCACCAGGGCTGCAGGCGGAGCTGCCCGCCAGTCCTGAGCCGGGCCTGCACTCCTCAGCCCTTGGGCTGTCCATGGGACTGGGTGCCGCAGAGCAGGGGGCGGCGCCCATCAGGGAGGCTAGGGTGGCGCAGGAGCCCACCGCAGGACGGGGAGCTCAGACACGGCGGGCTGCAGGTCTCGAGCCCTGCCCCACAGGGAGGCAGCTAAGGCGCCGTGAGAATTTGAGTGCGGCACCGGCGGGCCGGCACTGCTGGGGAACCCTGGGCAACCTCCGCAGCTGCTGGCCCGGGTGCTAAGCCCCTCACTGCCCTGAGCCGCGGCGCCAGCTGGCCGCTCCGTGTGCGGGTCTGCTAAGCCCGCGCCCGCGCCCGCTAGAACTCCCAGTGGCCTGCGAGCACAGTCCCGGTTCCTGCCCGCGCCTCTCCCTCCACACCTCCTGCAAGCAGAGGGAGGCGGCTCCGGCCTCAGCCAGCCCAGAGAGGGGCTCCCACGGTCCCGTGGTGGGCTGAAGGGCTCCTCAAGTGCCACCAGAGTGGACTCCGAGGCTGAGGAGGCACTGAGAGTGAGGGCTGCTAGCACATTGTCACCTTCCACTGGGACCTGGGGCTTGTTTTGAGCTTGCTCCAGGAGGCGGAACCTACGATCTGTGTTTAGAATATGTTCCCTACTGCTTTACTGGTGGTGAGAGAGAGACCATGGTTTTCTGTGCTTTCACAAAATGGCGTGGAGCAGAGGCTCCCAAGGATCAGGCTGGGGGTAAGGGTGGAAGACGGTGTCTCTCATGGGGGCCTAGACAGTCAAAGAGGGGAGGACTCTAGTAGCAGTTTTCTGCTGTTTTACTAATGACCCCCAAACCGTCTGGCTTCAAACCTTAATGAACACTTGTTATCCTCCAGTTCTGATGTGGTTCTGGCTGAGTCTCTCCTGAGGTTGAGGCAAGTTCAGGGTGGGGGCTACGGTCATCTGAAGACTTGACTGGAGTGGGGGGATCTGCTTCTGACCTGTCTCAGCCACATGGCTTTTGGCAGGAGGCCTCAGTTCCTGCCCACATGGGGCTCTCCATAGGTTACTTGAGTGTCCCCAGAGCCAGCGATCCCAGAGAGCAAGACAGAATGGCAATGTCTGTCATGACCCAAACACAGAAATCGCCCATTGTCATGTCTGCCCCCTTCTGCTCATCAGAAGTGTCTGGGTACTTGTGTGCCCCCAGCATTTGTAAATTGCAAGCTAATTACCCAGGTGATGCTGGTAGGAAGTTTGGGGAGGTACTTAGGTCACAGTGGCAGAGCCCTTGGGACTGTGATTTGTGTCCTAATAAAGGACACAAGAGGTGAGCCAGCCTCCTGTCTGGAGAGCCTGCTGCTTCCACCATGTGAGGATAGCACCGAGGTGCCATCTGTGAACCGGACTAGTGGCCCTCGCCAGATCCCGAATCTGGGGGAGCCTTGATCTTGGACTACCCAGCCTCTCAAACGTTGAGGAATAAATTTATCTTGTTTATAAGGCAGCCAGCGTATGGCTTTTTTGTTATAGCAACCCAGAAGGATTGAGACAAGAAGCAAATCATTAAGTCCAGCCCATGTTCACAAAGGGAATTCAGCCCCACTGCTTGAAAGGAGTGCTTGGCCCCACTGCTTGGCAGGCTTTGGGGATGTGTTTTAGAGCCACCAAGGGACTCAGCCTGCTTCCTGGCCATCCCGTGTTCTGCAACTGCAGGATGCCCTTTCTTGCCCTCAGTCACACAGAGTGGGGGAGGTGAACTAGAACCCGGCCTCCTGACTACAGCCCAGGAAACTTGGGCCTATAGCAGAGAATGATGTCACTCATCATAACTAATTGGGCATTTGCTGTGTTCTAGGCAGGTATAGTCAATCTCCACAACCACCTAGAGTGGAGGTGCATTTTACAAATGAGGAAACATGGGCCCAGAGAGGTGAAGTAACCTCCGCAGAGCCACATAGCCGGTACTTGGCACACAGCTGGTACCCTGCCATCACGGGAAGCTCCTGGAGGCTCTGCGGTGGTTGCAGTAGGTGTCACATGCAGACAGAGACTTTCAGGGATCTGTCTGGCAAGAGAGGGAAGGGTAGTCCACCCTGGTGGGTCTGGGTGTGTGTGGGGGGGGTGGCCAGGGATGACCTTGCTGAGAAGGTGACATTTGAGCCAAGACCTGAGGGAGGGGACGATGCTGTGTGGACCTGGGGCAGCACGTGCCAGGAGGAGGGACCAGCAGGAGCCAGGGCCCTGAGACAGGAGTGGCCTTGTGTGTGAGAAACACCGGGAGGACTAGTGGCTGGAGTGGGGACGAGAGAGATGGTGGTGGCAGGAGGTGAGGGTGGGGTGGGGGAGCAGAAAGACCACGGGTGGGCTCCAGCCCAGGTGATGCTGGCTTGACGTGCAAGCGACGGCAGCTCTGAGCGGGCTGTGAGCTTGTCCATCTCCTGAAGATCTGTCTGACTGTGTGTGCAGGGCAGACATGGGGGTGACATGGAGTTGAGGACCCACGAGGAGACACTTGCCAGTGTTAGAGGGAGTGCTGGTGGTGGCCTGCTCCAGGCAGGGCAGGGGAGGGTTGGGGAAGGGCTGATTCTTTTGGGGGCCAATGGGAGGGTGTGGAAGATACAGAGGGACACAACAGCCCAGTGTTTTGCCTGAGCCCGGGGACGGGTGGAGGAACCCCAACTGAGATGGGGAGGCCGTGGGGGTCAGCTGGGCCAGGCTGAGTGCAAAATGCCTGCCCGCTATCCTAAAGGTGAGCTCAGGAGGCAGGTGGCTGTATAGTCTCCAGTGGGATGAAGGCTTCCAGCTGGCCACGTGCATTTGGTCTGCAGCCAGTGTGGACTTCCAGGGCAGTGCAACCTCTAGCTGACCCAGAGGACAAAGCCTTTCTGGGGTCATCAGGCATGGGCACCTGAACTGCAGTGGCTGTGCTCCCAGTATTGTCTGGTTGCCGCACAGCACCCAGTCCCCTCACCTGCTTCTCACTTCTGTGTGCACAAGATTCAGATTCCAGGGTCTGAGGCTGGGCGCCACCTGCCCCAGGAGCACCCAGAGCCTGCTGTGGGGAAGCGGGTATGAGCCTGGGCCTCTGGCTCACTGAGTGTGGGAAGCCTCTGCACAGCCAGATGGTTCAAGCCCTTGTGTCTTGGCTGCCTCTCCTGGGACCCATGGACTCCATAGCAAGGAATCCTGAGACACCATCTGCAGTGGGACTTTGCACTCCATCTTGACTTAGAAGCCCCCAGAATCTCCCTGTTCACACAGGGAGTTCCTGATTCAGGGGATTTGAGTGGGGCCAGAGAATTTGCATTTCTAACATGTTCCTAGGTGATGCTGATGCTGTGGGTGCCCAGGCCACACTTTCAGAGAACCACTACTCTGGACCTACCCCATGTGTGACAGATGGGGAGACTGAGGCTTAAAGAGATATGGCCCATCCAAGTCCCAGAGCCATCTACTTTTGTTGCCAGCAGCAGTTAACATGAAGATCTTCAGAGGGTTGGGATCCTCATGCAGGGGCCTGACAAATGGAACCTTCATGTTGACAAGGCATCTGGGATTGTCCTCAGAGCCCACAGGGATTGTCCAAGGGCCTCTACAGCCTGGAGGCAGGGCTTAGAAGCCCACTGCTTCAGGGAGCATGCCTTCCTCCAGGAGCAAGAGGCCCCGGGATCTGGCCAGCTAAGTCGGCTCTGGGCCAGTCCCCAAAGCCTGAGTGGACAGGGCTGGTGCAGGGAGCAAGTCCTCCGGGGGAGCCAGGGCTGCAGGCGCTGAGGTCCCATTTAGTTCTCTGTCCAGCTGGGTCTCTGGCGACAGGTGAGTGAGGGTCTGAGGCCGGTGGGAGGGGACATGAGACTCAGATCCGGGAGCAGCATCCCTCCTAACATTCCCATGGTCTGGGCACATTAAAGATTCCCAGCCACGTGGCCATCCCAGGACAGGATGCGGTTTTGTGTCAAGGTGACTGCTTGATCCAGAACCAAAACGCGAGGTGAATCCTAAAGTCCTTGGAGGTTTCCCAGATTTTATCAACACAAAACGGTTCCTTCCAGACTTTTCCCAGGGGAAAAAAACTGAAAACTCAAAATATCAGCTGGTTTGGTGAAAAGTGGCCTTTCAAGGAAATCTTTTGAGGTTTTTTCCTTTCTCCTGAAATGATGAGGTGTGAGAGGGTTTCTCACAGGGTGATCTTTGCCCACAGTGAAGGGGATAGAACAGTCTGGAGTGAGAGAGAACCACCCTGTGAGATGGGCAGTTACCACTCCCGGGGCACAGAGTGGAACACTGAGGCCCAGAGGTGAAGGGGCCTCCCCAGAGGCACATGGCTGGGATGCGGCAGAGCGCACCGTACTGGTCGATGGTACCAGCCTGGGTAGACTCCCGGGTGTGGAGTCCTGCTGGCATCCCTCACCAGCACTGTGGCCTCAGGCAGCTCACTGTCCTCATCTGCACCCAGGGGACAATGGCAATGCCCAGTTCGAAGGGTACCCTTTGAAGAGGGAATGCAGTGATTGATACCAAGAGGTCAGGACAGGCCAGGCACTCCATCTGCCCTCGGGAAGTGCTGGTCATGACCCTTGCTATTCTCATTCCCCTTCTGTTTGACTTTTCACGCCACTCCTAGATGGCAAAAGCAGTCTTTCAGGAACATTATTTTTATCACAGCTCTCCTCTGCTCAAGATCCTGCCATGGCTCACTGTTGTCCGGATGAACCAGCTTCGGTCTTTCTGGGCCTGTCCTGTTTAAGGAAGGCTGACTTGCCTTCTTGTCATCCATGACTTTGCTTTTCTCACCTCTTTGCTTCATTCAACACCTGTTTGTGGAAAACAGACCTCCTCTGTGCCAGGCCCTGCTCCCACACCCCCGGCCATGGTTCCATCTACTCCCCAGCCCCAAACCTCCCCCAACCATGGCAGGATGGAGGCCTTAGAGCCTTGCTGTGCCCAGAGGACTTGGCTGGGGAAGGAGGGAAGAAGAAAGTGTCATGACTGTTTATCCCTCAAATGCTATTTGGACAGGAAAGCTGAGACCTGCCCGCAGACACAGTTTCTGCAGGTACATTCTGGCCACGGGCTCGTGTGGATGTGTGGCCTCTCCCACCTGCTCCTGCGGGGTGGGGCTTGCTTAGGCTCACTGCTCTGCCCCGAGCTTAGCCCAGGCTCCTGGGGGAGTGTGGATGTGTTTTGTGCTCTTGTCCAGGTGCTGGTTGCCCCTCAGGTCTCCTCCCAGAAGCCTCTCAGATTGCCACCCCTGACCTTTTGGCCCGGGACACTTGCCCCTCACCTCTAACAAGTCGGGGAGCCTCTCACACACCAAGCCCTGGGTAGGCAGCTCTCTGCTGAAGTCAAACCAGGCTGAGACCCCTGAGCTCAGGCCCCAGGGAGAGGGAGGAGGATTTGGTTTTATTTTAAGGTAAAGAAGGCCTTGAAAGAGGCATTTAAGCATTATAGGGAATGGGTCTCTATAGATGTTGTTTGCATAACAAGTGTCGAAATCATCAGGAATAGGGCAGAAATTGCAGATGAGCACTACCGCAGACACTCTGGAAGCTGAGGTCTTCGGGTACCTCAAAAACGTTGAATGTATAACAGCATCCCTGAGTTTGAGGTTCTTAAATGGAGGGGAGAAGGGAGTGGGAAATGGCCTGGGGGTGTTAAAGTGGTTGGGGCTGATCAGGTCTTTGGGGTCTAACACTTAAAACAACTTAGTTTTAGGTGGATCGTTTAGAGAAAGAACTCAGAATTACATGCAGATTCTGAGAAAGAGCAGGTACAAATGGTTTAAGTCTCTGTAGCCTCCCGGAAACCTGCCTCTGGAGGTGAGTCAATTACAGCATTTAGGAAGAAAACCTTTTCTCCTGTGTCCATCTGCTTTGACAGTCTGTGTGCCCTTGAGTGGGCCGCCCGCCTCATCTGTCTGAGCCTCAGTTTCCCTGTATCACGTGAGATGGTGCATTTGAGGCCCTGTACATGCATAGAAAGGACAGCAGTGACGCTGCAGATTTCCTCAGGGAGAAATGAAGGGCACAAGGATTTCTAAAGACTCCAAAAGGCTGCTGGACCATCTTTACATACTGTTTGACTCTGGCACCCATTACATTGCCTAATAGCTGGCTATGGTGTCTCTTATTTTTATTCTTGCTTCAAAGCTAATAGCTTATGAAATAAAGACCCCAATATTGTGGTGAAAACCTCCTACTGGAATAGAGCAGCCCTCTTGGTTGGCTGCATTACCCTGGTGCTTTGCACTGTTCCAGCTTAAACTGTGTTGGGTGTGCCCATGTGCATGTGCCTGTATGTGTGCCCGTGTGTGTGTGCACGTGCACTCCTGGGTTTTCTCTCTGGAGTCCACTTCCCTCTTAAGTTTGTGCCGAGTTCTCAGTGCTCCAGTCAGTGCTGCATTTTGATGACTTTTGTCCCATCACCCCTGTGCCCCACTCCCATCTCCAGTCAGCATCAGCTCTGGCTTGACTCAGGGGCCAGGAGTTATTTTAACACTGCTTTAAATTTAAAATTTAGTAATTTTAACATAATTACATCACCAGGAGTTATCTTAACACTGCTTTTCCATGTTGGCCTGGCTGCTTCAGGTGGTAGCCTAGGTAGCCCCCAGAGGAGAGAAGGCTTCTCATTCCTAAAAATTGTGTTGAGTATTCTGGTGTGGATTTGCTGGATGTGGGTTACGTGTTCATCCTGGAACCAGTTGCTGAAGCAGAAAGCACGAAGTGCACTGATTGGCCAGGTGTAGGCTGTGTGTGCACTCTCTGACTCTGTTATTAGAGGGGGTTAACTGCAACCATGCCACATGGACTAGGAGAACCTGGGGTGGGAGGTCTTCAAAGGACAGAAGATGTGCTGTTGGCATAAGAAGAGTAGAGATTGGGCAGGCAAGAAAAGTATCCACAGATGGCCACTAACCCACCTGGGGCAGCGAAGCATCCTGGCATCCGAAGGGGTGAGCTCATTCTATCCCTGGTAGAAAACCCTACTCAAAACACAGGAGAACCACTTAGAACATCAGGAGTTGCAGCCTGGAACTGAGAGCCACATGGAGACAGGGTGTGGGGCAAGCAGAGTGGGAACAAGCTCTGGACTCCCCTGCGGGGGCTGCTGGCCTGAGGAGCCTGGGGTGTGGGCACAGACACACGTGCCAGAGGCTGTGTCAGTCTGGAGGCCAACACTTCCAGGATGAGCAGGCAGGGAGCATAAGGATGAGGACCCCTAGAGGATTCTCCTGGGAGCTTGTTAGAAACGAATGTCTCCCATCCGCTCCAGGCCTCTCTGATCAGAATCTGAATTGTTACCAGATGATCCCATGATTCCCATGCACCACTTGTCTGAAAGGCTCATTTCCTTTCTCTCAGCCTTCACTTGCAGTGGTGGTGGGACTTACGTTGGTTTGGTCTTCGGTGAAGACTTTCTGGAAGGCAGTGTGGCAATGTGTATGAAGGAGCTTCAAAACTATCCATGCTCTTTGATTCAGTTTTTCTACCTCTGAGACCATTATTTAAGGAAATCATCACAGGCAGGGACAAAGAAAGTCATGCATGAAGATATTCATTGCAGTATTACTTAAAATCAGAAACTACCATGTACCCACAAACAGGAAGGGGTGAAGTCAAAGGTGACAAACAATATATTGGATATATTGGCTGTTATGCTACCACTATAAATATTGCTTTTGGTTTTCATTGAAACATAATATTTTACATATTTATGAGGTACACGTGATATTTTGTTGCATGCATAGAATATGTAATGATCAAGTCAGGGTATTTGGGGTGTCCATCCCCTTGAGTATTTATCATTTCTATCTGTTGGGAACATTTCAAGTCCTCTCTTTTAGCTACTTTGAAATATGCAGTACATCGTTGCTAACTATAGTCACCCTACTCTGCCGTCAAACATATTAGAACTTATACCCTCTAACGGGAGGCTGAGGCAGGAGAATCTCTTGAACCCAGGAGGTGGAGGTTGCAGTGAGCCGAGATCGGCCACTGCACTCCGGCCTGGCAACAGAATGAGACTCCGTCTCAAAAAAAAAAAAAAAAAAAAACTTATATCCTCTATCTAACTGTATGTTTGTCCCGTTGACCAGCCTCTCCTTCCCCTACGCCCACTCTCACACCCTTCCTAGCCTCTAGTATCTATCATTCTACTCTCTACCTCCATGAGATCAACCTTTTTTTTACCTCCCGCATATGAGTGAGGGCATGTGCAATTTGTCTTTCTGTGTTTGGCTTATTTCACTTAACATAATGACCTCCCGTTCCATCCATGTTGCTGTAAATGACAGGATTTCATTCTTTTTTATGGCCGCATAGTATTCCATTGTGTTCATATACCACATTTGCTTTATCCATTTGTCCTGAAGTGTTTTCTCCTGTGGACACTTAGGTTGATTCCGTAGCTTTGCCATTGTGAATGGTGCTGCAATAAACACGGAGTGCAGGTATACCTCTCTGATATATTGATTCTTTTCCTTTGGATAAATGCCCAGCAGTGGAATTGATGGGATTGTTTCGTAGTTCTATTTTTAGTTTTTTGAGAAATCTCCATACTGTTTTCCATTTATGCTGTGACTATTTTACATTCCCACTAACAGTGTATGAGTTCCCTTTTCTGCACATCCTTGCCAGGATTTGTTCTTTTTTGTCTTTTTGATAATAGCCATTCTAACTGGGGTAAGATGATACTTCATTGTGATTTTGATTTGCAGTTTCCTGATGATTAGTGATGTCAAAGATTTTTTTTTTGTATGCCTGTTGGCTTTTCATCTGTCTTCTTTTGAGGAATGCTCATTCATATCCTTTGCCCACTTTTGAATGGGATTATTTGTGTTTTTTTACTGTGGAGTCTTTGAGTTCCTTGTATATTCTGCATATTAGCCCCTTGTCAGATGAGTAGTTTACAAATGTTTTCTCACATTCTGTAGGTTGTCTCTTTACTCATGATTGTTTCCTTTGCCGTTGGAGAAGCTTTTTCATTTCATATAGTCCCATTTCTCTGTTTTTGTTTTTCTTGTCTGTGCTTTTGAGGTCTTAGGTATAAAATCTTTGCCTAGACCTGAAAGTGTTGTCCTGAAGTGTTTTCTGTATGTTTTCTTCTGGTAGTGCTATAGTTTTGGGTGTTACATTTGAGTCTTTAACCCACTGTCTTAGTCCGTTTTCACCCTGCTGACAAAGACATACCCAAAACTGGGCAATTTACAAAAGAAAGAGGTTTAAAGGACTTATAATTCCCTGTGGCTAGGGAGGTCTCACAATCATGGTGGAAGGCAAGGAGGAACAAGTCACATCTTCCATGGGTGGCAACAAAAATAGAGAGAGCTTGTATAGGGAAACTCCCCCTTATAAAGCCATCAGCTCTCATGATACTTATTCACCATCACAAGAACAGCATGGGAAAGACCTGCCCCCATGATTCAGTTACCTCCCACTGGGTCCCTCCCACAACACATGGGAATTCAAGATGAGATTTGAGTGGGGACACAGCCAAACCATATCATTCTGTCCCTGGCCCCTCCCAAATCTCGTGTCCTCACATTTCAAAACCAATCATGCCTTCCCAGAAGTCCCCCAAAGTCTTAACTCATTTCAGCATTAACTCGAAAGTCTGCAGTCCAAAGTCTCATCTGAGACAAGGCAAGTCCCTTCCACCTATGAGCCTCTAAAATCAAAAGCAAGTTGATTACTTCCTAGATCCAGTGGGGGTATAGGCATTGGGTAAATACAGTCATTCCAAATGGGAGAAATTGACCAAAACAAAGGGACTACAGGCACTATGCAAATCCAGAATCCAGTGGGGCAGTCAAATCTTAAAGCTCCAAAATGATCTCCTCCTTTGACTCCATGTCTCACATGCAGGTCATGCTGATGCAAGAGGTGGGTTCCCATGGTCTTGGGCAGCTCTGCCCCTGTGGCTTTGCAGAGTACAGCCTCCCTCCCAGCTGCTTTCACAGGCTGGCATTGAGTATCTGCAGCTTTTCCAGACACGCGGTGCAAGCTGTTGGTGGATCTACCATTCTGGGGTCTGGAGGACGGTGGCCCTCTTCTCACAGCTCCACTTGGGGGTGCTCCAGTAGGGACTTTGTGTGGGGGAACTGACCCCACATTTCCCTTCCACACTGTCTTAGCAGAGGTTCTGCATGAGGGCCCTGCCCCTACAGCAAACTTCTGCCTGGGCATCCAGGCGTTTCCATATATCCTCTGAAATCTAGGCAGAGGCTCCTAAACCCTAATTCTGGACTTCTGTGTACTGTCAGGCTCAATGCCACATGGAAGCTGTCAAGGCTTGGGGCTTGCACCCTCTGAAGCCACAACCTGAGCTCTACATTGGCTCCTTTCAGCCATGGCTGGAATGGCTGGGAGGCAGAGCACCAAGTCCCTAGGCTGCACATGGCATGGGGACCCTGGTCCTGGCCTACAAAACCATTTTTTCCTCCTAGGCCTCTGGGCTTATGATGGGAGGGGCTGCTGTGAAGACCTCTGACATTCCCTAGAGACATTTTCCCTATTGTCTTGGGGATTAACATTCGGCTCCTCATTATGTATGCAAATTTCTGCAGCCAGCTTGAATTTCTCCTCAGAAAATGGGTTTTTCTTTTCTATTGCATTGTCAGGCTGCCAATCTCCCAAACTTTTATGCTCTGCTTCCCTTAGAAAACTGAGTGCTTTTAACAGCACCCAAGTCACTTCTTGAATGCTTTGCTGCTTAGAAATTTTTCCACCAGATTCCCTAAATCATCTCTCTCAAGTTCAAAGTTCCACAAATCTCTAGAGCAGAGGCAAAATGCTGCCATTCTCTTTGCTAAAACATAAAAAGAGTCACCTTTGCTCCAGTTCTCAACAAGTTTCTCATCTCCATCTGAGACCACCTCAGTCTGGACTTTGTTGTCCATATTGCTATCAGCATTTTGGGCAAAGCCATTCAATAAGTCTCTAGGAAGTTCCAAACTTTCCCACATTTTCCTATCTTCTTCTGAGACCTTCAAACTGTTCCAACCCCTGTCTGCTACCTGGTTCCAAAGTCACTTCCACATTTTTGGGTATCTATAGCAGTGTCCCACTCTACTGGTGCCAATTTACTGTATTAGTCCATTTTCACACTGTTGATAAAGACATACCTGAGACTGGGAAGAAAAATAGGTTTAAAGGACTTACAGTTCCACATGGCTAGGGAGGCCTCACAATCATGGCAGAAGGCAAGGAGGAGCAAGTCACTTCTTACATGGATAGTGTCAGGCAAAGACAGAACTTGTGCAAGGAAACTCCCCTGTATAAAATCATCAAATCTCATGATACTTATTCACTATCACAAGATCAGCATGGGAAAGACCTGCCTCCAAGCCTTAATTACCCGCCACTGGGTCCCTCCCACAACACGTGGGAATTCAAGATGAGACTTGGGTGGGGACACACCCAGACCATGTCACCCACCCTGAGTTAATTTTTGTATATGGTGAGAAGTAAATGTTGTTTTAAAAGAATTTTGCAGGAACTCTGTAGGGAATATGGTGATTAATAAGACAGATGCAGTGCCTCCCCTCTTGGAGGTGACATTCTATTAAGAAAGACAGTAAGCAAGTAGACAAATAAGACAGTTTCAGACTGTGACATGTTCACAGAAGGATGAATGGGGTAATATGGCAGAGAATCTGGGGGTCCGGGGGAGGGCTATTTAGATAGGAGGGATACTGGGAAGGCCTGTCCTGGGAGCTGGTATTTAAAGTAAAATCTGAATCAGAAGACAGAGCCAGTGAAGTGAAAAGCCAGGGACAGGACAGACCTTCCAGGAAGAGGGAACAGCAGTGCCCTAGAGCTGGTGTTGGGGAGCTTGTCTGTGTGAGGGCAGAATGAAAGGGTGTGGCTGCAGTGGGGAGCTGAGGGGAAACTCCACCCTAAGAAGGTGGAGGAGTGAGCAGGGCCAGACACCACAGGCTTTGTGGGCTGTGTGTGGAATTTGGATTTTGTTCCAAGGGCAGAGTGCTGCAGAATGGATGTAGAGGAACCTGACTTGGACTGGGGAGCTGCTGAAGGCCTCATGGATGAGGGCCCTGAAATGTGCTTATGATCCATGTTAAGTAAGGAAGACAGCCAGAGAGTGATGTAAACTGTCATTTCCACTGCATAAAAAAATGGACAGGAAACAAAGCCCATAAGCATACATGCAAAAATGTGATAGCGATTACCTCCAGGTGGTAGGATTAGAGATGGTTTTTACTTGTTTTTCTTATGCTTTTCTACATCACGCCATATAAGAAAAACAATCATGGTGATTTGAGAACTTGAATTTGGATCAGTCACGGCACTTAGTTGCAGACAACAGAATCTACTTTTTCTAGTTTGAGCTAAGAGGGATTTATTTCCATGTGTTTTGACTGAGAGTCCAGGACCGAGCTTGGATATCCCATAGCCAGGAACAACACAACCTGGACCATCACCTAAATCCACCTGACTGTTGCCATAGAAACCCCACTGCCTGTGAGGCTCAAGCCTGGACACTGGAGCCAGTTGCTTTGGGAGGACCAGATGCCTCTCTTCCCTTCCAGCCAGGAGCTCTTTTCTCCACCCTGCTTCTCATCTTTCATGCCCATCTTCTCAGTCTGGGCAGGCCTCTGTCCAGAGGAGCTGAGAACATTCGCAGAACGAGAGCTGCAAGGGCATCTGGGAAAGGTAGATTTCAGTTTTCCAGAGGCTCAAGTCCAGTGATCATGGAAGGGGGGCTGCACACACAGTGAACGGGGCAGTCTGCAGGTTCTACCACAGAAGAGGAACAAGAGCGACAAACACAATCACTTGAGCCTTGGCCGTCTAAGAGCCAGCTGGAGGAAGGATTGGTTATCCACTGTGCTCTCGTGAGGACGGCCAGAGGCTCTCCTTGTCCGGGGAGCTCCTCGGCCACCTGTGAGGCAGTCTGATGCGTGCAGACTTACCCTCCCCAGGAGCAGCCTTCGGCCACTCCCAGCTGCTTTGGCCCTGGGGTAAGAGAGCTGGAGGCAGCTTGAACTGGTTTCTAGGGCTCCCAGGTAAACTGAGCCCTAGCTTCCCACAGTGGTGGATATCATGCGGTGCCATTGTTAACCCCCTTCTCTTTCTTTTCCCACCTCCCTAGCCCCTTTCTCTTCTCACTTCCCAAATTAACTCGTAGCTGAACCCTTATCTCCAGGTCTGCCTCAGGGACAGCCCATGCAAAGGCATTGGGGATCATCCCGTTCCTAGATCTCAGCTTTATCTGCAGGAACCAGAAGGCTCCAGGATGCTCCTGACCATCTGCTTCCTTGCCCATGCTGAGTGCCATCATAATCATGGGCACACATACACGCACATACAGGCACACCCACATACAGTGCACTCCACACATGTACACACATGCACACATGTATGCACAGGCACACACGCACAGGCATCCTCCACCCCAGGGGCTGCCCAGCCCCTCTCACTTTTCTTCCCACATTATTGCTCCTTTGGCCATAGGACGGGCGATGTTATGCCAGGGGCTCCAGGGCATCCTCTGCATGTGCCATCCTTGGTGTAAAAGATGACTCCACTGTGTATTGCTGTTGGAGTGTGGGTTCTGGGCCAGTGCAGTCCTGGCTTCCCACAGCAGACACTTCCTAGAGCCTGCTCAGTGCCAGGCCCCATGCTGGGCTCCAGTGTGTGGAAGGCACCATCTCCTCCAGATGTTCCCTTCCCTGCAGGCCCCCGCAGGTCAGCCTCTGAGCAGCCCTGCAGCAGCCTAATGGCCCAGAGCATGATCGCTTCCTCAAACCACACCTTGGGTAGGTGGTGAGAGAAGCAGCTTTATTCATCAACCTCTCTGTGCCAGGAACATACTTATCTCCTCACCACATTTTAGGAGCCAATTGCTGTCATCCCTAATCCGCAAATGAGGAAACTGGGGCTCATGGAGATTAAGTGACTTTTGAGGCCACCTGGAAGCCAGTAAGGGGTGAAGCTGGAACTGAGACCCAGGAGAGTCTGATGGCTCAGGGTCAGTGCTTGTCCCCTGGCGTCCCAGAATGTGGAGCTCCTGGCGTGGCTGCATGGCTATGCCCCAGCCACATAACAAGCACTGGAGACCCTGCTGTGAACGTGACAAAACCCTTACCCTCATGGCATTTTTGTCCCACTGAGGCAGACAGACCCTAAGAGACATAAGTAGAGAGCTTCACGTGGTCCTGAGTGAAGGCCACAAGACAGAGATCTGGGATAGAGGTGCAGAGGAGGAGCTGTGTGTTAGCTATCAAGTACCATGTGACAAGTGACCTCAAAACGTAGGAGCTGAAGACAGCAAATTGGTCTTGTGTTCTGTCCTGCTGAACCCATAGTTGGAGTCACCCTAAAGCAGGGGAGTTTCCTGCAGGAGTGCCCCAAATGTTCCCAAGCTGGAGTCAGTTGTCACTCCGAAGAAAGGATCCCTGAACACCTGGGTGACCAGTCCACAGCATTTATTAGGGAACTTAAACACATAGGCCTGTGGTGTCATTGCGATGGACAGCGAGAAAGGAGCTGCCTGCTCAGGCATGTCCGTAAGCGGGGCCCGGTTGCACCCTGTGTTTCTCGGTCAGTGCATAGGGGACTGGGGCACCCTACCTCTCCCTTCTGAGGTAAGAAACGCAGGAACAGTGTGGCTAGTGGCTCTGCCTCTGGGGCGCTCATGTGATTGCGGTCGTGATGTTGCCTAGGGCTGCAGCAGCGAGGGGTGGAAAATCTGCTTCTGGGCTCACACACATGGTTGGTGGCAGGGGGCTCAGGTCCTCACCACCTGGGCCACTTCCGGAGGATCTGCTCACAGAACAGGGCACCCTGGGTTGCTTCCCCAGGGTGAGCAACCTAAGATGGCGATGAAGTGAAGAACACATACACACACCACACACACACACACACATGGCCTCTGCTTGCTGTCTTTTCTGTCCTGGTTATGATCAAATGGAAAACAAAAACAAAAAATTAAGAATTTTCAAAAGCTGCTCCTGGGATCACCTCTCCCCATCATCAGGCTTCCTGGGAATTCTCTGGAGGGTCTTCAGCCACCAGGGACTGGTCTGCACCTTGTCCCATGGCCCCCAGGGTCAAGGAGATGCCACAGGTGTCTGTGAGCCATTCCCGTCTCACATCACCACCTCACCTGCTGTCCTGGGGACTGTGTGATCCAAGTTGCTGTGCATCGATGCTGAATTAGAATTGCTGGACAGGGAGACCAAGGTCCTTCTAGAACAAGGGGTTTGCACTCAGGCACCTGGAACACACATTGCTGGGGACTACCTGCCTTCTGTCTCATTTGCTACTGGTGAGCGTGACCAGGCTGGGCAGCACCAAGGGAGGCCGGGTCTGAATCTGTGGGCAAGCTTGGTTCAGTGGGAAAGGCATCCCCTGGGGCTTGCTATGCTTATGGGCCGTGCAGCATGTGCTCTGACTTCTGGTCTGGGACGTTACTGAAAAGGCAATGAACAAAAAGACAAATATCTGACTTTGGGTTAAGTATGTTTTTATTTTTCTAGCTCTCTGGCAATAAAATCCAATTTGGGACATCCAGGGATTAGATTCCTGAATGTGTTTGCTCAAAGCCCTTTGCTCCTTAAGACCCAGGAAGCCCAAGCGAGGCTTTAGCCATCAGCTGCGTGTGGTTTAATCCCAAAGTCCCTTTCCTTTGGTGTACAGAGCAGGAAGGGATCGCTGTCAACACCGCATAGTCACAGTCTCCGTGAAAGTTCAACTGTGCAGTACAATCTGATTGTCCAATTTCTTGACATTCAAGCTTGTCTCCTTTGTAATGTGGTTGTAATTGATTTCTGATACTTGAAAATAGAGCTGGTTCTGGGGAAATACACTGGAAATACCAAGTAGGGGGTGCAGTGAAGCCAGTCACACTGCTCTCATTTATTCATTCATTCATTTAGTTGCTGCCCAGGTCAGAGTTCTGGAACCATAGACCCTCCTCTGGCTTTGCTCTCGACTCCTGGGGTGTATTCAAATCTTGGGAAAACAATTGCAGTCAAGGTGATGGAAACTGGAAGAGGGTGGGAAAGGAACCCTAAGTCTTCCAAGAAGAGTGGATTTTCTGAATACAGTTCCGGGTCAAAAGAACAGCAGCAAGAGACCCTGGAGGATTGGGCCTGGGGATGTCTGCTGAGGCTGGGGAGGGGACGCTGGGAGCAGCTAGGGACGTCAGGGTCCCCGCATCTACTATCGTCGTGCAGGTCTCCCGGAGCAGAGGGTTCTGGGCTCTAAGCACGTGCTCTTCTCGTTGCAGGTTTGAAGGAGAAAGCTCGCGGAGCGTCAGGTATGTGCTTCATCCACCTCTGTCCATGTGTCCGAATCCCGGTGGTGAGCGGCGCTGATGAAACCATGTGCTTTGATTTCTCCCCGCGGGTCTCCCAGGTCAGACCTCTCCTCCCCTGCTCCCTTTGGCCCTGGCGTGTGCCCCAAAGGCCTGGGCATGATCCGCAGGAGCACGTCTGTTGGCTCTGCATCCTGGAGCAAAAGCCCTGCCCAGCTTCCGTGTATTTAGAGTGACCTCTGCAGAGGTCACCTTTGTTGGTGGTGGTTCTGCCCTTTCTGGGGCTGGTGATGGCCCAGTGTGCCAAGGCTGTGACCCATCTAGGACCAGAAACTTCTATACCTGACACCCCTGGGGCTGGGTTGGCGGGGCCAGGGCAAGTCTAAGATGCTTGGTGGTGGGCCTGGCTCCAACCAGCCTCTAACAATGCGGGGTGTCTCCACGGCAGGTGTAGTGCCCCTGCCCATCCTCGCCCCACCAACCGAGGGTAGGTGGGGGTGGACATAGAGTGGGCTTTCTGCCAGAGGCTCTGACTGAACCTAGAAGAGGGTCTGGTCTGAGACAGTACCTGGGGTGTCAGTGCCCCAGCCAAGGAGCCTCGGGCCTGGCAGTTCTCAAGGCATGAGCTGGGGGACCAAGAAGGCCATGGGCATGGGAGATGGGTGTCAGCATGGTGAGGCTGGGGATGGGAAGGAGAGGCCAGGAGGCTGTTAAGAATCCATGGACTCGGCCGGGCGCGGTGGCTCAAGCCTGTAATCCCAGCACTTTGGGAGGCCGAGGCGGGCGGATCACAAGGTCAGGAGATCGAGACCACAGTGAAACCCCGTCTCTACTAAAAATACAAAAAAAAATTAGCCGGGCGCGGTGGTGGGCGCCTGTAGTCCCAGCTACTCGGGAGGCTGAGGCAGGAGAATGGCGGGAACCCGGGAGGCGTAGCTTGCAGTGAGCCGAGATCGCGCCACTGCACTCCAGCCTGGGCAACAGCGTGAGACTCCGTCTCAAAAAAAAAAAAAAAAAAAAAAAGAATCCATGGACTCCCAGTCCCCTTTGGCAGCAGGTGGACTTCCAGGTCTTAGGGTGGTGGCCTGAGGTGGCTGGTTTGTATTGTGATGTTACAGGCTGGGGAGATGAGATGTCCTGAGTTTGGCCCTGGGGATGCCAGCTGGAGTGGGGTCCTTCAGGTGTCGGCAGAAGAAGAGACAGAGCTGGGGGAGGCTGCATCCCAGGGGGCCTCTTGGGAGGCAGCACAGGAGGTGTCGAATCTTATACTTGGGGCAGTCAGCTATGTGCTTGGAGCAGAGGACATGGGCAGGGAGTTGGGCTCCAGGGAACCAGAGTCCAGGGAGTGAGAGGCAGGGTCTCGCAGGAAGCAGAGACATGCTCAGAAGGGGAACTGGAGAGAGAGAGGGTCCCGGAAGGACTGTGTGCAGGTGTGAAGCCCAAGTGAGGGGACCAGCTGGGGATGGTGCAGCACTTGGGCTGGCAAGAGTGGGAGCTAAAGGGGATAAGAGGGGGGCATGCCGGCGGGGATGGACGGAGAAAGGCTAGGGTCTGGGGATCCGAGGGAGGGGGCAGCAGGCCGTGATTGCAGCCTGAGGTGTGCACCACCGCACAGCCCCACCCTGGAACACAGGGCGGCCCTGAGGAGGAGGGGAGACTGCCCCTAGTGCACAATGGAGAAACCTCCAGAATGTACCATTAAATGAGGAAAGCAGAGTGCGAGAGTACACATCTCACGCTACTTTGGGGTAAGAAAGGTCAGATGGAAGTACGTATATTCTTATCTAATTTGTCAGCAAAAAGAAACAGGAAGGAAACAGATGGCTGTTAAGATGGTCGCTTCAGAGGGAGGGCAAGGGGCAGGGCCTCCAGTGCCTGAACGCCTCCTCAGGGCAGACCTAGGAGTATTCCTGAGGGTTCTGAACCCTGTCAATGTAATACCTGTTCAAACAATTAATTCAAAACAACAGGATAGGGAGAGGATGGGTTGCCAATCCCTGGGGCTGGCCCTGAGGTGGAAGGGGATTCCCACATGGACTTGAGGGGCTGCAGGCTCAGGAGGGGCTGCCTCTGTGGGCCCCTTTGGGATCTAAGCTTCCCCCAATGCCCCCCAGCTGCCCTTCTCCGTCTGTCTTCCAAGAAGGCAGCTGCTTACCTGAAACCCTCATTCTGTGAAAGTTCATGGTGGGCAGCGGGTCCCTCACAGGGGCGTCCTGAGAGCAGCCTGCTCTCACTGGTGACCTGAGTGGGGGCCAGTGAACATGTAGAGTGAGTGGACCCTCGTGGTGGGGATCCGGTCTGCCCCAGCCCCACCCGGCCTGGCACTCCCTCTGGCAGATCATCAGGAAAGCATTTGCCAGGCAGGCGCTGTGGAACCCAGCCCTGGAGGAGGAGCATGGGAACGACATTTCGGTGGGGGAACAGCATGTGCAGGGATCCCAGGAGCGAGCATGACTGGCGGCCTGGGGAGAACGAGGAATGGCCTCCGTGTCGCAGGGGGACTGACACGCAGAGCCGAGCATATGTTCCAGCTCCGAGCCACATGGCTCCCAGCAGGGCGCACAGACAGGAGAAGCCGGGCAAGGGAGAGCGCGGATGGAAGTTCCAGCAGGGAAGGCTGTGTTTAGTTCTTCCAAGGCTGAAGAATCCATCCCCAAAACGCCCTGCTGTGTGGACATCGCAGTAGACAGCGTTGCTGAGGCTAAGATGCCGGGGTCAGATGTGACTTGCCGTGGCTTTACCTGCCCTGGCCCGTTGTCCCCATCATGCACAGACTCACGCTTGTAATCCCAGCACTTTGGGAGGCCAAAGCAGGAAGATCATTTGAGGCCAGGAGTCTAAGACCAGCCTGGGCAACATAGCCAGACCCCGTCTCTACCAAAAAAAAAATTAAAAAAATTAAGGACACAGCCCTGAGAGACATCTCCTCCCCACCGGCTCTCACCCTGCCCCAAGGTCCCTGCTTGGTGAGATTCTTATTCTTTAAATTCAAATGATCGGAGTTGCCACCTTTCTGGTTTGCTTTTCTCAGCCTCCGGAGCAGCAGGGAAGTGCTTTTGCATGCAGAAGCCTGTTTGTGAATTCACGCTCACTACTTTACCCTGAGGCAAAACATTTGCAAGATCAGATATATTCATTTTCCACAAATGAAATGACTCATTTTTTGACCATTTTGCAAATGTAGGACTTTGCTCATTGTTCCCTGGGAGGATGTGTCTGCTTCTGACTCCATCAAGAGGAAGGCTCTGGAGGCCCTCAAATGTGAATCTTCTAATGATTTATTTATGGAAGAGGGACCATAGGAAGAGAAGAGGTTTGTGGAGTTTGGAGTCTGCAAAAATGAAGGACCCGGTGGAGGGTCCAGAGAGAATGTGGATACTGGATTAAAAGTGCCAGGGCTTTCTGCAGGGTGCAGGCATTATCTTTTTTCCCCCCGGCACTCCGTCAAATCCTTGAAATTAACTCAACTATATTCAGTCATAGGAATAAGTTCCATTCAATGAGTTCTCACTATGGGTGGGGCCTCACCTCATCTGCACAACCAACAGCACCTTTTTAAGAGAGTTATTATTGGCCCTTATTTTTTCAGCTCTGGGAAATTAAGGCTGAGCAGTACAAAACAGCTTGCCTAGGATGACGTGGATTTCGAGTGGAAAGGTGGCATGCCATGCACCAAAGCCTTTGCAAGTCAGTGTCGCCTGTGGTGCTTGTTGAAAATACAGATTTCCAGCCCCTATCCCTTTCATGCCTCACTCAGTAGGTCTGGGCAGGGTCTGGGAATCTGCATTTTTTTGAGACGGGGTCTTGTTCTTGTCCAGGCTGGAGTGCAGTGACGCCATCTCGGCTCACTGTAACCTTCACCTCCTGGGTTCAAGCGATTCTCCTGCTTCAGCCTCCCGAGAAGCTGGGATTACAGGCGCCTGCCATCAGGCCCAGCTAATTTTTATGTTTTTAGTAGAAACAGCGTTTCACCATGTTGGCCAGGCTGATCTTGAACTTCTGACCTCAAGTAATCTGCTTGCTTCAACCTCCCAAAGTGTTGGGATTACAGGCGTGAGTCACTGCGCCCAGCCTGAATCTACATTTTAAATAAGTGCCCACATGATCTTAACAGGCTGCTGGAACATATGGTCTCTCCAAGGAAACAGAATTTCTCCAAGTATGCCAGTGTCCAGTGGCAGCCACGTACCCTTCATAAGCATGAGCTGACTGAAGTGCAGAAATTTTGCTTCTAACCCTTAGAAGAATTCTTTTTTTTTTTTTTTTTTTTTTGAGACTGAGTCCCACTCTGTCACCCAGGCTGGAATGCAGTGGTGTGATCTCAGCTCAATGCTACCTCCGCCTCCTGGGTTCCAGTGAGTCTCGTGCCTCAGCCTCCTGAGTGGCTGGGACTATAGGCGTGTGCCATCATGCTTGGCTAATTTTTGTATTATTAGTAGCGACGGAGTTTTGTCATGTTGCCCAGGCTGGACTTGAACTCCTGGGCTCAAGTGATCTGCCTGCCTCGGCCTCCCAATGTGCTGGGATTACTGCGCCCAGCCCTGACCTTAGAAGCATATTGCATGAGGTGGTCCCATACAGGTCGCCTCCCCGTCAGGACTCTGAACGTTGACAGGCATTTTCCAAAGGCAATAGCAAGGCTGGGACAATGGGGAGAGCCTGAGGACTCTTTTGTTTGGGGATGGTGGGGGAGCTTCTGGAGAAGGTGGGCCTGGTTACCAGCATTGGCTCAGCTGGAACCAAGATGTGTAAGTAAACGTAATTTGTCCAAACAAATTCAGTTTTCTGTCTCCATACCAAGGCAAAACAGCCTTTGTAATTAACTGGGCCTTTTTCCCCCAAACCCAAAATGAGAACACACAGTTTATTTTGTTCACAAGGAGATATGAAAACTGCTGAATGTGGCAGACAAAGCTGGAAGTGTTTGCTGTGCCAGGTAAACAGAACTGAACTCTTTCTCTCAGGAAGGAATGGGAGCAGGCTCCAAATGTGAGAGACGGGCTGGGGCTAGGCCAGAGACCTCTGCCATTGTCCAGCCATGTTTTGGAGGTGCTGGACTGAGGGCTGAGCCGGCGGCCTCTGGAGGCAAGTGGACCTTTCTTAGCACTGTGGAATCAAAAGAGTACAGGCACTTGGGGAAAATAATCTTGAATTCAAATCCTTTCTCTTTTTCTTACCCTCTGTGTCACCATGCAACAGCCACTGAGCTCTGCAAGCCTCAGATTTCACTCATTCAACAGTCTTTATTGAGCATCTGCTGTGTCTTTGTGCTAACTACTAAGGGTGTGAAGACCAATGAGATACAGTTAATTTCTTCCCCATGAAGAAATGGGAGTAAAGACTTTAGCCTGAAGGCCATGGACCAATTAAATGAGGCTGTAGATGGAACAGCACATGCCATGTCACAGTATTCAGTTAACATCCATTTCCTTTCTTCTCCCTCTGCCATAGTCTGTGGAGGGACACGGCTGCTCAGAATCCTGAGGGAGGGTCTGAGGCAAGCCCATGTTTGCATGAGCAGGAGGTGGTGGCCGCTGCTTGGAGAGTGTGCCCTTTTGGCTGTCCTCCTTCCTTCCTTTGCTCCCCTGGGTTTATGATTGAGATTTCTTGGGCATTCTTGACTTTGGTGGCCTTTTACTTTTCCATCTCCTTGAATTTCTGTGCTATATCCTGAGCAATTTCCTGAGGATGGTCTTCTAGTTCACTAGTGCTTTCTTCGGCTGTGTTCATTCTACCGTGTGGCCCATGAATTGTGGGTCCCTGAGACCCTTGAATGGCCTCTGAATGCCCTCAGCCTGCTTCCGGAGGCACTACTGGTCCTTTCTTTACACAGAAAGTAGAAAGATCTCATAGGAACCACATTCAAGTCACTGGGCAAAAACCCATCTGACTGGGTATATTTTGCGTTTTGATTTGTTTTCTGTGAACCTGTGTAGAGAAGTAATAACTGACTGTTTAGAAGATGGCGCAGAGATATTGGTGCAGGGGCAAGGGAGTCAACTAATGGGGAATTAGACTAAATCCCAAAATGCATTTAGTAAGCCTTGTCTAAACATCTGCTTCTATTGCAATCAAATCTTAAAAAGTACTTAGAAGGTGGTGACACAATGTGTATGTGTGCATCTGACCCAGGTCCGGTGTTTGGGAGAGTGAGGACTTTGAAACCAGGGTCTAAGCTGAATGACCTTGGCCAAATGACTCAAATTCCCTGAGCCTCAGTGTCCTCAAGTCAAATGGAAATGAAAACATCTAGCCCCCAGAGTTTTCTTGATCTTGTCCACATCTGACTCTCCATACTCACCTCCATCACTGTGGTCATCACACTCTGGCCTTCTGGTGCCTCCATTCTTCCAAGCTCGTTAGTGCCCCAGGGCCTTCGCCTGTGCCATTCCCTCAGGCTGGAACATGCTCCCCCAGGTCTCACCCAAGGTGGCTTCTCCTCAGTCCAATCCCCCTTCAGATTTTAGCTCCTCTTCCCTTATCATCCCACCTCAAGTAACCTACCCAATCTCTGCACATCAGCCTGTTTACTTCTGTCCCTTATCTGCCTGTCCCCACTGGAATGTCAGCAGGAACTTTGTCTTATGCAGTCCTATGCCTCAGTGCTCAGCCATGTGCCCTGACACAGCATGCTATTTTGGTCTCTATACTTGACACTTCCCACATCCAAGGGGAGCACCTCTGGAAGGAGGCCAGAGCTAAATGTGCTAAGCCTGCCTGTCCACATGCCTGGATGCTCCCACTTCTGTCCCTCCGTCATGCACTTCTTTCTCTTTCCTAATTGCCTATCTAGGACTTCCAATACTATGTTGAGCCCAAATGACAAACATGACATCCTTGTCTTGTTCCTGATCTTAGCTAAAAAGCTTTCAGTCTTTCACTGCTGAGTATGATGTTAGTTGTGGATTTTTTTGTATATGGCCTTTATTATGTTGAGGTAGTTTCTTTCCATTCCTATTTTGTTTATTTTATTTTTAATTTTTTTTTTTTTTTGAGACGGAGTCTCGCTCTGTCGCCTAGGCTGGAGTGCAGTGCCCAGATCTCAGCTCACTGCAAGCTCTGCCTCCCGGGTTTACGCCATTCTCCTGCCTCAGCCTCCGAGTAGCTGGGATTACAGGCGCCCGCCACCTCGCCCGGCTAGTTTTTTGTATTTTTTAGTAGAGACGGGGTTTCACTGTGTTAGCCAGGATGGTCTCGATCTCCTGACCTCGTGATCCAGCCGTCTCGTCCTCCCAAAGTGCTGGGATTACAGGCTTGAGCCACCGCGCCCGGCCAAATTTTTAGGTTTTCCCTCTATTGTTGATTTCTTACTTCATCCCATTGTGGTCCCAGAAGTTACTTTGTAAGCTATTTTCTAAAATCGCTTGAGACTTAAATTGTGGCTTACCCTGTGGTCAATCCTGGAGAAAGTCCACATCCACTGAGGACTCTGCATTCTGTTGAGTGGAGTGTCCTGTTAGATCTAGTTGGTGTCTCGAGTTGCTCAAGTACTCAATTCTGCCTCCTCTGCAACCAGGTTGCTGGTACAACCAAGCTGTCCCTCCAGCATGGGAAGGGAAGTGATTTGTGTCGACTTCCAGGATATTTACTCACAGAGACCCCTCTTTCTGACCCTGTGCCTGTCCTGCTGCTGGAGACTTTAGCTCTGAAGCTGCAGCTCCATCCTGGCCCAGGGGGATGAGGGCACCCCCTTTGGGATGACAGGGCCACAAGGGAGAGGAGCTCCCTGGCACTGCCCCACCAGGCCAGCCCTGGAGCATCTACTTTCACACCGAAATGCCCGAGACACAAACTTCTATTTGCCACTCTCAGGTGGGGCTCTTTGTCTCAGCAGCTGAGCCCTGTCTTACGCAGTACAACAGTCTTGGAGGGCACTTTCCCACATCCTTGCCTGGGGTCAGGCTGTGCCAGGGACCACAGCTGTGTGATTTTCAGCCCTCCCGCCGTAGGTGAGAGCCACACTCAGCTCCCACCCACTGTGCTCTCCAGGCACTTGTGAGGAAATCAAATGCGTGAAGGTGGAGACTCCCACTAAAAGCATTATCTTCCAGGGCGCCCCTGTTCCTCCTCCCAAACTCCTGTTGCCCTGACTCTTCCCCATGCAGACGCTTGTTTGGAAATGTGGTGTGCTGTCTCCTTCCTGGCTCAGGCCTGCAGATTCTAATAAATAACTTGGGAACAGGCTGCCTCACGCGTGATCCAACCTGCTTATTGCTAGAAAGATGAGTTTGGAACTGACAAGTTCCCTGCTAAGCTGACACGTTTAAAAGCTTAATTTGAAAAACCAACCACATTCCCTTTGCAGAATGAAGGCAAAGATGAGGACGTGGTCAAGCCTCAGCCTGAACTCTCACTGTAAGGAGACAGACAGATTTAGAACTTCCCAGGTGTCTGGTCCTGTCCGTATAATTTCTTTTTTTTTTTTTTTTTTTTTTTGAGACAGAGTCTTGCTCTGTCGCCCAGGCTGGGGTGCAGTGGCCGGATCTCAGCTCACTGCAAGCTCCGCCTCCCGGGTTTAGACCATTCTCCTGCCTCAGCCTCCCGAGTAGCTGGGACTACAGGCCCCCGCCACCTCGCCCGGCTAGTTTTTTGTATTTTTTAGTAGAGACGGCGTTTCACTGTGTTAGCCAGGATGGTCTCGATCTCCTGACCTCGTGATCCACCCGTCTCGGCCTCCCAAAGTGCTGGGATTACAGGCTTGAGCCACCGCGCCCGGCCCCTGTCCGTATAATTTCTTAGTTGCCTTCCAGCCTATGCAGCCTGCAGCTTTGGAGAAAAGGAACTGTAATATGTATTAAAATATTAAAGTTCTTGACCCTGTTGGGAAAAAGTTCATAGTCCATTTGTTCCTCATTTTTCACTCGTAAGTGTCTCTAAAGTGTCTCACCATTCAGGGCTGGTCTAGATGTTATGTATTAAGAGAAAACTTGAGGTGTAATAGGGCACTGCAGGGTGGATTCTTCTCCCTCCTCCCGCTCTGCCTCTAGGACCGGGGTCTGGCAGGACTGTTCCCGGGAGCCTAGGGACTGTTCGTCATCCTTGCCTCACTGAGACCATCAACAGCCTGGATGATTTTTACTTTCACTTTTCATTTTCTATAAACTTTGAAGACAGGTCATGACTGTACCCCTCAGTGATGAGAACCTGTATCATGTAGAAGGCAGGGGTCCCTCTGTGGTATCTGCACCAAGGCGGGGCAACACAGCAGTGCAGAGGGCGGAGGAGCCAGCTTTGTGGCTGGGCCTTGGGGCAGCGGGCAGAGGGGAACACAGGGGTTGGGGGAAGCAGAGCTGCCAGGGCCTGGATCAGGCAGGAGTGGGAGTCTGGGGCTTGCACACGGGGACGGCACCTTCCGGTCTCACCTCCCGTCACATCCTGCAGCTCCTGCCTCAATACAGGAGCCAGATTTCCCAGGGTGCATCACCCTCTGGGCCTTTGACAGGCTGGGTCCTCCCCCAGGGTCACCCTCTTCCCTCCTCCCCAGTTTGCAATGCTCCTCACCCTTCAAGACTGCTCTTCTGGGGAATTTGGTCCTGACCCTGCCTGTTCTCTGTCCCCCCTCTCCCCGCCCCCAAGACACACTCACCCTGTCTGTGCTTCCCTCCACTGAGTGGAATGGCCCAGGGATCAGCCCATCTGTGGGGAGGAGGTCGGCTCTTCAGGACGGCTTTCAAATCCAGCGAGCCCAGGCTCCGTCATCTGTGTGGCCTTGGGCAAGCCTGGCCCTTGGGAGCCTGAGTTTCCCACTGTGAATGGGTCGAACAGCAGCCACCTCACAGCCCTACTGTGCTGGATGAGCTGTGCCTTGGGGTGTGGGGGGCCTGCACTTGTCACTGTGAGAGGCTGCAGCTGTCAGTGCTAACCCTGGAATCCCACCCCCAACATGGCGGGTGTGGGGACTGCCTAGACGGAGTAAGCAAGAAGGGGAGGCGAGGGGCTGGTGGTGAGGGGCAGCATTGGAGGATGACAGGGGACGCTGCCTTCCTGAGGACGCTGCCCAGCAGTGGTTGTTCCCAGCTCTTCTCAGTATCCAGGCCTCAGCCATCCCTCCCTTCCGTGCAGCCTTGGCTCCCTTGGAAAGGATACGGGAGGGATTACCCTTTAAGGGGGTCTCGCCAGCCCCTGCTCCAGGGCTGCATTCTCAGCCCCTTTAATCCACCTGGGAGCCAGAGCAGGCTAGCCTGACATGTCCTCATTTCCCAGGTGACAGATGTGACACTCCACAGGCTTGAAGTGAGGACAACAAACTCAGAAGCCTGCAGGGGCCAGGCATGGAGAGGCAGGGACAGGGCCTGGGCCAGGGAGCCCCAGGGACTGTGGTGACCTGGAACCAGGAACTCCAACCAGAGGATGGCTCTGACCCAGCTCCAGAGACTGGTGCTTGAGGGAATGTCACCCAGGAGGCCAAATCTTATTACATACCCAAAACAAAGCAAAACAAAACAAAAACCCATAAACCTGCAATATTTTTTTCTGGTGTCTTTCACTTCTTGTGTTAGAATGAATTCAGAAATTCTAGACTTGGCCTCTGGACCCTCCTTCAAGACTCCTGGTTTAAGATTCATAATTTGATTTGTGGTAGAGTATAGGTGTGCATGGGAAACAGCATGCACAATGGCTCGGAGGCGGGCTGTGCCAGGCATGGGGAGCAGAATGGACGTGACTGAGGGCCCCCAGATTTTACCTTGCCCCCGTACCAGGCCTCCCTCCTTCCTCCCTCTGTGAGGATGGCCATGATGAGTGTCTCTATGGTGCTCTCCTGGGTGAGGAGGAAGGTCCTGTTATCAGCACACTAGTACAGATGCGGACATTGAGGCACACAGAGGAAGTGGCCTACTCAAGGTCATTATTAAAAAGTCACAAACAATAGATGTTGTTGTGGACATGGTGAAAAGGAAGTGCTTATTCACTGCTGGTGGTGTAAGTTAGTACAACCTGTGTAGAAAATAGTATGGAGATTCCTTAAAGAACTAAAAGTAGATCTACCGTTGGATCCAGCAGTCCCACTACTAGGTATCTACCCAAAGGAAAAGGAGTCACTATATCAAAAAGACACCTGTTGGCTGGGCATGGTGGTTCACGCCTATAATGCCAGCACTTTGGCAGGCCAAGGGGGGCAGATCACCTGAGGTCAAGAGTTCAAGATCAGCCTGGCCAACATGGTGAAACCCCATCTCTACTAAAACTACAAAAATTAGCCGGGTGTGGTGGCATGCGCCTGTGGTACCAGCTACTTGGGAAGCTGAGGCAGGAGGATCGCTTGAACCTGGGAGGTGGAGGTTGCAGTGAGCTGAGAGTGTACCACTGCACTCCAGCCTGGGCAAAAGAGTGAGACTCTGTCTCAAAAATAAGACACCTGCATGTGTATGTTTATTGCAGCACAATTCACAATTGCAAAAATGTGGAACCAACTTAAGTGCCCATCCACTAATGAGTGGATAAAGAGAATGTGGTATGTCTACACCATAGAATACTACTCAGCCATAAAAAGGAATGACATAATGTCTTTTGCAGCAACTTGGATGAAGCTGGAGGCCATAATTCTAAGTGGAGTAACTCAGGAGTGGAAAACCAAAACCGCCATGTTCTCACTTATAAGTGGGAGCTAAACTATGAGTACATAAAGGCATATGGTGTGATATAATGGACTTCACAGACTCAGAAGAGGGAGGGTGGGAGGGGGGCTGGGAAAAAAAAAAAGTATGTGTCTGGTACAATGTACACTACCCTGGTGACCCCTGCACTGAAGTCTCAGAATTCACCACTATACAATTCATCCACATGACCAAAAACTGCTTGTATACCAAAAGCAGTAAAAAATATATTTCAAATAACAACCTTAAAAGGACAGCAGCAGTGATTTGGCATGGGCGAGCCTCATCCCTGGCTGGCCCCTGGACTCTCCTACCATTACCTTCTAACCTGCAGAAGAAGGTGACCATACTCCCAGCTACAGATGAGGAAGTTGAGGTTCTTTTTGCTTTTTGTCACTTGCCAAGTGCTGGAGCTTTGAGGCCCAGAGCTGTGACTTCACAGTGATACTCTGAACCCTGCATTCTGGAGGGCTGGGCTGGCCCTGGGGACTGTTGACTTCCACACCCACGTTTCCTTTATGCAGCCCAGAGCAGGATTGCCACATTGAGGAGGTTATTCTTTTTTTAGCGGGGACAGAGTCTCACTCTGTCACCCAGGCTGGAGTGCTGTGGTGTGATCTTGGCTCACTGCAACCTCCTGTGTTCAAGTGATTCTCGTGCCTCAACCTCTCGAATAGCTGAGATTACAGGCGTCCCCCACCACGCCTGGCTAATTTTTGTATTTTTAGTAGACACGGAGTTTCACCATCTTAGCCAGGCTGGTCTCAAACTCTTGGCCTTAAGTGATCCCCCTGCCTCGGCCTCACAAAGTACTGGGATTACAGGCATGAGCCACTGCGCCCTGCCCTTGAGTGAGTTATTTTGACCAGCTCAGGCCCAGCCCTTGACTGCAGCTGTCCTTGGTGCTGGACACTTCAGCTGGCTGAGGTTTTATGGTGGTTATCACCACCCGCCCACCGAGCTGTGTGCTGCTGTTCCCTCCTAGCCTGGCTGTGCTAAATTCCTGGCTTCTAAATCAGGACAGAAGGGTGCGGAGGCACCAGAAAAGGAAAGAGACAGAGACTTGGGGTGAACTCTTACAGTGAAGTTGACACGTGAAGGGACAGTATTTATGTCCATGGTGAGACTCAATTTGAAGGTAAGAACTTGGTCCCAGAGAGAAATGAAACAGAGAGGCCAAGGGCTACAAGGCAGTAGGGGAAGGGGCCTACTATTGGGGAGTAAAGTGTAATTTAATAAACCAGTCCACTGCATGCCTGGAATTAGCTAAGCCTGACCTCAGGCACCCCTCAATTCCAGGATGCCATTGTCTGGGATGGGGGACCTTAACTGTGCTGTGCTCTCAGCCATCGGCTCACCCTGGGCTGTGGGGGCCTCACCCATAACACCCCTACCTGAGTGTGCGCCCCATGGACTGAGGTCCCCATGGGGGCAGGGCACTCTTCTGCTTGGCCTGGGAGGCCCCAGGCCTTAATAAGCAACATGTCTGTGTTCACACATGTGCCTCTCTGCAGGAGTGGGCATCAAGTTGGAAAAAACCCCCTCTTGCCCTCCTGGCGGATGCATAGGCCACCCTGGGGTTTGGCAAATGTCCCGGCTAGGGTGGGGAGGGTGCACCAGTCTGAAGACATAAAGGACCCCATTTGTTTTCATGAGGCCCTACATTGACTAAAGGGATACTGCACTGCCTTGGACCCCTAGAGAGTGAGAGCAAGGACCTCAGAGGCCGGCAGAGGTGGATTCCAGCCTGCTCTGCCCTCCTACCTGTGGGTCCTCCTTCCCCTGTGCTGCAGGACTCTGCACACAGCATCCTGAGGATCCCTGGCCCTCCCACATCCTCAGCAGTCTCTTATTCCTAGACAAGCCACACGGTGGATTGTGAAGACAGAGGCCCTGGGTTTAAATCCCACCCGTATCACCCACCAGCACGTCCTTTGCCCACTTTCGGCCTCTGTTTTCTCCTCTGTGTACTGGAGCAGTCGCCCTCTGCCTGCCTATCTCAGAGGCGAGGCATGCTGTGCATAGCACAATGCTATGGGCTGTTTCAGGGACCCAAGGGGTGCAAGGACCCAAAGGCTGAGCCCAGGGCAGGTGTGACAGGTGGGGCTAAGGGACCAGTTGAGTGTATGCATTCTAATAGCCGGTGACCAGAAGCAACCATTCGCAAATCCATTAGCGAAGGTCATGTTTACTCCCTCTTGTTAACACAGTCATCTATTTGCACAGAGCCCTTGCGGTTTATTGGCAACATTATTTCCTGTCACAGACAGCTCTGCTCAGTCTCTAAAATGCAGGGACTGGCCAGATGTGGTGGTTCACACCTGTAATCTCAGCACTTTGGGTGGCCAAGGTGGGAAGATTGCTTGAGGCCAGGAGTTCAAGACCAGCCTGGGCAACATAGCCAGACCCCATTTCTTAAAAAACAAAAAAATTAAATTAGCTGAGTGTAGTGGTACATGCCTGCAGTCCCAACCGCTTAAGAGGCTAAGGCAAGAGGATCGCTTGAGCCCAGGAGTTCAACACTGCAGTGAGCAATGATTGCACCACTGCACTCCAGCCTGAGTGACAGATGTTAGTCTCTTGAAAAAGTAAAAATAAAAACAACTAAAATGGGCTGGGCGCAGTGGCTCACGCCTGTAATCCCAGCACTTTGGGAGGCTGAGGCGGCGGATCATGGGGTGAGGAGATCGAGACCATCCTAGTTAATACGGTGAAACCTCGTCTCTACTAAAAATACAAAAAATTAGCCGGGCATGGTGGTGGGCACCTGTAGTCCCAGCTACTCGGGAGGCTGAGGCAGGAGAATGGTGGGAACCCGGGAGGCGGAGCTTACAGTGAGCCGAGATCGCACCACTGCACTCCAGCCTGGGCAACAGAGCGAGACTCTGTCTCAAAAAAAAAAAAAAACAAAAAACAACGAAAAACATAAAGTGCAGGGTCTGCACCCGCCTGGGATTCCCTCCTGCTCATGCACCCATACCATGGCTCTCTGTGACTCACCAACTGCATGTTGCCTGCCTGCTCCACACCAGGACAGAATGTCACCCCAGTCCTACCTAGCATTTCCCCCATGCCTTGTTCCCAATAATCAGGACTCCACCGGGCGCCCAGGTTCACTCTCCAAACCGCACCTTTGCAAGTGCTCCCTCTGCTGGTCTGTTCCTCGCACTTTGCGCCCTCAGCTACCTTGTCCACGCCTCCTCTGGGACAGGGTGTGGTTGGGTGCTCACACAGTGGCCTTTGCCCACCCCACTCCGCCTTCTTCCTGTGGAAGCTCAATTTGGAAAGTCATGGTTGGGCCACGTCGGTCATGATTGTCTCTTTCCCTCCTGCTTGCGACTGGCTGGGGCAAGGGCTTGTGCCAGTTCTGTCAGTGAGACATTAGACGGAGCCTGTGCGGGCTTCTGTAAGGGATTGTCTTTCCTGAAAAGAAAGAAGTGGCCAAAAAGAAGATGCTGCACTTGCTTCTGGCATGAGTACTGACTGCAGATGTGATGGTTGGAGTGGGGCAGCCACACTGTGATCATGAGGGAGTGACACCAACATTCTGTTAGGGGTGGAGTAGAGAGCCGGGTGGCCCCGGGTCACTGATGACAGTAGTGAGCCACCAGCCAAGCCTGGGACTGCTCACGTCTCTCACATCATCATTGCTAACACACTTTAGATGCCTTTGTGTTCTAAGCTACTCTTCATGGGGCTTTCTGTCACTGCAGGCCAACCTGTTCCTAACTGATACAGCCGTTGAAGCATGGTTACTCATCTTTGCCCTTAACTCATTCCTCAGCAGATGGGGGCTCCCCACCCTTCACACGTGGAAGCCACTCATGGGTGCTGTCTGCCTGACTGGCAGTGCCTTCCTGCCCGTCTGTTTTGGGTCTGTGAACACTCCCGGAACTGGCCGCTGCCTTTTCTTCTCTGAGCCTGCCCACAGTGGGCCTTCAGTACATCTCAGGGACCTCACCTCAGCCCTGCCATGGTCAGAGTCTCTCGCTGTCAAAAGCCTGTGGATTCGCTGCAGCCTAAGCGCTGCTTCCAGACCTCAGAGGCCTCCCCAGCCTCTTCTGTGGGAAGCCTGTGTTCCTTCTCAGCAGAGCTCCTGTGCTATCAGTCCCGGCCTTTTCATGCCTCCAGGGGCTCGGCTGTGGATTTCTTGTCAGCTCAGTCTCTCCAGTGGCCACTGTGGGAGCCATGTGATGGAGGAGGGAGTGCAGGAGCTGAGTTTCAGGGGGAGCATAGAAGGGATGCGGTGGGCTCTCTGCACATTCTGCAAAGGCCTCTGGTGTGCCCGGGGGAGTAGGGTCCCTTAAGGCCCAGAGGAAGGAGATGTCCCCAGGGGTTCCCCTGTGAATGGGGATTGTCTGTGTGGTCATTTGAGTGTGACTGTTGATGCCATGCCGAGGGACGGAAAGCCAGGACAGGCGTGGGGAGGTGGTGAAGGCAGGACAAGAACGAATGTCCTAGAAAAGACTCGAGCCGCACTCTCCCTGCCTCCCTCCGATGTGGGTGTCTGCCATGAGTCTCATGACAGCTGCGTGGCAGTAACCAAATGTCAGGCGTCCACGGCTGGGTGTGGCCACAGCACGCGGTTTTCTAGGCAGCCAGAGCCTGGGCGTGCAGTCCAGCTGAATGCTTACCGGCCCTGGTCTAGTTCCCTCCATGTCCTGAGCCTCTGTTTTGTCAGCTAAAGAGGGGACAGGGGTTGGTACCTTGACAGGGTTAATTCCCTGAGGATTCATTTGGATACCGTGAATGGCCCAGCCTGTAGCAGGCCCTCGACAGATACTGCTTGAATTCATGATTTAATTCAAGATTAAAGCCTTGTTTGGAGTCTGTTTTGGAGTCTCACAGTGTCATCCAGGATTCTTCTTGGAAGCTCACCTAAATCCATATTGTTGCAGCTGCAGGGCTCTCCCTTTAGCTAAATAGTAGAAACCCTCTACCGGGGACAGAAAACCCAATTCAAAGTGGTGCAGACAACCGAAGCAGGAGAAATGATTCATGCAACTAAAAATCTAAGGGCAGCTGGCGTCAGGCAATGCTGCATCTGGGTGCTCCGTGATGTCACCTGGACTCTCCTCTCTCAATCCCTGGCTCTACTTCCTTCCCTCAGTGTGTCATGCTCAGGTGGACTTTCCCTTCAAAAGTGATGAGATGGCACACACAGCCCTAGCCACCCAACAGAAATGATCCTTCCCTCCCCGCCGATACCAGCACTTGCCCTGACCCTCGCCACCTGATTGGTCACATGCCTAGACCTTAGCCAATCACTGTGGCCATGGAGGTTGGGCTCTGCTGATTGGTCAGGCTGAGGTCATATGGCCACTGTCTCCAGGGGCACTTGGAGCTGCTCCCCTGTTTGGGTGGGAGGTGGTGTGATGGCTGAGAGAGCCAGGATCAGGGCCTAGCCTCTGCGTCCTCTGTGCATCACTTCCTGGATGTGTCTGCTTTTGTCCTCCTCCTATGCCTGCTGGCTTCCGTGTAACAGAATTCACAGTGGCATTTTTCCCTCTCTGACCACCTCCTCCCCAGGCCCCATTTCACCTATCCCAGAAAGGAGCGGGACTTCTCTCTGAAGCTAGGATTTTGGATCCCCACCCCCCAGCTTCGAGGCTGCTCCTTCTCCTGGTGCAATCAGTCAACAAACATGCACTGAGTGCCCTTTATGTGCCAGGCTGTCATTAGGTGTGATCCAGGGAGGAGCAGGGCTGATGGGATTCCTGTCCTCCAGGAGCTGACACTCTAGAGGGAGTACACAGACACATCGAAGACCAATTCAGATCAGATGAGTCCAGATGAAGAAAGAGACAGGATGAGATGGAGGGCATCCAGAGGTGTTGAGGTGGACAGAGAAGGGTGCTGTGAAGAGGCAACATTTGCACAGAGAACAGGAGGAAATGAAGGACCATGTGGCACTTAGGGGAACAGTGTCCCAGGCAGGGGCAGCTCATGCACATCTCCTGAGGTGGGAGCCAGCCTGGGGTTCCCAGAGGAGCAGGCAATAGCTGGATGGTAAACATTTCGGGCTTTGTGGGCCATGCGGCCTTCGCCACAACTACTCAGCTCTGTTGTTATTTAAAAACAGCCTTTGACTGCAAGTAAATGAATGGGCCTGAATGTGCTGCAATAACAGTGGACACTGGAGTTACACAGAACTTTCACTTATGATGAAATGGTGTTCTGTTGATGTTTTCAACCATTTAAAAATGTAAAAAGCCTTCTTAGCTCGAGGGTTCTGCAAAAGTGGGCAGCAAACCCTATGTAGCCTACAGGCTATAGTTTGCAGATCTCTGTCCTCGGAGGATTGGAAAGCAGGCTGGTGAGCGAGCTGGGCAGCAGGGAGGAAGGCAGCCAGAGGTGGGTCAGAGAGATCAGCAGGGCTGGGAAGCCATCTCCACCTGTGTGGGATCCAACATCCTTGGGGAAATCACCTCTCTGGAGTTTCAGAGCTGGTGATTATTCTGGGCAGTAGGCATGGCCTGAGGCAGCTTCCAAAGGAAAGGGGCTGTGTCTGAGCATGCATCTGCTGCTTCCACACCCACCCTGCCTCTCCTGTGCAGCCTGCAGGGAAGCCCTTCCCCTCTCTGGGCTTCTGCTGTGTCATCAGCAAAGTGAGGCCCTGGGGTAAATGTGCTCCCGCAGCCCACTGCGCTCTGATATACTGTGGCATGGTCTTAGAATGCATTTCTCCAGCCATGGAGCTGCACTTCAGCACCACGGACAGAACCACAAGGCACCCATGAAGGCCGTGACCTGAGCTGAATCCAGGATCACTGAACAGTTGTGCATCTCAAACATTTCCTCTTTGTGGCTGACAAGGTCACTCAGACAGGGGAGGATCTGGGCCCTTCTATGGCTACATGAATCCCAGGCTATAAGTTCCTGTGCAGTTGCCTGCTGCTGCTGAAAATCTCCTTTGGGGTGTTTGTGCATCCTGGCTCTCCCAGCTCTGACAGTCAAGTTTGGGCCTCTGAACGAGAAGCCACAGGAAGGGGAGGAGAAGATGAAGTGATGGTTCCATGGAGCCCATCCATCATCCACCTCCCTGTCCCTCCCCTTTCCTCTCCGTCTTTCTCTATCCTCTTTCTCTGTCGCGTGTGAAATTGGCAGCATTTCCCAGGAAGAACACAGACCCCTGATATGTAGATAGAGGAGGGGAGGGACCCCTCTGAGGGATACCCAGTGAGGAGGCCTTTCTTTTTCTTTTTGGTTGAGTCCAGTTCCTCCTCACTTGAGCATTTGGAGACATGAATGAATTCCCCTGGTTGCCTGCCAGTCATCTGTCAGTCCACTCAGCAGCTCTCTGCCTCATTAATCCATCTTCTCCCTCCCTTACTTAGCTCATGCTTTTTTCCTTTCTATTTTAAGCAAGAAGGGAGGTTTATTAGGAGAACCCAGGGAACACAAGAACAGACACAGATTGGGCACTCTAGACTCACCGGGAGACGGCCCCACGGCTGGCAAGCTGCTGGCACACGGCTGTTGCATTCCTCCTGCCATCCTGGGCCGTACATCTCTCATCTGCTACCCTGTGCACATCAAGGCTGCCTCCTGTCTTTAAATCCATCAATGCTTCTTTGTTTCCATTGCTCTAATCCTAGTCTAAAGTTGTGTCCTTTATTTTTTCATGGAAAACCAAATTGGCTTCCTCATTTTTCTCCCCAAGTCCATTCACTCCTGCCCAGTTTCAATCTGTTGTTCTCCTCACTAGGATCAGAGTGATTGGTAAGGCATGAAAACGTAGTCAGCGGATTTTCCGTGCTCGTAGGAAATGAACGTCAAACGCTTGACTGTGGAGTGAGCGGGATTACTGCATGCCCTCAGTCCCTTCATTGCGGTGCCCTCCCTGTCAGAGGGTCCGGCAGCCCTGCTCCTTGTTGCCTTCAGGCAAGGCAGAGGGTTGGCTGGTGACAAGTGAGAGGGGCACAGGCGCACACAGTGACACCAGTGCTGGCAGGACACTCCTCCTTTCCTATTGCTGTGACACAGGCAGAGGTCCAGTAGAGCCTGCTCTGTCAGCCTAAGTCCAGACCCAGGGGAGGGTGGGATGCGGAACAGAGCCACGGTGGCATGAAGCAGGGGAGACAGCACCCACAGGCCAGCCCTGCACCCCAGAGGTCAGCCCTGCAACATGGGGCTCATCTGTCACTCAGCATCGCTCCCTGTGCTGGGGCGCACATGTACTCTCAGCTCTTGCTTATTGCCCCATCTCTGTCTGGGCACTCCTGGCCTTTGGTAGCAACACAAGCTGCTCTCTCCCACATTGATCACTTCTCCATGGGAATCCCTCTCGTTAGGAAGTTCCTTACACCCTCTTGCCCAGTTCACACTCCTCACCCGTGAGATCCCAGCTTATCTGTGAAGTTCTCAGGAAAGGATGGTCTGGCCTGTGTTCAGGGAGCCTCAAATTCACTTTGTTTGTCATCATTTGTCTTTCACTAAACGATGATTTCCATGAAGACAGACACCAGGTATTTAGCTCAGGCTTCTGTGAGTCCCTGCTCCATCGCCACTATGTGCCAGGTGCCCTGCAGAGGGGAGGAGGTGACAGCGTGAATCGGCCATGAGCCCTGCTCGCACAAACTTGTCCCTTGGTAGGGGACTGAGACATGTAAGCAGCAGAATCTGAACCCACTGTGTGTTGAGTAGGTCTTGAGGATAAGTGTTGCCAGGCAGAGGGAAGGCAAGGAAGACTGCCCGGAGGAGGGAGTGTCTAAGCGGGTTGGAAGGAGGAATTGGAATCTTCCAGGTGGGGAGCTTGCTGGGGTGTGGTGGGTTGGAGTGGGTAGTTGTAGAGCAAGAAGACAGGCTTGAAAGAGTTGGAGCTCAGGAGCAACTGGGAGCACAGTGAGCCTCCAACACCTTTATTCCTGAGAATCTGAGCAATCTTATTTTTATGTCTTTGCAAATGCAAAGTGGCCTGTGGTGTTTGCCTCTGGGAATTTGTGCATGGTGAGGATAATGGCTGGGTTCTCCAGGCCCTGCCATACAATGGGTGTCCATGGCACACTCTCATCTGGTCCACATGGCCCCAGGTGCATTGTAGTTAGATGCTGGGGCTCTGTTTCCAGGATAAGCATCAGGAGATGCCCTTGTTTCCACTCTGCTCATTTGAGACTTGCCTTAAGGTCCTGTCCTTATTTTCTAAGAAACTCACAGTTCTTTCTAGTAACCAAGACTTCTGAGAACAGAGCCCCAGCTGTCATTTAAAATTTTCATAAAACGAATAAAAGGGATGACAGATGAATCACCGCAAACACCCTGTCACTGGATGTAATGTCTCTAGATATGATCTTGTTATCAAAATAATTGGCAGTAGCAGGATGCGGCCTGCAGGTACCACTGTTTAGTGATTAGGAACTGTGGCCCCTCCGGGGTCTTCTGCCTCAGGGAAGGAAGTGTGTCCACCCAGGAGTGTGGTTTCAAGGACCTGATGGAACATGCTGGATCTTCCTAGCCCTTTGGATTCACCAGGCTGTGCCCTACAATGAGTCTTTTTCTGTCTCTTATATAGAGGAAATTACAGACTCCAAAGGGCAACTTTTTGTTACAAAAATAATCAATAAAGCAATGCAAGTGTCAAAATAGCCTGGCCCACAGGCAAGCCAGGGAGGCAGGCCCAAGGAGGCTCTGCCGTGGGAAGGAGGCAGTGATGCTGGAGAATCACTTAGCCCACGAGGCCCTTGAGTTTCTTGTTGTTAAAATGGCTAGCGAAGTGCTGTCCTCCGCCTACTTCACTGACTTGGGCAAATGGAACCAGCTGAGGATGCTTGGGAAAGCCATTTATTCCATGGGACCCTTGCTGTCACCCCTGAGGCTACTGTCATTCCCATGCTGGTTGTGAGGCAGACACTGAGGGCTCCCGGAACTGTGGGGGCAGAGCCCCAGAGCCTGACTCCAGCCCAGCAGGCCAGTCTCCATCAGAAAGCTGAGCTCTGTGCTATGAACATCTGGAGGGGGCAGTCACATCCTACCAGAGAGGAAGGTAGCTGGGGCAGGGGCAACAAGGAGGGTTCTTCCCAGCTGGGGCCAGGAGGGGAAGAAAGGTGGCTCACAAGCAGAGGGGGCACACAGCAAGGGCAGGACAGGAGGCCTGACTGCAAAGGGAGTGGAAGGAATACAGTCAGTTCTGCCTGCCCAGCAGAAGCGGGGCGTTCCTGGGGGTGACTGGCTGCACAAACTCATGGAGGCACAGTAGGGCCATTTCCTGTGGTACCCCTGAACTAGAGGGTGATGGTGGGCCCCTGCCTGGCCTCTGTGCTAGTCGAGCTATTTCCAAGTACAGTGAAGCTGCCAGGAACCTGGCAGCATAGGACAACCAGGAGCCTACTCACCCACCGGGTGGGAGTAGGACGTCCTGGACAGAGAGTGGGTGGGCAGCAAGGGGCTGGGCCAGCTGCAGGTGACTGGAGGCTGCAGGGGTGGGTGTTGCAGTCCACATGGGACATCAGGGTCTCTGGCCCAAGTGGGTTCCAAGGCCAGCCACTCCTCTCGGGAGGCACCAAGATACCTAGGATCTGCTTGCGAGGCTTCCAATCCCCCGGGTCCAAAGTGGAGACCCTCTCCACTCGGTAAGTAGGTTCAGTTAGCGTGCCTTGTCTCCTCGACCAGCCGGCAGCCTCCAGTGGCAAGCCGAGGACTCCAAAGCTGCTTGTGTACTTGTGAGAGAGCGAGTGCTGTGCCCATCAGCCAGGGCGTGAGGAAGACAAGACTTGCGGGAGGAGTACCAGTCATTTGTCATCCCCAGTACGATCCCCCCTCGTTTTGCATATGGAGAAACTGAGGCTCACAGGGAGGAGTGCCCTCATCTGGAATCAGGGGTCTCTGCCTCTGTCTCTGGCCACTGCACAGCCCTCTGGCTTCCAATTGTGACACATTGTTAGAACAGCTGCAAGTGACAGAATTCACACATACTGGGTCTGTCTAGTGGTCAGACACTGTGCACCTCCTCTTTTTTTCTTTGCAGATATCTTCAAATATTTAATGTGTTCTGCATATTATATGTGTACATTTTATTATTATTATTTAGAGATAGGTCTCCCATGTTGCCAGGCTGGAGTGCAGTGGCTATTCGCAGGTATGATCATAGCTCACTGCAGGTTTGAACTCCTGGGCTCAAGCCATCCTCCCACCTCAGCCTCCTGAGTAGCTGGGACCACAGGCACAGGCCACTGTGCCCCTTCTTTGTGCATTTCAAAGGATAATAAAATAATGATTATCTGTGAGCCTACGATCTAACTCCAGAAGGGGAACATTCCCAGTGATTTGCACCCGTGTGTTTGCGACTTCTCCTACCCGAGATCACCATAACCCGGAATCTTGTGTTTGTCATTCCGTTGCTCACAGGTTACTGCGGATGTTGAGATGATATAGTGTTTCATTTGTTGATGAGTTTTATGGAAATGCTGTACCTTATGCAGCCTTCTAAGATTGGCATTTTCCACCTAACATTGTATTGTTTCTAGTAACCAAGAAACAATGCTGTCCTGTGCAGCCATAGTTTATTTTCGCTGATGTGAAAATAAATTGTGTCAATATTCTACAGTTTATTTTTGCATTCTCCTGTCAGGGCGTGTTTGGGTCTTTCTATTTATTTTCTATTATTAACAATGCTGCTGTGAGATTTTCTCATATCTGCTTTGTGTGTTGGCTAAGAGTGGACCTGCAGGATTACAGGTATGTGAATGGTCAACCTAACAAGAAAATGACAAAATGATTTTCTTTTGAGATAGGGTCTCACTCTGTTGCCCAGGCTGGAGTGCAGTGGCAGGATCATGGCTCACTGCAGCCTCCAACTCCTGGGCTAAAGTGATCCTCCAGCCTCAGCCTCCTGAACACAGGGACCACAGGTGTGTGCCACTATGCCCAACTGATTTTTCATTTTGTTTAGAGACGGGTCTCACTATGTTGCCCAGGCTGGTCTTGAGCTCCTGGCGCCAAGCGTTCCTCCTACTTTGGCCTCCCAGAGTGCTGGGATTACAGGCATGAGCCACTGCACCCGGCCCCAAAATTATTTTTAAAGTGGTCCTTCCAGCTTACATTCTCATTGCCAGTACTTCTGTATTCCACCCGATCTACGTGCGCTCAAACCCTGGGTTCTGTGAGATGTCTCATTTTTGTCCGTCTGGTGGGATCACCCACTTCTCTTTAAGATCCTGCTTGGCATTTCTCTGCTGCCTCGGGAGGTGACGCATCCTTGCCTAGGTCATTTGCTGTCCCTGTTTCCTCCTCTAGGAAATGCCCGATCGGCCTTCATAATCTGCTTCTCCTTTTCTGTGGACACATGCGAACTCTGTCTCTATCCTGGATCCGCCTCCTTTGTAGGTCTCGCATATTCCGGGTGTCTCCTTGCTGATTGTGGTTTGTCTTTTACATTCTTCCTTGTGTCTGGCCAATAGGAATGCTCAGTTTCACTGTAGACAGATCTACCAATTGTTTAATGCTTGGCGAACTTTTCGTTTCTCGTTTAAGGGATCATTCCCAGCCCCAGTTTGGAAAGATACTTCCCTGTATTTTCTTCTAGAGGTGTTAAGGTTTTCGCATTCACATGTAGGTCCTCAGTGTCTGGAGCCGGCTGGGGTGTGGTGTGAGTTGAGTGACCTTCATTCCCCACACGGACACGCAGTTGTCCTTGCTTCAGTCTCAGCCGGAGAAGCTTTTGTGAAATCCTCAGTCCCAAGTCCCTCACGTTGTTGGCTTGAAAGCGCTCTCAGCCAAGCTTGTGTTCTGTGTCTTCTCCCTCCCCGGCTTTTTCCATGGCACTCACTGGTGTGCGTGTCCTGCAGGCGGCCCTGTGGGGCGTTCCATGGCCAGGACATGCAAGCCTGGAGGAGGGCTGGGTCTGCACCGCCCAGCAGGGTGGCCTTACTGTCCCACAAAGCAGAGTCCTGCACGAGGGTCTAATTGGGAGTCCTGGGGCAGGGCCTGCGCTTCTCCTCTCATGTCCACGGTGCTAGGCACGGGATCTGTGCATAGGAGGACGAGTGGGGACCTGGCTCCTGGGGCTGGCAGCAGAGGAATCGGGCCCCGCACAGCCTTCCCATCCCCCTCCAGTGGCTCTGCTGGCCGACGCAGAGGCCCTGTAGCCCGTTCCTCCTAAAGGCCTGCGGAGCATGTCCCGTGGCTGCTCTCATTCCCTGGCTCGTCTCCTCAGTGTCCTGTGCACGGTGAGGCATCTGTGTTGAAGAGACCCCCTTCTCTCCACCCACTCCAGCTCCTTGCCTGGGAGCCCACTGGAGAGCTCTGGGGCTGCGTCCTGACTCCCTCAAGCCTGGAACAGGGAGAGCCCTGTCTTCACCAGAAAAGGTCTGTCCCTGTCCCAGGGGCACCAGAGCTGTGGCCTCTGATCGCAGCCCAACCCATGCCACCTCCTGGCCTTACCCCTGACCCCAGGCCGTTGCCCAGAGGAGAGGTGGCCACCCCTCCCTGGCCCGTGTACCAGTAGCAGGTACTGGCGCCAGCCGTCTGGCATCTCTCCTAGTCCGGCCCCATCTAGCTCCCAGGCTCCACTCCTGAGGTCCCAGGACAATCCCTTCAGACCATGACTGTAGCTCAGTCCCTTACCCTGTGACAATAATGACCATGACAAGGACAACCTCCTTGAACTGAGCTTATGAGGCCCCAGGCACAGGTTTGAGCACCCCAAGGAGTCTGCACAGGCCTCTACGGCAGCCCGCATTCACATGCCCATCCTGCAGATGAGGAAACCGAAACCGAGGCTCAGAGTGGGGAAGTCATCTGCTCTGGCTCCCTCAGTAGACTCCTGCATGTGCTGGGCAGACCCCATGCTGCTTACCACGACACGACGCAGTTCCTTCTGACCCTGACTAGGCCCGAGCTCTGCCTCCTGGGGAATGGTCAGATTTTCCAGTCCTCATGGGGTGATCCCCCTTGCAAAGTGTAGGAGAGCTCTCCCGAGCCCTGGATTCATGGCAGTTCCAGGCCTGCCTCAATCTCTCTGAGCCCCAGAGGATATCCTCCCAGGTTCTGAGGCTGGGCTGGGCCAGCTGTGGGGACTCCTGACTGCTGCAGGGAGGTCCCAGCTCCTAGATAAAGAATTTTCTGTCTTGCAAGCTCTAGCAGCCCTGAGAACGCCCTGATGCTGGGCTGGGGCCCTCAGATGTCTTCAGACTGCAGGGCTCCTGGGTAGACCCTACTTCCTGGAAACTCCTGCCTTTCATGGAGCATACCTCTAGGGCCACCCAAGTCAAGGTATTGTTGACCAAAGTCATCGCCCGCATGAGGCTAGAAAGCAGTTATGCCAAAGGCCATAGATCTGGGCTCGTGCTGTGGATGCCAAGACATCAGCTTCTGAAAGTGGCTAAAGCACGTCATTGCCAACGGTGTTGCTGGCGGTTATGGGGCAAAGACAATGGTGGGCTGCTCCAGGACGCCCGGGCTCCCGGTCAGCTGACTCTGTGCCACAGAGGACCCAAGACTGGCCCTTGTCCTTACCACCCCATGCTCCTTTCATAGTCCTCTCTGGCTCCCGCTATATCGGACCAACAGTGAGCAGAGACTCTTAGGGTAGGAGGAGTTATTCACTTCTCCTGGAGGTCAAAGGTGGCTGAGAACATGGCCTGTGGGATGCCTTGTCCTGCAGCCCCTGCACATCTGGCCCCCAGCTCCAGCCCCTGATGAGGGGCAACTGGCCAGGACCCTAGAGGCCGTGCCATCAACACCCTCCATCCCACGTCTCTCTAATGCTATTTGGTGCCCTGGAGAGAGATGAACTCCCTCAGCAAATGGAGATGTGGTCTTGATACCTTTTCTCTTTCCACTGACTCATTTTCATATTTGAAAACACAGCCTTCTAATCACACCCAAAACATTTGCTGGAGATTGCTGTAAGAAAGGCTGGCCTCCTTAGATTGACAGTCATCATGGGCCCACGGTGGTGAGGGCCAGGTGCCTTCCCCCAGCAAATGTCTACCAACTCCACTGCATGCAGGCCCTGGCGGTGGGGAAGACAGCACCTTGTCCTATGGAGGTCTTGGGTCATGGTTGCCCTGTCCTCGCAGAGGTCTCATGGATCATCTCCTCCACATTCTGTTGGCCAGAGCAAGTCATGGAGCCAGCACAGATGCAAGGTGTGGGAACCAGTCCCCACCTTTTGATGAAAAGAGCTTCCAAGTCACATTTCAAAGGGCATGGGTACAGTGAGGTGGAAAAACAGGGCTGTTTATGGATAAAGCACTGTGACCCTTGTTCTCAAGGGAGATGGGACATCCAGGCAACAAAGGGAGGAGCATGACAGGGCCCATGCCATGGCCGTCAGCTGAAGCTGTGTCTCTGCTGCCTGGAGGAAACCGGACCCCGACACTCCAGGCCCAGACAGAAGGTGCTCAGCCCATTTGTTCCTTTGTCACTCAGTGCCACTCTGTGATCTCGACACCCAGGTGATAGAGGTCAGTGTGTATTGAAGTGTCTTTCTCTGGGATACTCATTCCCCCAAACTGCAGAGGTTGTGTGAAATGTAGAACATCCTCCAGCATCACCTCTTCCAGGAAGCCCTCCAGCTGTGTGATCATCATTGGTGCCTGAGTGTCAGTCTCTTTAGTGGGAAATGCTGGGCTTTGAGGACTAGGCTGTGTCACTGCCGGTGGGAGGAGCATTGTGGTAGAGGCCAGTGAGGTGTGGCTACTGGGTATGGAGGGGCACCATGGCACTAATGACAGCCTGGGCATAATCATGATCATGGGTTCACTGCACACTGAAGACTGCCTTTGTGCCCGGCTGCTCCCTGACCCCATTACTGGCACCAGCTCGTGCTAATCTCACGGGATCCTCTGAGGTCACCATGGCTCCAGGAGCTCCTGTGACTGGTGTGAGTCCTCATGCACAACTGGAAGCGGCAGTGTCACATACAAACCTGGGCTGTCCACCCAGCCCCAGAGCGACATGTTCCTAGAAGTATCTACCGGGACGTTGGGCAGTAGCCTAAACATTGAGTGAAGCCCCAGAAGGACTTCTCCAGTCTTGATGGCAGGGTCATCACCCGAGCTTTCTGGACATTGCTGGGGAATGTGTGCTTCTGGAGGTGGAGGCTTTCATTCATGGTCAGCTCCATTCTTGGCCAGAACCGTTGGTGGCTGGCAGCAGGAAGGCGTGCTTGCCACCCGGTGTGCTCTCTTCAGGCCATCTGAGTGTTCAGCAAGTGCTCATGCGGCTTTTCTAGGACTGACAGAACCAGCTGACATGCAGGGAGGGAGTCTCCTCCCCCAGCCCTTCACACACCTTGGGGAACAATGATAGACTGACTCTGAGTGATCCTTCCTGCTGTCGGCCGCCATCACCACCTTCCCTGGGACGTGAGTTCTTGGTACTCTTGATCCAGTAGAGAAGCCCATGAGGTCACCCGGAGAGGGGTTTCCCACTGATAACTATGGAGCCTGAGACTTTCATGCCTCTTCCCCTCCAGCCAGGTCCCCGGGGCCCCATCTTCTTTGTCCCAATCCATAGTCACGTCCCCACTGTCTGATGGGGGTCACATGGCCCCGACAGGTGTTTCCCCTCAAAGTCAAGGGCGGCCACAATAGTTGCCTTCCAGACAGTCAGAAGTGGGGCCAGAAGTGGCAGCTCTGGGCGTGGGTGCTGGACAGGAAAGCGACTGCTTTCTGCAGAGGAGAGTGCAGAGTGTTACTTGCCCCAGGTTCAAGGGCTGGATTGGTCTGGAGAGTCAGTCAGGGACTGTCATCCATAAGGAAGAGAGAACTGCCTGCCATTAAGAGCAGTGCTTTTAAGAGCAGTGCTTTTCAATTGTTGGAGTCTCTGCTGCCTGAGTTCTGACTTACCCGAAGTAAACATTACTAGCACTTGAAAAAGCAAGCCCGTGGGAGTCGGTGACTGTCAACATGGAGCAGTCTACCCAGCCACAGTGCAGGAAGAATACCTCCACCATCTTCCCAGGCACATGAGAGACAGCACAAGGGCAGGACGGAGGACGTTGAAGGGTCTTCACTGAGTCTTCAGGATGGGCCTCTGCTGGGACCCATGGTGAGCTAAGCCAGCAGGCTAAGCCTGCTGCCTGCTCCATGCCCCAACCCTCCCTGCCAGCTGGGCCATCAGTGTTGCCCGTCGGGCTGGGCCAAGCAGCATCCCCTTGGGGAGAGAGTTTAAAGCATTTGCAGTTTATAGTTGTCTGTTGTATTTAGAAACCCGAGCATCCCAGAGTCATAAATTACCTTGAACTAGTTTGCTAACCCCCGTGTGACTCGGTGCAACCGCTCTTCAAAGGCGGCCAATTACATAACTGACTGTGTGCAGCAGTGCCCCTTCAGCAAGGTCAGGGCAGAGCCGGGCCTGGCAAGGGCTGCCGCCCCGGACCTCAGGACCAATGCAGGGAGATGCTGCAGGTTTGTTCAGTTTCTGGTCTGCCTCGCTGACATTTCCATGGAAACTCACCCCCAGCAAGCAGCAAGGGTTTATGAATTATCCAGGCTGGATTCTCATTCCCAGAGCATGGTGATGGAATCTGTGCCATTTAAAAAGGGCAGAGAGTGTGATCTGGTCCAGCTACTTCTGTAATATCCCTGCTAAGAGAACTATGAGATCATCCAGCACCTGCTTGCACCCTTCCAGGGATGGGGAGCTCATCACTGCTGGAGACATTCTACACCAACATGAGTTAGGGTCCTCCTGTTTCCACTTCTGTCTTCTGGGACACAGTGTCAATCCAGGAATTGAGATAGCCTGGACAGAGTGAGGGGCAGTGATGGGAATGACTCCTCTAGCCTTTTCTCCACTGCTCCTGCCCCTCTGGGGCCAGCTGGTTTGACATATAGTGTTACCTCTGTGCTTCAGGTTCATCCAGGCCATGTTGATGTTGATGTCAAATTTTAATATGAAACAATCACAAGAGAAACATGTTTGATTTTCTTATCTTTAAACACAGCTTCAACCCCCTCCCTACTTCCTGTACTCAGCAGAGAGGTGATCAGTGCATTCGGGGGTTGTGGTGGGAGAGATACAAGTACCCAGTAACATGGGAATCAAGCTCAGGATCCCCGGTGTTTCCTAAAGTTTCCTGGAGAAACAAAATCCATTCGATATTCAAAATCAGGCTTCAAACAGAGTGTGGCACCTGAAATATCCAAACATGGACAAGATGCATGGAACAAGTTTCCAAGACCCTGGACATCAGACAATGCATCCCTGAGAGGTAGGAAATGAACAAGGCCATCTGGACGATTTGCCCAGCATCTGCCTCAGGGGAGTGTCCAGGTCACGGCTCAGAGAGGAGGAAGCCAGGCAGGGCCCAGAGAACTCTGAGTTGAGGAGCTGCCACTCGAAGTCTGGGAACACCTAGGCAGCTGGAGTTGCCTTGAAACAAGACCGGGAGAGGACACACTGCACAGAGCTCAGGGACTCTGCACACCGCCCCTGAGTATTTGGCCGACTACTGCCCAGCTCGTGAGCGTGAGAAAACTGCTAGAGGCTGGGGATCTTTTGGGCTGACTATCCAAAAGAAATCAGAGATAACTGAGTGCCTGGCCCTCAAAAGCAGAGGGAAAAGTGCTTATTCTCACCAGCCAGACTGGAAAACCTCACGACTCATAAGATGTTGGTTAAAGTATTCTGAAAGTCTTGCCCTAGTAGTGGAAATGATTAGCTCTAAACTGAACACTGCTTTGGGTCCCACCTAACAAGCTTAAAAACAAGCCCCTAAGGATCAGATAGTTTCCATGCAACTTCACTGCATCTCACGACAAAGCTCAAAAAGATTTAGAGGAATACAAAAATATCTAGCAAGGTAGAACATACAGTGCCTGGCATCCAGTGAACAGTTTTCAGAAATGAAAAGAAGCAGGAAATTATTACCCACATAAAGAGAAAAATCAATCCATCAAAACTGACTCAAAACAGACACTGATGCTAGAATTAGCAGAAAAGGCCACTAATATAGCAATTATAACTATATTCCATACCCAAATCAAAATTCTAGAGATTAAAACTACAATGGGACCATTACAGATATTCAAACAATCTAAAAGAAGGCAGAAAAAGAGCAAAAATGGAACAAAAAAACAATGGGGCAGAAATAATAGAAATAGATTTAAACCTTGGCTGGGTGCAGTGGCTCACACCTATAATCCTCGCACTTTGGGGGATGATGCGGGCAGATCACCTGAGGTCAGGAGTTCGAGACCAGCCTGGCCAACACGGTGAAACCATGTCTCTACTAAAAATGCAAAAGTTAGCCAGGCATGGTGGCACAGACCTGTGATCCCAGCTACTTTCGAGGCTGAGGCACAAGAATCACTTGAACCTAGGAGTTGCAGTTTGCAGTGAGCTGAGATCGCACCACTGCACTCCAACCTGGGCGACAGAGTGAGGCTCAGTCTCAAAAAAGAAAAAGAAAAGGAAAAGAAAAGACATAGACTTAAACCTAAGCATTTCAATAACCACATTAAATACAAATTGTCTACCCCTATTAAAAGGCAGTGACTTTTAGGTTAGATTTTTTTTAAAAGTAAGAACCACTTTTTAAATATAAAGTACGAGTAGGTTAAAAAATGGAAAAATATGCCATACTAACACTAATGAAAAGAAAATTGAAATGGCTATATTAATATCAAAGTAGATTTCAGATATATTTGGAATATTCAGAATGTTACTCGGGATAAAGAAGGTCACTCCATAATCAAGGGGTCAATTTATAAAAATAAAAATTGCAATCCTAAAGTTAGAACACGCTCAAAATGTATGAAGGAAAAATTGATAGAACAGCAAGGAGAAATAAACAAATACAAAATTATGGTTTGAGATTTCACCTTCCTTTCCTTCCCTTCCCTTCCCTTCCTTCCCTCCTTTCTTTTTTTTCTCTCTCTCCTTCTTTCCTTCTTCCCCTCCTTCCTTCCTTTATTGCTTCTTTTTCTTTTTCTTTGACACATGGTCTCATTCTGTCATCCAAGCTGGAAGCAATTCTCAGTCTCAAGCAATCCTCTCACCTCAGCCTCTAGCATAGCTGGGACTGCATGCGTGTGCCACCATGCCTGCCTAATTTCTGTGTGTGTGTATATCTATATCTATATCTATATCATCTATATCTATATCTATATCTATATCTGTGTGTGTGTGTGCGTGTGTGTGTATACATATATATATATATATATTTTTTTTTTTTTTTTTTTTTTTCTCTTGAGACAGAGTCTCGCTCTGTCGCCCAGGCTCTAGTGCAGTGGCTGGATCTCGGCTCACTGCAAGCTCCGCCTCCTGGGTTCACGCCATTCTCCTGCCTCAGCCTCCCGAGTAGCTGGGACTACAGGTGCCCGCCACCTCGCCCGGCTAGTTTTTTTTTTTTTTTTGTATTTTTGTAGTAGAGATGGGGTTTCACCGTGTTAGCCAGGATGGTCTCGATCTCCTGACCTCGTGATCCGCCCGTCTCGGCCTCCCAAAGTGCTGGGATTACAGGCTTGAGCCACCGCGCCTGGCCTATATATATATATTTTTTAGAGATAGGTTTCACCAGGTTTCCCAGGCTGATTTCAAACTCCTGGGCTGAAGTAATCCACCTGCCTCAGCCTCCCAAAGTGTTGGGATTATAGGCGTGAGCCACTGCACCCAGCCAGTGCCCCTCTTTCAGTACATGACAGGACAAGTAGCCTTGATGTATGGATATGATATAGAAGACTTTAACAACACTGTCAACCAACTTAACCTGATTAACACTCTACCTAACAACAGCAACATTCATTATTCTCCAGTGCACCTGGAACATTTACCAAGATACGCCAGATTCTATATGATAAAACAAATCTCAATATATTTAAAATGATTCAAGTCATACAAAGTATGTGCACTGACCACAATAGAATTAAAAGAGAAATATTTGGGAAATAAACAATACTTTTCTTTTTTTTTTTTTTTTTTTTTTTGACAGAGTATCATTCTGTCGCCCAGGCTGGAGTGCAGTGGTGCAATCTCAGGTCACTGCAACTTCTGCTACCCGGGCTCAAGTGATTCTCCTACCTTAGCCTTCCGAGTAGCTGGGACTATAGGTGCGCACCACCATGCCAGGCTAATTTTTGTATTTTTAGTAGAGGAAGGGTTTCACCATGCTGGCCAGGCTGGTCTCGAACTCCTGACTTCGTAATCTGCCCACCTCGGCCTCCCAAAGTGTTGTGATTACAGGCGTGAGCCACCACGCCCGGCCCAACAATACATTTCTAAATAACCCCTTTGGTCCAAGAAAAAATCAAAAGAAAGTCTTTTGAACTGAATTATAATAAAAAAGCAGTATATAAAAATTCATAAGATGTGGCCGGGTGTGGTGGCTCACACCTGTAATCCCAGCACTTTGGGAGGCCAAGACCCGTGGATCACAAGGTCAGGAGATTGAGACCATCCAGGCTAACACGGTGAAACCCCGTCTCTACTAAAAACACAAAAAGCTAGCCAGGCGTGGTGGTGGGTGCCTGTAATCCCAGCTGCTTGGGAGGCTGAGGCAGGAGAATGGCATGAATCCGTGAGGCGTAGGTTGCAGTGAACAGAGATGGCGCCACCGCACTCCAGCCTGGGTGACAGAGTGAGACTCTGTCTCAAAAAAAAAAAAAATTCATAAGATGTTATTAAAACAGTACATGGGAGAAAACAGAGCACTAAATGCTAATATTAAAAAAGAAAAATGATCTCAGATCAATGGACCTAGACTTCACCTTAAAAATTGTTTTGTTTTGTTTTTAAGAGCAAATTAAACCCAAAGGATGAAGAAAAATATCAGTGTGGAAATGAATGAAATGAAAAACAGAAAAACCATACTGACCATCAATGAAACCAAACCTGATTCTTTGAGAAGACCAATAAAAGTAATAACTCTTTGGTCAGACCGATCCAGAAGAAAACAAGAAAAGACACAAATTACCAACACCAGGAATGAGAACAGTGACATTGCTACAGATTCTGTAGGTAATTGAGGTATAATAATGGAGTTTTATGAACAACTTTATGCCAATAAACAACAACAACAACAAAAACTTAGAGGAAATGTGTAAACTCCTTGAAAGACACAAACTAAAAAGCTCCCTCAATAGTAAATACATAACCTAAATAGCTTTATGTCAATCAAAGAAATAGAAATTGTAGTTAAAATTCTTACAATGAAAACTCCAGGCTTCAATGGTTTTACTGGTGCACTCCATCAAACATTTAAAGAATAAATAATACCAATTCTACACAAACTCTTCCAGAAAATTGAAAAGGAGAGAATATTTCCCAACTCATTCTATGATGTCTGCTTTATCCTGATACCAAAATTGGACAAAGCTAGAACAAGAAAATAAAACTGCAGACTTGAATTCCTCATCAACATAGATGTAACATTTCTTTCTTTCTTTTTTTTTTTTGTTTTGTTTTGTTTTTGAGATGGAGTCTCACTCTGTCACCCAGGCTGGAGTGCAGTGGTGCGATCTCAGCTCACTGCAACCTCCACCTCCCAGGTTCAAGCGATTCTCCTGCCTCAGCCTCCCGAGTAGCTGGGATTACAGGCGCCTGCCACCGTGCCTGGCTGTTTTTTTTTTTTTTTGTTTGTTTGTTTGTTTGTTTGTTTTTGTTTTTGTATTTTTAGTAGAGATGAGGTTTCACCATGTTAGCCAGGATGGTCTCGATCTTCTGACCTTGTGATCTGCCCACCTCAGCCTCCCAAAGTGCTGGGATTACAGGCGAGAGCCACCACGCCCAGCTACATGTCACATTTCTAAGCAAAATATTTGCAGATCTAATCCATCAATGTATTAAAAAAATTACACTGCAACTAAGTGGGATTTATTCCAGACATGCAAGGCTAGTTCAGTATTCGAAATTAATGTCACTCACTGTCTCAACAGGCTAAAGGAGACACCATATGATTGATTATACCTATGACACAGGAAAATTTAATGCCCATGCATGATTAAGAAAACTCTCAGGAAAAAAATGGGAATAAAGGGGAACTTCCTCAACTTTATAAAGGACATCTACAGAAAACTTACTGATAGCATTAGTATTAAAGATGACAGACTGAACACTTTCTCCCAAAGATTGGGAACAAGGCAAGAATGTCTCTCTCTACTATGATTCAACATATCACTGGAACTTCTAGACAGAGCAGTAAGTCAAGAAAGGCAACAAAAGTCATACAGATTGGAAAGGAAGAAATAAAACTGTCCCTATTTTCAGATAACACAATTATCTACATTGAAAATCCCAAGGATTCTATAAATAATGATTACCAGAAAAAAATGAATGAGTTCAGCAAAATAGTAGGATCTGTGATCAACACACACACAAAAAATCAATTGCATCTCTGTATAACAACAGCAACAATTTGGAAATCAAAATTAAAAACACATACCATTTATAATTGTTTCAAAGAAAATTAGATTCTTCTGCATAAATCCGACAAAACATGTACAGAATCTGTATACTGAAAACATATGGGATTTGTATATGTAAAAATGCAGATGAAAGAAAGCAAAGACGGTATAATTAAATGGAGAGACATACCATGTTCGTGGATTGGAAAACTCAATATGGTGAAGATGTCATTTCTCTCCAAACTGATCTTTAGGCTTAATGCAGTTCCTATCAGAATCCAAGCAAGGAGTTTTATCTTTGATTTTGTATCTGTAGACATACATAAGCTTATTACAAGATGTATCTGGAAAGGCAAAGGACCTAGAATAGCTTAAAACAATTTAAAAAAAGAAAAATAAAGTAGGAGGACTCACTCTACCTGATGTTAAGACGTAATATATAGCTATAGTAATCAAGACAGTATGATATTGGCAGAGGGACAGATACATGGATGAATGGAATAGAATAGAGAACTCTGTTGTTGTTGTTGTTGTTTTTTGTTTTGTTTTTCTTGAGACAGAGTTTCATTCTTGTTGCTCAGGCTGAAGTGCAATGGCGCCATCTCAACTCACTGCAACCTCTGCCCCCAGGGTTCAAGTGATTCTCTTGCTTCAGCCCCCCAAGTAGCTGGGATTATAGGCCCCTGCCACCACGCCCCGCTAATTTTTTGTATTTTTAGTAGAGATGGGGTTTAACCATGTTGTCCAGGCTGGTCTCGAACTCCAGACCTCAGGTGATCCACCCGCCTCAGCCTCCCAAAGTGCTGGGATTACAGGCTCGAGCCACCATGCCCGGCTGAGAACTCTGAAATAGACTCACACATATATGCTAAAGTGACTTTTAACAAAGATGCAAAAGCAGTTCAATGGAGGAAAAAGAGCCCTTCAAACAATGATTCTGAAGCAATTTAGATAACCATAGGCCAAAAAAGTGAACCTCATACCTCATATAAAATTTAACTCAAAATGGATCATGGACTTAAACTATAAAACTTTTAGGAAAAAATAGAAAATCTTTAGGACCTAGGGCTTGGCAAAGATATATTAGACTTAATACCAAGAGCATGATCTATGAAAGCAAAATATTAGACTTCATAAAAATTGAAAACTTTTGCTCTGCAAAATACTGTTAGGGGGATGATACTCAGCATCATTGCATATTAAAGAAATGCAAATTAAAACCAAAATGGCTTACTACTACATGCTGATTAGGATGGCTAAAATTAAAATGACTGACCATAAAGTTCTTATGAAAATGTGGAGAAATGGAAACTTTCATCATCTGCTGGTGGGAATGTGAAATGGTATAAACACCTTGGAAAACAGTTTAACAGTTCCTTAAAAGGTTAAACACACACCTCCTATGTGATTGAGCCTTTGCGCTCCTAGGTGTTTACCTGAGACAGATGAAAGCCTATGTCCACACAGAAAACTTGCACACAAACATACTTAGCAGTATAATTAAAGATAGACAACAGGTGAAAGTAACCAGATACCTCTCAATGGGCTAAAGGATAAACGAGGGGTAGGACATCCGTACAGTAGAATGCTACTTGGCAATAGAAAGAAATGAACTTTGATATGCGCAGCAACTTTGATGGATCAAAAGTAATCCTAACCGAGTGAAAGAAGCCAGATTGCGAATGCACATCGTATGATCCTGTTTATGTACAAGTCTAGAAATGCTAACCAACCCTTACAGAGGCAAGAGGGAAGGGTTACAATGAGGCATGAGATGAGGGCAATGGATATGTTCCATCATGAGTGTGTTTCACATGTGCAAATATATGCTAAAGCTTATTAAACTGTACACTTTTAATATGTCCAGAGTATTGTATGTCAATTTTACCTTGATAAAGCTTTAAAAACACACACACACACACAACACAACTGGCTTCAGGACACAGATGAAAGTTTCCCTTTAATATTGAGAATACCAAATCTCATTTTTTTTTTTTTTTTTTTTTTTTGAGACGGAGTCTCGTTCTGTCGCCCAGGCTGGAGTGCAGTGGCCGGATCTCAGCTCACTGCAAGCTCCGCCTCCCAGGTTTACGCCATTCTCCTGCCTCAGCCTCCCGAGTAGCTGGGACTACAGGCGCCCGCCACCTCGCCCGGCTAGTTTTTTGTATTTTTTAGTAGAGACGGGGTTTCACGGTGTTAGCAAGGATGGTCTCGATCTCCTGACCTCGTGATCCGCCCGTCTCGGCCTCCCAAAGTGCTGGGATTACAGGCTTGAGCCACCGCGCCCGGCCCAAATCTCATTTTTAAAAAGAACCTTTAAGACGCCTGCAGTGCAGGAGGCATCTTTTTCCTTTGGTAGGCCCAGTGAGAAAAGTATCATCACCCTTCCCAGGTGGCCAGGTCCCTTTTAGCAGGACCGCACTGGGAGGGGAACACCGGGCAGCACGTGGCCCTCAGCTGGCTTCGGGTCCTCCTTGTCCCATTGTTTTCCCTGGCCAGGGCATAGGGTGGCAGAGGCATCCGGAGTCTACATTCCTTCTCTAACAAGTGGCAGCATGAGTAAGGCCTTTATCCCCCACCAGCGGAATTCCAGTATGGTAGATGATGCTGTTATCTCATTGTGCAGATGAGGAAATGAAACTAAGGCCCTGTTCAGGAACAAGGGCACAGCTTCTGAGAGATTTGTGTGGGATTCACCCTGGGCTGTGCAGCTCCAGAGTTCTCGCTCTCGAGCACCACACTGCACTGCCAGCTGTGGCGGACTGGTTCCCACACCTTCAGCACTGCCCAGGCCCCATCCTGCCACCACCGCCTGCTCCGGGACAGACCATGAAGGAGTGAATGTCTAGTGGTTAGATGCCTGTGATTTAAACAACACGGTAGAGAAAGTGACCTGGGAGCAATGACAGAGAGCAGCTGGAGGGCCTCACCTGGTGGAGGTGGGGGCGGGAGGTCAGGGAAGGTTTCTCTGTGAAGGTGATGATTAAAAGGACACCTGAGGGAACGGAGACAGCCACAAAAACAGCTGAGAAGGCACATTCCGGGCAAAGAGACTAGCAGGAGCAAAGGCCCCTAGCTGAGAGTTTGCTTGGCGTGTTTAAGGATGTGGAAGACAGACGATGTTATAAGGATTTGGGCAAGGGTGAGGGGCCGGCAGAAACCATGCTGTAGTAACCCAGGGGCAGTGGGGAGCGGCACACTGCTGCAGGCAGGGGGTGGCGCCATCTGAATTTTGTGGTAAAAGTGGCAAAAGATCCCTCCGGCTGCTGTGTGGACTGGAGAAGGAAGAAGGAGATCCCTTAGGAGGCCTCCCTGGTGCCCTGGCCAGACATGACAGTGGCCAGGCCAGGATGGCGGCACGGAGGTGGTGAAGGTGGGTGGATATGAATCGGGGACCTGCCCTCTTGATAATGCTGAACAACTGCTGGCAGGTGCTGTGTGGGGCTGAAGGCAGCCACTGGGAGGAGGGCATGGCCCATGACTGAGCCAGGACAGTCTGGGGGATCCAGGAGCTCCCATAGGAGGTTTGCCCAAGAGCATCTCTGGTCTTGGGTCTGATGGGCGGGGTCCCCGCACCTGAGACCTTGGCCAAGCACACCACAAATGACAGTCCCACCAGTGCCCTTTCTTGAGCTCTTAACGTGAGCCAGCCTTGCCTAGCCACCACAGCATGGATGTCTCTTCAATTTGCACATTGCAATCCAGTGTGTGTGGAAGGGGGTGGTGCCGTTAACATCCCCACTTCACGGATGAACAGCTACTCTCGGCCTCTGTTTTCTGTTATCAAAAGAAGTGCTCTGAGCTCTATAGTCACTCATAGAGATCCATGGACCACCTTGCAGAGCAGAGCGTCAGCAGTCACTGGATGTGCCCCTCGTTAGAGATGAAGAAAATGAGGCTGGGGAGGAGAGAGTGACTTCCCTTGGTTAACATTCTGGAGTCCTTGAATTCTCTACTCTGGAGACACAAGCAATGTTGGTGAGCTCGGTGGGGGCCTTGGTGAGCCCTAGCAAGCTGGGTCCCCCCAGCCGTTACCACTTCCTAAAGCAACCAGGGTGCAGGTGAAGGTGACTTGGGCCCTGATGCTCTGCAGTCACTGCCACTCCCCCAGCCCCTGCAAGCTGTCTGCCCTCATAGCCAGTTGCAAACGAACCCGTATACCCTGACGGAAGTCTTTTCTGTGGAATGAAGCAGTTGCTAGCTCAGGGTGCAGGCCCACACCATGCCTGCCAGTTATGACAGCAGAAGGTCAGGTTGAGTTGGCAGCGTCCCTTGGCTGCTGTTCTCAAAGCTGTCATACCCAATGCAGGAACAGGTGTGGTTGTGTTCCAATAAAACTTTATTTGCAAAAGCAAGCCACAGGCCAGATTTGGCTCGTGGGCCATGGTTTGCAGACCTCTGCTCCACACTATGCTAAATCCTGTCATAACCTAGAGTGTGTAATCAGTCTGACCAGGCTCAGCTGAGCAGTGACAGGAGGCTGCAGGTCAACGTGGGCTCTGGGTTGGGAGGGAGCACAGCCAGGCTTCCATCCTTGCTTTCCCACCTTGCAGTGTGTTCCTGAACAACCTGCTTCACCTCTCTGGGCCTCACTTTCCACAAGAAGGCTCAGTCAGGGGGTGCAAACTCAGGGGTCTGCAGAGAATGCTTGGCCTTGTACCTGACAAAGGCTGGCTGGTGGCACTGGGATACCTAAAGTTTCAGCCAATCATTTCCAGAGGCAATGCTGGCCAAATTTTCTAAAATGGCAGAAGTCACAAGGCCACATTTGGACTTGAAGACCAAAGGAAGCCCTCCACATCCACATCTAAGAGCCTCCCAGTCGTATGCCCACTGGCCCAGGCCAGCCTCCCTTTAGCCACAGGCCACCATCCCTGTGGAAACCGGGAAGACCTGACTGCCAGCACCGGCCTTCATTGGAGCTGTTAATGTGCTTTTATTAGAAGGTGTCAGAGACAGCTTTCCCACAGACACCATTTATAGGTTTGAAATAAATTGTGAAGGGGCACAAATATTAGAAATGAATTCCCTCCCCTCGACTGGACACCTGTGTTCATTACTGCCTGGTAATAACCTTTTAAGGCCATCTGTGTTGAGCCAAGTATCTCAAAACCAATCGGTGCAAAGCCTTCTTGGCTGGATTTTATCTTAATCATTTGCTCAGCGGGTGTATTATTTGACATGTAATTGTCTTCCCCGGGGAAATTAATTTTCAGGGTTTTGAACAGTCTTTATTAAAATAGAGAGCCGTAAATTCCAGCCCTGTCCCTGGGCCTGTGGCACTCAGCACATCTCATGCAGGGAGGGCACAGGAAGACACTCCTGGGGGCAGGGCTGGGTCCCCAGCCTGTGTCCTGGGAGCATGACCAAGGCTCCTCCTCCATTAGATTGATGGGGAAGTAGCCCCTGCATTGGCAGGGGCGTGGGGACGCTGCCTCCGCCTTGAGGGTCCGGAATCCTGGGTGTGTGATGGTGAGGTTGTGGATGTGAATCCTGGCATATCTGGTAATCACATTGTGTGACCCTGGAAAGCTTCATCACTCTCTGAGGTTCAGGGTCCTTGGCAGCAAAGTGAAGCCAATAACAGAGACCAGGTGAGATGTATCCCTTCCTGGGGCCTGTGCCCAACTCGTTTTGAGTTTTGAGGGCATCAGGCAAGGTCTGCAGGACTTGGTGGCATATGAGCCACACACTGGCCCTACCTCACTCTGTGTGTCTCCTGGGGTGGAGCTTAGCAAGCTCCTCATTCGCCTCCCCTCCTCCCTCCCTCCCTGCGTCCTTCATCCCCACTCCCTCACTTCCTCCCTCCCTCTCCCTCCCTGAACAGCAGAAGGACCTAATAAAACCCAACTGCATCCATGCCCCTCTTGTGCTCAGCACCTTCCCGTGGCTCCCTCCTCACTCAGAGTCAAAGCCAAAGTCCTCAAGGGGGGCTCGGGGCTCTGGCCACCTGCCCTGCCACTTCTCTAGCCTCAACTCTTCCTGGACTCCCTCCCTGCCCCGGGGCCTTTGCAGGGGCTGTGCTCTCCGCCCATCTGGCACAGTCTTCCCCTAACACTCACATGGCTCCCTTACCTTTTGCAGGTCTTTATACCAGTGTTTTCATCTCAGGGAGGCTTTCCCTGCCCAGCTGGTTTCCAGGTTTACACTCGGCCTGGCCCCCTCGGGTTGGGCATTCTTTTCACAGGATGCGTGGTGTCTGATGGGTTTGGCTTAGTATTGCCTCCTTCACTGGAAGGTGAGCTCCCTACAGGCAGGCTGAGCAGGACTGGTGCTGGCAGCTCCTGCCTGCCCCTGGCCGACCCGAACTATTTCAGGTCCAGCATTGAGTTGGCTTTTAATCTGGATGAAGGTCCCCATTCAGCCTCCCACTGCCGTGGCTGCCCCCAAGCCCAGAGGGCAGTTCTGTAGGACTGTGCTCTGGCGTGCACCTGGCTCCCAAGGCGGCTCAGTCTGTCCCCTCAGAGGTCAGATCCCAGCACACTGCCCCATCCTAGGGGCTGCCCTGTTGCTCCAGTGACCATGGAATGCCTCCTTGCTGTGGGCCTGGAACTGACCTGCCCCATTCTCTCTGCTCTCTTTTGCACCTCACAGTCAGTGGCCAGGCTGCCACTCTGTCCTCCCAGGGCTGGCCTTGGCCCTGGCTGTGTCCTGGCTGCCCGAGGCGTTGGCAGATGCCGTCTCAGAACATATCAATTATGGGTGCATGACTACTCAGGGCCACCATCTCCAGGGGCAGAGAGCACCTTCTCCCCCACAGGCCACTGGGATGGTCCCTGTGATGCTCGAACTCCATGCTGAGCACAGGGGCATTTGGTCACATCATTCATTCATTCATCCACTCACTCAGCAGATAACCACCGAGCCGCTGTTCTATGCCCAGGCCTGCCCTGGTGGGAGTGGCCTCACCCCTCACAGCCTTGGGTTCCTCACTTGGGAAACGAGAATGACATTGGCTTCTTCCAGTAACTGGGAGAAGGAGGTGAGACAGCTGTAACACAGGGCCTGAGAACATTTTTCTGTAAAGGGCCAGATGGTAACGATTTAGGCTTTGTGGTCCATGGGGTCCTGTTGTAACTACTCAGCTCTGAGGATGACTCAGGCAGAGGTGCAGGCTTGGCTGTGCCGCAGCATAGCCTTGCTCACCAAAGCAGGCAGCTTCGTGGAGTGCGTGGGCAGGTACAGGATAGGGCAGCGACTGCGATGGTCAGGACGGAGGACGACGCCGACCATGCCAGCCTCCTCCAGGATAGGGAGCTGCTGAAGGCTCGTGGTAGAGGGGTTGCCGGGTGCTGCTGGGGCAATAGTCAGGAGGTGACATTTAAAGGGAACTGCCTCCTGTTTAAATGCGTAAACGCCATTGAATCTGGGATTCCCCAAGGCCATATTTAATCCCTATTGCAGCAGGCTGAGTTCTCTGAGTGAGGAGTGCTAGGACTTAATTCATGACTAAGTTCTGCCAGGAAGGCTGGCACAGGTGACTGGTTTGGCCCCTCTCTGTCATGGTGAAGGATGCCTAGGCCGTGCCTCTGAGGGTACCTGGGTGCAGGTGAGAGCCAAGAGGGCCTGGCGTTCTGCCTCACTACCTGGCCAGCCAGTCCTTGCTCGGCCCTCCTCCCTTGGTGCACCAGATCACTTTGCTCGTTGCTTTATTCAGTCTCATCTCAGATTGCATTGTAAGTTTCCTTAATTAAATATTTAGCTCCTCCCTCTAGACTGTGAGCAGCTCCTCCTCAGGGAAGAGGAAGAATTAACACTAATAGAGTGTGTACCACGTGCAAGCCTTAGGGAGGAGTACCCGGAGCCCAGAGAGGTTACTTTCCTGACTGAGGGCACACAGCTTGTGGGCAGCAGAGCAGGAATAGGACCTTTCCTCCATCCTTGCCCCACTCGGCCCAGGTCTCCCTTATGGGAGAGAGCAGGGGTGAGGAGCTCAGTCTTTGAAGTCCTGGACCGAGTGTGTCCCCTCCTACCAAGCCTCCGTTCCTCATTTGTAAACTGGGGGCAATCACAGTCACCACCTTATTGAGTGGTGCTGACGAGCCAGAGAAGTCAAGAGGGTGAGGGTGTGAGAGGGACAGAGTCTTTGTCCTGTCTCTGGGGGTCTGAAGGTCATTGCTGCTGCAGACTGCGTTCTGGCTCTGTGCAGCCTCCTCCCTGGGAGGGAGCTGTTGACAGCAGGCCATGTGCATTCAGCTCCCCAGGTGTCTCTGTGCCAGGGTAGTGCCTTCTAAGGAACATGCCTTGGAGGGCAAAAACCACTTTCTAAGCATGCCCAGGCGAGCAGAGAGCTCTCTCTGGGTCTCTGTGGCCCACCTCAGGCCTTACCCACCTCCCAGGCAGAGCCACGGAGAACTGCGGAGATTGCCTGGGGCCGAGTGAGGCAGAGTGTGGGCAGCCTTCCGTTCTCACCGAGAGGGCTGTCAGAAATGCCATAATAGAGCCAGTGCCGTGTAACAAAAGCTCCATCTTACCTGAGCTTCCAGATCCACATTCTTCCTGCCGCCTGTCCTTGACTTCGGTGTCATCCATCACAATCGTTACATCCATAGCTGCTCCTCCTGCAGCTCCCACATGGAGCCAGGCTGCCTTAGATGACACTGGGGGTCCAGAAACCATGGCCCCCAGGCCACATCCAGCCCACCATCTGCTTCGTGTGAGTGCGTGAAAGGTTTCGAGTTTTATTTCCTGAACAGCATCAGTGATCACAGGAAGAAGCCAGGATGTGGTTGGACCCACCTAACCGTACTGTGTAGCTTATTGATACCTCTCCTTTAAACTGCAAAGCATGGCTGCAGCATGCAGACGCTGTCAGGTCATCTCAGCTCAGCACCATCCAGCATTCATTTCCTCCAGCCAGCTCCCCTTGCTCATTCCTTCATCACCAAACTTTCTTTAAACAAACTCAGTTTTTAAATTGTTGGCGGAAGCAGGTTTACAGCTGAAGAAGCTTCAGCTTTGGGCTTCTCAGCTCCTTGAGGCTCTTTTAATGACAGAGTTGGAGAGACAATTTTGTAACAGTGTGTTCACATGGGCATATGCTTTTTAAATTCTTACTGTTTAAGAATAATAATATTCTTAAATATTATTCCAGCACTTTGGGAGGCCAAGGCGGCCTCCTTATTTTCTTATTGCTTTGTTTTTTAAATTGTTGCAAAACATGTCTAACGTAACAATTGCCATTTTCACCTTTTTTTTTTTTTTTTTTTTTTTGAGACAGAGTCTCACTCTGTCGCCCAGGCTAGAGTGCAGTGGCACGATCTCGGCTCACTGCAAGCTCCGCCTCCCGGGTTCAAGCAATGCTCCTGCCTCGGCCTCCCGAGTAGCTGGGACTACAGGCGGGTGCCACTACGCCCAGCTAATTTTTGTATTTTTAGTAGAGATGAGGTTTCACCATGTTGTCCAGGATGGTCTCGATCTCTTGACCTCATGACCCGCTGCCTTGGCCTCCCAAAGTGCAGGGATTACAGGAGTGAGCCACCACCCCTGGCCCATTTTAACCACTGTTAAGTGCAATGACATTACGGTCACAATGTTGTGCAGCCAACACCACCATCCATCTCCAGAACTGGTTCTTTTTTTGCAGCTGAAACTGTCTCCATTAAACAATAACTTTCTATTCCCTCTTCCCCCAGCTTTTGGCAAGCACCATTCTACTTGAGGTCTCTGAATTTGACAGCGCCAGGGACCCCTGTCATTTATATTTCATATAAACGAAATCATTCAGTATTTGTTCTTTTGTGACTAGCTGATTCCAGTTAGCACAATGTCCTCAAGGTTCATCCGTGTAGTAGCCTGGGTCGGAAATCCCTTTCTTTTTACTCTGTTGTATATATGGATGAAATTTGTCCATCCATTCACCCATCAATGGTCACTTTGGCTGTTTTCACCATTTGGCTACTGTGAATAATGCTATTATGAACATGGGTGTGCAGATATCTGTTTGAGACCCTGCTTTCAGTTCTTTGGGGCCTATACCCAGAAGTAGAATTGCTAAATCAGATGATAATTCTATGTTTGATATAGTGTCATGAAAGGCTCCAGTTTCATTCTTTTGCATGTGGATGTCCAGTTATCCCAGCACCATTTGGTAAAGAGACTGTCCTTTCCCCATTGTATGTTCTGGGCACCCTGTTGAAAATCATTTGACTCTGTATGTAAGGGTTTATTTCTGGGCTCTCTATTCTAGTCTGTCTGTTTTGGTAAGTAGGGTTTTATTAAAACACAGCCATACCCATTCATTTATATATTGCCTGTGGCTGCTTTCTAGAGAAAATGGGCAGAGTCAGAGTTGTTGTGATAGAGAACATCAGGCTTACAAAGCCAAAAACACCATCTGGCCCCCACATATAGCTCCCACCTGCATGGCCCCATCGGCTGCCCCTGGGTCCTGAGTTTCCCGCAGCCAGCACCTGGCCTGGCACACCGGTGCCCAGTCAGCATTGGAGTGACTGCCCTCAGGGACCTGGGAGGACTTCCACCCGCCTCTGCCTGGCTCCCCCTCCAGGGATAAAGTGGCAACAAGGTTAAAGCCTCCAGAGTAGCTGGGATTACAGGCACCCACCACCATGCCAGGCTAATTTTTTGTATTTTTAGTAGAGACAGGGCTTCACCATGTTGCCTAGACTGATCTTGAACTCCTGGCCTCAGGTGATCCACCTGCCTCTGCTCCCAAATTGTTGGGATGACAGGCATGAGCCACTGCGCTGGCATACATTTTTTATTTAAAAAAAATGTCAGACTCAGGGAAAATTTGAAATAACACAATAAATACCTATACAGACTTTTCCTGGGTCGCCCACCTGTTAACATCTTCTGTGGCCAGTCGTTCTTTCCCTGTGGGAACATTCACCTGTGACCCCCTTTTGCCCACCTGCAGGCCGTGGGTGCCATGACACCCCACATGTAATTCTTGAGCATGCATCCCCTGAGAACAGGGACACTGTCCTAGAGAGCCACACCCAAGAAAAACACCGCCCATTCTGTATCCCCACCCGTGTCATACAGGTGTAATAAGCAGCACATGCGTGGGTTCTCCTTAAGACTCATTTAAGCCAGGGTGAGGCTGAAGTCATTTCTGGCCCAGCCTGGCCCCTCAGCACAGATGTCTGCTGTCATGGCTGGAGCATTTCCTTCCAGAATCTTCTGTGCATTTGCATCAACAGTGTGCGCACATGCTGAGCCTACTGTATCCCATGTAAGCTTTCTTTTCTCGTGAACAGAGTCTCATCGTATGTGGACAGTTCTGCAGTTGGCTGTGTGCTCCCAGCACATTTTGATATGAGTCATTCGGTGACCTGCAACCTAGCAAAGGCACCGTAGCACATTTTAGCCAGTCCCCCATGGATGGCCATTGGGGTGCTTCCACTATTTGGCTTTCACCAACAGCCAGGCACACGTGTGAACACTTCTGTGTTGTAGCCACCAAGACGAGAGGGCCAGGCCAGAGCGCAGGCACACTCCTGTTGTTTGAGTAGCCCCTGCCACGCTGCCCGTGCTGGGGGCTGCCCTGGTGACCCTTCTTGACAGTGTAGGAGGCTCTTGGCTCCTCACAGCATCACCACTGCCTCACATTCCCACTGCTGCGTGCACTTCTCCTCCCCTCCCAGAGGGCGGAGGTCTCGCCTCTTCTCGCTCCACCTCCCTGTGCCCAGGGCAGTGCCCACCCCAGCAAACGGTCCTGAGGCGGCAGGTGCAGGCTCTTGGCTGTGTGCCAAGCTCTCCTCTAGGTGCTGTGCTGCTGCGACTTCCCTCATCTTCACACAGCACCCTGGGTGGGCAAGCGTCATCCCCACTTCACAGACGCACAGGCTGAGGCCCAGAGAGGTCAAGGAGCTGGCCAACATCACACAGCAGTAAGAGGCAAGCTGATTGGCCTCAGGGCCTGTGTTTACCTGCTGCCTCTTCCATATTGAACCCACCCTGGTCCCCGGCTTCAGCATCAATCAGCCCTTCCTGACTAGCACCTTTTTGCCTCCCCCAGACCAAGGCAAAGGGGCAGCCGACCAAGATTCACATCCCTCTCTCCGCTTCCCCCAGGCTGTGTGACCCCAGCTGGTTACTTGCCCTCTCTGGGCTTCTGTCTCCTTACTGTAAGGGGGCTAGTGGCAGCCCGCACCGCCACACCAGGCATGCAGCAGGAGCCTGGAAAGAGCAGCAGCTCCCAGAGCAGCTCCAGGCACGTCTGCTTGCGACCCGGTGACTGATGCTCACAGTGACTTTGTGAGGCACCAGCTGCTTTTTAAACACAGCAGAATGAAATTTGGCACATTCAGAATTGATTCATGTGACAGCATTGTCTCATGCCTCACCTGGCCTCGGTGACGATGTGAGCCTCATTGGTGGCTTCCACTCATGGGAGCTCCCAAAGTCATTCAGGCTTCCTCCTCCGTGTGCCACCTGGGCCCTGTTGTCAGGCCTGTGTGGCCAGGTCAGGGGAGGGGCATAGGGGCAGGTGGGCCTGCTCGCCCCTGTACCCAAAGCTGCAGGCCAGCAGGCAGCTCCCTGGCCCTGCAGCCCACACTCTGCTGCTGGACCACCAGCCCACTGTCTGTGAGAGGCTCCTGCCGCATCCACCATGGCCAGTGCTCAGAGGCACCCGGGGGCCAGCACGCAGTGCCCGCCCTGGGAAGCCCTCCGTGACCACCCCAGACAGACTGTCCTCTTCCTGGCTCTCAGGACTGGGCAGAGCTTTTTCCGGACATCTCTTTATTGGTTGGTTGTCAGTCCCTCTCACTGAGAGTGCGCGCCACCCTCAGTGCAGCACTGCACATGTGCCGGGGACTCTTCCAGGCTGTGGGCAGGTGTTACCAGTCTTGCCTCCCTTTTCAGGGGAAAGGCAAGGGAATTGCCCAAGATCACCCAGCTGGTTCAGCTGGGCTGGCTAGTGACCTCCGTGCTTGCTGCCCTGTCCACTGTGGACCTCCAGCATGGGAGTACTTCAGGCACCTGCCACGGTGAACATTGAACTTAGAGTGGGGGCCAGGATCTCTGTGTTTGCGTTAGGGTTACAGATGTCAGGAATGGCTCCAGGGGAATTGACAATTCAGGTGCCTTGGAATCTGAGTAGGAGTCTGGCTGGGAGATGGAAGGCAGGGCAGCCCACCAGGGGAACAGCATGTGCAAAGTGGGCAAGTACAGGGAACAGCAACGAGAGTGCAGGGAGAGGAGATGGGAGGGCTGCCCAGGGCAATGGCAGGGATTACTGTAGAAAAGAAAATCACCCAGTGTATTAGTCTGCTGTGAGTCCTGTAATAATATGCTGGAGACTTGAGGGGCTTAAACTACAGGAATATATTTCTCAGTTCTGGAGGCTAGAAGTCCAAGATCAAGGTCAGGTTGCTGGCGGATTGGGTTCCTGGCGAGTGCCTTCTTCCTGGTTCACAGACAGCTGCCTTCTCGCTGTATCCTCACATGGCAGAGAGAGGGAAGTTTGATGCCTCTTTCTCTTCTTGTAAGGACACTGATATCATCATGGGGACTCTACTCCCATGACCTCATCTCAGCCTAATCACCTCCCAAAGGCCCCACCCCCAAATGCTGTCACATTGGGGGTTAGGGCGTCAGCATATGAATTCTAAAGGAACACAAATATTCAGTCCGTAACACTCAGCTCTTAATTAGAAAGAGTTTAGCCCAGGGGTCAGGTGCTTACCTGCAGTGGGAAGTCTGCAGGTACAGACTCTTGGAGGGTCTCCATAAACACTCCCAGAACAGCACTGCAGAACTGGCCTGGCCAGGGAGCTGTAGCCTCGGCCCCATCAGGAAGGCGGGGTCAGGAGGCTGTCAGTCTAAGGATGAGGAGGCCACTGGCAGCCCCTCACCACCCAGGAGGCTGCCCAGGTAGCAGAGCAGTGGCCCTACCTCACTTAGGCGTTACAGCTCTCTCTAATGAGAAGCAGGAAGGAGCCAGGCTAGGGGGGTGCGGTGAGCCCTGGGCACGCTGGGGATGTGGGCTGAGGATCGGAAAACGTAGGCCAGGACAGAACTCTCCTCCCAGACTCAGCTGTATGGTACCTGGGAAATGCAGTGTTTTGCTCTCCAGCCTCTGCAGGACAGGAGCCGTGCCAGGGCAGTGGGCATGGGCACTCTCTGGCACCCTTTCCTGGGTGGCAGGGGCCCTGGCTGTTCCTCTTAGTTTCTTACCCGCTTCCTGGACTCTCATCTTCATGCTCCTCCAGCCACCCTGTTTTTTCTTACGGGGGTGACAGCTGGTGCGGTAATTCCCCCCAGGTGTCGTCATTGCTTACTGCTGAGCTGGCTGTCTGTTTCCTGGGTAAGCTCTTTAACACAGGGTTCATTTACATTGGCCCTTTAATTGGTGTCCTGACCCACCCAGTGTAAATCTCCACACCCGTGACAGGAAGTGCAGAGCATAAATCTTGAAGACAGCTGAGGCTGGGGAAGCTGGCACTGTTGCAGACTCTCAGCAGCCTAGAAAGCACCTGTGCCCCCAAGGTAGCAGGCAGGGCTTTTGTGTTCAAGAGGGTCAGAGCCAGGTGTCAGGCTCAGGTGGTCAAGGGGTGTGGTGGGTGGGCAGAATCAGGCCCGTGGAAGACAGAACCAGGACAGCCCGGTGGAGGAGGTGGCTCAAGAGCAGGACCTGGGAACAGTCTTGTTGGGACACCCCTGTTGGAATCACTCAGCTCCAGCCATATGGTTGTTTGTTTGTTTGTTTGTTTGAAACGAAGTCTCGCTCTGTTGCCAGGCTGGAGTGCAGTTGTGCGACCTCGACTCACTGCAACCTCCGCCTCCGGGGTTCAAGCGATTCTCGTGCCTCAGCCTCCCAAGTAGTTGGGATTACAGCATGCTCCACCACGCCCAGCTAATTTTCGTATTTTTAGTAGAGACGGGATGTCACCGTGTTCGCTAGGGTGGTCCTGATCTCCTGACCTCGTGATCCTCCTGCCTTGGCCTCCCAAAGTGTTGGGATTACAGTCGTGAGCCACAGTGCCCAGCCAGGTTTCTTTAACTACAGAATGTTTCAGGCCTACGGAAGGTGAAGGAAGAGAAAGGGCAGTGGAGGAGAGGGGAGCAGGAGAGGGAGAGGAGGGTCACACACTTCTAAATGACCAAATCTCGCCAGAACTCACTATCAGGAAGACAGCACCAAGTATGAGGGATCCGCCCCTATGACCCGAACACCATCCAGCAGGCCCCACCTCCAGCATTGGGGATGACATTTCAACATGAGATTTGGGTGGGGACAAATGTCACAGCCCCTGGAGGCAGGTACAGTTTCTTTAAGCAGTTTTGGACCTGGGGGGTGGCAGAGCTTGGATATGAGCTCAGGTTACCTGATCGAGGGCTCTGTCTATCCACATACTCACCACCCAGATTGGTTGGTATTTGTATTTCGCCTTATTTCCTTCATCTCTTCTTTTAAGAAAGAAGAAGAAAAAAGAGTGGTGGGAGAATGGGAGGGAGGAGGGGGGCCTTGGCTGCTCAGAGCTGCCCCACCCTCCCCCCTGTAGACAATCCTTATATCACAGCTTGTGCCTTCACCACGAAGCTGTGCACATGCCAGTCCCTCGGTAATGCCTGTACACCACCCCGCAGTTTCCCAGCGAGTGTCATTCTGCCCATGCTCTGGCCATCCCCTTCCATGTTGATGGTTGGAGGCCACTGGAGCTGCCTCTGGGAGCTGTTTGGATGCCCGCATCCATGGCCAGGCCCCAGGACACGTTGACCATGTGATGTCTGAACTTGTAGAGGCCACACTGTCCCCGATTGATGTCCTGTCCACCGTTTACTGCATTTGCCTTCAAGACGTTTCACTCAGGGGCCATGACCTGCAGGTCCCCCCATCCCATCTCCAGCAGAGGGGCTGTGTGACCCACAGGCTTCTGTTTCATTTGTGAGATTTACACACATTCTCTTGGATGATGCTTATCTGTTTGTGACTTGCCCTTTTTGATTCACTGATGTTATTAAGTTTTGTTCATGCTAAGCAGACCCAAACGGCAAACACACAGGAGCAATGAGGTTGCCGCTGGGCTTTCTACCCTGGAGCCACTCAGTTCAGGATTCCAAACTCAGAGGGATGAGTTTGTCCATCGAGGGCCTTGGCTGACTTGCCCACCAAGTCTGGCTCACAATGTAGGGAGGTGTTTTGTCAAAAGGAGAATTTTGGCAAGAGGGAACGTGAGTGCTATGTGGGTAAAAAAAAAAAAAAAAAAAAAAAATAGAATGTGCATGCCCGTTGCTGCTGGTGGAGATACAAACTGGACGAGGCATCTGGAGGGCAGTGCAGGTGCTTGCACTGAGGGCCCCCAAAATGACCACACATTTCCACCCATAATTCTGCTTCTTGAAATGCTCCTGAAGGAAATCCACTAGATAAAAATAAGAAAATGCCTCAGCACACTGCTTTATAATCACAAAATGTTAGCAATAACAAAACATAGGAATTTTGCATCATGATTTGTATTACAGCCACATGTATGGGTATAAGGGAGTTGTTAGAAATTAGGGTTTTAAAAAATGAGGTGGAAGAATGTTTGTGAAATAATGGTCAGTGAACAAAGTAGAAGGCAAAGCTAAAAACTCTATAGCGTGGACATCAATTACGGAAAAACAATCCCCTGGGGAAACTCCCAGAAAGGTAGAGTGGTGAGTTCCAGGCAGTGGGTTCCAGGCGGTGGGGTTGTGAGGGATTCTTTGTTTCCTTTATGCTTTTTTATAATTTTTTTTTTGTTTGCTAGGTGTAAATAGCCATAAGATACGAGTGGCAGCATGCGGGGCTGCTCCCCAGCACCCTCTGGGCTGGAGTCTGGAGCTCATTCAGGCCGTGGCTGGCCAGGCTAGAGTGCAGCAGGCAAGAGCTCAGCAAGTGCCCTGGGGAGGGAGCAGGCTGGTGGGTGTTCCGGACATGTATGGCTGGCCTGATTCTGAGGCAAGGACCGCATCACCGTGTCTGTGCCCACTGGGGCTTAACTGGATCATGAGACCCACTGGCCCAGGGGCAGGATTCTGGTGGTCGATGGAGTGGTCCCCATTAGGGTCTTGGGCCTGGGGATATGGGGCCCACTGGGAAGAGATTGTAGACCACCATGATGCCAGTAGAAATTATACCAGTTGTTGTATTTTGGGTTCCAACTTAGTGCTGAGCAAAGCCTCTTCTTGGAATGTGTGTGTTGAAACCAGCCTTGGTTGAAATCCTAAATCTGCCACTTACCAGCTCTGTGGCCTTGGGCAAGTGACTTTACCTCTCTGAGCTTCAGTTTCTCCATGTGTAATATGGAGATGACACTTGCCAGAACTGGTTACTGGAAAGATTAAACATCCCGGAAGCATCTAACACTGCCTGCTGTATAGAAGGCACTTAATTAACTATAGCAACCACAGGGGGCATGGTCTTGTTGGCAATGGCCGCCGCCTTAACTTGCCTGAATAATTTATAGAGGATCTAGACTTCAAAGCTTGTAAGTAGTAAAGGGCTTTGTTTTTCTCTAGCCACTGCCCTGACCATCCACACATGGGTCTTCTGGTTTCCGGATAACCTCTTGGGCAGACCCTACAGTCTATAGACACCTCTCGGGAGTGAACAGAGGCCCCCAGGTCTCTGTCCCTGGTGGTCACTAGAGCCACTCTGTACCTTCTCCACATCAAAAAGGACACAGGCAATGAGATATGGCCGGGGTTCTGCCAGCTTTGTGGTGTTTCACAAGTTCACTGTTACTTTTCCTTGGCATTTCATGATGATTTAAGCCATTCTAGAAAACTACCCAAGTCTTTTACTATTTTCATCATTCCCACTAAATCTGCATGGTTGGTTAACTTTAATGGGCCATGGAACTGGCATGTGGTGTCTCTTCTCAAACAGTCTTAAAATGATGTATTTTGGAGAGAAAAATGTATGTTAAGGATTTTAAGGTCATAAACTCCAAAGAGATGACAACTTCCAAAAACAATCGTCCACCCAGGATGTTTGCTCAGTTGCTCACTTTATAAACGTGTTTTGAGTGTGTACTCAGGGTTCAGCCCTGCACTAACCCATGGAGCCACAGGAGGAGGGCAGTGCCCATTCATTGATTCGTGCACTATTTATTATTCATCCACTCAATGTGGATCAGCCTTGTTCTGTGGAGAGGCAGTGCTGCCTAAGGGTTAAGGGCAGGGAGCTCTGACACCAGATGGCCTGAATTTGAGTCTTGTCTGTCTCTTACTCCTATGTGATTTGGGGCATGTCACTTGGCCTCAGTTTCCCTCATCTGTACAATTTCACGGTCTTGGCCTCAGGATTACATGAGATAAAGGGCTTAGAACCACACCTGACATATAGCAAGTGCTCGGAACAGAGACTCTGATTATCCCAGGTCTCATGCCGAGTTCCTGAATAAGAAGGGGACTCCAGGGTCCTGTGTCCAAGGAGCTGCCAAGCAGGCAGTGGCTGAGGCCTGGGGGAGGTAGAGAGTCACAATGGAGTGTGGGCAGTGGGAGCCCAGGGAGGTGCTGGGGAGGGGAGGGGAAACGGGGAGGCTTCCTGGAGAAGTCTAGTTTCATGGGTTGAGCTTTCCCAGGCTGAGATTATGGAAGGCTTCCAGGCAGTAGCTGGATGTGGATTCCTCTCTCTGTTCAGAATGCAGAGGAAGCAGGCAGCCTGGGGAGCCAGAGGCTCTGCTCCACAGAGTCACCCAGGAACCCAGGCTCCCTCTATTGATGACTCCACCTCCATCACAGTGCTCATCTAACCAGGAAGGAACCAACCCTGGGCTGCCAGATTTTCTCAGCTGTGGAGAGAAGACAAGGTCCAGCATTTCGCCTGAAGTCTTCTGTTTGGCAGTGCTAGTAGGTGATAACATGATCACATTTTAAAAATATTTTAGTTTTAAGCCACATACTGCAGGCCAGCCATCCCTCGGGGTGGAGGCCAGTTTGCCACCTCCCCTCATGGAGAGGGGACAGAGGGTGTGACTCAGATGCTGCACACATCCCCGTGGCCAGAATTCAGTCTCATGGCTATGCTTCACCAGGAAGGAGGCTGGGAAATGCAGTCTTTCACTGGTCACCCATGGGCCCTGCTGAGGCTAGGGGAGGGAGAACGGATCTAGGGGGACTCTTAGATGCCCATGATACAGAAAGGAGGGACGGAGAGGCAGTGGGGGGAAGGAGAGTGTGTATGCACGCATGGAGGCTGTTGATTTTGTTAACTGGGTAATATTTTAAAATACGACTGCCAGCTTCCGTGTGTTTTTCAGGATTCACTACGCCTCTGATGTTTCTTGGTTTTCTCAGAGCTGGAGGTTCTGCCCCTGCCAGCAGGGGTGGGACTGGTGGGAGTGAGTGGCAGTCCCTGAGCAGCATCTGTCTGCTGCCACCCCAGAGGACACCGGGAGAACCCTGGGATGTGTGGCCAGGATCCTGGACTCCAGGCCTTGCTCTGCCCCGACTGTGGAGGCCTGGGCAGGAGACCAGATGGGTGTAAAGTAGGGAGTGGTAGAGTCCCCTGGAGGGGAGTGGGTCAGGGCCTGCTTCCTAGAGGAACAGTTATGTTCTGAGTAGAGGGTGTCGCAGACACAGAAGTGTAGTCCTGTGTAGAGATTCCTTGTGGGCTCAAAGGCGCCAGACCATGAAAGACCTTGAATGCTGAGCCAGAGAGTTCACACTGCACAGGGCAGAAGTCACAGACTAGCAGCCGACAGACTGCCCCTGGCCTGCAGCATGTGTTTTAAAAGTAAAATGACTTTTTAAATGTGATCATGTAATCAAGTACTAGCATTGGCAAGCCAGAAGATTTCAGGTTAAACGCTGGGCTTCATCTTCTCTCCACAGTTGAGAAAATCTAGCAGCACTGCACTGGTTCCTTCCTGGTTAGAGGAGAGCCATGATCTTCATCCTGGCCCTGCCCCAGCACATCCCGCTCGTTTCATACCCCGACCAACCCCTGCAGGCCTGGCTCCTACAGACCCTGCCATGGGTCAGGGGCCAGGCAGGACCTAGTTGTTTGTTGGGTTAGCGTCCGCTAGTGGCCGGAGTGAGGGGTGAAGAGGAAGGGGCCGTGATGGGCCCTGCACCTGGGGTCCCGTGAGAGCAGCTGAGTCCAGAGCCAGGGCCACTTGAAGGGGAGAGGAGTAGGGGAGGGAGACTTGGAGATGAAACTGCTAAGATGTGGCCCCAGCGTGCACAGGGGAAAGAGGATGGCACCCGGGTGGTGTCTGTTCCCAGTGCTAGGTCAGCAGTGGAAATCTCCTCACCTGGCTGGAAAGCTGCAAGAGTCCACAGAAGAACAACATCACGGCTGTGAATGTATTTTTTTTTTTCAAATAGACTACAGAGAGCCCAGAAATGTAAGGGATTGGTGAAAAGGGAGATGGAGGTGGAATTAGAGAGTCCCTAATGTTGGCCCCAGCAGTGTACTCACTGGGAGGCTTGTCACCCCAGGGTCACCCAGGGGAACTCACCCCATCTCTTCCCTTCATTTCCAGATGAAATACTCCAGATTTACCCCAACAGACGGGTCAACTAGGTTGTTTTGGGAAGCAGGGAGTGCAGAAGTCACCATTTATTCACTCAGCAAACATGCTATGTTTGTGTGTGACAGAAGTTACACCAGGCACAGGACCCAGTCCCTGCCCATCGGAGCTGACAGGCCATGGGGAGCAAGTAAGGAAGAGCGGGGCGATTAGTACCAACAGCCCTAGAGCCAGATGGCCTGGGCTCGAATCTCAGCTCCATGACTAACTAGCTGTGTGATCTTGGGCAAGTCATTGAACCTCTCTGTGCCTAAGTTTTCCCATCTATAAAGTGAAGATACTAGTAGCACCCACCTCAGGGAGTGCTATGAAGATTAAATAGAACAATACCTGGCACAAAGGTAATGTCCTAAGTTTTGGCAAGTATTGCCATTCATTTAGTGACTTACTGAGCACCTACTATGTGCCACACGCTGGGGAGAGAGCAGTGATGGAGGCAGACACAGCCCCTGCCCTCGTGGGATGGTAGGCAGCATGGAATACTGGGGAACTCCTAGGGGTAGGAGGCACACCCTCTGGGTGTCAGGCCTCCGACTTTCCTCTGCTCTGCAATCACAGCTGCCAGCCCCCCTGCCAGCCAGACCCCCAGTGCCTGCTGCATATGAAGCGCATCATGCAAATTGCCCACCCCGATGGCACACTTGGCTCTGGCTCTTGCCAGCTGCTGCTTGGCCTCCCTGATTCTTGGTTTTCCTCACGGTGAAGGGCCCGGCCCCTTCCTCGGGGACAGGCGTGAATGGCATCCAGGCAGCAAGGCCAGCTTTTCCAGTGACTGAGGATGGTGATCAGACAGCTTTAAACACACCTGCCACTCCCCTGAGGCTGGTGGAGCTAGTGGTCTGTGGTCCACAAAGGTGGAGGGGAGAGGGTGATCTATTGGTGCCTCGGGTGTGTTGGAGGGGGGTTAATTAAAAAGGTGGCTGGGAGATGAATTTCTGGAAACAAATTGGAAACCAGTGGAAGCTATTGATCTGCTTAATGGGAAGCTGATGATATCTGAGCGAGCAGACAGCTCTGGCTTAGGGAGGTGGCGAGAGATCGATGCAGGCCCCTTCCCTGAGCTGACCTGCCTGGGGCCGGCCGGGGACATGGGCCAGGGAGGGGCTGGGGCAGAGGCAGAGCCCTGGGGCCCTGGCTCTACTTCAGAGCATGGGAGCAAGCTGCATCCCTGTGGAGGAGTCAGAGTTCCTTCTGACATCCAGCCCGCGGGTTGAGGTAGGGGGCGCCAAGCACCTGATCTGAGCCCCCTCTGCCACCTCCGACGGGGCTGAATTGGACAAGGTGCCAATTGTCTTCAGCCCTCAGTTTTCTCATCTGGAAACTTCTGACCTCCCAGGGTGGTAGTAAGGACTAAATGCAGTAATAGGTGGGCTGTGGCAGGCACAGCCCTCAGCACCAGGGATGCAGCCGTGAACAAGCTGTGCTCAGTGCCTGCCTCCTGGAGCTTACATTTTAGTGGCAAGCAAGCAAGTCTGCTGACAGTGGAGTGCCAGGGAGGGCATCCAAGCAGGGAAGGCTGGACATGCAAAGGCCTGGAGGGCGGGACCCGTGGCCTGCAGTTGACAGTGGCAGCCTGTGAGGGGAGCTCCGTGGTTACCAACAAATATCTGCAAATCCCCAATCGCCACCCAAGCAGAGAAGGACAGTGCTGTGGAGAACCATGGATCACACCTGCTCCTTTCCTCCTGCCAGACCCCTGTGAAGCACAGGTTTTCATGCCCATTACTCAGATGAGCAAACAGAAGCTCAGAGAAGGAAACCATGGGCCCAAACCACATGGGTGAGGAAATCCAGCCTCAAATCCAGCCCTCCATACCAACCCAGGCAGTGCCAACACAGGGCTGGGCCCAGGCCTCCGCTCCCCAGCCCGTCCCAGTCTCAGGCTCCAGGATGGGTGTTTGTTCACATGGAAGGCAGAGGTTATTTATTATTATTATTATTATTATTTTGAGACAAGTTCTTGCTCCATCACCCAGGCTTGAGTCAGTGGCTCCATCACGGCTCACTGTAGCCTTGATCTCCTGGGCTCAAGCAATCCTCCCACCTTAGCCTCCTGAGTAGCCAGGACTACAGATGCACACCACCATGCCTGACTAATTTTTGCATTTTTTGTAGAGACAGGGTCTCACCACATTGCCCAGGCTGGTCTCAAACTCTTGGCCTCAAGTGATCCACTTGCCTCAGCCTCCCAAAGTGCTGAGATTATAGGCATGAGCGGGCAGAGTTTACTAATCGATGGCTCATGACTGGGCTGCTGGCTCACTGCACACCCCTCCCACCCCTGCAAGGCCAGAGTCATTTTCAAAGCACTTACTCGTGAAATCGTCTCCCAGGATCTGGATGGGGAAGGAGGCCAGTGTTAGTCTCTGTTTATTGATTCCTGGACTTCATCAGGGTTTATCTCTAAAACAATAAAATTGAAAGATGGCCCCAAATTTATATCTCTAGCCTGTACCACTCACCACTCCGCTGCTACCCATCCAGCTGCCTCCTCTGTGTTTCTACCTGGAGGCCCCACAGACATCATACTGGACACAGCCAAAACAGGACTCTGAGTCTCCTCCCAGCCCCTCTGCCAGCAGCCCAGCCTGACTCCCCTTCCTCTCCCAGCCACTCCAATCCCTCGTGGAAGCCGGGAGCTCCCTCTGGACAGACTGGGGCCTGAGCACCTCTCCCTGCCAGGCCACTATCTAGCCAGGTACCACCATTGCTCACCTTCCCAGGGCTTCCCAGACCTCCTTGTTTCCTTTCTATTCCTTTTGGCCCTCTCAGCAGTAGAAGGGTGCTTTTTTTTTTTCCCCCCACGGAATCTCACCCTGTCTCCCAGGCTGGAGTGCAGTGGCTCGATCTCGGCTCACTGGAGGCGTGTGCCACCAGGCCTGGCTAAGTTTTTGTATTTTTAGTAGAGACAGGGTTTCACCATGTTAGCCAGGATGGTCTTGAGCTCCTGACCTTGTGATCCACCCACCTCGGCCTCCCAAAATGCTGGGATTACAGGCATGAGCCACCACGCCCAGCCTAAAGGTACTTATAAAAACAGAAGTCGCATCATGTCACTGTCAGGCTTGAAGCCCTCCCATGGCTCCTTGCTGCACTTAGCAGAAAATCCACACTCCCCTCAGCAGCCTCCCTCTTCCACCTCCTCTTCCCAGCTCAGTTCCTCCCAGCCTCTCGGCTCTCTTGCAGCCCTTCGAACACGTGGTCTGTTTTCTCTGTCTGGAGCACTCTTGCTCCAGGTTCTTCCATGGCTGGCCTTGTTCAGGTCTCAATTCAAAGATTGCCTCCTCGGGGAAGCCCTCCCTGGCCGCCCCTCTTCATCTTCACAGCACTGACTGCGTGATCTTTCAAAGCATCCTTTGTGTGCACTTGTTTATGAGTTTCCTATCTGTCCCCGCAATGCTGTGGCAGCAGAAACTGTCTTTCCTACTTACTGCTCAATCCCCATGGCCCAGACCAGAGTTCAATAAACATTTGTAGAATTAATCGATGAACAAAATGTGAGGCTCGGCAGGAATTCAGCTGGAGACGCCACCTGATGTGGCCCGGAATTCTGGGCTTTGCTGGATTTACCAGCACTTGGTGGCGTTGTGCCTATTTCTCCCACTAACCCACTCCCAACCACTGACCTGAAGACCTTGTAGTTGCCTGGGCGGCCCTCGCTGTGCCAACTCCAACTACAAGAGGTGGAGCTCAAGGAGGTGTTCAGGAAGCTGGTCCATGCTGAAAGCCCAGACCCTCCAGGTGAGTGGGAGGAAACCCCACCCTGGGGTGCTAACCCCAGCAAGAGAGAGTAACTTCTCCATACAAGGGGTTAGGCACTTGAGGATGAACATTCACCAGGCAGATAAAGAGAGAGGGAAGGGGGTTCTGAGCAGAGGGAACAGCATGTGCAAAGGCCTAGATGTAGGAAGAGTGTGGTAATGAGAGAGGTAGGAGCCAGCCAAGTCTTCTGTTTTGGAGGGAGGACCATGCTCTGCACCTGCCTTATTTACCTCCCCACACCCCCCAACTCTCTGTGCACAGCTGAGGGGTTAGGACCATGGAGTCTCTCCCGAGCCTAGGTGCCTCACCTCCTCCCTGCTCTCACAGCTCCTGCAGCCCTCACCACGCCACTGTTCTCAGCACAAATCCAGCGGACTCCTCCCATCCTCCTACTCAGAACCCTCCCAAGGCTCCTGTGCCAGAGTGAAGGCCTAGTCCTTCCAAGGCCTGCCCCACTGTCCCCGTCACCTCCGACCCCCTCTCCTTTCCTCCAGCTGTCTCCATCCCTCCCTCTGTTCCCTGATTCCTTGTTTTTCCTGGATCACACCAGGCACACTGCTTCCTTGGGGCCTTTGCACAAGCTGTGCCCTCTGCCAGGGGTGCAGGCGTGCAACTGTCCCCTTCACTGATGGCTGTGGTTCCACAGAGAGAGGAGTTGGGGGTGGCGGCTTGAACAGGGACTGCTTTGAGGTAGAGAGGACTTTCCTGGCATTTGAAGTTGTCCCGAGTTGGCGGGGGGTCGGGGGCACCTTTTAGGAAATAAAGATGGCTGTTTTCCTAAAACTCAGAGCAAAGGAGGCCTCCCAGAGATGGAGCCCCAGCCCCGGGCAATGGGTAGAGTCCTTTTACTTCTGCCTAGTTGATTCTTGCACAGGCTGGCTTGCGCTTCCATGGCCATAGCGCTCTGCCAACCTGAGTGAGGTGGGCGCTTCTGAGGGCCACAGATGCACGCGAGGACTCCCAGCTCAGGGGAGGAGTCCACCATTGCCTGTAAGCCCTGAGCAGCACTGCCTTCACTCTTTCGAAAGTAGCCTGAGCCTAAAAACCATTTTTCCTACCAGCTTTGAGATGTTGCAACTCTTGCTGATTTAAATATGTCAACTTCTCATAAAATACAGTTCTGCACATCCGAAAACCTCATCTGCCTATACCTCACCAGCTATAATCTGGTGCCCCAGTGGACCCTGATAATAGCCCGTGTGCCTCACTCTGGCCTCAACTTCCCTGAAGGTCCCACTTGCCTCTCCCCACCCCTCTCCAAGGGCCATGGTCCCCAGGGCTACACTCAGTGGTGCCCCAGGTGGCAGGTGCGGGACAGGCTAGTCTAGCCACCACCCTATTCCTGGACCTGTGGCTCAGCCCAGGTTTCTGCTTAAATATCACCTCTTTGGGGACACTCTGCTTGTTCCCCCCAACCCCTGAAAGTCCTCTTATCCCCGTGTCTTTTCTTTTCTGGCACTGATCGCTACGTGACATATGACAAAGTTATTTTGTAACAGCTTCATTGGAATTTACATACTGTAAAGTTCATTCATTTAAAGTGTATCATTCCGTGGATTTTAGTATATTCACAGTTGTGAATCCATTTCACAATCGGTTTTAGGACATTTTCATCATCCAGAAAGAAACCCTACACCCATTAGCAGTCATTTCCCACTTCCTCTTCCCCTAAGTCCCTGGTAACCTTGAATTTACTTTCTTTTTTCTACTGAATTGCCCATTCTGGACTTTCCATACAAATGGAACCATATTACACTGGTCTTGTGTAACTGGCTTCTTTCACATTGCATCATGTTATTTTTAGCCATCCATTTTCCCCTAGCTCAGAACCTTTCCACTGCTGTTTCCTCTGCCTCAAATACTCTTCTACAGGTGTCTCCTTGGCTCCCTCCCTCACCCCCTTCTCAGTGAGGTCCTCTCCATCCTCCTATTTAAGTGGAAACCTTCACCCTCCTCCTAACCCTCCTGATTCTTACTGTCTTGTCTTTTCTTTGTAGACTGTTCCCTTTCTGGGGTTGTGCTTTCTTTACTTATCCCCCCCACCCCCAGAGAACTCCTCTACATCCTTCAAAACCCACTTAAGATGGCACCTCCTCTGTGGTACCTTCCCAATCCTAAGTTAGCTTTCGCCGTCTATGCTCCAAAAATTCCTGATTCTTGCTAGACTGTAATTTGTTAGCTTCCTCGTTGGTTCCATTGATTGCCAGGCTGCCCCCACAAAAAGTCGAGGACCTTGTTTTGATCTCTGCTGTGCCCTCAGCCTCCAGAAAGAAGGCTGCACATCATAGTTGCTCAATAAATGTTTGTTGAATGAATGAAGAAATGCTAGGGTCTTCTGGGGACCTGAAGACCTGACCTAGGGTCAGGTAAGGCCATGAGCCAGCGCAGGGCAGGACAGACATTGAGAGCACCACTGCCCCAGACATCTGGGGTCGGCCCTGATATGCTCAGGCCTGGCCTTCAGAAGCCCCCACATGCCCAGGGCACAGCGGGCTGAGGCTGCCAGGGCTTTAAGTGTCCAGGGCCTTCCATGCACTGCTGTGGGGCAGATGGGCATCTCCTATACCACTGAGCTGGTCATGAAGAAAGGGGCTGCACACAGGCGCAGGCTCCAGCTTTCCCCAGTGACAAATGGCTGATAATTAATGTTGGGTCTGCACGTTATTAATCAATTTAAAGTTGAATGCACAGCCAGAAGCGATTCCAGGAAAAAAAAATGTTCAGCCCTGCATCCTCCTCATTCTTACTCATCAATCACCAATTTTGCAAGCAGCTTATTAAAATGTAGAGAAAAGCGTGGCTGGAGAAATAAAAGGCCCTTAAAGGCCCAGAGATGGTTTATCAGGCGTTCACAGCATGAGTGTGTCGGGAGGTGGGGACTGGCAGCTGCAGAGCTGGGGGGCCTGGCCTCTGTACACAGATGGAAAGGCTGAGACTCGAGCTGGGAGGCCATGTGAAATCCAGAAAGTTGACGCCAACACAGGAGCATGGCCAGGGCCTGGGAGCTCTGGGCACAGGGCCTGGAGGGCTTATGGTGAGCAGCCAGGAGGAGTATGGCTGCCAAGCTGGAGACTCAGTGACTGGAGGGGACCAGAGCCACGTCTGGAAGCAGGGAGGGGGAAAGGCATTGTTCTGGAGTCAAGCAGATCCGGATTCGAATCCCAGCTCTTATTCCAGTTGTGCGGGAGGCAAGGTACCATCCCTCTCTGAGCCTTGCTTTCCTCTTCTGTAAATCAGGGGCGATCGCTTCCCTCTGGAAGGTTTGCAGAGGCGAAGGGATGCCATGTAAAGAAAGGCCTAGGAGAGGGCTTAGGTGCACACCGGGTGCTCACTCGATGATGGCTGTCTGTCGAAGGCCCAGCACTGGTGGGAGGGCAGCTGGGGCAGCTTCTGTGCCTCCCTCAAGCGTGACAGTGCTATTCTGGGTATAGAGCTAAGTGGCTGTGACTGTGCTGCCCTTTGCCAGCATGGTCTTCGGAAGCACCAGGAGGCTGCTGTGCCTTTGCTCATGTTTCTTCCTCTCTGGGGGTGTGTTTTCTTCACATCAACCCCAGGCCCCAGTGAACTTATATACATCCTTCAAAACTCACCTCATGTGGCACCTCCTCTGTGGTGTCTTCCCAATGCTAAGTCAGCTTCTTGCCCTCTGTGCCCCCCAAATACTTGATTCTTGCTAGACTGCGAATCCCTCCTGGGAAGGGTGTGTGCCCTATGCAGCCCAGTGTATGGTGACACAGTAAATTTTGTTGAGTGAATAAGCAAAGGAATGAGTGAATAAATCAATAGATGGTTCTCACAACACTGACCCTGCCCCGAGATCACTTAGAGGCCTGTCCCCCACATGCCCCACCTCCAAGACTGTGAGCTCCCCAAGAGCTAGGGCCTGGCCTGGAGGTCTTACCTGTGCCTCCCACTGCCCAGGTCAGGTCTTAGTACACACTAGGTGTGCAATACATGTCTGAATGAGTGAGAAGAAAAAGAGGGGATGGGAAGGCTGAGTCCACACTTGGGACCTACAAAGAGCCAGGGAGGACGCTGGGTATTTTCGCCCGTGGGGTCCTTTCTCTGCCTCATGGCAGCCCAGATCACAGATGCGGATACTGAGGCAGGAGGAACCAAGGATGTGCAGGAGCCTGGATTGAAGCCTTGGAGCTTGGACAACTCAGAGGGTTCTTCCCACCCCATCATGATGCCTTCCAAATGAGGGAATGCAGGCGTGTGTGAATAAATCAGTGAATGCATGAGGTCTCACGTGAATGTCGCCGCCCCTCCCTCAGCCTCATCCTTCCCAGGCCTCTCTCCTCTGCAGCTGGCTCAGCGCTTTTGCGTGGGGCTGTGGAATGAAAGCTGCCCCGCCCGCTCCCTGCCAATCAGCCTCCATTGTCCTGCCGCATCTGGAGCCCTCTGCAAATTGCCCGTCCCGACAGGCGTGCTCAGCATCCTCCGAGGAAGGACGTCCCCACCTCTTTCACAAGCGCCAGTTCCTAAAAGGCTGGTGATTGCGTCCTTAGCGTCCCCACTGAGCCACCCAGTGCCATGGAGTGGCGGAAAAGGCCCCAGATGGCTGGGAAAGGAGCGGGGAGTGGCAGTGATTATCACTGAGCAGGAAGCGGCTTGGCCTCTGAGGAGGCGCTGGGTATGCATTAAGTAGGAAACACATGTCTAAAATGTCCTTAGCTCTGTCCATCAGCTCCCCCATGCTGCCGTTTCCACCAAGCCAGCGCTTCCCTAAAGGAGTGCACGCCAGCGTCACCAGGGCTGGTTAAATCCCAGATGGCTGGGCCCCACCTCAGGGTTTCTGATTAGGAGGTCTGGGTAGACCTGAGAATGTGCGTTTTTTACAGGTTCCTCAGAGATGCCCTGGGAGGTGGGGGTAGGGGACTGACCACACCTTTCCAACTCCCTGGGGCCTTCAGGAACGGGGACCATGCCGGGCTCACCTCTGGGAAAGGCAGTGTATACCGTGGACCAGACTACACATGGCAGCCGGGGGTCCACCCACAGGCAGAGATGGAGGCAGCTTCTTGGGCTGGTCGACTTGTGGGGCATTGTTATTAAGCTGCAGTAAACCAGAAGCAAGGTGGAGAGGAGGAGGGCTCTCGGTGCAACAGCATTTGCCCAGGTGTGGCTCCAGTGAATGGTCATGATCACCACTGTACAAAACCACAGCCACAGCCACAAGCTTAGGAGCACTTGTTTGCTGGGCTCCTGTCTCAGAGTGTGGCCTGCAGCTGGTTCAGTCTGTGTCCATGGTCCATCGAAATGCATCCCTTGCCTGGGGAGGTAACAACTGAACTCAACTATTGATCCTCCCTGAATTCCCCGTGGAGTCCCAGAAGGGTCAGGTGGTCTCAGCAGGTCACACAGTGCTCAGTGGGAGAAGGCCCCGGAGCTCGTGGCTGCTGGAGCCTGTCAGCCTGAGTTTGAGCCCTGCAGCCCTTGTCCAGCAGTATGGCCAGGGACAGGCCATACTCTTGATTTATCTGTCCTCAGTTTCCACATCTATATTATGGGGGAATGGTGGAAGCAGTCTCACAGGCTGATCCATTAACAGTACTTAGTGCAGGTGGGGTGTCAGGAGGAGAGAAAAGTTGAGTGGACACAGATCTTCCTGTCAGAAAACACATACTCAGATAGGAACAAAATTAAAGGGGCTCAGACACCCCATCCCCCACCCCAGCTCCCATCACTCTGTATCTCGAAGAGCCTCTTTGGTTCGTGTTTTGTATATGGTTAGGGGAGGGAGTCTAGAGCAGAGATGGAACATCCGGGAGAGGGGTGGAAGTAAAATCCTTCTTTTCAAGGTCAGCCCCTGCAAGCCCTTGCCTTTGCCTTCTATCTGGAATGCCTGATCACTTATCTTCCTGTGTTAACAGTCTCATCCTTCAAGGCCTGGTGCAGTCCCTTCCTCTTCCATAATCTCCTTGCCACAAGTGCCTTCAATCCTAAAACTCCCACAGAACCAGCTTCTCCCTTGTGATGTGAGGTGCTGCCTGCTACCATCGGTGGATCAGTGAGGACCCTGATCGGATGTCACAGTTCTCTCTCTCTCTTCATCCCTCAGCTCTGTTTCCCTTGCTGTCTCATTCTTGGAAGGTTTGCTCTTACAGTGTAACACGATAGGCCCTAGGAAGCCCAGGCTCACAGCCAGTTAGTTCAGTGGCCCTAGTAGGAAGAGGTCTCTTTTTCAGATCTGCAAAAGCGCCAGGACTGACTTTTATTGGCCTAACTCAGATCACAGGCCCATCTCTAAGCCAATCACATGAAGAACAGAGGGATTTATGCTCTGATTGACCAGGCTGGATCACATGCACATCCCTGGACCTAGAGGGTGCTGAGAATGGAGAGGGGAGACCTAGCCAAGTCACATGGACCAACAGTGGGGAGGAGGTTCTGGGATAAGGGGGACTGGATGCTAGACAGTGGATCCAACTGTGTCTGCCTCAGTCATCATCAGTGCTCAGGCCTGATCCTGCCGCCAGGCTGTAGCTGCATGCGTCTTATGTCCCCTTGTCCAGGGTTTGCCACACACCCCATGTGCTGGATGAAGGGGACACACATAGGAGAGTCACACTGAACAACCTCCTCCCCCGTGGCGTCCCCTGAGCCTGGGGAGGAGGCAGCCCTGCCTCCCCAACTCCTGCCCTGAGCCACAAGGACCTGGATGAAGCCCCTCATCTGTGCAGGGCAGGAGGTGGAGCCCAGCTCCTCCTGTGGAGGAAGCTTCCTAATGGTCTCCCCTGGGGCCCGGTGAGGACATAAACTCTGCATCAGTGAAGGTGCTGGGGCCCAGATGGCACCACCTGGGATGCTGGAGGGGCACGCATCCTGCAGCAGGCCGAGCTGGGATGGAGGCCCCAGGTCTCCTTCCGTCCCTGAGCCTGGCTGGGCTTGTCAGGTATGGGGCTGAGGCTCTGGCTGAGGGACGATGTCTCCTTTATAAGAGAGTTTGTTTATTTGCTCCTAATGTCTTTCTGTGTCCTCTCGCCTCCCCAGCTGGCGTTGGTGAAACCACAGACTATGCTCTGGACAGGGGCAGGACCTGTGTGGAGCCACCAAGATATGATTTAGTCACTTGTTACCTGGGTTAGGCTAAAGTAATGCCAGGTACTGAGATGCTGCCAAGAAGACACAACACAGACATAGGACCGTGAGGACTGGGAGCATTTCTTGCCCGGGTGCTGGGGGCCTCTCTGAGCCAAAAGCGAAATAATGGGAGGAGCCGGCTACAGGAGGGAGAAGGATGCTCCCGGCAGAGGAAACAGCAAGGACAAAGGCCCCAGGACTTGAAGAAGTTTGCCTTGGAGATGCAAAGTCAGCCAGTGTGCCTGGAACACAGCGAGGAGGGCTGGCACTGGGACAGGAACCCTGCAAGGTGGGTGGGGCTAGAGTGCGCAGGGCCTGAATGTTGGTGGACTGTGTTTTATGTGAAGGGGCCACCATCAGAGGGGTTGATAGAGGAGACACCATTGAGATTGTTCTGGCAAGTGAGGGAACAGAAATAATTCGGGTTAGGGGCTAAAATGGGCTCCTCCCATTATTTAGCTCTTGGCTTAAATGTCGCTGTCTCAGAGAAGCTCCCAGCACCCAGGCAGCCGCTGCTCCTGGTCCTTAGGGTCCTATCTCTGTGTTGTGTCTTCTTGGCAGTATCTCAGTCCCTGGGATTATTTTAGCCTAACCCAGATGGGGAGAGGACATGTGGCAGGGAATGAGGCCTGGGCAGGCCTGGGAAGGAGCCAGGTCAACAGGGTTCTGGGACGTCTGTGGGCAGCCGGGACGGTTTTTGCAGGTATCTCTTTGCAGGGCTTTGCAGCAGCCGAGCGCTGCCCTCTGCTGGAACTTCTGAGCATTACACCCAGCGCCTTTGAGCTGTACTAACCCCAGAACTTACTTCCCTGAGACTTTATGGAGACACCCCTGGGATACGGTGTCCTCAGAGCTGGCAGTGGCTCACAAGTTCTCCTTCTCCTGCCTCATAGGTCCCTGCTGGCCTGCTTAGCCCTAGGCACAGGCATCTCACTAGCCCCTTTTGACGCAGTCAGTTGTGACCCTGCACAGTGCAGGGCAGCTTGACCCCAGAGCGAGCCATGCTTGGTTTCCTCCTGGCCTCGGCCCTGCACCAGCCCTCAGGACTGCCTGGGGGGCCTGGGGATACTGACCACCTCCCCCACGACTGCCCTGCTCCAGCACCTCCAGGCCCTGCCCACCCCGATCCCCCACAAGCTGCCCTCCCACACCAAAGAGAAGACCTGGGAGGAAGCCCGAACAGTCTAGGCTTCCACGGAGGATGCAGCTTTCCTAGGAAAACCCCTGCAGATTCCCCAAATGCAACACATGGGTCCTCTGCCTGCCTGTGTTTTGGTTTTTATGTTGGAGCTTCAGACACCTCTTGTTTCCCTGAATGCAGAGGGAGGGTTGACAGGGGCCTGGTCATAGGAACAGCTGGGGTGAACAGAGGGGTCGGCAGGGGCAAGGCTGCAGCACAGCCAGGCCGGGCTTCCTGGGAGCATTGTGGGCCCGTCCCACCTGGGCTTCCGGGTCCTTTCATGCCCCAGCCCCTGCTTCTGCAGTAGTCACAAAGGAGGGCCGTGCTCAGGGAAGGCAGGGAGACCAGGAGGCCAGGGGAAGAAAAGATGGATGGGTTTCAGTAGGACCAAGCCCAAGTCAAAGGCCCAGCAACACTGTCCTGGGTCTCATTCCAGCGTTGGTCCTGTAAACAAACTCCCTCATTCATTAGGCAAATATTTTTTGAGTACCTGCTATGTGCCAGACACGGTCTATAGCTTGAGCCTGCTTCAGTGAATAAAACAGACTCCCCTGGCCTCCTGGAGTCTGCACACCAATGAGGAAGGAGGACAGCAACCAACAACCCGGCAGAGAGACCGATGCTGCTGCCCTGGGAGAGTGGTGACGGAGTCAAGATGTAAACCTGAGTGAGGGATGGCGTAGGGAGTGCAGGACCGAGGCGGGCAGGAGCCCTCCCTGAGAGAGTGTCCACTGAGCCAAGACCTGAGTGACGAGAAGTCTTTACAAACCTCTCTGGGGGAAGGACGTAGAAACTGAGCACAGAATGGGTCATCGGGGAGAGGAGTGTGGGCGGTGAGGAGGAGGCCAGGTCAGCCAAATCCAAATTAATCTTCCTCCTTGCTGGTCAGGCAGCTCCGTGCAGTCTTCCAGTGCTGTCCCTGCGGCCGAGGTTCAAATTCAGCACAGGGCTCTTGGTCAAGGGAACTGTGGATACCCGGGTTCCATTCTCAGCCTGTCTGTGCCTGAGTGTCCCCAGCTGAGGTGCTTCTGAGCTTGAGAATCGAAGTCTAAAATCTCTACTTGAGCTCATACCAATCACAGGGTACCAGGTCCCCTTAGTGTGTCTCCTCAGGCCCAGCAGAGCACCTGGCACATGGCAGGAGCCCAGCAAAGTCCCTTGAAATCAACACCAGGCTATGGGGAGGGAGAAGGGGCTCTCGGGATGTGGTGGGCTATGGAGTCTCTCAGCCCAGTGTGGGGCCCACCTCTGCCAGTACCTGCCCTGAACCATCGCTGTCACCAATCACCCTACAGACGCCATGAGCATGTCCTGTGGGGGACTTGCAGCCAGCAGGCGGCACGCATGGACACAGAGAGGTGCAACATGGGATGGGGGTGTGCCTGAGTGCTGGGACTCACCAGTAAGCAGGACTTTGAGCTCAGATTGCAGTCATTCATTCATATATCCACTCATTCATTCAGTCACTCAGTCCACATTTTATTGAATACCGATGGTATTCCAGGCACTAGAGTATAGTGAATAAAACAGACAAAAATCCTTACCTTCATGAAGCTAGCATGTTAACTGTAGGGAGACAAACCAAAATATAGAATATGGAAATTTAAAATATACAGTTTTTTTTTGTTTTTTGTTTTTGTTTTTGTTTTTTTGAGACAGAGTCTCACTCTGTCACCCAGGCTGGAGTGCAGTGGCATAATCTCGGCTTACTGCAACCTCCGCCTCCCGGGTTCACGCCATTCTCCTGCCTCAGCCTCCCAAGTAGCTGGGACTACAGGCGCCCACCACCATTCCTGGCTAATTTCTTTATATTTTTAGTAGAGACGGGGTTTCACCATGTTAGCCAGGATGGTCTCAATCTCCTGACTTTGTGATCTGCCCACCTCAGCCTCCCAAAGTGCTGGGATTACAGGCGTGAGCCACCGCGCCCGGCCTGTACAGTGTTTTTAAAAGTGTACAATTCAATGCTTTCTAGTTAATTCACTGAGTTTCACAACGATCCCCACAATACATTTTAAAACATTTTCATCACTCCAGGCAGAAACTCCATACCCATTCGCAGCCGTCCTAATACTCCCTAGGCCTCCTTCCAGTCCCAGGTGGCCACTCATCTGCTTTCTGTCTCTATGGATTTGCCTGTTCTGGACATTTTATACCATTGGAATCACAGAAGATATGTCCTTTTGTGTCCGGTTTCTTTAACTTAGTTTATCCATGTTGTCACATATATCAGTACTTCATTTCTTTAAAAACAATTTTTTTTGAGACAGGGTCTCATTCTGTCACCCAGGTTGGAGTGCAGTGGCACAAACACAGCTCACTGAAGCCTTGACCTCCTGGGCTCAACGGATCCTCCCACCTCAGCCTCCTAAGTAGCTGGGACTACAGGCGTGCACCACCACACCTGGCTAATTCAACATTTTTTTTTTTTGTAGTTTTGTAGAGACTGAGTCTCACTGTGTTGCCCAGGATGGTCTCAAACTGCTGGGCTCAAGTGATCCTCCCACCTCAGCCTCCCAAAGTGCTGATATTATAAGCATGAGCCAGCACTTCCCGAATTTTATTTCTTTTAATGGCTAAACAATGTTTTGTGTACAGACAAATCGCATTGCTTATCCATCATCTGTTGATGCACACTTGGGTTGTTTATACTTTAGGGCTGTGCGGTATCTTATAGTGACAAGTGCTAAAGTAAAAGGCCAGGATGGGGTGAGGCAGTGTGTATTGGGGAGGGGCCCAAGGGGGCCTCCTGGCCAATAGGAGAGGAGTGGGCCAGGCCAAGTCAGAGTAGATGTCCAGCGGTTACACACCTGTCGTTACAATACTGAAATCTTTTTATGCCCCTGGGTTAAAGCCCACTGTCTGGACCCCCAGAAGGGCTCCCACTGTGGCTGTCCCTGTCCAGCCCTTCTCCTGGCCCTCCTCAGATGTCCCTAGGGTCTGCAATAAAGGAGTTAATACTTAGCCTAGCAGGAGGTGTTTTGGAGTGGTCGGGACCAGTGCCTGTGTTAAATATTTTGAATATCCCCCTGGGCAAAAAGCATGGCACATGCAAAGGCCCTGGGGCAGGTGATCCTGGAGCTAGAGCTGGAGAAACTGCAACAGGCCAGTGTGCCTGAGCCAGAGTTAGGAGGAGGAGAAGTAAGGCCCAGGGGGTCAAGCAGGGCCTGTGGATCATGACAAGGATTGGGGTTTCTATTCTGAGTGGCGTGGGGCCTCTGGAGGGTACTGAGCAGAAGAGGGCCATGGTCTCACTTAGGTTCAGCCAAAGGATTGGTCTGGCTGAGAGCTGAATCAGGGAGGGTAGGGAGGGTACTAAAGCCATTCAGAGGAGAGGGGAGGGCAACAGGAACCAGCAAGGGGTGTGGAGGCTGGGAGGGGTGAGAGTGGGTGGGTGGGGGCCTGGAGAGAACAGGAGTGGGGAGGAGCAGGCTTCGGGAAGCTGGGGGTGCGGTGGGCCTGGGCACACTAAGCTTGTGCTCTCATAGATGTGGTAGAGGCATCTGGACCTTGGCCCTGCAGTGAGCAGAGAGGTCGAGCGAGGGCGTCGTCAGCACACAGGTGCTGGGTGAGCACGTGCATGAATGGCTGGCAGCTCCTCTTCCCCCTCCACTTTCATCCGTTCCTTTGCCACCCACTGCGTGAGCACACTGCCCTGTTTTAAGCCCTGAGGACTCAGCAGTTATGGGACAGACACGAAACAAATCCAGTGTGAGAAACAGATGGTAAACACACAACGTGATCAGTGGGTCACAGAACACTAGGCACCGGAGAAGAAGAGAAACAGGGGGGGCTGTGTTAGACAGGGTGGGGGGGACTGTGCTCTATTACTGTGGTTTCAGTGTGTCCCCCAAAGTTTATACATTGGGAAGTTAGTCCCCAGGGCAGCAGTGGTGAGGGTCGGGGCCTTGAAGAGGGGGTTGGACCAGGAGGTGTTCATGTTATCTCAGAAGCGGGGTAGTTGTCCTGGGAGCAGGCCCTGACAAACAGGACAGGTTCTGCCCCATCCCTCCCTAGTGCACATGCTCTCTGGCCCTTCCACCTTCTGCCACGGGAGGATGCAGCAGGGTGGCCCTTGCCAGGTGCAAGCCCCTCGACCCTAGACTTCCCAGCCTCCAGAACTGAGCAATAAATATCTGTAATACATTTATAACTACCCAGTCTCAGATATTCTGTTATAGCAGCACAAAATAGACGAAGACAGCAAGTGATTCTGGTTTTCCATTTGTGGTAGTGAAAGAAAAACTCCCTTTAAAATGCATTTAACTAAAAATAGTTAAAAGAAAAACACGACTGGGATAGTGGTACAGAGGCTCTCAGCATATTGCAAAGTCATCACAGCTGTCAAGGTTTGGGATCGATTCACGGTCTCCTCCCCTGCCAGGCCAGGTTTACCAACCCATTTTACAGATGAGGAGACTGAGGCTGAGAGAAGTGAAGGGGCTTGCCTGCAGACCTCCTGTGCACACTGTAGGGCTCTTTCTTCACCAAGAGGCAACAACGCAGTTCTCTGAGTTATTCTTTCTTGCTATTTCTCTTCCTTTTGGTGGATGAATTTGGGAACTCTTTAAAACATCAGGGGAACTTTCCAGATGCAAATATTCCATCCAGGCCATTAACTAAAGTCGCAGCAAATAAACTATGATCACAAGACCTATTATTAGTGTGGATTCGAAAGTAATTGCTCAGTGCAGATTTAGACTGTAGGAAGAATGTTGTCTGGGGTGGGATTTTCACCAAACCTTCAAAGGATGAGGCATGTGAAATAAGTAGAGCTACAGGGTGGTACCCAGGTTCCCACCGAACCGTCTGGGGGTGAATGAGGGAGTGTGGCTTGAGGTCATTCATTCATTTAGTTGGCAAACATTTATTAGCACCTACTGTGTGCCAGGCCCCATTCAGTGCACTGGGGGATGCCACGATAACCAAGACAGGGGGTGACCTTGCCTTGTGGACAGGACATTCTCTTGAGAGAAGACAGATGTTGAGAAAGAACAATTAAACAGGATGACTTTAAATGGTCTAGAGGAAGTAAACTGGGTGGGGAGACAGTGCCTGGGGGCCACTTCTTCAGGGGTGCCCAGGAAGGCCTCCCTTGCAGGTGATTGTTAAGCTGAGACCTGAAGAGAGAGCTGTGCAGAGAGCTGGGGGAGGGGACAGCAGGTGCAAAGGCCCTGAGGCAGGAACGAGGCTCTCATAGATGGGAGCAGGCGGGGGTGGCAGAACGGTGGGGCAGAACCAGGCTTTCTTTCGGTTCTGAGTGCAGTGAGAAGCTGGCGAGATGGGTTTGATTTGCATTTACCATGATACACCACAATACGGAAATAGGCAGTGACTCCAACCAGGGTGAAGAAAGGCCCTGACCCTCCCAGGAAAAAAGACGCCTGCTGGTTCCCAGCCCTGCGGGTGGCTCTGTGTGCCAGTTTCTTCCACACCCCTCTCCCAGGGCTGAACCAGCATGGAGACTGAGGTAGGCTTCCCAAGGCCAACAGCGCTGTCATGATCATGGTGACAAGCAGCCCTCACTGAGCATGTGCGGTGTCACCCCCGCCACGGTGGGCACAAACCGGCATCTTCTCCTGTCATCCTCCTCACGTCTGTCCATTCTGGATAAGGAATCTGCCTTTCCCATCTTCCATACAGGAACTAAGACTCAGAGTCAGCAGCCCCTTGCCCAGGGTCATACAGCAGGCAAGCAGTGATCAGGATCTGAGCTGAGGTCTGAGGGCAGCGTCCATGCCTGCTGTGTCCCCAGCCTGCCTATGCCACTCTGCCCCAAAACAGTCTCTCTGGGCTGGGTGACCAGCAACCTCAGTCCTTCAGCGCCAGCCCTGCGGGAGCCCAAGTTACCAGCTAGACTGGGGGTAGAGGAGAAGTGTGCAAGCAGAGGGACCGCGTGGAACCACCTTCCAAATTCCCTCCCTGGGTAAGGACAGCAGGTGACAGCCACCTGCAGGTGAGGACTCAAGAAGACATTCTGTCTGTGTTCCCCACGGGAAGGGCCTGGGCAGCCTGGAGAGCCTCGCATTGGCCAATACCCACATGCCCATCAGGCCAGCCAGTCTCAGACGGAAGTCCAAGACATGGCCTCGGGCCTTCTGTCCGTCTGTGAAATGGGGTAACAGCACGTGGGCCTGAAGGCTTCAAGGGGGTTCACTTTGGTAACGGCTATTCCATCACAACCACTAGCCTGTAAAACTGGAAAGGAGCTATGAAGGTGGGGGCTGTTGTCAACCGTGGGCGCTCACTCCAGCAAGGACCCACCTGACTGCAGCTGGACACCCTGTCTGCTGCAGGCTGTGCTGGCAGGGCCGCCATCACGGAGGCCTAGTTTTCTGGTCCTTAAACACGCTATCCTTCTTACGTCAGAATCCCAGGATTGAACGAGTATTGAAGGTGACCCTACACATTGCTGGGTTCCTGTCTGCCATGAAGCCCCGTCCTCCACGTGGCCCCTCTGCTTGCACACTTCCCATGACAAGGATCTCACTCTCTCACCAGGCAGCTCTGATGAGGGTGCTTGCCCTGAGCAGAGCTGAAGTCAGCATCCTCCTAACATCACCCTTACTGCTGCTGGGGCTGCCCTGGTCGGCTCAGTTCCGTGCTGGCTGAGTGACACAGAGCAGGTCTCTTTGTGTCTCTGAGCATCAGTTTCCTCATCTCTAAAAGGGACTCAGTAATCGCTTTCTTCGTATGGCTATTTGGGGCATCCGAGGAGATGTCATAATAAGCGGGAGTTCAATAAATGCTAGCACTCTTACCTGTTCGTCTTCCTCCGAGGGTCCTGTCTATGGCCTCTGAGCCCAACAACCTGTTTATCTGTCCCAGGACAACCCTACACAAGGACTTGGGGGCTAGAATTGCGCCCTCCCCCCACCGCCCGTGACCCCGAGGCTGTTTCTTCTTGTTGGTGATACCTTCAGGCCCTTTTGCATCCCACGCACTCCTTCTGATCATAGCCCAGGCTGCCCTCATCACTTTCTCAGGGCAGGAACCAGAGCTGAGCTTGAGACCCAGATGGGGTCTAAGCAGGACTGGGAAGACTTATCACCTCCCCAGTTCTGGGCATAGATCTTGGTTACTACGGCCAATGATCCTGGGAAACCTCTTTGTACCAGTGACTTCTGGTGAGCTGAGTCAGTTCAGAGTCTGAAGCTGGGCCCATCTCCCCTGTCCTCAGTTCTGCCCACCCCAGAGTTCTAGGCTTAGGCACCTGGAATGGCAGGCAGGAGAATGGGACTGGCAGATGCTGCTGACACTGTTTCTGCCATCAGAGAGCCCAGGGCTGTCACGGCACCCATCATCATCTGATGTCTGTCTCCTCCACTGGACCGTCAGCCCCACGAGGCAGATTTTTCTATCTGTCTTATTCACTGCTAAGTCCTGGTGCCTAAAACAGTGCCTGGCACAAAGTAGGTGCTCAGTAAATTTTGGATGACTGAATGAGCAGGCTACCCCCGGTATGCCACCACGCCAGAAAAAGCATCCAGACACAGGCTTTGAGATGAGTATGTCAGGGGGGATGTGGGGTGTGGAAGGAGCTTTGGGGGCCCCCAGGCTCCACACCAGCTATGTAGTGATGCCCCTACCCTGGGCTGGGGGACCTGCCGTGTGCCCCACGCCTGACTTAGCCAGGTCCCAGGTGGTCAGGTGCAGCTGCCCTCTGAAAACCCCGCCTGAGCTGGAAAAACCCACAACCCCCACTACAGCTGGGACCAGCTGAGTTCTCTTCATCGGTCTATCCCCGCCCCACCCCAGATACCACCAGAAGAGGAACAGAGACCCTGCAGGAGGCATGAGCTCAGCCATGCGCTTGGAGCCCCTGGGACACTCGGCCTTCCACCCTCCCCTCAGTCCACCCTGCAAAACCCCCACCTCCCTGGGGAAGGCCGGGGGGTGGGGGACGGCTGTCTCACTGGAAAACTGTGTACTCCTCCAGGGCAGGACCCTGACATGAAGTGGGGACTGAGAGATACTCACTCAACAAATAGTCGCTGAGCTCCGGCTCCATGCCAGGCTCCGCACAAGGTGCTGGGGAGACAAGGAGAAAGTGGAGCGAGGTCTCGTCCTCAGGTCGCTGACACTCTGGCGAGGTGTATGCCAGGCGCTGTCCCAGCTAAGCACAGGACATGTGTCCCCTCATTTATTCGCCGCAGCTCTTGGAGGAGGCACCATTTCATGCCTGTTCTCCAGATGAAGCAGCTAGGAAGGCTGCCTAGAGACCCTGCGGCCACAGACCCGGCTTCTGACTGCAGCGGGGGCTCCGAGACCTCTGTTTTCAGCCAGTCTGGGATGGGCATGTGTGCAGTGGGAAGTGCGCACCCAGTCAGAGTACCCTCCCAGGCACACTTATCCAGCAAGCCGAGTGTGCCACCCCATTGTACAGAGTAGGAACAGGAGGAGGCCCAGAGAGGCTGTTGTTTGCCAGGGTCACACAGCAGGTGAGTGGCAGAGCCGGAATTTGAAGCCCTGTCTTCTTGACTCCATGGTTGTTTTCTGCTGCCACACTGCCTCTCAGTGAGTGAAGGACTAGTGAGTGACTGAGGCAGGGACTCAGGCCCTGGAAGAATGTGGGAACTGCCACCTTCTCTCAGCCCCCATCTGCATTAATGGGAGACAGGGTAGGCACGCAGGTCCTCCCTCTCCTTGAACACTAGTGTCTCTCAGCTGCCAACTTGTTCAGTCCACGGGCATTAATTGAGCACTGCAAGTTATCAGGCACAGAGGATAAAGCAGTGACTGACAGACACGGTCCTTGCCTCCACCAGGCTCACATTCCAGTAGGGGAGATGGCCACATGATAGTAAACCAGTGTGTAATTATTATAGCATCCCTTCTCACGTCAACGACTGTGAGGGAGCTGGTGGGGCAGGAATAGACACTGTGCCATGCCTGGAGTCACAAGAAGGAGCCAGCTATGAGCTTGGGAGGAAGAGTGTTCCCAATGAGGGTGGCAGCTGTGCAAAGGTTCTGGGGCTGGGAAGAGCTTGGGAGTTGGGGGCTGACAGCGGTCCCTTGGCTGGAGAGGCATGAGTTGGGGCATGACCAGAAAGGAAGGTGAAGGTCAGCAGGGGCAGGGGGAGGCATCTGCACAGGTCCCTGAGAGCCAAGGGTGACCAACACGGGGTGGGAACCAGAGCCACGACATGGTCAAGTTTCAGGATAAATAGATCCTTCTGAGTGCGGAGCTGGGGGTGGTTTAGAACAGCAAGAGGGGAGACAGGGAGGGGCCCAGCATGGCAGCCAACCTTGCTAGGAGATGCTGAGAGTGCAGTGACTGACAAGGCAGAGGGCTCTGCCTCTGACCTCCAGGCTGGCCAGGTGGGCACCTGGGCCTCACAGCCATGCAGTGCTCAGCATGGAAGCCCATAGAGAATGCCCGCTGGGCGCCAGGCCAGCTGAGAGGCTGGTCTCACTCTGACCTCAGCACCCCAGCCATTGTAGCAGTCCAGGCCCGCACCTTCCTCCCCAGCCCTGACCTGAGGGAACTGCAGAAGAAGCTTAACTGCCCTTTGTCCGGGATGAAAAGAGAGTCGGGGGTGAGAACTGTGTGTGCCCAGCGGTGTGCAGGGTGACGATAAGCACTCGGCAGCCGTTTGCTGTGATTAGCACCTGCACACATTAGATCATCACACTGCCACAGCCGACCGATGCGTTGATTCCCTTATTATCCTCAGTTTTGGAGATCTGCCCAAGGTCACACAGCTAGTCGGTGACAGAGCTAGGATGCAGTACTCCAGAGACCACATGCTGAACCACAGCTGCTGCCCTTCGCTACTCAGGGGCCATTGCTTCCACTCAAGGATAAGGGAGCTGCACCCATGGAGTTGGGCAGTGCACAGCCTGCACCCCTCGCCCTGCCCAGCAGCCCTGCTCTCATTCACCCCACTCTACCGACCCCTACAGTCTTTGCTCACCTTTGTCGAGCACCTGTCATGGGGTACCCACTCTTTTAGCACACTGAGTGCATTCACTCATTTGGTATTCATGTCAACCCTCTGTGAACGGGAGAACCAGAATAGATGTTTAGAGAGGAAAAGCAGGCTCAGAGAGGAACGAAGACTTCCCCACGGGTCTCCCTGGCACCTCACATCCAAAGGGGGCAGGGGTTATCTCTGCCTCCACCCTGCATCTCTGCCTGTGTCGCTGTATAGACAAAGGGTGCCACCGTCCACCCAGTCGACGAGCAGGTAGATGCCTTGCCCCTGTCCCATCTCTCCTCTCCCACCTACACTTCTCCCCAAAACACCTTTTCTCTGCATCCCCACTCTCATGCTTCAGTGCAGGCCTCCACCTCTTCTCTCCAGAGTCACCATCCCAACCTCTCCTCTGGTATCCCAGCCTCTAATCTCTCCCCACTAATCCTTCCCCCATGAGGGGATCTATTTAATCACAAACCTCACCATGTCCCTCCTCTACTCAGAAACCTTCCCGGACCCCATTACCCTCATAATGAAGCCCAAATCCCTGGCAGGTTAAGGTTCATGACTTTCTGCTGCTTTTCACCTCCAAGCTTCTGCACATGCAATACCTTCCCATGCACTGTCTGCCCAACAAGCTTCTGCCCATCCTTCAAGACCCCGTTTCAGCATCTTGTCCTCTAGGAAACTTCTGTTTTCTCTTGCTATATCTCTTTTTCTCAAAAACCTTGCCCCTCCTTCCCTTGTCTTACATAGCACTATTTGATCTACATTTCCATCGAAACAGTGAATTCTGCCATATTATAATTGTGATCATGTTCACTCAGTATTGTAACTATTACAAGGTACTTGCATTAGAACGTTTGGTTCCGTGTGACAGTGAGCCCACTTCAAACTGGCTCATGTGAAATGGGCATATGGGCGGCATAACCTCCAGGTTTCAGGTGTGGCTGGCTCCAGGGCTCCGGTGATGAGAACCTGCAGCCTCTCATGCAGGCTCCTCCCCATGGGGGCCCCAGTAAAGCAGGGGCTTCTATCTCTCCAGGGGTAAGCTCAGGCCCAAGGTGGGATCTTCTGTCTCTCCATGACACTGGCAAACGTCTGGGCTTGCCTCTTACAGCCCTGCTTGAGTCACGCACTGGTCCTGGCTCCCCCAGAGTCCCAGAGATTAAAGAGGTGGCAACCAGAAGGAGGCAAGTGGCTGGGCAGGAAACATGCTGGGTGTGCACCGCTACCCAAGGCATGCTACTCCCTTCCTCCAGGCAGGAGATGGGGCCTTGGCTCACCTTGTTTCCCATGCCTGGCCTGGACCTGACCCAAAGCAAGCACTGGTCAGCACTTACAGACGCAGGACCAGGCAGATGGAGCGTGAGGTTTGGGAAGGCTCAGGGTCACAGGGATGGGACCAGGCAACCAGTGGCCTATGCTTGCCGGTCCTTCGGCCCTACACACAGCCCAACTCCACGTGCACGTCTGTGCTGACCCAGCCTCCACAGGCCCGGCCCTGCTCTGCACCTACCCTGTCTGGTACCCCAACATCAGTGCAGGGGTTCCCATGTTGGGACACCCAGGGCCTTGCGAGGGCCTCAGGGGTGCAGTGCTTCTCTCTAAATCGTACTTCTTTTAATGTTTATTGGTTGAGGAAAGTGACTAGCACATGGAATGCACAATTTGCAATACTGATAGAAAAGTTATGCTTTAGTGAAAATTATTTTAAATTGATATAAATATATTAGGCCAATACGAACACAGGAAGGGTGAGAAGTAGGGGCAGAAGGGCGCTTGGCACAAGGTATGCCAGGCTTGGAGGAACCCCCTGGGACAGCTGGGAGAGGGAGGCACCAGCCCTGCTGACCCCAGACCTCCGGATCCAGCTCCCCATGAATGTCCCTCCTGTGAACTCTGCAGCTGCCCAGCCTGGCTCTAAAACAACTGCAACAACAAAGCGAACACCGGCAGAGCACGCAGCTGGACCTGGTCTGACTGCTCCACCTGTGTGCACTCACACAGCTTTCACCCACAGGTGGACGTAGATGCCCTGTTAATCCCGGCGTCTAGATGAGGGGCTGCAGTGGGGTCCCCTTCCAAAATCCCACAGCTGGTGGCAGAGGAGACTCCTGGCCTTCACCCCCGGGCTACACTGCCTGCTGACAGGTGCAGGGTTTGAGGGGAGAAAGGAGGGGTATGGCAGCCCTTGGGTGCAGGAGGGAGCCCACGTCCTGTGCTCTGTCTCTGCACACAGGGACCCAGCATCTCTGGTTTAGTGTCTGTGGCTGCTCCATCCTGTCCTGCCATTGACCACCACTTTTTAATGATGCCTTCTCTCTCTCATGTTACACCCCCCTGCATCCTTCAGGGGCCTCTCACAGGCTCCTAAGTAGAGGCTCAGAAGCACAGGGGCTGCTGTAGGTGCCCTCTGCTCATGTGTTCACCGGTTCACTCCCCAGGGGAGCAGGACCCTTGAATCCTGTAGCAGCCGAAGCATCTCAAGCAGCATCTGTCTCCCACGCCCCCTTCCTCCAGCCAGCGTGGCCTAGTGCAGTGTGAGCTCCTGCAGAAAGTGTCTGCAGGGCCACAGCTCCCTCACTCATCCCCAGCCACAGCAGGTTCCATTGGCCACAGCCGTTCTTGGCACACTCAGCAGCAAACCTGGCAAGGCGGCAAGTGGGGATCAATGCCAGCCCTCGTGACTTTCAGATCTCCATCAGCCAGGACTCCAAAATAGCATCAAGAAGCAGTGGATATGCTCCATTTCAGGAGCATATCAGGGACTGCTGCTCAGCTGTTACAGGGCCAGGGTCTGATCTTCTCCCCCAAGACAGGGGACAGGGTACCTCAGTGATACCTGGTTTGCTGCAGAGGGAGGTGTTTGCCAGGCTTCCAGAAGCCCACACACATTTGCAGAGATAATTGCTTCCGGCTGCTTCCCCCCTCCACCAGCCTCCTGCACGTGAGGGGTAGGGCTGGGCAGAGATGTTAGGAGGGCCCTGCACAAGCCTGCCAGTGAGGTCCCCCCAGCACCAGAGCCCGAGCCCATGTCTATGATTAGAAAAGCCTGTGATTTGGAAACTCAGCATGGAAGAGTCTGTGGTTTAGAGATTCCATGATTCCGCCTTCCAGACATAATGCCGAGTGGGGAAAGAGTTGCAGAAAAAGATATGCAATGTGATCCTACTTATGTAAAGTTTAAAAACGTGCACAAGTGTTTATATGGTTTGTGGATACCTCTCTATGCAGGAGATTCACTACAGAGTGAATTCACCATGGGGATGGGAAGAGGGCAGGACTGGCGAGGGGATTTAACAGAGGCGGTGACCCTGGGCTTCCATCATATTCGTCATGTTCTGTTTCTTGTAGTGGGTCGGGGTATATCAGAGTTCATGGTATTCATCTTTATGCCTTTTGGCATATTTTAAATCTTGTATTTAAAAAATTCATAATATGGTGGGTTCGTTGGTGCATGCCTGTAGTCCCAAGCTAAGGCAGGAAGATCACTGAGCCCAGGAGTTTGAGGCTGTAGTGTGCTATGGTTGCTCCCATGAAAGCCACTGCACTGCAGCCTGGGCAGCATAGTGAGACCTCATCTTTAAAAAAAAGAAAAGAAAGAAATTCATAAAACGATGCCATTTTTAGGGCCTATGTAATACTTCATATTTTCTATAGGCATATATATGTAGATAAGTGCATAGAAAAAGTTCTGGAAGGATCCACTCCAAACAGATGACAGTGGTCACCTCTGCAGAGACTGGAAAGGGGAATAAGATTTAGTGGAGTGGGAGGTAAAGGGGGCTTTATTTTGTTTAAGGAGAATAAATTTTCTTATCATTTGTGCACTTAGGATTTTATTTATTTAAAATGTGAAGCTTCAGCTAAAAGAAAATAAAGTCTTCAGACTTGAAGGCTGTGTGGCCTGAGATTTAAAGAGTCAGAGTGTTGACAACTTTGCAGTTCCATAGTTGGAACAGAGCAGCGGGTGTGGGGGGTTGACTTCTACCCAGTGCTGGATGAAGACCCTGAATCCCTAGGATTTGGGGTTCCCTGCCTTGAAGAGCTCTGTGACTGTCATATCTGTGGACTGCATGCTCCAACCTTCGCCATCCTCTCTCTTCCCAAATGCTGTTGTGCTCCTCCCACCTTGGGGACAGATGGCCGCAGGTTGCAGGAGTGAGCCAATCTGCAGGAATGTTCCTGCCAACCTGCAGGGTAGAACTTTCCAGTTGAGGGAGGGGAGATGGATGTGAGATGTTTCTGGACCTACCCCTTGGCAGCTGCTCTCGCCTTCTGATGCAGGTGGCTTCCCGCAGTCCACAATGATGAGGCAAGGGCAGGGGTGAACTTGGGCACTTACAGAAACTCCAGGGGATGAAAACACTGTCTGAATGCTAGGTTCCCACTGTGCCCTAGTCCCCAGCCTGCAGAGGTGGGTGAGTGGGTGGGTGATTCTGTGATACAACCGGGGACACAGGGCAGCAACCCCAAGGCTGGCTGCCCCCGCTTCCCACTCCAGACCTCTGGTTACAGCTGAGAAAGTGAGGAAAGGGGACAATTCCATCCAAAGTCCTGTAGCACCACTCTCTGTGTGATCAGGACCCTCTCATGACCACAGGCTTTGCATCTGGGAGGTGGGGCTGACAAATCTGCCCTGAGATTGGATGGCGAGGGCTTGGGGTCGTGAGGTAGGTGAAGCCCAGCCTGCACAGGTGGGCACGCCCCTTTGCTGAGTCTCTCTGACCTCTCGCTGCCTGAAGGGATGAACCTGTGGGTTCTGGAGTCAGAGATCAGAGTTGGAATCCCAGCTCCACACTTTTTGGAGCCTCCTTTGTGCCTGGTCCAGTGCCGGATACTGAATGTCAGAAATCAAAACAATACAGGTGGGTTGTAGGCACTGTCCAAGTAAATGACGTTTTGTAAAAGCCTAAAATCTTGGCATTTGTATCTCAATGCCAGGGTCCTTGCCATTTGCCCTACTTTGAAATAACAGCATAATGTGGAAGGAAAAGGATTGTACATTTACAAGAGGAAGTGCTGAAGAAGGAACGGATGTGCAGATGCATGTCCTGGGCCTCCCAGGGAGCAAAAGAGGAAGCCCAGGAAAGGGACACTGGGTGCTCCACACTCAAGGCATCCAATTCACCAATCTGAGCCCGTTTCCTCCTCTGGAAGATGGAAGTGAGAAGAGAATCACTACTTGAGCAAGGTGGCTGAGAGGGGCATTGCTCTAGCCCGAGCCAGACTGTGAGTTAGAGTCTGGGCTATGCTACTGCCTTGATGGGAGACCCCCATAGGTGGTGCAACGCATCTAAGCAGGAGTGGTAATTATGTTCACTTCATAGGGCGCTTCTGAGAATTCACTGGAACCATGAAACAATTGGACCTGACACAAAGTGAGCCCTCCTGATGCAGTGGCTGAATTTTGATGTTATTAAAATCTTTTGAAACTCCAGTGAGAAGAGGAGTGGGGCAGGCTCTGCAACATGTTAACCCACAGAAATATGAATTCCTCACATGACTCAGGAAGGGAGGTCCGTGCTACAGGAAGATTGGTCATGCATATGGATTCACCTACAGAGGGCAGATGGGGAAGCATCATGCAGTTCTGATCGATGCCTCACCTCAGCCACCTGAGGCTGCAGCTCCAACTTCTGCTCCCTACCAGGACACTGAGCTGGAAGAATGAGATCCTAGTCCTACCTCTGCCACTCTGCTGTGCAACTTTAGGCAAATCACTTACCCCAAGGTTCATTTCCTGTAAAGGATGGAATGGAACTCAAGGTTGCAGCATCACTCCTAAATTCAGTGAGTGTGAGTCCAGAGAGAATGGAAAGAGGGAGGGAAATGGCCCTGTGGGCTGCCAGCCATGGCCAGCTGATTCCCAGTCTCAACTACTCCCTCTCTCATTTATTCCTCCCAGTGAGGCAGCTTTCAAGCAGTCAAGAGCCAAGACTCTGGAGCCAGACTGCCCTGGCTACACCGCCCGCCAGCTATGTGGCTTGGGCCAGTTGCTGAACCTCTGGCTTTAGTGCGCTCCTCCATGAAGTAGGATGATAATATTAGACCTCATTGGAGTTGTCTTGAGGATTACCGTGTACGGAAGAATATTGTCTACATGCCTCTGAGATAGGTCTGGGATTCCTGGTTTACAGATGAGGAAGCAGAGAGGATCAGATGAAGATCAGATAGGAAGAGAGAAATCTGTGTGGGAAAGGCGGGTGTGGGAGCCGAGGATGGATGTGCGCTTCTCCTCTCCACCTCCCTATCCCACCACTGCACCACGCTGACCTCCTCTGGGCCACTCTAATACTCCAGGCTGCCTTCCACCTCAGAGCCTGGACGCCAGCTCCTCCCCTGCTTCTTGGGTCATCGGAGTCTCAGCCACACGTGCCTCACAGAGGGCCTTCCCGACCACCCTGTCTGATGGCAGAAGGCTCCTTCCCGCCTCCCTCGGGCTCCCTGGCTCCCCTCTTTCTGCTCCCTTTTCATCCTCATTCTTATCACCACGTGCAATCCTGTATCTGCACACTTACTTCCTGTCTCCCCCTTAGACTGTAAACATCATGAGGGCAGATACTTGCCCAGCACATGGAAGGTCCTCCGGAGAGGAAGGGGCACCATAGCTAGACCAGAAATTCTCCCTAGCCCCGTGCAGCCCCCTTTGGGACAGGACTGGCACAAACGAGGACTGCTCTGCCATCCGCCGTACAGCTTAGTGGTGTGGTACGCCCTCCTGAAACCCCGTGTTATAGCTGTAATGATCCCTTTCACAGTAGCATAATCAAGACTCCCAGGAGAGACGCGGCTTGCAAAGGTCTCATCGCCCTTCAGTGGCAGAGCTAGCCTTGGAGACGGCCGGCCTCACTCCAGGGCCAGAGCCCCGAGAGCTGCGTGGCTCGCGTGTCTCAGTTCCGAAGGCAGAGAAGCCGCCTTGGAAAGCAGTGACATCGTAGGCTCCGCGCGGCGCGTGCATTTTAGCAACAGAATTCCAGGTTTCCAGCGCTGGCCAGGAGGGGGCCGGTGCCCCGCGCCGGGCCGGGTGTGTGACTTTGCAGCGAGGGCGCCGCGGAGCGGCCGCGCCTGATGCTGCTGTTGCCATGGCGACCAGCGCCTCGGCGATTGGTCCGGCGCGGCCGCACTACGTTGCTCCTTGGGCGCCGGGGGGAGGCTCCTGCGCGCCCGCCCCTCCTCCGGATGCTGCGAGAGCAAACCAGGGGCAGCGTCCTCTCGACCCTCCCCTCCTCATCCTCGCGCCCCGCACCCCAGATGTACGGGAGGGGAAACACGCCAAGGTGGGCCCAGGTAGCAGCGAGGTGGACTCCCCAGCCCAGCCTGGCGACCATGGTTACTCGACGTCCTCGCTCGCTCCTGGGCACGGTGTGAGCGCGCTCTACGTGCCAGGGCCCTTCACAGTCAGCTGCTTGCGCCGCCCCCCGCTCCCGCCCCAGCCTCCCTGGAGGAGCCCGCCACCCCCGGGAATGTGACTCGCCCCGCGATTTAATTTTATTCCCTTCCACGTCTTGCCTGAGCCTCCTGCTCCTCTTGCAAACACTTTGAGCCTCCCCGCTGGAGAGGGAGCCAGAACAGGGAAGAACGGATTCACACAGGATGGCCTGCAGAAGACGCTATTTGTGAGTATATGTGGCAGGTTTCTGCCTAAAGCCAGAGGCCAGAGGGGCCCGGCTGAGCTGGAGTGAGGGGCTTCGTGGGGGGAGGGGCAGGTGGATGTGCAGGTGACTTGCAGAGGGAGCTGGCCACCCAGCAGGGATGCCAGCGTTCGGCCCCTGCAGCGGAGGTGTTTGTTGGTGATGACGATGAGAAAAAGGCTGTTAGTCAGCAGGTCTTCAGCAGGCTGTGAAATTCCCAACTCTGAGAGCAGGTATCCCCCCTTCCAGATCCACATTCAGGGTGCCCAGACCGGCTCCTACTGTTTTGGCTTTGGTTTAGCCCATAGCCTGTTTGGGGAAAGCCTCTCTGCCCAGCACACCCATGGCCAGCCCTTCAGCCATGCCTGATAGAAGGTCGCAGGCAGGCTGAGGCAGTGGGCAGGATGCTGCGTCCTCCAAGGGCAGGTGAAGGTCCAGCCCACCGTCCCTAGCACGGTGGCATCAGTGTCCAGCTGTATGCCCAGGTGTTCTGTGGGCTGGCAGCAGAGCGGCTGTGTGCTGGGCCTCACGCCAGCAGCAGAGGCTGTGAAAGTCTGCACGGGGCGGTGACATCACGGGCCTGGGTATTTATGGAAACCAAAGCCTGTGCTTCGTTTAGCCAGGCTTCCCAGGGGGCAGTGGGGTTCGAATGCCAGCTTCCTTCACAGCTCTCTGGGCGCTGCACTGTGCTGTTCTAGGAGGAGCAACCTTTGCCCTCCTCTGGGACCCTCAGCTGCGGGGGTTGAGGCCCAGGGTCAGGTCTCCACCTGCCTAAACTATTTGCCCAGGACCCACTCGTTTGGGGCTGTGCAGTGACCTCAGACCTTAGGAGGTTAGAGATTACGGCTGAGTCCTCTTGAGCTGGGCTCAGTCCCAAGGCTAGGAAAAGGAGGCCTGGAACAGTATGTGGGGAGCCTTCTGGGGGCTACCCCAAGGCCTCCCTATTCGATGGAGGCCTCTTACCACGGCAAGGGCCTGTGGAGCCCCTGATAGAGTGGCAGCTCCCCGTCACCTCCACTGAGGGAAAGTAAACACACCTCTGCCTCTGCTGCGTCAGCAGACCCGGGCGGGAGCCTGCGGGGGATGGCGGTGGCCTCTGGTTCACTGTGATGCTCACTTGCTTTTTTAGTGGAGAAGTTCACAGGTTGGTTGCTCGATGCGAGCAGAACACACCAAAGTTCTCACTCCCTGTGGCAAGGCCCTCGCTGTATTTTCGGAAACAAATAGTAAATCCTTTCCCAGCGTGGAACTTCCTCCACAGTGGCTGGGAATAGGTCCTCCTGAGCCAGCTGTCTCCTCCCTGCCACACCTTTGCCTGGGCCCAGGAGCCTGATGCCAGAGAAATTCTAAACTCTCGGGGGCTGTTATACCCTCAGGGAGGGGAGGTGTCATGAGGATGAGATGTGACAATTCGTGTTCGGATTACTTGGCCCAGTGCTTGCTTGCCTCCAGTGCTCAGAAATGTCATCCTCGCAAAGGCCTTGTCTGGGCAGGCACTAAGACCCCCATTTTAGAGATGGGGAAACTGAGGCTCAACACAGTTCTACTGGAACCCTGGAGTATACTAGCCTGGGGTGGGGGTTGTAGCCCAGGAGCTATACTGGAATCACTTGAGGAGCGGTTAAAAAAAAAACGTGTGAGTCGCACCCCTAGACATTCTGGTGTCTAGGTCTGGGGGAGGGCTCAAGCCTCAGGATCTTTTTCATATTCCGGATAATTTTAATGTCCAGGTGTGGTTGATGTTCCCGGGATGCAGCTATTCACTGTGGCTGCGTTGCCCAAGCCCATCCACTTGCGGTTTTGTGGGGACAATGTTCTACATGAATTCTAATACTCTTCCCTAGAGAGTCTGCTTCCATCTGTTGGAGGCCCAGCCACCTGCATTTGAACACATGGCTCTGGTGGGTTTGCTGATTCCTGGACTAAGCTCGTCTAGCCTTCCTGCCTGAGAGAGGGGGCTCAGCGCTCACTGTCTTCCTTTCCTGTGCGTCTTTTCACTCTTCTCCAGTTCTCAGGCTCTCACAGTCTGAGCATTGTGACTTCCAGGCCATCCCTCCTCTGCCACCAAACCTATTGGCACCGAAGTACCAAATAGACTTGGAGGGGGTGGCTCTCTTTGTATGCAGTGATTTTGCAACCAAGAGCAGGCCTTTTCTGAGGTTACCCTGCTGCATTTGAAAGCCTGTATTTGCCCACCATTACTCCCCACCCAGAACCCATGGCAGGCCCACTCCTAGACCCAGGCTTTCCCAGCACCTGCTGCTCAGACCTCATTGTTACCCAGCCTTTCAGCGTGGAAAGGAGATGGGGTGTTGAGTATCTCTAGATGTTTAACTTTCCCAACAGCGGCGTTGTAGCCACTATCAGAGCTGCCCAACTTGATTGCAAAGCGTTCTCGTGCTTAGTTGCATCGCTGAGTCTCACCAACTGCTGCAAAATGTGATACTGTTGATCCCATTTTACAGAAGAGGAAACTGAGGCTCAGAGAGGGGAAGGAACTTGACTGGGGTCACACAGCTGTTTCCTGCTGTACATTTGGCAGCAGTGTCCCTTCCCCAACATGCCACATGTCAAATCGGGGCAGACTTGCTCCAGTGGCCCTGTGCACGGCATGGCCAGGCTCTCCTCAGCCTAGAGGAGTCCTGCCAGTGGGCCCCCCAGCACCCCACTGTCCCCGCTCCCTAGCCTCCATTTTCGCCCCTTCCACTCTCTGGGCCCCTGGTGTGCACCCAAGGGAGCTTTATGGAATCGAGACTCTGTCCCAGTCAGGGTTCAGTCCATCGTGAAGGTGGCACACTGGACGGGATAAAGAATGACAGCAAAAGCAGGGGAAGATTTCTTAACCCAGTGGGGGAACATCAGGAGGCTTCCAAGAATCAGACCCTGAATCAAACTTGCTAACACCCGAGGTCATTGCTGTACTGGCAGCTTCATGAATAGTGTCTGAATGAAGGATGGCCCCCACTTCTGTAACTACAGCGTCCTTTTCATCATCTCTGCAAGGGGCCCCTCTGTCCTCATGGGCATGTCATATCCTGTCACTTGAACACAGGAAGTGAAGCTGTGAGGAGTTTGTGGTGTGTGAGATGTGGGCTGCTTGGTCAGGCCAGTGGAACACTTTCCCACCCATGCCTGCTTATTCATTCATTCACTTCCTGAAACTGTCCCGGCCCCTCTTTTCCTTCTGTTTGGGGGACATGGTGACCAGCCGGCCCCTGCAGGAGGCAGTGGTCTCCCTCCGGTGGGATGCCCTGACCTGCTGCTTGCAGTGGGGCCTTCATAAAGGAAGCCAAGCCCTGGTGGGTCTCCCCCAGACAGAAGAAGGGACACTGGTGGGATTGGGCCTGGAACATTCCACACGCACACCTCCAAGAAACTTGTGCATTGAGCCTTCACCATTATCACCTTGGCTGGGTCAGTTCTGTAGGCACAGTTATCAGCATCTGCTGGACAGTGGGCCTGGGCTGGATGCCAGGGAAGAGCGGCCCCAGCCCACAGAGAGAGATGCCCGTAGGGAACCTGAGGCCCAGTCTTCACTCTCAAGCACATGTGATGACAGTAGCCTTTCTTGCCATGCAGCGATCATTGTTAAAAATGGTCATTATGAATGACCCACACAGCACTGGGCTATTTTCCAAGAATGCTGTAGCATCTTTCCACCCTTTACAGCCCCAGGAGGCAATTGGGCAGGTCCTGGTTATAACTCAGAAAGACTGGGACATGCAGCCAAGGCCACATAGCCAGGCCTGGGCCTTCACTTCCCTGCATTCAGCTAGTGTTCATGGCACACCTGATGTGTGCCCAACTCAGTGCTGGGAACCACTGAGAGGGTGCTGCTTTCAGGGGATACTGCAGGGGAGAAGGACATAAAGAAATGAAGAAGATAAAGAGCCCAATGGGAATGGATTGAGTGAACTGTGTGCCACTCAGGAAGTGGGGAGGGCTTCCTGGAAGAAGTGACCTTTGAACAGAAATCTAAATGATTAGGAAGAGGAGAACTATAAAAGACTATCAAGGGGAAGTGTGGGGGCCCCAGGTGCAGGAGACAGCAGGTGCAGAGGCCCTGATGAGGACATGCTTGGCAGGATTGGGCCACAGAGGGAGGATGGTATTGCTGGAGCAGAGTGGGCCAGGAAGAGAGGTAAAGGGGCTGGGGCTGCTCATGGAGGCCCTGGAATAAAGATACACATTGTCATGCTGGAGGCTAAAGATATGAAGAAGAGACTGGGGGTTAAAGAGGCTGGGGAACTGCACTGGGGCCTCCCAGCCATGAGGGGATGTCATGAGCCTGGGGCCTGAAAATTCAGAGGCCTGGCCACTGCCTCTGCCCCTTTGCAAGGCCAGGGCCCAGGCCTGCTCCCCGTTGTATACCCAAAGCTGGCACGGCCTGGCATGATGTTGGGACCTAGAGACCCTGTCTGGGCTGAATTTTAGAGACTGAGAGGAACAGACTTTTCTGGTAGTTGCTGGACAGGCAGGGCAACAAGGAGCGTCTGCTTAGGCAAGCACCTACCTCTAACTTACTCAACCTGCCACCATCTTCCACCAAAGGATCTATGAAAGACAGATCCGACATCCATGCCCTCCCTGGGCCTCAGAGGAAGCGTAAGGCCTGGACTGGCCCCAGCCCCGGGGCAGGACCCTGCCGGGCCTTGGTCAGCCCATGGTCAGCATCTTTTCCCAAGTGCCCTAAGCACAGGCGCTGGGCCTAAGCCTCCTGCTCTATGCAGCGGGGCTGATACTCCCCTTCCAGGGCTTGCCTGCGGGCCAGAGGGCGGGCCGGGCCCCAAGCTCAGCAAGTGTGGCGCCATCCTTGTCCCTCCCTGGTGGCCCTTTGTTGAAGCCCCCCAAGGTCCCCTGTGCCCCTAAAGGACTTGGCACCCTCTCATCAGGGCCCTGGCCTGCCTCCTTGCGCTGACTCACTCACTTGGTCTTTAAGAATAACAAGAGTGCCTTATCTTGTTGAATCCCACAACTCTGGCAGCGTAGTTGTGTGCCATCCTATTTTCCAGGGAAGTGCCTTGCTCAGGGTCACAGCCAGTGAATCTGCCTGACTCCAGACCCTGCTCTTCCCAAGCCAGGTCTGTGTGCCCTTGTGGGTGGGGCCAGTGGGCACCCGGTGCACACAGATAGGATGAGGAAGGGATGGAGGGCAGTCAGGGGGCCCAGGTGTTGGGGGACCTGACGCCTTACTCCGAGCAGGTTCCAGATCTCTTGGCCAGGAGGCTGTGTCCCTCCCCACCCCTTCCCCACTGCATGCACTACCTGAAACGTATTGGCCACTGCCGCTGCGGCGTGGCTGCCCCCAGCCCACTTGTCCTGGGTGCTGAGGGTACTTGTCCCACAGTGGCTGGGAGCCCAGCACCCAGTACCTGTGGACTAGACCAGTTTTGTCACCACCAGTGGGGTCTTAGGAGGTGTTGCTCCTGGGTACTGGCTAAGCTGCTCCCAGGCTTACCTTAGAGCCTGCTGCTTTCCCCCAAAAGCCTACTGATGACACAGCCCCGTCTGCCCTTCCCGCTCCTTCCAGCCTGTTGGATGGCTCCTGTTCTCTCACTCTTACCCCAGGAGGCTCCCTGCAGGCAGAGCAGATGAAAATACTCTGCCCCTTGGACTCTGAGGCTCTGGCCCACCTGGGGCCTTACAAAGCAGGACAAGGAGGCTCCACTCCAGCTCTGTCCCTGCCGCACTGAGTGATCCTGGCCAGGCTGCTTGCCCTCTCTGGGCCTGTGACCTCATCTGGAAAGTTCCTGGTTATGCTGCGACACACAGGGGACTGGGAGTGGGAGGAGCTGTGTCTGCCAGGCACAGCAGCTCCAGGCATGCTGGCTTATTCACGTGGCCCCATCCTGCCGATCAATCACCCGTTCATTCGCTCAGCCCACCATGGTCACTGGACGTCTAGTCCACGTCCTGACACACACCAGTCCTGACACACACCAGGCCTGTAAACGAACCAGGCCCGCCCTGTCTGCGTGGAGCTGACTGCCCAAAGAAAGGACACAATAAATAAGACCTTGGTGGCACCTGCCAGAGCAGCTCCTGAATAGAACTGAGAAGAGAACGAGGTGGGGCAGTGGGCTCCCCTTCCCGCACACACCCCTCTCTCCTCAGCCACTCTGGGTCCTGAGGCCCTCTGTCCTGCCCCTCCTGGCCTCTCCCGATCCCACAACATTCCATCTGCTGCCCAGCACTGCCTGGAAGGCTCACCCCGCCACACTCTTGCCCATGCTGGCTCCTCTACCAGGAGTGCCCTTCTCTTCACCTCAGACCTTACAGTCTAGCCTGTGCCTCTCTCCTGACTCCCCCAGGCAAATGGGTCCCCTCATGGAGCTCCTGCATGGCGAGTCCTCCCTGCGACAGACACATTGCCGGCCCCTCTGTTGTCACCAGCTGCCTGGAAGTCCCGCGTTTGCTTTCTAGCATCCCTGCAGGGCCTGGCCTGCCAAGGCACAAATCACCATTTTTAAAAACTGTGGTAAGACAGACAGAAAACTTCCTTTTTAAAAGCTGAAAACCGTTCCATTGTGGAGATCCACCACATGTTTGCCCTTTTTAATTACACACATTTCAGCTGCAATAAGTGCATTCACAGTGTTTTGCAGCCAACACACCATCCATCTCCAGAACTTCACTTTCCCAAAAAAGGCTCTGTGCTCCGTGAGCGCAGACTCCCGTCTCGCATCCCCAGCCCCTGGCGCCCACCATTCCACTCTCTGTCCCTGTGAATGTGACTGCCCTGGGGACGTAATGTGAGTGGAATCAGACAGCAGTTGTCCTTTCCTGACTGGCTCACTTCACTTAGCATCATGTCCTCAAGGTTCATCTGTGCTGCAGCAGTGGGCAGAACTTCCTTCCTTTTTAAAGCTGAACACTGTTCCATTGTGCGAATCGACCACATTTTGTTTGTCCATTCACCCATTGATGGACACTGGGTTGTTTCTGCCTTTTGGCTATTGTGAATAGTGCTGCTGTGAACATGGGTGTGCAGATACCTCTCCAAGTCCCTGGTACCATTTCTGTTGGGTGTGTACTCCGAAGTGGGCTTGCTGGGTCAGGTGGTGATTGGATGTTGACTGTTTTGAGGAGCCGCCGTACTGTATTCCATGGCAGTTGCACTGTTTTACCTTCCCCCCAGCACTGCGCAAGGGTCCTAGTTTCTCCACATCTTTGTCATTACTTGTTACTTTCTGTTTTTCTTTAGTAATAGCCATCCTAATGGTGTGAAGTGGTATCTTGTGTTTTTAAATTTCCCCTTCCTGAATAAAAGTGTGAGTGATCAAGTTTAGCTTACAAAAGGGATGGTTATGTTTTTGTTGTTTTTTTTAAATGTATTCATATAACTGAGAGATTATTCATTCACATGGTACAAAAAAGGGCTGCACACATTGTCTGTGTGGTTCCCTGCTTCTCGTTTTTCTGCCCAGAGGCCACAGCTGTGTCCAGTTCCTTTGGGTCCCTGGTGAATTTCTGTGCATGTGTATGAGTGCTTCGTCACTGAAGTGCTCCCTCAGCAAGCTGGTGACACAGAGCGGTTTCGTTTTCCCATCACTGTTTTGTGGTTCTGGATTTGAGCCAATGAAATGTTCAACTTGGGGGATGTGTGACCAGCCGGCCGCTGCAGGAGGCGGTGGTCTCCCTCCGTGGGAAGCCCTGGCCTGCTGCTTGCAGTGGGGCCTCCATGAAGGAAGCCAAGCCCTGTGTGTCTCCCCCAGGCAGGAGAAGGGAGGCTGGCGGGATGGGGCCTGAACATTCCAGGATGAACCCCCGCACACACACCTCCTGGAAGCCTATGCGTCGAGCCTTCATCATTGTCACCTTGGCTGTCTCTCCGTCCAGGTCAGTCCTGGGCACAGTTATCAGCATCTCTTTGACAGTGGGCCCCCAGATGCAGGCAGAGCTGCCAGAGGGCGTCTGGGAGCGGGGCCAGCCTAGGCTGTGCAGGGCAAGGCCCCTACACCAAGAATCCGCACAGATATTTATGGGTGTGAAAATCTGTGAGCAACTATCTGAGTCTGGTCCTCACTCCTCTTGACATCTAAACCACAAAATGCATTTTGTATGATTTGAATATGCATTGAGTTTTCCAGGAATGCAACTGCTCTCGCAGTCGAGGGAAGATCAGACTCTGATATATTCGGAGCTCCGCCAAGAGCTGCCACCATTCAGAGCACCACATCACCAAGGACAGCATCTCTCGTGGTGCCAGAGTCCGCAGTGAACTCCAGCATCCATCTGGGTTTGTGGTCGCTGTCACACGACCTGACAGGTGACTATGGGATAGGCCCACCCACCATTAACATGACAAATTACCCTTTATTTTATTCTAAATTATTTTCCTCTTTTTTTTTTTTCTGTAATGTTACCATCCAGCCATTCTCTTGGTTCTGTTTTAAATGTGTATGTAGATGGATCACATGACTCATCAACTTCATTTGAGAAGAGAGACGAGGATAGTGCAAAGCTCTGGTTTTAAGGAGGGGGGTGCTGGACAAGGAATCTTTGTGGTAATGGAGCTATTGTGTATTTTGATTGTGGTGGCACTTGTATTTGCCTGTATGTGTGTGCATGCATGTGTTTAGTTCTATGCAGGCGTATCGTGTGTGTCGGCTCCACAGTACAAGCAAAACAGGAAATCTACCTAAGGTGGGGGGGACAGTGCAGTGTCAGTATCCTGGTGGTGATGGATCCAATAGTTTTGTAAGATGTTACCATTGGGGGAAACAGTGTATATAAGATCTCTCTGTATTGTTTTTTTGTTTGTTTGTTTGTTTTAACAACTGCAAATGAATCTACGATTATCTCAAAATAAAAAGTTTAATTTTAAAAAGGTGAGAGTAGGTATTGGGTCTGACAGACTGAGATCTCTGGTGATTGAGGACAGCGGACAGCCAGTGACCTCCCAGTCTCACTTCCTTGGTGGTGCGCCATGGTCACCAACCTCTACTACCCTCCCCTCCCTGACACCTGAGACACCTTGGGCCCTTCTCTCCAAGGCTGCATCCCACCAGGGGCACTGGGGCCAGCCCCTCACCCCAGAAAGGCAGCACAAGCCCCTTTGGCTGCCAGCTGGGGCCTGGCTGGCCCCCAGGGGTTCTGAGTTTGAGACCCTATTCTGCCAGCAGGCAGTGGATATCAGCTGGCTGATGGAACGGGGGTCTTATGTATTGTCCCCAGTTGTCTCCCAGAACCAGGGCCCCAGCCCCAGCCCAGCCCATCCCTCTTCTCAGGTGGGCCTTCCTGCTCCCCTGAGCTTGCAGGACAGCCCTGCTGATGGCCACTCCTGCCCTCCTCTGCCCTGTGCCTGCAGCATTCCTGATGACACAGTCACCATGCTTGTCTCTGCCTCCTGCCACCACAGTGGGCAGCTGGGACAGAGACAAATGACATTCCATCAAATGCCGTTTTGAAGATGAAAATGGACCAGTCAACTAAAGCTAAAAGGTTAAGGGAGGAAGCAAGTCCTTTTTATGACTTTATCATTCTTCAAATTGACTGTTCTATGAATTGGCTTTCAGTGAATTGACTTGTTACTGGTTGAAGGAAAGCTGGGACATGGCTGGTGAGGTTGTGGGCAGGACTGGGGCAGTGAACAGGGCGGTGGGGAAGCCAGACCGGGCGTGCTGTCGGCTCTCTGAGGGACCGGGCTTTGCCCGCTAGACTGCCCAGCCCAGGAGTCCCGGCTCTCCTTCCCCTGTGCATCCCATTTCCTGAGCATGAGCTCAGGATATCAGGACTCGGAGAAGCTGGGGCTGCACCAGAGATACCCATCCCCCTTTATATCCCATGGCATGACCTTGCCACACTGACCTGACCTCTGAGGAATGAAGGTCCTGTCAGAGCAATTCCTGTGGCTCAGCAGGTGGCTGACCTGAGCGTGGCTAATAGAAAAATGTTTTATCGGCACCAACGGCTTCATTCCTCATCAGGATGTCCCTGACATCTGCTTGGAATGGTTACTAAGGGAAGTAATACATCTTAAATCACCAGGGCCCTGGCTGAAGTTTACTGCCTATCTCTCAGGGCCCTCGGTGGCCCCACGATGACAGTGAGCGTTTTCCTCCCATTTGCCCTCCACCATCAGATAACAGAGAAACACCCTCAAGTCTCTCCAACCCCTTTCCTTGTTCAGGTTTCTGTCCCCTGACCATCTCTGGGCTGCAGAGAGGTTGGGCTGCCTCAGAGGAGCTCCCCAAGACCAGGTGAGCCCAGCAGATGTGGGGTCCAAGATCTGGGGGTAATCAAGACCTTTTTCTGAACCTCCCCTGCCAGGACCCCACCACTCTCCAAGGAGCTGCTCAGATGGAACTCCTTATCTGCTGCCCAGTGGCTGTGTGACTTGGGGCAGATGACTTAATCTCTCTGAACCTATTTCCTTTTCTGTAAAATGAGGCTAATAATACCAGCTTTGCAGGGTGGCCATCAGGACAGAATGAGGTAATAAGGCCTGTGGTATCTCTGTGACCTATAGAGATTATTCCTGTCCCCTTCCTCCCCTGGATTCTCATGGCACAGGGCTGGGCTTCAGGACATGCTAGGACTTAAGAAATGTGAACATCTGGGAAGGGAAGGGAAGCTGGGCCATAACAGTGTATCCATCAGGAGCCTTTGGGTGGCAAACGGCAGAAACTCAAGTCAAAGGGATTTCCGTGGTTACTGTCAGTGAGTAGCCCATGGTCTGGCTTCAGTGTGGCTGGCTCTAGGGGCTCCAACATTCCTGAGGCCGTGTCCTGTTCACCTTTCCCCAGGACGCGTTCCTGTGTGGAGGCTCCAGCCCCCTCAGCAGCCTCAGTCCCCCTGGTTAGCCCTGGGGCTCCTGGCCATTCCTGAAACCATCTCCATCCCCAAGAGGAGCCATGTGCTGATTGACCAGCCTCTGTCACTTGGCCACACCTGTAGCTGGAGCATGGGGTCAGCCCCCCTGAACCACTGGGCTGGGAATTAGGAGGGGAATTCAAATGTGTGTGTTTGTTGGGATGGAGGTAAACCAAGTCTAGAAACAGGCCACCAGATTTTGCTTGGAGTTAGAGGAGAGCCTGGCAGTTTGGGGCAAATCTGGACGGAGCTGGTAGCCTCAGTGCAGTAGTGTGCAGAGGCCCAGGGCAGCCAGAGCCATGGCTCAGGTACCAGGGAGGCCAGCCCAGCACCCCACGCCGGGCAGCTGGCCCCTGGCGTCAGCACAGGGCCTGGAGTCATGGGCTCTGTGTGTTAGGGGCTCTGCGGACCTTGGTGGGGGCTGGGGACTGCATGTGCTAGGTAAGTCCTGGGACCCCTGATGTTCAGGATCCAGCTGCACCTCTGCGCTGGCACATCCCCCTCTTGCTTTGCCAACTGGGACCTATAAATAAGCACTTTTTCTTACCATTTCGTCTTTCCTCTTTTCCTAGTGATAGATATTTTTAAAAACTGCCTAGGGCATTGTATGTTACATGAAAAAACTCATCATTTATTCCAGATTGACCTGAAATCTTTTTTACCAGCACCTCAAGGAGGGGAAACCCTTCCTGGCTGCTTTGAGCCTCCCTGGGGAGGAACAGTGAGGAGAGGCAGTCACGCTCATGCTGCTGGCTCTGTCTCCTCGTCCCCGTCTATAATATGGGCCATTCCCGGCCTCGTGGGCCAGAACCGTGGGGTAGGAATTGCACAGGGGAAACTGAGCAAGAGCAAGTTCTCAGGGAGGGCCAGGCCACGCATGACTAGAGACCCATGTTGTCTCCTTTAGCCTGAAGTATATTGTTTCTCTTTCCCTCCTTCCCTCCCTCCCTCTTTCCCTCCCTCCTTCCCCCCTCCCTCCCTCCCTACCCCCTCCCTCCCCCCCTCCCTCCCTCCCTCCCTTCCTTCCTTCTTTCCTTCCTTCTTTCATTTTTTAGAGACAGGGTCTTGCTCTGTTGCCCAGGCTGGAGTATAGTGGCCCAATCTCAGCTCACTGGAGCCTTGAACTCCTGGGCTCGGGTAAGCCTCCCACCTCAGCCTCCCAAGTAGTTGGACACAGGCACCCACCACCACACTGGCTAATTTTTTTTTTTATTTTTTTGGAGAGACTGGGTTTTGCCATGTTGTCCAGGCTGGTCTTGAACTCCTGGGGTTCCTCCTGCCTCAGCCTCCTGAAGTGCTGGGATTCCAGGCATGAGCCCCCATGCTGCCTCTCTCACATCACCCAGAGGGTGCCCCCGTGCCAGGCCTGTGCTGCGTGGGCAGGGGGTGATAGGAAAAGCTGGAGGTGGTCTGATGGGGAGGCTGAGGTAGCTGCTGAAGCGGAGATGCCCAGGGTGCCCACGGAGATTCAGCCCAAGGCTGGGAAGGAGCAGGGAAGAACAGGGCATCAAAGGCATGGTAGACCGTGGTGCCCAGTAGTCTGGCCTGGGGGTCTGATGGGTGGCACCACCATTGCCAAGATGGGCCCCTGGGATGGGGCCTGCTGGTGTAAGGAGAGCCCTATGGGACACCCAGGGAGGAGCCCACGAGCACTGAGCTCCTTGTGTCTGAAGGTCGGGGTGGAGGGAGGTCAGACTCAGGACGGTGACCTTGGTGGCCCCAAAGAGTGGAGGGAGCCCAGGAAGAGATGGCTACCCCAGGAGAGGCTGTGTCAGAGGCTGGCACCATCCCCACTCTCATGCCCTGGTGAGGGCACTACCCCTCCATCCACCTCCTGCACCCCAGGGCTCAGCCCACCCACCTGGCTGAGGGCAGCGCTCTCCGCTGCTGGCCAAGACTACCAGCCACTCCCTGAGCCGAGGGCACCCAAGTCCTGCCACCCTACTGCAGCTCTCTGCCGGGAAAATGCTCTGTGTCCCAAGTGGAGACAGATGCATGGGGAACAGTGCATGCCGCGACAGCATCTTGCGCCCCTGAAATAGAAGCCCGCACGCTCAGACCGAGCTTTCCAGCTCCTCCCTCTCATGCATGGCGGGGGATAGGAGGCAGGTTGGGCTCTTTTTATCCAGAAACCAACACACCCTTGAACCCACAGGCTGGGGGTGGGTTCTGCTTCCAGGGCCCCACTAAGGCTTCAGGTCCCCTGCAGCTGCCCTCCCTCATCTGCTGTGTGACTTCAGACAACCCCTTTACCTCTCTGAACCCCAGCTTGCTCCTCTGCGAGGTGGGAAAGATAACAACCCCTGCCCCCAAGGATGTTTGGAAGGACAGAGGACAGTGGCACTCAGCCCATCGTGGCCCTAGCCTTTATTGGCCTCTCCTAACCTTCGTGCCCCTGTGGGGTTTGCGTGGAAGTGCCCAGCCCAGCGTCTGGCCCACAGGGGTTTGAAAATTACTATTTTTTTCTTTTCTTTTTTTTTTTTTTTGAGACAGTCTCCCTCTGTCGCCCAGGCTGGAGTGCAGTGGCGCCATCTCAGCTCACTGCAACCTCCACCCACCGGGTTCAAGCAATTCTCATACCTCAGCCTCCTAAGTAGCTGGGATTACAGTTACCCGCCACCACTCCCAGCTATTTTTTGTATTTTTTGTTGAGACGGGGTTTCACCATATTGGCCAGGCTGGTCTTGAACTCCTGACCTCAAGTGATCTGCCTGCCTTGGCCTCTGGAAGTATGGGGGATTAAGGTGTGAGCCACTGTGCCAGGGCTGAAAATGTTGTTTCTTAATCAGAAGGATGTGTGAGTTAAGCCTGAGCTGTTTCGTCACCTGCTGTCTGTGCTCCTGACCCTCAGTTGCAGGGAGCCTGGGGGCAGATTTTCCTTTCATGTGGTTGCTGAGTCCTGGCATGGGGTGGCGGAGTGGGTAAAGAGAGCCCTAAAACAGCAGGGAGTTTTCCAGACTCAGGCGGGCTGAACTTCTGGGCAGGGTAGTTTGGCAGGATAGAGGAGCTTTGGAGGCCAACCCTGGGACAATCACCTCACTGTGCCCAGTGGTAGGGCCCCGAGGCCGGCAGGCAGGGTGTCTGGGGTCCCATCCTAGCCTAACCTTTGCTCACTGTGTGACCCTGTGCCGGGCGCTTCTCCTGTCTGTGCTCAGCCACCTAAGACCAGGCCTGGGGACAGTGGGGTGTTGCCCGCCACTCACTGGAAGAGCCCGTGTGCATGTGCCTGCTTGCACATGTGTGTGTGTAGTGTCTGCATTGTATGGGCTAAGAGTGTGTCTTATGTGTATGCTTGTCTGGCCGTGTGAGGGCAGCATGGCTCTGAGGGTGTGTTGTGGGTTGGAGGGCTATCCTGTAGACCCTCCATTGGGCATGGAAAAGTCTACAGGGCCAAGATTGGCCTGGGGCCTCCACTGTACCCAGCAGGTGTACACTGTGCTCCCCACCACTGTTTTAGGTCAGGGGCTCAGGTCTGGGAGGGCGGCTGTGAAGCAGAGGCCACCTCCATCCCCTGACTGTGTCTTCAGTCCACATGGGCAGCTGTGCCTGAGACTGAACGTCCAGAAAGCGAGTTTAAGAGCGTGTTCTTGTTGGGGGAAGGCAGGAGCACATTGTGGTCAAGATAAGGCCTCTGTGTAAGGAACAAGAGACTAGGGGAGCATGTGTGCAAGGTCTTGAACTCTTGCATACTGTCCGTCTCTGTGTGCATATGTGTCTGCTTGTGTTCACATAAGGAAATCTTGTAAGGGAGCCCAGGAGAGCGTGTATGCATTACAGGTGTGCATTGTGTGCCTGGGAGCCTGGTGGATATGGAACATTTAGGAGGGAGACCTTCCACATGACAACTTTTGTGTTTTGGTTTTGAACCATGAGTATACATTAGGGATTTTAAAATGAAATTTTAAAAATGTATAAGTTGCTAGGTCTGGGGTGAATTGGGTTGCTTTCTGAATATCCTAAGGACCTCCAGTGGAAGGACACCCTCAGGGAACGCTCGTCTCAGCAAATCCTCCATCCCAAGTTTGGGAGGGCCCAGAATGTTCTTCCTGGTTGGAGATCAGCTGCCAGAGCTGACTGTGGGTGGTGCAGGACCCTAGAGCAGGGAGCAGGGGACAGAGCCCACAGGCTCAGGTCAGGAGCTAAGTGGAGCCACTTATCTGCGGAGGAGGCTTGGGGAGGTCTCTGCCTTTCGGAGCCTCAGTTTCCTCATCTGTAAAATGGGAATAAGAAACTCAAGCTTCCCAGGGCAGCTTGAGGATTAAATGAGATTCTGTCAGCACCTGAAGGGTCTGACACCTGAAGGAGGTGAGGCTGAAAACCCAGGAAGGACCCCTCAGAAAGGCCAGGTGGACCCCCGAGGGTTTGCTGGAAGCTGTATTTGCCCTGTAGATGGGGTGGTGCCAGATGGTTCTTTCAGGGCAAGGAGTTGAGATTGGGAGCGCTGAACTCCAAAGATTGCAGGTACACGCTCCCCCAAGCCTGTACTAGACTAAGGTTTCTCTCTGCTTCTTGCCCGTCAGTGAATTGGGCCTAGAATGAACAGGACTTGGCAGCAGTCCTGGACTCGGGACCAAAGGACACTGATGCACAGGCTTGGTCAGGCTCCAGGCCACATGGTGAGGCCTTGGTCCCACCCGGACAAGCCCAGGAGAAGTTGGACATGCCCTGACCCGAAACACTCATGACTTGTGCTGCTGCCTTAAGAAGAGAGTCCTTAGTGGAGCCTTTGGGGGTCACAGAAGAAGCTGGGATGGTGGTTGGGGGGACATCTTGGTGGTGCTACTTGGCAGGTGTGACGGTCCAGGTGGGCCTCTCTATGAAAGCCAGGCCTTCGTTCCTGCAGTAGATGCCTGGCCTGGCCTACGCTGGACCTGGACCCTGCGTCCCAGGGCCGCTCCGCCAGGATGTTCCGAGGTCGCTCTGCAAGCTTTTGTCCTTGCTGGCCCCTTGCACAGCACGTACTCCCTCTGTGACCTTGGCTCAGTGGTCGCCTCTTCCTTGAGGCAGCTCTGGACCAGGTTAGTGGGGGCAGCCCCCTGCTTCGCCACCCTACCCATCCACTGTCTCCTGGTATTACTTTCTGGATCCCTTGAGGTTATATTGTTTGTGTATTTTGCCTGTGTCCCTGCCCTATGTGGGTGGTGAAGGCATCTGTCCTATTCACTCTTTGAGTCATGCCTCTGATCATGGCTAGGTGCCTCCGTTTTCACATCTGTAAAGTGGGAAGGAGAATATCTTGTGTCACAGGGTGGTTGTGAGCATGAAATGAATTAGTACTAAGCTCTTAGACCTTAAAGTGGGGGCTGCGTGGAGACTAGGTTGAATGAAGCTTCGTTTCAAAGTGTCCTGAGACTCTCCCTGCCAAAGTTAGTAACTGCTTCTCTAGACAAACTCCTCATGACACTGATGGGGAAACTCAGGCCCAGACAGGTCTCACCCCAGGGCTTCTGCCTCGCTACCCTGGGCTCTCTGTCCAGGAAGACCTCACTGAGACCCCTGTCTGCCCCCACAGGAGGGAGTGTTCCAGACATAGGCGGGCTGAGCTCCTGGGCAGGGCAATTTGGCAGGATGGAGGGGTGTGGAGGCCAACCCTGGGACAATCGCCTCACTGTGCCCAGTGATGGGGCCCCAGGCCCACAGGCAGGGCGGTCTGTGGCCCAGAGCCAGGACAGGAAGGCTGGCAGTGGGTGGACAGGAGCCTTCTGTGGCCTTCTCAGAGCTTGGGAGGCCTGGGCAGGACAGGCGGGCGTGAACCAGTGTAGCAACCCCTCAGGCCAGTTTACGAGGCGCCTCCAGCCGTCAGCTCCTGGGAGCCTCACTGTAACCTCTAATCAGCCCGTTTTACAAATGAGGAAACTGAGGCTCAGGGAGGGTCATGTGACTTTTGAGGCCTGCACTGGGAAGCCCAACAGGGTCCGTCTGACCTAAGTGCCCCACCGTGGCTCCTGGGGTCCCACCATGTGACACTGGCAAACAGCCTCACCCCTCGGGGATCATGGAATGAGACCGCAAGGTGACCCAGTGGCTTTCCTGGGCTCAAGTCCAGAGGCCACCTCTTCACTTCTCTGCGCCTCAGCCTCAGGAAGCCCAGAGAGGAGGGATGACTGCATCCCCTCCCTGAGCTCAAAGGGCACAGTGAGCCTGGGAGACCTGGCATCGCTGTTAGGCTCCCGTCTCTCTGGCAACATGGTGGGGTAGCAGGGAGGCCAGGAATGCAGACCCAGCATGCTCTTGTTCACTTCGTCTGTGACACAGCTCATAGCTTGGCTGTGGACACCAATGGCTGACATGTAAACCGCAGGGCCAGGGCCTGGTGTGTGGGGGACAGGGTAGAAGGGTGCCCACCGCTTCCTCCCTTGCCCCCGCTTCTGCCCCAAACAGAGAAACTTCTGGAGCCCTAAGAATGGTCCAGTACTCACAGTCAGTTGCTGGTAGGAGTGTGTTGTTGGTGCCACCTCTGGGTGGACATCCGGGTGTACCCAGAGCCCAAAAAACATCCCTCCTGTGCCCCAGCCATGCCAGGAATTGGTCCTAAAGGATAGACTGTGGCTGTGCACAGAAACCCTATTGAAGCCACTGCCTTGTTTACCAGGACCAACGAGAGAGACAGCCAAGCTCAACACCCACCGTGGGCAGGGGAGTGCCTGCCAGGCTCCACCAGCTTTCCATGGGGCGAGGGGAGGAATGCTTCCAGACCCAGAAACACACTCGAGAGACGGTGCGAAGTGGGGGAAAGTGTTTCACAGAGTGAAGCGTATTTTTGTGTAACTAAAACACATCTACATCCAGACACAGGCACAGCCAGAAAATCTCGTCAAATATTAACACTGGGGTATCCCCAGGGAGTTGGAATGGTGGATAATTTTATTTTTCTTGTTGTGCTTCACTGTTATTTTCTAAAGTTAGTACAGTGAATATATGCGACTTATTTAGTAAGAGGGAGGGGGCAGTGGAACAGAGAGGTCTGTGTCCTCCCCACCCCTTTGGAAACTGAGGCAAATTACTCATACAACCCGTTCTGGGGCCTGTAGCAGTCTGAAGCATCCCTTCCTCGAGCCCCTCCCAGGTCATGCCCTCACCCGAAACCACAGACCCAGCCCACTCGCGGGTTGTCCATGGCGAACCCAGTCATGGCAGCTGCCGGGGCTGTGAGCTGACTCCCAAAGTCTCCCTTCTCCCCGTGGTCCCTGCCTTCTTTCCCTTTTCCTCCCATTCCCTCTCAGGAACACACAAGGTCATCATCTGGCTGAGACAACTCAGAGCTGCCTTTGGCCACCTGGACCCCGCCCTGAGGCCCGGATCTAGTTGTTCCTTCCAGAAAGCACAGGATGTTCTGGAAGAATTCTTAAGGCAGCAAATGGGTTCTTTTAAAATGGCAGAACTGTCTAAGCTTGGGAGGCTCGAGGGGATTCACTGATTCTGCGTTAGGTCTGGGAGCTTCTGAAGCAGATGGTACACATAGATGCTCCAGCAAGGATGACGTGCAGGTGGCAGAGAAGCTCATGGAAGGATGGGTAGCAGCATCCCCACAGGGAAACGAGGTTAAAACCACAGCCAGCCCCCTCTCTTCCTTTCTCCATCATTGTGGTGTGTGCTTGACTCCACTTCTCGCCTTGTCTTCCCATAAGACTTTCAGGAGTAAGTGATTTCCGGCCAAGAAAATAAAGCAAAATCATCCCATTCCCCCGTGGATTTGGATGAAAACTGGTAATAAAATCAGGCACAACTCCAAAAGGAGACATTGGAGAAGAACCAAGCTGGGTCTATAAAGAATTACACATGAGATGGCACACATATTGGTGCTGTCTCAGGGTCACAATCATGTTGCCAAATCAAGCTGAAAATGTCACCACTATCTGGAGAGTTGGACATGTTTTATTGGGAATGTATTTTTTCTCTCTGAATATGTTATGAACGTGTTGGTTGGCTGGGTTCAGTAGTAAATATGTGAGAACTTTCATTTAAAAAAAAAAAAACCGACATGGCACCGTGTACGTCTGTCCGAATGGCTAACATAGAAAGGGACAACGTGAAACGCCAGGTGGGCTGCGGGAAAACTGGATCACTCACCTGTTGCTGGTGGGAGTGTAGTACAGCCATGCTGGAAAACGGTTTGGCAGTTTCTTTTAAAACTCATCATACACACACCATATGACCTACCAGCTGGGCTCTTGGGCATTTCTTCCAGAGAATGAAGACTTGCGTCTACACAAACACCGGTCCAAGAACACTTGCGGCAGTCCTAGTCATAACAGCCCCCAAACCGGAAACTGCCCAGATGCCCTCAGCAGGTGAATGGTTAAATACACTGTCCCAGCCATGCGGGGGAGCACTGCTCAGCAGAGAGGCAGAGCGGACCCTCCACACCCAAGCGTGACTGAATGCAGAGGGCATGGGGCTGAGTGCAGAAAGCCAGTCTTAAAAAGTGGCACACTGGATGATTCCATTTGTGTGGCACTTGAGAGATGAAAATATGATGGGGATGGAGAAGAGATGGGCAGTTGCCAGGGATGAGGGCTGGTGGGAAGAGGTGAGGGAGCTATGGAGGGTGCCCAGGGAGCCTAGTGAGGAGACGGCCCTCTGCTGGATCATCGTGGGGACCACACAGAGCTGGGTGAGAGGGAATCACAGGGACATGCAGGCGTGTGTAACTGGTGAAGTCCCCATAGGCCCAGTGGGCTGTGGCTTTCCTAGCATCGATGGTGTGCTGCAGGTGTGCAAGATGTTATCTCTGGGAAAGGCTAGGGGAGGGGCACACAGGATCTTGTACTTTTTGTTTGGAACTTTCTGTACATCTATAGTTATTTCAAAATAAGCAGTTTTTTTTTTTTTTTTTTTAAAGCCCTAGGTGCAGGAACTTGGTCTGCATTAGGGCCTAAGCGTCCGTATTTCTTAAAAGCACCCCAGGGTGTTTACCCTAAAGCCAGGATAGAAACACTGACCACTTCCTCATTTAGCAGACAGAAACTGAGGCAGGGAGGGAGATTTCCAAGGCCTCGCAAGCGCTGTGCAAGACAGGGGATGACCACCAGTTCCAGCTGAGCCTGAGGCCTGGGCTTCTGCTGCTCCAGGCTGGTGCTGGAGACTGAACATGAGGCAGACTGTTTGGTTTTTGTCTTTGTGTTAATTGATATTGAATTATTTTCTATGTACAGAAAAATACACATTTCATCAGCATATGGCTTGTAGAATTGTCACAAACTGAACACACTCATGTAACCAGCACCCAACCTCAGAACAGATCACACCCCAAGATCCCTGTGGTGCCCCTGCCAGTCACAGCCCATTCCCCGGGGGCCCTCTCCTGACTTTGTGCAGCACAGAGCCAGCACTTTTTCCTGCTCTTGAACTTTGCATCAATGGTCGGGTGCTGTTCAGAAGCAGTGCCAGGGTGTAGGCCTGGGGCAACCAGTTGGTTCTGAAAAGGGAAAGGAAGCAGCCTCCACAGAAGGCTGTGGAGTGGGGCTGGGGACAGAGGAGGGGGGGCCTCACTCAGCATGGCTGGAAAGGGCTGCTTGTCTCTGAGCCAGAGGTGAAAGATGGAGGAGGGACTGGACCCCTGCCCAGCTGACTGGCAGCTCTGTGTCCATGAGCCTGGACCAGGATCCCCCAAAGATCCTGGGGGTGAAGCAGGGGAAGCGACGCAGCTCCAGCAGGTGGACAGAGCTCTGGACTTGGGGCTGGCAAACCTTTAGGGAAACTGGGTGCCACTGAGCTCGTTGCTGTACCTCTCTGAGCCCCGGTGCCCTCATATGTAAAATGAGACTCATATATTTTTATATATAACAAATATCTATTAACATAGAGGTAATGTGTTAAAAAATATGTGTGCATATTATTATAACATTTATATTTTGTTTGTATGTTGTTGGTATCACACATAAATATATGTAATATAATACAATATAAGGTATATTGAATATCATACAAATCTTTTGAGTCCTTTGCTAGTCAGAGCTAGCTTTTATGGAATGCTGACTCTGTTCTTGGCACTGTTTTAAGCCTTTTAAATGTATTAACCTGTTTAATCTTCCCAAAACATTACAGATGAAAAAACTAAAATGGGGCACAGAGAGGTTAGTTAACTTGCCCAAGGGCACTCAACTAGTAGGTGGCACAGCTGGGATTTGAACCTTGGCCCTCTTGGCTCTAGAACTCATGTGTTAACCTTTAAGCTCTCAATATACACTAGTCTATGTAATGATAATAACGATGTATCTCAAATATGCATGCAATGGCGTTTTCTGGTTTGCAAAGCCCTTTTACTTTATGGGCACTGTCTCATTTCTCAACAGCTCTGGGAGGTGGGCGCTATTATTGCTATCCCCAGGGCACACACCAGTTGGGATTGGTTCCAAATTCAGGTATGCTGGGCTGAGGGTCTCTCTGGGGACCCTGTGCACCCTCACTCTGGGCCTTTTTTACTGGGGCCTGTTCCTGGCCTGTGCACTGCTGTGCTGAGTGATGAAGAAGGACGGCAGGGAGAACAAGGCCTCAGTCTTGGCTGGACAAGGCTGCAGACAACTTGGACCCAACAGGGCGGTTGACAGAGGGAGGATCTCCATTCAGAGCCACTCCTAGCTATACTGTCTTGGAGGGGCGGAGCACTGAGGCAGCTGGTGGGAGGAGCTGCTGAGTGTTCCAGGCCACAGAGGATTTCCCGGGATGGGGAGTGGGGGCAGGGACACAGGTGGGGAGAAGTGGAGAGGGCAGGCAGGGGCCACTGCCTACTGTGGGGTTTAGCACTGGGCCACAGCAGGCCTGCGGGGCACGTTGCATCCATCTGACAGTTTCCCGTCTTCACATGCGGACTTCAGCGACCGTACTTTCTGGTTGGAGAGAGAGTATTGCACACAGCTCAATTCCTTGGACCCATGTACCACAGCATGTAGGGTGTAACTGTACCTCTGTGCATGGCTCAATGAGTTAATACCTGTGAAGTGTTAACACTCCTGCCACTTATTAACTGCTCAAAAAATATTTGCTATTATTAGGGAAATGAGAGAGAGGAGAAGAAAGAAAGGAAAGGAGGGAGACAGGAAAGGAAGAAGGAAGAAAGGAGTCTGCTGAGGGAGGGTGCAAGGTAGACAGAGAAAGAGGTTGACATTTGAGCAGGGTTTTGAAGGGTGAATAGGAGTTTGCGTCTGAATAAGGAGGCAGAGAATGGAATGGTGTTCTGTGTATGGGGTCTCCCTGAGCCATACCTCAGCCTCTGTGAAGTGGGAGCATGATTCCAGGTACCTCATAAGGTTAATGCAAGGGTTGGATGAGGAAGTGTGTGGGAAGAACACATAGCCCGAGGTGGGCTCCCTGCAGTAGGTGAAGATATTGCTGTTTGTCATGATGTGGCCAGAGTGAGATCAGAGCTGGGGAGTTGAATCTCTATGGCTGTGGCAGGGCAGCCCTGGGCCTGGGAATAGTGGGCTCTGCCTGTGGGGCCCAGGAACCTGGCGCCATTTTGCGGTATCTTTGTCGCATTGTATTGGTATCATCTAATGTGGCTCCTGTGCAACTGAGTGGCTAGGCTGGGGGATGGAGGGCTGGGTCCTCTTGTCCAGATCCAGGACTCCCTGAAGCCCCAAATTCCTTACCATACCCAGTATGAGTTCTGGCACTGGAAGGGAGGGAAGGCCTGCTTGCCGCCCCGCTAGCTCTCCCTCCTATAAAACCTGTTGCCCATCCCAGATTGGGCACAGGACTGTGACCAGTCCAGGAAGTGAGCTCATGGCTTCCTGGCACCGCCCCTCATGTCTTCTTTTCTTCATGAGCTTTGGCAAGGCATGATTGGCACACAGGTAGAGCTGCTAAGCCCACCGTATGTGGCCCTGGGTGGGTTCTGGCTCAAGGGGAGAGGGGTGCCACCTGCGGCCTCTTATGCTGGGGCTGGAGAAGAAGGAGGCATTGCGCTGTGGACGCTCCCGCCCTTATGGACGCTCACGTCCCTAAGGGATGACGTGTGGAGCAGGGCCTGGCATTGGGGATTCGAATCTGCTGAACATGGGATCTCCCAGTGGCCATGATGGTAGCTAGGCAGAAAGTAGCAGAATCACAGGCCAGCATGGGACATGGGAAGGAAGGTCAGCCTCCTTCCAGGAGTGTGTCCAGCAGGGCTCTTATACGAGAGCAAGTAGGGAAACGGAGGCTAAAGCTGGGATGACCCATGGCAGGCACCCAGCATGGGCCCAGAATGTCAGACCCCACTGTGGCCAAACATAGGCCCAGGCTTGGCCTGTGCCGTGGACTTCTAAGGTCTCAGGAGAAGCGTGTGAGGCAGCGATGGGGGGTGTGGGTGCCCCATGCAGGAAGGCAGGTGGCATTGGAGGAGAGGGTATTCCAAGGCCACGGTCTCTAGGGATGAGTTCTCTGTCATAGCTGATGCGCCCCAGGTGGGCAGGTACAGGCAGTGTTGCTGGGATGGGGCCCCCAGCCTCTAGGAAAGCATCACCCCATGCCCTGAAGATGTAGAAGGTGGGGTGTGCTGCCAGGCAAAGCAGAGACAGTCCTTTCCGATGCATTAGTTGCCCCTGTGAGAGATCTGCTTTTCCTACTCCCATTTTACACATGAGGAAACTGAGGCACAGAGAGGTGAGGGGACAGGCACCAAGTCCATGGCTAGTCATGGATGGAGGTGGGATGTGATCCTGGTTGGGCTGGCTCCAGGCCCACACCCCATAGCGCAGACCGAACTTGGTCAAAGGCAGGAGGCAGGACCCAGGCTCCTGGGCCCAGATCCAGAGCTGGGTCTCTGGGCAGGAAATCAGGGCTCCAGGGCCCCTGGGCTCCTGGCATGGAGGCTGGGTGGGCCCAAACCCATGGGTCTGCTGAGATTCCTGGTGCAGGGCTCTTTGGGGAAGGAGCATGGTGGCTCAGGTCAAACATACCCGAGGTTAAGTCTGGAGCAGCCAGAGAGGACCTTTAACCCTGCTCACTGTGCTTCCTCTCCTTGAGCCTCAGTTTCCCCATCTGAACAGGGGCAGTGGGACTTGACATTGCCATGGGCTACAGACAAGGCAGCTTCTCCATTGACCCAGCAGGGGGAAGGAAAGCACATGGTTTCTTGCATGTGGGGCAGACACTCTTCCCAGGGCTGCTCAGTTGCCCCAGGACCTGTCTTGGGACCACCTGCTGGGGCCTGAGTGGACATGGCCCCCAAGGGGTTTGCTGTGTGTGGGACCGTAAGTAACCCTGTCTCGCTTTTGCCACCTCAGGAGCTCCCTGGACACCGGAAGCAGCCTCTCAACTGACCGCTACAGGTACTGTCTTGCCATCCACCCCAGCCTGCCCCAGGATCTCCTTAGGTCCCCACTGCCCATCTGCACCCAGAGGCGGGCCTCTAGGAGCCCATCAGGGGAAATTAGCTCCACCATTTGGCCCTGAAATTCCCCCAAGGACCAGAGTACTACTGACATGTCCCCTGAGAGCTGCTACAGCTTGGAGTAGTTTCCCCTCAAATCAAGGTCCCCCCAAAGAGCATGACTGCAGTCCAAGTTCCTACCCCAAAGACCAGAGCTCAGCTGAAGGCCCCTCGGAGGATCAGGCTGCAGCTGATAGTTCCTCTGAGATCCAAGGCTGGTGGGTCTCCCGAGGACCAGCCTGCAGCTGGCAGTTCCCATGACGACCAAGGCTGCAGCCCAGGGGAGAAGCCTGACGGTTTCTATTGGTGTGCAGCTGCGCTTGGTGGGAGCCGGGGTGTCTGAGGGTCTCTGCTTCTGTGTGCTTTGTATCTTGATGTCTTCCAAAAAGAGCATTTTCTGTTTTCACAAAAAAGAAAAAAATATTGGAGACTGCGCCTAGAGGAAAGCTCCCTGGACTGGAAGTCAGCAGATCCTTGTTCCAGTCTCGTGGGCAAGAAAGACAAGTGACAGGCAGCTTGTCCTGGCAGTGGGGGTGACTTAGAGGGCTGTGTTCAGTGCATCGATGTGAATTGGGGAGGAGGGGACATCTGTACTGCGTTATAGAGGTGACTAGAAGTCAACTGGTCCCCTGTTTGGAGTCGGAAACAAGTGGTCCCGGAAGGGAGGACCCTGTGTGGGGACCTGTGCAGGGTGGATGTGGCCAGGGCATGGAGAGGGAGGAGGGGAGTTGGGGGAGGTTTGGGAGGGAGCTTCGTCCTGCTAAAGAGCTTGGCTTCTGTGAGAGGGGGTTTTTGAACAAGCCCAAAAGGAGACTCACAAGGTAGTAGGCCCTGTCCTTGGAGACAGCAACCAAGGGCTGGGCCCCACGTGTCAGGGTTGCAGCAGATGCTATACAGGAAGGAGATGTCAGAGCAACCAACTCTGAAACTCTGGACTGCAGGGAGTGAGGGAGTGGCCATCTGGGCCCTGCTTCCCTGAGCCAGCTGGGGACTGGCAGCCCCGCCGCGTGCGCTCCTGGAGGACACAGAGCCAAGTGGTACACACGTGTATACACATGAGCAACACGCTCACGCACTCACCTGATCCTCTGCACGGACACTCCACAGTCACACCCACATAGCATCATAACAGTACTTCCTTTGCTTAGTGAAAGCTGACAATCCTTATGGCCACCCAGCAAGTCAGGGCTATTGTTAGCCCACTCCACAGACGTCACCTGCTCAGGATTCGAGACTGCGGGGGCAGAGCCGGGATTTGAACATGTGGGTATCCTGGTGTGAATGCTGCCCAACACCATAGCACACTGCCTGCCCTCATACTCACAGCTCCTCATATGCCCATTGCACAATCTCACATGCACACACGTATACACACAGACTCCAGAACATTCCCACACCCAGTTCTTCCTGTAGTCAAACTCTGGCATTGTCACTTTTGCACATGGGCACACAGCCCCCATTTTGACACATATGTGCTTGCAGGCTCACACTGGTACACACACTCTCACCCCTGATGGGCTGGCCTAGGGTGCCAGCAGGCCTGTGGGTGCCTGCATCAGGGTGGCCCCAGGGAAGGAGGCTGAGGAGGCTCCTGTAGGGGCTGAGCCTGGGCTCTGCACCACCCACCCATGCCATGGGCGCCACTGTAGCTCTGTCTGCATTGTCCACTCTGCCGGCTGGTCAGTCAGGTGCCCTGCTCGAGGCCAGCCCAGGAAAGTTCTGGCATGAAGGGAGGGTGGATGGGGCTCTTTGTTCTAGGGTGTGTGGGGGCCGAGCAGGTTCTGTGCCCCTGCCCACTCGGGTCTCACTGCACAGCCCTCCATCGGATGGAGTCACACTTGACCTTAGAGCCAGCGCCCCAGTGCCTCACTCCCTGGAGGACAGAGCAGGGGTCAGAGTGGAGGCTGTAGGAGCCTCTGCATTCTGCCATATTTCCTGAGCACCTGCGGGTGTCGGGCACTCAGGATCCCTCATTGAGCAGTCCTCTGCCTTCACAGAGCATCTGTGGCAGGTGGGAGCACAGGTAGCAAGCGGACAAAGAAATTGGTTTTTAACATAATGTGTCAAGTGGTGAAGAGCTATGGAGAAAATAAATCCAGGTGAAGGGAATAGACAGAGATGGGAGGGTGGTCAGGGAAGGCCTCTGGGCCTGGAAGCACAGGAGGGGCGAGGAGCATCCCAACAGCCTGGTGGGAACAGTGGTGCAGAGGCCCTGGGGTGGAGCATGCCTGGAGGAGTGGCCAGAAGGCAGGTGCTAAGTGGGGCCTGCCGCATCCCTGCCATCTTGCCTTGGCATGCGTCCTGACTCCCAACCCTCACAGCAGCCTCAGACACAGACAGGGCCAGGATCAATGTTCCCCTTTCACAGATGAGGATACCTGAGATCTAGAGACCAGAAGAGCATTGGTGCCAGGTCCAGGACTAGGGCCCAGGACCCCCACCACTACCATAACTCTGTGCCCTTTTTGTGCAGTGGAAGCACAGCTCCGCTACTGGGGGCAAGCTTCTGAGAATCCCGACCCTCGGACGTTCTAGAGGCCTGTGCACAGCCTAGGAATTCAGAAACAAAGGTCCCAGCCAGTAATTGCCGCCTTTCAAAGGCACAGCCGGCTTCCTCTGCCACAAGCGTGAGAGGGAAGCTAATGTCCTTCTCTGGGGGTGTAGGGGAGTGGGGGAGGAGTGGGCAGCACTTCAGGGCTGCTGGCCCTGCCTGTGCTACCTTGCCAAACAAGCACATCACACTCAGCACATCGCGTTTCCCCTGCCTACCCCCAGTTATCAGCCCAAGTGGGATGTCTTGCATCCAGCCTGGGTCCATTACAATGACACTAGGCGTCCCCCTTTACCTCCGGCCTCGCACTCCCCGACTGTACTGTAGAAGGCTTGGACCCAGCCATTTGGAAAGGTCTCCCTCTCCAGCCATCCAGGATGGGTGCCTCCAAGGGAAAGTGACTACAGACAAGGCCTCCCAACCTTGGCACTACTGACATTTTGGGCGGGACCATTCTCTGGTATGGGGGCTGTCCTGTGCATGGTAAGGTGTTTAGTGACATCTAAATGCCACTAGATGCTGGCACTCTCTCCCCATTTGTGACAACCAAAATTTCTCCAGACATTACCAGATGTCCCTGCGGCAAGGGGATAACCAAGATGCCACTGGTGAAGAACCATTGCTCTAGAAGCAGCATTTTTGCTAATGACACTGAGAAAATGCCACCTGAGGTGGGAGACGTTGTTCTTTGGCTTTGCACGGGGTGGAATCAGGCCTCTGGTTCCCAGCCTGGCCTTGGAAGCTGAGCAGCCTTGCTAGAAGCACACAGAGTCTTGTCTTTTTTGTGGCCCCAGCTTCCATCCGACAGCCTGGATGTCATCCCTCCTGGCCAGCAGCTCCTGGGCTCCTGGGCTCTATATGCACTCCTGGGCTCTATGTGCACACCTCTGGGTCTTCTCTGTGCCTCTGTTTCTTCATCTGATGGGGAGTGGAGAGGTAGCAAGACCTCCTCGTCTGAATGGAATGTGACCACTGCTTTGCAAACGATGTTGGGTTGTGCAAACGTGGGCCCCAAAGTGGCCAGAGGGGATGAGTGTGGTGCCTCTGAGAGCCTTTCACACACTATTCAAGATCCTTCCTTCCACAAATGATTATCGAGCCCCTGTAGTGGGTCAGCCCTTAAAAGAGATGGGCCCCTGCCCTGGAGTAGTTGCTTGTAGTCAGGAGAAAGACAGTTAACAAGTAAACATGCAAAAGCAGGATCCTTTCGGAGAAGGGGCTGTCCCGTGGAAAGAATCAGACAGGGTAGTGACTGAAGGGGGCTGGGCTGCTATAGCTTAGACAGGAGAGGTGCTGGAATGGGACCTGACTGGCGAGGAGGAGCGGAGCTGCAGGAAGCGTGCCCGAGAGCAGACTGCGTGGAACCCAAGGGCGTGCCAGACTCACGGGGGTGTGGGTGGCCAGTGTATCTGGGAGCTGGAGCCTCAGATTTTCGGGTGGCTGGTGTGTGGGGAATGGGCCATGGGAGGGTTGGAGCAGACGCTGGGACCAGCCAGATCCCAGGAGATAAGAGGGGAGAGGTGAGGCTGGGCCAGGGCCTCCTCTCCTATTGTCTGTGACTGCCAGGTCCCCTGGCCCGTGGGGCCACCCGTTCTGCCTGGGGTCCCTCTGCCCAACAATGCGCCTGGTTGTCTGTGGCCCGGCAGCTCAGCCGCTCCCCTCCCTGGTTAGCGACCGGATTCCCCTGCCGGCAGCCAATGAGCGGCTGTCATAGCGGTTCCATTTTAGATTTTATCAATGTGTCCCCGTCACCCAGGCAACGGCAGGCGCTGGGCGACCCTGTCAGTCTTCCTCCGCCTGCCTTTCAGAGCCCAGCTGCCCCCACCCCAAGCACCATGTGGCTACATGGTGAGTTTTCCCTCGCACAGGCCGAACAGGGATTCCGCCAAACGTAATTTATCTGGCAAAAGAGGCCGGTGTTTGCCTGTCATCTGGCCCCCTCCCTACCTGCTTTCCCTGGGTCTTCCTGGCCTCAGCCACTCTGGGCCAGTCAGGCAGGTGCAGGACTGCCCAGCCAGTGCCGGCCCCACCACCCAGAGCCCCAGGGCCTGGTTGGAAGAACAGACTTGCAGAGCCACCATCAAGAACCCTAGCATCCAGGCCCCCCAGGATGATGGGCTGGGGGCCCCCACAACTTGATACAACCAGAGCTGCCTTGGTGTGTCCCAGGGACCCCCAGGGAAGCCCTCAGATGCACCAGCTAACAGAGACAGCAGCAGCATGAGCCGGGCCGGGCGAGCCGCATGAATGAGTTGCTAGGCTTTTGTGCTGGCTGTTCTTTGTATTGGAGGCGTGTACTGTACAAGCTGCGCCGGGCGGGCTGGGCCATGTGAGTGGGGGCCGCCGTGGCAGGGACCAGGGCGGGCCGAAGCGGCCGGTTCTCCACCTCCCACCAGCCCCTCTCCGTGTCTCCGCGGAGACACTACCGTGGTCCAGCTGGAGACCACAAGGTGAAAATGCTCAAGTTCAAGGCCTTTTGCCTGGATTACTGGCAGTTCCTGTGCCTACAGCCCCTGCATGGAGCCTACAAAAGGTAAGTCGACCCTCTGGGGAGAGCCTTGGCCACTAGGGCAATGGGGCCCGGAGGGAAAGTTCGCTCTGAGCCTGCCCGACTGCAGGGCTTCCTCATCTTGGCGGAGGGTCCCCGCCACTGGCCAAGACCAGTGGCGGCATTTGTCGTGGTTCACTTTGCAACTGGGCTTAACTGTTCTTTCCTCTCCCTCTGGCCTGAAACTGGTAGAGTTTCTGCAGAGAAAGGGTCAGCCTGGACTGCTCTGTGGCCAGGCACTGTGTTTCATTGTTCCGTGCTGCTGGGGTGAGCCCTAGGCAGGGAAGATGCACCGGTCCGGGGTCCTGGTCTTTCCCGGCACACTCGCTCTGACCTCGTGGGTTGGATGACTCAGGGGTTGGCCTGCCTCCTCCCTAAGCACAGGTTTGGGGAGGCAGAATTGGGGGTCCCCTGGTCAGGAGATCAGGAGACCGAAGTTCAGTCCCTTTCCTGGCTGTGCGATCTTGGGCGAGTCACTTTCCCTCTTTGAGCCAGTTTCCCATCTGTAGGGATTTGGACTCGATGACATGGATTTGGGGACTGCTCCCTGAGGTGACAGGGGCTGTAGGCACCCCAAGCCCAAATGTTCATACCCCCGGCAGCTTCTTCCGAGCATGTGTGTTCTTCCAGTGCACACCTTGGTCAAGAAAGACCTGCATCTGGGCCAGCAGGAGATCATCGTGGAGCAATGGCCATGGTCACCTTGAACAGCGTGTTATTAAAGACCTGGAGGAAGGAATTGTTCCTTCTATTCTGAGGGAATTAGTTTTTCCTGATTTCACACTCTGTGAAGTCTGCGGCCATTAGCATACGAGCAATTCTGGGAAAGTGTGGGAGCTTTTCTTCTCCCTTCCAGTGGGCTTTCTCCAAAGGGGGAGGGCACAGAGGGTCTCACAGCAGCTGTAGAAAGGAAGTCCCTGCTCTTGGGAGGGTGCCAGCAAGAGTGGCCTGTCCTGCGTCTGATTAGTGCAAGCCACATCAGAGAGGAGCCCGACACCCAGTGGGCCCTGAGCGCTGTGGTACAGCCTTTCACCCGACCCCTGCCCCCAGGCTTGCTCACGTGGCCTCAGGAGGGCACATCCAGCTGTCAGTGATTCAGTGTCTACCGCAGTGGGGCACTTTATATACTTAATTGTTCATCCTCATCCCTCCTGCAAAAGAAGCATTGAAGCCCCTGTGCATAGGTGAGCAGAATAAAACCAGAGGGCAGGCAACTGCAGAAGAGTGGCCACGGGATCTGACCCATCTTTCCTGTCTCGAGATGCAATCTCTCTTGAATGTCTACAGTCTCAGGCCATATAGACGCCACAGTCCTGGGCCAGGCAGGGACAAATGAGGGACAGACCCTGCTCCACAGGGCTCAGCTGGCCAGGCACGAGTCATGGTCAGAGTCTTGACAGAGGAGCAGGGCTGGGTGCGGGGACTTCATGGAGGAGTTGACAGCTGAGCCAGGTGGTGAAGTGTCTGGAGGAGTTTGCTGGGCTGAGATGGGGAGAACAGGTGTTCCGGGCAGAGGGGAAACCACGTGGGAAAAACCCAGAGGCTTTGAAAGTGAAGGGTGTCTTCGGGTCATGGCAAGAGGTCATGGAGCTGGGAAGGGGTACCAGGGACTAGGGCTCAGGACCAGGGCCTGGGCCTTGTCCTGCATTCAGCGGGGAGCCCATGAAGGATCTTAGCAAGCAAGTGGCAAGCTGAGAGTCACACTTTGGGGGCCACGTGGTCCAAGAGTGAGAGGCCTGGCTCAGGCTCTAGGAGGAACCCGTGAGAGCGCCCTTTGTCCCCTCCCCTGACCTATGGAGGTTCTTACTCAGAGCCTGTGCTCTTGTTCTTAAACCCTGACTGTGCTCCAAAGACAAATGAGACTAATCCTTGAGGAGCTCCCAACCTACAAAGGGAAGAGACCTATTAACAATTCATGAATGTTAAGAACGGGGGTAAACAGAGGGTGCACAAAGTACCAGCAGCCTGAGGGAGGTCTTATTGGAAGGCTTCCTGCAGGAGGCGGCATCTGATCTGGGCCTAGATATGGGAGTTGGAATTTTCCAGACAGGGAAGGGCACTGTGGGTGGAAAACAAAGCATGAACAAACGTATGGGGGTGGGACCAAGCCTGGCATGGTGCATAAATGATCAGAGGTGAAGCTGAAGCCTAGCTGTGTGTCAGGGGAAGAGCTAGAAAGGAAGGTGGGGCAGTGAAGCTCAGTGAGCGTCTGTTACACGTGAGGCATTGTTCTAAGCACCAATTCTGTGCACTAACGCCGCGAAGTGGAGTCATGATTCTTCCATTTTCCAGGTGAAGAAACAAAGGCACAGGGAGAAGTAGCTTGTCCAAAGGCTCATGGCCAGTCCGTGGTGCTACTAGGATTTAACCAGGGGGTCCAGCTGTGGAGGCTGCGTGCTGCCAGCTGAGCAGCTCCGGCTGTCCACCCTGGCAAATGACATGCTGAGGGCTGGGGGCAGTCATCTTTTCAGCAGTTGTCGACCAGAAATGATGATGCATCAGCCAGGTGGGCAAGAACTCAGACTTTGTGGTCAGACCTCACTGTGGCAGGGAGCTTAGAAAAGTCACTTTTCCTCCACAGCTGTGTAACATGGGAGAAGAAGGATGCTTAGCTCACCTCTCGCACTTGTGTGAGGATTTCAAGGGTAAATGCTGGGAAAACACTGAATATACAGCACTTAGTAGGGGCTTTGCAAGTAAGTGGCTGTGCTCACCCAAATGGATCCTTCCCCAGGAAGGCTCTGCAAATGGAGCCACTTGGCTTTTTGCCTGATGCCATATTCCGTTGTTTAAAACAGCGATCCCAAACTTAAGAGCATGAAAGGGGTGTTTTGCAGACAATGCATAATTAACCACTTCTAAACACAGGGTGTGCCAGGCTCCCTCAAAGCTGTTAATTATTCTTCATTAGTGATCTTAAATTAATGTAAAATAATCCTGGAGCTCTGCCAGAGGCTGGGGCAGGGGGAGGAGCGGAGCCGCTTATTTCTGGAAAGAAATCTTCACGGTGCGGAAAGAAATCTTCACGGGGCGCCTCTGCGTTCTGCCTTGCTTGCAGGGAGGTGCCTCTGTAGACTCTTTAGCTCTGGCCCAAAGGCCATTATGGGAGGCAGTGAGCCCTCTCCCAAGTTCCCAGAGCCCAGCTGACCTCAGGGTACTTTGGTTAATGAAATAGTTTAGGTGGGAAGAAAATGTGGAGGAGAGTAGTATACCCATCACCCAGCTTCCAGAATAAGCTGTTAGTGATGTGATGGACCACCCCTGTGGTCCACCCCACAAATCTGATGCCTCCCTGCTTCCCCAGAGCTAAGCCTAAACAGTCCCTCTTGTTTGGTGTGTAGATTTCCCATGCACATTTTTAAAAATTGCTGTAGGTACATAGTAAGTGTATATATTTATGGGGTACATGACATGTTTTGATACAGGCATGCAACGTGAAATACACACTTCATGGAGAATGGGGTATCCATCCCCTCAAGCATTTATCCTTCGAGTTACAAAGAATCCAATTACATTCTTTCAATTATTTTTAAAATGTACAGTTCAGTTATTATTGGCTATAGTCACCCTATTGTGCTATCCAATAGTGGGTCTTACTCATTCATTCCTTCTATTTTTTGTACCCATTAACCATACCTACCTCCCCCTCTATCCCCCAACTACCCTTCCCAACCTCCGATAACTGTCCTACTCTCTTTGTCCATGAGTTTAATTGTTTTGATTTTTAGATCCCACAAATTAGTGAGAACAAGTGATATTTTGTTTTTCTGTGCCTGGCTTATTTCACTTAACATCATGACCTCCAGTTCCATCCATGTTGTTGCAAATGGCTGGATATCATTGATGGCTGAGTAGTACTTCGTTTTATACATATATATACACACACATATATCTGTATTTATATATATACACTTATATATATACTTTATATATTTATATATACATATATATTTACATATGTATATATTTTATATATATACCAAGTTTTCTTTATCCATCTGTTGCCATGCACATTTTTACAACGTTGTTAACACAAAAGATTGTTTTACATGTTTTTAAACTTTAGATCATAGTATTATAAACTTCTAGTTGCTTTTTTAAAAGTTTCAATTATGGTAAAACACACATAGAATTAAAATCCACCATCTTAACCATTGTACAATTCAGTGGCATTAAGTACATTCATGTTATTGTGCAATCATTCCCACCATCCATCTCCAGAACTTTTTTATCCTCCCAAACTCTGTACCCATTAAACACTAACTCCCCCCGCACCCCCAGCAGCCACCATTCTACTTTCTTTCTCCATGAATTTCACTGCTCTTCCATATGAATGGAATCAATACAGTATGTTTTTATTGTTGTTATTTCGTTATTTCACTTAGCAGAGTGGTCTCAAGGTTCATCCACGTTGTAGCATGAGTCAGAATGTCCTTCCTTTTAAGGCTGACTCATACTCCACTGTAAGTATGGACCACGTTTTGCTTATCCTTTCATCCACGAATGGACGCTTGTGTTGTTCCCACCTGTTTGCTATTGTGTGTAGTGCTGCTATGAATGTGGATATGCAGATATCTCTTCAAGATACCGCATGTAAAGCTACTTAGCACATATAAACATTCAAAGAAAGTAATAATAAATAAAAATAAATTGTTTACAAAAGCAAATTATGAAAGGAGCCAGTCAGACTGCATTCCCACTTCTCCTGACTTCAGAACTGCACTGTCCCCTCAAGCCACAAAGCCACCCAGGTGCCCCCTGTAGAGCCACTCCTCCCTGGACTGAACTTCCCTGGCCAATAGATGAGGCCCGGGGCATCAGCTGTGTGGGGGGTGCCCGACAGCCTTGGATGAGCTCGGGAAGCTCGGCCAGCTTGTTTTTTCAGTCAACATTTTATTGGTAAGATTCATCCATGTTGCAATGTATAGATCTCATTGATTCATTTTCATTGGTGTATAGTATTTCATGGTACAGCCATGCCCCGGTCTGAGTATCTGCTCTCCTGTTCTTGTGTATTTTGGTGATGTCCCATTTGTCAGTGTTACAGACAAGGATGCAGTGAGCCCTTGTCCCTGCCTCCTTGTGCATGGCTGCGGGCATTTATGGAGGGTTTGTACCAGGATGGCACAGGAGTGTCTTCAACTTCCCTGGGCTTAGTGAGCTTGCTTTCCAAAGTGGCCCTGGCAGTGTGTAGCCTTACCAGCAGTGGGTGAGAGTCCCACGTCCCCACATTCTTTCTACACTCGATATTAAAAGCTAGGTGTTTTTTTTAATGTAAAGATGAGAGAAAGAGAGATTCAGAGAGGAGAGCATGTAAATGGTATGGGGGCACACCTGTAGCTCGACACAGCCCTAGGCATCCTGGAGTGGAGGGTGAGGTGCACATGTGCTGTGGTCTGTGTAGTTCCAGGCCCTCCATAGTAAGAGGCTTCCAAGGGTGGTAGGAACTCTGCCCACACGCTGACTTTGCAACCTCACCTTCAGTATGCCATGGATGCCGTTGTCTGGTTTGGGATGTGGGACTAGTTCTGATCACATAAGGTGCCAGCTGATCTGATGCGCAGGTTTCACAGATTGCTTCTATTAGAAAGAACAGAGGCCAGGGATCTCGAAAACACAGCATCTAGAAACTCACTTTGGGACGAGCTCCCCCAACTGCCGGCTCAGTAAGGGAGCTCAGTGGATGGGATTCCAAGCACATAGCCTGGGAAGCTAGCTGAGCTTCCTGGGCTCATCCAAGGCTGTTGGGCACCCCCCACACAGCTGATGCCCTGGGCCTCATCTGTTGGCCAGGGAAGTTCAGTCCAGGGAGGAGTGGCTCTACAGGGGGCACCCTGGGTGGCTTTGTGGCTTGAGGGGACAGTGCAGTTCTGAAGTCAGGCGAAGCGGGAATGCAGTCTGACTGGCTCCTTTCATAATTTGCTTTTGTAAACAATTTATTTTTATTTATTATTACTTTCTTTGAGTGTTTATATGTGCTAAGTAGCTTTACATGCGGTATCTCTGTCAATCCTCACAACAGCCTTGTGAAATGAATACTATTATTTTTTCCATATTTCAGACAAGGAAAAACTGAAGGCATAGAGGTTAAATGACCAGCCTAAGGTCACAGAAATGGAGTGTAATTTATCAACCCAGGTGACTAACTCCACTGAGCTACACTATCTTGTGTCTCCTCCACACTAATGAATGCTTTCTGACTGCATGTAACTGTCACGGTTGTTATGATGGTGTAACACATCACCCCAAAACTTAGTGGTTTAAAATCCCATAGAACTGCAACTTGGGCAGAGTCTGCTCTACTCAATGTTAGCTGGGCTTTGAAGACTGGGGCCTGGATTCCTAGGAAGCCTTACTTGCCCCCCACCCACCCAGCCACTCACTCACTCCCTTCCTCACCTTGCAGATGCTACTGGCTGACAGCTGAGACCTTAGCCAGGGCTGGCAGCCAAAACACCTGCACAGGACTCTCCATATGGCCTGGGCATCCTCACAACATGACGCCTGGGTCCCAAGGGTGAGCAATCCAAGGGAAAGAGAGCCAAGTAGAAATGGCCACCTTTTATGACCAGGCCTCAGAAGACACACAGCATCACTTCTGTGGCATGATCTTCACCAGGACAGTCAAAAAAGTGCTGCCCAAGCCCATGGTGAGGGACTTAAACTCTACACCTGATCAGGAGTGGCAAGGTTCTGGCAGAGCATGTGGGACAGGAGATGAGGTTGCAGCCATGTTTGGAAATAGAATCTGCCACAATAGCAAATCACTTCTCCACTCTAACCCTCGGCATCCTGGGGTTGGGAAGAGGACCTAACAGGTGTGGGGGCACTTGGGATCCAGTGGCATTCAATCAATGGTGGGTTTTCTTTTCCTTAATGGAGTCAGTTGAAATAAAGTGTGGTGATTATTCAAGAGAGGGGGCAATCATTTCAGCTGGGGAAGCAGGAGAGGATTCTTAGAGTTGTAGAGCTGAGATGGGTCTTGAGGGATGAGGAGGACTTGTCACGTCCACGTAGGGAAGACAGCGTCCTTGGCAGGAGAGTCCTGAGAATGATGTGCAGATGGTGCCTCGTGTCTGATGGAGTCTTTGGTGGAGGGCAACAGAAATGGCCCCAGGCCAACTACAGCAAAAAGGGAGTTTACTGAGCCACTCTTGGGAGTTCAGGGGACCAGCAGGAAGCTAGAGAAGTGGATTAGGAGCCAGGGCGCCTACTCTGTACCCCCAAGGGCAGGCTCACAGCTGTGAACAAAGCTCCCCGGAAGCCCACAGCCCTGTGCCGCCACTCAAGCTGTCAAATCTCAGGAGAGTTTCATTGGCCGAGTTCAGGTCCTGTCCTGCTGCTTGGCAGTGCTGGGATGTCAGTGGAGGAGGAGAAAGCAGGATGGAGCCTCCAGGGACCCTTGGGCTTCCGTGGGGCACAGGTTTCTGAATTCCTGCCCCACCAGCACTGTGCCCTGTCAGGGAGAGGCCAGTCCCTGGGGACATGGGAATGCTGTTAGGGGAGCCTGTGTGCCAGACAGGACCTGCATGTGGGCCTGTATTCCCTGCGATAGCAAGCATTAGCTCAGACACTTCCGCCGGCCTGGTGAGATTCAGGAGCGGGTGTAGGTGAGAAATACCCAAGAGGGGCAGGTTGACCAAACTGGCAGGGCCTTGAGAAACTTGTCCTCAGCAGAAAAGGTGCAGTGAAGGAATGAGAATCAAGCATCCAGAGCCGAATCCGGCTGGTTTAGAGAGAGCAGCTGACCCCCTAGTGCGAGTCATGGGCTGCCTGGCCTCAGTCAGCAGATCCTCACTGGGCCCATCCAGAGAGCATTTAAAGCAAGCGTTGCAGGTGTCAGCAGGCTCCGCACTGGCTCAGTCTTTCACTACGCCCTCTACTCCTCCCTGGCTGCCTTCTGTGTTAGCAAGATCCCACTGGTGGCAAGAAGCGGGAAACGGGTGTTAGGTTCATGGAGATTTGATTCGGGGAAGCATTCTTGCTGGGTCAAGACCTTACCAGCTTCTCACCACAAACACTTCTTGCTCTTGGTAACTGCTGGATTTAGCATATGAGATGAGTCCATCCCAAGTGACTGTTTGCACCTCAGCGGTTTCTTGGCAGCCACCTGGTTGAACAGGTCCTTCCTTCCGCAGGGGGGAGATCGTGCCAACCTGAGGAGCTCCACTTGCCCAGTTGACTCTGTGGGGAGACATCTGGTCCTGAGTGGTTGCAAGCTGAGTCCTTTGCCTGGCAGGGCCTGTCACAGGCTGAAAAGTGTCTCCCTGAATTCATCTGCTGACGTCGTAACCCCAGTACCTCCGAATGGGACCTTATTTGGAAATAAGGTCTTTAATGGGAGGATTAGGGTGGGCCCTAATGCAATCTGACTGGCGCCCTCATAAGAAAAGGAAATTGGGCCACCTACAGTGGGAACACCATATTCATCTCATGTGTCAACTTGCCTAGGCCATAAAGTGACTGGATGTCTGGTCACACATTACTCTGGGTGTGTCTGTGGGGCGTTTCTGGATGCAGTGAACATTTGGATTGGGCTGAGTGAAGCCGAATGCCCTCCCCAGCCTGGGCGGTCCTCTTCCAGTCAGTTAAAGGCCTGAATTGAACAGAAGGCTCAGTAATCAGTAAGAGGGTCTCCTGCCTGGTGCCCACAGGCTGGGACGTCGGTATTTTCCTGCCTTCAGACTCAGACTGAAACATAGGCTCTTCTTGGGTCTCAAGCCTACTGGCATTTAGACTGAAGCTAAGTCATCAGCTCTCCTGGGTCTCTTGCTGACTATAGATCTTGAGACTTGTCAGCCTTTGTAATCATATGAGCTAATTCCTTATTTTTAAAAAAATGTGTATACATACATATACCTATATATGCATCTCCTATTGGCTCTGTTTCTCTGGAGACCCCTGACTAATACGCCATGCGAAGACACAGGAAGAACACAGCCACATGCAAGCCAAGAAGAGAGGCCTCAGCAGAAGCCCACCTTGCTCTGACTTCCAGACTCCAGAACTGTGAGGAAACTCATTTCTGTTGTTTACACCCTGTGGTCTCTGGTGTTTTGCTACGGACGCCCCTGCAAATCAATACAGGGCCTCTCTGTCTTCATCTGTGAAGTGGGCACGAGGACCTGTCCTCGGGCTCGTCAGGAGACGCTGTCTGGGCGTGTGTTCTGTGCCCTCAGCAGAGCTCATGTGTCTGGTGTTTGGTGGTCAGGGCTGGGATTAGGGTGAGACAAGTGAGATGTTCACCTCGGCACAGAATTTAAGGGGTGCCAAAAGACTCAATAACCAAGTAAACAAAATATTGAATTTTAAAATAAACACAGGCTGTTGTTTATCTTGCAACACCATGTGAGTATTGTAAAGCGAGAGGTCATTTCCAAAGGCACTGCAGTTTCCAGGCCCGGAGGCCCTCGTGTGCCCTGCAGTGTTTTTGAGGGTTGACAGGGACATGTGAACAGATCGAGCAATGTGGGGCTTTATATATAATGTTTTAAAAATATTTTTAAAGCTTTATTCGTTTTTTCTACTTGGTTCAAAATATGGGGGGGCTATTTTGGTGTTTTAGGGGTGCACATTTATCCTTCTGTGTCAGGTTCCAACCTGGCTCCGTGCAGCGTAGTTGCTGGCCCTGGGCTGGCCCATCCGCATCCTGCAGGCTCAGCCTACGGAAGTCACAGCAGTACAGCCTCCCCCATGCTGCCCTGCACTGTCCGCTTTCACGGGGCCAGCCTGGGTGTTCTCCTTGGAAGGCCTTCCTGGGAACATTGCCCCCGAATGTGTGTGTGAGAGGCTTAAGAATCAGGGGTTGTTTCTCCGTAGAGGACCGCATGAGGTCAGTTGGCAGCTCTGGATGAGCTGTGAGGATTGGAGAGTAGTACCGAGTCAATGTCAGTGCCCTCATTTTGAAAACCGAACTGTGATTATGCCAGAGAACGTCCTTGTCTTTAGGAAAGACACTTTGAAGGAGTAAGGGGCTTGAGGTGGACACGTTACTCTCAATTACAGGGGGAAAATGTGTATGCGAGCACAGGTATGTGTGCGTAGAGAAACGAGAATATGAGAAAGCAAATAGGATACAATGGTAACAAGTGGGGAACCTGACTGAAGGCTATACAGGAGTTCTTTGTACTCTTCCTGCAACTTTTCTGTAAGTCCGCAATTAATTCAGTATCTAAAGTTTTAAAAACAGAGCCAGAGGTTTCTGAGGGCTGGCTGCAGATGCTCATGAAGTTCTCTACCCTAGACCTCCTCCACCACATTCTTAGTCCTTCAGGTGTCAGCCCGCGTCTCCTCCTTACAGAGGCCCTCCGCATCACCTTGTCTAGCATAGCACCGCCCTCCCCTCACCTTTCACGTCACTCAGTTTTGTTTTCTTTGTCACCCTCACTGTCCTGGGAAACTATCTCATTCATTTGCTCAGCGTTTTTGTCCTGCATCCCCTGTCTGCAAATGTCGGCTCCATGAGACTGTCCGTCTTGGTCACGCCTGCCCCTCTGCCCTCTGTGCCTGGCACACAGTGGGTTCTCAAGCAATATCTGTGAACAAGGGAAAGGTTAGATGATCACAGTTCTAAAGGTCAGAAAACCTGGAGTCTTGTCCTTTCTGGTTATCCCCCGTGGACTTGCCAGGAGACCTGGGGCAGTGTCCTGCTCGCCCGTGGACCTCGGTTTCCTCATCTGTACCCAGCCCTATAGCTTTTGGATTGCGTGTTGCAGAAAGCCCCAAGGTTCTGCAGAGGCTGAGTCCCCCAGCTGAGCCCCTCCCTGCTGTAGGTATGGGCCCTTGTCTACCAGCTGGGGTGGACCTGTCCCTGCCCCCAGGCTTGTCACCACCATTCCCTGATAAAGGAGAAGCATGTGGCAGAGAAAATGAGCTGCGTGGCCCTTACCTGTAGGCCAGTGCTCCCAGAAAGGTGGGTCCAGGTAAGAGTGAGTTCAGTTCTCTCCCTGGGCTTCTTTGTAACAAAAATGGGGCAGGTTTTAAGCCCAGCATCTTTGGCAGGAAACAGTATCTGTGTGAAACTCAATAACATTGTCTTGTTTTCATGGTAACCTTCTACTTACAGCAGATGATCCTAGTTTTCCATTTAAAGGAGTGATATAAGGTTTCCTTTTAAAATAAATGTATTCAGGGGTGAAATCCAACCAATGTATTAATTTGTGCATTGCTTTTAGCTTCTGATTGTTGAAAGTGTGAAATATGTGTGGAAGTGAAGATAGCTGCTTGGTGAAGGTGAACCTCGGAGTTGTAAGGCGAATCCCACGACTGTATGGCACAGCTTTGCGCCTTATGCTTGAGTTTCTTCCACCCACTCCATGCTGTTTTTCATGTTCAGCTCTCCCAAAGGGTCTCCAGAAATGTCTTTTTACAGCTGGTTTGTTCAAATCAGGGCCCTAACAAGATCCACACCGTGCACGTGTCTCATAAGTATCCTTTTACCTAGAGGCTCCCCTTCCTTTTTCATCCTTGCAATATTTGTTGAAGGAACAAATTTGCCTGTGGCATGTCCCACATTCAGGATTAGGCTGATTGCCTCCCTCATGATGTCATTAAAGCTGTTCCTCTGTTACCTGTAGTTCCTGTTAACTGGGAATTAGATCAGGAAGCTTGATTAGACTCAGGTCCAATTTTTTAAGCCAGATGATTTTAAAAGAAAATATTTAATAAATACTAGAATGGAAAGAGAGTGCACCACAAAGATGCAGCGAGGCTGGGCACAGTGGCTCATGCCTATAATCCAGGTACTTTGGGAGGCCAAGGCAGAAGGATCACTTGAGACCAGGAGGAGTTTGAGACCAGCCTGGCGGACATGGCGAAACTCTAATTCTATTAAAAATACAAAAGTAGCTATGTGTGGTGGTACATGCCCATAATCCCAGCTACTCAGGAGGCTGAGGCATGAGAATCACTTGAACCTGGCAGGAGGAGGTTGCAGTGAGCAGAGATCGCACCACTGCACTCCAACTTGGGCAACAGAGACTGTTTAAAAAAAAAGATTTTAGACAGAGCATGATGGCTCATGCCTGTAATCCTAACACTTTGGGAGGCTGAGATGGGAAGATTAGTTGAGTCCAGGAGTTCAAGACCAGTCTGGTTAACATAGCGAGACCCCCTCTCAAAATAAATAAGTAAGTAAAGGTGGGGCGAGGGTGGAGTTGGGAATGGTCTGGGAATGCAGGAAAGCAATGGAGCAGGTTCAGGCAGCAGACTTACCTTTACAGGTCTGGGTATTGGGAAACAGCCCAGAGGCAGCAGATGACAAGGGAAGGAGGCAGGGAGGCCAGTGAGGAGGTGAGGGCCAGCCCAGGGTGCTGCATTCCTCACCAGTCCTCACCAGTCCTCTTTGAAGGGGATTTGTGTGGATATGTGCACGCATGCACGCACACACACATCTCACACACCGCATGTGTGCACACACACACGCACAAGGGGAGGGTTCCTATTTGGCCCCCCTTGACCTGCATGGCAAGACCCAGGGAGTCAGGATACAGGGGCTAAAGAATTGAGGCCTGTCAGCACAAGAGTGGGGGTTGAAGGGAGCAACTTTCTTCTTTGTCTAAGGAAGGGGCTAGTGAATAGGCACAGCCTGCAACAAAAGGGATTTAGGTTAGACATTGAGAAGGACTTCCAAGTCAGCCGAGGAGAGCCATGTTACGTAGCAGTTATGAAGTGTGTCTCAGAGCAAAGCTGCTTCAGTTCAATTGCCTGCCCTGCCATGTTCTATCTGTATAGCCCTGGGCATGTCTGTGGACCTCTCTCTGCCTTCCTTTCTTTATCCTATAGATGAGATAGTAACAGCACCTACCTCATGGGATGGGCCTAAGCATTAAATGAATTAGTCACACATAGAGGAGTGGCTACAAGAACCATTCAGTAGCCCTTCGGTATCACCATTCTTGTTGTGTTGATGGAGAGCTGTGTCACCCTGGAAGTGTTAAAGACAACCACAGCCAGAAACTTTCAAGGCTAGAGGCTTAGAAGGGCAGTTACTGCATATTCGTGATCTTCTATATAGCTTTACACAGTGCAGTCACACAGCATTAGCTCCTTCCATTTGCTTCATCTTCACAACCCCTGGAGATAGATCCTATTTTTCTCCCCATGTTGTGGATTAAGAAACTGAGGTAGGCCAGAAGGTGTGAGGAACAGCTTGTGAGGATCCCTTGGCCAGTGCAAGTCTCAGAGTCAGGACTTCTGATCTGAAGTCCCAGAAGTCCCAGATCTGTGGCTTCCTTGCTGTGTGACCTCAGGGCAAGTCACCTCCCACCTCTGAGACTCCATTCTCCATCTCCAACAGTGAGGAATGAGGCTGGAGTCTCCGGTGCCTACGTTGTCTGATTTCCTTGCATAGAAGATCTGAACACAAACCCTGATGGTCAAACCCGGTACCATCTGCCCTCCCCATGGCTGAAAGGAAACGTGTCAGAACCCTCAGAAGGGACAACCTATGGGGACTGGCTGTCACTTTGACTGATTGCTAATGTCAGTCCTGCCATCTGGGATGCCATCTGTCCCACAGCCATGACACCTGCAGAGGTACCCAGTTCTAGGGTCTGGCTCTGCCCTGACCCCAGTTGGGGTCACCTTAGCAAGTTCTTGGAAAAACATCCCCCAAACAGCCTCCACCCAGATGCTCAAGAGCTGCTCAGGATCCTGTTTCTACCCTCCCATGGCATAACTCGATAAGAGTGTGCAATTGTCTTTATACTTCCTGCTGGCCTAGCCTGGCCCAGCCTCAGGGGACAACTGACAAACAGAGGCCAGACGGGAAGCAGACCCTGGCCCTAGATCCCACCCTGGCAGGTCATGTCCCTTATCTGGGACTCAGTTTTATTTGCAAAATAAGGGCAGAGGGATCAAGTGAGCTAGTTGTTCGTTCACTCATTTGGCAGGTATTCATTCATTAACTCCCCCTCTGAGCCAAACCCTATGATTGAGGCATGAGAAATGGATACGCAAACCCCCTATTTGCCCTCCTGTCACTTCCAGTCTGGGATTTTCAGCCCTGCGGAGCTGTGAGGGGCCACAAGCATCTCTGGGAGCTAAAACAATCATGGGCAGCTTCCTGGGGGAGGTGGTAGCTAAGTGGACCTTGAAAGGCAAGAAGGAGCAGGGGATATAAGAGGTGTCCTGTGGGCCAGACACTCACAGGTGTATTTTATTTGGCTTTCATAGGATTAGCCTACATATCATTTTAAATTTGAATTTACTGCAAACATATAAAAATCAAGAGCTTTTATGTAAAAACCTGGATTTCTGATATCTGAAAAATCAGAGCCCTTATTCCTGCAGAGCAGCCATCAGCCAGAGCCAAGCCATAGTTGTTCCGTTTGACCAGTGGGAGTGCCCCCATTCTGCCTTGCCTCACCATCCCTCCGAACCTGCTCCCACCGGCCATCCTTGTGTTCGTCACCGTGGATGGAACCTCCATTTTTCTAGTTGCTCAGGCCAGAAACCCAGTCATCATCTTCCACTCCTCTTTTCTCTCTCACCCCCTCATCTTCTTGATCAGACATTTCTACCGGTTCCACTTTAAGAATGTCTCTAGAATCCAACCTCTTGTCCCTACCTTCCTGTCCACCACCCCAGTCCAAGCAACAGTTCCTCCCTGGCCCCTGCTTGGGCCATCGCCCCCTTGTGGTCTCTTTTCTGCACAACAGGTAAAGTGAGGCCCTGCAGGCCAAGTCTGGCAACTTGGACGCTGGCCCTTTGTGCTCCCTAAGATGGACTTGGGGAAGCTCTTCTCTGCCTTCTTTCCCAGCTCCTGCCCTGAAGTGAGTGCCCAGCCCCTGCCCGCACACTGGGATATTAGTGGCCGTCCTAGGCCTGAGACAAGATGGTGGAACTCAGGATGCCAGCTGCCCGGGAGGCTGGGAGCCCACCGCTGTCCTCCAAGACCCAACGCTCTTAGCATCCTGGACTTTCATTTTTCCGTTTGGAAAATAGGGGCACCCCAGCACCCCATCCTCAAAAGGCCAGTGCTTCTTGAGAAGGGGGATTCAGGGTTTTGAAGTTCAGCCAACTCGGTGTGTGTGCCTTCCTGTGCCTTGCATGGCTCGGCACCATTGGAAGACTGCGGATATAAATGACAAGTGATTTATTTTGTTTTCAGCCTCCAGAGCTTCAGCTTTAGAGTCAGATAGGCAGAGCTGGGTTTATATATCATCCTGAGTATCTAACCTTAGCATCTGAACCTCAGTTTATTAATTTGTTAAAAAAAAAAAAAAGAAGATGGGGAGATAATAATAACTGCTACTTCATAGGGTGATTGTGCAAAGAACTAAGCTGTGTAGATCTCCCCACCCACCCCTCCCCTGCTCATGTGAGCTCTCAGAGCAGTGAGGGAGGGATGCAGAGACAGGTCATCCAAGTGCAGGGAAAAAATGGCTGCAGTCCAGGCTCAGGGAACGAAGAGGATGCGGGGCAAAAAAGGATGGACTCCTGGAGAAGGGAAGTGTGTCATCCAGAGAAATGATCTAGTTCATATGCCTTCTTGATGGCACAGCCCACTGTGGGAAATTGTTTTCATTTGCTCCCTTGGTTCAGAAGGAAGGCCAGCCCCACCAGGCTCCACAGTTTTGTCCACCAACTCCTCAAGTGATGATATCTGGCACAGAGTAAGCCAATCAATGAATGTTGATTGGGTGAAGGAACAAGCCAATGGAAAATTGGCTTCCTAGAGGAGGTGTCCTTTGAGTTGAGCCTTGAGTATTGGGTCCTGTTAGGAAACATGGGTCACTACACAAACTCCCTTGCAATGTGGCCTGTGATGGGGCTGTGTGCAGGGTGGGATGGGGTTAAGGCAACTGGGCACCTGGGCTGGCAGCAGGGGGGAGCCCTAACCGGTCCTGGGCCAGAGGGTTGGGGGAGAGAACAGTTTCATGAACCAGAAAGAGAGAGACCTGAGTGCAAACGGCCACCCATCAGGACTGTGGCTGCCGAGGGGCACAGGAAGCAAAGACAGAGCTGAGGCAACAAGTACCCTCACCTACAATTCTCTCCTCCACCTCCTGACCTCCTGCCAGGGCCACTGCTGGCCACCCCATCAGGAACCAGGAGGCAGTGGGAGCCTGGGAGCTACAGTCCTGGACCCAGAGTGGACTGGGGCATGTGGAGAATAACTGGCCAATGTGTGCAGATTTCCTGGCCCAGTGTGGACAGGCCTGGAGATCTGAGAGGGCTCAGGGGTGTTGTGGGGCCACTTGGGGGTGTCAGGAAGCTCAATGCAGAGGGAAGATGTCAAAGGGCCTTGCCCACCTCACCTGGTCTCCCGTGAGTGACGGTCAGCATGGGAGAGCAGGTAGAATAGGAGAGGCTGCACGGACCCCCAGTGAGCAAGGAGGGGTCTCATACTGTCACCTGTAGTTCTCCAGGTAGGAGTTGAGTATAGTGTGCCCGTTTTGTGGATAAGACAGATATGGAACAGTGGCTTGCCCCTTAAGCCAGAGGCAGAAGTTGGAGGGTCTCAAGGCCCTAAGACCACAGGCAGATACATCTCGACGGGCAAGGAGAAGGCACACGTTCAGTGAGGCCTAGAGGCCAGACAGAGACTCATTGGCCCTCACTCAGCTTCCAGAGCAAGGGGCACCTCTTCCAGTCCTCATTCCCCCAAGCGGGGTCCCCTTCGACACTGTCCCCCCACTGTGCCTGCTGCCTTCCTCAAGTGTGCACAGTCTCTGAGCTGTGCCCTGCCCTCAAAGGCCAAGTTCACAATGGCATCAGAGTCTCCCAGGGAACAAATGTGTCCTTTCCTTTGCCTGGGCGGCACTGACTTCATCTCCAGTGGGCTGTGTGAGTCACTGGACTGAGGTTGGAGGGCCAGCCAGTTCCCTGCACAGCCTGGCTTTGGCCTTGTGGCTGGGGAGATAGAATAGCTGAGGGGGTGAAGGCTTCCACGCAGACCTGCTCTCGTTTCCACTGCTCTTGCTGGGGCTCCCTGTGTCCTACAGGGCAACTGGCACTGAGCACCTAACACATGCCCGGCAGTGCCAGGGGGTTTTTAGGTGACAGCTGGTATTTACTGAGTGCACTCTCTGTTTCAGAAACCGTTATGAACTCTCATTTCGTGGACTGGCCATGCTGTCCTGCAGACAGTGATGTTGAGAGGTTAAGTGTTATACCCAGGGTCACACAGTTCTGTAGTATCCCTCATTCCTCATCACGGCCAGGAGGGCAGAGATTTTTATTCTTATTTTGCAAAGGGACAAACTGAGGCTCTGCAAGAGGAAGTAGCTTGTGTAGAGACAAAGGAGTCAAAGATGAGTAAGGAGTGCCCTGTTCTCAAGGATGAGCCCCTGAGGAAGGCAAAGACAGATAGAGTATGACATGTCCCCAGTGAGTGGATGAATGGGTGGATGGACGAATGGACAGATGGGTGGATGGGTGGATGGATGGACAGATGGGGTAGATAGGTGGATAGATGTGTGGATGGATGGACGGATGGGTGGATGGATGATGGATGGATGGGTGGATGGATGGGTGGGTGGACGGGTGGATGGATGGATGGATGGATTAAGGCTCATTTGCAATGAATTCAAATTTACAATGATATGTAGCAACATATGATATGTGGATGGGTGAATGGACAGATGGATGGATGGGTGGATGGATGGACAGATGGGTGGATAAGTGGATGGGTAGGTGGATAGTTGGGTGGATGGACAGATGGATGGATGGGTAAATGGAGTGATGGATGGGTGGATGTGCAGGTGAGGAAACCGATGGATGGATGGGTGGATGAGGGGATAAATGAATGGATGATAGGAAGGAAGATAGATGGATATGTGAATGGATTAATGAATCTATGGATGATTCATTGGAGAGGAAGGTGTGTGGATGTGTGAATATATGAATGAGTGGGTAGAGATACAGAGGGTAAGCAGAGGCTGCTTCCACCCACAAAAGACACTGCGAAAACTTCCCCTATTAGGAGGACAGGCCAGAAAAACATTTGAATGGAGGCCCTAGTCTGTGTGGCACAGGGAACCGAGGCCCGTATGAAAAGTGATAGGGAAGTAATGTCCAAGGGAGAGTTTCCTTAGGTCAGTGGGGTTCCATGATGGAATGGGGAAGCTTAAAGAAAAAACAAGGAATGGGGAGCCTTGAAAGGTAGTGAGCTTCACATCACTGGGGGTGTTCAAGCAGAAGCTGGGCAGCCACTCCCGCTGCATGCTATGGAGGAGCCCCTGTGGCAGGTGGAGGTCTGCTGTGGTGGCTTGTGAAACCTCCTCTGATGACAAGGAGGGAGAAGAATTTGGGTTTCCAAGTCCCCCAGGGAGGCCACAGCCTTTGTAGAAACCTATCTTGCTTTGGGATTAAAAGTTCTTTCCTGGCTCGGGGGACGGAGAAGCATGCAGCTGCTAATCCTTGGTGTGGGAATCAGGCTGGAATCCGAGACAGATTTCCCATTCTGCACAGGCCAGGGCAGGGGGCCTGGGGACAGAGCAAGGCTTTGGAGCCCTGGCCCCACCCTCCCTGTTTCTGCAGACAGGTGATGGCCCTCTCTGAGCCTCAGTTTCCCCCTGGTGAAATGGAGACCCTGCTGCCCACTCTACATGATGCCCAGGGCCCTGCTGGGTGCCAGGTGCTGGGTGCACCTGCCCTTCTGGGGGACTTCCTGGGGGCCGTAGGTGGGGAAAAGTAGATCTGTGAGCGTTGACCTTAATCTGTGAGTCATTATCCCTGGGGGCCCTGCCTGGGAAGCCCCAGCTGCCTGGGCTGGGCTGGGCCTGGGAGCAGCTGGCGGGGACCAGGGTGGGGGCTCAAGCTGGGGCCTCAGTCTGGAAATGCCCCAGACCCAGCCTGGGCCCAGACCCCAAGGCCCTCAGCTGCTCAGAGACTCCAGCCCTTTATCCCACCCCACCCCATCCCTACAGAGAGGAGCCAGCTTACACCCTGACTCCAGCATGGGCTCTTAGAGCCAGACTGCCAAGGTTCAAATCCCACCTCCACCAATTCCTAGGTCCGTGACCTAGGGTAAGTGACTTCCCCTTATCTGTGTCTCAGTTTCCTCACATGTAAACCAACACGAATCATAAAATCCACTTGATAAGGACATTGGGAGAACTGGGTGAGTTAGTTCTGGGCCTGAGGAGGGCTTAGGCCAGTTCTCAGGGCTCCATGAGCCCACAGTAGCCTGAGGTGAAACTAAGGCCGGAGGGGGCTGACCACACCCAGCATCAAACAGCAAAGAAGTGGCCCAGCCAGGGCTGGAAACCGTCTCACCCACCAGCTGGAGACCCTCGGGGCCAGCCACTGTCTAGAGGATCAGCCCTGATTTTGTCTTTATTTTGCTTTGTGTCAACCCCAGGCTTTCCCTGGGAGTGAGGTGGCAGAGCAGCCCCTTCCTCCACCCTCATCTTGGCCAGCTGGTCGGTGGGCAGGGCTGCAGGCTTTGGGCTGCGGGGCGGGAGTTGGGTTTAGGCCTCTGGGGAAATGGGGAGGATGTGGGCCCGCCCTCGCCTCCCCGCCCGCCTCCCTCTCTCTGAGCTCGCCTCTCCCATCCCAGGCCAGCCTCTGGACACAGGGCCGGCCCCTGGGCTCCGGCAGCTGAGCTTTTCCTCACCGGCGGACGCCCCTCACCCATCCCGCCCTGAGTGACTCACTGCTCCCCTGGCCTGCAGCCACCACTGTCTCCTGGCAGGAGGCAGCGCAAGGTTGTGCAGAAGCCACAGGGTCTAGTGTGTGAGGGCCGCTTGGCCAGGAAGGTCTGGAGCAGCTAGACAGGACCAGGGCACAAAGGCTGGCTGGCAGATAGTGGGGCCTGTGGCTCAGCCCTGCAGTGGCCAGTGGCAGCTGGTGCCTCCCCTTTCCCCTGACTTTGGGAGCTTTTCTTCCTTCTTCCCACCATGAAGAAGGAAGGGACTTGAGAATCTGTGAAGAGAGCCGGTCCCCGGCCAGGAGACGCTGGGTGGTGGGGCAGTGGTGGTGGGCCCCTCAGCCACTCGCTCCTCCACCGAGCCAGGCATGAAGGGGGATGGCAGTGCCGTGTGGAGCCTTATGTGGAAGTACTGCATCTCTGTGAGGACACTCAGGTACCGGGACGCGTGCGTGGCTGCTCTGCCTGGCTGTCGACTGTTGGGCTGGACGGTTTGCATGGCTGTACAGGGTCCAGGAAGGAGCTGGGATGGAGGCAACCAGAGCAACTTTCAGTCTCTGGTGAAGCGGGAGGAAGAGAGTGGAACAATGGCCAGGGGGTGTGCAGCATTTGCCTGGGACCCAGAGCACCCATTCAGGAAAGGAACACCAGGGGCAGGTACAGCATGTGTTACATAACATGCTGGCACTGGGCACAGCTGTGTGACCCTGGCCCTGCCTCACAGCCTCTCTGAGCCTGTTACCCACCAGCGAAATGGGGCTCACACTCGTCCCTTCAGCGCTTGGTGGAGTGATTCTTTCGTGTGACTGTAAATGTCAGTCACTGAGTGGCTGAGGGCTCAACCCGGACTCAGGCACCAGGCTGCCCAGGTTTAATGCTGGCTTTGGCATTGTTAGTGGTATGAAGTGGCTTCACTTCTCTACTCAAAGTTTCCCATCTGCAGATCCTTTCAGGATTGTGTGAGGATTTAGTGAGGTAATACATACTAAGATCAGGGCCCGGCGCGGCGCCAGCATGCAGTCAGTGTTGGATACGATGACCCTTGCCGTTGAGCTTTCTCCCCAGCTGGACAGCTGTGGGGGGCGGTGGGGGTGTCTGGAATGGTGCCTGCATGGTGGGAATGAAAGAGTGGAGCAGCGCTCCTTGGCCCCCTGGGGAGGGGACACCACCCGTGATCGTTCCAGCCTCTGCAGCTGTCAGAAGGAAGGAGACAGGGGCTCAGGAAGCCAGGTCCCGTGTGATCTTAGGCAAGGCTGGGGTCTCCTCATCTGTAAAGGGGAACTATATGGGGCCAGAATTTGTATATGGAAGGGCTTAGAGGCAGCCACCTATTTGGAAGATGTTGTTTGTACTTGGATACCGCCTAAGGGCGTATTTTTTTATTTAAAAGGGTGGACTTGCAACAGGTACAGGATTGAAAGATTGTCCCTCTTTCTGCCCTCACTATCTGGTGTATAAACTTTATAAACATTCCTTCCTTCTTTCCTTCCTTCCTTCCTTCCTTCCTTCCTTCCTTCCTTCCTTCTTTTTTGCCTTTCTTCTATTTATCCTTCTTTCCTTGTTTCTTTCCTTTCTTCTTTCCATCCCCAAATACTTGTGACAGCTTACAGAAAATACCTGAAATAAAATAATTAATAAAAAACATCACAAGCCAGGCATGGTGGTGCGTGTCTCTAGTCCCAGCTACTCGGGAGGCTGAGGCAGGAGGAATGCTTGAGCCTGGTTCAAGTGTAGTGTGCGATGATCATGCCTGTGAATAGCCACTGCACTCCAGCCTGAGCAACACAGTAAGACCTCATCTCTGAAAAAAAAGAATCCAGAGTGGAAAAAGCACAATTTAGAATAGGATGTCATGAGTTAGGATAGAAAAATAGAACAGAACAGATATATGCAGGGTCCTGAGGTTCTTCTGTTGGGGCAAAAATTGCCAAGTTTCCTGGCAGCCAAAGGGAAAGGGGAAACCCAGCCACGCAGTTTACTCCCACTGTAATAAGAAACCGTAATTACAGTGGCCACAGTTGTCTCTGCTGCTGGATGAGAGTGTCTGGGGCCCTGGGCCTCAGCCTCAATGGCGGGCCTTGGGCCTGGGCAGGTTTGAGGGAGCAGGGCAGACAGTGAGGGCTGAAGTGTTCTCTTGGGACGAGGATGCCAGCTGGCTGTGGGAAAGGAGAGAGGCAGAGTTCAGCCCTGGAGTGAGTCAGCAGCTGCCTGCCCCTGCCCCAGACCCCGGGATAGACCTCCTGGGTGGGTGACTTGGGAGCTGGGCCAGGCGGCGGGTGAGTCCTGGACTTTGGTGAGTGCTCCATGTGCTTTTCCTTGTGACCACAGTTGTATTTTCCTGAGTCCCGTTCTGTCCCAAGGTTTCCAGGGATTGGCACTTTGGAAACCTCAGGACTTGTTGACAGAATGCAGAGGGCTCAGCACTGGGAGACCCACCATGCCCTGTCCAAGGGTGATTCGCTCGCTCCCTCTTGGCTACCGTTTGCCCATATGGTCTGTAGGAGAAGCAGCAGTGCCTCACAGAGGCTGGCATACTGGCCTCCCTGTGCCTCAGTCTCCTCATCCACGAAGTGTGGGGATAATGGCATGGCCACCTGACAGGGCTGTGGGGCAGGGCCTTACAGGAGGGTTTGTGGCTGTCAAGTGGTGATGAGCAGGTAGCTTCACAGGGGTGTCACGAGCACTGGCAGGTGGCCTCCTCACCACCAATGAGAGGAGAGTGGCAGGGTGGGTGTGGGCACCATAATTGGCACTGGGTTTGTCCCAGACCCACTCTTAGCACCCATAAGTGCCAGGCACCCCTGTGGTTAGCTGGGGAGGATGGGCCTTGGGCTCCAAGAGAAGCACTCTGCCCTCCTGACCCCTACCCCATTCTGTTGAGAGCCCCTGAAAGGACTAAGGCCACGCCCCAACCAGCCAGCCAGCCAGGAGCAGGCCCTCTGCGGATCCCAGCCCCCTCAGCTGCCAGGGAAGCCCTGAGTCAGCAGGTCTGTGGCCTGAGGCGGAGCTGCCGGCGGCCACAGGGACAGATTGGAGGGTTGTGATCGGACAGCGCATAGTTTTCCACTTGCGTCTTCAGATTCCCCTCCGAGTGAGCCTATTGCCCTGGCTGGGTCCCATTCACATCTGGAAAAGCGAGAGGTGTGTGTGGAGCAGCTGTGGGCCTGCCAGCCCTGGCCCTCTGCCTAGGGGTTTGGTGATCACAGTCAAGGAGCCAGGAAAAGGGTCTCTGGAACTTTGGCCCAAGGACTCTGAGAGGGATGATCCTGGCTGCAGGCTGTATCCTGGACAGAACAACTTGGGAGCTGGGTACCCCAGGGTTTAGAGCCCACAACGGTAGGTTGTGAGATGTGCAACCCTCAGGCAAGTTGCTAAACCTCTCTGGGCTTGTTTCCTCACCTGTAGAGTGCGGGGGGAGCCATGACAGCTGAGCGGGCTTCTTGGCAGGTCACCACTGGGTTCTGTTGGCTTGGCGTCCAGCAGGGTGCATGGTTGTGGCACCCACTCCTTGTCCTCTGAGTCTCAGCATGGGGGCTGGGGCAATAGCATGATGAAGTGAGAAGCACACAGGCTCAGAAGTCAGGCCAACCTGAGTTCAAAATTGGGCTCAGCCCCTTCCTACCTTGAAAGTGACTTTTAGAGATGTTCTGAAGCTTCTATGAGATGATGCCTGGAAGCCTGCCCTGGCTGCAGTAGGTGCTGCTAAGGCATTGGCTGTTTGTATAACAGGCAGCCTCCCTGAGCCTTTGTTTCCCCACCTGTGAGATACGTGTGGGGTACAGTAGTTCTGGAGGGTGGATGAGACCCTTTAACAAGCTCCCCGCCCCTCACCTCCCTGCCTCTTCCCTGGCTGGCCTTTCTCTGGGCACTCACCTCTGGGCCCCTGGCAGACAAAGGCCTTGCTCTGGGTACAGGGCAGTGCCCTGATAAATCCACAGCCCCTCTCAGGTCAGGCAGGAAGATCACTTTTGCATCTGGCATTATATTGGAAAAGAAAGATCGTTTTGTGCCTTGAGAGCCAATGGGGCGTTTGAGCCTCTTGATGGGCCAGGGCAGCTCGCTCAGAACACATGGGGCCCAGGGTGCTGGTTGGTGAGGAGTGGGGTGGCCTTGGCTGCCCTGGCCCTGCCCCCCTCTGGCTTCCCACCGTGGCTGCATCTGGGCAGGAGGGCCGTGAGCAGCTCAGCTGGCAGCCGGCCTTTGAGAGCTTCCAGGGAGCTTCCTGGACAATTAGCCATCTGATGCCTCTCTGCAGGACAGTCAGTGGGTGTTCCTCTTGGGACAGAGCGCTCACCACCTCCCAGCCTGGGCCATGCCTAGGCAGCTCTGATGCGAGGACATTTGTTCCCACTTGGAACTGGCACCACCCTTCCTACGGTGCCCGCTGCCACCCACCCACACACTGAAGTGGCCTGGCCCTGCGCTCTGAGCCTCACAACCCATCTGCTCCCCAGCTCTGGACAGCCTGGAGAGACCAGAACTCCCTGAGGCTGAGGAAGGGGTCACCAGCCTCTTCCTCACCCATGCCTTCTGGACACACCCTGGCCTGTGCTGTCTATCTCCGGGAAGAGCCCAGAGCTGAGTTTAGGATGGGCAGGAGGTCCTGGGCAGAGCAGAGCAGAGCCGCCACTTCTCTGGCTCCGGGTACTGCCTGGAGCACACATAAATTCCCTCATGGCTGCTTTCCCCTTTCACTCATGGGCCTCCCCATTGCCTCAGCCCTGCCAGCCTCACCTCCCTCTCCTCAGTTTCCATCTCTGCTAGTGGCTGCTGCCCCCTCTCCCTGCATTGAGTCTTTGTGCAGGGGATGAAGACCTACTGTGTGCCTGGCACTGTGCCAGGTGCTAACTATGTGTTCCCACATCCAGCCAGCTAGCGCCCACCCTGTGAGGAGCACTGTCTCACAGCACAGAGGAGGACCTGAGTCCAAGGCTTTTCGTTATTGGTTTCCTCACTGGAGTTGTGGGTGAGGCTCTTCTTGGCAAGCACCGCAGGGCAGCACTTGTTGTCAAGAGCTCAGAGCCCAACAGCAAGGCGGCATGGGCATGAGCCACTCTGGCGCATGGGAAGAGGCTTTCTTCCGTTGGTCAGCAAGCAGTTTGCTGAGCACCTATTGGGTGCTGACCCGGGCTAGACCCTGGGGATACAGCAGTGAGTGAGGGGAACACTCGGGCCTCCTGGAGCAGATAGATGTTCAGGTGAGAGAAAAACGATAAAGAGAAAATAAACAAATGAAGATGCCTTCAGGCAAGGATCAGTGCCAAGAAGATAAAACTGGGAGGGATGATGGAGTGATCAGGGGAGAGGGAGCCACATGGCCTGGGGAGGTCAAGAAAGGCCTCTCCCAGTGGCAATCAGTGGACGAATAGATAAACACAAGGTGGTCTGTCCATAGTGTGGCGTATTATTCAGCCATAAAAAGGAATGAAGTTCTGGCACATGTTACAGCACAGGTGAACCTTGAGGACATCATGCTAAGTGAAAGAAGCCAGACACGAAAGACCACAAAGCATATGGTCCCATTTCTAGGAAATGTCCAGAACAGGCACATCTATAGAGACAGGAGGTAGGTTTGTGGTGATCCAGGGCTGGGGAGGGGTTCTTTTTGAGGGATGAAAATGCTCTAAACATAGATAGTGGTGACGGTTGCACCCCTCTGGGAATATACTATTAATAAAATCATTGAACTATACAATTTAAATGGGCGAGTTATATAGTGTGTGAATTATATCTTAATAAGACTGTTTGAAAAGAAAACAAAGGCCTGTCTGCGGCGGTGGCCTTACATTGAGAATGACAGGGAGGAGTGAGTTTATAAGGACCTTAGGGAAGAGAGGGCAGAGAGAGCAGCCGGTGTGAGGACCCTGAGGTCTGTGTGCACCTGCAGGAGAAGCATGGAGGAGGAGGCCAGCAGGGGTCAGGAGGGAGGGAGGGAGGAGGAGGCCAGCAGGGGTCAGGAGGGAGGGAGGGAGGAGCAGTCCCTGTGGTGGCAGGGCCAGATCCTGGAGAGGGCTTGAAAGTTGACTGGGGCGGGAGAGCCACGGCTGGGTAACATCGCTGTGCTTTCTGTTTTAAAACTGTCACCCGGACTGCTGTGAGGAAATGAGACTGTGGAGAGGGAGTGGTGGGGTGTGGGGGGCAGGGGAGGCCGGTTGAGATGTGGCGGCTGGCCACTGTTTAGATGAGAGATGACAATTGAGATCCAAAGAAGGAGACAGACAGACTGGCCGGCGGTCGCACTGGGAATTCAGACAGGGACAGAGCACTCCTGGTGGGGAAGAGGCTTCCTGGAGGAGGGGCCTGGGCCTGGACACTGGGAATGTCAGGATGGGCTGGTGGCGGCCCTCTAGATGGCACCCCTATGGGGGATGTGGGGTGCCCTGCCTGGCCATGGGGAGACAAGGCTGGCCACCCTACCCTGGCACCCACCCTGGGTACCCTTTGGGCCCAAGCTGCTAAGTAAGTAGGGCACCCTCTCTCCAGGGACCCCGTCACACTGCCTTTGTGCTGCCGGCTCCGGCTGGCCCTCCGTGAGAGTGTAGTGCCCGTGTGGCCAGAGACCCAGCAGGGGCCTGGCACTCTGAACAAACCAGCCTGCCTGGAACTTGAGTGGCCCTGAAACACAATCAGCCACCAGAGACTAGCCAGGGAGGTGGTTGTATTATTTATTAACTGGGGCTTGCCCAGTGAAGCCATTTGGGCTTGCCAGACCTGGAAGAAGCCCCCTCAGCAGTGCCTGGGGGCCTTTTGGAGGGCAGGCGGGTGGGGGCCCCGGGGTGCCTGGCACCCTCTCCCCTGGGTGTGGTTTCCTGGATGCCGACTGAGCAGGGAGGAAGTCAGACGTCAGGACCTGCTGTGGGGATGGACCCACAGCTCATCCCCTGGGGCCGCAGAGGCAGGCCAGCTGCTGGGGTTCCAGGGACACCTCCGCCCCCTCCACTTTGAGACTGTGAGTACCACCCACCTGGCCCGGGGAGGGGACCTCAGCAGCCCTGAGAAACCTGTGAGGGGCTGGCGACTGTCAGGGCAGCCTGCCGTGGTGAGGGTCTTGGGGGCTGTCGTCAGAGTTTTCACTGTTTCTCAGAGCTGTATTCTGTGACCCATTTCTCACTGCCTGGAATGCACACAGGCCCGCCCTGGGCCCAGGAACACCAGGTGTTTCCCCACAGCAGCAAGGGGAAGTTCTTTAGCTCCCCTGCGCATTAGACCAGCCCCAGACCCTGTTAGGACTGAGAACCAGGGCCCCGAAGCCCACCTGGATGGCTGGGAGTGTTGGGTCTCTGCCTAGGGCCCTCACAACCACCCTGAGAAAGATGGACTTTTGACAATGCCCAGTTTACAGCCAAGTAAACTGAGGCCCTCAGAAGTCACACACCGGTCAGAAGTCCTCAGAGGCCCTCAGAAGTCACACAGTTGCCCAGGGCTCCTAGAGCATAGTTGGTGTGTTTCCTTCCCACACTGCTGCTCCCCTCAACCCTATGGTGCATAAACTTTGAGCAAATGGAGTTTTACGACTGAGGGAATATAAGGCTTCCCCAAGCTGTGCTGAGGAGACACTGCCTTGCACAAGTCTTCCCTGCCCCAGGCTCCCTGGGGCCATTTCCCATCTGGCAGTGCCCCAGTGTGTGTCCCCCCAGGAGACTCTTGACCCACTGACAAGTTCAGTTTCTTTCTGAAATGATCCAGAGTAGAACCTTGAGGATCTGCAGATCCCTGGGGCTGGGAGGGTGTTGGGGGATGGTCTCTGGGTTCTGAGCTGTAACCCCTGAGCCTGACCTCTTGGGGTCCTTGGGCCAACAGCCCCTGGCTCACTGGGGTCATCAGGGAATTCTACAGATGGGTCAGAGGAGGCTTTTGCCAACCCAGCCTCAGGGAGCAGTCTGGGAGCTCTCACTCCTGTTAGCCAAGCCTCCCCCACCCCAGCCCTGGCTCTTGGGGGCAGGCAAGACGGATAGCCCTTTCCTTAGGACTGGAGCCCAACCCACGGCAGATGGAAAAAGTGAGGCCCAGTGATAAGGAAGTAATGGGCACCTTCACTCCTGGCCCCACGCTGCAGACAGAAGGCTGCTCAGTGCCCTGAGGGGTCAGTCAGTCTGTCTCAAATCCCAGCTCCCCAGTGTGTCCCAGCTGTGTGACATGGAACAGATGTCCCAACATCTCTGGGCCTGGGTTTCCATATAACCCATGGTGAAAGTCCCCCCTTCCGGGGTTGCTGTGAGGCTTACGTGGGGAAGCAGGCCTCAATGGGGAATCTCCCTGTGGGCGTAGGTGACTCCGGATTCCCATCTCACTGAGAGATTTACCAGGGCACAGTGCCCCTCAGGCTGGGTTAGGGGAGGCTTGATGACCCTAGTGAACCAGGGGCTGTTGGCCCAAGGACCCCAAGAAGTCGGGCACAGGGGTTACAGCTCAGAGTCCAGGGCTCTGGCCTCCAGCTCAGCTACCTCCAGCAGGAACCTACCTTTGTTGGACTCCAGGGTGCAAGCTGGGGAGCCTGGCCAGATGGCTGCCCACACCTGTGTTCAAGGCCCAGCAGAGGCACAGGGCAGAGCAGGGCCCCTGCTGCCTGCCTGGGGACCTCAGGGGCGCCCATCCTGAGGCCTCCTGTCCTTACCTGTGAAATGGCCAGGTGTAACCAGGAGCCTTTAAGCACTCCATGACTCTGTGCAGAATTTCATGCACATCATTCATTCGTTAATTTAGTCATTCGACAAACATCTATTGGGCACCTACTGTGTACCAAGCACGGTCTTGTCTCTGAGAGTACAAAGGTGATAAACCAGATAAACCATCCCTGCCCTTCTTGGTGTTGGGGAGTTAAGCGATATATGACTAACGCAATGCATGCATGATAGGTCATGGTGGGGACATGTTCTGTGAAGGCGAGTAGGGCAGAGGAAGGAGATAGGCAAAAAGGAGGGGTAAGCGGTTGGTTGTATTTTTTTTTTTTTTTAATTGAGATGGAGTCTCGCTCTGTCACCCAGGCTGGAGTACAGTGGCGCAATCTCGGCTCACTGCAAGCTCCACCTCCTGGGTTCACGCCATTCTCCTGCCTCAGCCTCCCGAGTAGCTGGGACTACAGGTGCCTGCTACCACGCTCTAGGGCTAATTTTTTGTATTTTTAGTAGAGATGGAGTTTTACCGTGTTAGCCAGAATGGTCTCGATCTCCTGACCTCATGATCCACCGACCTCGGCCTCCCAAAGTGCTGGGATTACAGGCGTGAGCCACCGCGCCCGGCTGGTTGTATTTTATTTTAATGGACACATGTCAGCTATTAGAAAACACCTGCAGGCCATCAGGCAGCTGAGGGCTGGTTGGAGGGTCCACACTGTGGCCTTCACTCCCTGAGTCCCTTATGGGCCAGGCCAGTGTGAGCTGTCCTCTGACCTGCTTGCAAGGGTGAGCTCATTAGCCCCATCTGAGGGACTTGCAAACCAATGCCCAGAAATCCCAACCAGTGTAACTCCAGTGGCTTCTGGGAAAGGGGTGAGGGGACCCCGCCGGCAGAATGGATATCTGGACTGTACTCAGTGTGTGGGAGCATCGAGGTGGTTATCAGCTGGGCCTGGGTTGTGGTCAGGCTGTGGTTAACAGCCCAGACCTTGGGAGGCCAGGGCAGGCGGATCACTTGAGGTCAGGAGATCAAGACCAGCCTGGTCAACATGGTGAAACCCCGTCTCTACTAAAAATACAAAAATTAGCGGGCGTGGTGGCAGGCGCCTGTAATCCCAGCTATTTGAGGGGTTGAGGCAGGAGAATCGCTTGAACCTGGGAGGCAGAGGTTGCAATGAGCCTAGGTTGTGCCACTGCACTCCAGCCTTGGAGACAGAGCAAGATTATCTCAAAATAACAAACAAACAAAACAAAACAAAAGAGGCCCAGACTTTGGTGGGAGTTTCTGTTCCGCTGCTTTCGTAGCTAATGTGACCTGGGGTGTGTTGGGTGCCATCTCTGAGCTTCAGTCGGTCAGTGAGGGCTCTCTTAGTTCCAAGTGACAGAAAATCCGAACCTATCAGGCATAAGCAGAAAAGGGGTTTCGTTGCCTCCTGGAACTGCAAAGTCTAGAGGGTAACTAGCTTCAGGAATGGCTGAATCGCAACGTTCGTTTATGCATTTGGACTTTTCAGCTCTTACCTCTGCTTTCCTCCCTACTGTCTTCACTGTGAGGCAGGCCCTCTCCATGCGGGCATCCCTGGCTCTGTGCCCGGCATGTAGCAAGTGCTCAGAAAACATTAGACATTTCCTTTCATTCAGTCGTCACCAGCCCTGTGACAGGCCAGCTGCAGGGCCCAGGCTGTGGTGAGCAACACATCATTTCTGTCTTGGGGATGTTCACAGTGCTCTGTGGGAGAAGGGACTAGAAAAGAGGAAATGACTACATAGGGCACTCAGGGCTGAGAAGGGGGTGAGCTCTGAGGCCTGTGGGAGCCCAGAGGAGGGACAATGGAGTTTTTATCTGGAGGGGTTCCCCGAAGGCTTCCTGGAGGAGGTGGCAGATGAGCTAGATTTTAGGAGCAATGGAGGAGGTGGCCTGGTGAGTGGCAACTAAGGGCGCAGGGGCCTAGGATCGGGTTCAGGACTCACACCCAGTGGGGCTGACCTGGCTGTGCTAGGTTCTTGGAAGTCCTGGCTGAACTCAGAGAATTGGTTCTTGGGCCATGCTGGGGGTGGAGGCAAGTAAGCCTACATGTAGGTGAAAGGTAGCCCCAGCAGCAAGGCTGTAAGGAAAAGAGAGAATGAGCACTGAGTGAACACCTACTGTGTGCCACCCACCCTCCATATGTTGCCTCATTCTGGCCACTCCACAGCCTCTAGTGGTGCCTCATGCCCACTTTGCAGAGAATGAGCCAGAGGTTCTGATCAGGTGCTGGAACAAACCACCCTTCCAAGTGAGTCCAGGAAACCATTTCCCCCATGAACTTAGAATTTGAGACTCACTCATTGGCCAGGCTCAGTGGCCTCTGTTCTGCCATCGAGAGGCTGCTGGGATGCTACCCATGGCATGGCAGGGACAGATGGGGAAGTCACCGCGTTCAAAACAGTCATGTGTTGAAACACCTCCCCAGCCTCTGATCTACCGGTAGTGGCAGTGGAAGCAAACACAGCAAATCTGAAACCCGATGCCTACAAAACAGGAGTGTGAAGTGTGACACCAGAGGCCCCCACACAGAAGTGGGTGTGGACGGCCACCTGCCTGTGAGCAACCAGGGGAAGCCAACTTGGTGCTGAGTTTACACAGTGAATGTTAAAAAGACTTCTAAGCTGGTCCCAGTGTATTCACACATAGCTGAGAAAGGCTAGGGAGGATAACAAGGGCTAGAATATAGGGTCAGCTCCCTACAGTTGCTGTAACCCCCTGGGCAGCTCCCTTTACTTCTCTGAGCTTCAGTGACCTCCTCTGTAAGTGAGGATAACATTTCCCAGAGTGAGGATTAAGTAACACCATACATGGACATGCATGGTGTCGATGACCTAGCAATGGCTCAATGAGTGTCAGTGATGATTATCCCCATGTAAAATAAATTTGAATTTAAAATTTTAAAAATGGTCATTTTTGCATCCATGGACTTGAGCCAAATGGGAAATGGTTTGGTTCAGCCTCTAAGCCCCTACAGGTATACATTAGGTCTTTCAGCCTTGTGTCTACTGGTATGCCTGGGGCTCAGGAAATGCACACAGTGTGTTAAAACCAAGTTTGAATTTGTCAAATCCCAAGTCAGTCCAGGATGTTCATTTCTTAAATGATACAGTGAGAGAAAGTTTTTTGAAGATGAAAAAGAAAAAAAAAGTGAATTTCACTCTGGAGAAATAAGCAGAGTGATGGAGGTAGATGCCACTGACAGAGTGGAGGAGGAAGCGTGGGGAGGCTTCCAGGAGGAGGCAAGCTCTAGTCAGCAGGCACCGGTCAAGTGGGGAGTAGAGGAGAGTTTGGGTAGAAACTGTAGGTCGAGTCCCCATGGTGTGTTTGGGAAACAGCAGTCTTGGGTGATACCTGTATGGAAGGGATGAGGGCCAGAGTTCAAGACAAAAAGGAAGGCAAGTGGGACCCAGAGCCCAGGGTGCTGGCCTCCCTGCAGGCACAGAGGATCTGCCAGGAGCTTTTGAGCAGAGAGTTTTATTAACCAGTATTTGGTTGATTAAAAAAAAGAGGCACCTCAGACTGGCTTGACTGGCTTAAGGTAAAGGCTGAATTTATTGCCTTCTGTTTCTGAAACAGACAGGACTTCAGGTACAGTTGGATTTGGGGGCTCAAACCATGACTCCAGACACCGGCCTCTTTTTCTCTTCTTCCATCTCTTTGACTTCATTCCCAGACAGCCTTTCTGCCCAGATGGCCTCAACAGCTCCAAGTCGACAATTGTCATATCCAGGCAGAAACTGTTCTGACAGAATCAACTCTCCCTGGTTAGCTTAGACCACATACCCATCTCTGGACCAGTCACTTGAGCAGGGGGGATGAGCTACTCTCTCTGATAGACCAAGCTTGGTACTGCATTCAGCCCTGGAGGTAGCTGACCCAAATTAGATGGACTGGGAATGGAGGATTGGGTTCCCCAAAGAAAATTGGGGTGTCTTACCAGAAGTGAGAATGGAGGCTGGTCAGGCAGAAACATCCTGCATCCACCACTGCGACCTGCTAAGACTTGTGGGCTGGTCGATCCGCTACTGTGACCTGCTAAGACCTGACGGCTGGCCAGTCCACCACTGTGACCTGCTAAGACCTGCCAGCTGGCCAGTCCACCACTGTGACCTGCTAAGACCTGCCGGCTGGCCAGCTGAGCCATGTGATCTGCCATGCATCATCCCTTCAGGTCAGCCCCATGAGGTAGAGTTTGTTATGATCCCTATTTTGCAGATGAGAAAACTGAGGCTTAGAGAGACACAGTCAATTGCCGAAGGTCACACTGTTAGTAATGTCCTCAAATCCCAAATCAGCTTGACCTGAAGCCCAGAATCTTAACCACGTGCTCCACTGCCTTACAGCAATCAGCAAAGAGTTTGAAGAGGATGCCTAGGGAGCTTGGATGGAGGACAGGCTGGCAGAGGAGACTGGAGGCAGAGGATGGGAGTAGGAGGCAGGTGCCACACTGGCAGAGAGGAGGGATCCTAAGACATAGAGCTGTGGTGTGCTAACGCGTGGCTCTCAACGCACTGTCAGTTTCACTTTTGTTGTTGTTTCCTTGTATAGATAAGATAGCTGATATCTAATCAGCAAAGTACACACACACACACATATATATATACACATACTAATTATTATGCCTACTGGTTTCTGCTTGGGGTGATCTTAGCAGGAGGATGTGAGGGATGAGGGTTCTGAGCCTGGAAGCTGGAGTTATGCTTGGGCTGCGGACACCTGGGGCATTTCTGGGGGAGTTTCCCGGGGAAGTGGTCAAAGGGAGTTGGCCGCCCACCTGGCTCAGGGCCAGGGCAGAGAGCAGCTAGGATGGGGAAACAGCCACTCTGCACTTCCCTTTTCAGCCCTAAGGCTTCTCAGGCAAGGTCCGCCTCCCTGATGACATTACAGCATGTCAGAAATCAGCCTGCCCACACCCTCACGACACAAAGGGGAAGTCAAGGCAGCAGGCCACTTTAGCTTCACTGCCACCACATGGAGAGGTGTGGCAGTCTGGGCACCCGTCCTGGATTGGCTGTCACCGCACTGTGTGACCTAGGGCGAGTCACCAGGCCTCTCTGGGCCTCAGTTTGACATCTGCAAAATAGACCTATGAAGACAGAGCAGGCATATGAACAAACCTTTGCAAGTGACCTGACCCAGTGCCAGGCACTTCACGGGCTGTCAGGATTCCTTCCCTGTGTGGTGATCTCTCGGAATCACAGCCTTGGAACCCTGGAGGGGAGAAGGCTGTCAATCTCAGAAAAGCAGGCCAAGACCCAGCTTTGTGGTATACAAGCCACGTGGCCTTGCACAAGTCACTTCACTTCTCTGGGCCTCCATTGCCTTATCTGGAAAATGGCTTAATAACCACCCCCTCATGCACGAATGAGAGGGTTAACCGAAAGCTTAGCCCCGAATGGGTTTTGCTGGTGTATCTGGTTCCCACTGGGTTAGCCGGATATCCCCTCCTCTGTGAGCTTGGCTCCTGCCCTGGAGCCAGATCAACAGCGTTGTTCTACCAGTAATTCAACCAACGAATATTGACTATGTGCCCAGCACCGCTCAAAGCAGTGGACACCAGCGCGAGACCCCCTCCCTCACATAGCTGGCATTTGGGGGTTGGGGGAGACAGACAGGTGACAAGTAAACAAACAATCAAACAAGAGCATTTCCAACATCACAGTCACGAAAACGAAGCAGGAGGCTGCGGTGGGGAGCTACTTGGCGCTGGTCAGTGAGGGCCTCCCTGAGGAGGGCACCTGAGGGCAAGAAGGAGGTGGCCAGCAAAGATGGGGGCCGGCCTGGTGGCAGAGAGAAGAGGAGTGTGGACAGCCCCCTGGGGATTCAGGCTCAAAGGACAGAGGGTTTGGAGGCTAATGGCAGCACCCTCAGAGAGGACGTCTGGGCAGGCGTGGACAGTGGACAGCCTGACGGTCGCTGGTGGAGGATGCTTACCTCATTCCCTAAACATTGGCTGGAGGAAGGGTCAGTTGAGGCTCACCTCTGAGCTTCAACGCGGGAGGGAGAGGTGTCCAGCTTGGCCTCAGACCCCAGACTGAGGGTGACGAGGTGGTGATGGTGGTGGACGGGCATAGCCAGGAGAGGCACCTAGGTTCAGTACCAAACTTCAGAACTGCTAAGAAGTACCTAAGTAACCCCGTTTCATCTTCAGGTAAAGACACTCAGAAGGCCAGGCACCAGGCCCCTCCTTGGGGTTCCTGGGGTGGGCTTATGGATGGGTAGTTCCTCTGCTTTCTCACCTGTCTTCCTAGAGGAGTGCAGGCTTAGAAGGTCAAAGCTGCAAGAACTTTGAGAAATCACCAAGCTGTCCTCCCATAGGACAGGGAATTCAGTGACCTTGGTCTGGGGAAGGGTGGGCTCCACTGGCAAGCTGGACGTGCTAGGGGCTCTGGACTCTGGGGCGGGGTACGGGTGGGGCCCCAGAGACAGGGAGGGATGGCTGGACTCAGCCCCAAACTTCCAACAGCCAAGAATTACGCTTCATCTGCAAGCACAGAAACCACAGATAGACCCAGAAGGGAGGGGTGGGTGGCCTGTGGAGGCTTTCGAGCGTCAGCAACGGAAACATGGGATGTTTTTCAAGTACAGAATGGGTGATAAGCTCTAATGTGTGTATGAGGATGTTCCCAACTATGATGTCATTCCATTCTCACAATAAATCTTGTCCAACAGGAATATCTGCCCTATCTTGCAGAGGGGAAACTGAGGCAAGCCACGTGACTCGCACAAGTTCCTTGCCAGCCAGAAAGTGACAGCATCACAATTGAGACCTAGAACCAAGCTTTCCTTAGGGACATGGAGGGTGGACCAGTGCAGTGGGTGGGGCAGGTAGAGAGCCGGGCTGGCCTCTGCCCTCCTCCCAGGGGCAGCTGGGCCCACAGCTCAGTCCTCTGGATGATTAGAACGGCCGGCAGGCCATTTATGGAGCCAGCCCCACCCGCTGTGTCTGGATCCTGCATACCAGCTGGAGACAGAGTCCTTACTACAGCTCCCCTGACCCTCTTCCTAGGGGCTCTGTCCCTCCACCCGCACTGCCTTGGTCTCTGTCTGCATGAAGACACGTGATTCCCTCCCCACAGTCTCATGCAGCCCCTGCCAGCTTCCTCTCCTGCACTCCACTCTTGTGAATTAGGGGTGCCCCTACCACTGCAAGGATGGGGGCCAAAAAGTCCTGGAGGAGGACAAAGCCTAGCAGAAGTGACTTTGGACAAGTGTCTCCTGCTCTTGAATCTGTTTCCTCATCCATGAAATGGGGAGAGAGATACCCGCCGGTAGCAGGGCTTTGTGATTTTGACTGCAAACGTGTCAGGAGAGGCCAGGCTGCAGGGGCTCTGCCAGTCAGAGCCCGGCCCAGAGCACAGATCCCAAAGACGGCCTGTCTCTGGGCTCCATGTGGGTCTCTGCTCTGTTTAAATGGTAGAGTTCCCCAGCGGCCCATGGAGACTGCTCATGCCCCTGCCCCTGGGCCCAGGAAGTGCTTCAGGGTGTGCTGCTGCCTCCTGGGGCCGTGGGTGGGCCCTGAGCTGCAACACCAGCTGGCAGTCTCTGGAGTGGGGGCTGTGTGCTCATGTGTTTCAGTTAGATTTTGCTGTGTAACAAACTACACAGAACATAGTGTCTTAAAACATTGGTGACTTATGATTTTGCATGATGGTGTGTTTGGAAGATCTGGGCAGTAGTGCTGGTTGCCTTTGGCTGTGCTCAGCTGGGCTGGAAGTTCCAAGAAGGCCCCCTCCCATGTCTGCCAGTGGATGCTGGCTGTCAGCCAGGCAGCTCAGGCCCCTCCAGGTGCCCCCGGGCTCCTCCATGTGCCCCCACTACAGTGGTAGACCAACCTCCTCACATGGGGGTCCCCTTAGTTCCCTCCACATGGCCCCCACAATGGCAGACAAGCCTCTGACATCGGGATCCCTTCAGTTCCCTCCATGTACCCCAATCACACCTTCTACACATGGCATCTGAGGCTGCCCTCCCAGAGTGGACCAGAAGCCGCGAAGCCTCTTGAGGCACAGCCATCACCAATGCCACCTTCTCCTGAAAGGAAAGTCGTATGTCCAAGGAGAGGGGAAGTAGCCCCCCGCTCCGGTGGGAGGAGCGGGACACGTCGCACCTCGGAGAGGCCTGGGTACTAGGATGGGAGGAATTTGTGGTCATATTCGGCAATCACAGGGTATGTATCATTAGGATTTTGCTGGGCTGTTATTTCACACAGGTTGGGGTGAGGGGAGTAAGCTCTAGTCATTATATACAAAGTCAAAAAGTTACTGTCTTAAAATTCCCCTTGAAGAGCCCTTAAGTTGCTCATATCGGACAGAGTACCTGGTTTTGTGTGCACTGCCCCGGGCAGTGGCACTCTGTGTGCTGTGATGTGTGCAAATGCCTGGGCTGGACCAGGAAGGGAGCTGAGGCTTGTCCAGACACTGCGGCCTTCACCCTGCAAGGGGGACCCTCAAATCCTTGCTGAGAAGGGAGGGGGAGCTAAGCTGGCTGGCTCACCTTCAGGGCCATTTCCATTCCCCATCCCTACAAAGCCTCTAGAGCCAGGCTGCCCAGAACAGTAGCCACTAGCTATAGGTGGCTATTTAAATGTTTGCTGATTAAAATTCACAAAATGAAAAACTCAGTCTCCATCACCCTAGCCACATCCTGAGTGCCCAGTGGCCACACAGCTAGCAGGTAGAGAGCCGGGCTCAAAGCCCTCAGCCAGCCCAGCCTGCTGTGAATGTCAGTCCCCTTGTCCAGGCCCCTCCTGCCTGCCTGCTTCCGTGGTCACCCAGCTACATGCTGACTGCCCAGGACTCCCGAGAGACTCAGCTTTGGCCCAGCTGCTGCCCTAGGGGACTGCTGGTCTGCTGGGGGCAGGCAGGCTAGTAACACTGAGTGCATGACTGCGGGCCCCCAAATCCCCTCATCTTCCAGAGCCCTGCAGAGCAGGGAGCCCTGGGCTGCAGTCTCCAGCTGAGGTCCAGCAATACAAGCCTCATCCTCTGATCCTTCCCCCACACCATGAAGTATGGGGACTCCATTTGCACTCCCGGGCTTTTCCAGTAAAGGGAAGAGACCTGTTTATCATCAGAAATTATGAGACACCGCCTGCCCCCATGCCATGCACACCCCCCACGCACAAGGGTTAATATCCAAGACTGAAAAACTACAGGATGACAGGAAGCTGTTAAGAACCAATTTTTAGATGACTTCGGAGTCTGTGAATTTTATTTATCAAAGCAGCTTCTATTTTGGTTTGAAAGATGTTCATGTGTGAAACATAGTATTTGTTTGGTCTACCAGCAGTGTTAGCTGCACATATGGGATGAGAGATCCCCTAAAATAATTCAGGGGTTCCCAGCTTGGGAATCCGTGTAACCTCTAGGAGCTGGAGTCCCTGAGCAGCCCCAGGAGTCAAGGGCTTAGTGGTGGAGGTAGAGGCTACCTTGTGGATATTTGCGTGGCCAGCACTGTGGCTGGCCTGATGCCAGGTTTTTGGTGGGAGGTGAATTAGTCTCCCACCTTGATATTGCTTCCCCCCATCCCTGCAGTCCTTCACCTGGACAGCCCCCAGCCACCCCTCCCTCCCACCCACTCTTGCTGATTCTGTTCTGAGCTTTGCTGGTGGAAAGTGTCCCTGCATAGATGCCCTGTCCCCGCTCTGGGCCTCTCGAGGCCTGTGGGCCCCAACGGTCAAAAGCTCTTTGCTGTGTGGAGGCAGAATTTGACTTCCTTATAATCCAAGGAGAGGGAGGAGGGAGGCAGGGAGAGTGCACAGAGGTGATTCAGACACAAATCCCTGCCCTCCAAGGCTCCAGATCTGGTGGGAGGCTGGGGCCTGGGTTTGGCTGAGGGGTTTCCACATTGGGTTCTCCCTCCTGCTGAGCGCTACCCTGACCCCCAGCTGCATCTCAACACCTGAGGGCAGGGATTTGACTGTGTCTGCTTCACAGCCGATTCCCCTTGCACATGGTGGCACCCAGGAAATATTCGTTGGGTAAATGACTGAATGAATGCAAGCTATGGCATATACAGACACGTGTTCTTACCCTGCCCTCTGGCTCTGGCTGTGTCTTCTCTTTGGGGTGCAACAGACATGATGAGCAGGGGCACCCTCTCTAGGAACTCTGTTCTCAACTAGCTCAGGGCTTTTTCTCCATTCAAGGTTCATAGATTTCCTCAAGGTCCAAACAATAATTTTTTTAATGTGTGGATTCTTTAAGAGTTGTAAGTTATTTTGAAGTGATTTCAATCTTAAAGAAGAGTTACAACAATAATACAAAATAAAATTCTCCCATGTACTTTTAACCCAAACTCACCACTAATAACATTCCACCAAATTTTGCTTTCTCTTAAAAACCATTTTTCCCCTTAGAAGCATTTGAGACATCACTGCAAACATGCCACGTGTAACTTTCACCCCTAAATAATGTTCCAGCACATAATTACTAAGGACAAGGACATTCTCTTAAACAACCATGGTCCAGTAGCCAAATTCAGGAAGTTTAACATGGACATGATACTAGGATCTCATATACAACTAACTTAAAAGTCACATTTCACCTGTTGTCCCAATAATGTCCTTTTTACCAAGTTTGCCTCCCAATCTAGGATCTTGTGTTACATGTAGTCATCACGTGTTTTCTTAAAGCTTTATTGAGGGATACTTTACGCTATGAAATTCACTCATTTTAAGTGTACAATTCGGTTATTATTATTACTATATTTACAGAATCCTGTAACCATCACCACAATTTTATTTCTAATCATTTCCATGACCCTGAAAATAAACCACATACCCATTTTCCCTCACTCCCTTGTGCCATCCCAAGTCCTCAACAACTACTTTTTGTCTCCGTAGATATGTCTTTCTGAGCATTTCATATCCTTTTGGAATCATACAACATGTGTCCTTTTGTGTCTAGCTTTGTTCACTTAGCGTGAGGTTTTTCAAGGTTCATCCATGTTGTAGAATGTATCAGTACCTCATTCCTTTTTTTTTTTTTTTTTTTTTGTAGAGACAGGGTCTCACTTTGTTGCCCAGGCTGGTCTTGAACTCCTGGCCTCATGTGACACTCCCACCTCAGCATCCCAAGTGTTGGGCATGAGCTGCTGTGCCTGGCCCTTCATTCCTTTTTACTGCTGAATAATAACATTCCATTGTATGGATACACTGTAGTTTATCCATTCCCTGGTTGATGGACATGTGGGTCATTTCTACTTTTTGGCTATTATAAATACTACTACTATGGATATTTGCATACAAGATTTGATGTGGACATATGTTTTCATTTCTCTTTAGTAGATACCTAGAAGTGGAATTGCTGGGTCATATAGTAACTCTCTGTTTAACCTTTTAGGAAATGGCCAAACTGTTTTCCAAAGTGGCTGCATCTTTTTGTATTCTTACCAGTGGTGTGCGAGGGTTTCCATTTCTCCACATCCTGTCCCACATTTTTTACTGTCTGGCTTTTTGCTTCTAGCTGTCCTAGTGGGTGGGAAGTCATATCTCATTGTGGTTTTGATTTGCATTTCTTTGATGTGGAACATCTTTTCGTGTGCTCATTGGCCATTCATATGTCTCCTTTGATGAAATGTGTATTCAAACCTTTTACCCATTTAAAAATTGTATTGTCTCCTTGTTATTGAGTCATGAGTTCTTTGCATACTCTACATACAGGTTCCAGTATCAGTTATATAATTTTCTCAGTTTCTCAGTTCTTTTTTTTTTTTTGGAGATCAGGTCTCACTCACTCACTCAGGCTGGAGTACAATGGCGTGATCATGGCTCCCTACAGCCTCGAACTCCTGGGCTCAGGCAGTCCTTCTGCCTCTGCCTCCCAAAGTGCTGGGATTACAGGCATGAGCCTATGCAGAGCCTTATCTTTTCACTTTCTTGATATGGTGTCTTTTGAAGTGCAAGTTTTTAATTTTCATGAAGTCCAGTTTATGAATTTTTAATTCTCTTACTTATGCTTTTGGTGTTGTATCTAAGAAATCACTGTATAACCCAAGGTCACAAAGATTTATTCTTATGTTTTTGTCTTAAGAGTTTTATAGCTTTGGCCGGGCGCGGTGGCTCACGCCTGTAATCCCAGCACTTTGGGAGGCTGAGGCGGGCAGATCATGAGGTCAGGAGATCAAGACCATAGTGAAACCCTGTCTCTACTAAAAATACAAAAAATTAGCCGGGCGCGGTGGCGGGCGCCTGTAGTCCCACCTGCTCGGGAGGCTGAGGCAGGAGAATGGCGTGAACCCGGGAGGCGGAGCTTGCAGTGAGCTGAGATCCGGCCACTGCACTCCAGCCTGGGCCACAGAGCGAGACTCCGTCTCAAAAAAAAAAAAAAAAAAAAGAGTTTTATAGTTTTAACTCTTTCATTTAGGTCTTTGATCAATTTGAGTTAATTTTTGTGTATGGTGGAAAGCATGGACCCAAATGTATCCTTTTGTGTATAAATAGTCAGTTGTCTCAGCACTTGTTTTTTTGTTGTTGTTTGTTTGCTTTTTTTCCAGACTGAGTCTTGTTTTGCCACCCAGGCTAGACTGCAGTGCCAAGATCTCAGCTCACTGCAACCTCTGCCACCCCTCACCCTGCCCCCAGGTTCAAGCAATTCTCCTGCCTCAGCCTCCCGAGTAGCTGAGATTACAGATGCACACCACCACGCCTGGCTGATTTTTATATTTTTAGTAGCGATGGGTTTTCACCCTGTTGGCCAGACTGGTCTGGAACTCCTGACCTCAGGTGACCCACCCACCTCGGCCTCCTAACGTGCTGGGATTGCAGGAGTGAGCCATCGCACTCAACCAGCACTACTTGTTAAAGAAATGATTGTTTCCAATGAATTGTCTTGGCACCTTGTCAAAAATCATTTGACAATAAATTTTTATTATTTATTATTATTTTTGACCATTCCAGCTAAGGCCAAGACAATACATTTTTAAACATCATTTTTGTGAAGACGAAAACTCCTCCCCCATTTTAACAAAAGCATGCTCCAGGTCATCTGGACGACCTTCTACCAACTGAGCTCTGTTGCCTGATGTCCGTGGCTGCCTTTTCTTTATGAACATGTGGTCATCACAGGACCTTCCAGTGTAGCAGTGTTTACCATTGGATGCAGTGTTTCTTAAAGTGGGGCCTGATGGAGCTCAGGAACCATATTCTTAGAGGTCCATCAGTTCTTCAATTTGAGAAGCCCCTAATATAGAGCCATTTCTCAGATGGAAGGGTAGAGTTCCAAATAGGGAGCATGAAATGTCCAACCTCCCATGCATCTATCAAGTGCCCACAAGCCAGCACAGGCAGTGTGGGGTAATGATAAGAACTCACTTAGGATCGGGCATGGTGGCTCATGCCTGTAATCCCAACACTTTGGGAGGCTGAGGTGGGTGGATCACTTGAAGCCAGGACTTCGAGACCAGCCTGGCCAACATGGCGAAACCCCATCTCTACTAAAAATTAAAAAAAAAAATAAGCTGGGCATTGTGGCAAGCACCTGTAATCCCAGCTACTTGGGAGGCCTGAAGCAGGAGAATTGCTTGAGCCCAGGAGGCAGAGGTTGCAGTGAGCCAAAGTCGAGCCACTGTACTCCAGCCTGGGTGACAGCACATGCCTCTGTCTCAAAAAGAAAAAAAAAAAAAAAAGACTCACGTGGGTAAGCTACTCCCCCTTCCTGAGCCTCTGTTTTCTCACCTGTAAAATGGAGGACACACCACCCATCTCAAAGAATCTGCAGGAATAGAGATAGTTTGGATAAAGTATCTGGCACAGTGCTATCTGACACGAAGTGGGTACCAGTTCATGGAAGTTGTGTTTATTGCAAGCCTGGGGCTGTGCCCACTACCTGGCCCTCCTTCTAGCCCTCCCCTCCACAGTGCCTACTCTCCCCAGCAGAGCAGCCTTTGAGGGCCGGCTCCTGACTCCAGCCTTCCCTCTGCCGCATGTACCTCACCTGTTCCCATCACCTGTCTGCTTACAGGGCACAGCTCTGTGTTGTGGGCACAGCAGGCCCTGTGTTGGTCCTAGAAAAGCAGTGATGAAGCAGACTCCATTCCTGCTTTCAGAAACCTTCCGGGCAGGTGGACAGAACCATTAGCTGATGACCACAGAAGAGTGTGGTAGCTGTTATTTTTATTAATAATAGCTAACATTTATAGAATTTCTGCTCTGTGCCTGGCCCCACTCTCTCAAGATGTACAGGACACTGTGGGAGCCAAGAAGATGATGTCTAGAGGAGGTGACATTTTTAGAGCTGGATTTAAAGGATAAGTTTGGACTTTAGCTAATATACAAAGAGACATGAGCATTCTAGGAATTTTTGCCCATTTGATGGATGAAAATGATAATCTCATCAGTATGATTTGTGTTTCTGTGTAAGGTTGTACATCTTTTTGAATGTTTACAGGCCATTTGTATTTCTTTTTCACTGAACTACCTGGTCAAATTGATTGGACATTTTTATTTGAGTTGTTCATGTTTTTTTATTGATTTGGAATAGCTCTTTATATATGGAGGAAACCAAGGGAATAGTATGTGCTAATACTCATTGATATGAAATAGTACAGTGTGCTTGAAAAGCATAAAGTTTAGCCTAATTTTGAGAGACATAGCTGAAGATAGAGCTGAGCAGGGAGGCCAATGCTAGTTCCTAAGGAGCTTGGACTTTATTACACAGGTCATAGGAGCTACAGAAGTGTTTAGAGCAGGGAAGGGATAGGATTGAATGTGTATGATTGAAAATTGCTTTGATAAGGGACAATAATGGACAGAGTGAAGAGCTAGAAGGGACAAATTGAGTCCAGAAAGTACAGGAGCTTGAATGTCCCCTGAAGAGTGTCTACCTGGTTTGGTGGGCAGTAGGGAGTCACAGAAGGTTCTGGGTGATGACCGATGGTGAACTGCAGAGACAATGGGGACTGAGAGTTGCCTGCTACACTTCCTGCTTTGTGGACAGCTATAAAGTGGGGGGGCAGGATGGAGGCCAAGGCTAATCTCTGGGTGGGGTGAGTGGTTTTGTTTCCCAACATGACTCTTTGTTCCCCTAGACATCCCCGCCCCACGTGAGTGCCAGTGCTGTGTCATCTGTCCCCACACCACAGGACTGACCTCCAACCCAGACAGACGAGACCATTGCCAGGGGTAACCAATAGAGGAAATATGAACTAAGAGTTTCCAGGCAGGGCACTGGGAATGGGAGAATGAAGAAGGAACAGCACACTGCCGAGCTGGCAGGGATTTTAGAAGTCATGCAAGGCAGCTTACCCTCAGCCCTGCTCCCATGAGCCCAAGGACAGGGAGTCCCTACCTCCCCAGCAGCCATTCCATATCTAGGTGGCTCTTCCAGGGAGAAGGCTCTGGAGCTGGTATGGCATCAGAGCTGTAAGGAGTCTTAGCACTTGTCTTATGCTTCTTGATAGAGGGGACCTTGAGGCTCAGAAGGGACACCTGCCTTCCTGAAGTCACATAGGGAGTCATCCTGAGTGGCACAGCAGGCTCTAGAAATCAGGCTTCTCAATTCCCCGCTCAGAAATTACTTTTAAACATAATCTTTTACAAACAGTAACACATGCATATAGTAATACGTGCAAAACATACTTAAATGAAACATTTCAGTGAAAAGCCAGTCTCCTTTCCACTCCATCCCCCAGGGCACGAAGATGTCTAGGGGGACAAAGCTTCATGTTGGGAAACAAAAACACTCAACCTACCCAGAGATCAGCCTTGGCCTTGATGCTGCCCCCCTCCCCCAACTTTTTAGCTGTCTGCAAAGCAGGAAGTGTAGCAGGCAGCTCTCCATCCCCACTGTCTCTACAGTTCCCCTGCGGTCATCACCCAGAACCTTCCCCAGGGCATGGTAACATGGCGAAACCATGTACCAGTTTCTTAAGCATCCTTGTCAGAGACAACATATGCAGGTACCAGCAGACATTCTATACCCCCTCTTTTTTTTACTACCAGATTTTTATTTTTATTTTAAAAAAATTTTTTTAAGAGGGAGTCTTGCTACATTAACCCAGGCTGCTCTTGAACTCTTGGCCTCAAGTGATCCTCCCACTTCATCGTCCTGAGCAGCTGGGATTACAGGCAAGAGTTACCACACCTGGCTTACTCCCTCTTTCTCACATAAAAAGTAACACACCCTACACCCTTTATTGCATCTACCAAAATATCTTGGGGATTGTTCCTTATCGTATCAGTCCATGTAGAAATGCCACTTTTTTGTTGTTGTTTTCGTCTTGTTTTGTTGTTTGGTTTTTTGAGGCAGGGTCTCACTCTGTCACCCAGGCTGGAGTGCGGTGGAGTGATCACGGCTTAGTGCAACCTCAGTCTCCCCTGGCTCAGGTGATCCTCCCAGTTCAGCCTCCTAAGTAGCTAGAATTACAGGCGCATGCCACCATACCCAGCTAATTTTTCTATTTTTTAGTAGAGATAGGGTTTCGCCATATTGCCTAGGCTGGTCTTGAACTCCTAGCCTCAAGTGATCCACCTGCCTTGGCCTCCCAAAGTGCTGGAATTACAGGTATGAGCCACTGTGCCTGGCCCTAGAGCTGCCACATTCTTTTTGATGGCTACATAGGTTTTCATCATATGGATGTGTCTTAATTATAATCTGTTTAACAAGTCCCTCACTGGTAGGCTTTAAGGAACAAGAATACTTCAATAATTTTTATTCACTTTAAAAACATTTATAGTAATGTGCATTATGACATTTTGGTCAATGACACACCACATATACATGATGGTGGTCCCATAAGATGATAATACAATATTTTTACTGTACCTTTTCTATGTTAAGTTATGTTTAGATACACAAATATCTACTACCTGGACAAATTAATTGGACATTTTCATTTTGAGTTGTTCACGTTTTTTCTTATTGATTTGGAATAACTATATATGGAGGAAACCAAGGGAATAATTGTGACTAGTTGCCTGCAGTGTTCAGTACAGTCACATGCTGAACAGCTTTGTAGCCTAGGAGGACTAGGCCATACCATATAGCCTAGGTGTATAGTAGGCTGTGCCATCTAGGTTGTGTAAGGCCACTCTATGAAGTTTCACAATGATGAAATCACCTAAGGACACATTTCTCAGAATGTATCCCCATCATTAAGTGCTGCAAACCTGATTGTTTATTAAAGACATGTCAAGAAGAAACTTCAATTGGCCCATGAGCTTGTGTCCAGATAACCCCTGTTGACCTTTTAAAAATCAATTAATACAAAAAAATATACAATGAAAAGTAAAAGCGCCTCACATATCCATTCCATGCACCCCTCAGTCCTCCCAAAAGGTGTCCATCAATAAGAGTTTCTTTGTTTCGGCATGTTTGTGTCCTTTGGGAAAATTAGGAAATTCCCACACACATCTACAGAGAGAGCCTTTTAAGTTGTACACAAAAGGGATCATGATGTACAGTCTTCTGTTCCTTGAATTTTTCACTAGAAATATGACCTGGAGATCTGTCCATCCTAGGACAAAGTCCCAGCAATGGATATCTTATTGAAGTTACTCCCTCTCCTACTGCTGGACTGAAGGCGGCTCTTTTCTTTCATTGTTTACTGGTACACACAGTGCTGTGTTGTCTGTCCTTGCATTTTTATATTAGCGTGCTATAGTAGCTTCGCCATACCCTTCCCGATTGGTTGCACCATCTGGCACATCACTCTACAGCATTTTTTTTTTTTTTTTTTTTTTTTTTTTTTTTTTTGAGACAGAGTCTCGCTCTGCCGCCCAGGCTGGAGTGCAGTGGCGCGATCTCGGCTCACTGCAAGCTCCGCCTCCTGGGTTCACGCCATTCTCCTGCCTCAGCCTCCCGAGTAGCTGGGACTACAGGCGCCCACAACCGCGCCCGGCTAATTTTTTGTATTTTTAGTAGAGACGGGGTTTCACCGTGGTCTCGATCTCCTGACCTTGTGATCCGCCCGCCTCGGCCTCCCAAAGTGCTGGGATTACAGGCGTGAGCCACCGCGCCCGGCCTTTTTTTTTTTTTTTTTTTTTTTTGAGACAGAGTCTCGCTTAGTCGCCCAGGCTGGAGTGCAATGGCGCGATCTCGGCTCACTGCAAGCTCCGCCTCCCGGGTTCACGCCATTCTCCTGCCTCAGCCTCCCGAGTAGCTGGGACTACAGGCGCCCGCCGCCTCGCCCGGCTAATTTTTTTTGCATTTTTAGTAGAGACGGGGTTTCACCGTGTTAGCCAGGATGGTCTCGATCTCCTGACCTCGTGATCCGCAGGCCTCGGCCTCCCAAAGTGCTGGGATTACAGGCGTGAGCCACCGCGCCCGGCCTCTACAGCATTTTTGAGAGTGATCATTTCTTCCCACCTTTTGCAGCAAAAGTATTAGCAAACTTGCTCGTTTTTGCCAACTTGGTAGATAAAAAATGGCAACCATGTTGTGCTTTGATTTGTATGTCTTTAATATACATTTAATTACAAGTGAGATTGAAGATCTTTCCATAGCTGCTTGTTCATATCCTTTGCTCTTTTTCCTAATGAGTTAGTCATCTTTTTCCTATCAATTTGAAAGGCCTGTTTATGTATTAGGGAAATTAACTTTCATCTCATTTTCCTCAATTAAATTCTGTCATATGTGCTGCAGACATTTTTTTTCAGTTTACCATTTGTCTTTTTTACTTTGTTTATGGTATTTTAATTCCATTTACATAGTTTTAATTTATATGCAGTTAAATGTTCGACATCTTCCTTCACGGCTCCTGGGAATGAAAATATTTACACAGTGCATTTTGTGCAGGCTTTCCACACATTATCATAGTTAATTCTCATAGCAGCCTTTGAAGCAAGACAGGGTGGGAATTTTTAGCTTCAGTTCCATTTTAAGGATGAGTTCAAATGAGCCTCAGAAAAGTCGTGGGACTTGCCCAGGTCCATCAGATTCTGAAACTTTTGTCATTCTCACTTCCTCACCTGCCTTCCAACCAGCCAGGTGACCTACTCCTGGCACTGATAACAAAAGAATATGGCTTCTCAGGGACTGTGTTTTTAAACTATTAAAACTATAAGCATCTTATCTTCCCTTAACTGCCCTTAAAAAAAAAAAAAAAGTGTTTTTAAGAGAAAAGGCTTGCTCTGTCACCCAGGCTGGAGTGCAGTGGTGCACTGATAGCTCGCAATAACCTTGAACTCCTGGGCTTAAGCATTCCTCTTGCCTGAGCCTCCCGAGTAGCTGGAACCACAGGTGTGCATTACCATGTCTGGTTAATTTATTTTTGAGATGGAGTCTCACTATGTTGCCCAGGCTAGCCTCAAACTCTTGGCTTCAAGTGATCCTTCCACCTCAGCCTCCCAAAGCACTGGAATTACAGGCATGAGCCACCACGCCTAGCCCTTAAAAATATTGTTTAAACCTCCAATAATATGGAAGGGTAGAATATGCAGTGGGGATGGGACTCACATTTCAGCCCACAAGCCCATCCCCAGGGGATCCACTGTCCAGTTGGCTGTGAGCACTGATAAGAAGCCATGGGCTCTTGCCACCAGGCAGGAAGACCCACCAGGAGCTGGGCCATTCCTTATTCGTCTCTGTCACCAGTGCCTTGGGCATTCTAGGGACAACTTAGATGCTCAATAAATTCTGCAAGAGTGGCGAGTGGGGCAGTCAGGCACACTGCTTAGACTCTACAGCTTCGCAGGTGGGTGTTCAAATCCCAGGTCACTCCTTAGCAGCTGTGTGAATGTGGGCAGATGACTTTACCTCTCTGCCTCAGTGTCCTTGTCTGTAAAATTGAGATACTAGTTTCTGCCTCAAGTAAATGAATAATCCTCCTCCAGTGCTGAACAGTGCCTACATCTCACTTCTGATCCACCTGTGCCTTTCTGGATCCATTTGCCCACTCTTACCTGGCCCGGATGTCCAGGGTCATGAGATGTCAGAGGTAAAAACCAGGGTCCCTCCTTCTGTCCTTTCCTCCCAGAAGTCCAGAGGGGGAAACGTCTTGCCGGAGGTCACACAGCCCCTGGTGGCAGGACCCACAGAGCCAGGTCTCCTGATTCATGACATCACTCGCCCAGCTTCTCTGGCTGGGCCCTGGCTGCCCCGTCCCTCCGGTCTCCGGTCTCGCCGCCTCCAGGCACCAGGGGGCGCCTCATCCCAATCGCAGCCCGCAGCCTGACGCCCGTGGTCCAGACCGGCGGGGTTCCGGCTGCCCGGGAGAGGCCGCCGCTCCCGGCCCGGCGTTCAGGGCTGCCGGAGCACCTCTGCTCTGCGACCCGCCCAGCAGGGCACTCGTGCGTCCTCGCTTTCTCCTTAGGTGCACTCCTGCGGGCGCGCTCCCGCCCCTATCCCTTCCAGGCCCAGCCTCTGCTATCTGCGCCACTTCTTCCCCGTCTTTGGGCTCCCTTCCGATTGTGCGCACCCCATTCTCTGTAACAGTCGCCAGACCACCAGGGCCCGTCCCAGCATCCAAGTCGAGGTCGGCTGCGGGATGGGGGCGGCACCGGCAGACCCAGGTCCCCACCCCGTCCCCAAACAGTCAGGAGCGCGTGTCTTGGAGGGGACGCAGAGGAGCATGGTGCAGCTGTGTGCCTCTGGGCCAGTGGCTTCCCTGCTCTGGGCCTCAGTGTTCCCATCTGAGAACTGGGGACGGCGGCGGGGGTGGGGCGTTGTTGGCCGAGGCTGCAGCTCTCCCTGGGAGGACCCGGGGGACTTGGCCTGAGGTGCGTTTGCTCGCTGTTTATTGGGGATCTGGAGTGGTCTGAGGGAAATGCCGGGGGTCGCAGTGCCCCCTGCTCCGCGCCTGGACTCTGCGTATCCCGCTCTCCGGGTCCATCCGCAAAAGCGGCTGCACCGACCTGAGCGCCCTCCACTCGCCCAGGCTCGGGTGACGTCGGCGGCCGGGGCGGCACCGTCCTCCCCGCCCCCCAGCACAGCCGCGCACGCACACACACCTTCCGAGGGGGGAAACTGAGGCTAGGCGCGGCGAGGCCACCCGCCAAGGTCACGGCGCACGGGCGGTGGGGCGGGCAGGAGGGCGGCGCGCTGGGAGGCCGCCCCGCCGGCGGCATTGGGATCGGGCTCCGGCTTTGGCTCCCGAGCGCCCGCCCCCGCCCCCCCGCGCCCGGCCACCCGACGCGCTGGGGCCGCGCCCGCCGCGGGGACGGCGCGCGCTCGGCGGCTGCGGGCGGACCCGCGAGGTAGGAGGCGGGCCGGCGGGGGACGCGCGCGGCGGCCGGTGCGGTGCGGTGCGGGGCCCCGGGCGGGGGTCGCTGGGGCTGCAGCCGGGAATGCCCTCCGCGGGGAGGCCTGGGCGGCAGCTCCGCCCCCAAGGCCGCGGTTACACCGACGCGCGGGTGGCTCTCGGGAAGCTGGGGCGCGCGGGGATCGCGGCGAGCTTCGCGGAGCGGGGCTCAGGAGGGGGTTGCGAGGCCGCAGTTGCGAAGCCCGCACCGGGCTTCGCACCGGGTTGTGGGATTGGGGATCAGCGGCCGCCAAGCTCACGGGAATGGGGGCCAGGGCGCGCCAGCGCTTTCTGAGCTGGGCTCTGCGGTGTCGCTCTCTGGGACTGGAGTGGTGAGGACGCAGAAGCCCCAACCTCCGCGGCTATGCAGATGGCTTATCCCGAAGCCTTGAGAACGCTAAAGGCGCGATCTTGGGGGACGGGTGGGGGGTGGGGTGCTCCATCTCCGCATCAATGCAGTTGGTTGCCTCCCCGAAGCGAGGGTGCGTGAATCCAGACCCCGAGGGTCACAGGGCAAGCATTCCCCAGACCCCGACTCCGCACTACCCTGCTTCTCTTCCCCACCCCCACCCCGCCCCCACCACCGCTGCTGCCTCCAGGCGGAGAAATCCCGCCACCGCGTCCAGGGTCCCGAGCCGCGGGCGGGAGGTTGAGGCATCTCAGGAATTCGCTGGGAGCCACAAGGACGCGCTTTGGGAGGGAGGAAAAAGCTTTGGCAGGGCTGGAGGGCTGGGTCCAACCTGGCCCTGTCCCTGTCTCCCAACCCCGTGTGACCTTGGGCAGCCCCTCCTGCCATTACCACGTGGGGAAGAGACTGGTTCTCAGTCTTGGGGTGGAGGGAGCTCTCCCGGTCAGACCCCCAGGAGAGTTGGCTTAGGGAGCAGTCTTGGGGACCAGAACAGCCTTGGCGACCTCTGGACCCTGACCCATAGGGGGCAGGAGGCAGCAGGGGGATGAGGTGTAATGGGGGTTGTTGTTGGAAACCTGTCCCACCTGCCAGCTGAGGATGGGACACTCCTGGGCCAGGGTCTTAGAGTGTGGGACACCCCCCCTTACCTGCCGCTACAAAACCACCTGCCCTTGGGCTCTAAGCGGGCAGGGTGGGTTGGCAGAGGTGAGTCAAGTTTCTCCCCACCCCTAAGAGTCCTGGGGAACTTCCCCTCCCATGTTTCTGTCAGGCAGTTGTCACTTTAAATTGCCAAGCTCTCAACTGTCACAGCTGATCTGTTCCTGGAGTAAAGGGAGCAGAAAGGTGACAGTGGGTGTCCCTTCCCCCTGGCCCTGTCCAGGAGATGAGGCTCACAAGGACAGCAGTCGGCTCTGCCTGGTCAGCTTTGTGAGTGTTGCTCTGAGCATGCCCAGTGATCTGTGGTGGGAGGGACCTGTCCTGGACTGGGAGCAGGGGTCTGGTTGTGCACTTTGATGAGCCACTGTTCCATTTTGTGGTCAGGCTCCACTAGACACACTGGCCTATGCAGCCCCCTCTGAACAACTCTGAATTAAGGTGACACAGGAATTGGCTTTCTGGTCACCCTCCCCTGTTCCCAGTATGATGCCGAGCTCCTCATTACAGTTGGCAAGATGGCCAGGCTGCTGAAGCCATGTGCAATTAGAGCTCAGAAGCCAGGTTTAAGGGTAAAGAAGAGAAACTGCCTTAGCTGTGCCACCTCCTCCCACCCCCCACCCCCCACAGGAAAAGATAAACTAAGAGGTGACTTGGGGTGGCCACAATGCCCACGTCCCAGCCATTAAGCATCAGTGCTGAAGGGAGCATCCCGGAGCCATCCCACTGTGTTAGAGATGGAGAACTGAAGGCCAGAGAGAGGCAGGGATATGTCCAAGGTCACACAGCATATTCAGAGCCGAGGGGCCCTGTCCCCAGCCCTCCAGCAACCCAGTCATCCTGAGAGAGCTGCTTCCTGGGGAATGCTTAGAGGACTCGGTGTCCCCTCAGAGGTCTCTGCAGTGAAGGGACAAGGGAGGGGGCCTGTGCTCACCTCTGCAGGGGACTGTCTCCTGCACGGTTTGCAAACATTAGGTAATCTTGGGTCTTGTGACTGGAGTTGCCACTCTTTCAAGGCTGCTTAAAGGGCCATGGCAGCCCGCCCTTCCAGCCACTGCGCTGACCAACCTGCCCTGCCCTGCCTGTCCCATGCCTGCTGTCCCCATACCACCACCCTTGGTTTTAGTCATGCTCCCTTCCCCATTGTCCAGAGGGGAGTGCCGAGGCCACGCCAGAAGAACTGGGACCATTTGTGTCCCCAGCTTTCCTGCACACAGTTTCAGCCATTGGTATAGGGGGTGGACCTAAGCACCTAAGTGTCCCCAGCCAAGAACACAGCCATCCTTTGTTCTTGTAGGAAACTGCCCGTCTCTGGGCTGTGCAAGCTGGAGCTGCCTTTGTGCTGGTCAGGGAGTCTGAATCTGGCCTCTGGTAGGAGAGTTGGCCGGAGCCCTCATCACTCCCCCTGCCCCTCATAATTAGGTGGGTGGGGAGTGGGGGGCTGCTCATTCCTATCAGGAGGTGTTTCTCGAGTGCAAGAGGCTGGCAAAAGCCCATTCTGTTGATGAGGTCCATGTGGACTGGGGCCCCACGCACTGCCGTAGCTCGGACCAGCATTCATTACCACCATGCAGTGAGATGCAAACCTGCTTGTGGGAGCAGCATTTTCTGGAGCCCCCTACCTTTCCATTGGGCCCCGCCTTGCCCTGCCTTGGCTCCTGCGGGAATGAACATCCCACCCCTGCCACCTGGCAAACTCAATTCATCCTCCATCATCCTCATCCATGATACCTCTTTGGCAAAGCCTGCCCTGAGTCCCTGAATCTTCCCCGCGGGGATACCATTATCACTGAACGGAAGGGCGGTGTAAAGCGGGGTGCAGGTAGGGACTGACTTTAGACCCCTGGTCATACACCAGTCTTCCAGACTCCCTCTCACCGCCTGGCTCGGGGCTATTCAGTGGGGCCATCATAGCAAGCGTCAGCTTGGAAAAGCAGGAAGCAGGCTGCTAAATTCTCAGTGACTTAGAGAACTGTGACTCAGAGAACTGTGTATGTGGCTTTCTAACCCAGCAGGATTGCAGTGCAAACCCAATGAGCATTTTTTTCTAAGCATCTACTCCATGCTAGACCGGATCACAGGGGCTTTCACATGTATTTCCCATTTCATCTGCAAAACCACAAACCCATCATTCCCTTGTATGATGGTTCTCAAAGCATAATATTAAAACAGTGTCAATCCCACAGGCCAGCTGGAATGATGTAGGATGCAGCACCCTGTCGATTGTCCTTTCAGCGTTGCTCGGTTGCCCCAGAGCCCCAGCAGTTTACCAGTCTGTGTAACCAGACACCCTCAGGGTGGCATTCCTCTGGGAAGGGCTTCAGACTCAAGTGCACAGAGTCCAAGCTGACCCAAATAAATCCCTGCGTGCTGTGTGTGACAGCATAGAAAGCTGGCTGTGGGGGCTAATGACCTCTGTACACAAAGCTTGGGCCTTACCTGCTGTCTCTTTAGAAGGTAACCCTGGCCTGCGTCATGCCTTATCCGGTTGTGCTTACACAATTTCTTCTTCCAGACTGTGAACTCCCTGAGGGCAGAGTGGGGCCTGAGGCACTACTTCATCCCTAGTGCCAGGGGCTGATATAAGTTCTTGTTGTGCCTGACTGAGACTGAGCTGAATCCAAACAAGGAACAGGCTGCCTTAGAAGGCAGTGAGTTCCCCTCACCGAAGGTGTGCAGAGTGAGGCCAGGTGGAGGATTCACAAATTTCAGTTAGCTGAGATACCCTGCAGGACCATTTTAGCTCCGAGACTGCCAGAGCCAACGATTTATTTTTTGTTTTTTCAGTGATCCAAGGACTTGGTGGAAAGCTATCAGGATAGTAATACAGGTTTGTAACAATGCTAAAAGTGCCAATGTGTTTTAATAAAGCCAAGTGCCAGGGAGTATTATGGGAATATTTCATTATTCAGCTCAGCCAGATGCTGAACTAGGACCAGGTTTGGGGCTCATCCAAGTGGCCTGAGGGTTTGGTATAAAAGGAACCAGGAAAAAAATTGAGCGTCTTATGGCTAATCCTTGAACAGCAGCTGGGGTCTCTGTCTGTCACTCCAACTTAGGAGGCCTTTAGGTCAGAGAGCCGGACGCTTTATTACTCTGGACAAGTCCCTTCCCCTCCCTGAGCCAAAGCTTCCCCATCTTTATCATGGGGTACCTAATCCCTACCCACTTCCTTACTGGGGGCTGAGAGTTTGGAAGAGACTGGAACACACTTTAGAAGTCAGAACCAGCACTCAGGAGGGTTGAGGGCGGGTGAGGACAAGAGGGCCTAAATTCCACAGATCCTGGTAAGCTTAGGTGTATGGAGTGGCCCAGGGCCAGCCAGCCTTTTGGGGGCTTCAGAGTCATGGATGGGGTTCAGCCTTTCTGTGCTTCCAGTTCAGTGATCCTAGGGGTGCTTGAAGACAGCTGGGCTGGGTTCGAATCCCAGCTGTCAACTTCCTAGCTTTGTGCATGACCTTGGACAAGTCACTAGGCCTCCCTGTTTTCTCCTTGTTCAAATGGGGTGATGATGGTCCCCGCCTCCTAAGGCAGTTATGAAGATAATTCTGTGAAAGTGTGTCAGTATCATACAGTTGTTTTTTTGTTCTCTCCTTTGGACTATCACAGAAGCCACCAGGGATTTCTGGGATCTCAAAGTGCAAATAGAAGCATCAGCTCCATTCATTTACTCATTCAGCAAATATTTATGGAGCACCTACTGTGTGCCAGATTTTGCTTTTGGTGCTGGGGTTACCACTGAAGCAAAAGAGACTAAAAACCATGCCCTCTGGGAGCTTTTATTCTAGTGGCAAGAGACCCACAATACATAAGCAAACAGAATAATTTTGCAGTGCTAAATGCTAAAATCAGCCCATCTGCTCCAGTTGATGTTAAATGTGATTTGCAATGGAAGAACTCTTCCAAAGAGACCAGACAGGAGAGCCTTGGTTTGGGCTTTGCCAAACCTAGATTTTAGTCTTGGCCCTGCTGGCTTCTAACTTGCTTTGCAACATTGGGCAAGTTCCTTCCTGTCTCTGATCGTCAGTTCTTATTTGTGAAGTAAGAGAGCAAGATGAGCCCTTCCAGCTCGGATACCGCTGCCTGGTGGCTCTGCAGTCACAGCTTGGGGTCTGTGCCTTTCCCCACCCTTATCACATGTACCTTTCTGTTTTAAATGTGGTCACCTGTCACAGAGAAAGGTGCAAGGACAAACATGCATAGCTTAAAGAAAAGTAAGGAAGAATATGAGTGCGACCACTGCTTGGGTCAAGAGACTGAGCCTTGCCCAAAGCCCCAACGTGCCCCTCCCCAGTCTACTCCTCAGAGATTGTCGTCGTCCTGACTTTGTGCTAATAACATCCCTCTTGCCCTTCCTGTTGTACCACCTATAGAACAGCTTTTTACAATATAATTTCTTTTTTTTTTTTTTTTTTTTTTTTTTTTTTTTTGAGACGGAGTCTCACGCTGTTGCCCAGGCTGGAGTGCAGTGGCGCGATCTCGGCTCACTGCAAGCTCCGCCTCCCGGGTTCCCGCCATTCTCCTGCCTCAGCCTCCTGAGTAGCTGGGACTACAGGCGCCCGCCACCGCGCCCGGCTAATTTTTTGTATTTTTAGTAGAGACGGGGTTTCACTGTGGTCTCGATCTCCTGACCTTGTGATCCGCCCGCCTCGGCCTCCCAAAGTGCTGGGATTACAGGCTTGAGCCACCGCGCCCGGCCTACAATATAATTTCGTTTTTATTATTTTTTAGCTGAATATAAATAGGCTGTGGATGTTTGTTCAGGTCTGGCTCCTTTTGCTCAAAGTTGTATCTGCGAGATTCACCTATGCTATGAGTTGTTGTTCATTCTTTTATTTTTCTTTTATTTATTATTATTATTATTTTTTTTGAGATAGAGTCTCGCTCTATCGCCCAGGCTGGAGTTCAGAGGCACAATCTCAGCTCACAGCAACCTCCGCTTCCCAGGTTCAAGTAATTCTCCTGCCTCAGCCTCCCCAGTAGCTGGCATTACAGGTGCCCACCACCACGCCCAGCTAATTTTTGTATTTTTAGTAGAGATGGGGTTTTGCCATGTTGACCAAGCTAGTCTCAAACTCCTGACCTCAAGTGATCCGCCTGCCTCGGCTTCCCAAAGCACTGGAATTACAGCCACTGCGCCCTGCTGTCCTTTTAAATAAATAGTATTTCATTGTATCGACAGGCCACAGCTTATTTATGCAGTCTACTGTGATGGACTACATGGGTTGTTTTCAGTTTGGGGCTGTTACTCTTGAATCTGTGTCCCAGCACACATGGCATGAGCTGTCTCTAGGGCACATACTGGCTGTAAAGCAAGCACACAGCCTTGTCCCAACCCCGCCCTGGGCATTGTCAGTCTTTGTCGTTTTCACTCACCTGGTGGGTGGGTAATGGTTTCTTGCTGTGGTTTGAATTTGTATCTCCCCGATGAGGTTGGGGGTCTTTTGTTTGCCCTTTGGCTGTTTGGATTTCATCATTGGTGGAGTGCCTGTTCATGCCTTTCACCCATCTTGGGCTGTCTTTCTATTTCTTTATGATTTGGAGAGTTCTTTGGGTGCTCCAGTTTCTAATCCTTCGTCAGTTAATCCACATTGTAGATATCTTCTCCCTCCCTCCAGCCTGCCTTTTTCATTCTTTACAGGGTCTTGGGATAAACTTCTCAATTTCAGAGTTCTAATTCAAGTAGTCAACTTTCTCACTTTATTAACATTTTTCGTGTTTTGAGAAACTCATTCCTACCCTGTAGTCATGAAGATTCTCTTTATTCACCTTTCACATTAGGTCTTTAATCCGCCTGGAATAGATTTTCATCTATGGTCTCTTTCTCTGACACACATACATGTGTGGATATGCATGGCCCCATGTGCACACATATACCCATTCCCAGGTGGCCCGGCACCATTTGGTGAGAACTGTGTTCTTTTCCCTACCTGCACTGCCCCCAGCACGTACCATACCTCTCGATACAAGGCTGGCAGGGGCCCAACTGCAGGCTGTGGGCTGGGAGGTGGTAGGGACGGCCCGAGGGCGAGGCAGACAGCCCTCCCCACCCCCATCGGGACCAGCTGCTGCTCCTGCCAAACAGGTCCGTGAGGCTGCAGTGTCACGTGTCTGGCTGGCGCTGACTCGGGAGCTGGCGGATTAAGCAGGGGCTCAGGGTTTATGACCCGCACTGGCCGCAGCACCAGCTGGGGGAGGGCTGAGGGAGCTCATCTGTGTGGGCAGCAGAGGAGGCCTGAGAAGCCGGCCAGGCTGCGGCTGTTTGTCCACCCACAGCACTGGACCAAGGTAAGGGAAGGGTGGGATGGACCAGCCCTACTATTAGTGTCTCTAGCTGGAAAGTAAAATGTCCCCTCCCAAGCTCCTTCTATCTTGGTCTGTTGGGGCAGCTGAGATCTGGGAGATGCCACAGCCCACAGCAAGCCCCTACCGGGTCTTGGTCTCCTGTGGGGAGCACACATGAGCTCACATATGCGCACTGGCACCCTGCCCGCCCAGTTCCCGTCCCAGCTCCTCGTCCTCTTCAGTGCCTAGTATGTGCCCCTGGGTGGGAGGGTCACTGCCAGCTGTTAGCATGCCCCCTAGACCCTGGTGTCTTTCCCCAGGCAGTGCCCCATGCCTGGCCTGGCAGGATGCAGCCAGGAGAGGACGGACCTCCCACTCAGGTTCACCAGGCAGGGGAGAAGGGAAGGGAATGAGTGTGTGCTGAGCACCTCTGTGTATCAGATACCTCATCCAGGGCCATCATTACCCCTGCCTTCCAAGGTAGGAAAGATTCACCTGTTTCATAGATAAGGAAACTGAGGCTCACAGAGGGGCTGAGGATGGCCACCTGCATCTCAGTAGTCTGCCTGTGTGACCCCGAGGAAGCTGCAGGCTCTGCTCCTGGCCCCCGGGGAACTCTCAGTTGTTGTCTGGGAACTCTCAGTTGTCTGACGAGGCACATTCCCTCTGGCACAGGGCTGCTGCTACCTGGGGCTCCAGGGAACTCTAGGCCTCTGGGGGAAAAGTCAAGACAAAGAGCAGGATCCAGAGCCTCAGGTCCCAGCCCAGCCTGTGACGTAGCCCTCCCTGTAGCATGCCGTCAGCCTTGGCCAGCGGGTATGACTTGGACTCGGTGGTCCAGCCTGTGGCGACCTTGCTTCGTTTCCTCGTTTGTAGCATGGAAGATGTCAGTAATAGCATCTCCCTCCTCAGGTCACTCAGGCTGAAATGAGATGGTAAAGAAGGGCTTTAAAAACAGGTCCCAACAATGGCCAGGTGCGGTGGCTCACACCTGTAATCGCAGCGCTTTGGGAGGCCAAGGTGGGTGGATCATGAGGTCAGGAGATCGAGACCATCCTGTGAATGGTGAAACCCCACTTCTACTAAAAATTAAAAAAATTAGCCAGGCGTGATGGCGGGCGCCTGTAGTCCCAGCTACTCGGGAGGCTAAGGTGGGAGAATGGCGTGAACCCGGGAGGCAGAGCTTGCAGTGAGTCGAGATCGCACCACCTCACTTCAGCCTGGGTGAGAGAGCGAGACTCTGTCTCAAAACAAAAAAGAAACAAAACAAAACAAAATGGGCCAACAGGCAAAGCCCATGGGCACTCAGTCAACCCTAGCTTTCGTTTTTACAGAGAAGGTCAATGTCTGGGGTCCCTTCATCTTCTGAAATTCTGAGCTCCTGTCTCTTTCTTTTCTGCCTGGGCCATTTATGTATGGGTTTAAATCTATGAATTTAGTATTTGCTTAGGAAATACAGGCCCATGATGAAAATGTTAAACATTATAAAAGAATATGCAGTGGAGACTACGTATGTGCCCCACCCCCTCCCAGAACAAACATGGAAAGCATTTTTCGGGTATCTGGTCAGAAACATATAAACGTTTATCACCCTCCACCCCAGACATATTTGGGCAGTTTGGTGACCCCCCATCTAGTGACCCCCCCTGCCACCCGTCCTTTAAATTCACCCACTCTAGGCTGGGGAACCCAGGCTGCTGCCTCCCTCCAGAAGTCACACATATTTGTGGGTGCTGGCACCAGATTTTCCTTGTCAGCAGGGCTTAGGGAAGGCTGCAGCCTGGCACAGGGCAAACGGTGGGGGGGGGGGGTTGTTGAGCAGTAAAGAACGGTGTCTCTGTGCCCAGTGAAGGCCCGAGTTGGAGACCAGCTCCCCCACCCCCAGGATCCAGCAGATCTGGGTCTAGAGCAAGGGCGGGGCCTGGGGACCTGACTCAGGCCCAGCCTGGCTGCCAGCTGGCCATTGGGTGACCTTGAGCCAGCCCTGGCTTTCTCTGGGCTCCTGACTCAGTGTGGGAGCCCAGCGTGTGTGGCAGCCTCAGTGAGAGGGCCGAGGGTATGCCCCCTTGAAGACCCAAGCAAGCCATACCTCACTTAGCCCACTTGGGCTAAAACCTGTAATGTAGGGATGGGGTCTTGATTTCCTGAAAAATTTAACTACTTAAAAATGTAATTGCTTTAAAGTTTTAATGGTGCACTGGGAGGCAGCTGAAGGCAGTGCTAAGTCTGGCTAACATGTTCTCTCTTGATCTTGTGACTTCTGGACCTGTAAGTGACTTATCTTTGTTCAAGTAAATCTCGTAGGGGGCTGAGGGGTGGGGCTTTATCTTTCCCCAGGAAGGCAGCAGGTGGTTCCATGTGGCTACAGGTTGTGCATGCATGGCCCTTAGGCCTCCCAGCCCCCTGAAAGGAGGAGCAGCATTTACTTTTGGCCTTGGGAGGGTGGTAGGTACACAGTCACTGTCACCCTGTGTGGTAGAACTCCAGGCACTCCCAAATGTACAGATGTTCAGATTGTGCCCTGCACGAGGGCAGTTAGCAGAGGAACAGCGGCACTCTTGCTACCTAAGCCATGGTCCTTTGGGGCTGTATCCACCAGAAGAGGGCGCCTTTTACAAATTTACACAGGGGCCCTAGATGTGGATGGTGAAACTAGACTTGAGGATGCTCTCTAGCAAAGGCATGGGGTCTCCTCCCTATCTCCCTGTGGTCTTCCTGTGCTCAGGTGTCTAGAATCTCCCTCCAGGGACTCTGCTGGTAACCCCAGGGGAAAGGAAACTCCAGACACCTTCCCCGATCCATGTGAGCGACTTGAGTTAGACTCAGCCTGGTGAATTTCAGAGAGAACTGGACCATGGGCCTGGCCTTGGGGGCTGCAGGGTCAGGCCTGGCTCTCCATCTCAGTTCCAGTTTTTTCTGGCTCTCTATACCTTGGGTCAGGACAGCTCTGTGCAGACCATCTGTTTACCATGTTACTATCCCTCAGAACAAAGTATGAAAGGCCCTTATCTCTATGCCTGCCCCCTTGAAGGTGGGTGCTTTATTTTTAAAGACATGTGAATTTGGGGACAGGGACACACATGAGCTGGGCAAATTCATTTCATCCACAAATATTTCTCCAGCAGGTAGTTGTGCCAGGCGCCATGCTGGAGCTGGGCATAAGTGGGGTATGTCAGACAACCTTATTCTTATCCTCATGGAGCTGTCCAGAGAGGAGAGGGAAAAGGAAATTGTCCCCTGAACAGCATCACCCAGGTGCTGGGAGGAATTGCCCAGCGGGGCCTGTGAGGTCAACCTAGGCGTCCCTGAAGGAGCTGAGCCAAGAAGGTAGAATGGGGGCTGAGTGGGCTCCAGGGGCTGGCTCAGCACCCCCTCTGGGCACCCTGCTCAAGGCTGGGGCATCACTTCATCCTGGCCACTCTGTCTTGGGGCTGGGAAGGCCAGGCTGCAGTTCTCCAGCAGGGTGACAGGTGGTGGGTGGGCTGGACCTGCCAGGACCAACCCAGTGAGAGGTGGGGCTGGGGATGGCTTTGGTCAGGCCAGGAGTGAGCCATGCTTCCCCCTGCTCCTCACCCGCTCCCAAACCGGCACTCAGACTGCAGCTGTCACCATGCCACCTTTCCTCCCCTCCAAGGACTGCTCTACCAGCTGTGCCCTGAGCTGTCCTTTTAATCTGATCTAAATTTGCCACCGTGCCCAACCTGGGGAAGGTTGGGTGAAACCCCCCTTTGCAGAGGATGGGCCTTAGATGCTGGAGCACCCGAGTTCAGGTCTGGGTTATGCAGCTGCGGCCAGCGGAATGCCGGCCATAACGTCCCTGTCTCATAGGAGAGGCAGGTGCAAGTGAGTTACAGTGGGGAAGGCCTGCAGGAGCCCCCAGTGAGCCTTAGCACTCCTCACCCTCCATCTGACACACAAGCACCCAGAGAAGGCAGACAACTGCACCTTGCTAAAGATTGGTTACCATGGCCAGGGCCTCCCTCTGCAGCCTCAGAACAGGGGTACCTGGGCCAGCACCTTGCCACTGTCTCTTGCAAGCTGGGAACGTTTGGACTAGTGATTTCTCAAACAGCCTTGGTTTCCTCCAGTGCCTGGCACATGGCAGGCACACAGCACATGGGGGCTGATGCTGTTTTTTCAGGTCCCCTAAAGTGACCAACAACGGCCCCACCACAGGCAGGCAGCTCTTTCCTGTCAGTACTAGGGGCTGCAAGCTGTGGTGCTGAGCAGGGTCATGCAGCCTCAGCCACCAGGACTAGAAAGGGGACCCCCCAGTCAGTTCTGCCTATAGGACCCAGAGCGTGTTCCTCTCTCTCTCTTTCTAGAAGAGGGCTTAGACTTAAACACCCACAGGGGCCAGGCAAATGGCATGGGTGCTGGCATTGGTTGTGGCTAAGAACGTTTTTTTCTTTAATGGCAACATTTCTCAAAGTGTGGTCCAGGGAGTTCAAACCATTTAAATAACAACAACAACAACAACAAGCTGTTGTTTACCTTATCACCATCATTCTTGCACAAGTGTGCTGTAGAATATTCTAGAGGCTACCTGATATGTTGGCAGATAGACTGAGGCTTTTGCTATAAAGATGTCTCAAGGTTGGTGATGTCTTAATTTTAATTTTTTAATATGGTAAATGGTGATAGATATCACACCCATGAACAATTTTGGGATCCTCAGTCAAGAGTGTACAGGGAGCCTGACACCAAAAAGCTGGAGAACCACCGGCCTGTATTTTTTTTAAGCGTGTTTGATAAAATGCTAAAGGACAACTGATGGTGGGTTCCAATATGGGGGGCAAAAGAGAATGGGGGGGATTTTGGCAGAACAGTGCTTAACCTGCTAACAGGACACCACATTGACTCAGCACCAGTCCCAGGTGGGCAGGCAGGAACTCATGTGGGCCCCATGCCGCAGTGCATCCAGCTTTCACAAGCCCCAAATGCAGCTCAGGTCACACATAATCCATCTGGGGCCAGAGCTGTCTGGGGACCTCCAGTTGCAGCCTGTGACCTGGGGTCTCAGTGTCCCCATCTATGGAACAGGTAGCAGTGGCCCCTTGTGGGGTGCCAGGAGGCAAGTGCTCAGGGTGCAGATGGGGAAGAGGATGAGGGCTGGTTTCACCCGCTCCCACCCCCATGGCGGGCTCGAGGCTCACTAAGCTGCTGCAGAGGGGACAGGCAGTGGGAGGCAGGTCCTCCACAGCTGGCTCTTCCGGGTGTCCTTTGTCAGCCTGGCATTAGCATGTATATATGAGAGAGAGTTCACAGCTAATTCTGCAATCATACTTCACAATTCTCTATGATAAAGAATAATTTTAATGGTAATTTTTCATTCTAGCTTTGTGTGTATTTCTAACATGTTTATTTACATTTCAAAAGATACAAAAGGGTATATGGTGAAAAGTTCCCCCTGTTGTTTCTACTTGGGGAGTGGAAGGGAATGGGGGAATTGTGATGAAACCACTAGTCCCCCAGCAGCCGGTTCTCCTCCCCAGAGATGTCTCATGTTATTGGTTTCTTGTGTCCGATTCCAGACAGTTTCACGTATACATAAGCAAATGCCTAGAAATATACGTTATCCCCCCATTTTTAAACACAAATGTGGCAATACCATACACACAGTCTCACACCTCATATAGCTAACTTTATCAGTGACTCAACCCTATGAGGTAGATATTATTATCCTCATCTATAGGGAAGGAATTTGAAGTTCAGAGTTTCTGTGATTTGCCCAAAGCAACACAGCTAGGAAGTGGCAGAGCCAGGATTCAAACCCTGGCTCCCACTCCCCCTAAGCACAACCCTGCCAAGCCTCACCCCTCCACTGCCGTTGGAGTGGGTGCTGTGGGGCCTTGTTCATCCATCAGATGAGGCAAGCCTCCATCCTGCATCGATCTCTCAGGACACTTGGGTTGCAGTTGACAGAAACTCACCTGAACACTGCTTAGCGGAAAGGGGAATTGATTGGCTCCTCTCACCGAAGTGCAGAGGGAAGGAGTGTAATGGAGCAGGGTGCCTCCTGAGGGAGAGAGGCAGGATCGGCTAAGACAGCCATGGTTGTCACGGTGCTCCCAGTGCCCCTCCCAGGAAGGAGCATCCACACAGCCCTACTTGGGTCCCTGCAGGCAGGGCTGGACAGTGAGAGGCTCACCAGGTCCAAATGCCTGGAGGACCAGGCGAGGCCCAAAACGGGAGAGAACAGGAGGGCTCTTAGGAAGAGGAAAGGGCCTCAAGGAAGTGAGGAACACAGCAGAACACAGCTGAAGTCCCATCCCAGCCCCTCCTTCCTGACCTCCCCTCCCCGTGCATGGCAGGGCATTGAATGTGGAATTACCCTTAACCAGGGTAGTAATTACTGAAGATGTAGCTGGCATGTTGAACAAATTGTTGTGTGTTTGTAGTTACAAATCATGTTCCTAACACTCCAGGGGGTTCCAAACCTTGATATCTTTGCTATTAACCCATAAATTACAGTTATTTATGGAAATTGCTAGAGAAACAATTGTCTGTGGATTGTGTTGCATGAGGGATGCTCATCGTGGATCAACTCCAGGAGCCTGGAGTGGTCTGTCTGGGTCTCAAGGCTGAATACTTTTAGTTCGTGGGGTCAGGTTCTCACACCAGCCAAAGGCTGACTTGGCTCAGGGGCTCCTAGACTTTGTCCGGTGCATGGGCACACAGGTTGGATTCCCAGCTCTGTCACCACCAGCTGAGTAGCCTGGAGGTGAGTCATTTAACTCTTCTGTGCCTCTGTTTCCTGTGGACTAAGAGGGCCCACTTGAAGGGGTGGTGGGAGTATTACAGAAAATAACATGGGTGCAGCCCCTTACACCTGCCCTGTGAAGGTGCTGCTGGGCCCAAGCGCTTCTCCTTCTCTCTGCACAGCTCAGGAGGCACACAGTGAGGCAGCAGCCAAGTCTTGTTCCCAGGAAGAGTGGAACAGGACGTGGGGGCCCTGCCCCCCGCTGCATGCCCCAGGCACCAGGCTGAGTTCCCCCACCTCAGGTAGCCGGGAAATCATTTTTCACTTGAGTATGCTGTTTCTTGTTGTGCAAAATAATTTCTTAGATCCTTGTTACCCACCAAGCAGGGTTTCAGGAAGTATGAGATCCAGGCCGCGAAACAATTCCGGGTGAGGCACGGGCTCAGCTCTCGGTGACACAGAGCATAACACCTGGAACACGGGAGAGAGTTCTCCTTCCAGTGCTCTTTCCGCCCTTCTGATGACATCAGACAGGAGGGTCGGCATGCTGACAGACCTTTAACGTCTCTATCACCCACAAAGGCTTAATGCGATGTATTGATTATATAGGGAGTAATACAGTCACATGGTTCAACAGTTAAACATACAGAAGGGTACACAGTGAGCCGTGCGTCACGCCCTTCCACATCCGGTTCCCCTCCCCAGAGACAACCGCTGTCCAGGGACACCTTAGAGTGTGTGTGCGTACGTGCATGCGTGCGCATGTCCACCTTTTCTGTAACCCAAATCCAGCATTCTTCAGCTTACCTTTTTCATGCAGCGCTATGTCTGTATCTCGGTCCCTATCAGGATGTAAAAAAGCATGCTTCTGTTTTATTGGCGGCCTCCTGTCATGTGGATTCTCTGTGCTTGCTAATCTCTGTTCTAAACAAGACACAGCAAGCCTCAGGGATGGGGCTGATAACAGGATCAAAGCAGGAGTTTATAACAGCGTTTTGTTTTTGTTGATTTATTTTCATGGGAGAATTCAATTTACGCTTAGTGAGGCTGGCTTTGCACTTATGGACCAGATATAAAGTTTCCTTGATAGAATGAAGAGTGTTAAGTAATTGATATGTATACAGGTGCTATGTGGTTGTTGGGAAACTAAACCCAGGTCACTCCCACTCCTGCTTACACGCTCACAGGATGAAGTTTTTGCTCGGTCCACTGGCCTCATGCCTCACAGCGCACCCGTCCCCACACTTCATGCCCCACGTAGATGCAGAACTACAGGAATATTTTCCCAAGTTCACCAAGCCTTTGCCCTTGCCACTTCATGTACCCGCAATGCCTTTCTTCTGCTGGGCCACCCAGTGAATTCCCATTCATGCCGCAAATCCCAAGAGAGGCATCAACTCCTACAGGAAGCCTTCCCTACTCCACCAGGTAGCAGTCATTCCTGCCTGTCTACCAGGTTGCTCCTATTACTGCATTTAGTGGCTTCCTGTTATGGAAAAAAAAATTTTTTTTTTTTTTTTTTGAGACCGAGTCTCACTCTGTCGCCCAGGCTGGAGTGCAGTGGTGCAATCTCTGTTTACTGCAACCTCCACCTCCTGGTTTCAAGCGATTCTCCTGCCTCAGCCTCCCAAGTAGCTGGGATTACAGGTGCCACCCCACGCCTGGCTAATTTTTGTAGTTTTTTGTTTTTTCAGTAGAGATGGGGTTTCACCATATTGGCCAGGCTTATCTCGAACTCCTGACCATGTGATCTACCCACCTCAGCCTCCCAAAGTGCTGGGATTACAGGCGTCAGCCACCGAGCCTGGCCCTGTCCAAACATTCTTAAACTGCAGCAGGTATTACAATCATCTGGAGGGTGAGAATTTGCATTTCAAATGATTCCCAGCTGAGGCTGCTGCTGCTGCTGTTTCTAGGACCCCACTTTGAGGACAACTGTTGGAGTGCAAGGAACACAGGCTGAGTGTCGGCCTACTGGGCTGTAATCCCAGCTTCATCACACATGGGCTGTGTGTCTTAGGGCAAATTACTTACCTTCTCTAGGCTTCAAGGCGTCTGTGATAAATCAGAAAACAATCCGCACCTTGTAGAATTGCTGTCAGGATTACATGAACTCATGCAGGAATATGGCTGACGCCAATTGTGAATTACTTTCACTCCCCATACCCAACTGAGTTTCCTGAGGGTAGGGCCCACATCTGCAGCCTCTGAGATGCTTAGTGCCTAACACATAGTAGGTGGGAAGGTATGCTGGGAAGTTGTTGAGCACATTCAGGAATGCACACATTCTCAACGACAGATGTATTCAAACAGTGAATCACACGTCACACATGTCCTGCCTCCATTAATTCTGAATCAGTGGAGTTGGGTCAGGTCTTCCGTCCACTGGGACAAAAGAAGGTGTTTAAATCAATAACATAAAGAAGACTGCAAAAGGGAATATTTAACTCACTTAGGAGACACTGTTGATTTAGGAGCACTTAATGGCACCCATTTACAAAACAGGTGACCCCACCACTTATTATAAATGAACGTATCTATTCATTACAGCCGAGGCCCTGCACTCCCTTGGGAGCTGTTCTTTGGTGTGAACTCACTATGTAAAAGGCAGCAGATTGTCTCCCCAACAGCTACCAGGAATGCAGCCCCGGCCCTGCCACAGCGTCTAAGCTAGTGACATCCAGGTGAGATGTTCTGAAGGAGGGCAAGCCCTTGCAGCTTTCTGTTTATATTTTTTTCTAGATTCCCTCAGTTTCTCCACCCATTTTCATATGCAGATAAGCCCCAGTTTGGGTAAAGCTACCAGGAAAGAAACCCAAGTATATCAAGGATGGCCATTCATTTTGCCAAAGGGATGGCGCTTTTTTCCTTCCCCTTGAGACAAGATTTTACACTGTTGCCCAGGCTGGAGTGCAGTGGTGCAGTCATGGCTCACTGCAGCCTTGAACTCCTGGGCTCAGGTGATCCTCCCACCAACCTCCCTAGTAGATGGGACCACAGGCATGTGCCACCACACCCGGCTAATTTTTTATATTTTTAGTAGAGATGAGGTTTCGCCATGTTGCCCAGGCTAGTCTCTAACTCCTGGGCTCAAGCAATCTGCCTGCCTCAGCCTCCCAAAGTGCCGGGATTACAGGCGTGAGCCGCTGTGCCCAGCCTGATGCCTCCTTTTAAATAAAATCTTTAGCTGATGGGTTCCTTTAAATACTGGGCTCCCCTAGCACACTAGAGATGAGAATCAAGTGATATTGAAAAACCATTTTCAGCCCTTCCCGAATCTCTGTATGGTATAAAGAGGGGTGGGGTGCAGGGCATTGCTGAGATTGAGACAAGGATGAGCATGGAGAGAGGGAAAGAGACCTGCCTTAGTGCTGTGGGTGGTCCCTAAACCAGAGTGAATCTGGATCAACGTGATTTGCCTGTCCAGCAGACATTTATTGAGCACCTGCTATAGACCGGGCACCGTCTAGAGGCAGGGGATACAGTGGCAAATGAACAAAGTTGCAGAGCTACATTCTGGTGGAAGTGACAGTGAGTACACAAGTGATTAAGCCAGATAATGATGGACTGTGAGATGGGCTTTAAAACGAATTGATGAGACAGAGAGAATGTGGATGAAGGTTCAGGAAAGTCCCAAGGAAGAAGTGACAGAGCATGTGTGTATTGTCTTAGAGCTCTTCACGTATGAGGTCTGTCTCTCTCCCAGACTCTAGACCTGAGGGCGGGGCTTAGAAGCTGCAGAACCCAATTCTGCCCTGGTCCCAGGCTCCCGGGGGATCTGCAAGGGGCCCTGTAAGTGTTGGCTCCACCGGAGGATGTGCTTTCTTGAGTGAGGAATGGCGAGGCGCAGGCAGCCGGGGAAAAGGTGGGGAAAAGGCAAGGACCACTCCCCCACTGTGACCCCGCCTGGACTTGTGGGGTACGCTCAGCAGGGCACGCTCAGCAGGGCTGGCAGAGTCCCTCCTGAGGCGGCCACTGCTGCCCCCCTCCTGCTTTTCCCTAGTGTCACTCCCTTCCAGAGGGCCAGGGCAGACCCCAGGAGGAGAGTGCAGCAAAGGAAGTGGGGAGTGGTGTACGGTCTGGGAGTGGGGTTCAGGGAGCAGGCTGGGTGTAAGCAGAGCACCGCTGAGGCCCAGCACCAGATGGCTCACTGAATTCTTTTCGGCAACCTCAGAGACATGGATTATTATTCAGTTCTGTTTCACAGAGGAGGAAACTGAGGCTCAGAGAAGTGATGCCCAAGGCTATACAGCCAAGAAGGGAGCTGAGCCAGGAGTCTGCCTCTGCAGGCCCTTGGGGGGCAGATGCCAAGGTTGCTTTGGTTACTCACACATCAGCCAAGGCGGAGACTTTCTCCCTGCAGAGGTCTTCCTCCTGGGCCTTGAAGGTCAAATGGAATAGTGTTGTAAGAATGAACCTGGGACTCAGTCCTGGGTTCTCATCCCTCATTAGCGCTTTGCCCTTAAACAAATTCCTTAACCTTTCTGAGCCTTGGTTTCTTTTTCTGGATGGGCGGATAGTATAGTCCCTACCTTAGAGTTCCATTGTGAGCCTTAAATGAGATGACCTGTCGTGCATTTAGCACAGAACCTGCATTCAATAAGAACCTTGGATATGGGGGAAGAGGGACTGTGGAGCTTCATGGTTAAGTTCGTGATTTGGAGACCAAATGAACCTGGGCTCAAATCCCTGATTCAGCCAGGTACTAGCTGTGTGGCCTTACATAAGTTATTCAACCTCTCTGAGTCTGTGTATCTGTAAAATGGAAGGTTGTTGAGGATTAAGTGTGGGTGCTTCTGTAAAGTGCCTGGCCCAGACTGTGTGCCCTGTGAGAGGAGGCTGCAGGAAGAGGCAAGAAGAGGCAGAGAGTTGGGAAAGGAGGCTTAGGAAGACCAAACCACTTGCCCAAGATTCAAGATCATGCTCCAGAACGTGGAGCCTCCATAAGCCATGAGCATCCCTATTGTGGGACGCAGCCTATGGCTGGAAAGGGTGCTTATTCACTCAGCACACCTTGGCTCCTCTTGCACTTTGGCCCCTGTGGAAGGTGCCAGGGCCACAGTGAAGCAAGGGGAGGAACTTGCAGGCTCTGAAGGGCTGCTGTGTGCCCAGCCCTGGCTAGGCAGTCATGGGTATCATTGCCAAGCTTCACACTGAGCCTGCAAGGAGGGTGGCACCATCCCCACTTTGAGGCTGAAGATGCTGAGGCCCTGGGAAGCATAGTAACTGTGTGGGGTCACATGGCGGGGCTGGGATATCTGCTGGGCCTGCTGCCCACAGGCCTGCCTCTTCCATCTGGGGCACAGAGAGCTCACGGGCGACACCTGCAGGAGCCTGGAGCCCTGTTCCAGGAGCTGTGCCCCAGAGGTCTAAGCCCACCCAGCATAAGTGTCCGCACTCCCTGAGGGTGCTGCTGTGGCTCCCTGTGCCACCTACCAGGGAAGGAGGAATGAGTATGAAGGGCTGAAGTGGGGGCATTTTTGATTGTCGGCGGGGGCTGGCAGGCACCTGAATGAGAAGGGTGATGGCAGTGTGATGGGGGAAGTTTAGGGAAGAGTCCTCTACCGATGGAGGCAGCAGCTCAGTGGAATTTCCTCCTGAAGTTGTCTTGCCCCTTGAATCCTGCGGGAAAGCTGGCAAATGGCCATTTCCCTTCCACTCGAATAGAGACCCATAACTCAAGTAGCTGCCCTTCGGACACCACAGGACTGTTCCCTGCAGGCCCTGCCCCTGGATTTGGGACAAGCAGTCCAGCTCACCTAGCTGGGCTCTGCAGGGAGACCAGGAGGGATGGGGTGTGGCCACAAGAGCAGCCAGACTGATGAGGGATGTGACAAGCATATTCTCACCACCTTCTTTCATGTTTACAACAGACCAGCATTCCCTGTGTGGCAGGGATTGCACTGGTCACCGAGGACCTAGAATCATGGAGTGCTCTGGGGATCCAGGCTTGGAGGGCTTCTTGGAGGAGGTGACCATTCCTGGCTGTTTTGTGTGCTAAAGAAAACCCTCACCAACCACCAAGCACCCGTCATGTGCCAGGCTCCTCAGAGCCCTGGCAGAGCCACCTGTACCCATGCTGGGTTTCGTTTCTCCTTTCGTGGGATGCTGTGTCCTAGCTGTGTGGTTCTTTATTGCAGCCCCTCCCTCAGGGTCTTTCCCATGCATCCTCAGCCTGTGTGAGTCCGTTTGTCAACTAATGGCACCATAACAGCTGCGTCTAATTTTTATTCATCTAAAGACCACAAGAAAACAGAGCCTCCTGACACCTCAAACCACGATGGGTCTTAGGTCTTAGCAGTGCAGAAGGAGCTGGGGAAAGGAAGCCAGATAACCAGTTCTTGGATGTGTCCCAGTGTGACTTGGGGAAGTGCTCCCTGCTTCTGTGAGCCTCAGCTGCCTCATCTGAAAAATGGGTGGGCAGCACTGGGTCTTGGTGGCTCCTTCAGACTTTACCATTAAGGCCACTGTGTTTATTTAATTTTTGATTTTTGTGGGTGCACAGTAGGTGTATATATTTATGGGTCACAGGAGATATTTCAATATAGGCATGCAATGCCTAATAATCACATCAGGGTAAGTGGGGTAAGGCTGCTTTAAAATTAGTCATGGTTGGGGTCTTGGCCAACCCAAGTACCATTGTGGTTGGGATGAATTCCCCTAGGGCTATGGTAGCTGTCTGGAACCAGGCCAGTTACACAGCACAGTGGCAGTGTCTGGGCCCCACCACCAGGAAGGTGCATGGAGAGCAATGGTCCTTACCTTCAAGGTGCCCACAGTCTTAAGTAAGGGGTTCTTGCTCTGCCTGGGGGTAGAGGGATTAGGGGAGGCCTTAAAGAGAAAGAGACATTTGAACTGGGCTTTGAAGATTGAATAAGACATTGCCAATCAGATGGAGCAACAACCCAGGAAGTAGGAACAGGATAAACAAAGGCACTGGGGCCGGGAAGTGCAGGGTGCATTCTGGGAGTGGCTGTGTTGTAGGGATCACAGCTGGGAATGAGGCTGGAAAGACAGGCAGGAGCTAGATGACAATACAGGTGGTGCCTGAGCAGTTCAGTATCACGCAGGAAACCCGGGCCACAGACCTAGGTCAGGGTGGACAACCCTGCCTCACCTCCAGCAATCCCTAGTTCATTCCATTTACTTTGTTTAGTAAGATATGGCACGTCCCAAATTCACAAGTGGTTTCTGTGGAAAATGGTTGGAATTTTAAAGATAATTTGGCACTTGATAAGAACAGCTTTATTTATGTGGAAACATTTCTGTTCTGGGGGGATGGACTGGCTTCCCTGAGGTGCCACTCTACAGAGTGCTGTGTTCCATGCAGCTGTCTCTGGCTTTTTACTGCATCTAACAGTCATAGGAATAGGTTCTATTCCATATTTGGATGAGAATGGTGTGGTCTTAAAACTTATCCACCCAGGCTGGGTGCTGTATTGTCCAGGCTGGGTGCTGTATTGTCCAGGCTGGGTGCTGTATTGTCCAGGCTGGGTGCTGTATTGTCCAGGCGGGTGCTGTATTGTCCAGGCTGGGTGCTGTATTGTCCAGGCTGGGTACTGTATTGTCCAGGTGGGTGCTGTATTGTCCAGGCGGGTGCTGTATTGTCCAGGCGGGTGCTGTATTGTCCAGGCTGGGTGCTGTATTGTCCAGGTGGGTGCTGTATTGTCCAGGCTGGGTGCTGTATTGTCCAGGCTGGGTGCTGTATTGTCCAGGCGGGTGCTGTATTGTCCAGGTTGGGTGCTATATTGTCCAGGTGGGTGCTGTATTGTCCAGGCTGGGTGCTGTATTGTCCAGGTGGGTGCTGTATTGTCCAGGTGGGTGCTGTATTGTCCAGGCTGGGTGCTGTATTGTCCAGGCTGGGTGCTGTATTGTGGTGGCCAGTGTGGCATGAAGCCTCGGGTCAGTATCAGTGTTTATAGTTCCTGGGGCACATCCCTCCACCTCTCTGGACCTCAGTTTCCCTGTCTGTAAAATGAGGAATTGGGGCTGAGTGGCGGCCACAGAGCTCCCTCGCAGACCCAGCATGCTAACTGTGATGGGGAATGCTCATTTCGTAAGATGAATGGTAACATAGTGGTGGTGAACAGACAGTGAGCGGAAGCTCAAAATGTGCTACAGCACAACTCTTACTGATTTTTATGGTTGTCGGTAAGACACAACCTGCTTGAAAGATGAGGAACCTGAAGTAGCCCGAGAGGTGGCTTAAGTACCATCAAGCATTTGGGGTCTTTGTGGACTAGCTCTGGTGGACTTCAGAGCCTCCTAGAAGTTGTCAGAAGACCTTCAGTCCCTTGATTTCCTCATTTCACTGGCGCTTTTTTTTTTTTTTTTTGGCGACATGATCTCAGTCTGTCATCCAGGCAGGAATGCAGTGGCACAATCACGGCTCACCACACCCTTGACCTTCCTATGCTCAGGTGATCCTCCTGAGTAGCTGCGACTACAGGCACATGCCACCATGCCTAGCTAATTTTTCTGTGTTTTTGTAGAGATGGGATTTCGACATGTTGCCCAGGCTTCACTGGCGCACGCGCGCGCACACACACACAAATTGTATTGGTTCCAGTCCAATCCATAACTGGTCGTTTTTTTTTTGAGATGGAGTCTCACCCTGTTGCCAAGGCTGGAGTGCAGTGGCATGATCTCGGTTCACTGCAACCTCCACCTCCCGTGTTCAAGCGATTCTCTTGCCTCAGCCTCCCGAGTAGCTAGGATTACAGGCACTCGCCACCATGCCTGGCTAATTTTTGTATTTTTAGTAGAGACGGGGTTTCACCATGTTGGCCAGGCTGGTCTTGAACTCCTGACTTTGGGTGAGCCACCACACCTGGCCCATAACTGGCTTTTTTTAAAATAACAAACACTTGTTTAAAAATTATTTTTTGGCGGGGGAGGTTACAGATTCTTGCTCTGTCTCCCAGGCTGGAATGCAATGGCACAATCTCGGCTCACTGCGACCTCCGCCTCCCGGGTTCAAGCAATTCTCCTGCCCCAGCCTCCCGAGTAGCTGGGACTACAGGCACCTGCCACCATGCCTGGCTAATTTTTATATTTTTGTAGAGACAGGGTTTCACCATGTTGGCCAGGCTAGTCTTAAACTCCTGACCTCAGGTGATCCACCTACCTCAGCCTCCCAAAGTGTTGGGATTACAGGTGTGAGCCACCATGCTCGGCCTAAAATTTTGAAAACTTCAAGTGTTCATAGAGTGAAAAGTTCTCCATTCTCCTGCCCACCCCTGTCCCACCTAGATCTGAAGCCTAGTGTGCAGAGGCCTTCTCTGTAAATTTCTGGAACCTCTCAGTTTCCCTTCCCAGAGGCAAGCACTGGTACCTGTCTCTTGGGTCTCTTTTAAGAAGTAATCTATGATTATACAATCTTATATAAGCATACTAGTGTTCTTTTATAAGTACACTTCACGTTTTTCTGGACTTTCTATCACAGTATTGTGTCTCAGATCTTTTCCTATAAGTATGCAAGATGCTGCTGCCATCTTTTTAACATGGGACTCCATTGATGAGTGTAATACAATTTACTTAACCAGTCCGCATTGAGAGGCATTGCATGTTACCTCCCCTGAGTTCTGCTTTTTCAAATAATTAATATCCTTGGGCATGCCTCTATGTGTCTGTGTGCACACGGGCAAGTGGCGCTGTAGGATTCATTCTCAACAGTGCACCCCATCTTGTGGCCATCACGTCTGAGGATCATCTGGCCCAGCCCTATCATTTCAATCACTGTCTTCCCCCATGATGTTTGGATTCTGCTCTTGCACGGGGTGTCTGGCTGAACACGCAGGGGGTTTGCCAGGGTAGTTGGAGCCAATGTAAGACTCCCTCAGGAGAGCTTCATTTATTTCAGAGAAGGGCTGCATAATATTGTATGTTTTGCAGGTCATGCGTCTCTGTTGTAACTGTTTAACTTCATCATCATAGTCCCGAAGAATCCATTGACAATACATAAGTGGATGAGCATGGCTCTGTTCCAATAAACCTTTATTTTTAAAAAACAGGCAGCAGGCTGGACTTGGCTCTCAGGCCATAGTTTACCAACCTTTGGTGTATTCAGCTGTTGAAGACCTTCTGTGTACCAGGCTCCACTGTCGGCACAGGGGCTGCTGCAGGGAAGGACATAGAACCAGCCTTAGCAGTTGGAATACAGCTCACTGGTATAAGCGAGCAGGTGCGGTGTAACCTGATGCCATGTAAGAGGAGTTTCTGACTTGGACTAGGGACTGGTCATGGGTGTCTTTCTGGGAGCAGTGACATAGGAAGCTGAAAACCAAGGTCCTAGCTCTGAGCCAGGCACAGTGGGGAGTGTGGGGAACTGAAAGAAGCTTAGTATTGCTGGAGGTGTGGCAGGCATAGAGTGGGCAGGAGGAGAGGTAAGGGCTGGAGAGATGAACCAGGCTACACAGGCCACGAGGCTGGCTGTGCAGAGAGGCTGGGCTTGATCCTGACAACTTGGAGAGAGGGGCTGCAAAGGCTGGGCTTTGGGAGAGTGCCACACGTCCAGCTGGAGGAAGGCAGGGAGGCTGTGGAAAGACTGGAGGCTGTCAGAAGCCAGGTAGCATAGAGATAAAGTCGGGTTGTAGCATGTGAAATGGGCCAAGGCAAGCAGCTCAGGACTAAAACCTGGGTTGATACAGTGGAACTAAACATTTCCATGACTTTTTGCATCCTTTGACCCCATACGTGGGACCCTATTCATCCCTCAAGGTCCAACCCAAAATGTCCCCCCATTAGAGCCTCTCCTGGGGCAGAATTACAGGCTCTTTCCTCCACTGTCATGACACCATACTGAGGAATACTTGTCACAGCAGTGTTTCCCCACTGAGGCCTCAGAGTAAGTACTAATTAATGCTTGCTAAATTAAATTAAACAGCAAGGTGAATTAGCTGGGGTAGAGGTGGCCGCTGAGCCACTCTTTACAGTTGCAGAAACGGAGACTCAGAAAGCTAAGCAATTTGTCCTAATGGTACATGCAAGGATTCTGACCAGTCTGGTCATTTCTGCAGAAAAATTGGCCTTCTCTGCCTCTCTAGGCTGGAACTTTTCTTGCTTCTGCTCACAGTTCCCTAAATTATTAATCTGCAAGGCAGTTAGCAGAGCAGGAGCAAGAGGCACACTTTGCAGAAAGATAAAACAAGAGAATCAAGATGCATTTGGTTTCCAGAGAGTCCATCATCTGGTATTCCAAATCCTAACAGGGAAATTCAATCCCCTTCTAAATCCCAGCCGAGACAATGTCCCCAAGACCATCCTGCTGGGCGGCAGGGCCCTGGGCCTGGAGAAGTGCCTGAAATTCTTGGACAATCCGGATGGTGAGGCTGTCAAAGCCTGTGTCCAGAGTGCTCCAGCAGCTGGGCTGGGGGAATTCTTTTGGCTCCATTTATTGCAGTCTATTTTTAGAGAGCACTTCAGACAGGGGTGGGAGTTTTCTGCTGCCTCTGCCCTCAACTGGGTCATTTCTACCCTATCCTCTCCCAGCTCCCTACCCCTGCCCTAACTACGACAGATGCCAGATGTGGCTGTGGTCTTTGAGCAGTGCAGCCTAGTGTTCTTCTCTTTCCAGAGCCCTCTATGTATAGGTACTTTTGTCCATCTTTTTTATTATAGCCTTCCTTGTGAGTGTGAGGTTGTATTGCGGTCTTGATTTACAGTTCCCTAAAGATGAGTGAGGTTGAGAGCATCTTTTCATGTGCTTATTGGCCACTTGTAGATTGTCTTTGGAGAAATATCTATTCAGACACCTTGCCTGTTTTTAAATTGGCTTATTTGCCTTGTTACTTTTGAATTGTAAGAGTTCTTTATATACTGTGGACACTAGACCCTTATCAGGTACATGATTTGCAAATATTTCCCCCGATTCTGTGTCTTCATTTATTTTTAACAGAGCAAAGAAAACATGGGAAGCTGAGAAGGGGAATGTGGAGATGGGCAATGAAGGGGCACTGGGTTCCTGCTCAGCCTCTTGCCTCGGAACCCAGGTGCTCTAACTGGCTTAAGGGGCACTGGGCTCCTGCTCAGCCTCTTGCCTGGGAACCCAGGTGCTCTAAACTATTTTTAGGGGTTGCCCTCTGCGGCAAGATGGGCCACCTCAGCCCCCTTCCTTCACTGTCCGCCTCCAAATGAAAGATTCAGAAGGGCACAAGACAATGACCCTGCATTGATGGCTTCTTGCAGCTTCCTGACTCCCGCAGGCCCGCCAGCTGCCTGGCCCTCCAGGGGATGGACTTGTAGGTGGGTGGCCCAGGACAGGCGGGGTTTTGATTGTTCCATATCTGCTTATTGTCTCCCAACCACGTCTAGGCATTCCACAAGTGTGGGCGCTGAGCACTGTACCTGCCTTCATGGAGCCCAAGGACAGATAGTAAAGAAGTAAACGTACAAATGGAGGACTGCAAGCCGTGAGCGCTCATAGTAGGAAGAGCCTGGGAGAGGAGGACAGGGTGAGGGAAGCCCTCTCTGAGTTGGCCCAGTTAAGCTGAGCCTCAGTTTACTCATTGGTAAAATGGGGCCGGGGTAACTCCACCTACTTCACAGTGTTGCCTTGAAGGCCAGCTATCACTAAAGAACTCTAAAGTGCTAATTACTATTACTTTAAGCTTGTCATAGGTGCTTGAAGGGTGTCTCTGGGTGGAGAAAGGGCAGGGGGCTGGGTGGGCTTAGGGAGAAAGAAGCAATTTTCCATTAGATCCTCCCCAAAAAGCCGCCAAAAGGGTGGTACCAACCTCAGGATAGGGCCCATTCCCTTCTTTGGGGCGCATCAGAGCCCCAGAACCACACGGTTCGGTCCAGGCGAGCGAAGTCCGGGTTTTATTAAACTGAAGGCAAAATCAAGATAGGCAGAGGTTGAGTGGGCATCAGCAGAGTAGGCTCTGTTTGGGGGTTTGGAGCTTTGTATTTGTTGTGGTTACACGCTGGGGAGAGAGACATGGCTCCCGGGAGGCGCCAGTGTTGAAGGGGCTGCGCAGAGCCTTCCTACCAGACCAGAGGCTTCGCGCCCTGGGACCTGGATGCAGTGTCTGGGACTCCGCCCTTGCGCTCGCCACCCGGCGCCTCGGCTCGGCCCCGCCCCTGGCTGTAGCCCCGCCCCTGACCCCCCTCCCCCTATGCTCCTGCCTCGGCTCCGTGTGACCACGCCTCCTGCGCTCCCTTCCCCACACGCTCCGTGCGGTCCCGCCCCTGTGCGCAGCCCCGCCCCCAGCTCGCCCTCCGGCCCCGCCCCCTCCCGGCCCCGCCCACTTCAGGGCCACATTCCTCCGGCCCGGCCTCGCGCTGCGCCAAGCGGGCGGCGGCGGAGGGGCGGGCTTGGCTGGCCTGGGGTTCGGACTCAGGGCCGGAGCCGCGGGAGCCGGCGGACACTGGGCCAGGAGCCCCGACGTGGTCGCGTGGCGGGTGGTCAGGTCTCCGGGTGGCCGGGTGTCGGCCCCGGGATCCGGCGGCTCGCTGGCGGGAGTCGGCGGCCTCAGCTGGGCCTGGGTCCCGGCTCCTGGCCCGGCCCGCTCCCGCTGCGACTGCCATGTGGTGCCTGCACTGCAACTCGGAGAGGACCCAGTCCCTTCTGGAGCTGGAGCTTGACAGCGGGTGAGGGCGCGGCGCGGGTCGAGCGGCCTTCCCGGGTGCTGAGCGGTGGACTGGCGGAGGCTGTGGGGACGCGTGTGCGGGAGTGCAGGTGACCGTCGGGACCGGGCGCCCGGCGTACGAGAGAAAGCTGCCTGCGGGGCGGGGTGCGTCCGCGAGACTGGGTTTGGGTGGGAGACCAGCAAACAGGACCCGAGTTTGTGCGTGGGAGAGAGAGACGCGCCCTTGGGACAGGAGCGCTGTGTGTCCTGGGAGGGTCTCAGGATGGGAGTGTGTGTGCGATCGAGGGCCTTTTGGAGTGCAAGTTGGTGTGGGGGTGAGTTTGAGTTTGTGGGGCTGAGAGGGAAGCAGTGGGACTCGGTGTGGGTGTGAGGTGAGGGGCAGGAGGGGGAGCAGAGGAGAGTTGGTGGGAGGGTGCCCAGCGGGTCTGTGCCTGTTTCAAACTGCAGGCAGGGCAGGGGCTGCCAGGGAGGCCTCTTGCAGGCCTGTCTATTCCAGACATTGGGCCTGTGTCTGGATTGATGTGTCTGTCCTGTCTGCAAGACCCCGAGTGTGTGTGAGGGTGGATGACCCTGAACAAACAGGCGTCCCAGGTGTGCCAGCAGCTTTTGTTGGGTACTGTGCGCCTGGCAGGGCCACTTGGGGGTGCACTGGGGTGTGTGGCTGCTGTTTGTGGCAGAGTGTGGATGTGAGGGGCTTTGTTTATGTGGTGATGAGTGTGCACCTGGTGTGGTCAGGGATGGAGTCTGGTGTGTCAGAGGGGCCAACCCTTTTCTACTTCAGGGCCTGTGGGCGGCTGTCTGAGCTTCCAAGGGCCCATGTTTATGGAGAGAAAGGGAGAAAGAGAGTGTGCGTGTATGTGCTGGGAATATTGATTTCCTCTCTCCAGTGGCCAGCACAGCTGCCCCCTGAGCTATCTGCAGGCCCTTCTGAGGAGCAGGGGGGTGGGGCTAAGGGGGTTTGTTGACAAGCTGACTTGGCGTATATCAGGCCCCCTCTGGAGGAAGCCCACCTGGAACTGTTTGATCTTTCGTTCAAAAACTGTGCAGCGCATGCCTAGCAGTTGCACTGAGAACATGCGTATGTCCCCCTCTGCCCCTTCCTCACCCCAGAGGCCTGGGGCTCTGGGTTTGACGCTCCAAGTGGGGTTGTAGGGCTTCCCAAGGACCCATTGCTCCTTGCATCTGGGGTGGAGGCCAGGCACGCTGCAGCTGCAGGACCATCTGTCTGGAATCAGTGACAGCAGTCTGGACATGGGGGTCATGTTATTCATATCCCACACACACCCATGGCCTTCATAGCCCATCAGCTGTCCCACCCGGTATTGCAATTGCTTTTTATCCTTGTGGTACCAGCATCCTCAATTGCAGGAGAGCAAATCGAGGCTGAGTGTTCAGTCTTGTCAGTGCTAAGGCTCTGTGGTTTATTGAGTGCCTGCTATGTACCAGTCCCTGCTCTAGGCACCAAGGACATAGCAGTGAACAAAACGTGAAGTCTTTGTCCTCATGGAACCAGCAGTCTAGTGGGGAAGAAGAAACCATTAGCATGTTCTCCTGGCTGCACCTCCCTCCTCCCTCTGAGCTGAAAGTAACTGGGGGGTTTTTCTGCCCCTCCATTAGGACCTTTTCAGTATCACCATTCCAGTTGGCATGTCCAGCCACCTCTCTTGCATACTTCTCCGTCCCACATCCCTTCTCATTAGAAGTCCCTCCGGGTATCTCATCTCAATCTTCCAGCTGCAGGGAAGCCTGCTTGGATCCTTCTGTGGTCTGGGTTGGTAATGAACAGCTGCTCCCCCAGCCTCAGAACATGAGCCAGAGGTCTTGGAGGTTGAGAAGCCTCGCTTGGGTATAGCCCACAGTTCACGCATCAGCCTCAGAGCAGGTGGGTCCCATTTGCTCTGGAGCACCTGGTATGTGGTTCCATGGGAAGCTTGGGGGAGGGTTAGAGGAAATCAGCCCAGTCCCTGGCCTGTGGAGGCAGAGCTGGATGCTCCTTGGGCTGGCCATATCCCCCTCTCTAAACCCAGATGGGATGCAGCATGGTCCAGAAACCTCAGGGGACCCCCCCCAGTCTGTAACAGGCCCAAGATAACCACTCTCAAGTCCAGCTATGCCACCATGCACCACTCTACAAATACAGGCTTCTTTCCAAAAGCATGTGTGGCACTTTGATGCTTTGCTGTTGGAGCCTTGTGACAACATAGGACTCTTCTTACCCTCGTTTTTTTTAAGGGTACACACACTAAGAGAACCCAGTGACTGGGCCAGAGTATCACATGGGGAGCCTACAGGAGAACCCTAATGTTGTGATGGAGGCCTCTGGAGGCCCTGGGATTTTCAGGCCTTCACTCAAGGAAGTCGGACTATGAACTGGTTGCACTAATATTTACACAGCTTCAGTTCAAAAACGGACAGGACTGACAGCTGCATAGTCAAACAGTGTGACAACTGGGCAAATAGATGTTTCTGGACAGGATTGGACAGGGTACCCAGGGCTGCAGGAGCTCAGTATATGTGTGTGTACATGTGTGTGCATATGGTTTTATCTGTCTGAACTCTGCAGACTGTGGAATCTTGGTTTGCCTGGAGAATCTGGAATCCAGGGCAGCTTGAGACTTAAGGAAAGAAGGGCCTGGGGAAGCAAACAGATTTTGTTTCAAGTCTCAGCTCAGTTTCGTGAGTGTATGCAAGTTACCGCATCCCTTCAATCCTGTTTCCCCTTCTGTGAAAGGGAATGATAACACTGCTTCATGGAGTGCTCTGAGAATGTGGGTGTCTGAAGGCCACTGCACAGCTGGCCATCCTGAGGACTCCAGTCAAATGCCATGTTTGTCCAAGTCAGCACTCTGCTCTTCCCAAGCACCAATGACCCGCTGGATTTTCTTTCTTCCTGTTTTGTAAATTTCCTTTGAATTTTGATGACTTGTGGAATATCCGCCCAGTAAGCACAGGGGCAAGATGATGCACAGCCCAGATGGGCTTGAACACCACCGGAGGCCTTAGGAGAGGTCTGTGGAAGCGTATGCGTGTGTGTGTGTGTGTGTGTGTGTGTGTGTAGGGGGATGTGCTCAAAGGCTGTTGAATGTGATTTATCCTTTGTCCTCAAAAGCAAATTGTAATGAGTTTAGAGGCCATTAAGGCTCTTGAAGAATTAATTGGCATGGCCTTAGAGAATCTGGCTGCTCCCACTGTGTGAGCTGCTGCAGAGACAAAGTTGATGGCATTTATGGTGGAAATATGGCGTGGTGCCACCTGGACCTGCCACTATCCTGGCTGCCGTGGCTGTACCCCGAATTTGGCAAGTGTCCCTCCGAGGCCTGGCCCTGTGGCTAGTACCCCGATGCCTGCCTCGCACAGCGCCTGGCCCCATGGCGGACATAGCCAGTTGTCAGTGAATGAAAGCATCCATAAATGCAGGTGTTAACAAGTGCACACATGCTCTCTTGGGCTTGGAGGAGTGCGTTGTTCTCTGGAGAGATGTGTATGACCCAGGGGACACATAGCTTTTCACTTTCCTGTGTTCCTTTATATACACAAACATGTACTGAGCACTGACTTTGTACCAGGCCCTGGGCTAGATGTAGTAGCACTGAGGTTAGCGGTGTGAAATGGTACATCACAGAGCACAGGACTTGGGGATCACGCAAAACCCTGACTCCACCTCTTCCTAGCTGTGTGGCCTCAGATATGTTGCCTCCCATCTCTGAGTCTTAGTTTTCTCATCCATGAAATGGAGCCAAAACAAACCCCCTGGGGAGGGTGCGGGGATGTGCAGCTTTGCCTGGTGACTGATGCATACAGATAGATCCCCAACAAATGGTAGCTATCATCACCATCATCAGTATTACCACCTTTTCCCTTTTGTGAAATCGTTGCTGAGTTAAAATAATTCCTCACAGTTTTCTTTTTGGCTGATTTGTGAGGTTGAAGACTGATTTCTAGAGTCTGTGTGGCTTTTTGTGAAGTTGTCCTTCTTGGGGTCCCAGCTGCTCTGACTTGAATTTTTTTTTTTTTGCCTTGTTCATAGGTACCTGCAGCTTTGCTGCTCCTTGGAGGAAAGGCCCATTCTTTCCGTTTTATCTCCTCGGTTTGCAGTTTCCTGACATGGTGACAGTTTGATTTGAACTTAAGGTCCCCATGGAGACCCATAGCAAGAGTCCCCTCCCTGTTTGTAAAGATGAGACACTGTGACTGCATTTGTTTTTTCCTCTTTGTTCAAAGCTCAGTAATAATGATAATAGCAGCAGTTGCCATTTAGTGCTAAAGCTGCTAGAGTGCAAGAGTTAGCATGTGAACTCGGCCTGCTTGGCTTCAGGGTCTGTGTACTTCATGGCCAGGCTCTGCTTCTTCTGGGATTAAATAATCTTTGGCAAAATATGTCACCATCATGAATGGAGCCTTTTGCTTCTTCCCTATACTGCCACAACAGGTGTCCGGTATCCCCAGGCATCAGGATTCCCAACATGTTCCCAAATGTCTCAGTCCACAAGCTAGTTGATGACCACTCACCGGGCCTTCCTGGAATCTTGTCTCTTTCCCCACAGAACCCAAGAGCTGCATCCCCAGACTCTCTGGCAGGATTCTGGGACAGTGTCCTTTGCACTTGCAGGCTCTTCAGGGTAGCATGCTTGTGTGCTGTGCGCAGCCCCAGGCCAAGACTCTGCTTGGAGCAGGGTCCTGAGGACTAAAACTCACTGTCCCCTGACTCACTGAGGGACCCATGCCAACATGACAGGCTTCTGCATGATGAGGAAACCCAAGGCTAGGGCTTTTGAATCATTGGAGGACACGCAAGTGTGTGGGTGCTGAACTTGATCCCACGGGAGGGGAAAGGGATCATTAATAAACTGGAAAAATTGGAACGAGTCCGCAGCTGGGAGGAGGCCTCCTCATTCACACAAACTGGAAGGGTTCTCCCAAAATCCCCTGCTGCCCAGACCGGATCAGAGTCTGTCTGCCAACATGAATACTTTCTCCCTGATGCCATTTACAGAAGTCAGTGGTGTTTGCTTTTCTATTTCTGGCTGGGAGGGTAGGTGGTATAATCATGAAGTGCATGGATACATGCAAAGCATTTAAATGGTGTCTCATAGTAACATAGCAAGGGCCCGGTAGATGTTAGTTGTAATCATTGTTGTCTTTATTCTGGCTGACCCTAAGCTCAAAGGTCTCCCATCCTGAGAGAGGAAGCCTTTCAGAAAGACCTGTCCAGAACTGGCCCTGATTGGCCGTTGGTTGTCCCCCTCCCCAGAGCCCTGGCATCAGTCACCCATCTCATCCCATCCCTCCCTGGGCCTCAGTTTCCACATCTATGAGAATGAGCCTCTTGATCCTTGTAGTCATTTGCAGATGCAGGATGTTTAGCCCAATGGTTAGGGAGGCAGATTCTGTAGTCAGACTACCCATAACTCTAACTCCAACTCTAACGCCAGCTCTGCTCCTCATTGTCCCTATGATCTTGGGCACCTTCCTTAGCCTTTCTGCGCCTCAGTTTCCCCATTGGTAAAAGATGGATGACAGGAGGAGGCCATGGAGTTGTTGTAAGGATTCAATGAATGAATCCATGTAAGTGCTTAAACTGCATGGTCAACACCAGATAAATGGTATCTTTTAGCTGCTGTTTTAGGCCTAAGAAGTTTGACTGTGTGGAATTGGACCATGTTACTTGTTTGGGGAGATGTGTTCCTAGATGGGAGTGGATTATTCATCTTTTTGGCCACAGACAAGACCAGGGTTAAAAGAGAGGGGTGCAGAGAGATAGTGGTGAGGGGAAGAAGTTAAAGGGCTAAAGGACTGCAGGCTGCTGGTGGTGTGACAGATGGCATACACAGTAAGAAGTGACTAAGCCCATGGACTTTAGCATGTGCTTGTAGCGTGCTGTCCAAACAGCCCACAAACAAGTGGATGGTTAAGGGTATTAAGAAAATCACTTTGCCTGTGGATTGGGGAAATTGCAAAGTAAGGCAGCTTGCCGTTGGGCTGGGATGAAGATTTCTTTAGACAGGATGGGCAAATGGCCTGCACCATGTGTGAGAGACACCCTGAGGTGTACGGACATCAAGGTAGAGGCCCCCAGCCCTGTGTCAGATGGAGCAGAGCTGTGGCACCTCTGGAGCCTTCACCTGGTGGCCTATGCTAAACTTCTGAGGCTTTGGGCAGGTCTGGCTTCCTGGTGGTACCTGGGGCTGCTTCTGGAGCCTAATAAGGCCCAGAGCTCCAGAGCCTGACCTCAGGGGCAGTGGCCTCCAGTCCTTGGTTCTGCTGCTCAGTCCTCTCTAGCTGGTCTGTCTGCCTGGGAGGGGAGGCAGCTTGCTGCAGTGGGCAGAGGTGGCATTTGGAGCTGGAAAAACTTGGATTCCATTTGTGCCCCTTCCTGGATGTGTGGCCAGGGCAAGCTGGTCCCCACTGCAAGCTGCTGCCTTCTTGTCTGTCAAATGAGAACAATGGAGGGAGAGGCAGTGTGGGTAGCACACACACAAAACAGGTGACCATGCGTGCTGACAGGAAGGGGAAAGGAAGTCAGCTGGGTTTGGGCAAAGCCTTAACTGTTTTTGGTGGGTCTGAAGTTGGCACAGGATTGAGACTGGGGCTGGAACAGGCTACAGAATGAAAATGGTGATACTGGCATTTGAATGGCCTTTGAACTTCACACATACCTGTCTGATTAGAACCAAGAACCTTGTGAAATCATGACATTATTCTCATTTGACAGATGAGGAAACAGGCTAGAAAATGAAAATGACGAATTCAAGCTCTGCAGAATGTAGAGCTGGTCCTCTAGTTAATGTATGGAGCCTCTTTCCCCTCCCTGACGTTGCTGGGGAGCAGCATGTTAGAATGGAGCCTGAGGCAGAGGCAGAGAGGAGCTGGGGGCCAAGGAGGAGCCAGAGAGACAAAACCTGCAGGCCCCAGCTGTGCGCACCCCAGTGGCAGCATTGGGTTCCCTGAGCATCCACCATGGATGGCTACAGAGGTGCACTACCATCAGCAGAGTGGAAGGAGAATCGTTGGAAGCGCCGCCCGGTGCCTGCAATCTCAAAAACATGTTCACCAGCCCCAGGAAGTCATCTGGGCTAAGAACCACCCTCAGATTCCTTGGCAGGATCAGGACAACTGTCCACCCAAGATGATGGGGGAGAGGGGCTGGAGTAGCGCCAGGCACCTAGTAGGTGTTCAGTAAACGCCAGCTGCTGTGATGACCCCTACCCACTGCACTGCTATTCTCCCCAGCCGTCATCATTATTACCATTGCAGCGCTGCTATTCCCGTGGGGTGAGGGTGGGGTGGAGAGGAAGTGTTTGGGGAAGCAGCTCTTTCCTCTGCTGCTAGGGGAGGGGGAGGTGCTGTCGCAGAAACGTGAATTCTCTGTTCCCTCTGGGCCATTCATTGACTGTTCTCAGAGCTCAGAGCCGTCATTTAAATGAGCAGGGTTTGAGTGTTTTTTGTTTGTGCTTAGTAAAAATGGCAAAATGGCCCAAGAAAATAATGGGCCTTGATGTGATAGCAGAGTCTTAGCGTTATTTTTAGCTTTTTGTTATGTAAAATTTGCAGCGTACAAAAGTAGAATGGTATAATGATCCCTATGTGCAGTTTTATTTCATTGCCCTAGATTAGTTTTAATCCCAGACATTTTGTTGATTTTATATCAAGGACCTGTCTCATGGTTGGCCTCATTTCTAGCTTTGGAAAAGTTGTATCACTGGGGCGGGTGCCTAGGGCAGGCCACAGTGTCCCTTGAACAGCCCTTAGCTGTGTTGGTCCATCTCGGGAACTCTGAGCTTGAAACAATTTCCCAGCCTGGTGACCAAGTAGCTTCTGACCCATTTGGGATGCCCTGTGTCTGGAAGTGACTGGAATAGGCTAGGCCCATGACTCCTCCATCAGACAGGGCCTTCCTGGGTCAGGGTAGGAGAACTCGCTTCTCTTCCGTCTCCCTAGGACCCCTGGAAGGCAGGGCGTGGAATGGGCTCTCAGCCTCTCTCATCGGATCGGGGGTCCCCTGGGTGGTATTGTGGCTCTCAGCTTCAAGCTCCACAGGGTCTCCCTGTTGCCCTGGCTTTCCCCTTGCCAGATGGTATAGCCAGGCTGCGGCCCCTGCCGCCCTCCCAGACCCGTCAGCCCCTCATCTTGCTGGGCCCCTGGGTGGCCATTCAGCACTGGGGGTCCCTGGGCCTCTGCCCAGCCCTCTTTCCTTTTCCACTTCACGCAGTCTCTTCCTTCCTGGGGTTTCTGATCTGGCTCCAGCCCAGGCCCTGACATCCTGCCGCCCACCCAGCAACCCTCTCGAGGGGTCTCATGGGCACCTGTAAATCTGTAAGTTCCAAAGGGACACGTATTATCTCCCTCTCCCCAAATTGGCTTCTCTTCCATGACTTCATCTGATCCTCTTGGGCTTCACTTAGAATTCCAAAGTCATCCTGGACACCTCCCGTCACCTTTACTCGCCTTTGTCATCATCACTGGGTGCCGTGCCACCCCACATTACTGCTGGGCTTAGAGGCAAGGGCTGACACATTTCAGCCACTGCCCTCAGTATGAATGTGTGGTTGCTACCCTAGCTCCTAGCACAGTGCTTCGTACATACAGCACCCCCAACACAGCTTAGTTAAAAACAAGCCAAAGTCACACCCTAGGCACGGCCACATCCCAGCCAGGCGCCCCTCGTGCTCCCCAGGTATGGGTGCTAGTGTGGAGTCAGATGGTCTGCGTTCCTTCAGACCTCTTCCTCTTTGGCCTGCTCACCTCCCTCTAGCCCCCATGGCACTATGCAGTGTAGCAAAGTGGTAACAGCCCTAAATCGTGACAGTGGCAGCAGCTACTCTGTGCATTTCCTGGGTGACAGGCCCCAGGCTGAGGATTTGTGTGTGTGTTATCATATGGCCCTCACAGCAGCCCTGCTGGGTGAACAATACTCCCATTTTATGACTGAGAAACAGACACAGAGAGGCCAAGTCATTTGCCCAGGGCCACACAGCTCCTGCCTGCTGGGTACCAGACAGTTGCCAGGGAAGAGCTCTGTGTGCCAATGTTGTAGGTGGGGAAGCTGAGTGGGATAGTGTTTCCTACCCCCAGCCTTCATTTGTCCCCAAGACCCTTTCTGTGCCCCTGCACTGGGTGCTGTGGGCAGATCGCTGACTTGCCATGGGGCCTGGCAGCTGCTGTGCTGCAGGTCTGGGCAGCACCTGCACCAGGTCCTGCAAGGGCAAGGGGAGTTCAATGGGCAGACAGGGTGGTGGACTGGCCCTGCAGAGGGAAGAGCGTGACAGGCAGGGAAGTGGCCCAGCCAGCCTCGCCCCTCCTCACGTCCTGTGTGAGTCACATGGCCTTGGGTAAATTACATCACTTCTCTGTGCCTCAGTTTCTTCATCCACAAAATGGGAAGATGATATAGTACCTACTTCAAAAGGTTGCTGTTTACAACACCAAGCGTGAAGCCGAATGTAGACTGTGGACCTTGGTGATGATGATGTGTCACTGTAGTTCATGGACTGTAACAATGTGCCACTCCAGTGTGGATGTTGATAGCGGCTGTGCCTGCCTTGGGGCAGTGGGTACATGAGAACGCCATACTTTCCTTTCAGTTTTGCTGTGCACCTAAAAAAGACCAAGATTGTCTGGGCCAAGATGGCCACAGCGCAGGCCCTGGCTGGCAGGGTGGGCCATCTTCTGCGCGATGGGCATCTGTCTCCTTCTTTCTGCCCACACCCTGTCCAGAGCTAGCCTCCCCAGCCTGTGCCCCCAGCCTGTGCCTCCAGCCTGGCTCTCCCGGAGCGTCCCTGGGGCCCAGCCTAGCTCTGTGTGCTGGAGCCTGCCACAGAGAACTGCTTTATTTAAGTCCATTTGGTGTGTATGGAAATAACTAGAGGCCTCTGTATTTAATTTGGCTCAGCCAGGAAGATTTTTGGCTCTGTATGTGTGTATATTCTGAAAAATCTTTCTGAGTGAGCCCAGGGGTTGGAAGCTTCTGGTCATCTCTGTGCACTCAGAACCAACAAGAACCACCCTCCTTAGCCAGGGGCAAGCATCTGGCAGAGTGCAGGCTATAGGAATGGTTAATGAAGAAACTAAAGGAAGAAGGGGAGAGGGTGAGGCCATGCAGATGAGGTCATGGCAAGGGAAGCAGTCTTGTAAACTTTGTATCTTGAGACCAGGTAAGCTGTGGCAGAGTGGAAGGAAGGAGGCCTTTGGAAGCATAAAGCCCTCTACGCAGGCACAGAGATGGACGTATCTGGTTTCCTGATCCTGCAGGGCTTAATTTGGCGCTGGACTGGGGAATACTTCTCCTGATGTCCCTCTTTCTCTGACCTGGACAAGCCCAGCCAAGACTTGAGGAGTTGAGGGGATTGAGCCTTCCTCTCTGGCTGATGGCACAGAACAGAAACAGCTCCACGTGGGATTTACAGTTGACAAAGTGTGTCTTCCCTCAATTCCCACGCTCCTGTTGGGCAAGCAGGGCAGGAGTGATGCCCATTGTGCAGATGAGACAACAGAAGCCCAGAGAGTGGAGGTCCCTTGCCTGGGACCACTCAGCCTGGAAGTGGGGGAGCTGTAGAGAGACCTGGTCTCCCGATTGCACCTAGAGCTCCCCACCACGCTCCCCAGGAACGCTTCTGGAGCCGTTGAGCATTCCTCCAAACTCAGGTTGGCATTCTCACAGGTGGACGGAGGGGGCTGCCGAGGGTGGGGACAGCTTGAATTTGAACCTCAGGACATCCTCTTAGAGTCCAGTTTTGGAATAAACACCAGGTATCAGATGACTTTGAAAATTATATCCTAACCCTATGAAACTTAGGAACGAGGGCATCTGGTGAATTGAGGCTTGGTGGTTATGATGACCATGGGATTGTGGATTGTGGTCACTGTGATGATGTTAATTTGCTAGAGCCTTGTAAAAACCACACACTCACAGGACCCAGTGGAGCAGAAGGCCTTGGTGTTCCCACCGGCCATGCAGAGCTGTGGGAGTTCTTGAACCCTGCCTCTCGGGAATTGGTGTTCTAAATTAGGTTTCTTGGGAACAACTGATCCCAGGCTGTAGATCCTAGTTCTTTTCTTTGCGTTGGGCCTAGAATTTTGGTCCTGTCTAAGCATCATAGGCAAACGTGGATGCTGCCAGCAGGCAGGAAGAGAAGTGGTGACCCAGGTATGCGTGGGCGATAGGGAGTGGTGGGGACTGTGGCAGTGGTGGGGACTGTGGTGGTGACGGAACATGTGCTGTCTGATGGATGCGGCTGCCACCTCGCTTCATCTGACTGTTATCAAGTGGGAATATGGGCCCAGGGTGGCCAGGTCCCCAAGATGAGTCAGAAACTTAGATTTTCATATAAAATCTTAAGATGCTGAAATGTTAGTGATTCATTCTAGTTTTTGAAACACTGGGCCACAGAGAGCATGTTTTGTGGATCAAGTTGGGCCAGGGGCTGCCAGTATTGGAGACCTTGTGAACCCCCCACACAGAATCTGTCTTCCAGAGAGCTCTGTGCAGTCCGAGGTCTCCTTATGGAGAGCAGCCGGGCAGGTGCTAGGTCTCCTGACCAACTCTCCCAGGGGCGAGGCCAAGGGTCCCTCACCTTGGCCCTGGCCCAGGTGGCACTCGAGAGAATAAAGGGCTTTGCCCAGCCCCTCTCTTTAAAGGCTGCCTGTCCTGGGGTTGGCTGCAGGATTGGCGTTAGGGGATGACTTTTCCTGTTTTAGGCCTGTTGCCCTGGGTTGGGGCCCCTCTGTGGCACTGATAGTGATGCCTGTAGTGGTGACACCTCACCAGGCAGAGGCCCTGGCTGGGACTGATTATAGGGTGTTTGTATCGGCCCCCAGTCCAGAGCCTCACAGCCCCCCTGCCAGCTGGCTCTCGGCCCAAGTGAAAGTGCAGGTTGCCAGCCTGTGGAGCCAGTCTGCCCCCTGCTTCCTTTCTGAGGCCCCGCCAGTGCCCAGGCCAGCCCAGCAGGCCTCCCGGGACTGTGGGAGGGTGGGGCGCGCACAGGGCAGAAGCAGCACACAGAGAGCTGAGCCCAGGGCGTCCTCAAGGGGTGGAGCTGATCTCAGTGTTCCAGGTTCCTTGGTGACTTGAGGCCTGTGGGACAGTGTTTTCAGCGCAGTGAGCATGTGTCTGTACGGTGGAGAAACTCACAGTTTCCATAGTCGTTTGGTGTCTCCACAACCCAGCTGCAGAGCAAAGGAGGGGTGTGGACACAGCTCCACAGTCACGGGGCTCTGCCAGGCTGGGCTGCGTGTCAGCCGTGTGACTGTTGAGCCCCTGTCCTCTCCAGGCTTTGGTGCTCCCACCTGTAAATGAGAGAGCAGCAGCCCTGCCGTCAGCCTGTGGAGTTGTGGGAGAAAGAGAAGACAGCCAGCCGTGCCTTGGCACCGGGGACCTGTTCTGCCCTGCTCTGTGGCTCTCCATCCTGAGCGCGGGGCATCCTGTCCTGACCCCTCTGTGTTAGGAGTGCCGGCATCTACTTCCAGGGTTGTGCAGGTCCCCTAGTCACTAGCAGCATCATTCATTCATTCAGCAGATTCAGACTGAGCACCTGCCGTGTGCCCAGCCCTATTTAGGCACTGTGGAAACTTCAGTGAGGAAAACAGACAAACACTGCCCTTCCGGAGCTGACCTCCTCATGGGGAGAGAGAGAAATAAGAAAGCAGGATAAAAGATGGAGTCAGATATGGAGCCGTGCTGTGAGGAAACCTAACAGAGATCCGGGGAGATGGCCCCTGCGGATCCATCTTTTCCTTCCCTCCTGCTGAGGGAGACCCCTCTCCCCCATGTTTGTCATGCAGCCCCCATCAGACGCCCTGTGACATTCCCCAGGGCCTCTCCCAGCCCTGGGCTCCAGGCTGCCATTGATCCACAACCACTAAGGCCCTCGGGCTCTTTCCCATGGAAGCCCCTGAAGCTGTGAGGGGGCAGGGCAGATCTGATTCCAGGTTCTAGGGGCTGCCCTCTCATCCCCAGCCTGTCTCCTGGAACCTGCATTCTCATCTCCAAAACCCACTCACTGGGCTCTTTGAGTGAGAGGGCCTCACAGCAGCCATGGAGGGTGGCCTGGCCCCTGCAGGCTGACGGTACTCTTTATGTTTGGGAGCGAGGCCTGGGCTGGGGAGGCTGGAACCACCACCTCCCTGGGGCTGGAAAGACTGCCTTTGACAGGATAACAGCTGCCTTGGCTGTGTGGCCCTGGGTTCACAGGACATAGAGACCTTTCTTTGTGCCCTGCCTGGCTATGTGCTGATGAGAATAAGCCCTGTCTGAGGACAGGAGGTCTCTCCTGAAATAATTACCCTCTAATTAGGCATGGCATTAGCTGTTGGTGGGGCTTCCTGGAACACTCCCACTGACTCCACTGTGAGGCCATGAAGGGGCAGCCTTGCCCCCACTGTGCAGTTAGGAAACCAAGGCTCAGAGAAGTTGGGGTTCTAACTCAAGTGTTGGACTGTAGCCCAGAATGTTGCTGCCACTCCTGTCATGACAACATTAGGGTGGTAGGTGCCTGACGGAGCTGTACAGAGTGCTCGGGACCAGAGGGCAGGGGCAGCGCGAAAAACTGTATCTTCCTTCGTATGGTTGGGTGGCCTGAGAAGCCCCCTGTACCCTGACTGCTGCCTGACTCCTCATGCCACCTGCCCATCTCGCCAGCAGCTGCTGACATATAGGGAGATGCTGAACGTTGGATCAGTAAGCAAAGCTCTAAAAATAGCCTTCCGCTTTGAAAAGTTCATTGTTCGAGTCCTATATTTTTCTACATATATAAAAGCCACTTCTGGAGGCTTTTTAGTCGTTAAAGATAATGCTACAGCCTGAGGCGGAGCTGGGCCGGGCCTTATCTGGGCCTCAGCAGGGCAGGCCTGAGGCCAGGGCAGGGGGATGTCAGTGAGGCCAATCTCCGCCCAGGGTCCTCTTCTCTGGAGGCAACTGGACAGTCAGCCTCAGTGTCCCCCGCGGATGGAGGCCGGGCTGCCACGGCATTTCCAGGCTCTGAGGGGCCATTGGACAGGTCCGTCTACGGCACACGGAGACCAAGAGGCACGGAGACAGCACTGTGGGTGTGCTCCCTGCAGCCAGGCACAGGGTTGGAGGCATTCTGCGTTTCCCCCTGGCTTGCTCAATTCAGACCTAGCTTCCTGAAATTGTCCCTGGCTGAGCCCCACCTTGCTGGGGGGATGAAGGATCAGGCCCCGTCAGCAGCTGACTGGCCTCCCTCCCTGCCCCTCAGAGAACAGTGAAGCCCCAGAGGAGGGTTTCAGCCCTCTGGTGGTGTGCCCACCCACCAGCCCGACCTCTTCCTCCTGTCAGGGTCGCTGCCTGTCACCATTCATATATGCTGAGGTCTCTTCCAGCTTAAACCACATGCCTTCTTGGAGTCCTCATCCCTCTTCTGCCACCTCCCCATCTTCTCTTCCTTCTCAGCCACATCCCTCCAGTTGTCTTCAGAGGCCTGAATAGAGTGAGGGAGGGAGCCAGCGGACTTGGGGAAGGCTGCGCTGAGCAGCAGGAACAGCACCTGCACAGGTCTTGGGGTGGGAGCATTCCAGAGCAGAGAGGAACAGCCAGGAGGCCAGGGGGCTGGGCTGGAGTGACCAGGGGGTTCAGTGGAGGGTAGCAGGAGGAATGGCTGGGTCCCGCAGAGTCTCCTGGATCAATGGGAGGACTTGGGCTCTAAATCCCACCAAGTGAGAGGAGAATGTGGTCAGGATTGTGTTTTAACAGGACCCCAACTGCTGGGTGGAGAGGAATGGGGTAGGGTGGCATGTGAGGCTCGAAGAGCCTGGAGAGGCCGTGGCAGTCACACAAGGAAGAGATGAGGGCCACACAGGCTGGCAGATGCGGGATCTGTGTTGAAGGCGGAACAGCCCGATGTGCTGACAGATGGGGAGGAGGGTCTGAGAAAGAGTTGCCAAGAGTGACGCTCAGCGAGCAGCTCCGAGGACCCCAACCACACCCCATTGAGATGGCAAGGCTGTGGGGAGCTGGCCTGGTGTGGGGAGCTCAGTTTGGAGCCTGAAGTTGGGCTGTCCACTAGGGCTCAAAGGGGCAGTGCCTGGGCAGCAGGATGTCTGGTTTCTTGGGTTCCTCTGCAATTCCTGGATATCCTCATTTCTCCAAACCTGGGAGCTGGGTAAATGCAGAAACCCTCCTGCCCCCACCTTCTCCCGCTGTGCCCTGTAGGGGTGGCTTCTGGATTGTCCCGTTTTAGATATGGTGCTCCGGGTTAGCCAGTGGAAGTCACATGGGATGTTCAGGTGGCCGTCACCTCGTGCCAGTGCTTCCTACAGGTTCTTACTCTAAATCTTTCCATGTGAGGGCCACAGCCCCACCATCCCCTCTGTCCCAGACCTTGGCAGCATCTGGAGGCTCTGAGCACGGGACTCAGCGTCTGTGCCCATTACGTGTGCTCCTCCAGGGCTCACTCGTTCCCTCTCTGTCCACGCTCCCCAGGTTTCTACTGCGACTGCACCCCTCCTGCTCACCACTAGGTCGTGTTCATCCGAACCCTGCCTGCCAGGGGAGGCGACCAGCGTTGCTGGGCCTTATCTAGAATGTCCTCACCCTACTGCTCTCTAGGAAGGACCTCAGGAGTCTATAAGTCTTTTTGGTCAGCAGCCAGGCATCATTCTCCTAGAACTGCTTGCCAGGCTGTAAGGCTTTAGGCATCGGTGGGGATGCTGCCTCCCCTCAAGACCAGAGAAGGGGGTATGGCTGACTGGCACTGGAATGGCCTCCCCTGGGAAAGCCCTCACTATTCCTGTCTTGCTGGCTACACCAGTTAATTCTGTTTCTCTTCTTTTATTATAATTTTTTTTTTTTTTTTTGAGATAGAGGTTCACTCTGTTGCCCAGCTGGAGTACACTCCAAGTTTCACTCTGTTACCCAGTAGTGCAATCTCAGCTCACTGCAACCTCTGCCTCCCAGGTTTAAGCAATTCTTGTGCCTTAGCCTCCTGAGTAGCTCGGATTACATGCTTGCGCCGCCATACCCAGCTATTTTTTGTATTTTTAGTAGAGACAGAGTTTCATCATGTTGGCCAGGCCAGTCTCAAACACCTGGGCTCAAATGATCCATCCTCCTCGGCCTCCTAAAGTACTGGGATTACAGGCGTTCGCCACCATGCCCAGCCCTTTTATTATAATTTTTAAAAAGTTTTTTAGAGGCAGGGTCTTGTTCTGTGGCCCAGGCTGGAGTACAGTCATGTAATCATAGCTAACTGCAGCCTTGAGCTCCTTGTGCTCAAGGGATCCTCCTGTCCCAGCCTCCTGAGTAGCCAGGACTACAGGCATGAGACACTGTTCCCAGCTATTTAAAAAAATTTTTGGCTGGGCGCGGTGGCTCACACCTGTAATCCCAGCACTTTGGGAGGCTGAGACGGGTGGATCACGAGGTCAGGAGATCGAGACCATCCTGGCTAACACGGTGAAACCCCGTCTCTACTAAAAATACAAAAAATTAGCTGGGCATGGTGGCGGGCGCCTGTAGTCCCAGCTACTCGGGAGGCTGAGGCAGGAGAATGGTATGAAGCCGGGAGGCGGAGCTTGCAGTGAGCCAAGATTGCGCCACTGCACTCCAGCCTGGCACAGAGCGAGACTCCGTCTCAAAAAAAAAAAAAAAAAAAAAAATTTGGCTGGGCGCAGTGGCTCACGCCTGTAATCTCAGCACTTTGGGAGGCTGAGGCAGGCAGATCACGAGGTCAGCAAATTGAGACCATCCTGGTGAACACTGTGAAACCCCATCTCTACTAAAATTACAAAAATTTAGCTGGGCGTGGCGGCGGCGCCTGTAGTCCCAGCTACTCAGGAGGCTGAGGCAGGAGAATGGCATGAACCCTGGGGGGCGGAGCTTGCAGTGAGCGGAGATCACACCACTGCACTCCAGCCTGGGGGACAGAGCGAGACTCCGTCTCAAAAAAAAAAATAAATAAATTTGTAGAGATGGAGTCTCATTATGTTACCCAGGCTGGTCTTCAACTCCTGGCCTCAAGTGATCCTCCTGCCATGGCCTCCCAAAGCACCAGGACTATAGACACTTGCCATCATGCCCAGCTAATATTTTTTAAAAATGCTTTGTGGAGACAGGGTCTTGCTATGTTTCTCAGACTGATCTCAAACTCCTGGCCTCAAGCAATGTCCCACCTCAACCTCCCAAAGTGCTGGGATTGCAGGCATGAGCCACCGCAGCTGGCCAATTTTATGTCCCTTCTTTACACACTCAGTTTTCCTTTGAGGTCCATTTCTTTGTGTCCTTGCATTCTGCTCCTTGGGGCCAGGCTAGCTCTTGGGGACTACCACCAGTCCCGAGAGCATTCCAGAGTGGGAAAGACTAGAAAAATGACATGGATTTGAATCTTGTCTCTGCTCTGTGCTCTGCAATCCTGAGCAAGGATCACAGTGGGCCCTTCCTGAGCCTTCATTTTCTCATCTGGAGAATGGGAAGAGCAGTGCTTTCTTGACGGGCTCATTGCAGGGGTGAAATCTGTGTACTTAGCTTGTGCTGGGCTCCCCCATTGCATAGTGGCGTAGTGGGTGAGCATATGTGTGGGTGACCCACCCCCAGCCACATCAGCCCAGAAAGACTGATTTTTCCAGACCCTGCTTGAACACCTCCACTAACCCTTAAAGCAGCCCCTTCTTTTTTTTTCTTTTTTTTTTTTTTTTTGAGATGGAGTCTTGCTCTGTCGCCCAGGCTAGAGTGCAGTGGCCGGATCTCAGCTCACTGCAAGCTCCACCTCCCGGGTTTACGCCATTCTCCTGCCTCAGCCTCCCGAGTAGCTGGGACTACAGGCGCCCACCACGTCGCCCGGCTAGTTTTTTGTATTTTTAGTAGAGAAGGGGTTTCACCGTATTAGCCAGGATGGTCTCGATCTCCTGACCTCGTGATCCGCCCGTCTCGGCCTCCCAAAGTGCTGGGATTACAGGCTTGAGCCACCGCGCCTGGCCACGCGGCCCCTTCTTAAATTGCTGAACTGTTCAAAACTGCTAGCTGTCTGAAGCTCCTGCCCCTGGCCTTACAAACCCACCTGTTCTCTCTGCACCAGGACCACCCTGCGGAGACCTGGCAGGGGTGGCGGCCGCCCCTCTCCGGCTGTGCCGTCCTTGCTCTTGCTCAGAGGATGTGCCCCACCCGCCCCCCAGACCCTGCCTGGCTGTGTCCCATCCCTCCCCGAGACAGGGGCATAAAGATGAAGATAGCCCGGTGCAGAGCAAGACCATCCCCTTCCTTCCTCTGGGTGACTAACCTTGGTTAATGTGGCCTAGGCAGAGAAGAGCCACAGAAAGCCCCAAGAGGGAGCTTGTGAGGGCTGGAAATGAATTGTGCCTGCCCAGTCTAGGCTCCCTTTCTGGAAATCAGAAACCCTGAAAGCAGAGTGTAGGGGAAGCCACGAGGCCTGGAGGCGTGATGGGCATACGTACTTCAGGAGACTGTTTTGCTCTGGCCTGTGCAGACTGCCAGGAGTCTGGCCTGAGGCTGCTGGCATGGACATTTAACCACAGACAGGCTTTCGAGATTGCCTGCTTCCTCTAGCATGGGGCCCGGCCCACTCTGAAGAGGGTGGCTTTGCTGTGTGATGTGGCCACCCGCTGGCCACACATGACTACGCTTATTTCTCTGATTTATTTCATAATCATGCACAACCCTAGGACCCCTAGGCTCTGGACCCAGCCCTGTCCAAGCTGCCAGCAGCATGCTTTTCCCCTGAGCAGCTGGGCAGGAGAGGCCCTGGTGTGGGGTCAGGTCCCACACAACCCTGTCTTATACTCACCACCTTGACTGGGTGACTCAACTCTTCCATCCCTGAGTTTGTCATCTGCAGAAGGGAGCAGTCCTAGCTACCTCCCAGCGATGGTGGTTGAGTTACAGGTCATGTATTTTAAACACACCCGCCACGGCATCTTGTACCTGGCAGGTTTATGGAGAAGTTGCTGCTGTATAATTCAGACCGTGTATATCTGTGTTTGCGTATGTATATGTGTGTATATACATGTGTGTATGCCCCCTCCGTAAGAAGTTGCATAAGCACAATGGGTACGTGTTTGGGCTCCCTGGCCAGACTGCCCATATGCCCTTGGAGATGGGTGCCACCTCTCCGTGCCTGCAGGGTATTGGGAGCACTGAATGGGTTCCATATACAGCTTAGAACATCACTAACCATATAAACATTCGCTGTTACTACCATTGTCGTTGTCGATGTTGGGGGTGAACAGTAGGTCACTGCTTTCATCTTGTCCCCTCATTGGTGCCCAGAACCTCCCCTGGCTAACATTTTTCTTGAGAAAAGTCATTCATTACTTCATAGGCCATAATTAGAGACATCCGTGACTGAGAGGCCACAGCCCCCCGCCCTGACTCACTCCCTGGCGAGTCAGGACGTGGCATCCAACAGGTCTGGGCTGAGGGGCTGGGGTTGGACTGTTTGCCTCTCTCACCCATCCCCATGAACTCCCCAGTCCAGGGAACGGGCCAGTGGAGGGTCTCTGGGTCCACCCTGGGGTCAGGCTCTCCAGCCTGGAGGTGGGTGTCTCGCAGAGACGGTCCCAGCAGCAGGCAGGGTGCAGGGCAGGTGACCCTGGCTTGGGGCACTAGGCTTGTCTGCCCTTCTGCCTCTAGCTGCTGGGACTTGTAGATCAGAGAATAACCCGAGACAGTCATTGAAAATGAGCCAAGCAGTTTCTTAAGGACCTCACTGTGTCAGCTCCACTAAGTCTCCACAGTCCTGTGAAGTAGATACACTAGTTACCCCCATTTTAGAGGAAAGGAACCTAAGGCACAGCATTAGTTCCCCCTGTGGTCACACAGCTAGTAAGCAGTAGAGCTAGAATTTCACCCAGGAGCCTGCTTAGCCCCTTGCTTGGCAGAAAGGCTGGGTGGGGCGGGGCAGCAGGAGGAAACTCTCCAAGTTGTGTTCTCTGTTCCTGTGAGGTGTCCATTGCAACACTGTCCTGTAGGGATCTAGCGCCTCACCCAGCCGTGTCCCCACATAAAACTCCACATACCACCTCCATCACAGGAAAGCATGTTTGGAAAACTGGAGATGGGAGAAGAGCTTGGTGACCTTCCAGTGACCAGCACTTGGAGTCCCTGGGCTGGGAGAGGAGGGCTGTCTGTGCCTGAGCCCACGACGGGCTCTGGGACAGAGTATGGATGCATCCACAAGCAGCTCCAGGCCCTTATGTGCTCTCTGGCCCTGTCCTAGGCCTGTCCCACCACCACCGGGGGCCCATCCTGGACATACAGAACTCGTCTCATGGGAAGGAGCAGGCCTCCTGCTCCTGGCCATTCCCATCTTTGCTGGAGGCCAGGGCTTTGGGGGATGCTTGGGCAGTTGTCTCCCACCCTCACAGAGCAAGACTTCCCCATGGTGCAGGTGGACTACACAAGAGATCAGGTGATCCCCGGGGTGGGGAAGAGTGTGTGGAGTAAGGGTGGCCTTGTGGAGGCAGTGGGATTAAGCTGAGACCTCCGTGTAAAGATGGCAGACTCAGGTCGTATGGCGCTGGGATAGAGGCTTCCAGCCAGGATTGGAGTCCCTTGTACCACCTTTCTGACGGGTGTCTGACCTGCTGCAGCTTACACACCTCCGATGACAGAGAACTCACCACCTCTTCAGCAGCCCTAACCACGTGAGAGTGTCCTTCATCGGGTCGGGTATTGGCAGTCATAGTTCTGCCTGCAAGAGAAATCTCTAGCCTCAGCTTGTCAGCCTGTCAGAGGCTTGATGATAGGGATCACATCATTTCCCCGAGGCTGCTTTCCTCCCGGCTGTACAGCCCCAGTTCTTGATAGGAGGATACTGTTATACTGCTTCCTGGCATACCGTTATTTGGCCTTGGCAAATAGAGTCCATCTCACATGCTAGCTGGGATCAGTTGTATGGAGTGCTGTGTTGGAATGAGGCTGAAGCATCATCTAAGCTCTTTAGGAGGGAGTCTGTGATCAATTAGCAATGTCTGCCCAGGAGGAGTGGGTGGTGCATGCATGTGTCCCAGGTCTGCCATCCCTGCCCTCAGGCTCTGGACTGTCTGTGCACTGTCTTCTGCTGTGTCTGAGAACTGTGGCGGGCAGCAGGGCTATTTTTGCTCCTGGCTTTTTATTCACGTTAGTGACTGGCTTCTCGGCCACATCATAACATCAGCTCACATTCCTCTTATAGTCCACAAAAAATCCCCAAGTCTTTTTCATAAGAAAAGCCATCAAACTAGATCCTTCCCCCATCTTGACGTTATTTCCACTGTGCATACAGAATTAATTTAAATCATCCCCTTGTCGATGCTTATTTAGGTTATTTCCAGATGTTTATAATCAGAAACAACACTGCTGTGAACATCTTCATATGTACTGCTGCACGCATTGGTCTTATTTCCTTTGTACAAATCTATGGAAAAGGGCTGGGCAGCAGCCACCTAACTCTCATAGAATGTTCCAGAGACTCTGAACTGCCAGGAATTTCAGGGACTTGGAACAGGTGCCTCAGCCCATTCCTTGGTCTGCATGTGGCCCAGGTGTCTGAGAGAGATAATAAATTCAGGGGTACAGTTAAGGACTCACCCTGGTGTGTTCCCCAGTCCTGTTCAGTGGACTGGGTTTGTGGGAGAAGCATACCCAAGGCAACTAAAGTGGGTGGTGAGATGTCGAGTAGCTGAGCTCAGGAGGTCGGGGCAGGGATATGGGAGCCAGTCTGGCTGTTCTCTAACCCAAAGTCCCACCTAGAGACTCATGTATGCTGGTAAAATGTGACTGTCACTTTACAGCCAAGCTCTGTCACTAGGGCATCTGTGTTTCTGCCCTAGAAAGGGAACAGTTGACATAGGATAGTTCTTCCTGCCCCAAGAAGAAACTGGGTAGAGCTGAGTCCTAATCAGGAAGGTGGGGCTGAGAGCCCAGAGCTTCAGAGTGTTGCTGTAGAGCAAAACATCTTCACGAGTTCAGCCAGAAAATAGTCAAGCGCCCACATCATTTAAGTTTGATAACTTCCTGTACTGATGTATACTCCTTGCAGCAGAGTCCTAGAGTGCCCATGGCTGCATGTACTTGTCAATACTGGGCATTTTCACTTAAATTATCTTTGTGTTTATCAGTTCAGATAAACTCAGAAAAGCTTCTTTTTTAGGGTCTAATACTGCACTGCGTAGCTGCTGATTGGGGCCATCAAGAGGTGATGTCCTCTGGCTCAAAGTGGGTTCGTAGCTACATGGAAAATTCCACGCTGTGCTCACTTTTGTCCACGTTTGCTGAAGATCCCTGTGGTGCCACACTGGTTGCAGTAGGATCGCCCAGACATTTCTTTCTTTTGGGATGGTTTGAAGTTGGGTTTGATTTTTTTTGGACTGTGGAAGGGCTGCCACATTGCACAAGCTGATGCTATTCAATAGACTCAACAGGACCCGGGGACAGATTGAATGGGGGCGTTTGAGTCGGGGAAGGGACTAAACTGATGACCCCCAGGACCCTGGCTCCGGGATGGAAGGGAAGACTGGGTGACTGTCAGACCTTCCCTTCCTGGAGAGGGAGGCCCGGCCTCTCCCAAGCATGTTCAGGACCTGCTGACCCAGGGCAGCCAGGAACCCAGGAGTGCCCAGAGTGGAATCTTGGGCTGCCACAGGCCCAGAAAGTCCGCCCCAGGCCACCACCATCGCAATCCTATCCCCAAAGATGCCCTGCCCCAGGGCCCAAAGCCACCCTGCACTACCAGCGCCAGGCACTCCCATCTCCTGCCCATCGTGAGTTCAGTGGCTGCCGCCTGATCTCTTTCCACAGCCCCGTCTGCCCCACACCGCGGCCAACTGGGAACAAAGGCCCCTCTCAAGTTCTCAGGCAGGCCTGGGCCCTCACTCACCCCCCCACCGTCAGGGAAGGATGCCCTGCTCTGCCTGCTCACAGTGGTTTCAGGCCAGGTTAGAAAGGGCTTGGTGAAGGGTAGAATTCCTTCGGACTTGAGGTGAACATTGCTCCTTCATCCTGGGTCGAGGGGCAGCACAGTGAGGGTCCCACACTCCCCTCCCTGGCAGAGCCTCCCTGCAGCTCAGCAGCAGCCCGTGGACCACCAAGGGGCTTCCTGCTTCAGCTCCAGGGACCTGCAGGGAAACCACCTGTCCATCTCTGTGCTTCTGTGAACCTAGGGTGATGAGACTGTTTTGAATCCTCCTCTTAGGAGTGGAGGCCTGGCTGCATCTTTTTAAGGACGATGCTGTTGTTTCCTGTCAGCCTTTTGCTTGGAAGCACAGATTTGGCCCCTGACTGAAGTGTTTCCAGTCCAGGGCGTGTGTGATGTGTCCCCAGGCTGCAAAGACAAGGCGAGACAGAGGGAGGTGCACAGGCCTGGAGCAGAGGCGTGGGCTCTGGGGTCAGACAGTGTGGGATGGGCTTCCCGGCTGAGGCTGTCACTCCCCTGCAACCTGAGGCTCTGGGGCCTGAAGTCTGAGATGGAGACTCATTTGCTCTTTTGTACAGTTGATTAGGTTGGTGAGTATTGTGAGGTGCTGCTCAAAGCTTTAGCAATAGAATGGGAGGATTTTCAGATCTGTTCTCCCCCTTTCCCCCTACCAAGGCACACACACACACCAGGCCCAAAGGAGGCTGCTGTGGGTGGGGGCTGCAGGGGAGGGAGTTGGGAGACTCTTATGATGTGGAGAAGAACCTTTTTTTTTTTTTTTTTTTTTGTGAGACGGAGTCTTGCTCTGTCACCCAGGCTGGAGTGCAGTGGCCAGATCTCAGCTCACTGCAAGCTCCACCTCCTGGGTTTATGCCATTCTCCTGCCTCAGCCTCCCGAGTAGCTGGGACTACAGGCGCCCGCCACCTCGCCCAGCTAGTTTTTTTTTTTTGTATTTTTTAGTAGAGATGGGGTTTCACCGTGTTAGCCAGGATGGTCTCGATCTCCTAACCTCATGATCCGCCCGTCTTGGCCTCCCAAAGTGCTGGGATTACAGGCTTGAGCCACTGCGCCCGGCCGATGTGGAGAATCTTGAAGGGTGGTGTTCCTCAGATGGCTTGAAGGCATCGAGTCTAACCCACCGTGTTACTGATAGGGAAACTGGGGTCTTGTAGGGAGGGGCAGCCTGCCCTGATTCTCAGTCCAATAAGGGCAGAGCCAGGCAGAGAGCCCTAGGCCCCTCTCTTCATTCAGGCTTTTGCTCAGGAGGCCTCTGTCATGGCCCAGCTCCTGGGGAGTGGGATGGGCATCCCCTGCCTGACCCTGGAGACCACAGCCAAAAGTCTTGCCCTAATCTGCGGGCCGCAAAGCAGGTGCCGAGATCCACAGCCCAGCCCTGGCTCACGGCAGAATTGACAGCAAAGAGCCGCCACTCCCTACCCCCTGGGCCACTGACTGTGCTCTCTGCTCCAGGCCGCCTACTGGGGCCCCCAATCCGGGCTTCCCTGGAGCCAATGACAGTCACATTCTGCACTGGGCGCTGGGGTCCTGCAGGCCTCATGAGGAGCAGCAGGGACGGAAGCAGAGCAGAGCAGGGCTGGACCCGCTGCCCCAGGCTGCTGTGTGCAAGGCCTTCTATTGGTCTGAAGAAGGCACTGGGAGGGAGGATTGCAGCTGCGTGGGGTCCGTGTGCCCACCTCTCTGCTATGCCCATCTAGTGGGACCTCCAGCCCAGCCCCTGGGAGAAAGGGTCTTTCAAGGTCCTTCCAGCCCAAGGTTGAGTGATCTGACAGGGACAGGGCACCTGGCAGGCTGACTGGACATTGTGTTGGAAACTGTGACGTAACTCTCTCCCTTCCCTGTTCGTCCTACACTGAGAAGCCACCTGCAGCGGAAACCAGCGTCTGCACACAGTGAAAAGGCTTGCGAGTTCCGAGTCGGGATGAGCTCGTCAGCCCGTCCCACAAGGCCCCATTAGGGGCCCTGCTCCCCCATGGTGCTTGGAGACGTCAGAGGAATGTGTACATGTTGCAGGGACAGAAGGTGGTGAGGCGGAGGGGAACACCGGGTCTCAGAGTCCATCACTTGGGCTTGAACGCTGACTCACCTACTTCCTACCTGGGTCACTCTGGCACCCCCTGTAGGCCTCAGTCTCCTCACCTGGAAAGGGGGAGTTGATGGTTCCTCTTTGTAGACTGCTTTCAAGATTTAGAGAAAATGTATATACAGCATTGTATGAGTTTCCGGACTCGCCGTGACAAACACCACACACGGGCGCCTTCGACCACAGATGTTTATTGTCACACAGCTCTGGAGGCTGGAAGTCGGGGATCAGGGTGTAGGCAGGGTGGGTTCCCCGACGGCCCCTCTCCTTGGCCTGCAGGTGGTCTTCTCCTCCTTGGGTCCTCGCATGCTGCTCCCTCTGTGTGCGTCCATGGCCTCATCTCCTCTGCCTACAAAGACACCAGTCAGGCTGGATCAGGACACCCCAGTGACTTTATTTTAATGTCATCACCTCCACAAAGACCCTGTTTCCAAAACACAGTCCCGTGCTGAGGTGCTGGGGGCCAGGGCTTCAACACATACATGTGGAGGGCACAGTTCACTCACAGCAACCACCAGCACAAGGGCTGGCCCCATGTAGGCATACAGTACAGAATCACTTTTGTTAATTATTGGAACTTTTTTTTTTTTTTGATGGAGTCACGTTCTGTCGCCCAGGCTGGAGTGCAGTGGCGCAATCTCAGCTCACTGCAGGCTCCGCTTCCCAGGTTCACGCCATTCTCCTGCCTCAGCCTCCTGAGTAGCTGGGACTACGGGCGACCGCCACCACGCCCAGCTAATTTTTTGTATTTTTTTAGTAGAGACAGGGTTTCACCATGTTAGCCAGGATGGTCTCGATCTCCTGACCTCGTGATCTGCCCGCCTCGGCCTCCCAGAGTGCTGGGATTACAGGTGTGAGCCACCGCGCCCGGCCTTTTTTTAAAGTTTTTAAATCAGTGGTGTATTTAATGCAGGTGGTAGGAGAGAAGGTGACAGAACTGGCTGAGTCAGTAATTGCTGAGCACCTGCTCTGTGCCAGGCACTGCTCTAGGCTCTGGGGATGATCAGCAACCCAGTGACCAAAACTGCCGTCCTCAGGGAGCTGGTATTTGCATGTGGGTGATGGACAGTGAGCAAAATCAATGAGGAAGGTGTATGGGATGTCAGAGCGTGGTGCGCTTCACAGAGAAACTGAATCCGAATGGGTGGGGTGCTGAGTGGAGGGGCTTTGCAGGGTCCTGCCAGCTGCATGTGTGGACTCAACTGTGGGGTGTGAGAAGAGTGGGCATGGGGGCTCCTCCAGGAACATGGTGGGGTTGCGCCCCACGGCCCAGCATCGTGTTCAGGTTTCCTGCTCACCAGAAGCTTCTTGCCTCTCTCTCCTCTGCAGCGTCGAGGGCGAGGCCCCCAGCAGCGAGACTGGCACATCCTTGGACAGCCCCTCGGCCTACCCCCAGGGCCCCTTAGTGCCTGGTTCCAGCCTGAGCCCAGATCACTACGAGCACACGTCAGTGGGAGCCTATGGGCTGTATTCGGGGCCGCCGGGGCAACAGCAGCGCACACGGAGGCCCAAGCTACAGCACTCGACCTCCATCCTGCGCAAGCAGGCCGAGGAGGAGGCCATCAAGCGCTCACGCTCACTCTCTGAGAGCTATGAGCTCTCCTCGGACCTGCAGGACAAGCAGGTAGGCGAGCACAGCCCCTTGGGCCACACATGCGAGCACAGGGCAGCTCTGCCCACCATGTATGCCCCCACCAGGCATGGTGGCAGCTCTCTCCCATAGACTCGAGTTGGGGTGCGTGTGGGCTGAGGCTGAGGACTCTGCCCCAGTTCCAACTCCACCTGTGGCTGCTCTCAGGAGCCTCTTGCCCCAGCTGGCTCTTGCTGGCGTGTGTGAAGGACCTGGATTGTCTGGCATTCCTTCTGGGGACATCCAGAGAGTCGTCTTCACATGAGGCCTTTGCCATGGCCCAGGTTCCACATCCTGCGTGGCCCAGATCTGGGGGATCATGATAGGTATCTGAGCCCAATGTCATCGGGACACACTGGGTACGTGGCCGGCCACTGAGGTTGTAAAGACCCAGGGGAGGGCTGAGGGAGGGAGGTCCTTTGACAGCATGAACAGCACAAGCTCTGGAAAGAACCTCATCTACGGCCAGCCAGGGGAGGCTGCTTGCTGTACCCCTCCTGGCTCACACCTCCCTACTCCTATGGGAAATCCCCCCACTGAAGACTGCACCCCTCCCCCAGGGGCCTTGGCCCTTAGAGGTGGCCCAGACCCACAATGTGCCTAGGGCTGGGCTCGAGGGAGGACAAGAGGCAGCCTCTCGGGGTTGAACCAGGAGAGGAGAATCCTGGGGTGCAGAGGGAAGAGCGAGGACCTGAGCAGTCCCTGGGGAGGCCAAGAGCTCTGGCTTCCAAGTCCCTCCAAGTGCAGTGCACAGTAGGTGTTTTAATAAGAATCTGAGTGAATGAACAGATGGGTGAGTGAGGGAGTGAGCGAGCCAGTGCATGGACAAGCCCCATAGCAGTTTCAGGCTTCAAGAACCTGGGCTCCCAGGCAGCAGCTCTGCAAGCTTGCAGGGGCAGGCTGGGGAGGGCTGTCAGACTCTCCCCAGCTCCTGGGCACTGAGCTCTAGACAGCTCCTCCAGATGCCCAGGTGGCCGCCTCTGCCCCTCCTGGCCCCAGGACCCTTTCCCATCTTCCCCAGACTCCATGCTGCAGAAGCCACCTGGCCTTCACTCCCACCCACACCCATTCTGTGGCCCCACCCGCCCTCTGCTTGCTCCGAGATCTTCCTAGTTATCCTTTTTCTTTAAAAACAATTTTGGGGGGTTTTATTTGTTTGTGTTTGCTGGGAGTGTAGATTCAAGTTGCCCTGAATATGTGCTCCCCTTTTTGTCCTTTAAAGAGTATAGTTCTGGGCCTGGTGTGCCCCAACTTCCTAAGGGAGTGGTGCAGATACTGCCTGGGGTTGCAGGATCATCCCCTCTCTTGACAGGGAATCCCCCATCAGCCCCCTCCTCACCTGGCTGTCGGTACTGCCCTGCAACTTAAGCCAGGCCGACACAGTGCAGAGCAGCTTCTGTTCCCTTTATCCGTGATGCCCACATCCAAAGTGGACCACGGTTTATAGTAAGAGATGTTGGCAGCAGAGCCATTTAAACAGAAAGGAGAAAGGTTGGGACTTAATAGAGGCCTTTGAAGAGAATTATATGCTTACTGTGGGCCTAATAGGACTCCAGCTATTCATTTTCATTCCATGCATATTATCTGAACGCCCACCACACACCAGATACTGTGTTGGGTGCCCGTGACCGAGGCAAGGCCCCTGCTCTTGAGCTCCACTGTGGCACAGGAGCTGGACAGGAGCAAGTTAGCAATGCAGAGGCAGTTGACTTCCAGAAAGTGATGCAAACTCTAGGGATTCGAAAAATTGGGGAAAGAAATTGGGTGGCTATGGGAGGCGACAGCATTGGGTAAAGCTGGTTGGGAAGACCTCTCTAAGGTGGCATTAGAGCTGGCTGTTCCAGGAAGAGGCAACAGCTGGTGCAAAGGCTGCTGAGTGTGTGAGATGGAAAGGAAGGCCCAGAAGAGGTACCAAAGAGGTGAGAGGGAGGAGGCAACATCAAGGACCACTGAGCATTCGATGCTCCACCGAGCTTCCCGGAAAACTCAGCAAAAGTGGGAATGGGACAGATTGCATGGGAATCACTAGATGAAAAAGTAAGGTGCCCGATTCCATGAGGAGTTTTAAGTCTGGATAACAGAGTCCGTTTAGTGAAAGGAGCCCAAGGGCCAGTCTCCTGTGCTCTTCTGGCCCCTGGCCCACTGTGCCCTTCAGTGGCTTTCTGTCCCTGAAGCAGGAGACTTGAGTGGGTGTCAGATACTGTCCCTGTGTCATCAAGAAGTGACATTCTTCCCAGTTCCTCTTCTGCACTGCTCAGAAGTTTGCCTTGAAGGGACAAGTGAGGGCCGAATGGGGGAGCCCTGGCCACGGGTTCGACTCCTCTATCCAGGAACCACATGCCCTGGGCCAGCGGCTTCCCTCCCCTGAGCGTCTTGTCCTTGCCGAGAAGTGGGGTAGCGAAACCCCTCAGGAGAACAGAAGCTGCTGTGAGATGGGATGAGGGTGTGGGGGTCCCCAGCACACATAGTAGATGGGCACATGTTAGTAGAATCCCCTCCACTGGGTCCCAGGAAACTTTTCGACCAGGCCTGGCAATAGTTCCATCCCAGAAAGAAGAATGACCCACAGTAAGTTTGGGGACAAGGAAGAGCAGCCCCAGGTCCATGTGTGGGGACCCTTGGGGGAAGAACTGCCAGGGGCTCTGGTGAACAAACGCAGAGCCCATTGCTGCCTTCCTGAAGTCCCTTCGCCCCCAGTACACACAGATTTGGGCAGGAGGTCTCAGGAAAACAGGGTGGCTGCCTGGTCTGCGAGGTCCGGAGCCAGCAGGCGAGAAGGCCCTGCGGGGAGCTCTAGGCCTGAGCTGGAGGTCCTGGTGCTTGTGCTGCCCACAAAGTAGAGTGAGGGAAGAAAGGCTTCCCAGATCCCAGCCTCGGGTCTCTTATCGGCCCCACGGGCTTTCTAAGCTCCACTCACAACCCAAAAAATGGAAACTTTCTGCTTACAGTTGTGGAAGTGAGGTCATTTCTTGGATGGCGTTCAGTAACAGGGCGAGAGAGAAAACAGACTCTGGCCTGGGATTGGAAAAGTCATTTTGATCTGCTCCCCTCAAGCCCCCTCAGCTCTTCTCCTCCACCCAGCCTGCTGGGACCACCCAAAGCCAGGCAGCACGCATGGGCATGCAAGGCCTCATGTGGCTCTGAGCCAGTCTCCGTGGTGCAGGCCGCAGCCTTCGATTTGTTGGATGTCTGTTTGGCATTGTTTCAGTTCTGCGCCTGCAGCTGCCTGCTCTCCTTAACAGACCCCTCGCTCCTCGAGTGCAAGGACCTCCATGCCTCCCATTCCACCTCCAGGTGTGACGTGATGCCCAGCATGTAGTGGGCATCTGGGACCATACAGGCAGGTGCAGCGCTTTGCCTGATTCCTAGCCCCACATCACATGCCCACGCCACCCCAGCACCCCAAGAGGCCTGGCTTGGCGGAGAAGCCAATTCCTTATCTTGGCCGCAGGAATGTGTTCATTGTCCACTCAGGAGCAAGGTGCAGGGAGCGGCCCTCAGGGCCCTCCTTGGTCACAGGTGCCTCAGAAATTCAGGAGGTCTGCGTGTCCCACTGGAGCACCCGGGGTTCACCCCATCCCCTCCCTGCATGTAGCCCAGCCCTCACAGGAATGAGCTGTGCAGCCCAGACGAGCCGTTAGGAATGGCGGTGCTCATGAGGGAAAGCCAGCTCCGGAGCCTGGAGGCCTCTTGAGTATGTGTTGAGTCTCTTCTCTGGGCCACAATTTGCCCATCTGTAGAGCAAGGGAGCTTGGGGGCTTTACAAACTGTAAATCCCTTCCCAGAATGCAGCTGAGTGTCTTTCCGGCCCAGCTACCCCTGTGCTTGGCATGTGCCAGCCCTTGGCCTCTGTCTGCCGGGTTCACCACAGTCATAGGTCCCAGCACTATGCCATTTAATAGACGAGGAAACCGAGGAAGTGCATGGGCTCAGGGCTTATTCTGGGTCACCCAGCTACCAAGCGGCATAGCCCAGATTAGAACTCGGGCACCTGGCCTCGAAGCCTGCTTCTCAGTGCAGCAGACCCCACAGGTCTCCGTGAAACTCAGTGACGCCGCTGGCCACAAGAGCTGCCTGATTGGTGCTATGGAAAGAAAATGAGTCCAGAAGCCTGTGGGCCTTGCTGGAATCTTTAGCCTGTCTCTTGACCTGTGCATACTTCTTCCAGGGTCTCCAAATGGGTTTCATAAGATGGCATACCTCAAAAATGCGTCAGGGCCAGGGGCTTCTGTGACGCAAGACACTGGGGACACTCAGCATAGTGTATCTCACTGCCTTTTAAAGTTTCTTGAGGCCCTGCCTCGTGGATCACCTGAGGTCAGGAGTTCAAAACCAGCCTGGCCAACATGGTGAAACTCCATCTCTACTAAAAATACAAAAATTAGCTGGGCGTGGTGGTGGGTGTCTGTAATCCCAGCTACTCAGGAGGTTGAGGCAGGAGGATCGTCTGAACCCAAGAGGCAGAGGTTGCAGTGAACTGAGATCATGCCATTGCACTCCAGCCTGGGTGACAGAGCGAGACTCTGTCTCAAAAACAAAAAAAACCAAACGGGTCTGAGAGGAAAAACATGGTTGCACTCATTTTAACTTGATGCTTCTCTATCCAATTTGACCTCGGGACTCATATTTTACATAAGCCCACCAGCATCCCTCAGCAGTTGCTTTGACCAACTTTGGGACCTTCCCAGGTTGCACAGCTGCTTGGCTAGGAAGTGGGAAGGAGTTTGGTAGATGTCTCACTGTGCCCACATGCAGGGCTGTTCTCATTCTCCTCTCCCACCCCCAGGTGGAGATGCTAGAACGAAAGTATGGGGGGCGCCTGGTAACCCGCCATGCGGCCCGCACCATCCAGACAGCGTTTCGCCAGTACCAGATGAACAAGAACTTCGAGCGCTTGCGCAGCTCCATGTCAGAGAACCGCATGTCGCGCCGGATCGTGCTGTCCAACATGAGGATGCAGTTCTCCTTTGAGGGGCCTGAGAAAGTGCACAGCTCCTACTTCGAGGGGAAGCAGGTCTCAGTGACTAACGACGGCTCCCAGCTGGGAGCTCTGGTGCCCCCTGAGTGTGGTGACCTCAGCGAGCCAACTACCCTCAAGTCTCCGGCCCCCTCTAGCGACTTTGCGGACGCCATCACTGAGCTGGAGGACGCCTTCTCTAGGCAAGTGAAATCACTGGCCGAGTCCATCGACGATGCCCTCAACTGCCGCAGCCTACACACTGAGGAGGCACCGGCCCTGGATGCGGCGCGGGCCCGGGACACTGAGCCCCAGACAGCCCTGCACAGCATGGACCACCGCAAACTGGACGAGATGACGGCCTCGTACAGCGATGTCACCCTGTACATTGATGAGGAGGAGCTGTCTCCCCCTCTGCCCCTCTCGCAGGCAGGGGACCGGCCGTCCAGCACTGAGTCAGACCTGCGGCTGCGGGCTGGGGGCGCAGCCCCAGACTACTGGGCCCTGGCCCACAAAGAGGACAAGGCCGACACGGACACGAGCTGCCGGAGCACGCCGTCGCTGGAGCGGCAGGAGCAGCGGCTGCGGGTGGAGCATCTCCCGCTGCTCACCATCGAGCCACCCAGCGACAGCTCCGTGGACCTCAGTGACCGCTCGGAGCGGGGCTCGCTCAAGAGGCAGAGCGCCTATGAGCGCAGCCTCGGTGGGCAGCAGGGCAGCCCCAAGCATGGTCCCCACAGCGGCCCCCCGAAGAGCCTCCCCCGGGAGGAGCCTGAGTTGCGGCCCCGGCCCCCCAGGCCCCTAGACAGCCACTTGGCCATCAATGGCTCGGCCAACCGGCAGAGCAAGTCTGAGTCGGACTACTCAGACGGCGACAATGACAGCATCAACAGCACATCCAACTCCAACGACACCATCAACTGCAGCTCCGAGTCATCGTCCCGTGACAGCCTGCGGGAGCAGACGCTCAGCAAGCAGACCTACCACAAGGAGGCCCGCAATAGCTGGGACTCGCCCGCCTTTAGCAACGATGTCATCCGCAAGAGGCACTACCGCATCGGCCTGAACCTCTTCAACAAGTGAGTACCATTGGTGACCCTGCAGGGTGGGCAGCCGTGGCTTGCTGGGCCTCGGCAGGTGGGCGTGGCTGGATCCTTCCAAGCACAGAGCTTGAGGTCCAGCGTGGCCTGTGAGCATAGGAAGCTGCCGTGCAAGGTCGGTGGCTAGGATACTGCCAACCTGTGCACAGAGGATCCAGCCCTTCCTGGAGCTGCTGTTTGGGACAGCAACACACACAGGCTGAGCAGGGGCAGAATGGAAGCTTTCTGTGCTGAAGCAACTTGAGTCCCAGGCACTTCCATCCCATCACCCCTGAGTCCACCATAGCAAGTGGGGTATGTTGGGCCATGCCCTGCCCAGCTTTGGATGTCAGGCTTAGGGGTGATGTGGGACACAAAGGACTTTGAGCTGGGGTGTGACCGGTTGTGTCATTGGGGGGCAGGGGCAGACAGGTGAGACCCAGGGCTATGTCTTGTAGGGGACGCAGGCCAGACCTGGGACCATGTCTGGGGGTAGGAGTGCTCAGGGGCAGTTGGCCAGACCCAGAACCATGTCCTGGAGGGAAGGAACTCAGACGCAGACCAGACCCAGGGCTGTGTCTGGGGGTCTTGGCGAGCTGCATAAGTTGGGTTCATGGAGTGACTGCTCCCCGAGGGGGTCCTGGAAAGGTGCCATCGACCATCCTGACAGCAGATCCAAGGAGCGATGGGTATTTAAAGCAGACTATTCTTAGCACAGCCAAAAATAGCAAGAGGAAGCGGGGAGGGCTGAGCACTTGGCCTGGGTAATGTGCAGGCTCCTGTCCAACCTGAGATTTCTCGTTATTTCCACTCCCTGGGCCACTGGGATTTGGCCTCATCAGATGCTGGCCTGGGACCAACTCCCCTGAGCTGGTGGTTCCTGACACACATCCGGGGAGCCAGGGGCAGACGACAGTTTTCCCAGAAGGTCAAACTAGGGTGGTGAATGGTGCAGTGGGACCTGGCCATCTCAAAGCCAGTGCCGAGCTGGCTCCCTGTTCTGTCTGCCCCCTGTTCTCTCTACTCCTAAACTGGGGGATAGCCATTCCTGGGACACATGGAAGCACTATCTTGGGGTGTCAGAGAGGCCTGTCTCAGGAAGAGCCTCTGGGGAATGGTGCATTCACTTGGGGCCAGCCAGGGGCAATGGCTTACTGGTTTGCTCAGCTAAGAACTAAGAGCCTTGGACATCTCACACCTACCAGGATGCTGTCTTCTGTGCCTCCCATCTGCCTGTGGCTTGCTGCAGAGTACGGCTGCTCTCACTGCTGCACAGGCCACGGCCGGAGCAATGCACTAGACAGGGGAGGGTTGTGTCCTACTGGCCCACCTAACACGGTCCCTGAAGTCTGTCCCCACTGCTCCTGGGCACAGCCCAGCTCCAGGATCATCTCTCAACCCAGGACCATGTCCCCTAGAGGGGAGGCTGGGATAACCAGGGGCCCCTGCAGAGTGGACAAGTGGAGACCAGCAGTGGGGAGACAGGAAACCAAGAAAAACCACCTTCCTCAACCAGCCAGCTTTGGTCTGTGTAGATTTTTTCTTATTCAGTTAACTTTTAATTCTCTGTGTAGCACGTGAATACATTCTTCACAGAAAATGCTTGTCTTGCAGCTCAGGATAACATCCTCTTGGACTCAGCATGTTGCAGTCTCTCCTTCCAGATTTTTTTCCTGTGCATTTGTGTGCACTCCTGGAAACTCTAGACAGCCATGGTTAAGAACTCAGCTTGGGGCCCGGCTGTCTGGCTTTAAATCCTGGCTGTCCCCCATCCTATCTCTATATCCTTGGGCAGCAAAGCCCCCCGTCCCACAGTGGCCGCATCTGTGAAATGGGCTGATGCCAGGGGCACCCTCCTCCCAGGGCGGTGAGGGTGAAGCGTTGGTCCGTGTGAAGTGCTGAGAGCAGGACGTGGCACAGGATAGGGCCTTACTATGTATTAGCTGCTACTGTTGGATCCTTGCTGACATCAGTCGGGGCCTGGGACTGTGTGACATTGTCTTATGAGGGTATCGCTGGGCTCTGCACACAGGCTGCCTTGCGCCTATGTGCTGCTGAGTGTAGTCTCCACCGTGGCTATAGGTTATTTGGCCAGTTGCTTCTAGCTTTTCACAACTAGCACTAGTGTGACGGTGGTTGTGATCCTTACACACCCGCCTGGGAGGCCCCTTGATCAGATGGCTGGAAGTGGAATTGCTGGGTCTTGGCACGTTTTTAATTGAAGTAGGAACTGCCCTTTACCTTCCCTTTCTCTGGCCTTGCACCTGTGTACCACCTCCACTTCTGTCCCTGCGGGGTGGTATGTCCCGGCCTTTGCCCGGCCTCCAGCACAGCTCTCAGTTTCCACCCCTTCCCAGCAATGAAGCAGTGAGCATTCCTGGCACAGGCCTCTGTCTGGAGGGATGCCCCCTTAAAGGGAATCATGTACCAAAGTCGGAGAGCCAGCAGCAGGCGGGGAGGAAGAACAGAAACGAAGCCTGAGAAAGTGGTGTGGGTTGGCGGTGAGGGCATCCCCGGGGCTGCCGAGGTCTACCAGGCATCTAGATGTTCCTCTGGGCATCTGCCGCTTACTCTCACCCGGCCCAGCTGATAGCCACACAGCTGATCTGGCTGGCGGTGCTGTGGGAGGGTGGGGGTGCAGGAGCCAGAAGCAGGAGGATTTCAGCCCTGGCTCTGCCACCTATCAGCTGCAGGACCTGGGGCGACTCCCTGAACTCTCTGAGTCTCACTGCCTGCACCTGGAAAATATTTGTGCAGTGGATGGCAGCTGTTGTGGTCAGCGAGAGCTTCTGTGTCCAGAGTGAGTGCCAAGGGAAGGGAGCTTCCAGGGCTGGGCTTTAGGAAGACCCAAACAGGCATTTTGATGGACCAAGCAGTCAAATAACGAGATTGGCTAATCCTTCCATGTGCTGACGGTGCGCCAGGCGCATTTCCCAGGGCCTGTCGTGCGCTAATGCACGTTCCCCTGTGCAGTGGGTGAGCTGAGTCTCGCACAGTTGGTAGGCGACTAGGGATGTCACACCCTGGCCACTTGGCTCCTGAACACATCCTCTTAAAATCCATGGTGTAGGAACTGCTACCACAGGTATAGCCCTGGGCTCCCTACCTCCACACTGGGTGACAGATCTGTAAACTGGGTCCAGGAGGCAGAGCCACACCATTTGTGGGAGGCCACACAGCCCTGCAGCACATGGAGCTGGGGCAGGTGCCCAGCAGGGACCTCACTGAGTCTGTCACCTCTGCATTGGAACCCCACCCCAGCGTCTCCTGCTCCTGTACCTGGTACACGCCCTCAGGGGTACATGCCTGGCTGTGTCCACTTCCTCTCTGTCACATTCCTCTCTGGAATGAGCCCAGGTGACTATGTCACAGGTGAGCCACCCCAGACCTCTCCTGCCTCTGCAAGAGCATCCTTGGCCCCAGAGCTGCTTCATGATGACACGGGCACCCTCAAAAAGGAGTGAGAAGCTTGTCTCTGAGGAACATGTATGCAGGGCCTGGGTGGCCACCTGGTGTTACAGTGTGGTTGGACTACTTGGCTAGGAGCTTTTCCCAGGGGCCCCTGAGGCCCTTCCAGCACAGGGCCCTGTACCTGGAGGCAGCCCCCTTTTGTGGACCTGGCCTCCCCTACACTCGGTGCCCAGCCCCTGGGGCCCAGCAGCCTCGGGTCCCATCCACCTGCTGGAGCTACTGCAGGAGGGAGGCAGGGGATGCTGTCACTGGGATCCTGCAGGTAGCGTGACTGTTTCACCCTTCCAGCGCACCCACAGGGGGCCATTCCCCTCCACCTATGGGAACAGGGCTCAGAGAGTGCCCCTGATCTGCATGCTCTAGCTCTGTCCTCCTTGTGTTTAACGTGTCTGCTGTCATTGATAAAAATAGCAGTGAGCAGAGCCGGCCTGTGCAGACCTGGACCAAGTGCCAGGCCCCATGCCAAACACCTTCCGCCTATTGTCTCACTGAATCCCCAATGCCATCCTAGGAAGCGTAGGTGCAGGCAGCCAGGCTGAGAGCCCAGGCCCAAGCTCAAGGCCACACACCAGAAGTGCTGGGCCCAGAGCATGTGTGGTGCTGCTCTTGTAGCCTGTGGTGCTGATGTTGTGAAGGATGGGCTCTCTTAGGAGCACTTTGAGCTGGGTCTTTGGAGGTTGGGACCCCCCTACCCTAGACACGGGCCACTATGGCCTGTGGCCCTTGATGCTAACCACAGCCCAGGATCCTGAGCTCTGGCCTGGGTGTGAGATGGCTGGTGCTGAGCCTCAGAGAAGACAGTGCCAAGGGAAACTCTGCAGGGGGTGCCTGCCACACTTCAGAGGGTGATTCTCATGCCTTCTCTCTGGGATCGATATCAGGGAAGCCACTTGAGTTCACACTACCAGAAAGTGCGGTGTAAAAGTAAGAGCTGGATGGAGCAGGCAGCCTCCGGAGGTGGCAAGCTTGCTGGCCCGGGCAGTGTGGGAAAGGCTGGAAGTGGCACCTCTCTGCAGGACCCTGGGGGGACTCGAGTCTGGGTTGCTGCATTGGAAGGGCATTTCCAGGTATGCAGGGACTCTCCGAATGCTGAGTTTGGTGAGTCTGTCCTCACTCCCACAAGCAGTTACCAGGTGGACTGAGACCTCTGACCACGGAGATCCTCGGGCACTCCAAACCCTGCGTTGGGCTCTGCGTTAATCATGGCCTTCTCTGTTTCATGTGACAGAAACTCTATCAAACTGGGTTAAGCAAAGAGGCTTTACTGGTTTATGGACCTGAAAAGTCCCGGGTATTTCTTGGCTCTATCTCCCTCAGGGTTGGCCCTGCCCCTTGCCAGATCCTCCCTGACCCAGGACAGGAGGGCCATCCGAGGACCCCAGGCCTGTAGTCTAATCTCAAGGCAACCCCAGTAGGAGGAAGAGAGATTATCCTCCCCTCGTCAGCTCCTTCTGGCTCTTGTGCTTCTCCCTGAACCACTTACTTGGGCAAGCAGGGTGCAGGGCTCTGACTGGCCTGGAGCAGAGAGTAGAATCTGCCCACTGGGTCTTAGGGCCTGAGCTGGAGGGTACGCTGGGAAACCTGGAGGCTGAAGCTAGGTGCTTGGGCATCCATCCACTTCCACATCTCTTAGGCATCCTGAACAGTTAAAAAGGACTGGAGCCAGGCACAGTGGCACATCCCTGTGGTCCCAGCTGCTTGAGAGGCTGAGGCAAGAGGATCACTTGAAACTAGGAGTTTGAGGCCAGTCTAGGCAACATAGTGAAACCCATGTCTTAGAGAGAGAGAACCCTTTTCTGGATCCTGCACACCCCTGCTGGGAAAATATCAGGGTAAGCACTCAGTGCTTGGCTTCAGCAGGTACGTGTTCCCCACATGCAATCCACAGCCTTGCAGCAGCTCTTCCTCAGAGCCTCACACAGCTCTCTCGCCCCACCAGCAGCTCAGCTTGCAGCTGAAAGACGATGAGAGATGTGTGTGCAGGAAGTGACTGGTGCGGTCTGTGCTCACCTGTCATACTTGAATCTGAATCAGCATCTGATGTGAGGAAAAGCTGGCTCAGCCAGCTTTAGAGGAGGCAGCTAAGGCCAGACCTGGGAGCACACAGCAGGGATGGAGTCAGAACCCTCCGACAACACTGCCTGCTGGGGCATTTTAGGGGGCAGCAGGGCCAGGGGTACACAGGTGGGTCAGGTATAGATGGTGAGAATGTTACAGGCAGCACCTGTTAATGCTGGATCCTTACAGGGTGGAACCAAGAAGAGCTAAAGAAAGAGTAACGGGTGTACACAGAGGGACTGTGGGGATGGGTGACTGCAGAGTTGGACAGAGTGGATTTTCAGCAGCAGGAAGGGCATCCGGAGGGTAGAGGGAATTTTTAGGGACTTCTGGGGCAGAAGCATGGATTATAAGTCGCAGCACCCTTCATCTTGCTGGAGCCAGTTTTTTGACCCTTCTGTGCCCCCATTTTGTTACCTGTCAAGGTTTTTGCATTGGCGATTCCCTCCACCAGGGACCTGCCCAGGCTCAATGCCATCTCGTCAGGGCGGGCTTTCCTGCCCGTCCTTCTGCCCATTCCAGCTGAAGTCAATGCCATCCCAGCTTTCTGTGGCATCACCCTGGGTGGATTCTTCCAGCCCAGGCCTCTTCTTCCAGCTGTGAAGCCTGAAATGGTTTCTGAGGCCTGAGGCATGGTGCTTTACGAGTACGAACTCATGGATTCTTCACAGTAACTCTGTCGTGTGAACTGTTGTCATCCCCATTTACAGAGAGAGAGAGAGGCTAAGTTACTCGCCCTGGGTCGCCCAGCCAGAAGTGGAGCTGAGACCGAAGTATGGGCTTCTTGGCTCTCCCAGCCATGCCCCTGATGCTTGTGCTGTAGCATATTCCTGGACTTTATCTACTTCTGTATCCCTCTCTAACTAGAAAGCGTGTTTTTTGAGGATGGGGACCATAACTGTGCTAGCATAGCACCTGGCCAGGGTAGGTACTTGATAAATGTTTGTGGAATGAATGAAGGAGGTGGGTGTCCATAGGGGACCGCACAGCTTCCCCCTTGAAGTGACACAGACCCCTCAGCTCACAGTTCAGTGGCTGAAGCATGTCCTGCAGCCCTCTCCCCAGGGCAGGCGGGAAAGTAAAGTCCTGCTGCAAGAGGAGGCGGTGGGGGTCCGAGGCCACACCAACGGCCCACCTTTGGCCTGTGTGATGCTTGGCAGACCTCGTGGAGCTCTGTGAGGTGGGGTGCAAGTAGATGGAGAACTCACCACCCAGCAGGGCCACCAAGGACAGATTGGGGAAGGAAGGGCTTCATTACACAGGCTAGGAGTAGGGGAGGGTAGCAAGGTCTAGATAGCAGGGGATTCCCACCAGTAAATGCCCAGTGCCCCGGCCGTCTGCTGTCAGGGAGGCTGTTGAGGACCTGTCCCTCCTGTAGGGAGCCTTGGGGGGACTCCCAGCCCCACCCTGGAGCTGGCCCTGGCTGTCCAGCTGCAGCTCCTCCCCAGTTCCCCTCAGGTGAGTGGCGAGCTCCTCATCACTGGCCCAGGCCCCTTCACTGAGCATCCTCACTTCTGCCGTATCGCCCTTGAGGCCTGCTGGGTGGAATCCATGCCCTGCACTAGGTTCAGGCTAAAAGCTGATGCCATCCTGGACTCACTGCTCCTTGTCCTTCTTGTTCCTACCCCCACTGTCCCCACCTCGGCCACCTCCCACCCAGATCCATCAGCAAATATCGACACCTCTGCCCTCAGACTGTGTCCTCGACCCAGTCCCCTCCCACCTCTGCTGTAGCATGGCCGGGTGCCCACAGGAGCCCCCCTCACTCAGCTGCCAGCTGGGCCCTGGCCCGCGATCTCCTCAGCATGGCATCGCCCATGTGGACTTAGGACCCCCATCACCACCCTCTTCACAGCACGCCGGGGCTTCTCAGCCCACTCGAGAGAAAGCCAGACCCCTCTCCATGGCCTGCAGCACAGTGTGGTCTGCCCGCTGGCCCACTGCCCCCTTTGCCTTCCCCCGGGGTCCCTGTAATAGGGACCCTGTAATAACCCTGGAATAGCCTCTCCGATTTCCCCACCCACCTCAGGGCCTTTGTCCTCACTGTCACCTCTTCCCAGAAAATTGCCTGATCCCTCAGTCTCTGTCCCCTGCCCCCTGCCCAGACTAGGCCTCTCAGCTGTACCCACAGGGGCCCATGACTTACTCCCAGCCAGTGTTCACCAAGAGGTGCCTGGCCCAGCAGACACATGGTGCTCACCTAATCCTGAAGAGCTCGCATGCCCACTTCCCACAGCGCCTTCCCCTCTTCCCTTTGTGCTCTGAGCACCTCCAGAGCCAAGGAGCCTTGTCCTAGAAGTCCCTGGATGTGGCATATCGACACCAGAGGGTGGATGGAGGCAAAAAAAAAAAGAGCAGCTGCTGCCCGGGGAAGTGACAAGGCAGGACCCAGCTGGGCCTGGACCTGGTCACTACAGCAGTGGCCTGGAGGGACCAGACAGCCTGGGTGGAGTCAGAGTGTGCACCTGTGTGGGGAAGGGACCAGCAGCAGGGGGTGGGGATAGCCCAGCCCAGCTCCCGCAGTCACTGCCATGGGGGCCAGGGAGCAAAGGCCCAGGGATGCCAGAAGGTCTGATTTTTCAGAAGCCAGAAATCCAGATTTTTTGTGCACTCTTCCAGTTTTTAAATACTGGCAACTAGCTGGAATTATTTTTGTTAACAGTGTGTGGGCCAAAGAAAACCCAACTGTAGGTGAGCCGTGGCAACCCCTCACCTGGAAGCTGAGGGAGGGAGAGAAGGGTGTGGGCTGGGGCTGGCATGGAGCAGGATGGTGAGGACCCAGAATCTGCTCTGGCCGTGGCTGTAGAGGCCTGGGGCATTGGAGCAGTTCTTGGTTGGAGACCCCCGAAGCATAGCGAGTCATGTGATCTTGTGAACAGTGAAACGCTGGTCCTTCCGTCCTGGGTCCCTGGGACAGGTAGGAATGGGGCCACTCCATTACCACTTCTGTGCCAGGACCAGGCTAGCTAGTGGTTGCTCCCTGCCACACTCCTGGGGACAAGCTTATGGGTGTGGCCGTCCTAGGGTAAAAATAGCAGGGTCACCTTGCAGCCAGGAGGCTTCCTTTCACTTGCACGTGGAAATACAGTGTCCACAGGGTGCTGTTGTCAGCCAGGAGCTGTGCGGTTATGGGGCGGGTGGACACCGGCTTTCATCTCCATTCCCCCAACCCTGGGGACAGAAGAATGCGGACCTCTACCTGCTGGGGCAAGGGGTCAGGCCCGGCCCCCCAGTTAGGGGATGACCTGGCCGATTATGCCCCAGCACGGGTTCTGGGTGTGCCATGAGGCAAGGAGGCCCAAGCCACACTGGACCCCTCATGGACTCTTGAGGAAACACATGTCCCTGTGTCCCCAACCACTTGACAGCTGTCGGTGACTCTGAGGACTTGGGCCAAGGGGACATGGAGCCAGTCTGGCCTGATGGCTCCATACAGCTCTCAGAGTGACCTGGCAAACTCCATGGAGAACACCCATCCTGTGGGGTCACATGTGTGGCCATCTTCAAAGCCCTCTCACACCAGCCTGTTTTTTTGTTGTTGTTGTTGTGGTTTTTGGTTTTTTTTTTGAGACAGAGTCTTGCTCTGTCACCTGGGCTGGAGTGCAGTGGTACAATCTCAGCTCACTGTAACTTATGCCTCCCGAGTTCAAATGATTCTCCTGCCTCAGCCTCCCGAGTAGCTGGGATTACAGGCGTGAGCCACTACGCCTGGCTAATTTTGGATTTTTAGTAGAGTTGGGATTTCACCATGTTGGCCAGGCTGGTCTGGAACTCCCGACCTCAGGTGATCCACCTGCTTCAGCTTCCCAAAGTGCTGGAATTACAGGTGTGAGCCACCACGCCTGGCCCAATCTCTCTCCTTTGACCACCAGGACCACCCTGCCAGGTCAGCCAAGCAAGAGACCTACCACAAGATGGGCAGGACATCTGAGGCCCTAAGGGAGAAGGGGCCTGCCAGGGCTCACACGGCCGGAGTGCCGCAGGGAGGCAGGGCCTGCTCCCAGGGTTGGTGTGAGCAGCAGGGTCAGTGCCGTGTCCCCACAGCCTGCCTGGCCCTACAGACACCTGGCCAGGTGCAGACCAGGAGTGCTCTGGCCTGGCGCTAGGCCCCATCAGCCCATGACACACGTGCACCATGCACATCCCTGCCCTGGCCTGGTTCTGCACACACCTTGGGCACCGAGAGGCTTGAACCAGTGGAATGATCCATGCTCTGGGGGTCCGGTCTCCAGTGGACACACTCAGCCCTGCAGGGCCAGCCCTGCCACTGGCACTGTGACCTCCAGCTAGAAACGCTGCCTCTCTGCACCTTCATCATTACTGAGTGTGTCATTGCAGGCATCTGACTACTTCCTCAGTGTTTACAACAGGGGAAGCCAGGACCCCTGAAAGGTTGTATGGCTGTCAGGCTCCCGAGTCTGGGCTCCTGAGCACCGCAGGTAACCAGAGTGCTGACCTCCCGGAGTGGGAATTGAATGAATTAGTGTGCACAGGGCGCCTCAACAGCGGCGGCACAGAGCAATTGCTCCCCGCAGGTGCTGTGGTTGCTGTTCTTTATTACCCATTGGCAGACAGAGGGTTCCAGTCTGCTCAGAAGAGCAGCCTGGCACGGCGGCTTTCACGCTGAGGGGAGCAGAGATTTGGGCCGGACAGGGAACCTGGTTCTGAAGGCATGTGCGGGCGTTTGGGGCCAGTACTGGGCAGCCGAGAAGGGGCTGCAGGCAGAGCAGGGGAGTGATGGTCCATCTCCAGCACTCACAGAAGCACCCCTGCAGCCAGCCCAGCCCATTCTTTGTACAAGGTCTGGGCGAGTCTAGGTGAAGGCGTTTGTACCAGGTCCCCCACATTTGGGTTTGGTGGGACAGGGCAGGATGCCTGGAGCCCAGGGTCTTCAGGTGCCAGCCTGGGCTCTTGAGTTCCCACCCAGGCAGGAGATGGAACTAGAGACCCCTGAATGCCTACAGGGATGAGGGCCGGTGCAGGTGGGCAGGGAGGGAGAATGTCAACTGTCCACTGAGCGGAGATCCCCTCCAGGTGCCTGGCTGGCAGCCGGGCAGCTGGGGCTGAGTGTGCCTCTCATCCTACCCCAGGAAGCCTGAGAAGGGAGTCCAGTACCTCATCGAGCGTGGCTTTGTGCCCGACACGCCCGTCGGGGTGGCCCACTTCCTGCTGCAGCGCAAGGGCCTCAGCCGGCAGATGATCGGCGAGTTCCTGGGCAACCGGCAGAAGCAGTTCAACCGCGACGTGCTCGAGTGAGTTCTGTGGCGGGGGTGGGACTTGATTCCACACGCGCCATCACGCACCCTGTGTTACACATGGGCACACACAGGGTCAGCCCCACCCTACTTGCCGGGACATGTGCTGGGCACCCCCTTCTCTCTTTCTAACTCCTAGACACACACATGCAGATACCCCACATCTGTACAGCATGCAGGTGGGCACCTGCCCTCCAACGCACCATCCCACATGTGGACCCCGTTGCCTGTCCACCCACCTTCTTTCAGGTACCCTCGGCCCCTCCTCCCCTCTGTCCCTAAGCACGGTTTATCCAACCTGGCACCAAGCATCACAGCCCTCAGTGACCCACGTTCCTGCAGCCTCTCATGGCAGGGCTGGCAGGAGCAGGCAGCTGGAGGTCAGGGCACCTCCTGCATGGACTGCATGCCCTGTCTGCTCCTGACTTGCCCCTGTGGAGAGTGGTCGGGAGCTGGATCAAGTGACCTGCCTCCCTGTGGGCGGCCCGTGCCACACTCTGCCCCTGCCTTATTCTTCTGGCTGGGATATTTGGGCTGTGTGTCCTACCCCCACCTCCTGATTCCACAGCTCCCCCCAGCTTAGAGAGCTGGTGAGCACAACATTCTCAGCTACTTGAAAGCCTTCTGAAAAATGGGTTCCCAACTCCCTGAGCCAGAAGGGTGGGCCAGGAAGAGCATTCAGAGCAGGGTGAAGTGTTGGCCATCCAGAGGCAGTCCCTTCTAGCCGCCCAGCCCTGCCCATGTGCAGCCAAGGGGACCGGCGAGGGCTGGGGAGCAGGTGCCCGAGAACAGCAGCCCCTGGAGCACGAGGCCTCACATTCCCTGGGGCTGGCCAGTGCGCCTGCGGTCTCTGCTGCTTCCCTAGGAGGCAGCGGGTGCCGTCGCCCCTTTTGTCTCATGGGTGGGGAAACCAAGGCTCAGAGTGGGAGGGGCTGGCCTGGGCACACACTCCCACATACACGGACTCACACACACAGGCACTCATGTAGTCCCGCCCCACACCCAGGAGGCTAAATGTGGCCAGCACATGGCAGGCACCAGCAGAATGTCTGTGTCCTTGGTCGGCCAAGCATGCACAGGCCGGGCATCTTTCTCCCTGCTCAGCACCTGGAGAAGCCTGCTGTATTGTTAGGGTGGCTACTGCCCTCTCCCCTCTTTGAAGCAAGCATGAGGAAAGGTCCGAGGATGAGCTCCTTGGTGAATGCCCAGCTCCAGCCCCCATCCCCTGCAGCCATTCCCCGCTCCAAACCGGTTCCTGGTCCTTAGGAAATCCGCATATTGTTCTCCTCATTCAGAAAATAGCAGTGGCCTCAGGAAGTGGCTGGCTCCCCCGGGCCACCACACCAGGCATCTGCAGGGCCGCTGCTCCTGCTGCTCAGCAAATCCTCCTGCCTGCTCCCTGCTTGCCCTCTCCCCACTGCTCTGAAGCCACCTCCAAGGCTGTTGCCCCAGGAGGCCTTGAGCGCTCAGAGGAGGGTGGGAGCAGCTGCATCGCCCCATGTGGGGATGGCCCTGGGAGAGGGGTCAGGCCCTGTGTGGCCAGGCCTCTGCCCCATGGGAGTGACTGCAGCATCATTAGGGAGCTAGGCCAGAAGCTGGAGCCTGCCCCAGGGCTCCTGGTGCAGACCCCATCTTCTCTGTTCCAGGGTCACCATAGGAGGGACTGGAAGGGTGTGCCAGGGGCAGAGCCATGGGAAGAATGTAGAGACCATTCACCAGCCGCCCCTCCAGGCACTCCCCCGCAGATGAGGGTGCATGGTCCTTTCAAGTCCCTGGAAAAGCACCTGCAAAACCCAGCCCACCACCCCGATACTCTCCCCACAAGGGCTTATTCTGAAAGTCAACACCCTGGGCACCCTTTCTTCACTGTGAAAATGGCAGTGAACTCACCGACCCCATGCAGAAGGAGAAGAGACTCACCGTAGCATCCACTGTGTGCCTGGTGAGGGCTATGCTTAAAAATGCTTGTCTCGGCCGGGCATGGTGGCTCACACCTGTAATCCCAGCACTTTGGGAGGCCAAGGCAGGCAGATCATGAGGTCAGGAGATCGAGACCATCCTGGCTAACACGGTGAAACCCCATCTCTATAAAAATACAAAAAATTAGCCGGGCGTGGTGTGGGCGCCTGTAGTCCCAGCTACTGGGGAGGCTGAGGCAGGAGAATGGCGTGAACCTGGGAGGCGGAGCTTGCAGTGAGCCGAGATCGCGCCACTGCACTCCAGCCTGGGCGATGAACGAGATTCCGTCTCATAAAAAAAAAAAAAAATTGCTTGTCTCTTGGGAAGGGCTTTGATCCAGATAACCATATGCTCTGCCCCGCTGGGAAAACTGCCCACATAAATATAGGCACACACGCTTCCCTACAGTTCCAGGGGCTTCACAGCTCCCCAGAAGCCTGGATGTCTTTTTGCTGCATTCTGAGGGCTCTTAGCTGATTGGTTGGAGTCCAGCAGGGGCCCTCCCTACCAGGAGGCAGCCCGTTCCCTGGGCTCCAGGCACCACCACCTGGGTGTGGGCTGGGCGTGTCACACCTGCAAGGGGTGCTCATGCGGGGCTGTCTGTCTCTATTCCAGCTGCGTGGTGGATGAGATGGACTTCTCTACCATGGAGCTGGACGAGGCCCTCAGGAAATTCCAGGCGCACATCCGTGTCCAAGGGGAGGCTCAGAAAGTGGAGCGGCTCATCGAGGCGTTCAGGTGGGGCCCAGGCTGGCTGGGGGTGCTGCATCGGGGGAGGATGGTGTCCCCAGCTTCAGGGCCCGAAGATGGACCAAAGACTGCATCCCCACCATCCCTAGACAGGGCCAGGTGTCCCTGAATGTTGCTTTGGGGGTGACCGTAGTGGCCCAGTCTACATTCCAGGCACTGTGTCGGGCTCCTTTCAGCCATTGTGAGGTGGTGGGGGTGGAGGAGACTGTACCAATTATTCTGATTGTGAAGATGAGGAAACTGAAGTTAAAAGAGGTTATGATTGCGACTGCTAGGATTCTGTCTGTTCAAATCGGGATTCTGAATGCTCTTCCTCCAATTCCCCTCGAACTCTGCATTCATCCACAAGTCCATCTATCTAGTCATTCATTTGCTCATTCACGAGGAGCGGCGCAGTGACTCAGAGCACTAGCCAGACAGCCAGACGCCTGGTTCAGTCACCGACTCCACCACTTACTGGCTGTGTGGCCCTGTGCTGGTTTCTTAACTTCTCTGTGCCTCATTTCTTCACCTGTGAAGTTGAATAACAATAGCACATATCCTACAAAGGGGTGCAAGGATGAACCGACACAGGACATGTGGGCACCCTTAGCCCAGTTCCTAACACAACAGTGAGCTCGAGGTCACTACACAGTCATCCATTCTGGGATCACGTGCAGACTGGCTGTGTAGGAGCCTGCATGTTCGATGCTGGGTGTGGGCAGCACAGGTCAGCTGCTGACCCAGCCCTCTGGGCTCTGCACTGGTGGTGGGGCCAGGAGGATTGAGGACACAGAGGGAGGACAACCCCAGGGCCCTGGCAGGAGGCAGCATGCACCCGCTTCTTTCCAGGACGGCTTCCTGGAGGGGAGGGCCCTAAGCTGGGCTCCTGAGCCTCAGTCCCGGTACTTTGCCTGGCTCCTCTACTCCTCTACTCTGTCCCTGCCTCTTGTCACCTGCCCCTCCACGAGGTCAGCAGTGGAGGGGCCCCTGGAGTGGCAGTGGGAGCGGCAAGCGGGCGGATTCCAAGGCAGGGGGGTGTTCTTGTCCACAGCTGTTGAACCTGAGGCCCTTCAGTAGCCCTGGCTGAGACAAGGTGGGGTGTTTCTCCCTCTGAGCTGGTGTGGAGGTGGCCCGGGCTGCTTTCTCCTCAGGGTCCCGGAGGGCAGGCCTGACACCCACTGTGACGTCCCCATTGCAGGCAGCGGGAAGAGGGGCCCAGCCTTACAGGCACTCACATCACATCTGTTCACATCCCATGGGCCGAACGTGGTGGTGTGGCTACTCTGAGCTCCTGGGAGCTGGGAAATGCAGTCCTCCCCAGGACGGCCGTGTGCCCGGCTATAATCCAGGGTAGGAGGGATTGCAGTAGAGAAAGGAGGGCGAGTGAGTAGTCAGGACCACCTCCGAGAGGCAGGCATGATCCTCGCTCACCAGAAGCAGGAACTGAGACTCAGCAGTACGTGACAGCCTCAGCTGGTGAGAGAGGGGCCATGTCACTTGCTGCGCCATGGCCCTGACCCCCTCCCTCCCGGCCTGCAGCCAGCGCTACTGCATCTGCAACCCCGGCGTGGTGCGGCAGTTCCGGAACCCAGACACCATTTTCATCCTGGCCTTTGCCATCATCCTGCTGAACACCGACATGTACAGCCCCAATGTCAAGCCCGAGCGGAAAATGAAGCTGGAGGACTTCATCAAGAACCTCCGAGGTAAGCTGTCCTGGGCGGTCAGCCAACCACAGACTTGCTTCAGCACCTGCCCCAGCCAGGCCCTCCCCAGGTGTAAGGGCAGACAGAGCATTGAGGCAGCCTCCAGCTGGGGAGCTGGGCTCCAGCCTCCAGGGTCTGGCATGGAGGGACCTTTGGGGAGCACAGCACAGATGACTAGGAAGAGCACTGCCTTAGAGGAGCCCCTGTGGGACACAGGTTGCACGACACAGGCCAGGGTCTCGAGGTGTTGGGAAACCTTCCTCACGGAGAAGGTGACACTGTTAGCTTGCCCTTGAAGGATGAAGCTAGCCTTTTTCTGTGTGTCTTTACCTAAAAGTATGTATTTTAAAAGGGGACTTGATACCACTACTGTAAATGGAGAATGAGTAGCATTTGCCAAATGTAGAAAGTAATTATAAAAATAAATGCAATGAAAAGAAAACAATGCTGCTGAGTTCTAGCCAGTGCGGCTTCCCGCTGCTGGCGCTGGAGTACAGACCCGACTCCCTGTCCCCTGGGAGGTGGGCATGTGCTGGGAGGTGTGGGTGCAGGGTCTGCGGGAAGCGAGGCCTCCTTGCGTGATCAGAGACGGGAAAGGAGCTAAAAGGCCGTGACCTTCCCCCAGGCAGCTCCGTGCCAGCCCAGTGTGTCCCTTGTGTGCCCCAAGGCCCTCGGAAGGAAGGAGGAAGGCACTGCATCCTTCAGTCTGTGTGGGAACCCTGGCTGCAAGAGCTGAGGGTGGGTTGAAAGGACAGGGACTGAGGGTTCCTTGGAAAGGGTGTCACTGTTTATAAAAGCAAAGAAGAGCCAGTGTGAATCCAGCCTGGCTCTAAGAGCATATGGAACTGATAAAGCTGTTCATTCTTAGTTTATTCAACAGTGGTTCTGCCGTCCCTTCTCCTTGGACAGGGTCACTGTCCAGGGAGCAGCTCCAGCTCCACTCCAGGGTCTTTAGGTGCCCTCCCGTTCTCCTGGTGGTGGGTGCCACTGTGGCAGGATCCTCAGGCAGCAGAGACCACAGGGAGATGGCACCTGAGCTAGGCTCTAAGACCTGAGTGGTTCTGCCACCTCCCTTGGGAGGCAGGAAGGGATGCTGAGCAGGCTGGGGCATGGCTTAGAGCTCATGGACAGCCATTCCCTGCACCCCACAGTCACTGCATGTGGCCTCTTGCAAGGTCTGAGGGACATTGCAGGCCCCAAGTCCATCAAGTCTGTAGTTCCTAGGAACCAAGGCATCTTGAAAGCTCCTGAGAGCCACCAGTGGACACTTTGATGGTACAACAGATGCACTCCCAGGCCCAGGTGTCCAAGCAGCAGCCAGGAGGCCGGGGCCTCCTCTACATCCACCCAGGGCCTCTCTCACCCTGAGCCTCCCTTCTCATGGGGCCGAGCCTGTTTCTGGGATTCACAGACTCCCACGTTACACCTAATGCAGGCTGGCCACTCATCACCTCCAGGAAAGCCAGCTGTGTGCTGCATGCTGTTGGCAGCCCAGGGGGAGTTTGAGGGTCTCTGATTTGGTTTAATTAATTTATTTATTTATATTTAGAGGTCCCTCTGGCAGCCCAGGGACAGTTTGAGGGTCTCTGATTGTTTAGACACGGTCTTCCTTTGTCACACAGGCTGGAGTGCAGTGGTGCAATCATATCTCACTTCAGCCTTGACGTCCCAGGCTCAAGAGATCGTCCTGCCTCAGCCTGCCAGGTAGCTGGGACCACAGGCGTGGACTGCCATGCCTGGCTAATTTTTAATTTTTATTTTTTCTAGAGGTAGGGTCTCACTATGTTGTCCAGGCTGTTCTTGAACCCCTTGGCCTCAAGTGATCCTCCCACCTTGCCCTCCCAAAGTGCTGGGATTAAAGTCTAGAGCCACCATGCCCGAACAGGTGTTTTTTTTTTTCCTTACTTTAGAACCTCCTGCATGTCATCTGGAATGTGCTGGATGAGAAATAACAGGAGGAACCAGAAACGACTGGCCTAGAGCAGAGAAGGATTGGCGGGGCAGGGCTACTGAGTCAGGTGTTGGCCAGTCCATACCCCCATGGCAGTGGCTCTGTGGTTCCTGTCCATGGTTGCACCCAGTCCTGCCAGCTATCTGGATGACAGGGTGGCAGGAGCCTCCCCACTTCCCATGGAAGGGGCTGAGCACCCCATTCCCAAGGAGGGAGCTGCAGGTTCTGTCTCCCAAGCCTGGGCTGTCCCCACCACGTCACCCCTTTTTTTTTTGAGACGGAGTCTCGCTCTGTGGCCCAGGCTGGAGTGCAGTGGCCGAATCTCAGCTCACTGCAAGCTCCGCCTCCCAGGTTTACGCCATTCTCCTGCCTCAGCCTCCCGAGTAGCTGGGACTACAGGCGCCCGCCATCTCGCCCAGCTAGTTTTTTGTATTTTTTTAGTAGAGACGGGGTTTCACCGGGTTAGCCAGGATGGTCTCGATCTCCTGACCTTGTGATCCGCCCGTCTCGGCCTCCCAAAGTGCTGGGATTACAGGCTTGAGCCACTGCGCCCAGCCAACAAGTCACCCCTTTTTAGCCTGGAGCCCAAGGACGTTCTTTCTCATCTTATACTTCAGAAGGGGTGATCAGGGCTCAGAGAAGGCAGGGACCTGCCCAGGGTCACATCAGCCAGGAAATGGCAGAGGCAAGGCAGATCCCTGGACTCCTGGAACCAGCCTGGTGCTCTGTGCCTAGCGCATGTTCTTTTTGTAGGGATATCTTCATCCCCACCCCAACACACATCCTCTCTCGAGTGGGTCACCCCAGTTTGTCCGGTGGGTCCTGCAGCAGGAGAGCCCTGGGGGCTGGAGGACTGTGAAGGAGGAGTAGCTCACCACGGAAGCCAGTCCAAGAGTCTTTCCTTGTTATTAAAGTTTTTGAATTTTTTAATTTATTTTTTAAATGGATATTCACATAGTTTGAAAGCCGGAAAGTAATATGATCCAGCAGTTGTGCTCCTTGATATTTACCTAAATGAACTGAAAACTTAGGCCCATGGAAAAACCTGTACACAGATGCTTATAGCAGCTCTATTCAAAACTGTCAAAACGTGGCAACCACCAGACGTCCTTGAGCAGGTGAAGGGATAAATAAACTGCATGCCTCCAGACAGTGGAATAGTGCTCAGCACAAAAGAGAAGTGAGCTATCGACCATGAAGAGATGTGGAGGAACCTGAAGTGTGTAGCACTGAGTGAAAGAGGCCAGTCTGAACAGGCTGCGTGCTATGTGAGTCCAACTCTATGACATTCTGGAAAAGGCAAAACTATGAAGACAGGAAAAGGATGAGTGGCTGCCAGGAGCTGGGGGGGTGGGGGGATGGGTATGCGGAAATCAGGATTTTTAGAGTGGTGACACTGTTTTGGGTGGTGCTATAGTGGTAGATAAGGGTCGTTCTACGTTTGCCCAAACCCGCAGAATCACAACACCCGGAGTGGACCCTAATCTAAAACGTGGACCCCGGGTAACGCTGATGCATCAGTGTGGGCTCATCATTGTGCCAATGGAGCACTCTGGTGAGGATGGCGACAGCAGGGGTGGCTATGAGTGTTGGGGGGTAAATCTGCCTTCTGCTCAGTTTTGCTGAGAACCTAAAACTGCTCTAAAACTAATGTCTATTTAGGGGAAAAAAAATACTGGAAGGTGCCTGGCAGAGTTTCCCTCCCACCCTACCCCGTGTGCTCAGGGCATAGCCTCTGCCCTTGAAGGTCCTCCATTTTGGCTTCTCCTGGCCGTGCCCCCTAGTTGTGCTCCGCTCATGCAAGTGCACATATACAGGAACGGTTTTACCCCCTGTTACTTTGCACCTTGCTTTTCTCACTTACTAAATCTAAGAGAAATGACCCACGTGCTTTACTGTGGCCTTCTTCACTGTTCCTGACAGATGCGTAGTAAGTAGTCTGTTGTGCTGATGTGGAATGATTGGTGAGCACTGCCCTGTTAATGGGTACACGGGTTACTTCCAGCCTTTTGCCATTTGGAAACAGTGCTGCAATAACCTTGTATGTGTCTCATTTCCCATGGGATAAGTTCCCCAAATGCAGTCAGTGTACCAGAGGATGCTAGAACTTGTCATTTGGGCAGGCATTGCCAGGTTGCCTACCCCAGGTTGGAGCATCTCCTGTCCTGCCCACCATCTGTGGGAGGTCCGTCTTCCCCAAGCCCTGCAGCCCTTTGGACTGCAGCCTGGCAGAGGGATGAGGCTGGAGCTCACTGCAAAACGAGTTTGCATTTCCCGCATGTACAAGGCTGTTTCTCTGCTCACAGCAGTTTTCAGAGTGGGGAGGAAGAGAGAAGTGTGTGCTTGTGGTTAGGGCAGCCCTGGGTCAGAGCCCAGCCTCCAGTCTCTGCCCGGATGATGTGGGCCAGCAACAGCAGCCACTGCAGCACTCTCACTGCTCAGATGCAGAGCTGGGCACGCCCCAGGCGCCCCTCGTTTCCTCATGACAAGCCTGTGTTGTGGGCAACCTGTTTTAGAGGAGGACACCAAGCATGGGTGACGCACTCGCCTATAGTCACATAGCTAGTAAGTGTGAAAGTAGGATGTGGCCCCAGGTCCATCGGAGCCCAAACTCACAAACCCCAACCTCCCCACACCTCAGCCTCAGTCTTCCCATCTGTGGAATGGAGATGATTATACCCACTTTGAAGGGCTGTGGTTAGCATGGAGCAGGGTAGCATTTATAAAGCCCTCTAAACATGGCTTAGAGGTGGCTCAGCCCCTGACACCCATCGCCTACTAGTCCGGGTCAGATGTACTGGGCCCATTCCGGTAGGAGGACTGAGGAAATTTGTGTTGACTGAAAATGTCCTGTTGCTGTGGGCCCGCCTGGGAGTTCTTTGGTTCTGTTGGGTCTGGTGGAAGGTTCGCTCCTCTGATTTGCTTTAGAAACTGGTAAATCGAGTGAGCCTGGGGCCCACCCTGATACCCAGCTGCATCCCCTGCCCAGGTGTGGACGATGGTGAGGACATTCCCCGGGAGATGCTGATCGGGATCTATGAACGGATCCGTAAGCGAGAGCTGAAGACCAATGAGGACCATGTATCCCAGGTGCAGAAGGTGGAGAAGCTCATTGTGGGGAAGAAGCCGGTATGTCATGGGCCCTGGTACATGGTGGGCCCCAGCACCACCGGGACGGGGCTGCCTGCCAGGCCTTCTCACTCCCACCCACCCCACTCCATGTGGTCCCTTCCAGCAGGGCTGGTGAATTCTGCCAGCCAGGGCTTGGGGTTTTTTCAAGTGGCTCCTGTCATATTTGGGAATAACAGCTATTAGCTCTGCATTACAGTCTGAAGAGAGCTGAGGCGCTTAATAATCCAGCAGGCCAGGGTTGTATAGTGGCTGAGTTCTGGACCCCTGAGACTGGCGGGCTTTCCTGGGTGGTCCAGGAGTCCCCTGGGACCCCTCAGTGATCTCTGCCAGAGCAGGTCCCCCACACACTGGCTGGGTGGAGCCCAAGGGGAGGTGTAGGGAGGGGCACTTGCAGCATTGGCCTGGGCGTGGCTTTGAAACATGAACACCGTTTTGTTGGTTTCACATTCTCCCACAGATCGGATCCCTGCATCCCGGGCTCGGCTGTGTGAGTATTTCTCTGCTTTTACCTTTGTGGGTAGCCCACTGCCCTAGGGAAGTCCAGCATCAGCCAGTCTCCGGCTCCCCAGGCTCCCAGAGCCCAACTGCTGGCTGCTTGAGTTTGTTGCTGGGGCACTGAGGAATCAGGTGTTCATAATTACCCCAGCCTCAGATCTCTGCAGGCCCTGAGGCTGTGCTGTCAGGGGAGACTCCTGCTGGCTCTTGTCGGTGCCCTGTTGAGGCCAGCCCCCAGACCCTGCATCTGAAACAGACCCCGGTGCGTCCTCTGAGGCCCTGCCCTGTCCGCTACCTGACCCTGCTCTGTGCTCTATCCCCCACATCCCATGCCCCAGGCACTCCTAGTGCCCGCCTCCTCACCCCCAGGACCCATCCTCTCCCATAGCTTTGTGGTGTGCCCACACGCCCCAGGGCACATGCACATAGGGTGACCAGGCCGCTTGCCATGACCCTCCTTGTGGACTGGCCTTGTCCCTCAGTCCTGAAAGCAGCTCTGCCTGCCCTCACCCTCCCCAGCTTCCCCTGCAAGAGACCAGGCCCCTTCCACCTCCAGCCTGTGCTCCCCAACCCTGCTATCCTCTCTCCTTCACACCTTTGCAATCTGAGCACCCCAGGCTGGGCCACATTTTCCCCCCTCATCTTAACCCCCTGATGTGCCAAACTCAGGCAGCCCTGGCCTAGAGCACACCTGGCAGAGTCAAGCCCCTGGCCTCAGGGCAGTGATCCCGGGGATCCCACCCCTTTGACCGTCTCCCCCATCCTGCATGAACCTGGGCACTCCCAGAGCCAAGCCCTGATGGCTCATCCCTCGCCCTGAGGCATCCGGCCTCAAGGGCAGCTGGAACTATGACCATGTTGAGGGCTCGCGTGAGCTGTCAGGGACATGTTCAGGGCAGATGTGGGGAGTGGAGGACAGCGCCAGGGCAGGTGCCACAGAGTGTTGGCTGCTGGCTCAGGATTTTCAGGCATCAGGACAATAGGTATCTTTTATAGGGAGGCTTGGTAGAGTGGGAAAAGTCCTGGGACCTGGAATTGGATCCTGGCTCTGCCACTTCCTGGTTTTGTCATTACTTACCTTCTGTGCCTCAGTTTCCTCATCTAGAGTAGATTCTCTCTGTAAAGACTTTTTCAGGGCTTAGTGGCCTCATGTGTATGACCAGCACATTGCAGGGACTCAAAATGTGACTCACTATCTGGGCAGAGGCTCCCAGGTGAGCTTGATAGTTTAAGAAGCCTGGTACCTGCCCAAAAGAATGGAAGGGGGGTCTCAGCAGAAGCAGGGGTGCGTCCCTAGTGCTTCAGGAGAGCAGACATAAGGGATTTTAAGTAGTGGCTCCTGAGAACAGTGTATGGGAAACTGCCATGAGCCAAAAGACACATCTGCTCTTCACTGTGTGTGAGGGAAGGCATTTTTGAACTCAAGGCCCACGTGCCAGGTTTCTAGCTTGAAGGGCTAGACTTGTCCACTGTGGCTCCCAGGGCTCCTGGAGGAGAGCTGGGCGGCCGTGGCAGGACAGCCTCTCCCCACACAGGTGCTCTCTCTGCCCCACCGTCGGTTGGTCTGCTACTGCCGGCTCTTTGAGGTTCCAGACCCAAACAAGCCCCAGAAACTCGGACTACACCAGCGAGAAATCTTCCTGTTCAACGACCTCCTGGTGGTATGTGGCTCACCCACAAGGTGTCATAGCAGGGACCTCAAGCCTGAGCCCAGGGTCCGCGTCTGGCTCTCTGCATGGGGGAGATGTGCATGCATGTGGGGGTGCAGAAGGGAGGGTCTGCCTGGTGTCTGTCACACTGATGCACGTGGAGACAGACTTCATTGGCTCATGTACAGGTCCAGAGGGGGATCTTTGGCTTTAGTGCCAGCTCTTTCCAGAGCCTCAGCCAATGTCAGCAGCACTCCTGTGTGCTGTCTGCACCTGTACCTTGTGTGACGCTTCCTCGGGCAGGCCCCTTCCTCAGGCAGGCTCTGTCCAGGAAGGGAATGTGGCCCCAGCAGCTTCAGACCTGATCCTGTCTGCTGAGCAACTGTAGAATTCTCTTCTTAGACTGAGCAGAGGTTGCAGAGTTAGTGCTTGTTGCTGCACATCCCTCCCTAAGCCACTCCAGGCCAGGCAGGTGCAGCGCTTTCTGATTGGCTAGACCTGGGTCCCAAGCCCCACCTCCTGGAACCCTGAGCTGGTCCCCTCAAGACCTATGGACTGAAGGAAATAAGGGCTGGAGGTTTCCCCAAAAGGAAACTGGGGCGCTCTTGCCAGAAAAAAAGGTGATATGGATGCTGGCCAGATGGGGGCAGAACTGCGGAGAGAAGGGAGAGTTTGTCCTTTGGATTTCTATACCATGCCACGGGCTTTCTTGCCAAAGATGCCCATGTTCTTGATTGGGTATGAAGACTGGCTACCCTTCTCTGACCACTGATGTTGAAATCAGACCTGTAGGTTCAAATCCTTTATGAAGAACTTCTGACCTTGAGCGAATCCCTTCACATCTCTGAGCCTCAGTTTCCTCCTCTGTAAGATGAATCTCTCAGAAGGTGGCGGGGGTCCAGTGAGGTCCTGTACCTAAGACCCTTACATGGTGCTTGGCATGCCCTAGAGACCGGGGAGGTGTGAGCTCCCCTCTCCCCTCCCAGCCCAGCCTTTGGCTGCCACACTGGAAAGTTCCTTTCCTTACTGCAGACCAGGATAGCAGCCAAGGACCGTGGCGGGCCAGCAGGGGTTCAGGGATCACATCGCTAGCCCAGGGGCCAGTCTCCCTGCGGGCCGTCACCAGGCATAGCTTCACACTCTAGCTGTTCCCGAGAGAGGAAGCCATGGCTTCTTCTCAAGGTCAGCACTGCTGAGCGCCACCTGTCCATTCTTGCCCCTCAAGGTAGCAAGCCTCAGGTGTGTACACCTCACCTGGCTGTGAGAAGGCACTTGAGGGGGCTCCGTGCTGTGAAGTGCCTACCGCCTCTGTGCCAGGTTGTGGGACTTTGTTGCCAGTCAAGATGGCATCGGGGTTGCAGGGACAGGAACCGTCGTCCGAGTCTTGGAGTAGAAGGCCGTGCCCTCCCCCAACGTGGGCTTGTCCCTGTCCTCCTGACTTTGAACTCCAGGAGGGTCCTCTGGCCAGAGGTTGCACATAGTCACTGCCCGCCAAGGCACTGCAGCTCAGCTCTGTCTCTGGCTGCCTCCAGGTCACCAAGATCTTCCAGAAGAAGAAGAACTCGGTGACATACAGCTTCCGACAGTCCTTCTCCTTGTACGGCATGCAGGTCCTGCTCTTCGAGAACCAGTGTAAGTCTGCCCCAGGGCCTGCCTAGAAGAGCGCACGTCCCAGCTTACGCTCTTTCTCCTGGCTGCTTCGAGGACAGAACCCTGTGGGGGCTTCTACACTCACCCCTGTTTTATCCCCAGAGAGCAGATTGCAGCTAGGAGCTCTGGTGAGCAGTGGGCACAGACCCTCAACAGACCCATCAGTCAGTTGAGCCTGATGTAATTACTGGTACTTCACTTCTTGCAGTGATAAGATTTTTAAATTTATGGCAGAAATACATTTATTTAAATAAAATGTTGACAGAAAAACATTAAATCGTATAGGTGATATGCAAACATGGCCCAGGACACAGGCAACAGCAACCCCTGAGTGTCCATGGAAGTGAAGAGCTGAGCCCCTCAGCCTAGGTCAGATCCCAGCTCTGGCTCAACTGCTGTGTGGCCTGGCTCTGCAACCCCACTGGCCTCTGTTTCCTGGGTCATAAAGTAGTGCCTGCGACAGGGCCCCTATCATAGCTGCCGGAACACAGTGCTTTGCAAGGGTTAATTTTGATGTCCTGCTGGAAGGCACTGGGTAAGGCCTGGGGGCCTGGGAGTTTGAGGGGCTCACACCTGCAGCACCCCACTGGCTTCCATTTTACCTTGCTCCTTTCGCTCTCCACGGCTTCTCTTCCCCCTCCTTTGCCCCTTCCTTATTGGAGGCTGAGCCAGCCCTCCTGGGCTGGGGAGCAAGGGGCCACCTGGAGTGTCCTAGGGAAAGAAGCTGAGTGTCCCTGCTTTAGCAGTAGGGGTCCCTTGTCCTCTCAGAACTAGGCGTCACTGTCTGTCTAATCAGCCTTCCATCTGCAGGTTAGAATAGTGTCAGGGACCCACAGCTGGACCATCCAAAACCACAGGCCTTGCGCCTAGCTCTGGGGCTGTCTGTCCCCTTCCATCTTCAGTGGGACCAGGAACAGCCTGGCAGGAGCCCCTGTACTCCCTGTATGCCCTGCTCCCCATGTGCCCAACAAGGAGCACGGCGTGCCTGCCCTGGCTGCCTCCCCACCTCCTGCCATTCCTGTCCATCGCAGGCTGCAAGTCATGGCTTACCTTGGTCCCAGGGGAGACCAGTGCCATCCCCACATTGTCCTGACCAGCAGTAGCCCACTCTCTGAGATGGTGTCATTGACCCCTGCCCCCCAGGGCTGGGGTGGGAACTTAGTGAGATCCTGGCAGCAAAGCTCCCAGCAGGGGGCCAGGACCACTGTGGACCGTCAGGGCAGAGGCTGCACCTGGATCATGTCTGTGGTCCCAGGGCTTGGCCTTAGATCCTGGACGCTGGGTGCTGGCAAGTGCTAAGCCTGCAGCTTCTGTAGGAGATGCTGTCATGCCAGGGATCTCAAACTGGCAGCCTTGGAGGCAGGCCCAGCTCAGTTATGTTTTATATGGTTTGCATATTTTTTAAAAATTTGCTGAACCAGTCTCCACATCAAAATGTAGATATTGTAAAAATCAGAAGGTTTGGCGTCACTAGGCACATGTTCCCATGTGGCAGTAATGGGCTGCATGTACACACATGTGCACACATATGCACACAGGATCACTCTTCAGCTGCCCGCAGGTCCACCTGGCCCACCTGGTCTGAGCCAAGGTGGGATTAGTGCTTGGTCCAAGAACCTTCAAGCATCCAGTGGCTGATGCTTTGTCAGTGACTCCCACTGCAGGAGCAGCACTGACAAGAGATCAAAGCCCCAGGGACCCTGAAAGCCAGGAGGTGGCACCAGGCAGGTCTGGGCACAGGGTTCCTTGGCTGTGGAGTGCCCATAGTGCACCCCATGGGAGTTGTGGGCCACAGGCCATTTGGGATAATATGGCCCTCACTGTTGTCCAGAACTGAAATGATTAGAGAAGACCCCCACCCTTCTCAGGACGCAACCTCTGTCCTCCTCCAGGATTCAGCACCTGGCAGAGTGCCCAAGGACCTGGAAGTCAAGGGCCTGGTCTCCACCACCTTAAGGTTGGGGAAGAATGGTGGCCCCAGCAGCCTCCCGTGAGCTCGGCCACTTTTGTCCCCAAGTCACATGTGGAGCAACACAGACCATCTTTCCCAAGTTGGGAGATGAGGTTGCTCTGTACCCCTGCAACCTGCCACTGCTGAGGCTGGACTCCGGGCACTTATCCCAGGCTCACGCACAACTCAGCCCTACCATTGTTTCCTGACCAGAGAGAAGGTTGCAGAGAACACACTGAGACCCGTGGGCCTCCTCCCCTCTCGTTCCCTTTTGCAGACTACCCCAATGGCATCCGGCTCACTTCATCTGTCCCCGGAGCAGACATCAAAGTGTTAATAAACTTCAACGCCCCCAACCCTCAAGACCGGAAGAAATTCACTGATGACCTGCGGGAGTCCATTGCGGAAGTCCAAGAGATGGAGAAGCACAGGATAGAGTGTGAGTACCAGGGCTTGTGGACAGAAGGCCGAAACTTGCTGGCCACTGGCACTTGCCTCCCCATGTCAGGGCAGTGACTTCTCCTGAGCCCAAAGAGATGAGATGTCCCTCAGTCTTTTCTGACCTTCCCTATGGCCACGTGATGGGGCAGTCTGTGTGCCCAGGCTGCAGGAGGCACAGAGGGGGTCCAATCCAGGACCCGCCCTACCTGTTGCCTGTCATATGTCCAGCAAAAGACTCTGGCTCTCAGCCGGGTGTGGTGGCTCAAGCCTGTAATCCCAGCACTTTGGGAGGCCGAGACGGGTGGATCACGAGGTCAGGAGATCGAGGCCATCCTGGCTAACACGGTGAAACCCCGTCTCTACTTAAAAAATACAAAAAATTAGCCGGGCGTGGTGGCGGGCGCCTGTGGTCCCAGCTACTCGGGAGGCTGAGGCAGGAGAATCGCGTGAACCCGGGAGGCGGAGCTTGCAGTGAGCCGAGATCGCGCCACTGCACTCCAACCTGGGCGACAGAGCGAGACTCCTTCTAAAACAAACAAACAAACAAAAAAAAAGACTCTGGCTCTCTGGTCACCCCGTGCACAAGAGCCTGCAGAGTTCCCAGCTGGCCTTTCTGCACCTCGTCGTCTTCTGCGTCAGGCTCAACCCACTGATGGGTCACACAGCCAAGGCCATCCTTGGCTGCAGGTCTACTCCCTGGAGGCACATGGGACTCCCTACTGCTGCCCCCTCTGTGGAAGGCCCTGGCTAATCCTTACTCATCTCCCAGACCTAGGCAAGTCTGTGCCTCCCTGTCCACCCCCAAGCCTGGAAGGTGACTGTCATTCCTGCAGGTCACAAGGCCCTCTGGCCTCCCTAGCCTTCCTCCTGGGATCTCCTTTCTGCTCTTTTGTCCAGGGTGGCCATCACACTCTCTTTCCCAGAAACAACCCTTCCCCATTCAAGGCAGATGGTGGCTCAGGACAGTGCTAGCTCCAAGCAGAAGGCCCCGTCTCGCACCCACTCTAGGCTGTGCTCCTCTCATCAGGCCACTCACCCTCTCTGTTCCAGCGGAGCTTGAGAAGCAGAAAGGCGTTGTGCGGCCCAGCATGTCCCAGTGCTCCAGCCTCAAAAAGGAGTCGGGCAATGGAACTCTGAGCCGGGCCTGCCTAGACGACAGCTACGCCAGCGGCGAGGGCCTCAAGCGCAGTGCCCTCAGCAGCTCCCTGCGGGACCTCTCGGAAGCTGGTAAGAGCTTGGCCTAGAACCACCTTCCTAGCCCAGCGCATGCAAGACCGAGGCAGGGCGTCTGCATTCGGGGCATGCATCACGCGGGGCGGGGCCTGCGGCGAGGCCAGTGTGGCATTTCCCCTGACCTCCACCAAAGCAGAGCAGCGTCTGACAGCACGGAAAGGGCATCCCAAAAAGATACAGGAAAACAGGACCAAATTGTGAAAAAGAAAGGCGTTGTATACGAATTAGCTGGGGAAGTCATCCCCATTTTCCCTTTCTTCTTCCAGGGGTTTTATTTACTCGTTTATTGATTTGGGAAGTCGCTCTAGCCCGGAGTGAGCCGGCGGCTGTGTCCCGTGCTCTTTGTGTGGCCGCGTCCCTGTGCTTCATGCTGATGAATGAACTTGCGCGGAACCCTCTAAGCTGTCTGGCGCCCCCTTGCCCACTGTCCCCGGTCTTGCTTTCCCTGCGGGGCCTCCTCTCCTGGGAAACCCGGGCCTCGTCCAGCCCAGAGGCCATTGAGCAGCGGCCAGGGCTGGCTCCGGGGTCCGGGAAAGCCCTGGTGGGAACTGTGATGTTGTGATTGTTTCTTTGTTTCTGTGTGTGTTTAATTTGCTGCCAGCTGTTTCACCCCCAAGCAAGCAGCACCCCTGAAACCGCCTGCATTCCTGGGGGTGGGGCACTGTGAGCAGCAAGGCTCGGGGGCTTTTGCCAGCAGCCTTGGCCTAGCCTCTCCCTCGTGGAGCAGGAGAGACAAGAGGCATGGGCCGGCCGATGGGTGCCTGCTCTTGCCGCTGCAGCCTGTGTTGCTGCTCAAGGAGTGTACAGGAGGGTGTCATACCCACCCTTAGCCCATCAGCCTGTCCACCAGTCAGTGAGCTTCTCCTGGAAGGGTCCCCGGGGGCTGCCTGGGGCTGCAATGGCCCAGCTTGTCTCGCACAGGTCTGCCCTAGGAGCCTGGTGTGCCTCTTTTGGGAAGACCCCCTTCCTGGGGTTGCCTGCCCCACCTGTCCCGCCTCAGGACTCCCTCCTGCACCTGCCCATCAGCAGCCTTGCCTCCCTCAGCTAAGTCCCTCTCAGGCCCTTTGGAGTCTGCCCTTTTTTTTAAGTTGGATTTTTTCCTTTGTTTTCGTTTTGTCATTATTATTATTATTATTATTATTATTATTATTATTTGCCATAGTAAAAAAAATCAGAAATTCATTGCCAGTTGCCAGCATGAGGGTTGAACCCAGGGCTTCTCAACCTCGGCTTGATTGACATTTTGGGCCAAGTGACTCCTTGCTGGGCGGCCATCCCGGGCTTGGCAAGATGTTTACCCTCATTCCTGGCCTCTACTACTGGTTGCCGGTAATATCTTCCCTGTCATAACAGTCACTGATGTCTCCAGAAATTGCCAGGTGTCCCCTGGGGGGCAGAATCACCCCTGGTTGAGAACCACTGGTTTTCCCAGTGGCCTTGTGAAGCACAGCTAAATGTCACTGGACTGCTTTGGGCCTCTGCAGGCTGTGGGCCGGGACCTCTGTTTGAGTTTGTGCAGTGTGGCGGGCCCTGCCCTCTCCCTCCCCTGATGAAGCTGTCCAGCCCCTCTCAGGCAGCAGCGGTTCTGCCAGAACCGAGGCCCTTGAGCCACATCCACCCCAGGGCCCAGAGGTCAGGACCCCAGCCGTCCACCCTCTACAGAGCTTGGGGGTCGGACAGCCACGTGCCGGGCCCACGTTCATGTGAGGGGTGAGCCCAGGGCCAGCTGCTTTCATGTAGTGTGACGATTGCTGTTGTCATTTAGGAATTCTGAGCTCAGAAGGACAATAGGGACTGAGACCCCGCCCTGGGCCTACCATTGAAACAAAAGCAGGAACGGATCTCAGAGACCCCCCCGTACCCAGAAAAGTTTGGGGGTGAAGTGAGGTAGGGTTTGAGTCCAGGCAGCTGCCGAGACCCCAGGCTGGGGACAGGCCACCTGTGATCTCCCATCGGAACAGGCGGGTGCTAGCAGCCTTCCTGGGGAGGGGCAGGGCTGGCAGCAGGAGAGGTCAGATGTCGTGCTCTGGACCAGGTCGGGGCTGTAAGCTCCCCAGCGGCAGCATGGCCCCACCTCACTCACCACAGCCCTCACAGCACTGAGCCCGAAACACCACGATGAGCTTGTGGAAGAGGCAGGCCCACAGGACAGTGTCCCCTCCATGGTTGGCACGTCACTGCTCCCAAAGCAGGAAACCCTGAGAGAGCTGTCCCAGGTCTGCACTTGATATCCATCCAGGAGAGGACATACCACAGACATGAAGCCAGGGGACTGATGAAGTAGCCGTAGATGGTGCCCGAAGGAACCCATCCTCAGGAGCCTCCAGAAGCCTCTATCATGCCAAGGGTTAGAGGGAAGGGGGCTAGCACCGGCCACACCGCAGTGCATTGCCTGGTGTCTCAGCCCTGGTCTTCCTTGGGCCAAGACTCCCCACCCGGTCCTCATTCCAGCGGCACAAGAGCCCTGCTGACCCGAGACCAAGGACCCAGCAAGGACTGTGGGAACAGGGATCAACCGAGTGGTGGTGGACATTGACCAGCGGCCCCCAGTGGCCCTCCTGCCCCTCCCTGGCCAAGCTGCCCAGCTCTGAGTCCTTACAGAGAGGACCTGCCTGCAACAGTCTCCATGTCCTGTTCCAGAGGAGCAGTGACAGCCAGCAGTGGTGGGTGGACAGAGCAGCACCGCTGCCATGTGTGAAGCGGGCCAGGGCCCAGAGAGGGTGGTGCTTCCTCTTGCCCTGGCCACATCCCTCCCCACCATGTCAGGCCCAGCAGAGAACATGGTGCAGCACGCAGATGCCAGAGTCAGACAGCCTGAGCTCATCCCCCACCTCCGCCTGCCCTCTCTAGCTCTCAGACCCTGTGGGCCTGTTTCCCCAGCTGCAGCGAGGGAGTCAGCGCATGGAAAGCCTTTCAGGCGTGCCTGGCTCAGGCAGCGCCGGCCAAGTGTGCGTAGCTATCATTTCTGTTGTGGTCATTGACACTGAGCAAGGCCACCAGCTCGGCTGCAGCATTGTTGAGGGTCACAGGACGAGTATCCGGTGGGCAGGAGAGTACTGCCATGTGACGTCCTGCCCTGACTCTGAGGAAGCTGCAAAAGTTGTGAAGAACCATCCTGGGAGCCCTTCAAGAAAAATGGTTCCAAGTCCCTCCAGACCCTGCCCAGGGCTGGCTTGGCCTGATCCGCACACGTGTGGCGTGAGCCACTATTCTGGCCTGCCTGACTTCATCAGCCTGTAAACCTGGGCAGGTGTGGGAGGCTGCGTATGCATGGGATGTCTGCAGGGATTGCTATGGGCAGTTATGGTTGTGGGTATACCTGTGAGCACAGGGCTCTGGGATTCAGCACAGAGGGAGCCCTGGGATCACCCTGCATCTCTTGCTGACCTGAGACATTGAGAAAGTGGATTGTAAGGCATTCAGCATCACTCCAAAACAGCCAAGTAAAGAACTCCTAAGTGTTCGCCCAAGTTGAGCAGGGTAAGGAGGACCGTGTTTAACTCCAGGTGGGGACATTGTGTGGACCCCCAACCCCAGCCTTCAGGCCTGGCCCAGGTCGTGTCAGAAGCTATAGGCTAGCCAAAAGGAGTTGCCAGATACAGGCAGGGGAGGCCATCTCCCCTCTGCCCCTGGTTTTTAGTCAGCCAGAGGAGTCCCAGGCCTTAGAGGAGTGGGCTAGAGAGCTGATTTGAAAACCCTAGAGACAGTGGCGCTCTGTCCCTCCACATTTCCACGTGGCGCCACAGTGTCCTGAGTGTCTGATGGCCGTGGCCACCCAAGAGGAGGGTGGAGGAAGGAGGCCATGTCCTGGGAGGCTGGACTCTACTTTGCTCCATGTCCCTGGACCACTATGTTGGGCAGGAAGGGAAGAAAGGTCAGCCCCTCTTCCCACACTGGCTGAAAAATGAGGAAATGTGAGCCTCCTCTTTCTTCTGGCTGAGAATTAGGGCCAGGGTCCTACTTGGCTGTCCTAGGTCCTCAGCAACTGGTGTCAAGCCCTCTTGCCCTGATGTGCTGTGTGGCCCTTTCCCCATAGTGGTCTCTGAGGGCCACATCACACAAGCCAGAGCCACTCAAGGCCTTCTGCTGACCCCAGCTCCCACCTGGGCCTCCGGTTTGGGGTCAGCAGGCAAGGCAGAGGGACTGGACTCCCCTGAGTCTGTGTGGCGATGCCCAGGCTGAAGCCATGCCAAAGCACAGCCCAGCACACTCAGAGGGCACGGGGAGGCTCGAAGCCCACAGCACTCCCACCACCTGTCACTGGCTGGTGGCCCTGGGCTAGCTGGGAGGTGCAGTAACTTTCCCAGAGGCTGGGGACGGGGCACAGTGGGGAGGCCCAGCAGTTGCTTCCTTCTCCTAGGGTCCTGGGCCCAACCGGGCCTGGGGTCCAGCTCTGAAGGCAGCGTGGCCAAGTTATCCAGCCTTAGAGGCGGCCGGGTGCGAAGGTCTGGGTGTGAACCCTGCTGCCTGTGAGAATTGGGCCTCAGCGTCCCCCTCTCTGACACGGACACAGTGTCGCGTATAGGGTTGACATGTCCAGCGCGGTGCTGAACACATGGCGATGCTGCCCAGATGGAAGCTTCAAGAATGTCAAGTGGGGAGGGCTGTTTCTCCCTCCCTTTTCCCATCCCCACTCCCAGAGCCCAGGCTGGCCCCTAAGGCCAGGCCCCTGTCATGCTCCAGGCTTGGTGTTCCTCAAAAATCCACGGAGAAATCCTCAGGAGGGACTGTGGAGGCTGGGTGGGGCCGGGCTGGGCCCTAGGCACCCGGAGCCAAGAGGAAGACCCGGCCTTGCTTTGATGGACCCCGCACACCGAGTGCCTACTGTGTGCCCTGCACTGGGGCGCGACGAAGATGCTGGCAGAGACCTCCTGGCTTAGGGAAGGCTTTGTGGCCCCTTGGGGAATGGTGCCAAGCAGAGGAATCCCAAGCTGGAAGGTGGTTTCCAGCAGCCCCCAACCCTGTCTCCTGCCCCTGGCCAGGGCACTGCACAAACCAAAACTGAGCTCCTGCGGGCAGCCGGGAGGAAGCGGGGATATGAAGTTGTTTCCTCTTCACCCTCAGTGCTCGTCCTGCCGAGGAGGTGGGGGCATATATGTGTGTGTGCGGATATACACATATATACGGCAGTCACTGAAGGTGGGCATGCAGGACCTGCCATGCTGTTTGCGGCTATGGAGAAGCTGCCCTCGCCCCTCCCCATTCACCCGAGTCAGGGGTGAACACACGAGTTGGAGGCATCGAGCCCACCTGTCCACATGCCTCAGCCCCAGGGCCCCTCTCAACAGACCGCTGGTCCAGGAGAAGGAGTATAAAATAGGGGCTGGTTTGAAAAAAAAAAAAAAAAAATTTTTTTTTTTTTGCTTTTCAAAAACTTTATTTTGAAAATTCATTCCTGCACTGCTGCTGGCTTCCCCACTGAGCCCCTCCTCCGACCCCTCACACCTGGCTCCTGCGGGCAGGTGGGCCCGGCACCTGTGCCTACTCCCAGCAGGGGTGCAGGCTCCGTGGCAGCAGCGTGGCGCCAGGCAGGCAGCGCCCCCAGCCTCATGTCCGCGTCTAACTTCTGGTATTGCATGTTCTGGGCAGGGAAGCGAGGGCGTCGCAGCAGTGCGGGATCGCTAGAGAGCAATGTGGAAGTAAGTAGGAAGCGCCTCCGTCCAGCTGGCTGTCCTGTGTCGCCTTCCCCAGTCCTCGGTTCATATCTGTTGTCCTGGTTTTTTTGGTTTGTTTGTTTTTTGGGTTTTTTTTTTTTTTTTTGGTTTTGGTTTTTTTGGTTTTTTGTTTTTGTTTTTGTTTTGGTTTTTTTGCTCTTCCTTCCCCTGCTGCACAGAGATGCAGACACCCGCTCCCTCCCTGCCTGCCTGGGACCCTGTGCATGTCAGCTTCTCCTGTGTGCCTAGAAATATCCATGCCTCTCACCGCTTGTTTTGGACTGAACAGTGGGGGTGGTTCTGAATTTTGTGTTTTGGTTTCTGCTTAACCCCATCACCTGTGGTCCCTGAGCATGGTTGACCATCCCCAGCTTCTGGCACCCCCGCCCGGGCCACCCGGCTCCCACTCATCCTCCACACTTGCTGTTGGATGTTTTTGCTGAACCCTTGACTTCCACGCCCACCCATCCCCATCGCTTTCTTCTTGGAGTTTGATTGCTGTGTGTCTGCGGCAGGACACCATGGAATTGCTTAGCTTGTGGGAGGAGGAGTGTCTTGAGAGAAAGAGAAATTCAGTGTGGATTTCATGATATTTCACTCATCCTCCGGCCATCTCTGTGTTACTGTTCACATCTCTACCTCAGCTTGCAGATCTTTTTCTGTTTCCTTCTTTTTCCTTGTTTGGTTTGCAGTAGGCAGCTGCAGTGAAATGCTTAGGCAGCCCATTCCCCCAGAGGACAAGGTTTCTGAGCCCCACCTGTCCCTGTCACCACCTCCCCCGAGACCTCAGGACCCACATGGGCGGAGCAGGAGAGCTGAGGGCCCTGTTTCAGCAGGAGCAGAGCTCCTCTTCCAGGCACACCAGCCCCTCTGCACTTGCCACACACAGCGCACAGACATCCCAACCCAGGGGTTCCGATCTGAAACCTCAGGCTGCTGCCAGGGCCAAAGTACTTGTCAGAATGAGACTGGAAGTCCTACTTCTGCTGCGGCAGTCAGAGAGGCGGGCCCCTCCCCTGCCCTCACCCCCGACTTTGGTCAAGGCCAGTCACCCCCAACTGCCCTGCACTGTAGTGAGAGGAGGTGGGGCCCAGTCCAGCTTCACTCAGCCCCACCCTCTGGCCAGCAAGTTGAACTAAAGCTTAGCAGTCAGTGGGTGAATTTTTACATTTAAAAAAAAAAAAAAAAAAAAAAACATTCTGACCTAAGTGCTTGAAGATCTTTTAATTTTGATTTCTATGAATTTCCTTTTTAGGGGTCCATCATTAGCAGTCCTCACATGCGCCGGAGAGCTACATCAACACGAGAGTGTCCATCTCGCCCACACCAGACTATGCCCAACTCATCTTCCCTCCTGGGCTCCTTATTCGGGAGCAAGAGAGGGAAGCCCCCTCCCCAGGCCCACCTGCCCTCAGCCCCAGCCCCGCCACCCTCTCACCCACCGGTGGTCCTGCCCCACCTGCAGCACTCCGTGGCTGGCCACCACCTGGGGCCCCCAGAGGGGCTGCCGCAGGCCCCTGTGCATGGGCATCACACCCAGTACTGCCACATGCAGCAGAACCCACCCCCCTACCACCACCACCACCACCACCACCCGCCCCAGCACATCCAGCACGCACACCAGTACCACCACGGCCCCCACGGGGGGCACCCAGCCTACGGGGCCCACGCCCACGGCCACCCGCCGCTGTCCGCGGCCCACATGGGGCACACAGCGCACCACCACGGGCAGCCCCCTGCCCCGCCGCCCCCCACCAGCAGCAAGGCCAAACCCAGCGGCATCAGCACAATTGTGTAGACAGCCTGGGCAGGTGTCCCAGGTTCCCTGAAACAGCTGCACACCACACAGGGCACGCCCGGGGGTCGCCAGCCGCACACCAAACCCGGGGCACTTCTGTTGCCATCTCTCCCCTCTTCCCCTCACGGCCCAACTGGAGCCCCAGGAGCCCATAGGGCTGGTGTTGTGTGGAAGAAAGGTCCAGATTTAATTTAGTGTTGGCACCCCGAGCTCCGCTCACCTCAGTCTGAGGGATGGGTGGGCCTCAGACACCATCAGCCTTGAAACGGTGCCGCCAGCCAAGTAGATGTTGAACTGCCTCCCCCACTCCAGCTCTCAGCTCCCTGTGCCCTAATTTACATGCCTGTGAAAACCCAACCTAGAAAACGAAGAAATGAGATACAAAAACAGAGACAAAACAGACCCCAAAACTTGCTGCATTATTGCTCTTTTATTGACAATGGGCAAAAAATTAAGTAGACCTGATATGGTTGATGAAAATACGTAAGTAAACTTTATATAATATAAATATATAAATATATAAATATATATATATATATACTGTATAGGTAGTACTTGTGTGTGAAAGGCAGGCGTTTCAGTCCACAACATTAGCAATACCCACCTTACAAGGAGCTCCACTTACCTAGTAGGAAGACAGTACCTTAGCTGGGTGTGTGAGACAGTAGACCAAACCCTAAATGCTAGGAACAAATTCAGATACTTCATATTTTCATACAAAGAAGTCCCTCTAGGACTGGCTAAAATCTTTACACAATCATTACTAACTGTGCCAAGTAACATAGCATCTAACTGTTTAAAAAGTCCAGTATTGCTTTGTATAAATCCTTATTTTATTAACAGAATACTATCATAAATAGTATTATAATGCTGTGTTATTTCAGGTAAGCAAATAGCTAAACTGCAGTACACTCTACAGTAGCAACTCAGGACAGCTGGTTACGAGCTGGTTGTCTTAGGACATTGGTTACACAGATTCTTAGACACTTTAATGGCTGCGATAACTGTGAATCTCCATGATCCATGTTTCTTTTACGCGCATATGATTTAATGCACACTCATTCAGAGTCCTCCGAGAGGGGGACCCATACACGGCAGAAGTGTTCATCTCCAACATGAAAGTGACCAGCTCTCATCCTCGTCTCCCCAACACCATAACTTCCTCATCCCGCCTCCAACCCACACCAGGCCGAAGCCCTCAGAGAGTGTTTTCACCAGGAACCACTCTCGAACCTGAAGGTTGACTTTAGCGTTTAGCAACCCAGGGCGGTGTGTGTGTTTCCTGTTTTGTTTTCTGAGTGGTAGCAGTGATCATCGTAATTCCATGTAGCCATGTGCTAGCAGAACCCCTGTGTCATCACCGTGGCCCGTGTGACCCCAGCCGACGAGTGCCCGGCGGAGCCCCCGCTGCCTTCCCATGGTCCAGTGAGCTGCCAGGGCATCACATGACTCTCAGCTGTGCTCTTGTCGCTTCTGTGTTGTGGTGACACCATGCGCTCCCCGGGCCAGACGCTGCACGTGGCGGGTCTGTGCCCGAGTCACCCACGGGCCATACTTTGTAGTTTCAGCCTTTCGAGCCACTGCAGCCGTCAGTGCTGTGCTCCTAAGCCATGGGACCCGAGGACTGCCCCCCGGCGCCTGTCCAGGCGGAGGCCCTTTCAGAAAGGGCGAAGCTCACGCCTGACTCTGCGGGCCGTGGGGCCGTGTGCTCGGTGGACAGCGTGGTGAGCCGTGGCCGGACGGCAGGAGGAGAGGGGAGCCCCCTCTGGCTGTGTGTCACCTTGGCTGGCTGGCCAGGGTTTTGCTGATTTCCCTCCTCACATCCCTCCCCTCGCTCATATCATTGAGATCACCGTACCAGCAAATCTGCAAACCAAGCACTTTGTTAATCTCCACAGAGAGCAAATACAGCAATCTAGAGTGTAGCCTTTTTAAAATTAAGTGTGACTTTAACCTGCCCACCTGTGTCCTCCCATCGGTGTGGCATTTCTTTCTTTGGTGTCTGCTCAGAAAGAAACAGCATGGGAGCATGTGATTGGGTCCAGGCCAGGCTGTGGGGGAAGCGCCCTGGTGTCCCCGACTCCTCAATTCTTGGGTCTTTTTTAAAAGCCAGGCTCCCTAAAGCACTCTTTGTCTCGCAGTTTTGAGGAGGTTGTTCTGACCTGGAAGCGTTAAACTGCTGCATGTCATCCGGTGTCAGCTGTGAGGCCGCACTCTGCGGATTGTACATTTGCAAAATGTATTGGTGTGACCGTAGACACATCGTTGAAGTAAAGCGATCACATATTGAGTATGTCAGCTTTTCTCGCCCTCTTCTGTGCCGAGGGGACAGTCTCACTGTAACCTTTAGGTTGTTCCAGAAAAGATTCAGGCCATTTGGCATAGAACTGCTCTTTCTGAAGGGCAGCACTAATGAATAGGAACAGACAGTAAACCCCAGGAGGGGCTTTCCAGAAACTCTCCCTCTCCATCGCCATCCTGCAAGCTCCACAGCCTCGGGCTGCCAGCCTCTGGCACTGTCCTCGGTGTGTCCTGGAGCTGTGCTGGGCAGCAGGCCTGGGCCTTGCATAAGGAGCTGCTGGAGCCCACTGAGCCCCTCCTGGGGTTTCTAGCCACACTGTGTGCTCCTTCAGGCCAGTGAGGTTTCATCCTATTTTATTTGCAAGCTTATCAAAAGTTTGTGGAAGATACATTGTTGGATTACGAAGGCTGGAGTCATGCTGCCCACATCTTGTTTGGGAAGCGAAAGCTCCCAGTGAGCTGGTGTCCCCGTGTGTCTTTCATGGGACTGTCCCCTCTCGATCCCCACCTGTTACTGCCATAGCTTCGGGGTCCTGTCATCACATCCCACAGGAGGGGAGGCAGAAGGAGGCTGAGGGCCCCAGGATGTCTGCCTGGTCCCTTCTCACTGTGAGGACGCCCTCGGCACACCTTTCTCAAGTCACACAAACTATTGTAGTTACATACAGAATTGCTGACAGGAGCAGGAGATGCTGAGGGAAACAGCTGGCAATGTGACAAAAGTCTTTCCTGGGACAACAATCAAATCATGTATTTGTATTTTTTTAAGTTTACCAATGAATTGTACAACAATGTAAAAATAAAGTTCATCCTAATATGATGTGCACATCTTGCTTAAAAACGTCTTCAGCATCCAGTGCAGAGTGATGTTTCCCTCACACACTGCATGCAGCACGAGCCTCTTGTTTTTCTTAACAATGAGCTGAAAAGATAGCAGATGTTCACAGCTAATGCTGGGCGTTGACTCAGCTCCACGGGAAGCTCTGTGCCCGCAGGTAAGCACGCACAGTCTTACAGTTCTCCTTGTAAAATATCATCACCCTTCCTGCCTGAGAAACGAGTGCATTTGTATTTTATATAACAACAATAGTCAAGGCAGCATTGCAACACTGAGCAGGGTGAGGTGGGGGTGCTGAGCACAGGACAAGTGGGAGGAGGCCTGCCCTCCAGTCAGACGCATCCGCGTCGCCCTTCCGTGTGCAGTCACGTTGAGACTGCACACAGCATGCGTCTCCTCTTGGGAGATAACTTTTGCCTCTGAGTTGTTTTAAGCAATTAGAATCAGGTCCTGAATCCCCAGACTGTTCAGAGACTTCAAGGGACACCTCCCTCACAAGAAACCTGGCACCCCCACTGTGTACCTGTGGGAGGGAAGGAGTGCGTTTGTGTTCATCTGCATTCTGTTTGTCAGTGGTAACAGACTCTATCAATGTAAAACCATGGTTGTGATCATGTGGGGAAATCAAATAAATCCTTTGAAACTCTCGGATTCTCAGTTTTTCTGAAAAGTCCAGAAGTTGCCCTGTTGGCCAGACCCAGATCTCCAGCTGATGAGTTTCTCCATTCCTTGTCATGACTCTGGGCACTCACTTTCCTTGAAGACATTGGACTGACTTGACTTTGAGGACACTCATACAAAACTTAAAGGGACACATCACAACCAATTGAAGGTTTCAAAGGTATTTATAATTTCTAGCAACTTTCTTTTTTTTATTTATTTTTTTATTTTTTTGAAACGGAGTCTCGCTGTCACCCAGGCTGGAGTGCAGTGGTGCCATCTCAGCTCACTGCAAGCTCCGCCTCCCGGGTTCATGCCATTCTCCTACCTCAGCCTCCCGAGTACCTGGGACTACAGGCACCCACCACAGCGCCTAGCTAACTTTTTCTATTTTTACTAGAGACGGGGTTTCACCATATTAACCAGGATGGTCTCGATCTCCTGACCTTGTGATCCACCCGCCTCGGCCTCCCAAAGTGCACACACCCTGGTGCCTTGCCCAATGCCTGTCTCTGCAACTGGGAGTCCATCCGTTTTACAGACCATTCAGGGGCCCTGCAAGAGAAGCTGGGTACAAAAATTCCCTGAAATACCCAGTTCTGCCTCGGTTTAATTACAGGCATGAGCCACTGTGCCCGGCCGTATTTCTAGCAATTTTCAACAAATGATGGTCCCTTCATGGAGTAAGAGGGGATGAATTCTATTAAACGTTGAGGTACACTAGTTATGACTTAAGGAAAAACAAAATACCCAGTGGCCCAGTCCCCAGTGAAGATGGATGATGACATGAGGTCAGAACAGCCTGCTTTTCCATGTTGGCTAATGTCATGTGCAAAAGCCAAGATGGCAAAGTCATTCTCCTGGAAGGAAGAGGCCTGTGAGGATGTAATTGGCTTCTATGATTTCTCCTTTCCTGACCAAACGTAGTTCCTGGGAACACCACTTTAAAGTTTCAGTGCACGGGATAAAATGAACTGGCAGATCTAACTAGTGAAAAAGTTAATTTTGGTGACCAAAACGAGCTCTGGCCCTCCCACTGTACAGCACATTCTGATTGAAAGATGTTCTCACATGGGCCGCCTCTTCCAGTCTCATTCATAGCCGCTACTGGCTCATCCAGACTGAAACCAGGAAACCAGCCATTTCAGTGCACACACCCTGACGCCTTACCCAGTGCCTGTCTCTGCAACTGGGAGTCCATCCATTTTACAGACCATTCAGGGGCCCTGCAAGAGAAGCTGGATACAAAAATTCCCTGAAATACCCAGTTCTGCCTCGGTTTGATTTTTGCGATGCAGATCTGTAGCCCAGGAGCTGCTGGAGGTAGATGAGCTAGGCCGGGGCTCCGAGGCAGTGATCTTCTGGGGATTGTGTTTGTCTCCCCCTGCCCTGAGATTGTGAGCTGCATGATCCGCCTCTGTGTGTCCAGTCAGCCCCAGTACTGGGCTTGTCAGCATGCATCTATCTGAAAATGAATGGATGGCAGGGGTTCAGGTCACACCACCACCAGCAGCTGGTCTTTGAGCGTACTGATCATTGGCATTATTAAATGTATGGAAACGGTTTGCCCTACCGCGCCACCCCTCCCCTGCCCCGCACAACTTCCCTTGACACTGAGAAGTCTGACTGGGAGACACCTGCCTCAGACCTTGAGATCATGGTTCTTCCTCCTCCCTGGCTGCACATGACTTCTGTGCCACCGAATCCCAGGAACATGTTTAGTCCCTGCTTCACCTGACCCCTTGGCAGCTGTGACTGTTCGTGTCTGCCTCCTTGAAACGCTGGTTCCTGGGCACCTCTGGGCCATGTGCCCTTTCTGCTCTCTGGAGACTCCTTCACAGTCTCCTGTGCAGGCCAGTCCTCCTCCATGGAGCTCGTGTGTGGCTTAGGTGAAGTCCAAGCCCTCTTCCTCCCTTTCCCCTCTGCTGAGGCACCCTCACACAAGCCCAAGGTTTCAGTCCACCTTCTCCATGCCCCTGGCTTCCACATGTCATCTGCAGCCCAGACCTCTACTCTGGGCACCCATGTGCCCTTGGTATTTCTGACAGCCCAGCCCTGCAAGCCCTCCATGACCATGCTCTTTCATTATATAGCCCCATGCAGCAGAAACCTGGTCCTGTCCTCTGTTCCCTGTCTTGGCGAATGACATCATCATTGACTTGTTTAAACTGGGACCTGGGTTTGCTGGTGTCCCATCCATCTTTCCCCAAACCCTCTTGATTTGTGCCTCCTGCTGCTTCTAGAATCCATCTGAGTCTCTTCACGTCTCACCCCACTGCAGGCCCTCATGTGTCTCTCCTGGACTAGAGCTCCCTGCCTTGGCACTGGCCTTCCTGGGGGGACCCCTGTCTATTCCCCATGTGGGTCTTGCTCTGTTGCCAAAGTTGGAGTGTGGTGGTGCAATCACGGCTTACTGCAGCCCTGATCTCCTGTGATCCTCCCACCTCAGCCTCCTGAGCAGCTGTGACTACAGGGGCGCACCACCGTACCTGACTAGTTTTTTTGTTTGTAGAGACAGGGTTTCGCTATGTTGCCCAGGCTGATCTCGAAATCCTGGACTCAAGCGGTCCTCCCGCCTTGGCCTCCCAAAGTGCTGAGATTACAGCTGTGAGCCACTACACCCAGCTGCCTAGCCATGGAGTCATTTTTTTTAATGACTGTTGCCCTTAGGAGGAAAGAAATCCCATCCTTCACATGGCCCCTGCCTGCCCCTCAACAGTCACATTCCCCTCACATTCCAGCCATACCAGCCTTGATTGTTTTGTGACTGTTCATGCATGTCCTTTGACAGTAAAGGTCAAAAAGTCAAGATAGTGTCTGTCTTTGTACACGCTGTAATCTCAACATGGAGCACAAAGTAGATTTCCTAAGTGAATGCCTTGGGAGCACAGCAGGAAATGTGCTACAATGCATGACGCCATGTGGCAGCAACATGAGATGAGGGCCCAGGAACATGGGTGGGGACCATGCTGGCAAGGCCCTGGGGCCCGCTGGCATGCCTTGTTAAATAAGTAAAAATTGGGGCAGTGGTTGGAGGCTTTTAGACATGGTGTTTTAACTTATATCAAGTGTCTTTTGACATGTATTTAATCTAGTGAGAATAGATTGATGAAAAACAGAAAAAAATGTCCCCACAGTCTCACTATCTCAAATCACGTATAATTGAGTATGTGACCAACTATTCTTCCATCGTCCCTCCATGCATATTTCTCAGTCACCTCGTTCACATCTCTGAAGTGCTTCCCAAACAGTACTGTCAGTGTTGCTTGGTGCCCATGTGGAAAGTGTCATCCGTCACACACCTCTAGGGAACGATGCATTGCACGCAGTTCAACGCGTTTCTTTCTGCTGGACCTTTTAGAGCCTTTGGAAAAGATGGTGTGCATATATGAATCAATCTCTGAACGATAGCCTGTGCGTTCTACAGAATACAGTTTACTGACACTGTGTGTGTGTAAATGCTATTTTTTCCCCCTTAATCTATTGTGATGAGGCAGTGGAAGACTCAACCATTTACAGTATCTGCATAACATTCCACCTTACGGATGTCCCATAACATGTTGCCATGCAGATAGTGTTGTGTTGGTGAACAAGGAACAAACGGAAAGAAATAATCGAGTTTCTGATAGAGTTGGTGATTCTGGTGAGGACTGGAGCCCAGAGAGGGGAACACCATGGTTCCACCACAGTGCTGAGTTCCTGGGATGACCATGGACCCCGTTTTGGTGCTGCTGGAGGCCAGGTGTCCCCTGAGATGCCTCTTAGCTCAGTGCATTCAGTTCAGTGCCCACTTTTCAAGAGACCCCATCTCACCGCTCAACCCAGAGCAGGCCTGTGATAAAGACCTGGGGGTGGCCGGGCGCGGTGGCTCAAGCCTGTAATCCTAGCACTTTGGGAGGCCGAGACGGGCGGATCACGAGGTCAGGAGATCGAGACCTCCTGGCTAACACGGTGAAACCCCGTCTCTACTAAAAAATACAAAAAAACTAGCCGGGCGAAGTGGCGGGCGCCTGTGGTCCCAGCTACTCGGGAGGCTGAGGCAGGAGAATGGCGCAAACCCGGGAGGCGGAGCTTGCAGTGAGCTGAGATCCGGCCACTGTACTCCAGCCTGGGCGACAGAGCCAGACTCAGTCTCAAAAAAAAAAAAAAAAAAAAAAAAAAAAAAAAAAAAAAAGACCTGGGGGCTGCTGCTTGCAGCCATGGGGTGAAGGTCGCCCACCCTCATTTCTAACGTGGAGCTTCAGGACTTTCAAGGCCCTCAGGGAAAGCTTTTCTTCCTATTGTTCCTAACCACACCCCATCCCCACCTCCACGTTAAAGTGTTCCAATTAAATCTGAAAGATAGGACCTGAAGCACTTTGTCATTTTCCATGTAGTTAATAGGGAAGAACACATTCTAAAATAAAAATACCAGAGGACAATACCTGAATTGGAACCTCTTCTCACATCTTCTGAGAACTTTTCAAAGAAGAACAAGGAGGGGCCAGATGCTGTAACTCACCCCTGTAATCCCAGCCTGGGCAACATAGTGAGACCCCCATCTCTACAACATCAAAACATGAACCGGGCATGGTGGTGCCTGCCTGTGTTCCCAGCTACCCTGGAGGCTGAGGTAGGAGCACTGCTTTAGCTGGTGAGGCCAAGGCTACGTGAGCCATGATCACCCCACTGCTCTCCAGCCTGGGCCACAGAGCAAGACCATGTCTCCAAAACAAAGAAACAGAATCACCTATAGCTGTCAGACCTACACTGTGTTTGGGAAAGAGTGAAAACCCACAAAATTCACTTAAAGGTCAGTGGGAAAATAAACATCTTAGAGCAGCAGAGTTGACGTAGAATCACTTGCCATTGCCAGGGTGGGGTGCAGGGGCAGGGGGGATGCACAGCGGGAGGGGATGAGGGGGTCCTCGTGGAAGTTCTGGGTGGGGTGTAAGGGTGGAGTGTGCACAGCTGGATGGGGTGGGGAGTCCCCATGGAGGTCCTGGGTGGGGTGCAGGGGCAGGGGGATGGAGGAGGTGAGGGTCCCCTTGGAGGTCCTGGGTGGGGTGCAGGAGTGGGGGGGTACACAACTGGAGGAGGTTGGGGGTCCCTGTGGAAGTCCTGGGTGGGGTGCAGGGGTGAGGGGTGCACAGCGGAAAGGAATGGAGGGGTCCCCATGGAGGTCCTGGGTGGGTGCCGGGGCAGCCAGAGGGGGTGCATAGCAGGAGGAAATGGGTGGTCCCTGTGGAGGTGCAATGCACCGAGCAGGAGGAGGGAGCCGCCCTGAGGGGAGAAAGGTGACCTGCTAAGCAAGAGCTACAGGAAGCACCTGGACAGGCCATCGGGCCAGAAGCACCTCGAAAGGGTGTCTGGGAGCTTTGGTGATGAAGGGCAAGAAGGAAGCAGCTAAGAGAGGGGCCTCATCACAGAGATGCTGTCAAAGATTCACCAGGCCCACCTAAAAATATCTTTTATTACGGGAACTGCATTTCACCTTAGCAGCGCAAGAGGGCATGATTGCACTAGCAAACCCAGAAAAGCACCCGCGCGTTTAAAAAACGGGAAGAGAAGGAAGAGAAAGGGAAAGGCAGTCAGCCTATCCGCTGCTGCACTGTTAGCAGGTGAGAGTCGGGTGATTTTATTGCAGCTGACAGTGCTCAATAATAGCACAAGGTCAGTTAGGAAAAGCGGGCACCGTGGGCATTAGTGGAAGGTGCTATTACCAAGGCAGCCCTTGTGATGGCTCATTATAGCAGTCAGCTTGACTAAGCTAAGGGATGTCCAGGGAGCAGGGAGAGCGTGACTTCTTGTGTTTCTGTGGGGGGGGGGTTTCTGGAAGAGCTGAGCACTTGACCCCCCAGGGGGACTGACTGAGGGCCACCCGTGCCAGTGTGAGTAGGCCTGCTCCAATCGGCTGAGACCCAGATACAACCAACAGGTGGAAGGAGGGGAAATTTGTTCTCTGCTTGACCTGGGACATCCACCTTCTCCTGCCCTTGCGTATGAGAACTCCAGGTTCTTGGGCCTCTGGACCACGTGTCTTAAACCAGAAGCCTCCAGGTTCTCAGGCCTGTGGCCTGGGACTGAGAGGGACACCACCGGCTCTTCTGGTTCTTAGGCGTTTGGAGTCAGACTGAATTGCACCACGGGCTTTCCAGGTCTCCAACTTGCCACTGGCATACCCTGGGGCTTCCTGGCCTCCCGAAGGGCATGAACCAATCAATTCCCACAATAAATCCCCTCGTGAGTGTGTGTGTGTGTGTGCGTGTGTGTGTCCTATTTGTTCGGTTTTCTCTGGAGAACACTGACTAATACAGCTCCAGAACAAAAATAAAGCCTTCCTAAATACAGAAAAAAATAACCAAGCCAAAAATGGGGAGTGAAACAGACCGCAGTCTTCAGATTGAAAGCCACACGAGGACACCATACTCCACACAGTGGCAAACAACAAATTCACAATGGCAAACAACCTTCCAGAACAAACTGAAGACACTAGCTACATCAAAACGCAAGTGTGCCAGTTCCAGCACTTTGGGAGGCTGAGGCGGGCGTATCACAAGGTCAGGAGTTCGAGACTAGCCTGACCAACATAGTGAAACCCCGTCTCTCCTTAAAAAAAAAAAAAAAAAAAAAAAAGAAAAATTAGCCAGGCATGGTGGTGTGTGACTGTAGTCCCAGCTACTCAGGAGGCTGAGGCAGGAGAATGGTGTGAACCCAGGAGGCGGAGCTTACAGTGAGCCGAAATCGCACCACTGCACTCTAGCCTGGGCAATAGAGCCAGACTCCATCTCAAAAAAACAAAACAAAACAAAACAAAAAAAAAACGCAAGTGTGCCTAGCTCACCCACTAAGAAAAAGGTCTTTGAAGACCTTTCTCTTCGCCACACTAGTTCTGTGCGGCAACCCCAAAGTGTACAGGAAAAAACCACTGATTTATCAGCCCGCATCTGCAGATGCACAGGGTTCCCCTGGTCTAGAACTGGGTCAGTCTGAGCCGTAGCGGGTCTAGGACTGCTCCACGTATCCCTCATTCTCCTGACTGCACCGGTCGAGGCCTGTCCTGGTCATGGCAGTAGGCTGGAGTGCAGGAGCATGAGCCTGGCCCCAAGCACATTGCACACCTTTGCTCACGCCAGGCACACCACAACCCCATTGACCACTTCGCTCCACGCCCAGCCCAGCGTCAGAGGGTATAGAAGTGTTCCCTGCCATAAACGGAGTCATGGCTAGGGTATGGACTAGAAATGCATTCCATCTACCCCAGACCACAAAGCAAAACCCACCAACTCTCTGCCAATATGCTAAAGGGACACCTAAGAGAAAAATTCAGAAAGGCTAAAGGCTACCCATAAAGACGTGCACGGAGGGGCACAAGCTAATGAAGCGCAATAAGGGGAGGAAGCAAGTTACAGTCTTGATGTGTGACAGGGTAGAAATCAGCCTTAAAAACAATGTGCAAGAGAAGATGACTCGATAATGCTAGAAGCTGCAATTCCCAATGTAGACATGACAGGAATATCTATGCGCTACATAAGACAACAGCAGTCTTCAAAAAACCAAAACTACAGGATAGGTAGGAAGAAATAAAAACACATTCGTAAAGGTTAACATTGCCACTCTGAATCCAAGATAGGTTAAGAGGCCGAAATGAAATGATCTAGAAGCTTTCAGTTTCTAATGAATGTGATACCAAACATTGCACTTCAATAACAGAGAAAATACCTTTCTGAGCTCCCTTGGAATGTTTTTGGAAACTTGCCACATATTAAGGCACAAGGGAAACTTCAGTAATTCCACAAGGCAGAGAGAATCTAAACATATTCTCTAATCACAGTACAGTAAAACTAGAAATTAATTAAAGACTCAAAAATTCCCTACTGGAAATGTTATTAACTCTATTAAATTACTCTTGGATCAGAGGACAAATACAAACCACAACCATAGAATTTGTTTAAAATGGTAAAAACTTGTATCAGAATCCATGGTGCAATTAATGAGGCAAAGAAAATTACCTCCAAAATGAAAAAGAAACATCAAATGCAAAATTAGGAAAAGATTAAACAAAGGAGAAACAGTTGCAAAATAACAAGCAAGGCTGGGTGTGGCAGCTAATGCCTGTAATCTTAGCACTTTGGGAGGCCGAGGCGTGCACATTGCTTGAGAGCAGGAGTTCGAGACCAGCTTGGCCAACATGGTGAAACCCCATCTCTGCTAAAAATACAAAAATTAGCTGGGCATGGTGGTGCACACCTGTGATCCCAGCTACTTGGGAAGCTGAGTCAGGAGAATCGCTTGAACCTGGGAGGCGGAGGTTGCCATGAGCTGAGATAGCGCCATTGCACTTCAGCCTGGGAGACAGAGTGAGACTCTGTCTCAAGAAAGAAAAACAAAAAGCAAAAAGCAGAACAAAGAAATAATAAAGCTTATGGACAAAAAGTTTATCTTGGAAAAAAAAAAGAAAATAGACAAACCTCTAGCTAACCAAACCAAGGTGACAAGAAAACAAAATACTAAAAATGAGAAACCAACACAGGACTAAATATTGAAGTGGAGAACATTTTTTAGAGTGATGATACTTTGAACGACTTTATGCAAATAAATTTGGAATGAATAATTCCCATGAGAGAAATAGAAAATGTAATCAACGGCTTAACTGGCCCATTTTGTTTCACAGAGAATTCTTCTGACCTTCACAACCAAATAATTTCACTGTTATGTAAACTGTTTCTGATCACAGCAAAGGAAGGAAAACTTTCCAGTGATTTTTTTTTCTTTGAGATGGAGATGCACTCTTGTTACCCAGGCTGGAGTGCAATGGTGCCATCTCAGCTCACTGCAACCTCCACCTCCCAGGTTCAAGCGATCCTCCTGCCTCAGCCTCCCGAGTAGCTGGAATTACAGGCATGCGCCACCATGCCCACTAATTTTGTATTTTTAGTAGAGACGGGTTTTCTCCATGTTGGTCAGGCTGGTCTCAAACTCCCAACCTCAGGTGATCTGCCTGCCTCAGCCTCCCAGAGTGCTGGGATTACAAAGGTGAGCCACCGCACCTGCCTCCCAATGTTTTTTATGCAGTGATTTTGGCAGTGTTTTCTAGACCTGATAGAAGTTACATAAATACAGAGCTACATGTCACCAATAGAAAATTGTGAATCAAGCCGGGCGCGGTGGCTCACGCCTGTAATCCCAGCACTTTGGGAGGCCGAGGCGGGCGGATCACAAGGTCAGGAGATCGAGACCACGGTGAAACCCCGTCTCTACTAAAAATACAAAAAATTAGCCGGGCGCGGTGGCGGGCGCCTGTAGTCCCAGCTACTCAGGAGGCTGAGGCAGGAGAATGGCGTAAACCCAGGAGGCGGAGCTTGCAGTGAGCCGAGATCGCGCCACTGCACTCCAGCCTGGGAGACAGAGCGAGACTCCGTCTCAAAAAAAAAAAAAAAAAAAAAAAAAAAGAAAATTGTGAATCAAATCATATCAAACATCTAGTGGTATATTCCATATAAACTAATATACCTCATGATCAAATAGCATTTTACATCAGGAATGCAAGAATTGTTCAATATTAGGAAATCCATCATCTTAACTAAAATAAGAAGAAAAACCACATGATCATTTCTCTGGATGACAAAAGGGCTTCAACAAAATCCAGAACAAATTCCTGGTACATAAAACACTTAAATAAGTGGATTCTTTTTTGGGAATGATAGAGTATATCTGAGTTCAAAAGCCAGCATTTAATTGAATGGAGAAACAGTGAATGCAGTCTGTGCAAATCAGGGAAAAGACATGGTAAGCATCTTCACTTCTCTTCAACACTGTGTTGAAGGGTTCAGCCAATGCAATCAGATCCAGTTAGAGGCATCTGAATCAGAAAGGAAGGGGTGAATTATTTCCTTCTTTTTTTTTTTTTCTTTTTTTTTTTTTTTGAGACAGGGTCTTGCCCTGTCACCTAGGCTGGAGTTCAGTAGTACAGTCACAGCTCACGGCAGCTTCAGCCTCCTGGGCTCAAGTGTTTCTCCTGCCTCAGTCAGCCCAGTAGCTGGGACTACAGGTGTGCACCACCACCCCCGGCTAACTTTTTTTATTTTTAGTAGAGATGAGTTCTTGCTGTGTTGCCCAGGCTGGTCTCAAACTCCTGAACTCAAGCGATCCTCTCACCTCAGCCTCCTAAAGTGCTAGAATTATAGGCATAAGCTACTGTGCCCCACCAAAGAGGCAAATTATTTATATTTGCAGATGACGTAACAGCATTTCTGGAAATCCCAAGAAATCAATGAAAAAGTTAAGGCACAATGAGGAAACTCAGCAAGATGACTGAAAAGCACATTAATATATATGAATCAATAGACATTAATAGATATGAATCAATAGACATTGATAAGTTTAAAAGAATAATAAAAGGAAAAAAGGAATGCATGTACAAGATAAAATTTTTACAAAAGATACATAGGAGCTGGGCATGGTGACTTACACCATAATCCCAGCACTTTGGGAGGCTGAGGCAGGAGCATCACTTGAGTCTAGGAATTTGGGACCAGCCTGGGCAACAGAGGGAGACCTCATCTCTCCTAAAAATAAAAAACATTAACTCGGCATGGTGGCTCATGCCTGTAGTCCCAGCTACTTGGGAGGCTGAGGCAGGAGAATAGCTTGAGGCCAGGAGGTTCAGACTGCAGTGAACCATGATTGCACCACTGCACTCCAGCCTGGGTGACAGACCACGTCTCAAAAAAAGGAAAAAGATAACTAGGAATAACTTCAAAAAATAATGGCAATACAAGTGAGGAAAAGATTAAAACACTGAGAAAAATACAGAGTTTTAAGATAACACAATTTAACACACAGAGGTCAATACTTCTCAGTTTTTTTAAAAAATGGAGCTAGTCAAGATTATTTTAAATTCCTATTTTGATAAGGCAAGACTCTCCAGGAAAATCGTTCTTTCTTTGTGTGTTTGTTTTTAGGGTTAGTGGTACATCCAGACATCATTGCAGCACACTAGAAAGCTTCTGTCATTAAACCTGCCGTATTGGTATGTGCAGACTCAGACGAGCTGAACAGAATGGAAAGTCCAGAAACAGACTCCATAAAATGGAAACTTAGGATACAGTAAAGATGGTGTGACAAATCACTGGACAAAAGACAGACCCCTAAATAAAAGGGATGACAGTTATCTTTTGCTACAAAGCCAAACACTGCAAAACTTCCTGGCTTAGAACCACAATAACAATTGTTTCTCGGCCGGGCGCGGTGGCTCACGCCTGTAATCCCAGCACTTTGGGAGGCTGAGGCGGGCGGATCACAAGGTCAGGAGATCGAGACCACGGTGAAACCCCGTCTCTACTAAAAATACAAAAAATTAGCCGGGCGCGGTTGTGGGCGCCTGTAGTCCCAGCTACTCGGGAGGCTGAGGCAGGAGAATGGCTGAACCCGGGAGGCGGAGCTTGCAGTGAGCCGAGATCGCGCCACTGCACTCCAGCCTGGGCGACAGAGCGAGACTCCGTCTCAAAAAAAAAAAAAAAAAAAACAATTGTTTCTCATCAGACTCAGGGTTGCTTGGGCCATTCCTCTGGTACCGAGGCTCGGTCTCATTGGAGAAGGAGTGGAAGCAGCCCTTGGAATGGCGGAGAACGTAGCAGTTGCCCCACAACGCAGTTGCTGCAGCCAGTAGGCTGGGGCTGGTAGGCGTGGGAGTGTGAGACAGGACTGGCAAGCAGGATGTCCCTCGGGTGCTGGCAGACAGGGCACTGCATGTGGGAAGTCACTCCCATGGAACCCTGCCTGCCCACGGCAGCTGCAGATGGGAAGAGAGGGCTGCCCAGTGCAGCCATGAGGGTCGCCCTTCTTCCCGCAGCACCCCCAGTGTCACCTCTGCTAACTGGCAGAGGAGAACATTGACAAAGTCCAATGCTATGATAACAGAGCAAGGCGGTGAACAATGGCTTTAGAGCTGAGAGACAAAATGGCTCTAACCCAGCTATCATAGAACACTGAGCTTCCACCTGCACCTTCCACGCACATGTGAAATTCAGAACAAGCAAGCAGCCCTGTGTTTCCGCCTCCCAAGATACAGCCACACTTCAGACCAAGAAGGGGTTTCTCACACCCTGCCCACAATGAGGCACAGTCCCTCAGTCACTGTGTATGCGGGGCTCTGAGTGACTCCTCAGGTTCCATCACAGCGCTGCTGAATATTCTGTCCCCTGAAGACTAAATTGTAATGTTACCCATTGACACCTGTATAGAAAGTAAAAAAAATGGAAAGAAGGAAATAGCACAAACCAACTAACACGTGTGTGTAACTAGGAAAGTGAAAGTGAGTAAAGCTACTGCAGCCCTTCCTTTGCTAATGGAGGGCACAGCTGTGGGTAATGTCTGTGGCTTCCTTCTTCCAGAACCCATTCCATTGTCCCCTGCCCTCATACAGACCTGAGCTGGTCAAGTTTCTTTTTTAAAATTGGTTTTATAGAGACAAGCTCTCTCTCTGTCACCCAGGCTGGAGTGCAGTGGAAAAATCATGGCTCACTGTAACCTTGAACTCCTGGACTCAAGTGATCTGCCCACCTTGGCCTCCTAAAGTGCTGGGATTACAGGCATGCAGCCACTGCACCTGGCCTCAAGTTTCTCCTATCTGTGTTGTGACTCAAACCATCATTCATAAGTACTCTGATTCTTCAACTGTCCTGCCTTTTTTGGTTGCTAGAATTTCCCATGAGCCATTACCACTGGGTATGGAAATACCAGAGCAGCCCCCGGGTTCTTGTCCCCATTGCGTAGCGAAGCCTTGGTGACTGGGCTCAATCTCTCCAGCCAGTAGAGGAACCCTTTTGCCTCCCATTGCTTCAGTGGCCTGGGGAGCCCCAGATGGCCAGGGGAAAGTCTCATCTTCCAATGCACTGGAACCATTGCCAGATTTCCTCTGGGGAAGCATTCCCTCGTGGAAACTAAGACCTCCAAACAAGCAAAACTCAAAGTTTCTGGGGCAGGAAGCAAACATTCTGTGCAAGGGTTACTAGGTGTGAAGAGGAGCCCCTGCCACATGCACGCCCAGCTGCAGACCCCTGCTGGGGAGTAGCCAGCACAATGTGGTGGTCCCTGGTTCACAGCATGCCCCGCTCCCTGTGAGACAGAGCCCTGGCCTTCCAAGGCCGTGTCCCCAGGTGGCACTGTGCTGCGGCTGCAGTGAGCCACTCCACCTCTACATTAGGCTGCTGCTGTCTCATGATGGTGGATGGATAGGAAGACAAGTTATGGTCTGGATTTCTTTTTCTCCTTGGGAGCTTAATTCTAGGTTTTGAACATGTAAAGTACTTGTATGGCTCAAAAGTCAAAACCCGATGCAAAGATATTTTCATCCCCTCCCCCCTTCTTACCACACCCCACAGAGTTCTATGCTCATCATTTTTGTGGGTTCCCAGGTTCATCGTGCCCTGTTTCCACCTGCAAAATTAAAGGAAGATGTTCAGACACCATCGCCTGGCCGTTCATACACAAAACAGCTCGCGGTGTGTGCTGCCCCGCCTCCTGCCACTTCACTAATGGCCGCCCATTACCCATTTATTGACTCTCAGCTCCAAACCTCCCTGTCCTGCCCTCGCTGTGTGAGGACAAGGCTGAACTCCGTGTCATTACCAGCTGGCCAGAGGTGCCCTTCAGCCCAGGTCTCTTCGCCGACCAGGCTGAAATCCTTTTGAGCAACCACTACACCAGCTCCGAGGTCAGGGTCTTTGGTGCCCCGGAGGTTCTGGAGAACTTGGAGGTGAGTGGCATCTGCATGCCTCAGGCCAGGCCGGAGTCAGGGGCGTCAGGAAGGCCCTGGAGGAAGAGGGAATGTGGCGTGGATGTCCTGGGCCAGCTCTCTTTAAAATTTATTTTTATTATAATTTTTAAATTGAAGTACTCTTTCTGTAGCACTATTGCTCTCTCTCAGGCTGCGTGATTGTATTAATTGATCTGACCTCTGCTGTTCTTCCCTAGCTATAAGTTAAGCTTGTGGGGGCAGCACTGAGAACCCAGAAAAGGTGCCAGTGAGCATGTGGTGCGTGGCATGGCCGAATTCAGTGCAGGAGCATCCGCCACAGAGCAGGGAGGAAAGCCCTAATCCCTGCTGGGACAAGTCCCCTCTCTCCAGGCCTCACTTCCCCCATGACTAAGTCGTGGGGTGGGGTTGGGGGGTGAATGATTCCTCAGGCCCGGAGCCTAGCAGGCTGGGAAGAGTTCTGGGGTGAGAGAACCAAGGAGTTCCTCAGCATTTCCACCTGCTCATCCTCCTGCCTTGCTGCAGCCAGCGTGACGGCGTGTTCTCCCGCAGAGGCAGGGAATGCCCAGCATCACCAATGAGGGAGGAGGGCCGGCCCGCTGGCGGCTGCTGGAGACCAGCCGTGAGCAGAGCTCGGGCTGCTGCCTTGGAGAGCTGGTGCTTGGTGATATTTCGTGTTGGTTTAGCCTTTTTTAAAGCAGCACTTGATTAGAATTGAATAAACTTGAATTTGATTCTGACATTCATATTGGTTTGCTCTTCCCTCAAAAAACACCCTGAGTATGGACAGGGCTTCCCAACTCTGCAGACTACATGCCGTCCATGAGCAGTGCCCAGGTGTCATTACCTGCCCATGAGGTGTGACCTGGGCAGGGGTCCCCACTCCATACCCTTGGGCCCCAGGAGGGAAGCCCAGCATGTCAGGCTGAAGCGGGGGTGCTTCCAGAGATGGGCCATGCAGAGCAGCCCTCCCGCCTCGGGGTCCCGAGGCCCCACTCAGTGGTCCCTCCACTCTGCAGAATGTGCACCCCCGGCTCTGATGTCTCTCCCAGGTGAAATCCAGGTCCCGGCCATGCTGGCCTTGGTGAAGGAGAAGTCTCTTGGGTGGCCCAGCTTCATCACATACACGGTTGGCGTCTCAGACCCTGCAGCCGGCAGCTGGGGGTCTCTGTCCACTACCCTGACCTTCTGCAGCCGTGAGACTAACCAAGCCTTTTACCTCTCTTTTCCCACCTGTTTCCTCTCTCGTCTCACCTCCCAAATAAAACTCTGTTGAGATTTTGACTGGAATTTATTTTTTTCTTCAAGCCCATTGTTTTTTTTCTCATCGATTGCAGTTTTGTTGCAGCTGTTGCATTAGTCTGCTCAGGCTGCCTTAACAAAACCCCACAGCCTGGGCGGCTCCAAAACAGACGATTTGTTTCCTCACAGTTCTGGAGGCTGCAAGTCCGTGAGCAAGGTGCTAGCACATTTGGTTTCTGGTGAGGGCACTCTTCCGGGCTCACAGACTGCTGTCTTCTCACTGTGTCCTCCCATGCCCTTTCCGCTGTGTGCACAGAGAGAGGACACATGAGCAAGGTGTCTCTGGTGTCGTGTCTTCTTTTTTGAGATGGAGTCTCACTCTGTTACCCAGGCTGGAGTGCAGTGGTGCCATCTTGGCTCACTGCAACCTCCACCCCCAGGGTTCTAGCAATTTTCCTATCTCAGCCTCCCAGGTAGCTGGGATTACAGGTGCCTGCCACCACGCCTGGCTATTTTTGTATTTGTAGTAGAGACGGGGTTTCGCCATGTTGGCCAGGCTGGTCTCGAATTCTTGACCTCAGATGATCCACCTGCCTTGGCCTCCCAAAGTGTTGGGATTACAGGCGTGAGCCACCGTGCCTGCCCTGGTGCCACCTCTTCTTATAAGGCCCCGTTCTTATAAGGACATGAATTCTCTCAGCTCGGGGCCCCACCTTGGGACATCATTTAACCTTCATTCCTTCCTTACTCCAGACACAGCCACCCGAGGGTTAGGGCTTCAGCACAGGAATTTTGGAGGAACATAAACATTCCGCCCATGATACTATTTGAGGTCTTGTTTCAGTTCCTTCAGTAAGATTAATTGGTTTATTGTTTAGAGACAGGGTCTTGCTCTGTCACCCAGGCTGATATGCAGTGGTACAGTCATCCCTCACTGCAACCTCGAACTTCTGGGCTCAAGTGGTTTTACCATGATAGCCTCTTAAGTAGCTGGGACTGTAGGCACACCCAGGCTATAACTGATTTATATAGGATCCTTTGCCTTTCATATTAAACGTATTCCTAGGTACTGATGGGAATGTAAAACATTGCTATTTATAACAGCTAAAAAGCAGGAACAACTCACATGTCCATCCACTGATAAGTGAGTAAACAAAATGTAGTTTATCCATGTATTAGAATATTATTCAGCTATAAGAAGGAATAAATTAATGACACTTGCTGCAACATGGGTGCTAGGTGAAGGAGGCCAGTTGCAAAAGACTGCATGTCGTATGATTCCATTTCAACGAAATGTCCAGGCTGGGTGCAGTGGCTGATGCCTAAAACTGCAGCACTCCAGGAGGCTGAGGCAAGAGGATCACTTCAGGAGTTTGAGACTAGTTTGGGCAACATAGCAAGGTCCTGTCTCTACTAAAAGTTAAAAATTAGCTAGGCATGGTGGCGTGAGCCTATAGTCCCAGTTACTTGGGAGGATCCTGTGAGTCCAGGAGTCAGAGGCTGTAGTGAGCTGTGATTACGCCACTACACTCTAGCCTGGGCAACAAAGAGGGAATCTGCCTCAGAAGAAAAAAGAAAACATTATTCCTAGGGAAATAAGCCTGACACCGGAGGACAAACATTGTATCACTCCACTCTTTGGAAGTACCTAGAACAGGAAAATTCATAGCGACAAGAATAGGACAGAGTGGGGTCGAGGGAGTGGAGAATTACTCTTGAAGGGGTGCACAATTTCTGTTTGGGATGATGGAAAAGCTCTGGAAATAATAGTAGTGATGTTTGCACAACATTGTGAATATATTTAATGATGCTGAGATGGACACGTAAAATGGTAAATTTTATGTATGTTTGATACTTTTTTAATAAATAAAAAATAGGAAACTGCTGAGTGAAAAAAAGTCAAAAATCAACGATTGCCTACAATTGCCTAAAACCCATGAACTTGAAAATAAGGCTTCGCCTCACAAAAACCCCAGCTGCCTCTGCATCTGCCCCCTTCCCATGTGTCTCTGAGCCCCAAGCTGGTGGCCCTTTTGCTGTCAGCCCTCCCAGTGGCCGCGCTGGCCTTGGAGGCTCACCCAGCATAGGAGGCAAAAGGATAGAAACCCAGGGCTCCAGGCTGGGCCCGGTGGCTCACGCCTATCTCAGCACTTTGGGAGGCTGAGGCGGGTGGATCACCTGAGGTCAGGAGTTCGAGACCAGCCTGACCAATATGGCAAAACCCTGTCTCTACTAAAAATACAAAAATTACCCAGGTGTGGTGGCACACACCTGTAATCCCAGCTACTTAGGAGGCTGAGGCAGGAGAATCGCTTGAACCCAGGAGAGGGAGGTTGCAGTGAGCTGAGATCACATCACTGCGCTCCAGCCTGGGTGGATGACAAAGCGAGATTCCATCTCAAAAAAAGAAACTCAGGGCTCCACCCAGGCTGAGAGCTCCTGAGTTCTGGTGCTGAGCCTCCTGAGTTTCTGGAACTTCAGGCTCTGAATCATGGTGGGGGCCAGAGATTTTTACTCAGTATGGGAGGACACGTGAGTTAGGACTCATTTCTTGGCCCATAAGGCTATGCAAGCATCCCCTGGCAACTCCAGCCGGCTTTGCTGCTGAAGGAGGCTGTAGACAGAGAGTGCAGGGAAGCCACCCAGGCACCCTCCCTCCCAAGTGGAGCAGGGCCTGGAAAGTCAGTGGCCTTCCTTTCTTCCCAACCTCAGTCGCTCTCACCCCTGTGGTCAGTGTGGAAACTGGGATGCTGGGAAGCTTGCCCAGGCGCCTTTGACCCTGCAAGTCCCTGGAGCTCTGCCTTGGGTAGAGCTGCAGGCCCCTGAGCTGCCCAGGCAATGTCTCCAGGAGTGCCAAGGCAGGAAACTCACTAGAGAGCTGGAGCTTTAAGAAAACTTCATGCCTAGGCCCCATCTTCAGCGCCCTGGATTTCCTTGGTCTGGGAGAAGCACGGGTGTGTTGAAGGCTCACCCGATGATTTGAGTGTGTGGCCAGGATGGAGAAGCACACATTTCTGGACGCTCTCAGTGGAGGCCTTTGACCCAGGGCTTCTGCAGAACCAGGCAAGGAGCCTGCAGTTCCTGCCTTCCACTACCCACAGCCCTGGACAATGACAGGCTGAGCAAGAGAGACACATATCGGTAGGCACAAAAGATCTATTTCTGTTCCTGCTCGGGGTGTTTCTGTGTAGGAAAATAAATCCCTTCTTTCTTCATCTGCAACAGGAATTAAAAGAAATTAAAGAATGTGTAAGCAGGAACTCAGCTGTATGTAAGAAAACCCAATTCCCTCTGAGAAAGAGAAAGAGCTGGAGTCCTTTAAAATTAACTGCCTGTTTTTCTGTGGCTGTTGAGCCTTATCTCTCCTCCTTTCCCAGGTATTGTGAAGACCCTGTTTCCCTAGCTGTGCAGCTGCAAGGTCACTAGACAGATAAACTCAAGTTGCAAAACACGTTTTCCTTGAAAAGTAAGAAATTATGTAATGCATGTTTCAATTGAGTAACTGTCTTTGTTTCTTACTTCTGTAGTATTCCCCCTGCACAAATCTCCCCTGACCCATGAAATGCTTAAAAGGTAACTTGACTCTTTGGAGCTCAGTCCTTTGGATGTTAATCCGACTGGGCCGGTGCAGCTAAATAATTAATAAATATCCTCCTGGCCGGGTGCAGTGGCTCACTCCTGTAATCCCAGCACTTTGGGAGGCCGAGGCCGGCGCATCATGAGGTCAGAAGATCGAGACCATCCTGGCTAACACGGTGAAACCCTGTCTCTACTAAAAATACAAAACAGCTGGGCGTGGTGGCGGGCGCCTATAGTCCCAGCTGATCAGGAGGCTGAGGCAGGAGAATGGCGTGAACTCGAGAGGAGGAGCTTGCAGTGAGCTGAGATCCCGGCACTGCACTCCAGCCTGGGCGACAGAGCGAGACTCCGTCTAAAAAAAAAAAAAAAAAAAAAAAATCCTCCTGAGCCCCATTGGTCTCTCTGATTCCTTAAAACTCCTGCAACACATCAAGGCCCAAAGCCAGCAGAATCATTCTTCCGCCTGGCCCTTCTAGTATGTTTGTGAATATGTTTCCTGGAGGAAGTTGTAGTTCTACTGTTCCCTCTGGAGGCAGGCAGGGCTGAGATCTGGAGGAGGCAGCGGCTCCCAGGAACGATGGGATCCCTGAGCTGCTCTGTCTACATGGGGTGCTGCGTTTTGGACAAAGGCAGGTTGCTAGTTAGCATATAGACCAGTCAGAGGAGGCCCAAGAAGGAGTTGCAGCTGTTCTGGGCTGCATTTGGGAACCTATGGCTGAATGTGGCAGGTCTGTGGCAGTTGCCAGAAGCTGGCCCTGCAAGCCAGGGTGTGACCCTGCTGCTCTGTTCTCTTACTCTCTGGGTCCCGTGGTGCTAGGAGGAGACTTCTGGATGCTTCCTTCCAGGCCTGGGACATAAAGTCAAGGGAAGAGGAGCATGCCCTGGTGGCCAGCCTGCCAGTGATGAGTAGCTCCAGTGGGGAGAGGCCTAGGGACCGGGGCTGGATTCCAGCATCCATTTGGCAAAGGATCTCTGGCCAGCCACTACCCTCAGAGAGCAGTTATGAAGGAAAACCGGGTCATGAAGCTGATGCCTGCCCCACAGGAGCTCACAGACTCAGGGCCAGACAGCCCTGGCAATGAGGAGGGACCTCTGTGGCACTTGGGGCTGCAGCCACAGACTGAGACCGTGTCAATGGGGTGTGCAGTGGAGACTTACCCAGTCACGGGCAGCACAGGCGGGAAACTGCACCAGTCACAGGTGGCCTGCAGGTCAGCCCTGAGCTGCAGGTGGGTTTTGTTTTATGTTCTGCAGTTTTTCTTTTAATCTACAGTTTTACGACTCTAATGTTTAACACACACACACACACACACACACACACGATCATGTACAAAAATGCTGATTCCTGTGTCTCTTCAAAACGTCTTGCAGCCCCAGGCCTCCATTCTGCTTGCTGCGGCAGCTGGAACCACAGGTGCTCCTTGGCAGGGCGACCATACCCTCCAGCACCAGCCCCTCACCTCATGCGTCTCAGGCAGATTTGGAGCATCTGCCTGGCCAGGTAGGCCCGCAAGCCTGTGGCCCCTGGAAAAGATATAATAAATGCTGTTGGCTTTTGATTTGCTTTTCTTTTTGCTGAAGAGGTTTTATTGGGATAAAATTTGAATGGAAAAGCATCCCAGACAGAGGTACGGATGCACGGACAAGAAGGGCACCTGAGGTGTGGAGTGTATTGGTTCCACAGAATGGGTCCTCAGTGGTTTTATGATCGGGCAAGTTGGGAACACTGGTCCTAGTGTGCACCTCACCACAGGGGCTGCACAAATGGATTCCAGCAATGGGGAGGCCAGCAGGTGCCCACAGCACAGGTCCTGAAAGCACATCAGGAACACAGGTCTTGAAGGCACATCTTGAAGGCTTGCATCCTGTGGTCAGTGAGGACCCACAGAAAGATTCCTCTGGAAGCCAACTCTGCTAGGTGGTGTCAGGTGTGTGCAGCTTCCACCATTCTAGGGCACCCTAGAAGTCAGCCCTCAGCTTGGCCTGCTTCAGTATAGAGATAGTTTTTATTTATTTTTTGTTTGTTTTTTGAGACGGAGTCTGGCTCTGTCGCCCAGGCTGGAGTGCAGTGGCCGGATCTCAGCTCACTGCAACCTCTGCCTCCCAGGTTCCCGCCATTCTCCTGCCTCAGCCTCCCGAGTAGCTGGGACTACAGGCATCCGCCACCTCGCCCGGCTAATTTTTTGTATTTTTTAGTAGGGACGGGGTTTCACCATGTCAGCCAGGATGGTCTCCATCTCCTGACCTCGTGATCCACCCGTCTCAGTCTCCCAAAGTGCTGGGGTTACAGGCTTGAGCCACCGCGCCCAGCTAGAGATAGTTTTTAACCCTTTGTTGTTCTGTTGGGACTCTGGACATCTAGACGTCTGTGCAGGAGGGCTCATGAGGAGACCAGACCAACCTCCCTGATAGGCCTAGATATGGCCTAGCCTGAAGCAGAAAGGGAACACAGTTGGGGCTGGGTGTTCGTTCAGCCTCCCTTGCAGAGATCACTGACAGAGTGGTCAGCTTGGCCAAGCTTCTGCAAGGGCTGGCTGTGATGTCTGGGAGAGAGGCAGTCCCCAGAGCAGAAATGCCTTCCCTGGGGTTCATATCCTTGCAGGGGAAAAGCCGGCCATCCTCCCCTCAGAGCCTCCTTCAATGCAGCCTGTAGGAGGCGAGTGACCTGGGGGATCCGTACCCAGGGCAAACCTCTGGGCTTTAGCTTAGCCCCACCTCAGAGAAATATTCACAGCCCTCACAGCCCTTCCGGAGGAGAGCCCTGCTGCAGGAAGACTCTAGGGCGGGGCCCAGCTGCGCGGTCCTGGGCTGTTGGTAACAGTACCCCAGGTTCCAAACTCTCTGTGCCTGGGGACAATTCCCTTCCCTGGTTGCAGCAGATTCCCACCCCGCCCTGCCCCACTGCCCGCCCCACGGGGAAGTGGCCCAGGAGTGGAGGCGTGGACAGGCATCCCGATGTCTCGAGTCGGGCTGTCGGGTCAGCCTGGACAGCACGGCCCGCGGAGGGCAGACAGGGCGCACGGGGCAGGCCCCAGGCTCCAGAGCAGCCGCTGACAGGCGGTCCAGCTGCGTCGGGTCTCCATGGAGACGGAAGCGGGGCCACCTGGTGGTGAGCGGCGGGGGGCGGGGCTTCCAACGGCCATCAGCCCCGCCCAGCCTGGGCAAAGAGACAGAGCCCGGCCTGGGAGGCGGAGCCAGAGACCCCCGGGTAGAGCCTGATTTCTGCCGGCGGCCGGGGCAGCCTCCCTCCAGACGCTGCTGCCCCCACGCGGACGGGCGCCCTCAGCGGGTCCCGCGGGTCCCTGCCCGGCTCAGCGCCTCCGGAGGCCTCACCCGGGCCCTCTCCGCTGGGTCCACAGGGGTCTCAAAGCGCTGGCCCAGACGCGGGGCACTCCCCTGATCCTCCCGACCTTCCCATGGGTCCTTTGGAGCCCTGGGTTTTGGAGTTTGTCCTTCCTAAGTGCCTCTCGCACGGACGCGGCTGCTCCAGGACCACAGCGGACCGAGTGCGGCCGCGTCCCCTGCAGGCCACCCGTCAAGGGCACAGGAGAGAGGCGTCCCAAGCCACAGAGCCGCAGAGCTGCCAGGAGCTGACCCTCTGGGTGGGGAGAGGACACTAACTCGGGTCCTCTCCACTTCTCAAGGCTTCTTAACGGCTCCCAGCACCTCAGGGGCCTTCCTGTTTCATTGGTGTCAACAAGCGATCATTGATCGCCTCTGGTGTGCAGGGACAGAGAAGACAGACAACGCTGGCCCCCGGGTGGGCGAGGGAGTCTAGTCTATCAGTGAAGAAACTCCCCATAGAGGTGGGGACTAGGAAGGAAACACCGGGAACAGTGAGGGTGGAAGATGGGGGTGACCCTATTGCAGATGGGGTGTTCAGGGAGGGTTTCTCTGAGGGGGTGACATTCACTAGATCGACCAAGGGATGGTCAGGGCCTGTGAAAGTCTTTTAAGAGAGGGAATGGCAGTGTCCAGTGGACTGTTTCAGGGATGGAAATAGGGCAGCAGGGTGAGGGGTGTGAGCCAGGCAGGCAGGGCCCAGACACCATGTGATGGGTGCAAGGGTGTGACCCATGAAGGCTCTGAGAAAGGCCTGGGCCTCAGAAGACAGGAAAACAGGAAGACCCACTTCAAGGCCTGCACAACCTTCTAGGGTGCAGATGGTGAAAACGGCTCAGGCCAGAATTCGGTTTAGGTTTCAGAAAGGTGCTGGGTCCTTCATTCTCTTCTTGAGGCTAAAGGGCTCCAGCTCCTTGGGCCCTTTCCACACAGACATGGTTCTGGGGCCCCGGCTACATGGACACCTTTCTGATGTCTGCAGCCAGGCAGGGATTGTGGGCCAACCCGCCCCTTCCTTGACCAAGTGGACGGATGAAGGGAGCCTCTGGGGGCAGGATTGCTGGACTGGAAATTAGACTTGGAGTGTAACCCAAATGGCCCACGGGCCCTGCCTCTTCTCTGGAGCTCAACTTCTTCAAGAAAACTGGAAACAAGGGGATGGCAAGACCAACTCTCAGGACCCTTGCCCTTCTACCCCATGATGCTTTTAGACGGTTCTCAGGGGCCATCTTTTTCAGGAAGAATTCTCGGGTTATAGGAAAGTAAAGGGAGGAAATGTGTTTTGAGTGGCACTTAGATCAGGCTCTAGACTGGGTGTTGGTTTGGTGGGGTTTGCTTTTCCTCCCACCCCACACCCCTTCACAAAACCTGAGTCCTGGCTAGGGCCAGGAATGAGATTCCTGTGTCTAGATTTTCATCATTCCATGTTGCACAGGAAGTCTAGGGGAAAGGAGACAGATATTAGCAAGTGTATAAAAGATAATTCAGCAAGAGAAAACCTAGAAGAGGAATGAAGATGGGGGGATTAGGAATGGCAAAGGAGGAGCTAGGGGAGAGGGAGTAGGGGGTGGGGCTAGGACAAACAGAAAGGAGGTGGGAGAGGGGGCCAGGGAAATAAAGTCTAAGAGGTCAGTGGGGACCAGAAGCCACAGCCTTAGTGGGGGCATCAGGAGAGCAGCAAGCTGCATCTACCTTGGAAAGATGGAGAGAAGACTGCCGTGAGCTGGGTGGGGAGGAAGGGGGAAGTGGCAGGGCAGAGGAAGCAGGGGACAGACAGGAGAAAAGAGATGGTGCCCTGGGCCAGGTGGCTGCCACCGCTACCATTACCAGAAGTGGAAAACTCTTTGCCTTCTCCTTACCTCTGTTGCTATGACACCCCCATTCTTTCTGCTCCCCCTTCTTTAGTAACAGGTGCTGGCAAGTAAGGAGTAGTCTGATACAAGTTTGCCAAGGAAACCCTCGGAGGTAGCTGTGAACCCACCAGGCTTGCCAAGTAGGGAGCTAAGAATCCTCAAGATTGGATGAGCAAATAAGCTCAGTGAGTGACAGCTCCATCAGCCTTCCCCAGAGTCACAGTAGGCGTCCACTGCCCCTGCAGGTCCCCAGGGTGCTCTACTGCTCTACCAGGTGGCCTCTCGGACCCACAGCTGCACTTCCAATGCTCTGCAGACACACCTCGGACTTGAATCCCATCTCACTGATTCCACAAATATTGATTGAGGGCCTACTGGGTGCGAGGCCTCTGTGGCTGTCGGGGAGGCAAGGTCCCTGCTTCAGTGGGAGTGACAGGTGTAAAGCAGGATGACTTCAGAACCTGAGAAGGGGGACAAAGCAGAGAACTGGGAAGTGGCTGGGCGGGTGCGGGGCAGCCTGGGACGGGGTGAACAGCAAATCTTTGCCATCCTTTCCTGTCCAGATATCATAGGAAATGCTACCTGATCTCTCTTCAGCCTCAGTGTCCTCACCCGGACGGTGGAGTTTGAGCTTCGCCACCGCCTGGCCCTGCTCTCTGGGCTGTCTCTAGGAAGTCTGCCCTTTTCAGGCCTGCTTCCCACCCTCTATGGCTCTCAATTCCTCCCAAGAAGAATGTCCCCCTTAAAGGAGGCTGCTGGCCACAAAGGGAGATGAACAAGCCAAGGTAGTCTGACCTGCACTTGGGGCCACATGGCTCCTTAGGCCTGGCCTGGGTGGACACTGGAGGGAGCTTCGTCTGTGAGTTTTGCCCTGGTGCCTGGAGCCCCTTCCCTATGGTGTCTTGACCCAGCCCAGCTCACTGAGCCTGGAGCCCTGGCTTCTGGAGAAGAGATGTCAAGGTCTACCACAGGTCACAGGCCAGAAACAACTTGTCCAATGCCAGTGAAAGCCAGGCCTGGGGAAGGCTCCTCTTCTCACAGGGCCGGCACTCCCAGAGGGGGCACGGCAGCAAGTTGGAGGCATAGACTCTGCGGGGCCCTTGGTGGGGAGCTCAAACAGGACCCACAGGGACCCTCTCTCTGGGGTTGCAAATTGGCATTGGGTGGAGGGAGATTCAGTATTGACACCTGGGGGACCCTCAACCCCAAAGTGGATTTAAAGGACAGCGGCACACTGGGGAGACAAGGGGCTCTCCACAACACTCCCGTGCTTGCCCCAGCCTGCTTCTTGCTTCCCAGTCCTGCTCTTTGTTGGGGAAGGAGAATCTTATATGATTGGTTGAACTCCAAGATAGTCCTTGGCCACTATCAGTAGTGTGCAGGGTCACCATATATTCAAGGCTGTGCACACTGAGCCACCAGCCATGCACAAGGGCAGGGCCTTCTGGACCTTCCTCAGGCTCCTTAGGAACCCCCGAGGAAGCTCCCTGATGGGTGCTGATGGGCATCTGCACCCATAGATTCACTGCCTGACATGGAAACACTGGGTTCCTGGGAAACTGGAACCTGCCTTATGAAAGCCCCCATTCCCACTACCCCCTCCATCCCTCCAGGCTGCTGCTGTGTCTTGCCATCAACCCTCCCCAGACCCCCAGGACGCCTGCCTCACCCAGAAGCACCCCTTCCACCTGGGCCTGGATGAAGGCTCACTCCTCTGTCAGGCCTCTGAGGGGGATGGCTCCGTGCCACTTTTCACAAAAGGGGAAACCATTGCAGCAAAAAGGCCAATGCCACATTAGATAGTCAGGAGCCCAGCAGCACAAGTAGCCCCCTAAAGCGCTTTGGGGACCACACCCACGCCACTCTGACCCCAGCACAGTCTGGTTCCCAGGACTTCGGGATCCTCCTGGGAACCTCTCAGCATGATTAACACAGGCAGATGGGAACTGAAGGGGCTACTGGTCCTTCTGAAAGTGATCACCAGGCAGTGTGAGTGTGGAGAGGCCATGCCCAATGTGTGGGACTCTGCCCTGCACCCGTTCAGAGCCTCAGCCCTTCAGAAACACTGATAATGATTTGCTGTGGGTGGGGTCATCCTGATACTTCCCTGAAGTCTTTTCCTTTCAGTTTTTCTGAGTAACTGAGAGGATCACATGACTGCATGCCACCTAAACTAGGCTGTGCACAGCCCCCGTTCTGTGCAGGGAGGGTGCAAAGCAGCAGAGTGTCTGTGAGCCACCTGCCACCTTTCCAATGCTACTACAAGATTTGCAGGAAACGGTCATTTATCAGGAATCATCTTTATTAAACAAGATAAAATAGAGCAGGGCAGGGGAGAAGTGCTGCAGACTCCGAAGTAGCTGGGCACACGGCTGCGTGGGCATCTCGCTTGGCTCCTCCCCGCAGCTATTGGCATCCACTGTCAGGTTTCAATATTCTTGGATCTCAGCCAGGTGCGGTGGCTCACACCTGTAATCCCAGCACTTTGGGAGGCCGAGGCGGGCGGATCACGAGGTCAGGAGATCAAGACCATCCTGGCTAACACGGTGAAATCCCGTCTCTACTAAAAATACAAAAAATTAGCCGGGCGTGCTGTCGGGCGCCTGTAGTCCCAGCTACTCGGGAGGCTGAGACAGGAGAATGGCGTGAACCCGGGAGGCAGAGCTTGCAGTGAGCCGAGATCGCGCCACTGCACTCCAGCCTGGGCGATGAACAAGACTCCATCTCAAAAAAAAAAAGCAAATATTGTTGGATCTCAGGACCTTCATCCTCCCCAATCTAAATGCAGGGAGACATTTGACAAGGACTATCTCAGGTGTTTTGCAAAATCCAAGACATTCTCATTGACTCTGGTCACACTGCTGTGCACTAGATGTCAAAACCTCTTCTTCCTGTCCAGACTTTGCTCCTTTGACCGACAACCCCCCATTCCCTCCCTCTGTCACTCCCTAGCCCCAGGTCAACATCAATCTACTTGCTATTTCTAAGAGGTCAACTTTTTTAGATCAACACTTCCGGGACATCATGTGGAATTGGTCTCTGAGGTGGTGGAGATGCTAAGTAGCGGGGTTTCCTCCTTCCACAGTGCACACATCTATCTAATCCTCACATTGTATCCCATGAATGAATACAAGCATGATTTGCCAATTAAAATAATACTAATAAAGACAGAATACTAATACTAATACTAAAATAATACTAATAAATACCATAAAATGCAGGAAGTGTGGTTTGACTACCCCACCTACGTGATTTTTGTCTTCATTACTGCCGTCCAACTACTTCTTTGGGGCGGTTTTATTGGTTGGAATGTTCTGCGCTGGGCTCAAGTGACAGAATCTTAGCAGAAATGAAAGTCAACTTCTGGCAGCCCTGCGGCAGCCCTAGTTTCTTGGCAAGGCTGACGTCACAGCCTCTGGCTGTCCAGCTTGGAGGAAGCTGGCTTCCTGCGATGGTTCTCAGTGGGCCAGGGACGTTTCTGGGTCTCTGCGACTGCTTCTGGTGCTCTGGGTGGAGGGGGAGGCCACAGGGTCATGCTGGGGGCTTCACTAAAACTGTCCGGCTTCCTCTGCAGGCCGGCACGTGCACTGGCAGGAATGGTGGTCTTCTGCCCTGACTTCTGGCTCTGCTTGGGCAGCTTGTTAGAAGTGTGACAAGCTGGCTCGCTGTGAGCTCATTTCAGTGGGAGAGGGAAGGTGGAAACTTCAGTGGATAGAGAAAGACAAGTGGGAACCCCAGGAGGAAGGGACAGTTCTCTGATGGTAGAGTGCTTCCTCTTTTGTTTTGGGTGCTCTAAAATCAGGTAGGGGGCCATGGAATAGTTGAATTTTCTTTCTACTATTGACATGGAGATGTTCTCAGTCTAGAATCCCATGACCATCATGAGCTGAGTTGTTTGGGGCTCAGGTGGTCCAGGAGTGGCTCTTCGTATAGTATCAGTGGCATCTCCTGACCACTGTTCTCCCATGGGTCCCTCATCAGTTGTTTGGGGCGGGGACCGCTCCCTGGAGTCTAGTGTTAGTAACTTTTTTTTTTTTTTTTTTTTTTTTGAGACGGAGTCTCGCTCTGTCGCCCGGGCTGGAGTGCAGTGGCCGGATCTCAGCTCACTGCAACCTCCGCCTCCCAGGTTTACGCCATTCTCCTGCCTCAGCCTCCCGAGTAGCTGGGACTACAGGCGCCCGCCACCTCGCCCGGATAGTTTTTTGTATTTTTTAGTAGAGACGGGGTTTCACGGTGTTAGCCAGGATGGTCTCGATCTCCTGACCTCGTGATCCGCCCGTCTCGGCCTCCCAAAGTGCTGGGATTACAGGCTTGAGCCACCGCGCCCGGCCAGTGTTAGTAACTTTTTAATCAGTCTTTCAAGTTGAAGGGAAAAAATGGTGGGGCATGGTATTTTCTTGTGATAGTTTTATTATTGAGGTCTGTAGGGTTCCCTGAGTAGAAGGGCAGGGCCCGGCCACCATGGAATAGAGAATGACATTGAGGCTCCATATGTCCGTGGCAGGGCACTGGCACCCCAGGCCCAGGAAGAGTTCTGAGCAGGAATGGTGGGCTTCTGCCCCGACTTCTGACGCTCCTCAGGCAGCTGAAAATTAAAAAGTGTGAACAGCCGGCTCTCTTTGAGCCCTCTTTGGTTCCACAGAGAAGGTGGACTTTGTCAGATGGGGAAGAACAGGTGGGACCCCCAGGAGGAAGGGACTGTGCTCCAATGACGGAGCGCCTCCTCCTCTGCACTTCTCCTGTACCCCAGGATTAGGTACGAGGCCATGGGATAATTGCATGCATATTTTTTTGTGGGGGAAATACTGATTCAGAGATGTATGAGGCCTGAAATCCCATGGACACCATGACCAGCCTTGTAGGGGGCCCAGGTGCCCAGGCTCTCTGTATGGTGTCAGCATCTTCTGGCCAAAATCGACCCAGGGGTCCCACGTCAGCTGGTTTAGTGGGAGTCGTTCACTGGGGTAGAGGGAAACGAAGAAATAGGTGGGGAGTCATACTGTCACATAGCCTGAGGCGGGAAGGGACCACAGGTGGGGCTGGATGTTCTTTCAGCCTCCCTGGCAGAGATCACAGACACAGTGGTCAGCTTGGCCAAGCTTCTGAGGGCTGGCTCTGAGGTAGGGCAGGGAGGCAGTCCCCAGAGCAGGAGTGCTTTCCCTGGGGCTCATATCCTTGAAGGGGAAAAGCTGGCCATCCTCCCCTAGAGCCTGCTTCACTGCAGCCCGTGGGAGGCCAGTGACCTTGGGAATCCGTGCCCCAGGGGCAAACCTCTGGGCTCTGGCTTCAGCCCCACCCCGGGGAAACAATCACAGCCCCTCTGGAGGAGGCCCTTGCTGCAGGAAGACTCTAGGGGAGGGCCCAGCTGCGGGAGTCCTGGTCTGTTAGTGACAGTACCCAGGCTCCGAACTCTCTGGGCCTGGGGGCAGTTCCCTTCTCTGGTTACAAGATTCCCACTCCTCACTGCCCTACTGCCCGCCCCGCGGGGAAGTGGCCCAGGAGTGGAGGCGTGGACAGGCAACCCGGTGTCCCTAGTCGGGCGACAGCCTGGGCAGGCCAGCCCGCGGTGGACAGATAGGGCGCACGCGAGAGCAGCCTCTGACAGGCTGTCCGGCGCCTTCGGGCTCCATGGAGACGGGGGCGGGGTCAGGAGACAGTCAGCGGCGGGGAGCTGAGCTTCCAACTGCCATCAGCCCCGCCCAGCCTGGGCAAAGAGACAGAGCCTGGCCTGGGAGTTGGAGCCAGGGATCCGTGGGGTGAGCCTGATTTCTGCCGGAGGCTGGGGCCACCTCCCTCCAGGCGCTGCTGCGCCCACAGGGACCGGCGCCCTCTGCGGGTCCCGCGGTTCCCGCCCCGCTCAGCGCCTCCAGAGGCTTCACCTGGGCCCTCTCCGCTGGTCCACAGGGGCCTCAAAGCGCTGGCCCAGACGCGGGGTCACTCCCCTGAGCCTCCGGACCTTCCCATGCATTCGTCCTTTGGAGCCGGGGGTTCTGGAGTTTGTCCTTCCCAAGTGCCGCCCGCCCGGAGGCGGCTGCTCCAGGACCACAGCGCACCGGGTGCGGCCACGTCCCCCAGCGGGCCACCTGTCAAGGGCACAGGGGAGAGGCGTCCTGTAGGGTCCTGCCCTACTGGGTCTGTGGTTTTTCTCTTCGTGTGCGGAGAGGAGAGATCGTAGAAATAAACACATAGGACAAAGAGAAGAAAAAACAGCTGGGCCCCGGGGACAACTACCACCTGGATGCGGAGAGACGGTAGTGGCCCCGAATGCCTGGCTGCACTGTTATTTATTGGATACGAGGCAAAAGGGGCAGGGTAAGGAGTGTGAGTCATCGCCAATGATTGATAAGGTCACGTGAGTCACGTGTCCACCGGACAGTGGGCCCTTCCCTGTTTGGCAGCCGAGGCGGAGAGAGAGAGGGGACAGCTTATGCCATTATTTCTTCTATGCATTTCAAAGACTTTTAATACTTTCACTAATTCTGCTACTGCTATCTGAAAGGCAGAGCCAGGTGTACAGAGTGGAACATGAAAGCGGACCAGGAGCATGACCGCTGAAGCACAGCATCAGAGGGAGACGGTTAGGCCTCCGGATGGCTGCCGGCCAGCCTGACGGATGTCAGGCCTTCCACAAGGAGTGGCAGTCCTCCTGCAGAACTATGGAAGTCAGCGCTTCTACAAGCGCTGGCGTTACCGCTAGACCAGGGAGCCCTCTAGTGGCCCTGGCCGGGCATAACAGAGGGTTCACAGTCTTGTCTTCCGGTCACTTCTCACCGTGTCCCTTCAGCTCCTATCTCTGTATGGCCTGGTTTTTCCGAGGTTATCATTGTAGAACAAAGGTTACAACATCGGAAGAAAGAGTAATGTTACCAACTAATGATTAATGATATTCATATATAATCATATCTATAATCTATTTCTAGTATAACTATTCTTATTCTATATTTTTTTTATTATACTGGAACAGTTTGTGCCCTTGGTCTCTTGCCTTGGCACCTGGGTGGCTTGCTGCCCACAACATCCCAAAGCGTAGTGACCATCCCTGCCCGGGGCTGACCCTCGGGGTAGGGAGAGGGCACTAACTTGGGTCCTCTCCCCTTCCTCAAGGCTCCTTCCTCACCTGGGTGAAGGGCTCCCAATCCCGGCACCTCAGGGGCCTTCCTGTTTCATTGATGCCAACAAGTGAACATTGATGCCAACAAGTGAACACTGACCATCTCCCATGTGGGGGACAGAGAAGACAGACACGCTGGCCCCCGGGTGTGTGAGAGAGACTAGTCTATCAGTGCGGAAATCTCCCCCTGGAGATAGGGGCTAGGAAGGAGACACCAGGAAAAGTGAGGGCGAGAGATAGGGGTGACCCTACTGCAGATCGGGTGCTCAGGGAGGGCTTCTCTGAGGGGGTGACATTCACTTGATTAGCAAAAGGAATGCTCAGGGCCTGTGAAAGTCTTCTAATGGAGGGAACAGCAGTGCCCAGTGGAGTGTCTCAGGAATGGAAATAGGGCCGCGGGTGGAAGTGGGGGGGTGAGTCAGGAAGGCAGGGCCCAGACACCGTGTGATGGGTGCAAGGGTGGGACCCACGGAGGCTCGGAGAAAGGCTTGAGCCTCAGAAGATGGGGAAACAGGAAGACTCACTTCGAGAGCTTCACGACCTTCTAGGGCACAGACGGTGAAAACAGCTCAGGCCAAAATTTGGTTTAGGTTTCAGAAGGATGCTGAGTCCCTCACACTCTTCTTGAGGCTAAAGGGCTCTAGCTCCTTGGGCCCTTTCCATGCAGACATGGTTCTGGGGCCCCAGTTACAAGGACACCCTTCCAGTGGTTGTCTTCTGCAGCCAGGCAGGGGGCGTGGGGCAACCCGCCCCTTCCTTGGCCAAGTGGACAGATGAAGGAAGGGAGCCTCTGGGGGCAGGATTGCTGGACTGGGAATTAGACTTGGAGTGTAACTTAAACACCCCACGGGCCCTGCCTCTTCTCTGGAGCTCAGCTTCTTCAAGAAAACTGGGGACAAGGGAACGCAAGACCAGCTCTCAGGACCCTTGCCCTTCCACCCCGTGATGCTTCTAGATGGCTCTCAGGGGCCACCTTTTTCAGGAAGAATTCTCGGGGTATAGGAAAGTAAAGGGAGGAAACGTGTTTTGAGTGGCACTTAGATCAGGCTCTAGACTGGGTGTTGGTTTGGTGGGGTTTGCTTTTTCTCCCACCCCACACCCCTTCACAAAACCTGAGTCATGGCTAGGGCCAGGAGTGGGATTCCTGTTTGTAGATGTTCATCATTCCGTGTTACACAGGAGGAGGTCTGGGGGAAAAGGGGACAGATATTAGCAAGTATATAAAAAGATAACTTAGAGAAAACCTAGAAGAGGAATCAGGATGAGGGGATTAGGAATGGCAAAGGAAGAACTGGGGGAGAGGGAGTTGGGGGCGGGGCTGGGACAAACAGAAAGGAGGTGGGAGAGGGGCCAGGGAAATAAAGTCCAAGAGTTCAGTGGGGCCCAGAAATCACAGCCTTAGTGGGGGCATCAGGAGAGCAGCAAGCTGCATCTACCTTGGAAAGGTGGAGGAGAGGACTGCAGCGAGCTGGGTGGGGAGGAAGGGGGAGGTGGCAGGGCAGAGGAAGCAGGGGACAGACAGGAGGAAGAGACGGTACCCTGGGTCATGTGGCCACCACCACGGCCATCACCAAAAGTGGAAAACTCTTGGCCTTCTCCTTACCCCTGTCACCATGACGCCCCCATTCTCTCTGCCCCCGTGTTCTTTAGTAATAGGTGCTGGCAAGTAAGGAGCAGAGTCTTACTTGAGGTTGCTGAGGAAACCCTCGGAGGCAGCTGTGAACCCACCAACCTTGCCCCACAGGGAGCTCAGGATCCCCAAGATTGGATGAGCAAATAAGCTTAGTGAGTGACAGTCCCACCAGCCTTGCTGAGAGTCACAGTAGGCGTCCACTGCCCCTGTGGGTCCCCAAGCCTGCTCTGCTGGGCAGCCTCAGGGACCCAGAGCTGCACTTCCAATGCTCTGCAGACACACCTTGGGCTTGAATCCCACCTCACCGATTCCACATGTTGGATATAAAATACTCCAGGAATAAATGCTCAGTGCCACGAGTAAAAATGGCACTCAGGCAAAAGTTTAATCCTCTCAGCAAGGCAATTTACTTCTGCAGAAGGGTGTCACTCGCATCAATTAAGACTGCAAGCGCACACAGAACAAAGGAGACCAGGAGGTTTTTTTTTTTTTTTTTTTTTTTTTTTTTTTTTTGAGACAGAGTCTGGCTCTGCCGCCCAGGCTGGAGTGCAGTGGCCGGATCTCAGCTCACTGCAAGCTCCACCTCCCGGGTTCACGCCATTCTCCTGCCTCAGCCTCCCGAGTAGTTGGGACTACAGGCGCCCGCCACCGCGCCCGGCTAGTTTTTTGTATTTTTTAGCAGAGACGGGGTTTCACGGTGTTAGCCAGGATGGTCTCGATCTCCTGACCTCGTGATCCGCCCGTCTCGGCCTCCCAAAGTGCTGGGATTACAGGCTTGAGCCACCGCGCCCGGCCAAGGTTTTTATCCTTAATGCAGTCCCTATCTCTGTGCCACTCCCCCATGGGCTGGGGTGACTGCACAATCTGAGCTGACCCGATTGGCTACTTGTACATATTTTCCTAAATATAGCAGGGGAGGGGGACGTGAGGTACAGAGGTGAACCGTGTGAGATGTGCAGTTTCGGGGGAACAGTGGGTACAGGTAACCAAGGGAACAGATGTGAGTTATTGATTAGAGCTGATGGGAGGTGGTAGGCTGTTTACGGTAACCAGGGGCAAGGGAGAACAAGAAAGTTGAGTTTGAGAACAAAGGATAAGGAAGTTAACAGGCTAAACCCTTTGAAGAGAAACTCAGAAAGATTTATTGTATCTTACACACAAATATTGATTGAGGGCCTACTGGGTGTGAGACCTGTGTGGCTGTGGGGAAGGCAAGGTCCCTGCTCCAGTGGGAGCGACAGGTGTAAAACAGGATGACTTCAGAACCGAAGAAGGGGGACAAAGCAGAAAACTGGGAAGTGACTGGGTGTGTGCAGGGCAGCATGGGACGGGGTAAACAGCAAATCTTTGCCATCCATTCCTTTCCAGATATCACTGGGGATGCTACTCAATCTCTTTGCAGCCTCAGTGGCCTAACCTGGACAGTGGAGCTGGAAAGTTCCCCACTGCCTGTTCCTCCCCTCTGGGCTGCCAGTAAAGAGCCTACCCTGCTCAGGCCTGCTACCCACCCTCCATGGCTGTCATTCCATGCCAAGAATATTCTCCCAAAAGGAGGCCACTGGCTGCAAAGGCAGATGAACAAGCCAAGGTTGCCCAGCCTGCACCTAGGGCTGTACGGCTCCTGAGGCCCGGCCTGGATGGACACAGGAGGGAGCTTTCTTTGTTTTGTTTGTGAGTTTTCCCTGGTATTTGGAACCCCTTCTCTATGGTCCCTTGACCCAGCCCGTCTCGCCAAGCCTTGGAGCCCTGGCTTCTAGGTTGGAGATGTCAATCTCTACTGCAGGACATGAGCCAGAAACAATTCTGGCCTTCTCCGAGGCCAGTGGAAGCCAGGTGTGGGGAAGGCGTCTTCACCCACAGGGCTGGCACTTCCAGAGAGTGGATGGCAGCAAGGTGGGGAAGACAGACTCTGAAGGAGCACAAGCGGGGCCCACAGGGACCCTCTCTCTCAGGTTCCAAACTGGCATTAAGTGGAGGGAGATTCAGTATTGACACCTGGGGGAACCTCATCCCCAAAGTGGATTTAAAAACGGCAGCAAACTGAAGAGACAAGGGGCCCACAACACTCCCACCCTGTCCCCAGCCCACTTCTTACTTCCTGGTCTTGCTATCCTGGGGGGAAGAAAATCTTAACTGATTTTCTCTGACTTCTGGCCCTGCTTGGGCAGCTGAAAATGATAAGAAGTAAATACTGGCTTGCTTGGAGCCCTCCTTGGTTTTGCTAGGAAGGTGGAAACTTTGACAGAGGGGAGGGATAGGTGGGAACCCCAGGAGGAAGGGACGGTGCTCTGATGGTGGAGCGCTTTTGAGGACAACCCGGGTCCCCATTAAACTATGCTGGGCCAGTTCTCTGGGGAATGGTGTCTATGATCTGCTAATTTAGTATTTCCTTGTGAAATGAGTTGGAGACCGATCCCTGCTTTATGGTACCTCCTCACTATACTGCGCCCAAGGGAAATGAACAAGCCATGGTTGCCCAGTCTGCACCTAGGGCTGCACAGCTCCTGATGCCTGGCCTGGGTTGATGCTGATGGGGGCTATCTCTGTTCCTAGGTTTTGTTCTGGTGCCTGAGGCCCTTTTCCTATGGTCTCTTAACCCAGCCCAGCAGGCTGAGGCTGGAGCCCCAGATTCAAGAGAAGAGATGTCAAGCTCTACCGCAGGTCAGGGGTCAGAAACAATTCTGGCCTTGTCCAGTGCCAGTGGATGCCAGGTCTGAGGGAGGCACCTCCTCTCAAAGGGCTGGCACTTCCAAAGGGGCCCTTTGAGAGCTCAGTGGGGCCCACAGGGACCCTCTTCCTGGGGTTTAAACTGCTGTTGGCTGGAGGGAGATTCAGTATTGACACCGAGTGGACCCTCACCCACGAAGTGGATTTTAAGAACGGCAGCACACTGCGTAGACAAGAAGGCCCGCAACACTTTTACCCTCTCCCCAGCCTGCTTCTTGCTTCCTGGTTCTTCTGTCTTGCAGGGAAAGGGGAATCTGACTTTCTCTGACTTCTTTCCCTGCTTTGGCAGCAGAAAAGACAAATTAAAAAATACTGGCTTGCTTTGAGCCTTCTTCGGTTTTGCAGGGAAGATGAAACTTTGGCAGAAGGGGGAGGATAGGTGGGGACCCCAGGAGGAAGGGACGCAGCTCTGGTGGTGGAGTGCTTCCTATTCTGTTATTTCTTCCCTTCTCAAATGAGGTATGTGACATGAAATAGTTGAATTCTTTTCCAATGTTGACACTGAGATGTTCTCAGCCTGGAATCCCGTGGCACCATGAGCTGGGTTGTTTGGGGTTCAGGTGATCCAGGAGTGCCTCTTCATACGTTGGTAGTGGCATCTTCTGGACACTTTTCACTTAGAAACTTTCCATCACTTGTTCCAGTGAAGGACGCTCCCTGGAAATCAGTGATAGTCACTTTTGAATAAGTCTTTTTGTTCGTAGGGGGAAAAAATTGTGGTGAATGGTATTCTCCACTGACAATTTTCTCTTGAGGTCTATAGGGTTCCTTGAGTAGAAGGGCAGTGACCCGACCATCGTGGAATAGAGAATAGTGCTGAGGCAGTAGCGTCCATGGCAAGTCAGTGGTACCCCGGGCCCAGGAAGACTTCTGTGACCGTGTAGGGGTACAGGCTACAAAAGGTTTTCAGCATCTACTTCTCCCTGAATATTGTCCTAAAGGCAAAGTCCATGACTTTTATATTGCCTTCTCTATGACTAGATGGGTTTGTGGCTTTAGCTCTGGATGTGTGATGTTCTTTAAGTGACAGTACTGCAGGGCTGACAGAATCCGCCTGAAGTTGACTGGGGCCTCCTCCGCTGCCCGTTGTGGCCATGGTGGCATATCTGGTGTTGCTGCTCTGTTTCTTGCTTCTAAGTTGTGGGTTTTATGTTGTAACTTTGTCAATTACCTGGTCCAGGTTTATAATATTGGGGTGGTTAAGAGTCTTCATGATACTCATCTCTCTTTCTGGAGAACAAGGCCAGTCTTCATAGAGATGATTTGGAGGACAACCTAGATCCCAGTTAACCTACGCTGGTCCAGTTCCCTGGGGAATGGTGTTTATGATCTGTTCATTTAGTATTTACTTGTGAAGTGAGGTGGAGACCAATCCCTGCTTTATGGTACCTCCTTACTACGCTGCCGCAAAGGGAAATGAACAAGCCAAGGTTGCCCCGCCTGCACCTAGGGCTGCACAGCTCCTGAGGCCCGGCCTGGGATGACGCTGTTGAGGGCTCTCTCTGTTCCTGGTTTTTGTTCTGGTGCCTGAGGCCCTTTCCCTATGGTCTTTTAACCCAGCCCCACTGGCTGAGCCTGGAGCCCCAAATTCTAGAGAATAGATGTCAAGCTGTACCACAGGTCACGGGCCAGAAACAATTCTGGCCTTGTCCAGTGCCAGTGAATGCCAGGTCTGAGGAAGGCACCTCTTCTGAGGGATGGCACTTCTAGAGGGGGTGGATGGCAGCAAGATGGGGAAGACAGACTCTGAGGGGCCCTTTGAGGACTCAAGTGGGGTCCACAGAGACCCTCTCTCTGAAGTTTAAACTGCCATTGGGTGGAAGGAGATTCAGTATTGACTTCTGGTGGACCCTCACCCCCAAAGTGGATTTTAAGGACAGCAGCACACTGCGTAGACAAGAAGGCCCATGCCGAGCGCGGTGGCTCATGCCTGTAATCCCAGCACTTTGGGAGGCCGAGGTGGGCGGATCACGAGGTCAGGAGATCGAGACCATCCTGGTTAACACGGTGAAAACCCGTCTCTACTAAAAAATACAAAGAAATTAGCCAGGTGAGGTGGCAGGCGCCTGTAGTCCCAGCTTCTCGGGAGGCTGAGGCAGGAGAATGGCGTGAACCTGGGAGGCGGCGGAGCTTGCAGTGAGCAGAGATCGCGTCACTGCACTCCAGCCTGGGTGACAGTGCGAGACTCCGTCTCAAAAAAAAAAAAGGCCCACAACACCTTTACCCTCTCTCCAGCCCGCTTCTTGCTTCCTGGTTCTTCTATCCTGGGGCAAAGGGGAATTTTATGTTTCTCTTTTCTCTGACTTTTGGCCCTGCTTGGGCAGCTGAAAATGACAAGTAAAAAATAGTGGCTTGCTTTGAGCCTTCTTTGGTTTTGCAGGAAGGTGGAAACTTTAGCAGATGGGGAGGGACAGGTGGGGACCCCAGGAGGAAGGGACGAAACTCTGATGGTGGAGTGCTTCCTATTCGGTTGTTTCTTCCCTTCTCAAATGAGTTATATGACATGAAATAGTTGAATTCTTTTCCAATGTTGACACTGAGATGTTCTCAGCCTGGAATCCCGTGGCACCATGAACTGGGTTGTTTGGGGTTCAGGTGGTCCAGGAGTGCCTCTTCATACGTTGGTAGTGGCATCTTCTGGACACTTTTCACTTAGGGATTTTCCATCACTTGTTCCAGTGAAGGATGCTCCCTGGGGTTCTGAGTTAGTCACTTTTTAGTAAGTCTTTTCTTTCACAGGGAAAAAATATTGTGGTGAATGGTATTGTGCACTGATAATTTTTTCTTGAGGTCTGTAGGGTTCCCTGGGTAGAAGGACAATGACCCGACCATCGTGGAATAGAGAATAGTGCTGAGGCAGTAGCGTCCATGGCAAGTCAGTGGTACCCCGGGCCCAGGAAGACTTCTGTGACTGTGTAGGGGTACAGGCCACGAAAGGTTTTCAGCATCTACTTCTCCCTGAATATTGTCCTAAAGGCAAAGTCCATGACTTTTATATTGCCTTCTCTATGACTAGATGGGTTTGTGGCTTTAGCTCTGGATGTGTGATGTTCTTTAAGTGACAGTACTGCAGGGCTGACAGAATCTGCCTGAAGTTGATCGGGGCCTCCCCCGCTGCCCGCTGTGGCCATGGTGGCGTATCTGGCGGTTTAGCTGTTGTTGTGGTGCATCATCATATAAGTTGTTTCCGCCTTGCCAATTACCTGGTAGAGCTGAATTATATTTGGGCGGTTGAGAGTCTTCATGATACTCATCTTTCTCTCTGCAGAGCAAGGCCAGTCGTTTTAGAGATGATTTGTAGGACAACCTGACTCCCAGTTAACCTATGCTTGGCCAGTTCCATGGCGAATTGTGTCTACGATCCGATAATTTTGTGTTTCTTTGTGAATTGATGTGGAGACTGATCCCTGCTTTATGGTACCTCCTCACTACGCTGCCGCAAAGGGAGATGAACAAGTCAAGGTTGCCCAGTTTGCATTTAGGGCCGCACGGTTTCTGGGGCCAGGCCTGTGTTGACACTGGAGGGGCCTTTCTCTCTTTGTGGGTTTTGTTTGGTGCCTCTTGCCCCTTCCTTATGGTCTTTTTACCCACCCCAGCTGGCTGATCCTGGAGTCCCAACTTTTAGAAAAGAGATGTCAAACTCTACCACAGGTCATGGCCCAGAATCAATTCTAGCCTTTTTTGGTGCCAGTGGACGCCAGGCCCGAGGAAGGCACCTCCTCTCAGAGGGCTGGCACTTCTAGAGGGGGTGGATGGCAGCAAGGTGGGGAAGACAGACTCTGAAGGGCCTTGGGGATCTCAAGTGGGGCCCACAGGGACCCTTTCTTTGGAGTTGCAAACTCACATTGGGTGGAGGGAGATTCAGTATTGACACCTGGTGGACCCTCACCCCCAAAGTGGATTTTAAGGACAGCTGCACACTGGGTAAACAATGGGGCCCACAACTTTTTGCCCTCTCTCCAGACCTCTTCTTGCTTCCTGGTCATGCTCTTTTGTAGGGAAGGAGAGGCTTACCTGACTTTCTCTGACTTTTGGCCCTGCTTGGGTAGCTGAAAATGACAAGTAGGAAATTCTGGCTTGCTTTGAGCCCCCATTGGTTTTGCTGGGAAGGGGGATATTTCTGCTGATGGGGATGGATAGGCGGAAACCCCAGGAGGAAGGGGTGGTGCTCGATGGTTGAGCGCCTCCTCTTCTCTTATTTTTTGTGTTCTCAAATGAGATATTTGCCATGGGATAGTTAATTTCTCTTCCATTGTTGAAACTGAGATGTTCTCGGTCTGGAATCCCATGGCACCATGAGCTGGATGGTTTGGGGTTCAGGTGGTCCAGGAGTGGCTTTTCATACATTGGTAGTGACATCTTCTGGACACTTTTCACTTAGGGATCTTTCATCACTTTTTTCAATGGAGGACACTCCCTGGGGTCCAGCGTTAGTCACTTTTCAGTAGGTCTTTTCATTCGTAGGGAATACAATTGTGGTGAATGGTATTCTGCGCTGATAATTTTTTCTTGAGGTGTGATAATTTTTTCTTGAGTCGAAAAGCAGGGATCCGGACACCATGGAATAGAGAATACTGCTGAGGCGGTATACGTCTATGGCAAGTCAATGGTACCCCGGGCCCAGGAAGATTTCTGTGACTATGTAGGGGTACACCCAACAAAAGGTTTTCAGCAATCTGCTGCTCCCTGAATATTGTGCTAAAGCCAAAGTCCATGATTTTTATATTGCCTTCCTCATTGTGTAGGATGTTTTGTAGGTGTGGATGTGTGATGTTCTGTAAGTGGCAGTACTGCAGGGCTGACAGAATCTGCCTTAACATGATCCAGGCCTCCTCCCCATCCTTGATGTGGTGGTGGTGGTGTATTAGGTGGTGCAGCTCTTCTCCTCTGGCATACTCCATTACCACCTAATTGTCAAGGTGACTGCCTTGTCAATCACTTGGTGGAGGTGAATGATATTTGGGTGATGGAGAATTTTTATGATGCTCATCTCTGTCTGGAGAGCAAGGCCAGCCTTTTTAGAGATGATTTGGAGGACAACCTGGGTCTCAGCCTATGCTGGACCAGATCCCTGGTGGATGGTGCCTATGATCTTACAGTTTTGTATTTCTTTGTCAAGTGAGGTGGAGGCCGATCCCTGTTCCACAGTACTCCTAACTATGCTGTTTACAAGTCCTACCTCTCTGCAAACTAGGCTAAGATGCATAGCACCACTGTGGCTAACTAGGCTAAGGTCACTAACTGTTTCTGACAACACCTCAGCTGCCAAACTTTCTGGGCCTGGAGGCCCTTCCCTTTCCTGGTTATAACAGACTGGATCCCTGACCTATTGCCCACTTCACAGGGAAGAAGCAGAATTGTGGACACATGGACAGACTCGTGGTGTCTCCTGGTGGGGCAAGCCTGGGCACCATGGCTGCAGGCACAAACAGGGCAGAGACTGGGGCAGGGCCAGGTGCTGGGGGTGGGTGTGAAACAGAACTCCCATGGGCAAAGGACCTGGCCAGCTTGGTCTCCCTAGGCACAGCTGGACCCCTGTGGGCTGCCATGGCCACCTTTCCCCAGGCAACGCTGTCCCCACACGGTTGGGCGCCCTCAGCAGGTCCTGTGGCTCCCGGACACACTCAGCACCTTCAGATATCTCAGGGGGTCCCCTCTGCTGTGTCCCCAGTGGCCTCGCATCACTGGGCCCAGCACAGATTCACTCCCCTGAGCCTCCCGACCTTCGCATGGGTCCTTTGGAGCCCTGGGTTTTGGAGTTTGTCCTCCCTAAGTACCGCCTACCCAGACATGGCTGCCCCAGGACCACAGCTGATCGAGTGTGGCTGTGTCCCCTGGGGGCCACCCATCAAGGGCACATGCAACAGGCACCCCAGGCACAGTGGCCTGGCCTGCCTGGGGCTGACCCTTAGGGTGGGGAGAGGGCATTAACTGGGCAAGAGAGACTAGTCTATCAGTGCAAAAAACTCCCAATAGAGATAGCAACTAGGAAGGAAATACCAAGAAAAGTGATGATGGAAGATGGGGGTAACCATACTGCAGATGGGGTGCTCAGGGAGGGTATTTTAACATGCTTCCCAACTGACAGAAATCATCTTTTAAAAATCCTGCACATAGCTCAGGCTCACCAGACAGACTAACTCCTAGTACTTGGAAATGAATTAAAATCTGGCAGTGAGCAAACAAACAAACAAACAAACGGTTTTGGCTGGGCATAGGAGCTCACACTTGTACATCCTGCACTTCGGGAAGCCAAGGCAGGAGGATCGCTTGAGCCCAGGAGTTCCAGACCAGCCTGGTCAATAGAACAAGACCCTATCGCTACAAAATATATATTTACAATAAGAATTTACCAGACATGAAATTCAGACCGTATCCATTCTAGGCCCCAGGATATCACTATGACCAATAAAAACGATCTATGGCCTGGCACTCAGCAGGTGCAGGTCAATGTGGACAGATTCTTTCCCCCCGTCAGCAGGACAGGAACATCTTCCCTCTCCAAAAGGCACCTGCTGAGGATCCGCAGTTCTCTGGAATTACGCTGGGCACCCAGATGTGTGCACCTAAGGCCATAGGACAGTCAACATGGAGTGTACTCGAAGACACTTTACTTTTTTTCGAGAAACACTCTTAGGAATTTACTTTAACCCACTTCCCACCTCATAGCACATGAGGAGAGGCAGACATTTTGACCTCAGTAAGACATGACAAATGACATTAGTTGGACCCCACAGCAACCGGTTACTTTTGTAGAGAGAAAAATTATGCTCATTGGCTTCAGGTGAAGACCGCTAGATCCAGGCCAGCGGATTTACAAGTAAGAGTCAGCAGCCCTGGGCATTTTTGGCAATGGCTCCAAACAAGCCCTTTACCATGCAGGTAGGTAAACCCCAGAACATACAGACGCCCCTTACAATGCGCAGGTGGAGAGGGGACGTGACGGAGGGAGTATGAGCTTAGGAAACAGACTGGGCTTGAATTTCACTGAGCTTTTGGCTGTGGACCCATGGGAATGTGGCATAGCCTCGCTGAGCCTTAGTTTCCTCCTGCATGGAATAGAGAAAGCAACAGTACCTGCCTCATTCAGTTGGCATGAGGATCTAGAAGAGTGCCCACATGGATTGTCCCAGTTGAAATGGGCTGACCTACACCTAGAGGAAGCGGCAGCTCTGGAGCACTTTGAACTGAAAGTGTGGAGCAACCTTGGCCACTTGCAGCCTCTGCTCAGCTGTATGGCATCCTCCCTCCTAAAAAGACCTGGGGAGATGAGCGAGCCCCTGGTCCCTGGCTGCCTTGAAGATGACCACAATGTAACTTCATCCTTTCATCCTGCAGGGCCAGGCTTCTGGTCAGAGGCTACCCTGTAAGCATCTGTAATTCAGTTGTTGCACAGCTGGACAAAGGTGTGAGGATTGAGTGGGAAGATGCCTGTAAAGCCTGATCCAGGAGCAGCATCTCAGATTCTGGCTGTCACTCTTATTAGCTGTCATCTATGGCAAGCACCTGGTAGTAGCCTGGCACATCATAGGCACTCCAAAAATGGTGGCTTTCATTATCAGTATGATCACTGGCCATGTATTACACAATGCTGCTTTTCTTAGCATCTGTCAACTAGAGTGGAGAAGATGGTCAAGGTGTCTGATTCTGACAGCAATGTGGGCACTTCCCACATACCTTCATGGTGGGATTCATGGACTTGATTCATTGTGTCCTTTCCTGGCCTAGTCTATGAAAGCTAGAGAGATGGCTGAAAACATCTGACCTCTTTCTGCACATAAGGAAAAGCCCGGGTATGTTCCTGAGCTGTGTTTCCATCTAGAACCTGAGATGGAGGAAGGAATGGCTTCCAACCCCTTCTCCCCTACCCCTTCCCTCTTTATCTCCCCACAGTCAATTAACGAACTGCTCATTTTGTCCATACTCCTGGGCTGATACTGAAGGAGTGGCAAAGAAGGATGTGATGCCCGCCTTGGGTTAGGTCAAGACTTGTAGGCATGAAGAGAGAGGAGACTGGACCAGACCAGGACTAAGAAGCCTGGCTGAGAACCAGCTGTGCCACGTAAGGGGCTCTGGGACCTCAGGCCAGCCGCTTCCCTCAGAGCCCCAGTCCTCCCAGTTCTGAAATGGGGGTGGTGAGAATGCCCGCTGCAGTCATGAGGCTTAACTGAGATGCTGTAGAGGGGAATTTAAATCAGGGATGGTTGTGCAGATGCTAGCCATTACTAAACAAGGGAAGTGATAGTTGTGTAACAATGATCTAGATTATATTTTTAGATGTCCTCAGTGTAGGAAAGTGGAGATGGAGGAGGCTGTAAGATTCAGAGGAGGGAGGAGGCATCTCCATGGAGGAAGCTTCCCTCTCCTGCCCCACCCAGAAATGCCATCAGGGAGGAAGACGACATCCCTAGAATAGGTACTGTTTGCTTTGGACACAGAAAGAAATTTAAAGTCTTCCCTCTAGATTGTCACCCAGGAACTAAACAAGTACCTCATCTTAGCGTCACCCCACACCACCTAGCAGTGCCTTAGACAGGTCCTTTGTTCAGCAAATGTTTGAATGGCAGAGTCAGGACTGAAAGCCGGTGCTCCTTCCCCGAACCCCACAACTCCTTGCCATGCTGACTGCCCCGTGAGTGGGGCAGGCATTCAGACAGGCACATCACAGCTGAGCATATGATGGATGGCTAACCCTTGGACTTTCTGGGAGGCACAATTTGAGTGGAGTTTTAGAAATAGACTCACTCGGCCGGGCACGGTGGCTCAAGCCTGTAATCCCAGCACTTTGGGAGGCCGAGACGGGCGGATCACGAGGTCAGGAGATCGAGACCATCCTGGCTAACACGGTGAAACCCCGTCTCTACTAAAAATACAAAAAACTAGCCGGGCAAGGCGGCGGGCGCCTGTAGTCCCAGCTACTTGGGAGGCTGAGGCAGGAGAATGGCGTAAACCCGAGAGGCGGAGCTTGCAGTGAGCTGAGATCCGGCCACTGCACTCCAGCCTGGGCGACAGAGCGAGACTCCGTCTCAAAAAAAAAAAAAGAAATAGACTCACTCACCCTCTGAGCTATACTTTATCTTGCTGTTGCATTCCAAACATGAAGTCACCACCACCTGGAGAAGCCCTCCCTCCTAGGGCTCGCTGTCCTAGTTGGCAGCCCTGACAAACCAGTTCTTGCACAAGATGATATAAATTTTGAAGGGAAACCAAAAATTCCAAGAGTGTATCTGATGCTTTATCCCTCCTCTCCAGGCCAAAACCGCAGGATGGCCGGAGGCAGAGGCGACAGAGTTGCCTTTGTCTTAATACTGCCTTTCCTAACTTTTGACAGTCCTGACCTACTGTATCGGCAGGATGGCCCTGGTGTAGCCAGCAAGACTTTGCTGATGAATCTTTTTTTTTTTTTTTTTTGAAATGGAGTCTCGCTCTCGTTGCTCAGGCTGGAGTGCAATGGCATGATCTCGGCTCACTGTAACCTCCACCTCCCGGGTTCAAGTGATTCTCCTGCCTCAGCCTCCCGAGTAGCTGAGATTACAGGCATACGCCACCATGCCCAGCTAGTTTTGTATTTTCAGTAGAGATGGGGTTTCTCCATGTTGGTCAGGCTGGTATTGAACTCCCGACCTGAGGTGATCTGCCCGCCTCGGCCTCCCAAAGTGCTGGGATTACAGGCGTGAGCCACCGGACCCAGCCTTGCTGCTGAATCTTAAGGTCCTGGCAGAGGCAGCCCCAGGCCACCCATTTGTCTCCTCTTGGCTGGCCACAGTCAGAGAGCAGCAAACTGCATTTATTTTTGAGGTCAGGATGGCAATCTTGGGAGAAAACTTTTAATAAGCAGAGTTGGTTTGGTGCAATTGAGGGAGAGCAAGTTCCTGGTGGATGTGGTGCACAGGGAAGATGCTGGCTTTGATGTTGAGGTAGCCTCCTCCCGAGAAGCAGAGCATGTCCTCACACTGGGTGTTCCAGGCCACACTGTTGGCATTTGGTTCCCGGGGGACAGGGACGGTGGGGATCCTGTGAGAACCACCCTGGGCTTGGGCAGCGCTCACACATTTCAGCCCAATACCCTTTTAAAGACTGAATCCCACTAAATTGCTTACAGTGGGATGGAGGGAAAAGGAGGAAAGGGAACCACAGAAAAATGAACAGAGGCAAGTCCTTCCATGCATCTGCGTGTTTTTGGAATTTTTCAGTAAGCAAGCATTACTTTTGAAAAATGTTCTCCTGAAATATGAATTCCTATATAGAAAGTGGAGAATCAGCAAAGGGATTCCACTTCTATTACAGAAGAAATATACATCTCTATACACAGAAAAACGTTTACAAGAATATGCTTCAAACGATTAACAGTGTTTCTGCGTAGGTAGAATTGCATAATTAGAAAATCTTTTTTGTTTGCCTGGATTTGTTTTGTCATTAACATCTGTTGTGGGTTTTTTTTGGTTTGTTTGTTTGTTTTTGTTATGAGATGGAGTTTTGCTATTGTAACCCAGGCTAGAGTGCAATGGCGCGATCTTGGCTGACCACAACCTCTGCCTCCAGGGTTCAAGTGATTCTCCTGCCTCAGCCTCCCGAGTAACTGGGATCACAGGCATGCGCCACCATGCCTGGCTAATTTTGTACTTTCAACAGGGATGGGGTTTCTCCATGTTGATCAGGCTGGTCTCAAACTCCTGATTTCAGTTGATCCACTCGTCTCAGCCTCCCAAAGTGCTGGGATTACAGGCATGAGCCACTGCGCCCAGCCCATCTATTGTGTTTTATAAGAAAAAAAAAAAGGGTAAGATTTGTAAGATTTGAAAAGAATATCTTGCATTTGCATTTACAGTTCACACATTGTGAAAATAGAGCTTTCCTGGGAGGCACCCTGGGTACCTCGGTTTTCTGCTCGGCCCTGGAGCCCCAGGGACCAGCAGATGCTCACGGCTTTCTACCTAGGATATTTTATAATGTCTGAATCTTTTAATAATGAGCATGGATTGCTTTTATAATGAGAAAAAAGCAATATAGCTGTTTCATGTGTAGTGGGAGGGGCAGTGGAGAAGAAGAAAAGCCAGCAGGCAATGTCGCAGCTGGAAATGCTAATGTCTCCTGGCAGGGCTGAGAATCACCTCCCCTAGCCTGCTACACAGCCAGCAGTGGGGATGGTGGAGCACACACCCTTCCACACTTGTATGGTTCTAGACTCAGACAGATTCACATTTGGGGCCTGCTACCCACCCCCACCATAGGTGGAAGTTGAGGCTGGGGAGAGAAGAAGTAACATTTTGGGCCCTGTTTTGTGCCCAGCACTGAGCTAGGTACTATGGTATCTTGTTTATTCCTGTAGCAATTCTGTGAGGGGCAATTACTAATTTCATTTTAGAGAAAAGAAATCAAGGTTCAGAGAGGCTCACTAACTTACTTAAGATCACACAGTAAGGGATGCAGGCAGGACCCAAGCCCAGGTCACCCTGAAGGCTGTGCCCTCTCTTTCCCCTGAACCGTTCTACTTTCTCAGGGACCGAGTGAGTTGAGATTGACGGGAAGTCACCTCTGGGCTAGTGGTGGCCAAGTGTATTAGTCTGTTCTCATACTGCTAATAAAGACATACCTGAGACTGGGTAATTTATAAAGAAAAAAGGTTTAATTGACTGAGAGTGCCACATGGCTGGGGAGGCCTCACAATCATGGTGGAAGGCAAATGAGGAGCAAAGTCATGTCTTACATGGTGGCAGGCAAGAGAGTTTTTGCAGGGGAACTCCCATTTATAAAAGCATCAGATCTCATGAGTCTTATTCACCACCATGAGAACAGTATGAGGAAAATCACCCCCATGATTCAATTACCTCCACCTGGCCCCACCCTTGACACATGGAGATTATTATGATTCAAGGTGAGATTTGGGTGGGGACACAGTCAAACCATATCATTCCACCCTTGGCCTCTACCAAATCTCCTCACATTTCAAAACCAATCATGCCTTCCCAACAGTTCCCCAAAATCTTAACTTGTTTCAGCATTAACTCAAAGGTCCACAGTCCAAAGTCTCATCTGAGACAAGGCAAGTCCCTTCCACCTATGGGCCTGTAAAATCAAAAGCAAGTTAGTTACTTCCTAGATACAATGGGGTACAGGCATTGGATAAATACACCTGTTCCAAGTGGGAGAAATTGTCCAAAATAAAAGGACAAGAGGCCCCATGCAAGTCTGAAATCCAGTGCAACAGCCAAATCTTAAAGCTCCAAAATGATCTCCTTTGACTCCATGTCTCATATCTAGGTCATGCTGATGAAAGAGCTGGATTCCCACGGCCTTGGGCAGCTATGCTCTTGTGGCTTTGCAGGGCATAGCTACCCCACCCCCACCCCATCCTGCCTGCTTTCACAGGCTGGCATTGAATATCTGTGGCTTTTCCAGGTGCACAGTGCAAGCTGTCAGTGGATCTACCATTCTAGGATCTGGAGGACAGTGGCCCTTTTCTCACAGCTCTACTAGGCAGTGCCCCAGTGGGAACTCTGTATGGGGCTCTAACCCCACATTTCTCTTCTGCACTGCCCTAGCAGAGGTTCTCCATGAGGGCTCTGCCCCTGCAGTACAACTCTGCCTGGACATCCAGGCATTTCCATACATCCTCTGAAATCTAGGCGGAGGTTTCCAACCTCAATTCTTGACTTCTGTGTAACCACAGGCTCAACACCATGTGGAAGCTGCCAAGGTTTGGGGCTTGCACCCTCTGAAGCCATAGCCCAGGGTGTACCTTGGCCCCTTTTAGCCACTGGAGCAGCTGGGATGCAGGGCACCAAGTCCCTAGGCTGCACACTGCAGGGAGGCCCTGAGCCTAGCCCGCAAAACCATTTCTTCCTGCTAGGCCTCTAGGCCTGTAATGGGAGGGGCTGCTTTGAAGGTCTCTGACTTGCCCTGGAGACATTTTCCCCATTGTCTTGGTGATTAACATTTGCCTCCTCCTTACTTATGCAAATTCTACAGCCAGCTTGAATTTCTCCCCAGAAAATGGGTAATTTTTCTATTGCCTCATCAGGCTGCAAATTTTCCAAACTTTTATGCTCTTGTTCCTCTTGAACACTTTGCTGCTTAAAAATTTCTTCCCCTATATAACCTAAATCATCTCTCTCAAGTTCAAAGTTCCACAGATCTCTAGGGCAGGGGCAAAATGCCAACATTCTCTTTGCATAGCAAGAGTGACCTTTACTCCAGTTCCCAATAAGTTCCTCATCTCTGTCTGAGACCATCTCAGCCTGGACCTTATTGTCCATATCACTATCAGCATTTTCGTTAAAGCCATTCAACAAGTCTCTAGGAAGTTCCAAACTTGCCCACATTTTCCTGTCTTCTGAGCCCTCCAAGTCTCTAGGAAGTTCCAAACTTTCCCACTTTTTTCTATCTTCTTCTGAGCCCTTCAAACTGTTCCAATGAGGCAGGAGAATAGGGCCTGGAGGCAGGGAACATAAGGCCAATCCATGCTGACTTCTTAGAACTAAATCAAATGGAAGCACTTCAGCAATGACAGAAATGTGAATGGCTGGCCAGGTGCGGTGACTCACGCCTGTAATCCCAGCACTTTGGGAGGCCGAGGCGGGTGGATCATGAGGTCAGGAGATCGAGACCATCCTGGCTAACACGGTGAAACCCTGTCTCTACTAAAAATGCAAAAAATTAGCAGGGCATGGTGGCGGGCGCCTGTAGTCCCAGCTACTTGGGAGGCTGAGGCAGGAGAATGGCGTAAACCCGGGAGGCGGAGCTTGCAGTGAGCTGAGATCACGCCACTGCACTCCAGCCTGGGTGACTGAGCGAGACTCCGTCTCAAAAAAAAAAAAAAGAAATGTGAATGGCTTTGTAACTTCACTTCATCCTCTCCATTTACACCATTTACACTTTGTAGCTTCACATTCATCGTCTCCATTTACATAGCCCACACGCTCCAAGTAACATCCTCTCCATTTACACTTTGTAACTTCACATTCATCCTATTTACGTAGATGACATACGCCAAGTAACATCCTCTTCATTTACATTGGACACACTCTGAGTAAATGACTTTGTAACTTCACTCCATTCTCATTTACACAGAGCACATACCAAGTAACCAAAGGGAAACCTCTAGAGTATCAAAACCCCAGAAAACTCTGTAATGGGGGCTCTTGAGCCCTGATGCTCAGGCCCACTTCCCACACTGTGGAGTGTACCTTCGTTTTTAATAAATCTCTGCTTTTGCTTTCCTTGCTTTGTTTGTGCATTTTGTCCAATTATTTGTTCAAGATGCCAAGAACTGGCCGGGCGCGGTGGCTCAAGCCTGTAATCCCAGCACTTTGGGAGGCCGAGGCGGGTGGATCACGAGGTCAGGAGATCGAGACCATCCTGGCTAACATGGTGAAACCCTGTCTCTACTAAAAATACAAAAAACTAGCCGGGCGCGGTGGCGGGCGCCTGTAGTCCCAGCTACTCGGAGGCTGAGGCGGGAGAATGGCGTGAACCTGGGAGGCGGAGCTTGCAGTGAGCCGAGATCGCGCCACTGCACTCCAGCCTGGGTGACAGAGTGAGACTCCGTCTCAAAAAAAAAAAAAAAAAAGATGCCAAGAACCTGGATACCTTCCATCAGTAACCTCTGCCTGTCACCCAGTTCCAAAGTCGCTTCTACATTTTCAGGTATCTTTACAGCAGCATCCCACTCCAGGTACCAATTCACTGTATTAGTCTGTTCTCGTGATGCTAATCAAGACATACCCCAGACGGGGTAATTTATAAAGGAAAGAGGCTACTGACTCATAGTTCCACATGGCTATTCACAATTCACAATCATGGCGGAAGGTAAAGGAGGAGCAAAGTCACATCTTACACAGCAGCAGGCAAAAAGTGCGTGTGCAGGGGAACTCCACCATCAGATCTCGTGAGACTTATGTACTACCACGAGAACAGCATGGGGAAAACTGCCCCTATGATTCGATTATCTCCACCTGGCCCTGCCCTTGACACTTGGGGTTTATTACAATTCCAAATGAGATTTGGATGGGGACACAGCCAAACCATATCACCAGGTAACCCCTTGTAATTGACTGAGGCTGCTCCCTACTCCAGGCCCCTCCCACTATCGATTTTGCTGTGGAGAACAAGGAGGAGCCTAGTAAGGGGACCGAATCTTCCCATAACATTGGGAAGCCCTGTAGTAGTCGAGGTAACCAGTCAGGAGGGGCTCCAACTTTGGGGGGAACTTCATTCTGGAAAACCAGCCCTGACCACCTACAAAGCCCTAAAGAGGCAAAGAATGGTGTAAGCCCAGCAGAAAGCCAGCCAGGCCCTGGGCATGGAGCCTTTGATCTGTCTTCTCTGGTGACATGCTTCCTCAAGCCACAAGGCTGAATGATACGTAAACGCCCATGTCCCCAAAGATCCAAGCACTTCCCATTCTACTGGCTCTTCTGGCATTCCTGTGAAGTAAGCAGAAGGCCGGGTTTGACCATCTCTTTTCCCCTTTCAGATGACAAAACTGATCGTTTCCTTCCTGCACTTTAGGTGTGCAGCAGGTGAAGCTTACTCAAGCTAGAGTGCAGTGGTGCCATCATAGCCCACTGAAGCCTCCAATTCCTGGCTCAAGCAATCCTCCTGCCCTGGCCTCCTGAGTAATTGGGACTGCAAGTGAGTGCCACCAAATCCAGCTGATTTTTAAAAAAATATATAAATGCGGTCTTGATTTGTTTTCCAGGCTGCTCTTGAATGCCTGGCCTCAAGCAATCCTCCTGTCTTGGCCTCCCAGAGTGCTGGGATTTCAGGTGTGAGCCACCATATCCAGCCCAGCTTTAGACTTTTAAAGAAATTTTAATAGTATTTTACACCACAGTGATTCCTTTTTTTAAAAAGAAATTTATGTCCCTAGCATGTAAAGTAAATATCACAGTGATTCCTAAAGAATTCTTCCCTTTTATCACTTCCAGTAGGGCTATGTGAAACCAAATCTACCTCTGCTTCCAAGAAAGATGCCGGGCTGGCCTTCTCTCAAAGTCTTTCCAAACTTTTCTTGGCATTGACTTAGACACCCTAGGAATCTGACTTGAGAACATTTTTTCATTAAAGAAAATCTCTCAGGAAGTAAAACCTCCTAAATGATTACTGAGTTGACATAAATCTTATGTATATATTCTTATCAGAAAAAAAGTATCTTCATTTTGTGGGACACCAATTTATTTATTATTATTATTATTTTTATTTTTATTTTTTTTGAGACAAAGTTTCGCTCTTGTTGCCCAGGCTGGAGTGCAATGGCGTGATCTCAGCTTACTGCAACCTCCGCCTCCCGGGTTCAAGTGATTCTTGTGCCTCAGCCTCCCTAGTAGCTGGAACTACAGGCACGTGCCATCACACCCAGCTAATTTTTTGTTACTTTAGTAGAGATGGGGTTTCACCATGTTGGCCAGGCTGGTCTCGAACTCCTGACCTCAGGTGATCTGCCCGCCTCAACCTCCCAAAGTGCTGGGATTACAGGCATGAGCCACCGTGCCCAGCCATGGGACACCAATTTATGTTTTAAGTCACTAAAATTATACAAGCTGGCCAGGAATGGTATCTCACACCTGTAATCTCAGTACTTTGAGAAGCCAAGGAAGGCAGATAGCATGAGTTTAGGAGTTCAAGACCAGCCTGGGCAACATGGCAAGACCCCATCTCTAGAAGATATTTTATATATATATATATAATATATATATTCAGAGGATATATCATATACAATATATATTCAGAGAATTATTTTATATATATATATGTGTGTGTGTGTATATATATATATATATTTTCAGATGATTCGCCAGACATGCATTACTGGGTAAAGGAGAAGATCAAGGTCAAGAACAGGGGTCCCCAAACCCCATGCCAAGGACCAGTACCTGTCTGCGGCCTGTTCGAAACTGGGCCATGCAGCAGGAGGTGAGTGGTGGGTAAGCATTACCGCCTGAGCTCTGACTCCTGTCAGATCAGCACCCACATTAGATTCTTATAGCTGTGAGAACCCTATTGCAAACTGCACATGTGAGGGATCCAGCTTGTATGAAAATCTAATGCCTGATGATCTGAAGTGGAACAGTGTCATCCTGAAACCATTCCCCTCATCTGTGGAGAAATTGTTTTCCACCTGTTCCTGGTGCCAAAATGGTTGGGGGACCACTGGTCAAGAAGTTGAGTGCAACCTCCTGGTGGTGTGTGCCAATCACATTATCATCCTCTGCCAGGTGGGCAGCAGCATGTTGGAGGAGTTGGGGTGAATTCCATTCACGCTTGCTACAACAATAGGGTGCCTACCTCATTGTTTTAACACTGGTCACTAGAAAACAAGTCTGTTTCCTCAAACTAAGTGGCTGCTCTTTGGCTTTCATTTCCTGACATCTAGAGGAACCAGACTCTATTAGCATGTCATAAGCCATAAACTGGAGAATACTTTTTTGTATTGCAGAGCACTTTGTCATACTGGGACTATAGATATAGCATATATATATGCACAGCCACCTGGCATGGGATGATGTGATTGGCACACATCACCAGGAGGTTGCACTCAAACTTCTTGACAATCTTTTTTTTTACCTGGTAATGCATGTCTAATGAGTCCTCTGAATATAATTATAGCAGAGGATTAGTTGGATAGCTAATCAATTTCTATAGATGGCAATCTTCTTGGTGGTCTCTTTGCATTTAATCTGAACTGTCAAAGAAAAAAATATCTAGTTCTAGCAAGAGATTGTTAACTAAATGGAAGGCAGAGAAATTAAAAAGCTATCACTTTAAACTACTGGCAATTAAAGTGAGACACTCTCATTGTAAAATCTTTAAGCTGGGCGTGGTGGCTCATGCCTGTAATCCCAGCACTTTGGGAGGCCAAGTAGGGCAGATCACCTGAGGTCAGGATTTTGAGACCAGCCTAGCCAACATGGTGAAACCCCATCTCTACTAAAAAATACAAAAGTAAGCTGGGCATAGTGACAGGTGCCTGTAATCCCATCTACTTGGGAGGCTGAGGCACGAGAATCACTTGAACCCAGGAGGCAGAGGTTGCAGTGAGCTGAGATTGTACCACTACACTCCAGCCTGGGCAACAAAGTGAAATTCCATCTTAAAAAAGAAAAGAAAAGAAAAGAAAAGAAAAGAAAAGAAAAGAAAAGAAAAGAGGGAGGGAGGGAAGGAGGGAGGAAGGGAGGGAGGGAGGAATGAACGAACTCACTGTTACCATCACTTGCTGGATACAAATATAAACTCCTCTCTACAGCACTAGTGGCCGTGGTGATTGGAAGCCTGCCTAAGTAACTGACCTCACCTCTGGCCGCTCCCTGCCCACCTCCTTGACAAACAGGAAAGACACGTTAATTTCTGGTACACACCAGGCTCTACACTCCCACTACAGACCAGGTGGAGAAAATGTCCCTGAGGGGGACACTGTGGAGCTGTCCAAGAGGCTTTGCCCCAGCCACCACAGCCAGAATCTTCAAAAAGATATGGTCCTCCAGGGGGATCAAAGGACACTCATCTGAATCTACAAAAGAACCCCCCACCTGGATCCCTTGCAAAGGCACCCAGCAGTGCACTAAGGCCAGCACATGCAGATATGAATACACCTGGAGTAAGTGGATTCTGAGCCTATTTAACCAGCACAGCTACTTAAGTGGACAGAGGGAGAGACTGCGGTCTTAGGGCTTGGAATGACTATGCTAGGCCTGGAACCCTGATCTTCTGACTAAGCCTGTGCCAATCCAATTCTGCTGCTCATCTCTGGCAGAAGGACCCAGCAGGAGACAAGTGGAGACTGGGCTGAGGGAGAAGCACCCCTGAGTGACTCTGACAAGAAAGGATAAAGGTCCACAAAGACCCATGTAGGTCAACCACCTGGCTCCAACCTGTCATAAATCATCCTCCCTCACTCAGGAAATTCACGTACTCCTTGAAATTATGTGCAAAATTCTGAGTTGGTACATTTTTCAGAGAGGGTTTATTGCTTTCATGAAATCCTCAAGGAGATTGGCATCCCTAGTTCCCCCACCAAAAAAAAAAAAAAAACCCAAGACACAGACCCAGTGGCTAACATGTTTTCAAAAGGCCAAGGAGAAACCTTTCCTGTCATTTCAAGTGCCCTGTCACCAGTCCTTTCCATCTGCTTCCACCTGTCCCTCTTCCCAAGGTCTAGACCTGCTTCTCACCTTTCTGCTCAGTAATCAGGTGCTGCACAATGACGTCAGTCATGCTATCCCTGTAGGCATAGCGGTCCTTGTAGAGCCCATGGACTGTGCTGAAAATAAGCTGGTAGAAGGAAATGGTGCCGTCCTGGCAGCCGACCACCTGCAGGGTGACAGAACTGTCAATTCCCAGCTCTCTGGAGACAGTCTGCACTCCCATTTGTCAGACACAAACCCCAGTGATATGTCTCTCGAGACATGGCGGCTGCTCAGTGCCTCTTCAAGCCATGGCCCCACAGAACAAACTTCCTCTTCTTACCACATAGTTGGAATCTGGTTTCACTTGACACGTCCACACCCAGGAGTTCTGCTCCCCAACAGTCCCAAGCTGCACTCCATCCTTGGTGAAAAGAGATACTTGCTTGTCTGAACCCCCCAGCAAAATGTACTCCCCTTTAGTAAAGTAGCTGATGCAGCAGGGGTCAAAGTTCAGTGCCCGATCCTTTCCAATCTGAGGAAAAAGAACACACACCAAGGGAAAAACCATTTCCGAATCCATAACCATTGCAATACAATTAAGGGCTTTTCTCGCCAACTTTAATGGAGGGAGTTGGGAAGACGGAGAGCTGACCGGTCTTTTCTCCTGTGTCATCCCATGGTGAACACGCGCCTCCCTGCCTCTCCATCTCCCTACTCCCCGACCACACAGCCCAATCCTCAGCTCCTAGAGTCAGTGGCACCTCCCCTAGGCCCACCCAAGTGCTCCAGGAGTGCAGGAGCGTGTCAGGGCTCCTCAGCCAAGATGGAGACTGGATGGTTTGGCTCCCAAAGGCCCCCCTCCTCTGCACATATAGTTATTGCTATGGCTCAATGGGTCCCCTCAGCTTCTTTTTTCCATCTCTTTTTAAAAAGTATTTTGCAGGCCAGGCGCGGTGGCTCTTGCCTGTAATCTCAGCACTTTGGGAGGCCGAGGCTGGCGGATCACGAGGTCAGGAGATTGAGACCATCCTGGTTAACACAGTGAAATCCCATCTCTACTAAAAAATACAAAAAAATTAGCCAGGCGAGGTGGTGGGCACCTGTAGTCCCAGATGCTCAGGAGGCTGAGGCAGGAGAATGGTGTGAACCCGGGAGGCAGAGCTTGCAGTGAGCCGAGATTGCGCCACTGCACTCCAGCCTGGGTGACAGAACGAGACTCCATCTCAAAATAAATAAATAAATAAATAAACAAATAAATAAATAAATAAATAAGTCTTTTACAAAGCTGATTTTATTCAGTTGAAAGATTGTCCTTTTTTCTGCAACTATGCCCATACTATTACTCTTTATAACAACTTTTTTGAGATGTAGTTCACATACTGTACAATTCACCCATTTAAAGTGTATGATTGCCAGGCGCAGTGGCTCACACCTATAATCCCAGCACTTTGGGAGGCCGAGGCAGGTGGATCACTGGAGGTTATGAGTTCGAGACCAACCTGGCCAACATGGTGAAACCCTGTCTCTACTAAACATACAAAAATTAGCTGGGTGTGGTGGTGGGTACCTGTAATCCCAGCTACTTGGGAGGCTGAGGCAGGACAATCGCTTAAACCCAGGAGGCGGAGGTTGCAGTGAGCCGAGATCACACCATTGCACTGCAGCCTGGGTGACAAGAGTGAAACTCTGTCTAAAAAAAAAAAAAATAGTGTACATGTCTTTCAGTATAGTCACTGAATTGTGCAATTATCGTCACCATCTAATTCTAGAACTTTTCCATCACCCCAAAGTAAACCCCATTAGTAGTCTATCCCAATTCCTCCTTCTCTTCAGCCCTGGCAACGACTAACATACTTTCTGTCTCTAAGGATTTGCCTATTCTGGATAATTCATATAAATGGAGACATACAATATGTGGCCTTTTGTGTCTGGTTCATCCATGTTGTAGCATGTACTGGTACTTCCTTGTTTTTCATTGCTGAATAATATTCCATTGAATGACAGATGATATTTTATTTATCCATTCGTCAGTTGATGGACATTTGGTTTGTCTCTACATTTTGGCTGTTATGAATAAGGCTGCTGTGATTATTCATGTACAAGTTTTTGTGTGGACATATGTTTTCATTTCTCTTGAGCATATACCTGAAAGTGGACTTGCTGGGCATATAGTAATTCTATGTTTAACATTTTGAGGAATTGCTATTCATTTCCAAAGTGACTGCACCATTTCATATTTGCACTAGCACTGTACGGAGATTCCCATTTCTCCGTCCTAGTGAGTGTAAAATGGTATCTCATTGCAGTTCCAGTTTGTATTTCCCTGATGGTTAATGATGTAGATCATCATTTCATGTGTTCATTGGCCAGAGAAATGTCTATTTGGATTCTTTACCCATTTTTCAATTGGGTTATTTGTCTTTATAGGTTTGTTGTTGTTGTTGAGACGGAGCCTTGCTCTGTCACCCAGGCTGGAGTGCAGTGGCATTATCACAGCTCACTGTAGTCTAGAACTCCTGGGCGCTCACATGATTGTCCCAGCTCAGCCTCTCGAGTAACTGGGACTACAGGCATGCGCCACCAGCCCTAGCTAATTATTTTATTTTTGTAGACACAGAGTCTTACTATGTTGCCTAGGCTGGTCTTGAACTCCTGGGCTCAAGCAAATCTCCCGCCTCAGACTCCCAAAGTATTGGAATTACAGGTGTGAACCATAGTGCTCTGCCAATTTTCACAATAATCTTAAATGCAAAAGCTAAGCAAAACGAATTAAGAGTAACTTTGAAAACTAGGCAGTCTGGGAGGCAGTGGCTGCAGTGAGCCGTGAGATGGCGCCTTTGCATTCCAGCCTAGGTGACAGAGGGAGACCCTGTCTAAAAAAAACAAAAAACAAAACAAAACAAACAAAAAACAACTAGGCAGTAGCTCGTGCCTGTAATCCTAGCTACTCAGGAGGCTGAGGCGAGAGGATCGTTTGAGCCCAGGAGTTCGAGACCAGTCTGGGCAACAAAGTGAGACCTCATCTCCAAAAAATGAACAAACAAAAACTAGGCCATTTAGCATAATGGTTAGGGCATGGAGTTTGGAGTCAAGTCTCCAAATTTCACCTTCCACATATGCAAAATGGAGACATAATAGGGGTACGTTATAGAATTGTGGTAGGCATAGTGAACTCCATCGCATGTTAGCTATCATAGTTTCGTTACTATTTACTGTCTAAATTCGGTGAGGAAATTATTAGGAAGTCTCTGTCTTGTTCTCTTCTGACCACTAAGAGGCGCACTTCGGAGTAGAAGAAACGCGGGCGGAAATAGCCCAAAAGCGGATTGGCTTCAACTTCTGGCGGAAGTAAGTTCCTCCCTCCACCGGGTCTTATTAGCTCATAAAGAATTCCAAATTTCTACGTAGACCCAAGGATAGGTAGAATACATTTTTCAGTCATATTCCTAGATATTACGATCTATTAAAACATGTATACTCAGAATTTTTTGCGGCATTATTTTTTGACGTGTCTTTATTTTATTTGAAAGAGCCGAACCGGAAGTGCTTGCCTTTTCCCTACCAGGACCCAGGGGTTTACGTCCCATCAGCCCTTGCGTGCCACTGTCCCTTCTCTCTTCCTCGGCGCTGCCTACGGAGGTGGCAGCCATCTCCTCCTCGGTAAGTCTTAATCCGTGGCCATCTGCATTCCTGCGGGATTCATCTGGCCCCATTGCCCAGTGGTGCGGGGGCCTCCCCTTCGGCGCGGTAGTGGCTGTGGGTATTGTTATTGTCAGCTTACTGGGGCGTGTACAGGAGCAGAACGAAGCAGCCCGGGTTGATGGGGCTTTGCGTCCCAGAGCCTCCGGCTCTCCGCTTGTAGTCAGAGCTGCGGGCTGCTTGTTTGTTCCTTGGCGGTGGAGGGTGCTAGTTGAGCCCAGACTGCGGGGTCTCCTGTGGGCCGTGGGACGACCAGGGGTGTCCCAGCTTGACAGCCGTCAGCTGGGATCTGTGGATCCCAGCGCTCACCGATGTCGGCCCACGTGTATTCGTTCATTGCTATAGCCCGCTTCTTCGCTGTAGTCTCGGGCCCTAGGGCTGCTGCGGCTGCTGGTTCAGTTGCAGGCAGAAATTCTGGTAGTATCTCTGGAAATAAGATGCAACTGCCCCCACCTTGCCTTCGAGGATATCATGGGCCAGAAGGCAAAGTCGTTTTGAATACGTGGTTCACTGATTACCCACTGTGTGCCAGTTGATGGCTGCGAACAGAAGGGGTGCTGCTGTAGGAAATAAATGAATGGCTCTGAAGACCACACTGAGGAAGGTGTGAGTTGATACTGCAAGATCTCCAGGTTTGAGGCATCCTTAGACGGATATGATGGTTTTGTGTGTGCTGAGGGTGTGGTAGCGCAGCAGCTCCCTAGGGAATTAGAAGGTTTTCTTTATTAAACGTTTACCCTGTGACAGGCACTGCAGGCATTCAGCGTGCAGTGTCATCTCTATTCTACAGGTGAGGAAACTGAGACTCAGGTCCAAGTAGATGGTCAAGGCCATCTTGGGGTTCGGACACTGGCGAGGTGGGATTTGCTGCCCCTTGCAAATTGAGTGTCTTGGGGTCGGTTTTGATTTGCTCAGCTGTTGGCATTCTTTGGGCTCTGAGTGGTTGAGTTGACCTTTGACCTCCTGGGATCGCGTCTGGAGAGTGCCTAGTATTCTGCCAGCTTCGGAAAGGGAGGGAAAGCAAGCCTGGCAGAGGCACCCATTCCATTCCCAGCTTGCTCCGTAGCTGGCGATTGGAAGACACTCTGCGACAGTGTTCAACCCCTGGGTGGGAAAACCTCCTTCCAAGCCGTCTTCCAGGATTCTTCCTCACCTGGGGCTGCTTCTTTCCCAGAAGGCATCATGGCTGCCCTCAGACCCCTTGTGAAGCCCAAGATCGTCAAAAAAAGAACCAAGAAGTTCATCCGGCACCAGTCAGACCGATATGTCAAAATTAAGGTATGTGGTCCTGGGATGGAAATGGGTGTGGGGTGAAGAAAGAAGTTTCCAACAGGCTGTCGGTTTCTGACATCATCTAGTGGGGATTACCTTTGACCAATGAACTGGTTTGTGGAAGAGCTTTCTGTAGAAATACAGGTCTCCCCCAGTGTGCCCTAGTGCTGGTACTTAACATCTCTTGATGTGTTAAGTGAAATTTAAATGAGAAGGGACACTTGGCTGTTTCGATGTTTTTAGAGGGCTTTGCATTTGTCGTGTATTTTGGGTTGCCTTATGACAGCAGGATCCCTATTTTATAGACAAGAACACTCAGAGGTGCTGAGAGCCGTGTCTGCAGCTGTGCTCGCCATCTCAGTATCTACACAGTCCCCTCGCATCCCATTGGTGCCTCCTCCATTGCTTGGGAGTAGGAATGGTGGGGGTGCCTGCATTCCTAGTGGCTAAAGCCACGAGCTCCTGGTTTTTCCCACCAAAAAAGTAAGGAAATAGTGAAGTCCTGTCACCAAAGGCAGCTACTGTGCGGCATACTTCCTTTTCATTTGGTTCTGTTTTCCCTCCCCAAAGGAACAGTTGGCACTCTGCACAGACGCTAACCCACCTGTGTGTTATTTCCTTCAGCGTAACTGGCGGAAACCCAGAGGCATTGACAACAGGGTTCGTAGAAGATTCAAGGGCCAGATCTTGATGCCCAACATTGGTTATGGGAGCAACAAAAAAACAAAGCACATGCTGCCCAGTGGCTTCCGGAAGTTCCTGGTCCACAACGTCAAGGAGTTGGAAGTGCTGCTGATGTGCAACAAGTGAGTTGGGTCCCACCTCTAGTTTTCAGGGATCTGAAGTTTGCATCTGTGTGAGCACTTCTGGCAGGAACTCTAGAAACTCTTGGGGGGTGCATTTTGGCTGGGAGGGGTTGTACATTCTCTGAGGGAATCTGAAGTTGTTCCTTGCGGGATTTTAGAGAATGCTTGTTGGGGAGTAAAGATTTTGGGGAGTTCAAGGTGTTTCCTTTACCGGAGGGAGGAGGCTTGGTCTTCTAAGTGTAGAGACCCAAGACCAGGAAAAGACTGCTCTGTGAACACTGCAATAATAACCACTTTCCACTACTACAATATCCTTTGGCTGTTGTTTCCAGAACATTGCTTTCTTTATGAAGGTGTCAGCCAAAAGAGTTGAACTCTGAAATATTTGAAGAGATTTATTCTGAGCCAAATATGAGTTGACCATGGCCTGGGACACAGCCCTTGGGAGACCCTAAGAATATGGGTCCAAGGTGGGCAGGGAGCAGCTTGGTTTTACATATTTTAGGGAGACATGAGACATCAATCAAATACACTTAAGGCATACATTGGTTTAGTCCAGAAAGGCAGCAGTTCGAGGTTTTGAATAGATTTTCTGTTTCTCATCGGGAATTGGTTATCACTAGAAAGGAATGTCTTGGCTATGGTAAGAGGTTGTGGAAACCAAGAGTGCCCTATTCAAGGAGGGAGTGCATTCAGATGGTTGCTGGGGGCCTTTGAATTTTATTTTTGGCTTACAAGGAGGGTAGGGAGAAGATCAAACATGGACCTCAGGCCTTAAGGGACCCTTTAGTCTGTGCTGTGGTAAGGGGTATCTTCAGGGACAGGAGGGCTTTAGAACCAAGTTTGGATTAGGTGGAGAACAGGAGGAAACTTGGCACGCAGAGAGTGCTTACACAAAGGTGTAGAAGTGAAAGCGCATGGAGGGTTTGCAGGGCATTGGTTCTAGGTGGGTTTTATTGGTTTTTGTTTTTTTAAGATGGAGTCTCGCTCTCTTGCCGCGGCCGGAGTTCAGTGGCATGACCTCGGCTCACTGCAACCTCCACCGCCCAGTTTCAAGCGTTTCTCCTGCCTCAGCCTCCCATGTAGCTAGGATTACAGGTGTGCACCACCATACCTGATTAATTTTTGTATTTTTAGTAGAGATGAGGTTTCACCATCTTGGCCAGGCTGGTTTTGAACTCGTGACCTTAAGTGTTCTGCCTGCCTTAGCCTCCCAAAATGCTGGGATTACAGGCATGAGCTACTGCACCTGGCCTGGTTTGATCTGAGAGAGACAGACGCATCTGTGTTGCCCTGGCTACTGTGCAGTGGCTATTCACAGCTGTGATCGTGGCACACTGCAGCCCCAAACTCAAGGTGGGCTCAAGCTGTCTCTTCCCATCTCAGCCTTCCTGGTAGCTAAGACCACAGGCATGCTCCACCATACCCAGCTGGTTCTAGGTGTTTTGAGTAAGTTAGACACTTGATGAGCTCTGTATGTAAGAGACTTGGTGACCTGCTTAGACCAAAACTAGGGCAGTGGAATGAAAAATTCTCATGGGAAGTGACAGTTTATTTTCTTCACTTATTGGTAAATGAAAGCCAAAAAGCTGAATTTTCCTAAGTAAACTAGAAAGAACATGGAGTGTGTGTGAGTAACTAGGATGTTTGTGTTTATGTTTACAAAGATCTTTTATCTACAGTGGTTGTAGATATAAGTAATAAAAATGAACAAGAGCAGTATTCTAACGTGGTTACCTTCCAAGGCTGGAAATTTAACCAGGCGTTGAAATGCTGAAAATTTCTGTTAGAAAAAGATGAGCATAGGAATTAATGGTGGACACTGAAACCACAGTTGAACTGTAACAGGCCAACATGATTACTCAGTTGCAGTGCACATGTTGGCTGGTTGCCATATGCTCTGTAAGTGCAGCTTGGCAGTCATTTTAAGATCCTTGGAAATACTCTGTTATCTCTGACCTTTGATCTCTAAGTTCCATTTCTGGGCATTTGTCCTTAAGGAATGGAAAAGCAGGGAAACAAAAGCTAGTCATTGCAGCAGTACAACTGGAAACAACTGAAAATATAATGAGAGAATTGTAGAGTGCTGGATAGAATGTTGTGAGTCTATTCAAAATGATTGGTCTGTTGTAGTATGGAAAATGCCCAAGCTAGGGGGACACATTTAAAATGGTGGGTACACTCTGTAATTATCAAATATGTAGATGGACAAGGACAGGAGAGTTTTTTGAAAAGGACAGATGAGAAGTGTAATATAAACCTAAGCCTTTGAAACATAGAAACATTTAAAAATATAGTTGCTTTGAATTTGAGTGGACTAATGTAAAACAAGAATTGTCTGGATTTGCTGTCTTGCTGTTAAGGCAGGGTTCTTGAAAAGAGCTGTGTGTCCACTGCCTCATTTAATCACTCCTCACAGTCCTGCTGCTTCTGTCTTTGCTGAAAATGCTTCAGGGGTGGAATGTCTGTTCTTAACCCACTGTGGGTGGCTTCATAAATCACCTCCTTACTGAAGTGTGCTCGTTAGGCCAATTGGTTATCAAATGGGATGAGTTAGAACTGGATCTGGCACACCAAGTCCTCAGGTATTAGGCATGGCTATGACTGGGTGACTTTAAGCATTGTTGCTTCTACTTGCTTTGTATCCTCAGTGGTCAAACTGGGTGCTCTTGGCTCCATTCAGACTCTTGGGTTCTGCTCTTGACCACTTTGAAGAGTTCTGAAACTTCATGGGCAAGGTAAAGCACCCTGCGACTGGGGAAGAACCATTGAACCTGGAGCGTGGGCCTGGGTTCACCCTGGATCCCTGTCCATTTCTTGCTGTGGGCCTTGGTTTCCTTATCTGTAAAATGGAGGTAATGCCTGGATTACAAGGCTGCTGTAAGGATTAGATGAGAGGGAACAGTGAGGATACTTTGTAAATGAAAGTGTTCTTGTCATCACCAGGGAACCATAGACTCGGGAGTCAGGATTTGGGGGCATGTAGGTGTCATTCCACAGCCACATACCAAGCAGCCCTCTCTTAGCTTGGTGCTGGAACTCACTGCCTTCTTAATGGAATTTTCCAAGTGTGTTCAGGGCTGTCTTGCTCCTTACCTACTTGATTCTCTTACAGATCTTACTGTGCCGAGATTGCTCACAATGTTTCTTCCAAGAACCGCAAAGCCATCGTGGAAAGAGCTGCCCAGCTGGCCATCAGAGTCACCAACCCCAACGCCAGGCTGCGCAGTGAAGAAAATGAGTAGACAGCTCATGTGCACGTTTTCTGTTTAAATAAATGTAAAAACTGCCATCTGGCATCTTCCTTCCTTGGTTTTAAGTCTTCAGCTTCTTGGCTTAGTTTGTCACAGAGATCGTTCTTTTGCTTAAACCCCTTTGGCATCTCCCACTTGGAGGGGATTTGTAAAGGACACTCGGTCCTTGAACAGGGGAACGTGGCCTCAAGTGCACAGTTGAGGCTGGGGATGAGGGGCACAGACTAGGTAGGTTGTAAGACACTTGGAGAAGCTGTGGGTCCCAAGCCACAAGTAGTCATTCTTAACCTTGCTTTGTAAAGTTGGGTGACAAGTTATTCCATGTGATGCTTGTGAGAATTGAGAAAATATGCACGGAAATACCCAGATGACTTTCTTAAACAGATTGTTATGGGATGCCTAAATTGCATCCTGTAACTTCTGTCCAGAAAGAACAGGATGATGTACAAATTGCTTTTCCAGGTAGTCCACCATGGTTACTGGAAAAGCACTTTCAGTCTCCTGTAACCTTCCCACCAGCTGCTGCTTCAGGTATAATGTTACAGCAGTTTGCCAAGGCGGGGACCTAACTGGTGACAATTGAGCCTCTTGACTGGTACTCTTAGAATTTAGTGACACGTGGCCCCGATTTTTCTTTTGGAGACAGGGTCTTGCTGTCACCCATGCTGAGAGTGCAGTGGCACACTCACTGCAGCCTTGACCTCCCCAGGCTCAGGTGATCTTCCCACCTCAGCCTCCCAAGTAGCTGGGACTACAGATGCACACCTCACCTGGGTAGTTTTTGAAGTTTTTTTGGTAGAGATGGTCTAGCCATGTTGCCTAGGCTCTTTAACTCCTGAGCCTCCCAAAGTACTGGGATTACAGGCACCTTACATAGTGTATATAGGTCATGAGGGATATGGGATGTGGTACTTACGAGATGGAAATGCTTACAGGATGTTTTTCAGTAACCATCCAGTCAACTTACCAGAAATGCTGCGCTGGTTATAACAAAGCTTCTCTAGGTCTAGTCTCATTCTAGTAGATAGGCATCTTACAGATTGTCTCCTGTTCAAAACCTAGTCATAAATATTTATAATGTAAACTGGTCATTTTGGGGATTTTTTTTTTTTTCCTGGAGACTGTCATGCTGTCACTCCGGCCGGAGTGCAGTGGCTTGATCTTGGCTCACTGTAACTTCTGCTTCCTGGGTTCAGGCGACTCGATTCTCCTGAATCTCAGTCTCCTGAAAGCTGGGACTACAGGCCTGCCACCGTACCCAGCTAATATTTTTAGTAGGGACAGGGTTTCGCCATGTTGGCCAGGCTGGTCTCAAACTCCTGACCTCAGGTGATCCGCCCACCTCAGCTTCTCAAAGTGCTGGGATTACAGGCGTGAGGCACCGCACCCAGCCTCATTTTTGGGATTTCTTACAAATTGACGAGTGCATTCAAGATATTGGTCTAACAATTGGACACGAGTTGTGTAGAGAAAAGAAGTAACTTAGAATCTAATCTTTATTAACCTGGGATATCACAGAAAATACTTGGGCCTGCCACTTGCATTTCTTTGTCCTCAATGCTAAACACTAGACACATTTGAAACCTTCCTCAGAAGGAAACACACCAACTGGTTATGCCTGGGTGGTGGCATGGAAGATGTGTAATTCCTTGTTGCCCAATTTGCTAGTAAGTATTTTGAAATTAGAAATGAAACGAGGTCCAAGCCTGTCCAGTTCCCTACCCAACCCATTTCTCCTCCGTGGAAAAGAAACACATCATCCAAATTTCTGATTCATCGCTGCCACTTAGAAATGAACCGTTTTGAATTTTAAAATGTGAATGACCCAAGTATCTTTTTGAGATGCCCGGCCTAAGCACTAACTTCAGGCATTGCTAAATGCAGTGAAGAAACCAGAGTGGTGTCTGCGGCCTCCTGACCTTTTACAGCTGACAGCACAGCCTATTTCTAAATGCTACTAGTTTGTGAGGCAGAGACACCCTCTGAAGGAACCAGACAGACTATGGAGGGATACAGTGTGAAGTCACTGGAAAACTTCCTCACCCTATTTCTTTGGATGACTGTCCTGAGTTAAGGAAGGGGCCCAACTGTGGGCAGCCTCGCAGCTCGGGCTGGGGTCCTTTTGAGTTGGGTCCCTGGAGAAGGCACTGTAAGCCCTGACCAGGAGCGGCAGGGCCCCCAGTGAGATGGTGGAAGGGCAAAAGTAGAGACCTGCAGTGGGCGATGGGGAGGCCTTGGGCTTGGGTGGGCTCCTTTCTCTTAAGTGAGGGCCCACCTCGGTGCTGGGGGGACTAGCTGAGCTCCATTGAGTCTGTACTGGGGGCTGAAGTGGAATCCTTCTGGATGCTTTCAAAGAGGGCAGCAAGTTCAGGGTTGGATCTGATTTGGGAAGAGAAGTCGGCCATGATGGGGCTTTTCCCCACCTCGGGGATGGTCAGCAGGGCAGCCACTGCCCTCATCGCAGAGCGCTTCAGTTCATCTTGCTTTTCAAACTCCTGCTTCACGGAACCAGCTTTGACCTAAAGCAGGAAACAGCAGAAGCAGCCATCCTTTATTGAGCCTGGCCCGCACCACTGCCTCCTCACCGGTCTCTGGCTTCCTCTTTGCCCCATCATCTTACCCAACATAAATCCCTGCTGTGAGGTCTCCTAAGGCTTCTGTCTCACCAGCCATGTCCTAACTCTACCTCCGGGCTTTTAAACTGGCTAGTTTCCCCACAGAGGTTCTTTGCCATTCAAATCAGCCTGAGGGGCCTCAGAGCAGCCAATCTAAAGTGCTCACTTTTTTGTTGATTGACAGTGGCAAGTACTGCGTTCCCATACTTACCTCCTACAGACTGCAGGGATCCAGCCTATACTGTGCTTAAAACCAGCTCTTAGCACCATATGACTAGACTGAATGAATGGATCACTGTGATGGTGTTCTAGCAGCCTCCTCCCTGCACTCAAGTCCCTGCCCGGCGATCCGTCCTACAGATGCAGCCGGAGAGTAAGCACCCCAAACTACCTCCTGCAGTTTCTGTTTCCTCTTCCCCCACCATCTCCCACTTAGGCAGAGGAGCTCAGCAGTTCCTCCACTGCTTATGGACTAAAGTTCAAATTCCTTATGCTGGGCTCTTCCTAAAGAATTGAATGCAGTGGATAACAGCTTGGCATTGGAGTTGCAGAGTCCTGCATTCAAATGGCTCTGCCCCCAAGAGCTGTGACTTCAGGTAACTACATCTTTGAGCCTCATTTCCCCATCTATAAGTAACAGCTGCCTCTTCATAAGAGATGCCAAGAGGATTAAACAACTTGACACAAGTCCACACTCCCTTCCCTGAAACCCCTGGAGCCAGATGTGCTTTGGAATCCAGGACATTTTGGGTTTTAGAAAGGTAATACTGTGCAGATTACATTCCCGGGGGGTCTTGTACAATACCCTGTAATCAAATACATGAATACTCTACTACATGTATGAGTACTGTGAGTAGTAAGGTGTCCCTCAGTATCCATGGGAGTTTGGTTCCAGGATCCCAATGGATGCCAAAATCCTCAGATGTTCAAGTCCCTTATATAAAAGTGGTACAGGCCGGGCGCGGTGGCTCAAGCCTGTAATCCCAGCACTTTGGGAGGCCGAGACGGGCGGATCACGAGGCCGGGAGATCGAGAGACGATCCCGGCTAACACGGTGAAACCCCGTCTCTACTAAAAAATACAAAAAAACTAGCCGGGTGAGGTGGCGGGCGCCTGTAGTCCCAGCTACTCGGGAGGCTGAGGCAGGAGAACGGCGTAAACCCGGGAGGCGGAGCTTGCAATGAGCTGAGATCCGGCCACTGCACTCCAGCCTGGGTGACAGAGCAAGACTCCGTCTCAAAAAAAAAAAAAAAAAAAAAAAAAAAAAAAAAAAGTGGTACATTGGCGAGAATTAAAGATCATAGCCTCATGCCACTTCAAGTCAAGTTTTGTGACAAACAGGTTCCTAAAAAGCTTTTGGTTGTCAGAGCTTGGTAGATTCAGAATCATGGGTAAGGACTGTGGGTGTGGATGTATCCACACTCATCCCAATGCCCAACAGACAGCATCCTCCGCATGGCCAGATGAGTGGCTCTTGTAGAAACTCAGAGCAGAGCTTCTCTTGCCACCTCAGCCTACTGCAAGAATGTTCTGGCACTGCAGTGCCATATATACCTCCCCTCTTAAGAACTGGGACTTTTTGCCGGGCGCAGTGGCTCACACCTGTAATCCCAGCACTTTGGGAGGCCGAGGTGGGTGGATCACAAGGTCAGGAGATCAAGACCATCCTGGCTAACACGGTGAAACCCCGTCTTTACTAAAAATACAAAAACTTAGCTGGGCATGGTGGCAGGTGCCTGTAGTCCCAGCTACTCGGGAGGCTGAGGCAGGAGAATGGCGTGAACCCAGGAGGCAGGCAGAGGTGGCAGTGAGCCGAGATTGCGCCACTGCACTCCAGCCTGGGCAACAAAGCCAGAACTGGGACTTTCCTTGGTGCCATAGAGCTCAGAGAAAACTAGAAATGATTTGGCCACAGAGACTGTCAAAACCGGCCTGGCCCTGTAGAAGCATTTTTTTGGATTGACTCAATAGTAAGCATATGTTAAAAATGTAAACTTACAAGGCAGGTCTCTATGAATAAACTACCAATTTTAATGTTTTATCCACAAAAGATTTCATTTTTGAAAATCACCACTCTATGGGTATGGTATCTCTCCTCTTTAAGCGCCAATCTAAAACGCTGCTCTCCTTTTGGTAATGATTCCCATTCTTAAAAAACCCAGATGTATTCTTCCATTCAACAGGTATTTACTAGGTACCACCTAGAGCATAGATGCCAGGCTCTGCTCCCAACACCAGCTTTCCATGAGAGCTTCCACTCCAGATCCCTCCTCCAGACCCTTCAGGCACTCCAGTCTAGTGGCAGCTTTGCCCTAGATCAATCATCTGACCCAGCTTCCCAACAAGGAGGTGAGAGATTGACAGTAGGGAACCTATCAGGCTCAATGTTATATCTTTAGGATCTCCCATGAGGCTCAGCACCCAAGAAGTGTTTAATGAATGGAAGAAGAGACAGAGATGGGTCTGAATCCAGCTCTGCAATTTACTGGCTGTGTAGCCTTGGCCAATAACAACCTCTCAAAGCCTCTGTTCCCCTGTGTATAAAATGACAATAAAAAGCACTTTATAGGGCAATGATAATGATTAAATGAAGCACTTTCACAATATCACCTGCACTGCAGGAAGTGCTCAGTAAGGGGTAACTGAACAACTGGCCGAGGACTCAGTAGGTGCTCCAGGGCCTGGGCTAGGGCTGGGCCAGGGACTTACCTTGGCAGTGCAGGTGGCCCTTAGTGGCTCAATGAGACGGTCCACCCTCTGCAGGACAGGTGCAGGACACAGGGTGGCCAGCCGAGCAAGCATAATGAAGGTCAGCATCTGCCCAGAGGAAGGAGACAGGAGACAGTTCTTAGTGAAATGGTGCAGGAGCAAGAGAAGCAGCCAGCCCTGGGAAAGAGCAGAGGCCCCACACCCAAAACCTGACGCCCAAGTTCAGACCACCATGAAGTCCTGCCAGAGTCTCTCCCTCTCTGGGTCTGTTTCCTCAAATGGTGACACTTTCTTTGCCAACTACACTTGGCTGACCCAAGGAGGATCAGATAAGCACCAGTTAGGGAGTCGTACTCAAGCTCCGATGCGCACCAGTCAGGCAGATGCTGGGGATGAGTGAAGGGGGCTGCTGGGGCAGCTCTGGCTGACTGTGGCCAGGTGGGAATGCAGACATGTGGCTTGGGGCCACTGAAATGTTTTCAAAAGAAATCCCGATTTTCATGTAAAAAAAAGTCTCGATTTTTAAATGTTGACACCTGATTTCAAAACCAAACAAAAACTTTGACACCAACTAAACATGACTGCAGGCCTAGATTCAGCCTGTGGGAGAATAACTGTCACATCTTTTGGAAATGGTCAAGTCCTCACAAAAAAGCCTTGCACAGCATAAAGAGTGGTTGTCTGAAATCCCCACGCCCTACCCATCCCCACATGCTGACCCCTACACCCACAGCAAAGGAAGAGGCCCAGCCCACGGCAGCGAGGAGCAGCAGTGCCGGACTTCACGAGCTATGACTCTTGGCTCCTCCATGACCCTGTGCCCTCGAACTAGACAAGATTCCCTGTCTCCCCTGTGAACTGGGCGGTGTTCACTCCCTCTCACTTGAAGACTTGATGATGCAAGGCTGTGGGCTCTGTCGCTGTCACACCCACCCTCCTCACCCCAGGGGGTGGTAACAGAGTGGGCTCTAAGGCTGCACTGGTGCCTAGGCCCTGTCCTGTGGTCCTGAGGGCAGGCATGAGAGGATATGGCCAGACTGGACGGAAAGAACAGACTTGCTCGATCCTGAGAAGCTGGAGCTTTGGGGCCAGCCCAGAACTCCTCACTCTGTGTTCTGGGGTGTTCTGGGCATCTACTGAGTCCCACAAGATGCCTAATACCAGGCACACCCAAATGAGAGAAGCTGAGTACACCCCTCTGCCTGGAGCCTCCCGGAACCCTGTGGTGGAAAGTCCTGTTCAGCTTTGTGCGCCCCATCATTTTCCACTAGTTATCATGGCATACACTGGAAAACCCAACCCCCTTTCTCAACCAAGACCTTGGGGCTGGAACCCCAGAGAACTTATGTTGTTTCTTCTTCTCTCTTTCTTAGGGGTTGGCGGGAAGCAAGTTTAAAGCAATAATAAAGCCAAAGAGGAAACAGACAGACAGGGAGTGCAGGAAGGAGCATCCCGGGAGCTCCAAGTCTGCAGTGGTCAGAGGCACACCCACTACAGGAGGTGCAGCCTCACCACGTGCATCAGATGCTCTAGTAGGAGCACGCACTCCCACCGTAGAAGCCCAGCGATCACACCATGGGTCAGTAATGCACCAGGGTGTTCACAGCAGCACTGTCTGTAATAGTGAAAATGTGCAAACAACCTACATGTGTAGCAGTGAGTGCAACGGAAATGGGAACTCCCGCAGCTGTGAAATATGACAGGACTGATACATACTGAAAAGCAAAGCAAACAACATACAGTAAATGTAAGTTAAAAGACTGGGGAAAAAACAGCATGTGTGGTATGATCCCATTTCTAGAAAACAGATCTCATACACTCATCTCCACAGCTTTCAGAGCAGGGACCCCACCTCTCACACTGACCTCGGCGTGGTGGCACCCACTTCATATGGATTGACTAATGAATGAGGGTCTATGTGCATCATCCCAGGAAACACAGAGACTGACAGCAGGCCTCGCTGGGTGGGGGGAAGCTTTTGGATGATTATTACTTGCTTCTTTGTTTTCATCAATCTTTTAAAACAAGTATGGGTTACTTTTGATTACTTTGTATTACTTTTTCATTACAAAAAGTGACTCATACTTACAGTACATATTTTTTAAAGTTGTAATATGGGACCGGGCGTGGTGGCTCACGCCTGTAATCCCAACACTTTGGGAGGCCGAGGTGGGTGGATCACCTGAAGTCAGGAGTTCCAGACCAGCCTAGCCAACATGGTGAAACCCTGTCTCTACTAAAAATTACAAAAATTAGCCAGGCGTGGTGGCACACATCTGTAATCCCAGCTACTCAGGAGGCTGAGGCAGGAGAATCACTTGAACCCGGGAGGCGGAGGTTGCAGTGAGCCAAGATGGCACCAATGTACTCCAGCCTAGGCAATAAAGTGAGACTCCATCTCAAACAAATAAATAAAAATTTAAAAATAAAGTTGTAGTATGGCAGTTCCTTAAGACATTAAACACAGAATTGCCCTATGATCCAGCAATTTCACTTGTGGGTAAAGTGAAAAGAACTGAAGGCAGGATTCCAAAGGATATTGCAACACCTAGGTTCACAGTCACATTACTCATAATAGCCAGAAGCTGGGAACACCCAAATATTTGTCCAGCAATGGATGAGTGGGTAAACAAACTGTGGTCTGTACATACAACAGACGGAAATTCTGATGTGCTGCAACATGGATGAACCTTGAGGACATCAGACTAAGAAGTGAAACAAGTCGGTCACAAAAGGACAAATACTGTATGATTCCACTTACAAGGGCAGAATCCTAGAGTAGTCAAATTCATCGAGAATAGTGTTTAATGGGTGCAGATTTCAGTTTGGGAAGGAGAAAAGAGTTCTGAGATGGACAGTGGTGATGGCTGCAAAGCAATGTGAATCTGCTTAATGCCACTGCACTGTGCACTTAAAAACAGTGAAGACAGGGCCTGGCACGGTGGCTCACACCTGTAATCCCATCACTTTGGGAGGCCAAGGCAGGCAGATTACTTGAGGTCAGGAGTTCGAGACCAGCCTGGTCAACATGGTGAAACCCCGTCTCTACTAAAAATACAAAAAAAATTTAGCTGGGTGTGGTGGTGGGCACTCCACCACTTGGGAGGCTGAGGCAGGAGAATCGCTTGAACCTGGGAGGCGGAGGCTGCAGTGAGCTGAGATCATACCACTGCACTCCAGCCTGGGTGACGGCAAGACCCTGTCTCAAAAAAAAAAAAGTGAAGATAGTAACTTGTATTATTAATATTTCGCCACAATTAGAAATGATTTCTATTATATATGTGAATAAACTTTAAAATTTTAAAAAATGATATAGAAAGATATAAAATGAAGAAACGGAAGTCTCCGCACTGTTCCACCAGCCCCAGCCTCATTCTCTCTGGTAAGAAAATGGCCCTAACTTCTGGAACTAGCTCTTGCCACTCAACAGTGGGGCTTGGAGCTCCTTCAGGTCACAACATGAAGAGATGCAGCCCGCTCCTCAATGCTGCTAGTATTCCACAGCTCAAAGTGCCCTGCTGGGTCAAAAGTTTCATCTGGGAATTTATTTATTTATTTATTTATTTTTTATTTATTTATTTATTTTGAGACAGGGTCTCACTCTGTTGCCCAGGTTAGAGTGTAGTGGTGCGATCACATTTCACTGCAGCCTCAACCTCCTAGGCTCAAGCCATCCTCCTGCCTCAGCCTCCCAAAGTGCTAGGATTACAGGCATGAGCCACCACACCTGGACAATTTTTTTTTCTGGTTGCTGCCAAACCATCCTCCAAAGAGCCTGCCCAGTGTAGACTCCCACCAAAGGTATCTGAGGCACAGGTTCCTTTTCTTATCAGAAAACAACAATGCCGCTATCTTCACTGGGTGCCTGGAGTAGCGAGCAAGGACAAACAAGCATGGCCCCAGTGGTGCCTGACTATCACTTGGTACAGGGGCACATAGATCTGGCAGGGGCTTGGTCTTACCCGGATGTCGTAGTGGTCCTTCAGCCCGTCCTCCACATGGTTCAGGAACTCACAGATATCCAGCTGGCCCAGGCAGCTCTCAAGCAGTGAATACATGCACTCAAAGGCCGCCTTCCGCACGTCCAGCCCATCGTCCACTGTATGTTTAAAGGGACCCATTTCCACCTGCAGGAGGGATGAAGGTTGGGGATATGGCCCCAGGGTGTAAGGACACCTCTTGTAGTTTCTGCTATAAACCCCACATCTCTATTCCACACTGCACGCCGGCCCCAAATCATGCCTTATACTCTCAAGTCTCCATGCCTTTGCTCAGCCTGCAGCATCCTTTCCCCTAGGTGATAATAGTGGCAATAAGAACAATTATTCTTATAATCTACTGAGCAGGCACTGTCTGAGCGGCAGGCACTGTACTGAGTGCTTGATGGATGACGTTTCATTCAAGCATCACAAATACCATCAGAAGTAAATGTTACTGGCCGGGTACGGTGGCTCACGCCTGTAATCCCAGCATTTTGGGAGGCCAAGGCAGGCGGATCACGAGGTCAAGAGATTGAAGCCATTCTGGTTAACATGGTGAAACCTCATCTCTACTAAAAATACAAAAAATTAGCCGGGCGTGGTGGCACATGCCTGTAGTCCCAGCTACTCAGGTGGCTGAGGCAGGAGAATCTCTTGAACCAGAGAGGTGGAGGTTGCAGTGACCTGAGATCGCACCACTGCACTCCAGCCTGGGTGACAGAGTGAGACTCCATCTCAAAAAGAAATATTATTGATCTCATTTAACAGATGAGGAAACTGCATTGGGCAGGTTAATTAACTGGGTTGGACAGGTTAAGGATACACTGCTTGTAAGTGGCTGAACTGGAATTTAAAACCCAGGTAGGCTGGGCATGATGGCTGTCCTCCCAGCACTTTGGGAGGCTGAGGCAGGACGAATTTTGAGACCAGTCTGGGCAACATGGTGAAACCCCATCTCTACAAAAAAAAATACAAAAAATTAGCTAGGTGTGGTGGTACACGCCTGTAGTCCCAGCTACTCAGGAGGCTGAGGTGGGAGGATCGCTTGGGCCCAGGAGGTTGAGGCTGCAGTGAGCTGTGACTGTGCCACTGCACTCCAGCCTAGGTGACACAGCAAGACCCTGCCTCAAAAAAACAACAAAAAGACACCCAGGTCTTTCTGAAGCTTTCAACCATGAAGCCCTGTTTTAATGGTAAACACCTTTTCACCCTTCAAAGCCCAGCTTAAAGGGCCTCAATGCTGCTAGTATTCCACAGCTGAAACTTATTAAATCACCTTTAACCTTTGCCCCTTGAATGCTACTTTACCAGGTGGGCTCTAAGTTAAATGCATTCTTGGTGTATGATGGGATTATGTCACAATAGGTCCATCATAAGTTGGTTTCCAGAGGCAATCCCATCATAAGGTGAGGAGCCTGCTGAACGCTACTGCTTTTGCACCATTGTAAAGTTGAACCATTGTAAGGAGGGGGCTGTCTGTAATCAGCAGGGTGGGCATCTCTCTCCTTTAGGGGGCCATGATGAGCTCCTTGGTGGCAGAAACCAAATCAGGTTCAACCCTGAGTCCTGGCACTTGGGCTCAGCGCAGATGCTCAGTGAACACCTGCCAAACGTCAACATTTACTGGGCGCTGGTTGTGTGCCTGCGGTGGTTCTAAACACTTACAGGACCTCGCTCACCGAATTGTTGCAGCAACCCTACGACACAGACACAGCACCCTCATGTGCTCATGAAGAGAAACTGAGGCTCAGAGAGGATCAGATTGCCCTGGCTGGGGTCACATAGCTGGGAGTCAGGGCAGGACTTGACCCAAGGCATGTGACCCCAGCACCTACTCTGATGAGATAATAATGCCCTACCAATGAGGCATGAGAAGTGGCATCATCCCCAGCTTCCCCAGGGTCCCCAGCTCTGCTCCACACCTCTCGGATGAGGTCCCGGCGGATCTTTGTCTCCTGGTAGAGGAGGGGCAGGATGTCATCCAGCAGGTCCCGGACTAGCGAGGGCTTGTTGTGCACAGCTGAGTTGAAGAAAGCCAGAGTCGCACGGCGCACGTTCAGATCTGGGTCCTGCAGGCTCTCCATGAACTCTCCTGGCAGAAGAACATGAGGGGTGCAGGGGATGCATAGCCACAGCACAGTCACCCCCCTCACCGCCCTGGCCATCTGGTTACTGTGCATGTGCAGAACTGGCTGAATGGGGGTAAGCTGGGAGTGGTGAACATGTACTTTGTGCCAGGCACAAACCACCCTTCAAAGATCAGATAAGAATGTGGGCTCGAGGCTGACCTGGCTTCCATTCCAGCTCTACTAATTAACTGTGGGGCCTTGGAGAGCCTCAATGTCCTCATCTGTAAAATGGGAGTCATAAGAGAACCTATGCTATAGGACTGTGTTTACAATTTAAAATGTGTTGCCTCAGCATTATCTTGAAAAAAAAAAGAGAAAAATTTTTTAATGTGGTAATGCATGGAAGGCACATAGCAGAGTGCCTGGCACAGAGCATGAACTCTGTGAATGTTAACTTGGTATCACAGGCGAGGTTCTTAAAGATCAGAGCGGTCAAGTCACCAGCACTTCTCAGGATACTCCTTTTTGCACAGTGCTATCTTTTTGTTTTGTTGTTGAGACAGAGTCTCACTCTGTTGCCCAGGCTGGAGTGCAGTGGTGTGATCTCGGTTCACCGCAACCTCCACCTCTCAGGTTCATGTGATTCTCCCGCCTCAGCCTGCCAAGTACCTGGGATTACAGGCACACACCACCATGCCTGGCTAATTTTTGTATTTTTAGTAGAGACGGGGTTTCACCATGTTGGCCAGGCTGGTCTCGAACTCCTTACCTCAAGTGATCCGCCCACCTTGGCCACCCAAATTGCTGAGATTACAGGCACGAGCTGCTGCGCCCAGACTTGTACAGTGCTATGATTTGAATGTCCCCACCAAAACTCATGTTGAAACTTAATTGCCATGGTAATAGTATTGAGAGGTGATTAGGTCGTGAGGGTGAAGCCCTGAGGCATGGATTAATGCCATCACTACAGGAGTGGGTCAGTTTTCATGGGAGGGAGTTCCTGTTAAAGGAAAAGCTCAGCCCCCATCTCATCTCTGTCTCCCATACTCACTTCTGCCCTCCCTTCCACCATGGGATGGCCCTCACCAGATGCTGGCGCCATGTTCTTGGACCTCTCAGTCTCCACAACTGTGAGGAATAAATTTCTCTTCTTTATAAATTACCCAATCTGTAGTATTCTGCTATAGTAGCAGAAAAGGGACTATGATATAGAGTTTAAACTTAAAAAAAAATTTATTATTATTATACTTTAAGTTCTAGGGTACATGTGCACAACATGCAGGTTTGTTACATAGGTATACATGTGCCATGTTGGTTTGGAAAAAAAAATTTTTTTTAGAGATAGGGGGGTCTCACTATGTTGCCCAGGCTGGTCTCAAACTCCTGGACTCAAGTGATCTTCCTGCCTCAGCCTCCCAAAGTGCTAGGATTACAGGCATGAGCCACTATGCCCAGCCATTATAGTTGAAACATTTTAGAATTGTTAATGTTTTATATATTTAATAAAGAAAATCAAGGATGGGGGAATCCCTAAATATAAAACCAAAACGCAAAAAACTATTTATTTATTTATTTATTTGTTTGAGTCAAAAAGACAGTCTCGTTCTGTTGCCCAGGAGGGAGTACAGTGGCACAATCTAGGCTCACTGCAACCTCCATCTCCCAGGTTCAAGCAATTCTCATGCCTCAACCTCCCAGGTAGCTGGGATTACAGGCGTGTGTCACCACACCCGGTTTTCTGTTGTTGTTGTTGTTGTTGAGACACAGTCTCGCTCTGTCGCCCATGCTAGAGTGCAGTGGCGCGATCTCAGCTCACTGTAAGCTTCGCCTCCCAGGTAAGCTCCGCCTCCCAGGTTCACGCCATTCTCCTGCCTCAGCCTCCCGAGTAGCTGGGAGGGACTACAGGTGCCCGCCACCACACCCAGCTAATTTTTTGTATTTTTAGTAGAGACAGGGTTTCACCATGTTAGCCAGGATGGTCTCAATCTCCTGACCTCGTGATCTACCCGCCTTGGCCTCCCAAAGTGCTGGGATTACAGGCATGAGCCACCATGCCTGGCCTATACCCAGCTAATTTTTATATTTTTTGGTAGAGATGGGATTTTGCCAGGCTGGTCTCTAACTCCTGACCTCAGGTGATCCTCCCGCCTCAGCCTCCCAAAGTGCTGGGATTACAGGAGTGAACCACCGTACCCGTCCTCAAAAACAAACAAACAAAACTGTATTTAAAATGATCCAAGTAACCACCCAGGTTATGAAGGAGAAAACAAACCAAGCTACTTTGAGTATTTTGACTAGCTGCCCTCTAGCGGAAGACAAAAAAACTACCCATGAATATTAATTTTCACAGAGATAAGAGTCAGCAATTCTCAGACTACTTTCTGTGTATTTCAGGATTAAGAAAATAAATATCTTGTAGATAATGGGAGCTGGGTTTCTTACTGTAAGAGAAAGGAGTTACAGATATGGAAAGGGGGCTAGACTACAATAGGAAGCAGCTATGAACTCAAGATTTTCAAGATAGGTGGGTAGGTAGGTAGAAGAGAGGGAGGAGAAAGAGGGACAGAAAGAGAGGCAGGGAGGGAAAGAAGGAGGGACAAAGAAAGATGTGGATGAATGTGCATCTGGAAGCACAGATATACACGTGCATGTTTGTCTCTGCGTATAGACATGCATTTCCTAGTTCTGTCTGCTGAGAGGGCCTAGAAGCAATGAGGCCCCAATAGCAATAGGCACATCTAGTGTCCAGATCTTGGATTCTAAATACCATTCTCCACTAAAAGGAATCAGGACTCCTTGGAGAAATGGCTGATTCCAGGACTGGTGCAGAAAAGGTTTGTGATGAATCTGGAGCATCTCATCGTGCCAAAAGCAAGGATACACTTAAAAGAATGATGGAGGCTGGGCACGGGGGCTCACGTCTGGAATCCCAGCACTTTGGGAGGCCAAGGTGAGTGGATCACTTAAGCCTAGGAGTTCAAGACCAGCCTGGGCAACATAGCAAAATGCTGTTTCTATAAAAAAATTTTTTTTAAGTAGACAGGCGTGGTGGCTGGCACACATCTGTAGTCGCAGTTACTAGGAAGGCTCAAGTGGGAGGATTTCTTGAGCCTGAGAGGCAAGGGTTGCAGTAAGGTATGACTGTGCCATTGCCTTCCAGCCTGGGTGACAGACTGAGACTCTGTCTCTCAAAAAAAAAAAAAAAAAAGGAAACATGTCAATAGAAAATAGGAACCAGCTTGAAGCGCTCCCAATGGCCAAATCTGAGACAATCTTGAGCATCAAAATTAAAGACAGTAATAGGTTATAACCCACAGAATGAAGTAGGAAGAAGCCATGAGTCTCTAATGACAAATAAATTGATGAATAAATAAGTAAATAAATGCAAGAGAAGAAAAAGTTCTTCCAGACAGTAGAATGCAAACCTATAACTATGGAAAGAATAATGGAACTAGAAAGTCACCATTTGGCAAATATCACAGTAATCATTGACTCAGGCAAGAAACAACTGTGGATGCTAAACCTAGTGGGCAAAAAGATTGATGAGAACAAGGATGTTTACATAAAATACTTATTTTATGTACTCAAGAATTCATATTCATTCCAAAGGAAAAAAGAGAAACTTTAGAGTAGAGAGAAACCCTGGCGGTGTCCATCTGAACTGGGTGATCAAAGTTACCATCGCCAGTCAGGAGACAAGCCACCTCCACGTGCCCCTGAGGTGATGCACTGGGAAGGGCAGGAAGGCTCCCAGCAGAACAGGATGCAAGCTCAGAGCCAGCAGCCTCTTCTGGGCCCCTTTCAATGGTGCCGCATTGGCTCCCAGGTTCCCCATTCTCTGTGAGAACACAGCTGTGGGGAACTGCCAAGACCCGAGTTCACATCCCCGCTCTGAGTTAGTTTCCTCACACGTAAAATGGGGCCAGTCCTACACACCATGGAGGGAGCTGTGAGCACCACTGTGATGAGGTATATTAAAGGGTCTGATGTGGTGCCTGACACACAGTGAGAGCTCAAAAACAGTTCAAATGTTCTAAAGCAAACAGGAACCCCAGGTGAAATCGCTGGTGGTGCCCACCAAGGGCAGCTCCGTCACGATGGAGGAAATCAGGCTGGGGGGTGGGGCACGTGCCCACCGCACTAGGGCAAGGGACAAAGTTGCTGCCGATGACATTGCTAGAACTTCTGCACATGTTCTCCAGTGCAGAACGTGGTCACATCTGCTGACCCCTTGGTCACACACAACAGGCCCCTGGCAGATGAGGATCAACACTTTTTTTTTTTCTTTAGTGGGTGGCAGTCTCCCACTGCCACCATGCCTAATTTTTTTTTTTTCTTTTTTTTTTTGAGACAGAGTCTTGCTCTGTCACCCAGGCTGGAGTGCAGTGGTACAATCTCCGCTCACTGCAACCTTTGCCTCCTGGGTTCGAGTGATTCTCCTGCCTCAGCCGCCAGAGTAGCGGAGATTATAGGTGCCCGCCATTATGCCTGGCTCATTTTTGTATTTTTAGTAGAGACGGGGTTTCACCATGTTGGCCAGGCTGGTCTTGAACTCCTGATCTCAGGTGATCCACCTGCCTTGGCCTCCCAAAGTGTTGGGAGGTCTCAGTTCCTCTCCTCACAGTGAAGGCTGCTTGGGATCCTCAGGCCAGAAGACCCCTCAGACAGAGGGCGATCTAGTGGGCAGGGTGGCGGGGGGAGCACTCTTCCCTGCCCCACTTTAGGGCCCATAAAAGCTAAGGTATGTGAGAGGCTGGTGGTTTTCCATTCCCAAGAGTCTATATGTTTATGAAGCATCTTCTCCCTCAGTTGCCCATGGGCCTCCAGGACAACTCTAGAAGATGCAGATAGTAAGAGTTTCTCACGTTCATTTGACAGATGAGGAAAGCAAGGCTTTGAGGTGTGATGGACATGCCAGGCCCACCCATGATTTAGTGGCAGTAGGGAGGCAGGGATGTGAACCCAGGCCTTTTAACTGGAGGGCCAGGCCCTGCTGCCCATCATGGGCATGCCTCCCAGGTCTCCCACTGCCCTTAGCTATCAGGTAGGAAATATCAGCCCAAGCTTAAGGACTGGGTGGGGGCACTGAACAAGGTAGGGGAGGCAGGAGGGAGGTGCTCACCGATGAAGCTCTTCAGGAGGGGGTCAATGGGATGGGGCTGGTCCGAGATGAGGAACTTGACCGCTGTGATGACAGTGCTCCGGGTGTGTGGCCGACCTGCAGAACAAGAGGAGGTGGAGGTGAGTTAGTAAGGGGCAGGGGCCAAACCTGGATGCTTACAGGTCAGAAGGTGCAGAGGCTCCTCCCCTTGCTTCCCTGGAAGACAGAACTGTACCCCCTCCCCATCTCTGGGAAAGTGGATTCTACCATTTCCCTTGGCAGCCTTGACTCTCCCCTCAATCCTTCATGCTGTAGCTGAAACAGTAGGACTGCCAGTGCTTAGGTAACCACACCACAGGTTGCAAACAGGGAACCGATAACCAAGACAGGAACTGCTCTGACAAAGACCTTCCCTCAGGCCTTGGGATTTTTCAGACATGTTATCTCAATTAGTCCTAACAATGATCCTATTAATTAATAATGATAAAATAGTATTAAAATCACCAATAAAAATCATCTCTTTGACACATGAGAAAAGAGACTCAGAGAGGATAAGTTCGTGTCTAAGGCCGCACAGCAGATCCAGAATTCCTGGCTGGGCCCTTCCTCCTGGGCCTGCATTCTGGCTGGTGGTCAGGGGGGCCTAACAGAACTCGGATCATCTCCAGGCTCGGTCGCGGAGAGCTCGCTTACTTGTGCTCTGCTGCTTGCTTTCTGAGTAGAGAAGCCGAATAAAGAGGGGGAGGGCATTCCCTTAATGAAAGAAACAAATGGGTGGATGCTCCACCTGCCTGAATCTCTCCTCAGTGGCTTGCCCCGCTTGCCCCCCACCCAACCCCCAGCACACTGCAGCGAGTGGGCTAAGGTGCTTCCACCACACAGGCTTTACGTTCAGCCTCGAGGAAAAGTTTACCAATTGGTGCTAAGGCATGAATGAATGGAAGAGTTACTGAACTCAGACTTTTAGCTTTTACCTCTTTCTCTTGCCAGCCTGACTGGCTCCCAGGAAGATTTAGGGTGGCTGATGAAGACAGGCACAAGAGAGTTAGATTAAGTGAACTGAAAACAAGAACAAGGCCAAGGACGACTGAAGGCAGAGAGGTGAGAAGGAGACTAGAAGGAAGACGTACAGAGAGCATCAGTTAGGAAGTTCCAGGAACCTACTAGAAGCAGGCCACTCATCTGGCTCTAAGCTTCCCAGCAGTTGGTGGTAAAAAGGAAATGTGACCAGGTGGCTGGTTCAACAGAATACGTGGGACAGAAACAAATAGGTGTTTAGGCAAAGCAGGGCTCCTCTGCATCTTAAGACTCTCGTCTGTCAAGGTTCTTTGTGTGATGTAACAGACAGTGTCCTCGACAATGTTCTTCCATCTAGTCATGAGGCCAGACAACTGCTTCTTATGAACCCAGCAACCCAAGAAGGCCTTAACTGAAATCACTAACATACCTAGTAACAGCAGCAGCTCTCAACTTACTCAGTATTAATTACTGTAGGTACCACACAGTGTACCAAACACTGTACCTGCGTTCTGTCAACCAGAGCACCCACTGGTTCCATAAGGGGCCAGCTGGCCAGCTTGAAGCCCACTGGCCTTTCATTCTGGGGACTCTCCCTTTCCTAGGAGCCCCACGACCCCACCTGCCTGCCTTCCACCTCCTGAAGCTAAGATACCTGGTGTGCCAAAACATGACAAACCAAAACGCCTGCCCCTCCTGGTTCTTGCCCAGCCCTCCCCAAGCCTCAGGGGCATGTCAGCCTGTTCCAGTCCATACTGACATCTGCTCATGGCTCAGGCTAGCTGAAAAGAGCTGACCCTCTGCAGGTTGCAGTCTATGCTACTCAGAAAACTGTTTTTGTTGACCTCTGTGTGGAGCACTAAGCTACTGTCCACATCGAGGATTATGAAGTTGGCATCATGAGTTTTTTTTTTTTTTTTTTGTAGAGGCGGGGTCTCATCATGTTACCCAGGCTGGTCTCAAACTCCTAGGCTCAAGTGATCCACCCACTTTAGCCTCCCAAAGTGCTGGGATTACAGACATGTGCCACCATGCCTAGCCTACATCATGAGATTTTTAAGTGTATTTGTTGTAGGGACCTATCAAGGACTCTGTCCCTTCTATCCCACAGTCCCATAGAAGGGAGCCTTTAAGTCTCAGGTATCACTGTGTGTTCCTCTGTAGCTTCCTTGCCTCTGTCGCATAGATACCATGATTCTTGTACCCAACGACTTGAAATAGCTCACTCTGCCCCAGCTGCTTGGATGCTCAGTGACAAACTGCCCACCTCCGCGCTGGGTTGCCTTGCCCACACCTGTGTGCCTACCTGCAGCAAGCTGCTTCCGGAAGCGGGGCAGAAGGAACGAAGGGTTCACAAGGACCAGCTTCCCAATGCACTCAGCCACCACCCCCCGGGTGCCCTCCTCAGCGCCCTCGCAGCGCCGGAACAGCAGGGCCCAGACGTCCTCAGCGTAGGGCTTCAGGCTGTCAGGCTGGGCGGCCCCCAGGGCCTCCCTAAGTGAGTGCAGCAGCAGGTACTGTCGTCGGGGCTCAGCCTCGATCTGCTCCAGCAGGAAGGGCAGGAAGTCGGGCAGGCTGCCAGCACCCACACGGCCCAGTGCATACGAGGCCGCAGCCCTCACATCCTCACTGGGTGACCCCAAGGCTTCCAGGAGCACTGCCTTCAGCTCCCGCTGGGGGCCTGGCCCAGCCACCTGACCCACCTCAGCCAGCGACAGGAATGCCAGGACTTTGACCCCCATGCTGGAGTGGGGCGACCTGGCATCGCAGACCAGACGGTTGGCTGTGCTTGCCGCCTCTTGGGGACAGGCAGCTGAGAGGGCTGCCACACACCGGGCCAATGAGTGGAACACCTGCTTGTGCAGGCCAGGCCCACCATCCACAGCCTGCTCATAAACAGGAGCAGTGAGCAGGCTGATGAGTTTAGCATAGTCCACACACGGGGGACGGGTCCCCACCAGGGCCTGCAGGAAGCCTTCAGCGGCTGCCAGAACCCCGGCTGGCAACAGAGGCGAACGCAGCAGCCGCAGCAGCTCTGAGAGCACAGGGCCACTGACCTCTACCAAAGAGGCTGGCTGGGCCTGGGTCACTGTGGCAAGGAAGTCCACAGCCAGCTGGGCCACGTGCATGTCACTCTCGTTGACCAGGGCAGGCAGCTCAGCCAGCACAGCCTGCACGGCAGACGGTGGGAGGCTGAGGCCCTGGCTCTGGGCCAGGGCATCCAGGGCTGCCAGTGTGGCCAGTCGCAAAGCCCGCTGATTCTTCCGCAGGAATGAGGCCAGAATGGGCAGTGCCTCGGCCAGGATGGGCTGTAGATCAAGCTGCAGCGGGGACACAGCCACCAGCGTAAGCGCCTTGACGGCAGGCAGCCGGGTGATCTCATTCCGCAGGCGGTCCAGGAGGAGCAGTAATATGGGCTCCAGGTCATCCCCAAGCCGGTCACCCAGGTGGCCTACAAGGTGGCCCATGCAGGAAATGGCCCGCTCCTTCACCTCCTGGTCCAGGTCAGTGGCACGGAGTCGCGCCAGGGTAACCACAGACATCTCTCCAACATACGGCTCAGGATCCAGTATCCGAGGCCTGTCCAGCGGCCACAGGGCCTGCACCAGCTCCTGTAACACCACCAGGGCCTCGGCTGCAATCTTATAGAAAGGGTCAGCCACACAGGCCATCACAGGTGGCAGGAGGGTGGGCAAGTGTGGGTGAAAGGCCTCAGCTGGTTCAGTGCCCAGCAGCCCCTGCAGAAAGGCCAGGGCATCCATCCGGATGGTGGAGGAGCTGGAGCGGTCGGCCAGCGAGAAGATGATGCCTGTAGGGTGAGTGCAAGGGTTATGAGGCCACCGCCTCTGATGCAACGCGGCCCTCCCTGGAAGCAAGGCGGGGATACCTACAGGTGCCTGAGCTGGACTGAAGCACCTAAACTCTTCTGCAGAAGTTTCCAAGAAGTCAGCGCTGACCAGTGGCCAGGGTTGAGGGAAACATGTCCAGGGAACTCATTGGAACCAGCCTTATTCTCACTGCTGGTAGTGGGAGGCCACTGGAGACTCTTGACCAGGGACTGAGCCTGGGACTGGGTCCCAGACTCTCTCAGAAATTGGTGGGGTCTGGGTTCTGGAAGTGGCCCAGAACAGCAGATACCTGGTTGCACTCCAGCCTACCTGATACCAGCACAGGCATGTGCTCAGCCAGGCTGCCGGGGAGGACGCCTGCCAGCTCGGTGAGGAGGCTGAAGCATCCCTGGCGTGCTCTGATGCTCCGATCTTTAAGCTGCCGCTGCAGGGCCTTGACCACAAGGGGCACCTGTGGACAGGAGGGGGAAGTCAAGGTCAGGGACCACCAAAGAAACCTCCCAGGCTGCCCACTACCAGGAGGCTTTGCCAGACACATCCCCAGGGAGGATGTCGGCATCAAGGTATCTCCCAAGCACTCATCCCTCACTCTGTGCCAGGCTTTTGGTGACTGCACACAGACCCTTGGAGGGCAGGCAAATTTCCCGCATCCATTTTACAGGTACAGAGAGACCAAGCAACTTGCTCGAGGTCACCCAGGCAGGTTGGCTGTCACTACCACACTCCAGAAGCCTGGCTGGCTCCCGCCCCCCACCCCGGGGACCCCTTCCCTTCCACAGCTGGATGTTCTCCCCAGGTGAGTTTCCAAGTCCAGGGACACTAACAGTGAGTGGCTGGGTGGGCAAATTGGGGGTAAGGGGTGGAGGTGAAGGCACGCCCACCTGTCCACGTAGCATGTGGAGGTTGCTGCCGGTCTGGGTGGGTTCCTCCATGGCCTCCAGCCATCCCTTTGGGGGCCGCGTTTGCCGCAGCAGCACGATGTAAGCGGTGAAGACATCAGCCTTGACATTCTCCTCGCGTTCTTTGAAGCGGCGGATGAGCACAGGTGCCAGGGTGCGGTGGAAATCAGGCAGCAGGTCAGGCCGCGAGCTGATCAAGGCTGCGATGCACTTGGCAGCTGCCCGGCGCACCTTCCAGCTCATGTCATCATCATCGCTGTACTCATCCTCACTCTCTGGGGCAGGAACAAGACACACGGGGAACCCTCGTCTCCCAGGACAGGTCTGCGGCTCGGGGGAGAAGGGATGGGGAGGAGAGGGAGCCGGGCACTGTGCTTCACCTTTTGCTGATCAGCTTTTATAGATACCCTATGGGGAACATTCCCTACCTTTTAACGGGTATCTACCGTGTGCTACAGATGGGGCTAAGCGTGTCAAACCCATAATCTTATTTTAGCTTCATGATGACCTTTTGAGACAGGGATTATTTCCCCATTATAGAGGTGAGCAAATTGGGGTTTAGAGAGAGGAAGTGGATTGCTCCAAGTTAAGGAAATACTTGGAGTTAAACTAGAGTCCTCCCTGCCTGCAGACCCTTAATTGTCTGGACTGTACCAGGGAAAAAACAGACTTCCAAGTCGTCATGTAGACTTGGAGAATCAATTTGGGGCACAAAACTCATCTTTTGGCATCAGGTTTCGCTATGTGATGTTTTGTTTACTGGGACTCCAGAAGGGAGAAGGGACAAAGCCTCCCTTTGGCCTCTTCTCTCGCCTGATCTCTGCCTCTCAAGGGTCCCGATTCCAAAGGCTTCCAGGCAGGACTAATAAAGAGGAAATGCTGGGTTTGTGTGGCTTTCTACCCCACAATCTCCCTGAAAGTCAAGGGCTCATGCAGTCTTTACCATCACCTCAGAAGTGAAGGTACTGCCGAGCCCCATTTTACAGATGACAAGACTAAGGCTCAGAGGGGGTGAGACTCTTAGGGCACAAAGCGAGGAACAGCAGAGCTGAGATTCAGGCCCACGAGGCCCAGCCCTATCACCTGCAGAGGCACTCAGGAGGCTCAGAGGAGGACAGTCTTGCCTGGGAGCGCCCCGAGGCAAAGGCTCGGAGTCAGCATGGCCTTGCCCATACCACTCTGTGGACCACTTGGACCCACAGGGTGGTGTCTGGGCAGCCACGGTGGGCCACGGCCACCGGGTAGCTCAGCAGCCATCCCCTCTGATGGACCACTGTCACCCCCACAGCCGGCCACCCATGAACACACATCTTTAGCTCCCTATTACTGACAAGTGTCCCACCTCCCTGGCTTGGCATTCAAGGCCCCCACATGCCTGTCCAATCTCATTTACCATCCCATCTTGTTCCAAGTACCCCATCAGGCTCTAAATCCATCGTCTCCATCTATGCCCTGCCTTCAGGCCTAGCAGCATCTCTGCCCTGGAAATCTGTCTGAATGACAGACAGGACCACAGGCATAGGAGGAAAGAAGCTATCAAGTCCACCCCCATTGAGACACCTCACTCCCCTGCCAGTGCCTGCCATTCCACCATCAGGGCTTTCCTCTGCTGGGTTAAAGACATTATCTCCCGAAAGCCATTCATAAAAGGGTACACAGTGGCAGTGCAGAGGTGGGGGAGTCTGACAAACCTGGCTCCAAGGCCCAGCTATGCCAACTCCTAGTTGTGTTATCTCAGGCCACTCTCTTCTCAGTATGTGTCCTTGTCTGCAACACGGGGTAATAATATCTGTTTTTCTGGGGTTTTTGTGAGGAACACAACCAGCAAATGCTCAATAAATGACAGCAATGACTACTATCATTACTGTGCTCTATGCAGTCACAGCAGGTGGGACTGGAGCTTGAGGAAGAGCTGGCATCAGGACAGGGGCACCAAATGTGACCACTGTCTTTGGCTGGGGGATCCCAAGAAGGCTGTGCTCACCTCCACCCTCCAACCCCAATGATGGGCTGTCCACCAACCTTGCTCACTGAATTCACTATCCTCTGTCTCCATCTGCTCCTCATCCTCATCACTGTCGTAGTTGTAGTTGGGGTCATGTTTTATGTACTGGAGGCAGAGGCTGGTCACGTTGGGCATGTGAGGGCCCATTTCCTTGGGGCACCTGTGGGGTAGGATGAGGAATGCTTTGCTGAATCCAGTCAGGATGGGAGTAGGGGGTAGGGCCCAACGGGAGTCCTGAAATTTTACTGCTTTGAGGCCAGCATCCCCACCAACTTCCCAAAGGAGTCCCCAGGCAATCCCACCATACATACTTCCTCAAGAAGGCCTCAAAAGCCTGGAGGCAGGACTCCCGGAGCTCATCATCATCCAGGTTGCAGAAATCCTCCACCAGGGGCACCAGGCGGTCCAGGTGAGCCCCTGCAGGGCCGGGTGGGTCACTGAACCCAAGCCAGACACTCTCATGGAGTTCCCCCAGCCCGCAGCACTCAGCCTGTCCCCACACCTACAGCGCTGACCACTGCAGATTCAACTCAGAGGTTTCATAGTCAAGCAGATGTGGGTTCTAGCCCTGACTCTGCCACCCAACTGCTATGGGACTTTGGGCAGGTCACAACATTTCTTTGACCTTAGCTGATTTTCACAACAAGGATAACAATGTCTCCTGGGCAGAGATTTTGTGAAGATAAATTATATAAAGATAAATATCTGGCTGGGCGCCGTGAGTCACGCCTGTAATCCCAGCACTTTGGGAGGCCGGGGCGGTCGGATCACAAGATCTGGAGACTGAGACCACGGTGAAACCCCGTCTCTACTAAAAATACAAAAAATTAGCCGGGCGCGGTGGCGGGTGCCTGTAGTCCCAGCTACTCAGGAGGCTGAGGCAGGAGAATGGCGTGAACCCGGGAGGCAGAGCTTGCAGTGAGCCAAGATTGCACCACTGCACTCCAGCCTGGGCGACAGAGCGAGACTCAGTCTCAAAAAAAAAAAAAAAAAAAAAAAGATAAATAGCTTAGGCCAGGCGCGGTGGCTCATGCCTGTAATCCCAGCATTTTGGGAGTCCAAGGCAGGTGGATTACAAGGTCAGGAGATCGAGACCATCCTGGCTAACACGGTGAAACCCTGTCTCTACTAAAAATACAAAAAATTAGCTGGGTGTGGTGGCACACACCTGTAGTCCCAGCTACTCAGGAGGCTGAGGCAGGAGGATTGCTTGAACCTGGGAGGTGGAGGTTGCAGTGAGACAAGATAGCGTCATTGTACTCCAGCCTGGGGGACACAGCGAGACTCTACCTCAAAAAAAAAAAAAAAAAAAAAAGATAAATAGCTTACGCTGGGCGCGTGGCTCACACCTGTAACCCCAGCACTTTGGGAGGCCGAGGCAGATGGATCATCTGAGGTCAGGAGTTCGAGACCAGCTTGGCCAACATGGTGAAACTCCATCTCTACTAAAAATTCAAAAATTAGCTGCGTGTGGCAGTGCGCCCCTATAATCCCAGCTACTTGGGAGACTGAGGCAGGAGAATCGCTTGAACCTGGGAGGTGGAGGTTACAGTGAGCAGAGATTGTGCCACGGCACTCCAGCCTGGGCAACAGAGCGAGACATGAGACTCAGTCTGAAAAAAAAAAAAAAAGTTAAGAAAAGCTTAGTCCAAGGCTGGGCGCAGTGGCTCACCCCTGTAATCCTAGCACTTTGAGAGGTCGAGGCGGGCAGATCACGGGATCATGAGGTCAGGAGTTCAAGACCAACCTGGCCAACCAACATAGTGAAACCGTGTCTCTACTAAAAATACAAAAACTAGCCAGGTATCGTAGCGTGCGCCTGTAGTCCTAGCTACTCCGGAGGCTGAGACAGGAGAATCGCTTGAATCTGGGAGGCGGAGGTTGCGGTGAGCCGAGATTGCACCACTGCACTCCAGCCTGGGCAACAGAGTGAGACTCTCTCTCAAAAAAATAAATAAATAAGTTTAGTCCAGGTTCTGCACAAGCAGGCACTCGATAAGTAGCTTCTGTTATCAAAACCATTACTCATGTCCTGGCCTAATTTCCTTTACTAGGTTGTAAGTCCCTGGATAGGAGAAACAGGAGGCAGGTACTGCCCTAATAGACCAGGCAAGAGGGGTTCCTGCCTGGTCTCTAGGCTTTAGAGCGTCCCACTCATGCCCTTCTCCAGCCACATCCTTCCTCACAGTACAAGAAGAGACATGCTGACCTAGAGACCCCCCAGCACTCCTAGACTCCATTCTGTCTGGGTATCTGAGGACCCCAGAGTTTCCCGCCCAACGGATCCTGACCCCTTGTCCGAGCCTGCACAGGCCTCTTTCCCGGGTCCATGCAACCAAGGATGGCTGAGGGCTGGCTGCTGTTTGGGAGAAATGGGACAGGGTGTGGCCATGTCAGCTGGGGTTGTCCCCATGTGTGCCTGCAAGGCCGCTTGCAGTGAGAGAGCCAGGAGTTAGGAGAGGCTGACCGTAGGCCAACTCTATCCAAACTGTCTTGGTATAGTCAGAATTCCAAGGTGTCTGAAGATACATTCAAACCTGATTGCAGCTTTCCATTTCTAAAAAACTAATCTATAGTGACAGAAAGCAGATCAGTGGCTGCCTGGACAAGGCAGAGAGAGCTGGACTGCACACGGACACAAGGAAGCTTTTGGGGGTGATGGAAATGTTTCACGGATATACACAAAGGTCAAAACACACTTAATTGTACACTTTAAATAGTGCGGTTTATTGTATGCACATTAAATTGTTTCTTAAAAATTCAAACTTGGCCCACGGGCTGTTACTAAGATATCTTTGTCAAAGTGGGAGAACAGAATATAGTCTAACAGTTTAGTGGCGTGACTTAAAATTGTAATTACCAGCCAGTCCCCAGGTCTCGGAAGTGGTTGATCCAACCCCCTTCTCTGAACCATCTGCACTAGGCAGGAGCTCAGGCCGGGTGGTTTGTCCAGCTCCGGCCCGCCCTGCACCTCTCAAGCCCCACACCTCTCAAGCCGTGCCCGGCCCCAACCTCTGCGTTCCAAGGGCTTCAGGCACACCAACCAACCGAGGAAGCAGCCCGGCCCAGGCCCCACCCACCACGTCAGTCCAGGTCCCGCTCCATCCTCCCTACCAAGGGGGCTGTCCACCCTTACGCCCGGGCTGCACGGCGCCCCAAGCTCCACCCCCTTACCGAGTCATTGGCTCGCTCCTAAGCTCCACCCACCATGCCATCCCAGGCCCTGCCCCTTCCCCGCCCCCTTACCGAGGCGGTGGCCGGCCTGGCGGCCGACGCTGCCCAAACATTGGATCAGGGTGCGGATGGCAGCCGGGCTGGTGGGCGCCCGTGGGCCGGGAAGCCGGTCCAGTAGGTGGTCAGTGAGTTCGACGAAGAGGTCGGTGCTGCAGGCGGCCGCCAGGTGGCCAAGCGCTCCAACCGCCCGCTTGCGCACCGCCAGGCGCGGGCTGCTCAGCTGTGGCAGCAGACAGTGCAGGAGGCTAGCGTGGAAGGCGCCCAGCGGGGCACCCAGCCTGGGGAACACGAGGGGGCATCAGGCCGGTCGCACCCCGCGGGCAGCCTGGGCCACGCTCCGCCCCTCTCCCCATTCTCTCCCGGCCTCATTCCCAGGATTATGGCAACTCAATGGTCCTTGCAAAAGAGGTGCCCTGCAACTGTGAGGAGGAATTATTTTAATTATTTTGTTACATGAGAGAAAGCGGAGAGAGAAAGGTACTTCTCAGCAGTGCAAAGCCTGGCTCCCAGCCCAGGGAGAAGGACCTGATGGGGGAAGCATGGGAGATCGAGTAAGGCTGTCCCTACTTCTTGTAAGTCTAGGCCTTGCCTCAATACCATCCCCCTCTGTCCATCCTCCTCGCTGAGACCAGAGCAGTATAAAATCTACTTCTCACCTGGTCACTCCTCTACTTAACTCCTTCCATGGCTCCTTAGTGCCTTTGGAGATGCTGAGCTCTGGGCTCAAGAGGCAACACCAGAGAATGGCTTCCACGCACACAGCACAGCCCCTGCCTGCCTCAGCAGCTTCTATCCACACCTTCAAACGAGGCCCGTGCATTTTCTGTCCCATAAACATCCCGAGACCTTTTCTCACTTTACACAAACACTGACCTCACTCTCCCTTATTTCTATGTCCTACCCAACCCTCTCTCCTGGGTTTCATTTGTCTATTCACCTGCTAAGTGACAGGGACTGTGCTGGAAGCCAGGGTGAACAAGATAGACTGATCCTGGGACCTGCCCTCATGGAGTGTGTGGTTGAGTGGGTGCCTCCCAGGAACCTCAAGTTCAACATGCCCCAGCTTGAATCCATCACCTTCCTCCCCACACACCTGCTCCTGGCTCCCAGAGTGCACCCCATCACAGCACCTCTGTCTGCCCCCGCCAGTTACTAAAGGCAGAACCCTAGGGGTCAGCCTCCAGTCCCCGCCTCTCTTGCCCACTCCAAGTCCTGTGGAGTCTACCTCCTGAATACAACCCGAATTGCTTTCCCTATAGTAGCCTTTTAACCAGTCCCCAGCCTGTTCAATCCCCTCCCATCTACTCTCCACTGCAGAGAGAAAGATCAGAGTGGAACACACAAATACTCACCCCACCCCATGGCTCCTGGCCAGCCCTCCACCTCATCTCTCCATACCCACCTCTCCACATTACAGCCTGCCCCACGACCCCTGGCAGACTCTGGGACCCCAAGTCTTCCCCCATCTCTGCCTTCCGGACTGGGGGCAGTCTCCCCTCCAGCATCCTCCTTATACCTGCCCAAACTCAGCTAAGTCCTGCCCCTCCTCGAAGGCTCAACTCTAGCAGCACGCTCTTTTAGAAGGCTCCTCGTTCCCAGCTGGGCTGGGGGCTCCTCTGAGCTCCTGTCAGCCCTGTTCTTATCCTTAACTGTTGTGCTTACTCCATTCACAGTTTTATACATGTCTGTGAACTCCTCCCTAGGAACAACCAAGACTGATCTAACCCCATGTTCCGAACATTAGGCCAGCGCCTGACATTTTTCTGGTTAGAGCAGGTATTCAAGTCGTGGGAGGTTTTACTGACCGTGTGACCACATCACCTCTCAGAGCCTGTAAACATGTGACAATTGAGTTCTCCTTTACGAGGCTGCTGGGATGATTAAGGAGCCCCGAGCACAGGGCTTGGTGTGCAGTAGGTGCTAGCTGTGATTTGAGTCCCTTCCTGTCCCCTTTTACCCATTCTTCCTCAATACCCAGGGTGGCCTCCCACACCTGCTCAGCATGTCAGAGAGGATGTCCAGGGCTTCCAGCTGCACAGCCACATCCTCCTGCTGGGCAATGGCACTGGTGAGCTGGCCCGTGATCTTCCGGCACACGTTGGTGGCCAGCCCGGAGCCTGCACAGGGCACAAGGTGGGCACAGTGAGGCCCTGGCCTGGGGGAAAGGCAGCCTTTACCACTGGTCTGCCTCTGCTCTGGCTGTGTTCCTGAGCCCACATCCCAGGGAATCTTGCCAGGGCTCCAGAGGTCCCAGGTTTGACCCAGAGTCTGGCCAAAGTAAAGGAGACAGCTAGGGGAGCTGCAGAGCCAATGGCCGAGCTGCTGGGTGGCACTCACACACCCAAGCCCTTCTTCCTTTCCCCATTCCTCTAGGGAGGCAGGGAAAGTTAAACACTTCCTTTCCTGCCTCCCTTGCTGCTGGGAGTGGCTGGGTGTTCCAGCTCTTGCCAGTGAGATATCAGTGGAAGTCGTATGGGGGCTTCTGGGAAAACGTGTGCTTTCCCTATAAAGGGAGGGGACATGGGGCAAGACCTGAACCCTGTCAATATTGAGCCACTAAATGAATTGCTACCGAAATGGAGTGGCTGATTCCTCCAGGATTGCCATGTGAGGAAAAACCACCCCTGATTTCTTTAAACTGTCGTTGGTTAGATTTCATCACTTGAGCTAAAAGCATTTCTAACTGACAGAGAAGCATGAACTTAAATGGAGCTGGGCCTGAATTCTCTGCCCTGCTTACTAGCTGAGTGACCTCAGGTATGTCTCTTCAACTCTCTGTGCCTCAGTGTTTTTTTGTTTTTTACCATTAACTAGGACAAATACTAACAGTACCTAGTCCTGGGGACCTGGGTACCTGTGGCTGCAGGGGGGAGCTCCGAGAGGACGGTCTTGAGGCCAATGCCGGCGATGTCTCGCAGCTGCTCCTTGTCTGACCGCATGTTGGCGCACAGGGTGTCCACGATGGTCTCCACCTGGTACTCCTTCACTTTGCCCACCAGAGGACCCAGGCTGAGCAGGGAGTGGGAAGGTGAGTCCAAGGTCCCAAGGTTCAGCCTGAGTCAGGCTGCCCCTTTATGTCCCTTCATGCTCCTGGGACCACATGTGCTGAGGAAAAGGCCTCAGATCACCAGGGGAGCCCCTGTTTGGCCAGAAAGAGGTACTCTCTGGCTATGCCAAAATTGTTCCTGGCACATCCCAAACCTACGTTTCTTCTTGTTTTACGTCTCAGGAAATGGCCAAATAGTGCCCCAGAACAAGGGTGCTCAAACTTGAGCGTGCATCTGAATCCCCTGGAGGGCTTGTTAAAACAGATTGCTGGGCCCCACCCCCAGAGTTTCAGAGTCAGGAGGGCTATCTCGGTGGGGCCTAACAGCGTGCATTTCTAGCAAGCTCCCAGTTGAGGGTGATAGTGTAGGTGGTCCAGGGAGCACACTTGGAGAACCTCTACCTTAGAGGCTTGCTTCTCAAAGTTTGGTGGTGGGTTAGCATCGGCAACACCACTCGGAAGCTTGTTCAGGATGTGGAATCTCAGGCCCTACCCTACCCTAGATCTATTGAGCCAGGATCTGTAGCGCCACAAGGTCCCCAGGTGATTCTAATGCACAGGAAAGTGTAAAAACAGCTGCACTAGATGCCTGGGTTCTCAGCCTTAGTTGCCATCACCTGGGCCTCTGAAAAATGCCTACCTGGGCACTGCCCTCAGAGAGTCTGAGTTAATTGGTTTCACGTGTGACCTGGAGGCGGGAGGGCATTTAAAATTCCCCAGGTGATTCTAACATGCAGTCGAGGCTGACAACCTCTGCCCTACCTGAGTAGTTCTCAGACATTGGTTGCATCAGAATGCAGATTCCAGGGTGCTATGGTCTCATCCTCTGCCCCAGCTCCCTCCCTGCTCCATCCCCTGAATATGAATCCCTGGGCAGGGAATATAGAGTTTCAACAAGGGCTTCAGGTGACTGCAGTGGACAATGGTTTTCTTTTTTCTTGATTTTTTTTTTTTTTTTGAGATGAGGTCTTGCTCTGTTGCCCAGGGTGGAATACAGTGGCATGATCATAGCCCATGGCAGCCTCGAACTCCTGGGCTCAAGCAATCCTCCTACATAGATGAGATTACATATTCAAGCCACCACGCTTGGCTAATTTCTTTTTTTAGTGTCTTGCTATGTTGCCCAGGCTGGTCTTGAACTGCTGGCCTCAAGTGATCCTCTTGCCTCAGCCTCCAGAATAGCTGGGACTACAGGCATGCGCACCATGGTTTTCAAACCTTGGCTCTCTCAGCTTCCTTCTCCACAGCTCCTCTATCTACATAATGATGAAATCCTCCATCCTACCTCCTATAGCACTGGTTCCCACTAGAAGTAATACCGCCTTGGCAATTTATGGGTGTCCTTGGTCATCATAACTATAGAGTTAGTACTTCTGGCCTTTAAGCGGGTGGGGAGCAGGAACCGCAGAAAGACAACAATGCAAAACAAAGCATTGTCCATGCCCCGCAAGAAATTCTAACATCCCAATGGGCATTTGTATAGGCAAAAGGCCTTTCTGTAATTATCTGAGTCTAACATTTCAGTTTATACAGAGACACAAAATATTTTTACATTGTTTTAATATACCGCATTCTAGATTTTCCAAGAATGCAATTTTCAGGTAAATAGAAGGAAAAGTGTACTTTGTTTTCTGGGAAACTTTATTGGGAGATGGTCACTCACTTTAGAAAATCCTGGCTGGGCGTGGTGGCTCACGCCTGTAATCCCAGCACTTTGGGAGGCCAAGGCAGGCAGATCACTTGAGGTCAGGAGTTCAAGACCAGCCTAGCCAACATGGCGAAACCCCGCATCTACTAAAAATACAAAAATTAGCCAGGCGTGGTAGTGTGTGCCTGTAATGCCAGCTACTCAGGAGGCTGAGACATGGGAATTGCTTGAACCTGGGAGGAGAAGGTCACAATAAGCTGAGATTGCACCACTGTACTCCAGCCTGAGTGACAAAGTGCGACTCTGTCTCAAAAAAAAAAAAAAAAAAGAAAAAAGAAAATCTTGCCACTAAGAGCAATGCCTCCAATTCTGAAACCTGAGTCCCAACACCCCCTGTCTATATCTGGTATCTGTACTCATGATGAGTACTCATGATGAGTTTACATGCAGGTACAGGCTTCTCGTGACTTCATCACTTCTACCATCACAGTGCCCCAGCACGCATACACGGAAACACATACTACTTTACTATAAGCTACATTCCTTCTAGTTTGCCTTTATGGTTAAGGTTAGGGCATTATGTGTAGACGTAGGTTTTATAATGTACGAATTTCATTTCCTAATAGGAAAACAGTATTACAAACGATTTGTTATAAAAAGGTATTGGTTCTGCTGGTGGGAAACCACACTCCATCCTAAGTCTACTCCATGACCAGAAAGACACTCCCAACTCATAAACTTGTCCATGTCACCTTCCTACAGAAAACCCTTTACCGAATTCCCTCTGCTCTTGGGATCATGTTGCAATTCTTTAACATCTTCTTCTGGGGAAACTCAAGACTAAGGTACCATTCAACAAGAGCTGCTCAGCAGGTCCCCTCTGCGAGGCTGTACCCCAAAGGGACAGGGGTCCCCAGAATGCTCCCACACCAGGTAGGGCCCCTGCTCCACCAGGGCAATTCTTTAACATGCCCCGGAAGAATGCCTGGACCCAGCTCCCAGACAGTGGTTTGAAAGACAGTGCCCAATTCTCTCACCCTGTTGATCCTTGATCCCTGGCATTCTATTTAAAATTACTCAGGTGATGCTAACCTGCAGTCAAGGTTGACAACCTCTGCCCTACACGAGTGTTTCTCAGGTGTGGGTGTGAGAATGACTCTACCACCCAAGCATCCCCACGTGCTCTGCACATACCCTTGTCTTGTTTTTTTCTACTCTGGAGTTAACTTGCCAACGTCTCAGGATCACAGCCTCACAGTGATCTAAGGCTGGGGCTTTTAGGACCTCTCCCAATCCCATGTGCCCTAAGCCTTTCTTGTTTTTTATTTTTGAGATGGAGTTTTTGCTCTTGTTGCCCAGGCTGGAGTACAATGACACAATCTCGGCTCACTGCAATATCTGCCTCCTGAGTTCAAGCGATTCTCCTTACTCAGCCTCCCAAGTAGCTGGGATTACAGGCATGTGCCACTATGCCCAGCAAATTTTTTAAAAAATTATTATTTAGTAGAGACAGGGTTTCACCAGGTTGGTCAGGCTGGTCTCGAACTCCTGACCTCAGGTGATCCACCCACCTTGGCCTCTCAAAGTGCTGGGATTACAGGCATGAGCCACCGTGCCCAGCCTTTAAGCCTTTACCACCTTGATGTGTATCAGCTTGATCTTCCCAGCATTTACATCTGTCTGAGGGCTTTCTCTGGCTAAAGGTGGCAGAAAGTGGACAACCCTCTGTCCTACCCCAGAAGCAGCCCTTAACCAATGACTACCAGGGAGCTGGTGGACTAATACCCCAGCTCCCTCACCCTTTAAGTGGGAAAAGTCCAAGAGGCATGCCCTATACTGTGTCCCAGAGGTCCCCATGGGGTTAAGCTCATCGGGCCCACTGTGGTCACTTGCTTTGTACCGTACCCTTGATTGGTCCTCTTCCCTCTCCTGCCTCACTTCCCTACTCCTCCACCATGTTTCCTGGGATCACCTCCCAAATAAACTTAGATTTGAATCCTTGTCTCAGCATCTTCTGGGGAAACTCAAGACTAAGGTACCATTCAACAAGAGCTGCTCAGCAGGTCCCCTCTGCAAGGCTGTACCCCAAAGGGACAGGGGTCCCCAGAATGCTCCCACACCAGGTAGGGCCCCTTCTCCTGCTCCACCAAGGCTGACACTCACCACTTAACAGCCAGGTTCTGCACCTCACCGTTCTTGTCCTCCAGGAGCCGGAGCAGCATCTTCACCACCTTGCGCTCGCTGTCCTCGTCCAGCTGAATGGAGTCCTTCTGCAACTCCGACATCAGGTCGCTGGTGGCCATGAACCTGTGCAGGGAGGGCAGAGGAGGATTGCTGAGCAGCTCCTGGGCCCTGGTGGATTTGGGCAGTACCTCAGGGTTCCCCTAGAAGTAGACCTTAATACAAAGATTCGAGGTCAAATGCACTCCTGTGTCACATGATGATGTTTTGGTAAATGAGAGGCAACATATACAATGGTTGTCCTGTAAGATTATAGTGAGGCTGCCCTATATAGGCATGCCATTTTCATCTTTTCTACCTTATTTTTACTGTACCTTTTCTATGTTTAGACACACAGATACCACTCTGTTACAGCTGCCTACAGTACTCAATACAGGTGCGTAGCCTGGGAGCAACAGGCTGCACCATATAGCCTGGAGGTGTAGTAGGCTCTACCATCTAGGCTGTGTAAGCACACTCTATGAGGTTCACACAAGGACAAAATTGCCTAATGATGCACTTCTCAGAATGTCTCCCTGTCGTTAAGTGCCACATGACAGTGGATTATTTGGGCAGTGGGTATGGTTGGGCTACAAGGAGACCCACATGTGTGACACCAACTGCCACATGATGGCAGACTAGGAATGGCCCAGCATGCTGGCTAAATGCATAATGCTTCAGGGTCGGTGGCTCCCGACCATTTATGCAGTGTGAACTTGGGCAAGTCATTTCACCTCTCCAAGCCTTAGCTTACCTGTCTGAAAACGGGGATGAGACTAGTATCTGCCTCATAGGGTTTTATTTTTTTTTTTTTTTTTTTTTTTTTTTTTTTTTTTTTGAGACGGAGTCTAGCTCTGCCGCCCAGGCTGGAGTGCAGTGGCCAGACCTCGGCTCACTGCAAGCTCCACATCCCGGGTTCACGCCATTCTCCTGCCTCAGCCTCCCGAGTATCTGGGACTACAGGCGCCCGCCACCTCGCCCGGCTAGTTTTTTGTATTTTTTTTAGTAGAGACGGGGTTTCACCGTGTCAGCCAGGATGGTCTCGATCTCCTGACCTCATGATCCGCCCGTCTCGGCCTCCCAAAGTGCTGGGATTACAGGCTTGAGCCACCGCGCCCAGCCCCTCATAGGGTTTTAAGTGCACATGGTGAGCGCTCAGTAAATGGCACTGCCATTATTATAATGACATCATCCACATCCCACAACAGCTGACAAAGGGATGCCAGAAGGTTGTTTTGTTTTGTTTTTTGAGATGGAGTCTTGCTCTGTCGCCCAGGCTAGAGTGCAGTGGCGCAATCTCGGCTCACTGCAAGCTCTGTCTCCTGGGTTTACGCCTTTCTCCTGCCTCAGCCTCCTGAGTAGCTGGAACTACTGGTACCCGCCACCACACCCGGCTAATTTTTTGTATTTTTAGTAGAGATGGGATTTCACCATGTTAGCCAGGATGATCTTGATCTCCTGACATCGTGATCCACCCGCCTTGGCCTCCCAAAGTGCTGGGATTACAGGCGTGAGCCACCGTGCCCAGCCAAGGGATGCCAGAAGGTTGAACAGACACCTTGTGTCAAAGTCAGAGCTAGAGGCCTACCAAACAGATGGAGGAAGGCGAGCCCTGTCCACTCCCATCTCAGAGAACTGGCTCGGTCCCTGCCCTTAGAGCAGTGGATCTCCAGCTATAGCCAGCATCAGAATCACCAGCAGGGCTTGTTAAACAATACTAGGCCCCATTCCCAGAGTCTCTGAATCAGCAGGTCTGAGTTGGGGCCCAGGAATCCGCATTTCTAACAAATTCATGGATGATGCTGAGGGTCAGGGACCACCGTTTGAAAACCACTGCCCTATACCATGCTGATGGGCATGGGCATATTTTGGAGACCAGCACCAATAGCTGACTGGCTCACTGACCTAGGGTAGGCATCAGAGGCAAGGGCTACCCACCCAGAAAAATCAGGCTTTTGGTGTCAGGCCCCACAAATCCTGATGCCGTCCCAGGCATTTGAAACTGCAGTGGGAGTCTAAGCTGGAAGCCATGGAAAGTTGAGGCTGGGGCCATTATTAGGCACCATTCCTGCCAAAACTAAGAGGGTAGGAGCAGAGGTCTGAAACTAGTAGCCCTCAGCTATGTCCAGCTTGCAAATGCGTTTTCAAAAATTTAAATTACTTGTCAACATTTGAACATTGGGAGAGTTGACATAAAAATACTGACTTTGGCCTGGCATAGTGGCTCACGCCTGTAATCCCAACAGTTTAGGAGGCTGAGGCGGGTGGATCACCTGAGGTCAAAAGTTCTAGACCAGCCTGGCCAATATCGTGAAACCCTGTCTCTATTAAAAATACAAAAATCAGCCGAGCACGGCGGTGAGCACCTGTAATCCTAGCTACTGGGAAGGCTGAGGCAGATGAATCACTTGAACCTGGGAGGCAAAGGTTGCAGTGAGCTGAGATCGCACCACTGCACCCCAGCCTGGGTGACAGTGCGAGACTCTGTCTCAAAATAAAATAAAATAAAATAAAATAAAATGCTGACTTCCAGGCTAGGTGCAGCAGCTCATGCCTGTAATCCCAGCACTTTGGGAGGCCAAGGTCAGCGGATCACTCAAGGTCAGGAATTTGAGACCAGCCTGGCCAACATGGGGAAACCCCATCTCTACTAAAAATATGAAAATTAGCCAGGTGTGGTGGTGCATGCCTGTAGTCCCAGCTACTTGGGAGGCTGAGGCAGAAGAATCACTCAAACCTGGGAGGCAGAGATTGCAGTGAGCCAAGATCGTGCCATAGCACTCCAGCCTGGGTGATAGAGTGAGATTCAAAAAAAAAAAAAAAAAAAAAACCTGACTTCCAGATTATCTTGAAAACACAGTATTTCTGTACAATGGGGCCTACAATCACTGGTGACAATACCTGACTAGAGTCAGGTTGTGGTTGCCCTCTCCCCAGTTTACCTGGTCCCCACTAGGCCCACTTCACCCACTGACTGGCTCCTGCAGGCACGTGAGCGGAGTCTCAGAAGAAAACAGGACAGAGCAGCGAGGAGATACCACGAGGCTGCCTTGGAGAGAGCCTCCAGCTTTTGCTGGCCCTGCTGGGCCACTCCGCTGCCCCACACTGGCCCTGCTTTCCAGCATGGTTGAGCAAATCAACCAAGAGCCCTGACCCCAGCCTCCTGTGGCAAAAACTATCACAGCTGGGATTCTGGCTCTCATCTGTGCAGACTCAGACCTGCTCCTGGATGTCACCGCAGCCCACAGTGCCCTGTTACCAGGGGTGGACTGGTCGATGTCCTATTTATTTTTAACAGGTAGATTAGCCACCAGTTGCTAGGAGACAGGAGGAGGCTGGGCTGGCAGCACGGGCAGGATGGTAGGACTGACTGTGCCCACCTCTGGGCAAAGGTAAAGTGAAGGAGGAGGTTTGGATTTGAGCCAGGCCAAGGCCTGAGGTGGGCACATGCATGCCTACGTCTGCTCAGCTGAGGGGACATTCTGAGATAGCATGCAGGGTCTCCAAGTTGTGTTTCTGCTGCAGTCCATGGGGGCCCAGCTCAGCCTGGCAACCCAGGTGATGTGCCTCTTTGCCCAAGATAGGCCTCCTGCCCCCGCTCCTCTTCTCCACCTGTTGAGCTCCTATTCACCCATCAAGACCCCAGCTCAAATGTCCCAGCTCAGGGATGACTGACCACCCTGCCCTACCCCTGCATTCACAGCCCCTAAACACAATGTTCTGACAGGATCCTTTCAGAGCACTCTGCACCCCTCCTTTATAGCACTTCTCACACTGCAATACAAGTCTGGCCACCAGAGCATCTTCTCCATTGGACTGTACACTCACTGAGGGCAGAGGCCCATCAGGTTTATCTCTGGGACTCCAGGCTCAACAAAGAACAGGTCTGCAGGGGGCTTTGTCGGGGAGGGTGAGGGCAGGAGGAGAGGTAGTGAGAGAGCTAGCCCTTAACAGAATTTACAGCCAAATAGCCCGAACTCAGAAACCAACTCTTCTGAAGTATGCTTCAGCATTTCAGACACCCCTGGTTCCTGCAGACACTGGCTCTCAGAGAAAGGAAGCCATATTTTACATGTGTTATGTGTGCAGGGATGGGAGAGGGAAGGAAAGGTATATAATTTGGTGGATAAGAGCTTGAGCACCAAAGTTTGGCTTTAAGTGAGTATACTGGTCTTGCCATCTATCAACCAGGTGACATTGGGCAACTACCTCCTTTTCTCTGGGCCTCATATTTTCTATATATATGAGAACTTTTCTTTGCCCTACCTCATAGTATCCTTGGGAGGTTTCAATAGGACAACCAGCTCTTAGCATGAGGTAGTAAGAAAACTAGGCTCAGGGAGGCTGCACAAACTGCCTAAGGTAACAGCAAACTGGGCGGAAAACCAGCCCACCACACACGTCTCCTGGCTTCTCAATCACTACTACTGTGTTTTCAAGAACAAGACCCCCAAGTGTACTCGTTTTGACTGTTGGAGCCTCTGTGGTAAAGGGGCACCTCCTGCCCATAAAGCCAGGGCCCAGGAAGAACAGGAATCAAAGGTCTCCTCCACCCAACCTGGGACCCTCATTTGCAGTCACTGCCCCCCTCCAGGAACCAGAGGACATAGTCTCAGTTTCATTACAGAGAAACCCTAGAGGCAACTCAGCCGAAACCCTTGGCCACACGGGCGCCTGAACAGCTGGTCTGCAGGACCCAGCACCCTGGTATTCGAACTTTAAAAATAGATACCATTCTCACATGCTTGGGGTGGTTTTAAGTGTTCTCCAGGCCACTGGCAGAGACAGGCTGAAAGGACTTCTCGGGCTCTAGCTGGCAGGGCCAACTCCCTCTCCCAGAGACTGGACCTGAGGCCTGAGAGACAGTAGCACAAATCCCCTAGGCCACTAGCCAGCTATGTGACCTTGGGCAAGTCACTGCACTCCTCCAAGCCTCTGGAAAACAGGAAGAACAATCACTACCACCCATGGGTGGACTGAGATTACATGTGGAGTGCACAGTAGGGAGCCTGGGACCCAGCGAACATTCACTAAGCACCTACTGTGTACCCAGCACAGTTGCTGGGGCACTAAGAGAAAGTGCATAGTCCGGGTGGCCCAGGAGCTCAGGGTCTCCCAGGGCTGAAGTGATCTAGCAGAAACATGAGGGGAGGCATGGTGGGAGCTCAGGAGAGGTGCCTAATCCTGCCTGGAGTCAAGAGGCATCCCAAAGAATTACAGGAGCTGTCAGATGAAGGGAGGAGGTCAAGGGAGAGCAAAGAATCCCCCTAGTGAAGGTTTAGAGAGGGGACAGGGCGTGACAGATTTTGAATGTGCACAGAATCATAGCAGTGTCCATTTATTAAGCACCGACCCAGTGCCTGCCACGAACCTGAGCATTTCACATGTACTATCTTTTTCGTCGTTACCCCAATCCTCAGAGATGGGTTCTGTTACCCCCATTTTATAGAAACAGAAGCACAGGAAACTCATGGGGGTTAAGTTACTTGTCCTTGGTCACACAGCCAGTGAGTGATGGCAGCTGGGATCTGAAGCCAAGACCTTGGATCCCAGGCTCTATTCATGTGGGGGACTCTTGAGGGGTACTGAGGAATGGGCTGCAGGAGAAGAGTAGGAGTCAGACTACCAGAGCAGGTCTCAGTCTCCTAACCTGTCAGGGGGCTGGAATCAGAGGGCCTCACTAAGATCTTGGCCTCTGTATTAGACTGGCCTGGATTTGGACTAAGTCTCCCACTTCCTGGCTTTGTGACTGAACCTACACCCTTCATGCCTGAGACTCAGTTTCCCTATCTGTAAAATGGGGACAAAGTGAAAAAGTGTTCACTGAGTCTCCAAGGTCTTCTTTCAGCTGGAGGGGCCAGAACTGGCCATGAGACCACGGGCCAATCCCTTTTCTTCCCTGGGCCTGTTTCCCCGGAGAATGCAGGTGCAAACTCATTGGACCAGATGTTTCCACCGTTCTTTTCAGCTCTATTCCTGTAGTTCTGTGATACTGTGAGAGGGGGAAAAAAGGAAAAAGGGACTGGGGAAGCGGAGTGGCACACAAAACCTAGAAGGTCCCACCCCAACCATCACCTACCTGTGACTGGAAAGCCAGACTCAGCCCAGCCCCCTCCTTTAGGCTGGGTCTGAACAATCCCCAGGGCGGGAGGGAGAGTGGGAGGGAGGGGTCCGGGTGATGTTGAGAAGCGGACATCACTGAGGGTGCCAGTGAGAAAGTCAGCAGGGGATAGCGGTCCCAGGAAGGGTCCGGTTTCAATGCGGAGGAGAGAGAGGTGATGGGGTCCCCAGGGAGAGGCGGAGGGCTTCACTGTGGACTTGCTGAAGGTGGCGGGGGATGGGGGCGCTGGGGCATCAGTTGCGGGGGAAGAAGGGGGCCATACAGAGGGAGGAGAGGCCGAGGCAGGGTGCAGAGGGGCGGAGCTGGGGCTCTGATGGGGGATGAGAGGCCGGGCTGAAGCCTGCACGGTGGGAGACGAAGCAGGGACTGGAGTCGCAGAGGGGCAGGACCGCCACTAGGGTAGAACGGCCGGAGCTTCAGTGGGGACCACGAGGCAGGAGTGGGTCTGTGGGGAGGGGGCGCAGCTTAATGCAGGGAGAAGACAGAAGAGGCAGGGGGCTGCATGGTCATGGGGGATGGGCTGGCACTTCGGGAGGGGAAGAAGGCCCCCGGCTTTACAGGGGAAGGAGAGGCGGGGGGCCGGAGGTGGGGTGCACCTGAAGTCCTTGTCGCTGGACGTCATCTTCTCCAGGAGGCTGGAGATGTGGAAGGCGGCGGTGCTCATGGTGGCTGCGCGCCGCGGGGCTGGCCGGCGGGAGGGAATATGGCGGCGCGGGCGCCCCCTCCCTCGCCAGCTGCGCGGGCTGCGCTCACCAGACAGAAATAGCAGCTCCCGCCCCGCCCCGTGCTCACGCCTTGGCCATGGCGGCTGCGGGAGGCGGGCGGGCCTGGGCCTGACTCGGTGGTCTTGGCCCCGGCCCCAGCCCCTGCCCAGCTAACAGTGCAGCGCCGGCTTGCACACCCCCAGAGACGGGGAGCTCACTACCCGGCCACCACCTCGTTGTTATTCCCCTAAGTGCCAGCTCTGTCTTGCGGCATGGATATGATATCAGAGAGTCTCAGGTTCGAATCCCAGTTCTGCCTCTTCTGCTGTGTAGCCTTGGCCAAGTTACTTTACCTCTCTGAGCCTCAGCTTTCTCATCTGTGGGCATTCAAGAAACAGGAGCTATCAACCAAAGTTGGTCAGGCCAACCAAAGAACCCCTCACCCAATCCCCTCACCCACGATGCTTGCCCGCCCCTGAGCCAGACAGCATCTGGGGAATGAACTCAGTCACACAAGGCTCCCTGCCTGCCATCCCCAACCCTCAGGATGGCAGGGTCAGTTTCTTCATTTTTTTTTAGCAATGCAACTGAGGCCAAAAGCAAAGGGATTTGCTGAGGGTCACACAGCTAATGAATCTGGGATGGAGTCAGGATTGACTGCAGATCCCTTAATATCCTGGGCAACAATCCTTACAAAAAGATTCTGTGCTTCAGAACCAGACAAGCCTGGCTTCAAATCTCTGCTAGGCTGCTTCCTGACTGTGTGATCTTGGGATAATGAAACAGCCTCTCTGGGCTATAAGGATAAAATAAGGATAAAATAAATCTTTATTAAATTGACACCCCCTTGAACACCTGTTATTATGAGGTGCCTAGGTTCTATACAATAGGGATGCAATGCGGCAGGGTGTTAGACACAAATGGCCCCTGCCCTCTGGGGACTTTACACTTTAGTGGAGGAAATAAGCATGAAGGAAGAAAGTGATTAGATAAGGAAAATAAGAGCTCTTCAGAAAATAAAATAGACAGTTCCTGGAGCGTGGAGGGGCAACTTTAGCAAAGGTCAGGGAGGGCACTTTTTGAGGAGGAGACATTTGGGCTAAAACCTCAACAGATGAAGCAGCTGGGCAAAGGTTTGAGGGAAGAGCTTCCCAGACAGAGTGAGCAGCAGGTGCAAAGGTCCCAAGGTGGTGGCCGGGCGCGGGGGCTCAGGCCTGTAATCCCAGCACTTTGGGAGGCCAAGGTGGGTGGATCATGAGGTGAGGAAATCGAGACCATCCTGGCTAACAAGGTGAAACCTCGTCTCTACTAAAAATACAAAAATTAACCGGGCGTGGTGCCGGGCACCTGTAGTCCCAGCTACTCTGGAGGCTGAGGCAGGAGAATGGCCTGAACCCGGGAGGCGGAGCTTGCAGTGAGCCAAGATTGCGCCACTGCACTCTGACCTGGCCGACAGAATCCATCTCAGAAAAAAAAAGGAAGAAAGAAAAAGATAAGGCTGTGGCTGACTGGGCGCATTGGCTCATGCCTGTAATCCCAGCATTTTGGGAGGTTGAGGTGGGTGGATCGCTTGAGCTCAGGAGTTCAAGACCAGCCTGGGCAACATGGTGAAACCCTGTTTCTACAAAAAAATGCAAAAATCAGCCAGGCGTGGTGGCACATGCCTGTAGTCCCAGCTACTTGGGGGACTGAGGTAGAAGAATCACTTGAGCCTGGGAGGCAGAGGTTGCAGTAAGCCGTGATCGCACCACTGTACTCCAACCTGGGTGACAAAGTAGACTCTGTTTCAAAAAAAAGGAAGGGAGGGTCTGGGCGCGGTGGCTCATGCCTGTAATCCCAGCACTTTGGGAGGCCAAGGCGGGCGGATCATAAGGTCACGAGATGGAGACCATCCTGGCCAAGATGGTGAAAATCCGTCTCTACTAAAAATACAAAAAAAAAAAAAAAAAAAAAAAAAAATTAGCCAGGCGTGGTGGCGGGCGCCTGTAGTCCCAGCTACTCGGGAAGCTGAGGCAGGAGAATGGCGTGAACCCAGGCGGAACTTGAAGTGAACTGAGATCACACCACTGCACTACAGCCTGGGCGACAGAGCGAGACTCCGCCTCAAAAAAATAAATAAATAAAAGGGAGAGAGGGAGGGAGGGAGGAAGGAAGGGCAGGATATGGCTGGAATGGAATGAGATCAGTCTTCAACTGAGGAAATGAGGACAGAGAGGCAGACAGGGGCCAGATTACTTGAAACCTTTCAGGCCAAGGCAAGGAGTTCATATTTTATGTGGGAGCACTAAAGAGGCACTGGAGGGCATAAAGCAAGAAGGTAACTTGATCAGTTTTTGTTGTTGTTGTTGTTGTTTTTGAGACAGAGTATCGCTCTGTCGCCCAGGCTGGAGTGCAGTCAGTGGTGTGATCTCAGCTCACTGCAACCTCTGCCTTCTGGGTTCAAGCAATTCTCCTGCCTCAGCCTCCCGAGTAGCTGGGACTACAGGCATACGCCACCACATCCGGCAGAATTTTGTATTTTTAGTAGAGACGCGGTTTCACCATGTTGGCCAGGAGGCTGGTCTTGAACTCCTGACCTCAGGCCTCCCAAAGTATTGGGATTACAGGCATGAGCCACTGCACCCGGCCTGGTTTTTTAGAAAGATCTCTTTGGTGCTGAACAGTCCACACAATCAAGAATCAGGGTGGTTTGGGCCAGGCGTGGTGGCTCATGCCTGTAATCCCAGCACTTGGGGAGGCCGAGGCGGGAAGATCACCTGAGGTCAGGAGTTCAAGACCAACCTGGCCAGGCGTGATGGTGTGTGCCTGTAGTCCCAGCTGCTCAGAAGGCTGAGGCAGGAGAATGCCGTGAACCCGGGAGGCAGAGCTTGCAGTGAGCCAAGATCCCTCACCACTGCACTCCAGCCTGGGGGACAGAGCGAAACTCCATCTCAAAGAAAAACAAAAAAAAAAGAATGAGGTTGGTTTGCATTGGGGGAATGGTGGTGAAGATGGGAAGATTCAGGTTATGTCGTGGAAATAGAATACAGCAGTTTCATTTGAGGATTGAATTCACTTTTTTTTTTTTTTGACACAGGGTATCACTCTGTTGCCCAGGCTAGAGTGCAGTGGCATGATCACCGCTCACTGCAGCCTCCACCTCCCGGGCTCAAGCCATCCTCCTGCCTCAGCTACCTGAATAGCTGGGACTACAGGCACACACCACCACACCTGGCTAATTGAATCCACACTGTTGAATGGGGTGATGATTACAGGTATATATTTGTAAAAATTAATCAAGCTGTACTTTGCTATATGTAACTGTTGCCTCAATAAAAAGGAGGGAAATAGGCTGGGCTTGGTAGCTCTAGCCTGTAATACCAGCACTTTGGGAGGCTGAGGTGGGTGGATCACTTGAGGTCAGGAGTTTGGGACCAGCCTGGATAACATGGTGAAACCCCATCGCTACTAAAAATACAAAATTAGCCAGGTGTGGTGGCATGTACCTGTAATCCCAGTTACTCAGGAGGCCGAGGCAGGAGAATTGCTGGGAGGTGGAGATTGCAGTGAGCCAAGATCATGCCATTGCACTTCAGCCTGGGCAAAAGAACCAGACAAAAAACTGAGCAAAAAAAAAGAAAAAAGAAAAGAAAATGAAATAAGTACATAGTTTAATAGGTCTTTTCCTATTTCATAATACTTTTGTAATAATTTTATGAGTCAGTGCATATGTTTTTATAAGTCATATATTTTTATGGGTAAGGAAAAGGGAGGAATTACGAGTTTTTAGTTGGAGCAGCTGAGTAGATGGTGGTGCTTTTTATGGGGATGAGGAAGTCAAGACAAGAAACCTTTTGATGGGAAGGAGGACTTGAAAACTGCAATCTGTTAACTTGAAATTACCTACTAGACATCCAAGGAAAATGCCATGTTGACAATTGAATGCATTAGTTGCATCAGGGGAGAATTCCTGGTTGGAGATATAGACGGGGGAAGGTCTCCACACAGAGGAAGTATTTAAAGCAATAAAAGTGTACAGGCCGGGCACGGTGGCTCATGCCTGTAATCCCAGCACTTTGGGAGGCTGAGGAGGGTGGATCACGAGGTCAGGAGATCGAGACTATCCTGGCTAACACAGTGAAACCCCATCTCTACTAAAATACAAAAAAAAAAAAAAATTAGCCGGGCATGGTTGCAGGTGCCTGTAGTCCCAGCTACTCGGGAGGCTGAGGCAGAATGGCCTGAACCCAGGAGGCGGAGCTTGCAGTGAGCCACGATCCCACCACTGCACTCCAGACTGGGTGACAGAGCGAGACTCCGTTTCAAAAAAATAAATAAATAAAAGTGTACAAGGTTATCAAGGATGCAGGACAAACAGAACTCTTTCATTTTTTGTTTTGTTTTGTTTTGAGACAGGGTCTCACTCCACCCAGGCTGAAGTGCAGTGATGCGATCTCAGATCACTGCAGCCTTGACCTCCGAGGTTCAACCGATCCTCCTATTCAAGCCCCACAAGTGGCTGGAACTACAGGTGTGAGCCACCACACCTGGCTAATTTTTGTATTTTTTGTAAGGACAGGTTTTGCCATGTTGCCCAGGCTGGTCTCAAACTCCTGAGCTCAAGCAATCCACCCACCTCAGCTTCCCAAAGTGCTGGGATTACAGGAGTGCACTACCACACCTGGCCCCAGAACTCTCTTATATGATGGTAGTGGGAGCTTTAAATGGGTAAAACTACATTGATACAAACTGTTTGTCCATATTTACAAAAGCTAAGCATGTGTCTACCTTGATGTATTCAGATAAGCACTTTCACTCTGAGGCATATATTCAAGATATATGAATGTATATGTGTTCATCAATAGAATGTTCAGGCCAGGCACGGTGGCTCACACCAGTAATCCCAGCACTTTGGGAGGCCAATGTGGGTGGATCACCTGAGGTTAGGAGTTTGAGACCAGCTTGGCCAACATGGTGAAACCTCATCTGTACTAAAACCACAAAACTTAGCCAGGCGTAGTGGCAGGCACCTGTAATCCCAGCTTCTCCAGAGGCTGAAGCAGGAGAATCTCTTGAACCCCGGAGGTGGAGGTCGCAGTGAGCCAACATCCTGCCATGGCACTCCAGCCTGGGTGACAAGAGTGAGACTCCCATCTCAAAAAAAAAAAAAAAAAAAATTCAGACAAGCCTTCTTCTGAATAGCCAAAAATTGGAAAACAACCCAAGTGTTCATCAACAGGTGAATGAATAAACAAACTGTGGTAGTTCATAAAATGGATTATATAGCAATGAAAATTAATGAACTACTGCCATGTGCAATGACATGAATGAATCTCAAAGATATTGTATCGGCCAAAAGAAGCCAGATGCAGGAGTGCATACTATATGTGGTTCCATTTGTGTGAAGTTCAAAAACAAACAAGGCGCAGTGGTGCATCCCTGTAATCCCAGCACTTTGGGAGGCTAGATGGGAGGGTTGCTTGAGCCCAAGAGTTCAAGACCAGCCTGGACAACACACTGAGACCCCATCACTACAAAAATATTTTTAAAAAATCAGCCAGGTGTGGGCTGGGTGTGGTGACTCATGCCTGTAATCCCGGCACTTTGGGAGGCTGAGGCAGGCGGATCACCTGAGGTCAGGAGTTTAAGACCAGCCTGACCAATATGACGAAACCACGTCTCTACTAAAAATATAAAAATTAGCTGGGCATGGTGGCAGGCGCCTGTAATCCCAGCTACTCAGGAGGCTGAGGCAGGAGAATCACTTGAACCTGGGAGGCGGAGATTGCAGTGAGCCAAAATCGTGCCACTGCACTCCAGCCTGGGGGATAGAGCGAGACTCTGCCTCCAAAAAAAAAAAAAAATTGTTTTCACCAATTTTTCCGTCAATGTCCTATTCCTATAGAAGGATCCAATTCAGTGTTACTCGTTATATTTAGTTTCCAGGTCTCTTCAGTATCTTCCAATCTGTGACTTTTTCTCCACCTTCTCTTGTTTTTAATGACCTTGATACTTTTTAAAAGAACTGGTTGGCTATTTTACAGAATGTCCCTCAGTTTGGGTTTGTCTAAGGCTTTTCTCGTGATTAGGTTGAAGTTACGCATTTTTTGGCTAGGATACAGCACAAGCAGTGTTATGCTTTCTTCAGTGCATCGGAGCAGGGGCTTTGTGATGTCACTAAGTCTTCTCACTGCTGGTGTTAATCTTGATCACTTAGCTAAACTGTGTCTGGGTTGAGTTTCTCTACTATAAAGTTGCTATGTTTCTCTTTGTAATTAATAATTTTATACTTTTTGTAAATTTGCATTTAAATTTTATTAACTTAAGAAATTGCACCGAATAAATATCTTGGAGGAGATTTTTTGAGATGACCAAAATATCCTATTTCTCCTCAAAATTCCACCTACTAATTTTAGCATCCATTGGTGGATCTTTCTTTTATGAATATTACTGTTTAATGGTGATTTTTCTATTTCCCTGTTTCTCTTTTTTTGAGACAGGGTCTTGCTGTGTTACCCAGGCTAGAGTGCAGTAATGCGATCTCAGTTCACTGTAGTCTCGACCTCGTGGACTTAAGTGATCCTCCCACCTCAGCTTCCTAAGTAGCTGGGACTACTGGCTTGTGCCACCATGCCTGGCTAATTTTTTGTAGAGATAGGGTTTCACTCTGTTGCCCAAGCTGGTCTCAAACTCCTGAGCTCAAGTGATCCTCCCATCTCAGCCTCCCAAAGTGCTGGGATTATAAGAGTGCACCATTGCATCCAGTCTCCTTCTACATTTATTAATTAAAACTCTTCTGGAAGGAAGATATGGTCATTTCTCCCCCATTTATTTATTTTTCAATTATTTATTTAAATCTGTGGTCTCTGGCCAGGCACAGTGGCTCATGCCTGTAGTCCCAGCACTTTGGGAGGTCGAGGCAGGAGGATTACTTGAGCTCAAGAGTTCAAGACCAGCCTGGGCAACATGACAAAACCCCATCTCTATTAAAAAATAAGAATAGGTAGTCGGCAAAGCTGAGTCCTGTCCTCTCGCCCTCCTCCCCTGACAGCATGAGCTTCAGCAATCGCTCCACCTTCTCCACCAACTACCGGTCCCTGGGCTCTGTCCAGGTGCCCAGCTATGGCGCCCAGCTGGTCAGCAGCATGGTCAGCGTCTATGCAGGTGCTGGGGGCTCTGGTTCCTGGATCTCTGTGTCCCGCTCCACCAGCTTCCAGGGCAGCATAGGGTCCGGGGACCTGGCCGCGGGTTTGGCTGGGGGTCTGGCAGGAATGGGAGGCATCCAGAAAAAGAAGGAGACCATGCAAAGCCTGAACAACCACCTGGCCTCCTACCTAGACAGAGCCTGGAGACCGAGAACCAGAGGCTGGAAAGCAAAATCTGGGAGCACCTGGAGAAGAAGGGACCTCAGGTCAGAGACTTGGAGCCACTACTTCAAGACCATCGAGGACCTGAGGGCTCAGATCTTCGCAAATACTGTGGACAATGCCCGCATCGTTCTGCAGATCGACAATGCCCGTCTTGCTGCTGATGACTTTAGAGTCAAGTATGAGACAGAGCTGGCCATGTGCCAGTCTGTGGAGAACAACATCCATGGGCTCTGCAAAGTCACTGATGACACCAATGTCACTCAGCTGCAGCTGGAGACAGAGATCGTGGCTCTCAAGGAGGAGCTGCTCTTCATGAAGAAGAACCACGAGGTGGAAGTAAAAGGCCTACAAGCCCAGATTGCCAGCTCTGGGCTGACCGTGGAGGTAGATGCCCCCAAATCTCAGGACCTCACCAAGATCATGGCAGATATCCAAGCCCAATATGACAAGCTGTCTCAGAAGAACCTAGAGGAGCTGGACAAGTACTGGTCTCAGCAGATTGAGGAGAGCACCACAGTGGTCACCATGTAGTCTGCCGAGGTTGGAGCTGCTGAGATGATGCTCACAGAGCTGAGACATACAGTCCAGTCCTTGGAGATTGAGCTGGACTCCATGAGAAATCTAAAGCCCAGCTTGGAGAACAGCCTGAGGGAGGTGGAGGCCCGCTACACCCTGCAGATAGAGCAGCTCAATGGGATCTTGCTGCACCTGGAGTCAGAGCTGGCACTGACTCGGGCAGAGGGACAGCCAGACCCAGGAGTACGAGGCCCTGCTGAACATCAAGGTCAAGCTGGAGGCTGAGTTTGCCACCTACTGCTGCCTGCTGGAAGATGGTGAGGACTTCAATCTTGATGCCCTGGACAGCGGCAACTCCATGCAAACCATCCAGAAAACCACCACCCGCCAGATAGTTGATGGCAAAGTGGTGTCTGAGACCAACGATGCCAAAATTCTGAAACATTAAGCCAGCAGAAGCAGGGTACCCTTTGGGGAGCAGGAGGCCAATAAAAAGTTCAGAGGTAAAATAATAATAATAAATTAAAAATCAACAAATAAACATGTGGTCTCCTGTATATTCATTCTGTATTTTGGGTTACAATCCAATAACATTACTATTTATTTTGTTCCTCAAATTGCTCTTGGTTTGCCCATTGAGAGCTCCTTCAAGTTGGCTCCTATGTTCCTTTGACAAGCCCCTATTCTTTTTGGAGCATTTCCTTTCTTTCTTTTATTTATTTATTTTTATAACAAAAGATATTCTAGGCTTATCTTATATTTTCCCTGTTCTAACCCTATAATCACCATCCCCTTTTCTAAGGAGCACTGGTTCCTTTTATTGGAAAGTGGTACTTAGAAACCAATATCTGGGTTCTGGCTATGCTCATTGCTACTGAGATGTCATTTCTTCTAGGTCCTCTCAGAGGACAAAGCTATAAAATATGTATGTGTACACTAACTCTCACACACATACATCTCTATCTATAAAAAAACCCACAAGTTCATACTGAGATATCTGATTTCAACCCAACACTAAAGGGTTCATTCTATCCCTCTATCTTTTCTTGTTTGTAACTTTTTTTTTCCTTTTGAGATGGAGTCTTGCTCTGTTGCCCAAGCTGGAGTACAGTGGCATGATCTCAGCTCATTGCAAGCTCCGCCTCCCAAGTTCAAGCGATCCTCCTGCCTCAGCCCCCCAGAGTTGGGATTACAGGCACACACCACCACGCCCGGCTAATTTTTGTATTTTTAGTAGAGGCAGGGTTTCACCATATTGGCCAGGCTGGTCTTGAACTCCTGACCTCAGGTGATCCACCCACCTCAGCCTCCCAAAGTGCTGGGATTACAGGCATGAGCCACTGTGCCCAGCCATTTGTAACTATTTTTTTTTTTACAGTAATAAATCTTGTTCTCATTAGCTATATTTACTTATTTGTTCAATCCTAGTATACATATACACTACTTGCAGAATTGCTAACCCATACCCCAGTGAAAAACAAATTTGCTAACTAGAGTACAGTATTTATATGCAGTTCTTTTTGTCTGTAGCCTTACAGAATCCCATTCAAATTATATATTCCACAGTTAAACTTAAGTTAGGTCTTTTCCGTCCCTTTGGTATGGTCTGTTATTCATTTGGAATAAAGTTAGGTTGATTTGCTAGTGTTTGTATTCCAGCTTGGGTTTCCCCAACGTTCTGGTTGGTTTTTTTTTTTGTTTTTTTTGTTTTGTTTTGTTTTGTTTTTGAGACGGAGTTTCGCTCTGTCGCCCAGGCTGGAGTGCAGTGGCCGGATCTCAGCTCATTGCAAGCTCCGCCTCCCGGGTTTATGCCATTCTCCTGCTTCAGCCTCCTGAGTAGCTGGGACTACAGGCGCCCGCCACCTCGCCAGGCTAGTTTTTTGTATTTTTTAGTAGAGACGTGTTAGCCAGGATGGTCTCGATCTCCTGACCTCATGATCCGCCCGTCTCGGCCTCCCAAAGTGCTGGGATTACAGGCTTCAGCCACTGCGCCCACCCCTGGTTGGTTTTAATTGTTTCTTTATCTAGGGAGTATGTGAAACATTACTATTGTTCCTGGAGTCAAGGCTAACCAAAAAGGTATACTCAATAAAGTGTCGCTTCCATACCTTCCTTCTTGTCACCCCATTCAACATACCCCCTGTAGGTAGCCAAACTCTTTAATTTCTGGTTTACCTTTTCTAGATTTCTTTTGCACAAATGAGCAGAAATGTGTATTTTCCTATAACCTCTTCTTTCTTACACGACCAGTAGCATGCCATGGATACTTTTTTGCACTTTGCTTTCTTTCCCCCTTAACTGTATATATGGAAATCACCCCATATCAACTCATAGAGATCTCATCCATTTTTTCAGCTATATGGTACTCCATTGCTGGAGATGTCATAGTTTATTCAACCACTCTTCTATCTATGGACATTTAAGTTTTTTTCCAATATTTTGTAATTATAAATAATGCTGCAACGAATAGCCTTATAAATATGCATTTTCTTTCTTTTCTTCTGAGACAGGGTCTCATTTTGTCACCCAGGCTGGAGTGCAGTGGCGTGATGATAGCTCACTGCACACTTGACCTCCCAAGCAATTCTCCTGCCTCAGCCTCCCAAAGTGCTGGGATTACAGGTGTGACCCACCGCACCCGGCCTCATGTTTTTTATCTTCAGGTAGATTCCAAGGGGAGGGATTACTGAGTCAAAAGGTAAATGCGTTTGTAGCTTTCTTAGCTACTGCCAAATTCTCCTCCACAAGGGCTGCACCAGTTTGCATTCTCACCAGCAATGTGGGAAAATGTCTGTTTCCCCACAGCCTATGTGTTATGCAAATGCATGTGTTGTCATGCATTTTAGTCTTTGTCAATCTTATGGGTGAGAAATGGTATCTCAGTGTTGTTTTAATTTGCATTTCTCTAATTATGAGTGTGATTTTTTTCAAATGTATGGAGGCCCTTTTTATATCTTTTTGTGAATTATCTATTAATATCTTTCTCCCATTTTTCTATCCAGTTTTTAGTTCTTTGTTCCTCACATTTCTTAAAATAATCTTTTAATTTTAGAACAGTTTTAGAATTATGGAAAAATTGTGAACACAATAGAAAGATTCCTATATCTCCACATCCAGTTCCCCATATTATTAACAATTTTACATTGACATGGTATATTTGTCACAATTAATGAACCACTGTTGATACATTATTATTAACTAAAAGACTATATTTCTTTCAGGTTGCCTTGGTTTTTACCTAATGTCCTTTTTTGTTTGTTTTTTGGGGTTTTTTTGTTTTTGTTTTTGAGACGGAGTCTCACCCAGGCTGGAGTGCAGTGGCACAGTCTTGGCTCACTGCAACCTCTACCTCCCGGGTTCAAGTGATTCTCCTGCCTCAGCCTCCTGAGTAGCTGGGACTACAGGCATGCGCCACCATGCCTGGCTAATTTTTGTATTTTTAGTAGAGATGGGGTTTTGCCATGTTGGCCAGGCTGGTCTCTAACTCCTGACCTGAGGTGATCCGCCCTCCTCAGCCTCCCAAAATGCTGGGATTATAGGCATGAACAACTGCGCCTGGCTACCTAAAGTTCTTTTTTGGTTCCAGGATACCACCTTTAGTTGTCATGTCTCCTTAGGCTCATCTTGGTTATGATAGTTTGTATTAGACTGTTCTCACACTGTTATGAAGAAATACCCAAGACTGAATAATTTATAAAGGAAACAGGTTTAGTTGACTCACAGTTCTGCATTGCTGGGAAGGCCTCAGAAACTTATATAGCATGGTAGAAGGCAAAGAGAAGCAGGCACCTTCTTGACAGAGGGGCAGGATGGAGTGAGTGCAAGTAGGGGAAATGCCAGACGCTTATAAAACCATCAGATCTCATGAGAACTCACTCACTATCACGAGAATAGCATGAGCGAAACCGCCCCCATGATCCAATTACCTCCACCTGGTCCCACCTTTGACACGTGGGAATTATGGGAATTACAATTCGAGATGAGATTCGGGTGGGGACACAAAACCAAACCATATCACAGTTTCTCAGACTCTCCCTGTTCTTGATGATGCTGACAGTTTTGAGGAGTACTGTTAAAGTATTTTACAGAATGACCTTCAGCTGAGATTTGTCTGATGTTTTTATTATAATTAGACTGGGGTAATGAGCTCCTGCAAGGAAGACCACAGAGGTAAAGCATCATTCTCATCACATCTCTGGGGTGCATAATATCAGCATGAATTATCACTGTTGATGTTAACCTTCACCACCTAGCTTGAGGTAGTGTTTGTCAGGTTTCTTCACTATAAAGTTATTCCTTTCCCCCACCTCTCTTTCCATACTCTACTTTTCAAAAGAAAGTCACTATGTGCAGCCCACATCTAAGGAGTGGGGTGTTATGCTCCACTTCCTTAAGGGAGGATTATCTACATAAATAATTTGAAATTGTTCTGCACTAGATATTCATCTATTCTCCCACATTTATTTATTTAACCATCTATTTATATAAGTATGGACTTATGGATATTTTATACTTTGAGTTCTAATCCAATACTACTTTACTTTTTTTTTTTTTTTTTTTTTAATTGTTCCAGCTTTGGCCATTGGGAACTCTTTCAGTTGGTTCCTGTGTTCCTTTGACATACCCTGATCTCATGTGTGCATGTGAGTGTGTGTGTGTTTGAGCACTTCCTTATTTACTGGCATTAGAAGATGCTTCAGGCTCATCTTGCATATTTCCTGAAAATCAGCCATTTCTCCAAGTATCCCTGGTTCCTTTTACTGGAGAATGGTATTAGAAATCAAGTTTTGGCTGCTAGATATAATTGTTCCTACTGGGGTGTCATTGCTTGTACACTCTCTCAGCTGATAGACAAGGAGATAGATGTAGGTATACTAATCCATGCATATCCACATATCTATGTATATTTCTATATGTAATTATTTGTATCTCTATTAAGCTAAACACAAATTTATACTGATGTGTCCAATGTGAATCCATTATCCAATGGATAATTCTAGCTTCCTCCCCTTGTTTCACTATAACTCCTACTCCAACAACGAGAATCCTGGCCACTCATTTACCCAATTCTTCAAAAATATATATATATATACACACACATACACATACACACACACACACACACACACACACAGTGATATCACAATGGCTAACCTGTACCCCATGGGAAACAACTTCACAGACTACAGGATAGTGCTTGTGTTTATCTTCTTGTGTCTTTAGTTTTGCAGATTCCATTCATTTCCAAAGCTACTTATGAGGTAGGAGATCAACAGGACTTCTTTTCACAACCCTCCTTATCTAAACAGGATTTACAAAGAAGGCAGCCCAAACCAATTAGGACCAAGATGGCCACAAAAGCAGCCTCTAGTTACCCTCACTGCTTATTTGCATTGGCATGTCACTTCCACCAGTGCCATGACCGTTTGCAAATGCTGCCATGGCAACGACCCAGAAGTTACCTTATATGATTCTGGGGATGCCCCACCCCTTTTCCAGAAAGTTTGTGAATAACCCACCCCTTATTTCGCATATAATTGAGTGTGGGTATAAATAGAGCTAGCCAGCCATCCAGGAGTGCTACTCTAGGCCACTCTGCCTATAAGATAGCCCTGTTCTGTCTGTGGAGCAGCCATTTTGCTGTACATCATTGCTCGAATAAACTTGCTTTCTTCACTGTTGGCTCCCTCCTGAAATCTTTCCTGAGTGAAGCTAAGAACCCTCCCAGACTGAGCCCCGGTTTTGGGATCTGCCTGAATTACTTAGGTCAGCACCTTTCTCCCACCCTGCATTCAGTGAGGTTGTTGCATACATTTATAATACAGTTGCATTGTTTCATCACATTCTGCTTTCCACCCCGAAATCCCCTGACCTCCTAAATGATTTTAGAAACTTTGCACATGTTAAGATTCATCCTTTGTGCTGTAAAGTTCTATAGGTTTTGACAAATGCATAGTGTTGTGAATTCACTATTGGAGTATTATATATAGTTGCTGTATATACCTTCATCATCCTAAAAAATCCCCTCTGCTTTACCTAGTCATCTCTCCCTCCTTCTTCTGGAGCCCCTGGCAACAACTGACCTTTTTACTGTCTCTATAATTTTGCCTTTTTTTTTTTTTTTTTTTTTTTTGAGATGGAGTCTCGTTCTATCGCCCGGGCTGGAGTGTAGTGGCATGATCTCGGCTCACTGCAAACTCCGCCTCCTGGGTTCATGCCATTCTCCTGCCTCAGCCTCCTGAGTAGCTGGGACTACAGGCACCTGCCACCGCGCCTGGCTAATTTTTTGTATTTTTAGTAGAGACGGAGTTTCACCATGTTAGCCAGGATGGTCTTGATCTCCTGACCTCATGATCTGCCCGCCTTGGCCTCCCAAAGTGCTGGGATTACAGGTGTGAGCCACTGCGCCCGGCCTATAATTTTGCCTTTTACTGAATGTCGCATAGTTGGAAGCATACAGGATATAGCCTTTTCAGACTGACATCTTTTACTTAGTAATATGCATTTAAGATTCATCTATGTCTTTCCACGAGAACTGCAGAACTTAGCCAGGCGCAGTGGCTCATGCTTATAATCCCAGCACTTTGCGAGGCTGAGGCAGGCGGATCACCTGAGGTCAGGAGTTCAAACCAGCCTGACCGATATGGTGAAACCCCATCTCTACTAAACTACAAAAATTAGCTGAGCATGGTGGCAGACACCTGTAATCCCAGCTACTAGGGAGGCTGAGGCAAGAGAATCGCTTGAACCCTGGAGGTGGAGGTTGCAGTGAGCCAAGATCATGCCATTGCACTCCAGCCTGGGCAACAGAGCGAGACTCATCTGAAAAGAAAAGAAAAAAGGGATGGGGAGGGGAGGGGAGGGGAGGGGAGGGGAGGGGAGGGGAGGGGAGGTAGACAGAACTCTTGGCATATAACAATCCATCTAAACCCCTGCACTAAGAGATTTGACCATAAGAACAGATCCCTAGAATGACCCCAGACCTTGTTAAAATACCTCAGAAAGCTCAAGTTGCCTGGAGACATTACTGTCTATTCTAGCCAATATCTCATGATAAGCCTCTGACCTCCCTTTCTTAAAGCATGTACTAGAAACAGCTTACAATTGTGAATATGTATCTCTTATAACTCAGAAGAGTTTTTCTCAAGGACCTGAAAGCCATTCCTTTGAAATGTAATCATCAGGAACATTTCATGATGTTAGGGCCTCTGTGTCCCACTCTCTGAGGGAGGATAGAACAAACAGAGCTGGCCTAATTGCACTGACCAAGCCTTTGTAATTTTTCACTTCTCTGATTCTACAGAGACCCGCTCTCCTGGCTCCCTCATTCTCCCTTTAAAACATCCAAATCATCTCTGCACAAATTGGAATGGAGCTCAGTTCTTTCCCCTGCTGTCAGTAGTTACTGAATAAAATCTGTTTTCACTGCTCTAACTAATGTCTGGCTGTGTTTATCATCAACAGTAGTGCGTTTCTTTTTATTGCTGAAGAATATTCCATTTTATGGATGTACCGTAGTTTGTTTACCCATTCACCAATCAAAGGACATCTTGGTTGCTTCCAGTGTTTAGCTGTTATGAATAAAGCTACTATAAACATTCATGTGCGGGCTTTTGTGTGGAGGTAAATTTCAGATCAGTTGAATAATCACCTAGAAATGCGATTGCTGGCTGGAAGGTATGGTAAAGCTATATATATGGTAAGCTTATAAGAAACTGCCAAACCTGTATTCCAAAGTGACCGTACCATTTTGCATTCCCACTAACAGTGAGTCCAGTTGCTTCATATCCTTACCAGCATTTGGTGGTGTCAGTTTTTTGGATTTTAGCTATTACAGTAAGTGTGTAGTGATTGCTCATTGTTGTTTTAATTTGCAATTCCCTAAAAACAAATGAGGTTGGCTGGGCACGGTGGCTCATACCTGTAATCCCAGCACTTTGGAAGGCCGAGGTGGGTGGATCACCCGGGGTCAGGAGTTCATAACCAGCCTGACCAAGATGGTGAAACCCTATCTCTACTAAAAATACAAAAATTAGATGGGCATGGTGGCATGTGCCTGAGACAGGAGAATTGCCTGAACCCAGGAGGCAGAGCTTTGAGCCGAGATTGCACCACTGCACTCCAGCCGGGGGAACAGAGCGCAGAGCGAGACTCTATTTCAAAAAAAAAAAAAAAAAAAATGAGGTTAAGTATTATTTTGTGCCTATTTGCTATCTGTATTCTTCTTTGGTGAGCTATCCGTTAAGATCTTTGTAACATTATTAAATGGGTTGTTGAATTTTAAGAGTTATTTGTATATTTTTTGATATAAGTCCTTTACCAGAAATGTAATTTGCAATTATTGCTTCTCAGTCTGTGGCTGCTTTTTTAATTCTCTTAGCAGTGTCTTTGGTATAGCAGTAAGTGTTACTTTTAATAAAGTCCAACTTGGGCTGAGTGCAGTGGCTCATGCCTGTAATCCCAGCACTTTGGGAGGCCAAGGCCAGCAGATCACAAGGTCAACAGATAGAGACCAACCTGGCCAACATGGTGAAACCCCGTCTCTACTAAAAATACAAAAATTAGCTGGACGTGATGGTGCATGCCTGTAGTCCCAGCTACTCAGGAGGCTAAGGCAGGAGAATTGCTTGATCTCAGGAGGCAGAGGTTGCAGTGAGCCAAGATCCTGCCACTTCACTCCAGCCTGGCAACAGAGCGAGACTCCATCTCAATAAATAGATAAATAAGTAAATAAATAAATAAATAAAAGAAATAAAGTCCAACTTTTTTCTTTCATGAATCATGCTTTTAATGTTGTATCTAAAAACTCATCGCCAAACCCAAGCTCACACTGATGTTCTCTTATATTTTCCTCTACGCATTTTATAGTTTTATGTTTTGCATTTAGGTCTATGATTTTTATTTCTTTTTTTTTTGAGATAGGGTCTCACTCTGTTGCCCAGGCTGGAGTGCAGTGGTGCGATCTCAGCTTACTGCAACATCTGCCTTCCAGATTCCAGCAAGCCTCCCACCTCAGCCTCCTGAATAGCTGGGACCAGAGGCGCATGCATTTTTGTATTTTTAGCAGAGGTGGGGTTTCACCATATTGGCCAGGCTGGTCTTGAACTCCTGGACTCAAGCAATCTACCTCCCTGAGCCTTCCCAAAATGCTGGGATTATGGGCATGAGCCACTGTGCCAGGCCCTATGATTCATTTTGAGTTAATTTTTTGGAAGGTGTAAGGTCTGTGTGTAGTTTTTTTTTTTTTTTTTTTTTTTTTTGCAGAAAAAGTACAAAAGTACAACTTTTCTTTTTCTTTTTTTTTTTTGAGACGGAGTCTCGCTCTGTCACCCAGGCTGGAGTGCAGTGGTGCGATTTTGACTCACTGTAAGCTCAGCCTCCCGGGTTTATGCTATTCTCCTGCCTCAGCCTCCCAAATAACTGGGACTACAGGTGCCCCCCACTGCGCCCGGGTAATTTTTTGTATTTTTTAATAGAGATGGGGTTTCACCGTGTTAGCCAGGATGGTCTCCATCTCCTGACCTTGTGATCCGCCAGCCTCGGCCTCCCAAAGTGCTGGGATTACAGGCGTGAGACACCGTGCCTGGCCAGTCGACTATATTTTTTTCTAATATTTTTAGAAATCAGAGGAGCTCATTTTGTTTCCCAGGCTGGTCTTGAACTCCTGGCCTCAAGCAATCCTCCTGCTTCGACCTCCCAAGGTGCTGGGATTACAGGAGTGAGCCACCATGCCCAACTTTGACTATATTTTTGTAGATGTTTCTGGGTTCTCTCTTCTTTCCCATTGACCTATTCATTCCTTTGTCAATACCACACTGTCTTGATTATTATAACTTTATAGCAAGCCTTGAAATCAGCTAGTGTAAGTTCTCTGACTTTGCTCTTCTTCAGTATTGTGCTAGCTACTCTAGGGTTTTTGCCTTTCCATGGAAGTTTTAGAATCGGTTTGTTAATGTCTACAAAATACTTTGCTGGGATTTTATTAGGATTGTGTTGAACCAATAGAACCAATAGATCAAATTGGGAAGAACTGACATCTTAACAGTATTAAGTCTTTACAACCTATGAACACAGAATATCTCCCCATTTATCTAGATCTTCTTTGATTTCTTTCATCAGGGTGTTTTCTATATACAGATCTTATACACATTTTGTAAGGCTTATTCCTAAGTATTTCTTTTTATAGGTGATGTTATACATTATATATATGCCAGGAACAGTGGCTCACATCTGTAATCCCAGCACTTTGGGAGGCCGAGGCATGCAGATCACTTGAGGTCAGGAGTTCAAGATCAGCCTGGCCAACATGGTGAAACCCCGTCTCTACCAAAAATACAAAACTAGCCAGGTGTGGTGGCAGATGCCTGTAATCCCAGCTATGAGAGAGGCTGAGGCAGGAGAATCGCTTGAACCTGGAGGGTAGAGGCTGCAGTAAGCTGAGATTGCACCCCTGCACTCCAGCCTGGGCAACAGAGTGAGACTCTGTCTCAAATAAATAAATAAATAAATAAATAAATAAATAAATAAATAACATGTATATATATACACACATATATACTCTATAATTATACACTACTAGCATATAAGAATGCAACTCGCCCGGCATAGTGGCTCACACCTGTAATCCCAGCACTTTGGTGAGAGGTGAAGCCGGCTGGGCTTCTGGGTCGGGTGGGGACTTGGAGAACTTTTCTGTCTACCTAAACGATTGTAAACACACCAATCAGTGCTCTGTGTCTAGCTAAAGGTTTGTAAATGCACCAATCAGCACTCTGTAAAGACAGACCAATCAGCATTCTGTAAAATGGGCCAATCAGCACTCTGTACAATGGACCAATCAGCAGGACGGGGGCAGGGAATAAGGGAATAAAAGCTGGCCACCCCCCAGCCAGCAGCGGCAAGTGATTCGGGTGTCTTCCACAGTGGCGAAGCTTTATTCTTTTGGTCTTTGGGATAAATCTTGCTGCTGCTCAGTGTTTGGGTGCGCACTACCTTTGTGAGCTGTAACACTCACTGCGAAGGTCTGCGGCTTCACTCCTTAAGTCAGCGAGACCAGGAACCCACCAGAAGGAAAAAATTCTGGACACATCTGAAGGAACAAACTCGGGGGACACCATCTTTTAAGAGCTGTAACACTCACTGCGAGGGTCTGAGGCTTCATTCTTGAAGTCAGCGAGACCAGGAACCCACCGGAAGGAACCAATTCCGCACACATTGGGAGGCTGAGGCGGATGGATCATGGGGTCGAGAGTTCAAAACCAGCCTGGCCAACAGGGTGAAACCCTGTCTTTACTAAAAATAAGGAAAATTGCCGGGCATTGTGTGGGGCACCCATAATCCCAGCTACTCGGGAGGGTGAGGCAGAAGAGTCACTTGAACCCGGGAGGCGGAGGTTGCAAGGAGCTGAGATCGCACCACTGCACTCCAGGCTGGGCGGCAGAGCAAGACTTCATCTTAAAAAAGAACAAAGAATGCAGGCCTGGCACGGTGGCTCATGCCTGTAATCCTAGCACTTTGGGAGCCTGAGGCGTGTGGATGCCAAGGTCAGGAGACGGAGACCATCCTGGCCAACATGGTGAAACCCCGTCTGTACTAAAAATACAAAAAAATTAGCTGGGTGTGGTGGCGGGCACCTGTAATCCAAGCTACTCGGGAGGCTGAGGCAGGAGAAAGGCGTGAACCTGGGAGGCGGAGCTTGCAATGAGCCGAGATCTTGCCACTGCCCTCCAGCCTGGGCGGCAGAGCGAGACTCGGTCTCAAAAAAAAAAAAAAAAGATTTTAACTGACTTTCATATATTAACCTTGCATTCTATGAGCTTTCTATACTGGCTTCCAGCTAGTTGGACTGAGGAAGAGAAAAAAGGGACAAAGATCATATGCCAGATGTGTTTTAAGCAACATTGTCAGAAGCTGCCACTAGTGTATATTCTGGCACTGGAAAGTGTAGTCTATATTATAGTAGCCATGTGCCCAGCTATTACTATGGAAAAGGGGAAACAGTTTCTGCCACAAGGAGTTAATACCACCTAGTTCTTTAGTGGACATCAATGGGTCTCTCTTTGCTTCCTGCTCTACATACATACTGCAGAGTATATTTTTGTACTTTCTCGTGTTTTATTCCCCAACACATCCTGCTCTTTCCCACCTTTGTTGTAGTTCATGGTTTGGCAAACTGTGACCCACAGCTCAAACTTAGCCTGCCACCTGTTTTTGGAATACAGCCACACTCATTCATTTAGAATTTGCTATTAATGTTGTCAAAGTCGAACTAAAAATGCAGAAACAAATATCTGAAATTAAACTGTCACAGTGATGAAGGAAGAACTGCAATTTGGGGCATACACACAGCCTGGGTAGTCTTTGGTATGGCCAAAGAACAGAGAAGAGGTTGGAGGTTTTTTTTTAAGGAGAAACGTATTGCTCTTTGAGAAAGTGCACTGGCACCAGTAAGGTTCTGGGGAACTGCTGGCAAGCTCTGGTTGGTGAGCAACAGTGGTGGGCAAAGTTAGTCCTAGAGTTAGGACAGGTTCCGTAGTTATAGATAAAATTGTTATGAAGTTACAGCAGGCATTTTCAGCAACGGGACTTGCAGAGAATTACATTTTTAGAACAATGTTGTGTGTCCAGAATGCTTCCCTGCCGCCACCACGCTGCCACAGACACTGCCTAGCCTGCAAAGCTCGAAACACTATCTCTGGTCACTTACACAAAGGGTTTGTCAAGCCTTGAGCCTAGCTGCTCCCCACGGCCCTTCTAACTCCCATCTTTCACACAGATTAACAGGATTAATTTTATTTCAAAAGACTGAGGAGAAAGCCTGGATGTCCACACTCGGGAATGGTCAAGTAAACTACGATGCAGCTATATAAAGCCGCCATTTAAAAAGTTGTTAAGAAAAACATTGACTAAAATGTCAAATTCTTCATACTATTTGGTGATTTCAACTTAGGATGTTAATAAACAACAGCCCCTTTCCCTTTCACAATGTGGAATGAACTGAGAAACAGACAGGCAGACAGATGGAGAGGAGGGTGATTAGAAAAGTGGTTTTAGACACCCACCTCATGAGTCTTACTAATTCAGCACTCCCAGATTAGAGAACATGTCCGGTCTACCAGATGTCGGAGGGCAGAAAGCAATCTCCACCCAAGTGAATGGTCTATGTGTGGTTCCTTCACATATGCCCCCTCCATAAGATGCTCCCTCCTCCTCTCTTAGGAAGAAACTGCAAGAAGGCTCAGCCTGCAATGTTTCTGGGGGAAACCTGCACTAGAACCTCATAAAGCAGCCTGTACAGCCTGAGCTCACATTCGTAACAAAGTAAGTATTTGTGGATAGAAAAAAGATGAAGGATACATACACCTATATCAACAGTGGTTATTTCTGGATGATGGGAATTCCAGGAGATTTTTGTTTTGATTTCTTTGTTTGCCAGTATTTTACTCAAGTTGCTGTAAGGAATTGATGCTGCTTCTGTCAAGGGGTGGGAGAAGTTATTTAAAAAAAAAAAAAAACCCCAACCAACCTTCAAAACCAACTGTCACAGCCTCCTGGAGGCCTTCGTGGATTTCTCCTCTCACTCACTGTATTAGTCTGTTTTCACAGTGCTGGTAAAGACATACCTGAGACTGGGCAATTTACAAAAGAAAGAGTTTTATTGGACTTATAGTTCCACATGGCTGGGGAGGCCTCATAATCATGGTGGAAGGTGAAAGGCAGGTCTCACATGGCGGCAGACGAGAAAGAATGAGAGCCAAGCAAAACAGCTTTCCCCTTGCCATCAGATTTCTGAGACTTACTACCATGAGAACAGTATGGGGGAAACTGCCCTCATGATTCAATTATCTCCCACCAGGTGCCTCCACAACATGTGGGAATTACGGGAGTACAATTCAAGATGAGATTTGGGTGGGGACACAGAGCCAAACCATATCACTCCCTTTTCCTTTGTCTCTTCTGTCTCACTCTCAATTTCCCTTCCTGCTGTTTTTTCTGTCTCCATGGCTGACTGAGAAATCCTCTTTTGGCTGGAAGACAGTTAGTAATAGGAAGAAGTGGGGTTTTAAGAGCAGAGCCCCTGCATTCAACTTCTGGCCTCACTGCTTGGCCCCCTGCTGTTAAATGCAATGGTACTTACCCTCCCTGCCACCTAGCACCTGGTACAGTGCCTGGCACAGTGTAGACGCTTGAGCAAGTGACTGAACTGAGAGATCTGGTGAGGAGCAAGGAGTACAAGAAAGCTATGGCTGTGACAGTGTTTTGTAGACTTTGGGAATAAAGGTTCATTTCTGTCATCTCCCACTCCTACAGTGAGGGGCAGGGCTGGCTCACTCCCAGAGCCTCCAGCGGGTAGGTATCCTGCAGGTGTCTGAAGGTGGATTTGGCTAACAAACCACCATCCTCATTTATACTGGCCCATGGTCAGGGCTTCAGGTGTTGCCTGAAGAGAAGCCTCCCCAGATGCAGCCCCTTGCTCCAGAAGTCAATCTGCTTGGCCCTGTGGGGGAACCAGGCTGCTCCCTCTGGGCCCCACTTCTTCCTCCTGGGTCTCAGCAGAGGCTTCTGTCCAGGTCTCGGCAGAGGCTTCTGCCCATGGCCTGGTGCTGTGTGTGTGACACCGCAGCCCACCTCAGCAGGATGCCAAAAGAATTCTTTAACCCCTCCCGGAGAACTGAAAAAGGAACATTTGCTGAGCACTGTCAGATGCCTTCCCCTAAGGGACAAGGGGTTTCTCCATTTGCCCTACAAAGAAACCCAAGCTCATGGAGGTTGTGTGATTTTGTGAAGATCACACAGCCAGAGCCAGAGCTCAAAATGGGGTCTCTCAGCTCCCAGCTCAGGGCTATTTATAAGACTGAGCCGCTTCTCTCTGGGATGGAGAAAGATGTTTGTACTTGACATGAGCAAGGTGGGACTCTCGTTCCATCACACCTTTTGGCAGTGAATGAGGCAGGCAAGTTGCTCGGGGAGGGTGGCAGTCTCCCCAGACTGGGAGGGAAGTCAAGAGTCAGAGAGGTGAGTGTGTCCTCAAGTGTTTACCAAAGAGCCAGCCATTCACTAGGCACAGGGGGAGCTAGAGGCAAGCTGATTAGAAATGTGGTTAAGAGCAACTGCTTTGTGAGAAAGAGCTGGGCAAGCCTGCTATGAATGGTAGCTGTTAGTTGATATTTTTATTACTGTTATGCCCAGTAGGGCAGACATTAACTGACCAATAATTACCACAGTGCAGTGTGTGCTATGGCTGAGGGAAGAATCATAGAGATAGTGATGGCTAATTTGATGTGTCAATTTGACTAGGCTAAGAGATGCCCAGATTGCTGGTAAAACATTATTTCTGGGTGTGTCTGTTTCCAGAAGAGATCAGCATTTAAAGCAGTAGACTGAGTAAAGAAATCTGCCCTCACCAGTGCAGGTAAGTATCATTCAATCTGCTGAGGGCCTAATAGAACCAAAAGGTGGAGGAAGGGCAAATTTGCTGCCTGTGCTTGTGCTGGGATACACACCTTCCCTTGTCCTCTAATGTCAGAGCTTCTGGTACCGGAACTTACTCCACTGACTTTCCTGGACCCCCAGCTTGCAGATGGCAGATTACGGAACTTCTCAGCATTCATAATTGTGGAGCTAATCCCTCACAATAAATCTCTTCCTGTATATCTACGTAAACTCTATTGGTTCTGTTTCTCTTGGAACCTTGACTAATACAGGAACACAGAAGAGGGAAGGGGGAGAGGGGACTCATGAACCAAGCCTTGAGGAGGAACTGCTTTCTCCAGGCAGAGGAGTGGATAGGAGTCCCGCCACACATGCTTGCATCTGCACATTCTCAGGCTCCTGTCATTGGGTGGGTGCATCTGCACATCCTCAGGCTCCTGTCATTGGGTGGGTGGGACAAATGTGTCCTGTGACATCTGCCTGGGCTCGTGCTCAGCTCAGACTGCTCAGAGGAGTTACTTCCCAGAGTTCTTGGGAGAATTCCTAGACTGAAGGCACTGTCTCCTTCCAACAGAGATGAGCCCATTCCAAACACTTAGGGCTTGGGCCTCAAGATGATCTCAAGAGCCTTCTCTTTATCTTCCTTCCTCCTGCTCCTTTTCTTCCTTCTGAAAGGGGCCCAAGAAGCCCATAGACAGTTGTTTTTGGATAAACATAGAAATTGACCATTCTGCTGTTAAAACTTGCAACTTACATTTGCTTTATCTGAGTTCCTTCCTCAGGAAAGGACCTTCAGGCCTCTCACAAAAAGTATCAAAGAACTGAAACCAGGTGACTGCACTAGGTGCCTGACCCCTCACTCACCATGATTGCTTCCTTGCCCCTCCCAAGTTCCTGTTTTCTTACACAAGGTTACATTTCTTGCCTACTATACCAACCCCTGGTTTTAGTCAGTCAGGAAAATAGATTTCAGACTGAGCTTCCATCTCCTCAGCTCTAGCACCTGATTAAAGGCTTCTTCCTTGGCAATACTTGTCTCAGTAATTGGCTTTCTGTGCAGCAAGCAGCAGGACCTAGACAAAACCGCTGGTGTTTTGGTAACACTTCCTTCTTCCCTCGCCCCTCCTCTTTTCTTGCTTCTTCCCCTCTTCCCTCTCTTCCTCCTTCCCTCTCTCCCTTCCCCCTTCCTCTCTCCCTTCCTCCTTCCTCTCTCCCTCTCTCTCCTTCCCTCCCTCCCTTCCTGTATTTGTCATAAAGGTCAACAACCCCCACTTATTTATTGCCAGAGACTGCTGAACCCTCCTAAAGAAGAGAACTATATTGGTAGATCGGACAACTCTAGAAAGGGATCACCAGGCCCAAGGGAAATCACAACCGGAGATTCCATAACATTTATAGCAAGGAGTGTCCTGGTGTTCAGTCACTAAGTGCTTTCATTCTGGGTTTAAACAAAGATATGGAATTCACAGTCCTGACATTTCTGAAAACAGTGCTGCCTCTCTGATGCCATGGAACATGGATCCAGTGATGTACTGCATCCTTGGAAACTTTTATTATGGAAATTTTCATATATACCCAGTTAGACACAATAATATAGCGAATCACCCAGCTTCCACTGTTACCAACATTAGCCAATCTTGCTTCGTCTCTCCCTCTTCCACATTTTTCTGCTACTCAAGTGCTTCAAAACAAATCCTAGACACTAGTAATCACTTCAGCCTGCATTGCCAATTTATGACATTGTTTGTTTGTTTTGAGACAAAGTCTCACTCTTAACTCCCAGGCTGGAGTGCAGTGACACAATCTCAGCTCACTGCAACCTCTGCCTGCCGGGTTCAAGTGATTCTCGTGCCTCAGCCTCCCCAGTAGCTGGGACCATAGGCGTGCTCCACCACACCTGGCTAATTTTTGTATTTTTAGTAGAGATGGAGTTTCACCATGTTGGCCAGGCTGGTCTTGAACTCCTGACCTCAAGTGATCCGCCCACCTTGGCCTCTCAAAAGTGATGGGATTATAGGCATGAGCCACCACGCCCAGTCTGTTTTTTACATACCACCATGCCATTTTCATACCTAACAAAAATAATTCCTCAAATAACTCAATGCCCTATATTCAAAGTGTACAGACTGTGTCAAAGATGTCTATTTGCAATTTGTTTGAAAGATGAGTATTCACAAAATTTCCCGAATTTCCCCCTCCCTCCTGTCCCTGGCCCATCTCAGCCCCAGGCAGGACAGCGGACTGTCTGCCCCTTGTCTCTGTTTTAGAGTAGGCTGGGCCCCACTTGAGTCAGGCCTCCTATAGTGCAGCTCTTTTCTGAGTGTTCCTGCTCAGACATCTACAGGGATTCTCCAGGATTTCTCTCAACAACAAAGCTCCCAAACTTCATTCATTCACATACCACTTCCAGAACTTTTGCCACATCTATAACCACGTGTATTATTTATTACATATTTTAATATTTAAGGGTTTTTGTTTGTTTGTTTGTTTTGAGACAGAGTCTCACTCTGTCACCCAGGCTGGAGGGCAGCAGTGTGATCTCAGCTTGCTGCAACCTCCACCTCCCAGGTTCAAGCGATTCTCCTGCCTTAGCCTCCCAAGTGGCTGGGATTACAAGCATGCACTACCATATCCAGCTAATCTTTGTATTTTTAGTAGAGACAGGGTTTCACCATGTTGGCCAGGCTAGTCTCAAACTCCTGACCTCAGGTAATCCACCCACCTCGGCCTCCCAAAGTGCTGGGATTACAGGCGTGAGCCACCGCACCCGGGAATATTTAAGGTTTTAATATTACATTATAACTTTTAAACTCACATCTTTACTTAAAATAATTTATTTTATTTTTTAATAATTACAATTTTATCTTCAACTTTTATTTTAAGTTCAGTGGTACATGTGCAGGATGTGCAAGTTAAGTGTGTACCATGGTGGTTTGCTGCACAGATCATCCCATCACCTAGGTATTAAGCCCAGCATCCATTAGCTGTTCTTCCTGATGCTCTCCCTCCTCCTGCCAACAGGGAAAATAATTTATTTTTAAAGGAAAACTTTATGTTACTACCCAAGACAGAAAGCCAGTATTATCTGCCGTAAATTGAAAATAACTATTAAAAAGGACAAAATACCAGGAAAGTGGAACAAGGTTATTATTACATTCTAATCAGATACCAGTCTGCTGAAATTTAGAGTGTATCTCCACAGAGATACACTCTAATACTTTACTAAAAGTGAGCGTGGGCTCAAAATGGGCAAAGCGTGTTAAAAACACTTTAACAGTACACGGAGACTTTCTCCTAGATGTAATAGTCACCAATATGCAGTTTAAGTGAGCTAAGTTAATATAACAACCCAATAAGGTAGGTACAATTGCTATCCCCATTTTATGGATGAGGAAACCAGAGCTCAGAGAGGTTAAGTAACTTTCTTGAGGTCAAACAGCTGGTAAGTCACAGTCAGGATCCAAATTCATGCTGTCTGGTTCCAGAGTCATAAACACCATGTTATTCTTTTTTTTTTTTTTTTTGAGACAGAGTCTCGCTCTGTCGCCCAGGCTGGAGTGCAGTGGCCGGATCTCAGCTCACTGCAAGCTCCGCCTCCCGGGTTCACGCCATTCTCCTGCCTCAGCCTCCCGAGTAGCTGGGACTACAGGCGCCCGCCACCTCGCCCGGCTAGTTTTTTGTATTTTTTTAGTAGAGACGGGGTTTCACCATGTTAGCCAGGATGGTCTCGATCTCCCGACCTCGTGATCCGCCCGTCTCGGCCTCCCAAAGTGCTGGGATTACAGGCTTGAGCCACCGTGCCCGGCCAACACCATGTTATTCTTAATCAGAAGGGCCCAGACACGTTGAAAATGGAAATTCTTTCTGATTATGTGATTCAGTATTATTGGTACTAGCTATGATTATCTCTTGAACCACCAGGAATTAGAGAGGCTGGCTTGGGGACAGCCACTCCTGTGGGGTAACCTCTAAGTCCCTTTCATAAGCAACTCCTCCTGCCTCAGCTTCCCATCTCAGCTGGGACTACAGGTACACACCACCACTCCAGGCTAATGCTTTTTGAATTTTTTGTAGAGGCAGTGTCTTGCTATGTTGCCCAGGATGGTCTTGAACTCTTGGCCAGAATCAATCCTTCTGCCTTGGCCTCCTGAAGTGTTGGGATTACAGGTGTGAGCCCCTCCACTCTGCTCCAGCCTCAGCCTCATTTTATTACCCCTCCACTCTCACCTCCGCTCCAGAAGGTGGAGCTTTTTTAACTTGTTTAACGACGGGTGGCTCCTGTGGTATCTGGCTGAGGGGCAATGATGGTCCTTAGTGTTCCATTTGGCTCTTGAGTCCGTAATTATGACACTTCCACAATTTTTGCTTCCTGGACAAGCTATAAGGGGCATGGAGACGGGAGCTGCACCATATTCCTCCCTAAAAGCTCCAACTGTATGCTAGACACAAACTAGCTCACAGTAGGTCCTCAAGATGAGACCAGACCATTGACCCTCCTCGCCTCTTTGTTAAGTCCAAAAGTGTGGGTGGGGTATCAGCCCTAGTTGTCCTGTTTTCCCGTCCCTTTGGAGACCACCTTCTGGGGCCCCTGCTCAGAGAGAGGAGTTCAGAGGAGTCTTGACCATGCTGCTTTTGCCCTGTGAATGGAGAACATTTCTATCTAGCCAGGCCTGTAGGGACCCAGGGCTCAGATAAACTCCCATCTGATGAGGACGTTACTTCATTTCTCTCTTCACCACAATTCTCTGATCTGCAGGTAAAACAAACGCTAAGGACCTCAGAGCTCATACTTAACTGTAGAGAAGTGGACCAAAGCTCCTGACCTGCTACTTCCTCCCATCTCTTCCATCGATGCCACAGTCCCCTGGGAAAGAGGACATCTCCCACCCTCACCATGATTGTCCCCACTTGCTCTTCTCCAAGGAGAGCCTTTTCTCCCTGCTGTCCTGGAGGCCAAATTTTTATTCCTCTGACCCATTGATTACATCTGATGACTCTATTTTCTTTCCCCTATAAAACTCAGTATCAGGGCTGACAGGAAGGCACTGCAAAAATTTGGTAACTGACCCCCCAACTTTTACCACTTAATCACTGTGTGACCTCAAGCAAGTTACTTAACCTCCCCAGCCTTAAGGTGTCCCACAAAACTCATTCTGTAGTAGCTGCTCCAGGGTCAGATCTTCCCTCACCTGGAGGAAAGTGCCTATTTTCTGGACATAGGGTCCTTTTTGAAGACTGACCCTTCCCCAGGAACAGACATCCCTCTCCTTTGTCTGGCTTCAGCAAGCTCAACTAGAGCTGTGGCTGTGTGGTAAGCATCCATTCAGGATGAGAGGGGAGGGAAAGGGAGGACATCTCGTTCCACAAGTTGGTCTGATCACTAGGCCGAGGGTCAGGAGATCTGGGTTCTGGTCCCACCTCTGCCCCTAAACTCCTTGTGCATTTGTGGGAAAGTCCTTTTATCCTCTAGACCTGTGTTTCTGCATCTGTGAACTGTCCCCAAGAATGCCTGTTCAGCTGGCATCTCAGAGTCCTGTGAACTAGATAAGAGAATGCCTGTTCAGCTGGCATCTCAGAGTCCTGTGAACTAGGTAAGCGAATAACTGTTCAGCATTGTCAAAGGGTGGCCTATGGACTGGAGAAAATATTTGCAAACCACATACCTGACAAAAGATTACTATCTGCTATATATAAATAACTCTTAACACTCAACAGCAAAAATACAAGCAATCCAATTAGAAAAAGGGCAAAAGATATGAGCAGACATTTCGTCAAAGAGGATGTATATATATAGATGGTGAATAACAACATGAAAATATGTCGAGTATCATTAGCCATTAGCAAAATGCACAATGACACCAATCAGAATGATTAAAATAAAAAATAGTGACAACACCAAATGCTGGCAAGGATGTGGAGAAATTAAATGACTCATACATTGCTGGTAGGAATATAAAAGGGTACAGACACTGTAGAAAAAGAGTATGGCAGTTTCTTTCTTTCTTTTCTTTCTTTTCTCTTTTCTTTCCTGTCTTTCCTGTCTGTCTGTCTGTCTTTCTTTCTTTCTTTCTTTCTTTCTTTCTTTCTTTCTTTCTTTCTTTCTTTCTTTCTTTCTTTCTTTCTGTCTCTCTCTCTCTCTCTCTTTCTTTCTTTCTTCTTTTCTTTCTTTTCTTTCTTTGTTTCTCTCTTTTCCAGGCTAGAGTGCAGTGGTGCAATCTTGCCTCACTGCAACCTCTGCCTCCCAGTTTTAAGCGATTCTCCTGCCTCACCCTCCCAAGTAGCTGGGATTACGGACATGTGCCACCACGACCGGCTAATTTTGTTTTAGTAGAGGCAGGGTTTTACCATGTTGGTCAGGCTGGTCTTGAACTCCTGACCTCAGGTGATCCGCCCACTTTGGCCTCTCAAAGTGCTGGGATTACAGGCTAAGCCACCACGCCCAACGGAGTATGGCAGTTTCTTAAAGTACCAAACATGCAACTACCATACAACTCAGTAGTTGCACTCCTGGCACTTATCCTAGAGAAATATAAACTTATTTTCATGCAAAAACCTATATGAATTTTTTTTTTTTTTTTTTTGAGACGGAATCTCATTCTGTCTCCCAGGATGGAGTGCAGTGGCGTGATCTCAGCTCAGTGCAAGCTCCGCCTTCCAGGTTCACACCATTCTCCTGCCTCAGCCTCCTGAGTAGCTGGGACTACAGGAGCCCGCCACCACGCCCGGCTAATTTTTTGTATTTTTAGTAGAGAAAGGGTTTCACTGTGTTAGCCAGGATGGTCTCGATCTCCTGACCTCGTGATCCGCCTGCCTCGGCCTCCCAAAGTGCTGCGATTACAGGCGTGAGCCACCACGCCTAGCCCCGTATATGAATATTTATAGCAGTTTTATTCATAATAGACCCAAACTGGAAACAATCAGATGCCCCTCACTGGGTAAATGGACAACCAGCACTTGCCTATCCACACCGTAGAATCTGAACATCCACACTACTCTGCAATAACAAGGAACAAACTGGCCGGGCATGGTGGCTCATGCCTGTAATCCCAGCACTTTGGGAGACTGAAGTGGGAGGACTGCTTGAGCCCAGGAGCTTAAGACCAGCCTGAACAACATGGCAAAACCCTCTTTCTACTAAAAATACCAAAAAATTAGCTGGGTACGGGTGGTCTACACCTCTAATCCCAGCTACTCAGTAGTCTAAGGTGGGAGAATCCCTGGAACCCAGAAGGTGGAGGTTGCAGTGAGCAGAGATGGTGCCCACTGCACTCCAGCCTGGGCAACAGCGCAAGACCATGTCTCAAAAAGAAAGAAAGAGGCCGGGTGCGGTGGTTCACGCCTATAATCCCAGCACTTTGGGAGTCCCAGGTGGGTGGATCACAAGGTCAGGAGATCGAGACCATCCTGATTAACATGGTGAAACCCCATCTCTACTAAAAATACAAAAAGTTAGCTGGGCGTGGTGGCAGGCACCTGTAGTCCCAGCAACTCGGGAGGCTGAGGCAGGAGAATGGCGGGAACCCGGGAGGCGAAGCTTGCAGGGAACCGAGATCATGCCACTGCACTCCAACCAGCCTAGGCGACAGAGCAAGACGCTGTCTCAAAAAAAAAAAAGTAATCAAACAGAACCATTTTTCTTTAGAACTCAAAGCAACCATTTAGTGGACCTTCTTGTCTCTTCAAACAGATCTCCAGCGATGGTTTGTTTGTATTGCTGCCCTCCAGTGATTGTCAAACTGGGTTCTCTGGCACCCTTGGGCTCTTCGTTGGTACCCCAAGGGCTGCCTGCAAGGCCAAGGTGATGCTGGGCCGGTGTTCCCATTGACAGCCCATGGCTCCTACTTCAAGCAGAAAAAAAAAAAATCCACTTTGATCAGATAAGATTTCTTTAATTTTATTTGTCAAAAGGACTTTTCTGCTTAAAACAATAAGATTGTTGATTACAAATCGCTAGTTTTGCACTTACCAGAATGAGCTAGGATTAACTTTTCCTCTACTCCCTCTTTATTATTTTTTTTTAAATTTAACTTCAGGCCAGGCGTGGTGGCTCATGCCTGTAATCCCAGTACTTTAGGAGGCCAAGGGAGGTGAATTACTTGAGGTCAGGATTTCAACACCAGACTGGCCAACATGGCGATACCCTGTCTCTACTAAAAATACAAAAATTAGCCAGGCATGGTGGCAGGTGCCTGTAATCCCAGCTACTCGGGAGGCTGAGGCAGAAGAATTGCTTGAACCTGGGAGGTGGAGGTTGCAGTGAGCTGAGATCCTGCCACTGCCATCTACCCTGGGCGATAGAGTGAGACTCTGTCTCAAAACAAACAAACAAACAAACTTAAATGTTAAAATATCTAAACCCGCCTCCGGGTTTAACTTTAAATTAACTTTAACTTTAAATTTAACTTTAGTCCTTGCCTTTTAAAGTAGGCGCAGGGACACAGGCATCTGAGGGTTAGGAGAGCCCTCAGGATCACAAGATCCAACTTTCTGCCTTCAGCCAAGGCAAGCTTTCATTATACCCATTTTACAGGTGAAACAACTGAGACCCAGAGGCCCAGGGTGAGTAAGGCTTAATCTAGATTTAGGAATCTTTTAAGCTCCATCTCAAATGGCATCAGCTACAGCCACTGTTTCTCTAAGTCCATAGATTGCAAGGATTCCAAAATGGACGAGAAGCTAACACTTCAAACATGGATTTAAATGGCACATGCAGGAGCTTCCAAATCTGTGAGTTAACTTGGAGTTTCTCCATGGAGGGATAGAAAGAGTCCCAGGTTTCAAGTCAGGGAGACTCAGGTAAAAATCCTGACTCAGCCACTTCTCAGCCATGTGGCCTTGGGCACATCATTTAACCTTTCTGAATCTCATTTTTCTCATCCATGAAATGGGCACAAAACTCTCCAATTTAGAGTTCATTTAGCAGATGCTTTAAGATGACGGGCCGGGCACGGTGGCTCACGCCTGTAATCCCAGCCCTTTGGGAGGCCAAGGCGGGTGAATCACGAGGTCAGGAGATTGAGACCACGGTGAAACCCCGTCTCTACTAAAAAATACGAAACATTAGATGGGCGTGGTGGCAGGCGCCTATAGTCCCAGCTACCCAGGAGGCTGAGGCAGAATGGCATGAACCCGGAAGGCGGAGCTTGCAGTGAGCCGAGATCGCACCACTGCATTCCAGACTGGGCTACAGAGCAAGACTCTGTCTCAAAAAAAAAAAAAAAAAATCCGATGACTAAGGCAGGTGCTGCCCTCACAGACATCTTTCTGGTGACTAAAGAAAAATTCATGTAGCTGGGCATGGAGGCTCACACCTGTAATACCAACACTTTGGGAGGCTCGAGGTCAGGTGTTCAAGACCAGCCTGGCCAACATAGTAAGACCCTGTCTCTACTAAAAATACAAAAATTAGCTGGGTGTTTTGGGTGCCTATAGTCCCAGCTACTTGGGAGGCTGAGGCAGGAGAATCACTTGAATCTGGGAGATGGAGGCTGCAGTGAGCTGAAATCACGCCACTATACTTCATCCTGGGCGACAGAATGAGACTCTTGTCTAAAAAAAAAAAAAAAAAAAAAAAGCTCATGGCTCCCAGGTGCTCATAGTAGGTAAACATTGTTTTCTCCATACACTTACAGGGCATCATTCTCAGTCCTAGGAAGTCACTGGGGAGTTCCAATCAGCCTGAAGGATCCCATGGCCTCATCTCAAGAACACCAAGGTATAGCAGGGGCTGACGTGTGCCAGGCGCTGCCTTAACCACTTTATACAAATATTCTCACCGTGGATAGGGGTTGTGTCTCCCCATTTTTATGGATGGGGAGACTGAGGCTGAGCTGTCTAACTGTTGTCTCCAGAACACACATGCCTGCTGAGTCAGGCAGTCCCCCGCTGGCAGTTCTGGAATGCAGGGAAGCTGGATGCCATGCTCAGCTGCTGAGCCGGCTCCCCTGGGCTGTCAGCTGTGCTCACAGGACAGTAGGAGGTTGTCCCATGAATCACCCACTACACACAGGGCAATGAGGTCACCTCAGGATGGAGCTGAGCTGGGGCCTGCCTTACACTTCTGGCAGCTCTGTCATGTCCCCCGAGATCTGCCCACAGCAAAGAGGTAGGAAACGCCGTGAGGTTCATCCATCCTGTACCAGGTACACACACAACCAGATGCTGTAGGAGGTGCCGAGAGGGAAACTAAGGCTCAGGGAGGGAAGTACCTGAACTTGGGAGTAGGAGGCAAACAAGGTAGTGAATAGTTTTTTGGGGGCACCTACTATGTGCCAGGCATTTAAACCTTTTTTTTTTTTTTTTTTTTGAGACAGAGTCTCGCTTTGTTGCCCAGGCTGGAATGCAGTGGCGCGATCTTGGCTCACTGCAGGCTCCGCCTCCCAGGTTCACGCCATTCTCCTGCCTCAGCCTCCTGAGTAGCTGGGACTACAGGCGCCTGTCACCACGCCCGGCTAATTTTTTGTATTTTTAGTAGAGACGGGGTTTCACCGTGTTAGCCAGGATGGTCTCGATCTCCTGACCTCATGATCCACCTGCCTTGGCCTCCCAAAGTGCTGGGATTACAGGTGCGAGCCACTGTGCCCGGCCGCATTTAAACCTTTAAGTGGCAGGAAACATCACCTAGTCCAGTGGGGCTTGTTTAAATACAGATTCTAGGTCCCACTCCTGGAGTTTCTGATTCAGGCCTGGGATAGGGTCTGAGAATTTGCATTTCTAAAAGGTTTCCAGGCCGGCACGGTGGCTCACGCCTGTAATACCAGCACTTTGGGAGGCCAAGGCAGGTGGATCACAAGGTCAGGAGATTGAGACCATCCTGGCTAACACAGTGAAACCCCGTCTCTACTAAAAATACCGAAACATTAGCCGGGCGTGGTGGCGGGCGCCTGTAGTCCCAGCTACTCGGGAGGCAGAGGCAGGAGAATGGCTTGAACCCAGGAGGCGGAGCTTGCAGTGAGCAGAGACCGTGCCACTGCACTCCAGCCTGGGCGACAGAGCGAGACTCTGTCTCAAAAAATGAAAAAATAAAAATAAAAGGTTTTGGCCGGGCGCGGTGGCTCAAGCCTGTAATCCCAGCACTTTGGGAGGCCGAGACGGGCGGATCACGAGGTCAGGAGATCGAGACCATCCTGGCTAACACAGTGAAACCCCGTCTCTACTAAAAAAAATACAAAAACTTAGCCGGGCGGGGTGGCGGGCGCCTGTAGTCCCAGCTACTCGGGAGGCTGAGGCAGGAGAATGGCGTGAACCCGGGAGGCGGAGCTTGCAGTGAGCTGAGATCCGGCCACTGCACTCCAGCCTGGGTGACAGAGCGAGACTCCGTCTCAAAAAAAAAAAAAAAAAAAAAAAAAAAAAAAAAAAAAAAAAAATAAAAGGTTTCCAGGGGATGTTGTAGCAACTGGTCCAGGGACTATATTTTGAAAATATCTAGTTCAACCTCCTTTCCTCTGCTTAATGGTGGTGCTTAATTTTATTTTTACATACCACCAGAGACAGAGAACTCACTGTCTGTTCAGTCAGCCTATTTCATGTCTAGATAGATCTTACTCTGAAGATATGAGTGTGTGTGCTTATGCTGAACTGAACACTCACTCTGTAGGCTCTTCCCTGTGGCCTCTGGACCACAATGGTCTCGTTAGAAAGGAGCAACTGGAGAAGAGAGACTTACAATTAGACCTGGGGTCGCCTTCACCCTCACAGTACTCCAGCCTCCAAACCCTGCCAGTTCTACCTCTGAATTACCACCATCCAATATAGAAGTTCTGTAGCTACTGAAAACTTAAAATTTTTTAAAATTTTCAGTATGTTAAAAAATAGTAAAATGAAGCAGGTGAAACTAATTTTAATATATCCAGACCAGGTGCAGTGGCTCATACCTATAATCCCAGCACTTTGGGAGCCCAAGGCTGGAGAATCACTTGAGCCCAGAAGTTCAAGACCAACCTGGGCAACACAGCAGACCCTTTCTCTACAAAAAAAAAGTAAAAAAATAAAAGTTAGCCAGGCATGGTGGTTCACACCTGTAGTCTCAGCTACTTGGGAGGCTGAGGTAGGAGGATGACTTGAGCCCATTTCAAGGGTACCATGAGCTATGATTGCACCACTGTACTCTAGCCTGGGCAACAGAACAAGATCCTGTCTCTACAAAATAATAATAATAATATATCCAAATATCATTTTAACAGATAATACAAAAAAAAATTTTTTTTAATATATATATATTTTTTGAGATGGAGTCTCGCTCTGTCGCCCAGGCTGGAGTGCAGTGGCCGGATCTCAGCTCACTGCAAGCTCCGCCTCCTGGGTTTACGCCATTCTCCTGCCTCAGCCTCCCGAGTAGCTGGGACTACAGGCGCCTGTCACCTCGCCCGGCTAGTTTTTTGTATTTTTTAGTAGAGACGGGGTTTCACCGTGTTAGCCAGGATGGTCTCGATCTCCTGACCTCGTGATCTGCCTGTCTCGGCCTCCCAAAGTGCTGGGATTACAGGCTTGAGCCACCACGCCCGGCCAATACAAAAATTTTTAATGAGCTATTATACATATGTGTGTATGTGTATATATACACATATATTTTTCATACCAAGTCTTTAAATCTAGTGTTGTTTTACACTCACAGCACATCTCAATCCTGTCCAACCATGTGTCAAGGGCTCCATAACCACATGTGGTTGGTGGCTACTGTTTTGGACAGCGGAGATGTAAACTTCCCATGACCCTGTCCCTAGTCCCCATCTCCTCTGCATGGCTCATGGTCACCCACATGCTGGATCCTCACAGCTTCTCCACCAGTCCACAGTGCAGCTGCCAAATCCTTAACTTTTTTTTTTTTTTTTTGAGATGAGATCTCACTCTGTTGTCCTGGCTGGAGTGCAATGGTGTGATCTCTGCTCACTGAAACCTCCACCTCCCAGGCTCAAGTGATCCTCCAATCTCAGCCTCCCGAGTAGCTGGGACCACAAGCATGCACCACCACACCCGGCTAATCTTTTGTATTTTCAGTAGAGACGGAGTTTCACCATGTTGGCCAGATGGTCTTGAACTCCTCCTGGACTCAAGTGATTCGCCTGCCTTGGCCTCCCAAAGTGCTGGGATTATAGGCGTGAGCCGTGGCACCCAGGCAAAATTCTTTTTTTTTTTTTTTTTTTTTGAGACGGAGTCTCGCTCTGTCGCCCGGGCTGGAGTGCAGTGGCCGGATCTCAGCTCACTGCAAGCTCCGCCTCCCGGGTTTACGCCATTCTCCTGCCTCAGCCTCCCGAATAGCTGGGACTACAGGCGCCCACCACCTCGCCCGGCTAGTTTTTTGTATTTTTTTTAGTAGAGACGGGGTTTCACCGTGTTAGCCAGGATGGTCTCGATCTCCTGACCTCGTGATCCGCCCGCCTCGGCCTCCCAGAGTGCTGGGATTACAGGCTTGAGCCACCGCGCCCGGCCCCAGGCAAAATTCTTATCTTAAACGCAGGTTTGGTCATGTCCCTCTCAGATGGCACCCCATCCCTCTCTGGATGTCTGGCTGCTGAGTCCCTGCCTCTCTTGCTTCCTCCTCTCCCCCTCTCCATCCCTAAGGCCCCCACTCTCTGGCTGTGCAGAATTATTTACAGATCCTCAACACAATAGTGCTCCTCACCTCTAAGCCCTCACACACATGGCTCCCTCTGCATGGAATGTCCTTGGAACACTTCTTGGGCTAACCTTTCAGGTCACTCATTCATTCAACAAATATATTGAGGGCCAGATGCAGTGGCTTATGCCTGTAATCCAGAGCCTTAGGGGGCCAAGGCCGGAGGATCGCTTGAGGCTAGGAGTTCAAGACCAGCCTAACATAGCAAGATCTTGTTTCTACAAAAACTATAAAAATCAGCTAGGTGTGGGGGTGCATGCCTATAGTCCCATCTACTCAGCAGGCTGAGGTGAGAGGATGGCTTGAGCCCAGAAGTTTGAGGGTGCAATGAGTGATGATCATGCCACTGCACACCAGCCTGGGCAACAGAGTGAGACCCTGACTCAAAAAAAAAAAAAAAAATTAGACTGAGCGCGGTGGCTCACGCTTGTAATCCCAGCACTTTGGGAGGCCGAGGTGGGTGGATCATGAGGTCAGGAGATCGAGACCATCCTGGCAAACACGGTGAAACCCCGTCTGTACTAAAAATACAAAAAAATTAGCCGGGCGTGGTGGCGGGTGCCTGTAGTCCCAGCTACTCGGGAGGCTGAGGCAGGAGAATGACTTGAACCTGGGAGGTGGAGCTTGCAGTGAGCGGAGATCACGCTACTGCACTCCAGCCTGGGTGACAGAGCGAGACTCTGTCTTAAAGGAAAAAAAAAAAAAAAATTAGTGAGCACCTACTATATGTCAGACATGATCCTAGGTCCTGCAGCAAAGCAATACATAAAGAGGAAATAGGCATAACAAGAAAATACATAGTACAGCAGATGGTGAGCAGTGACGCAGGCAGATGGTGCGGGGTTACTACTTTAAGCAGGATGGTCAGAGAAGGCTTCATGGAGAAGGTGACTTTTGAGTAGACAGCTGAAGTGAAGGAGGGGCCAGGTGACTTTCTAGGGGCAGAGCACTCCAGGCAGAGGGAACAGCCAGGGAAAAGGCCCTGAGGAGGGAGCCTACCCAGGGGAACTGGGACATGTTCCAGTGTTACTGGAGCAGAATGAGGGAGGAAGTCATAGGAACCAAGGCCAGAGAGGGCCAGAGGTGTGGGGCAGATCTCGCAGGAGCCTGTAAGACCTTGGGTTTTACCCTGAGTGCGGTGGGAGTGTGGCAGGGGCTAAGCGGGGAGGGGCGTGAGCTGCCTTGGGTTTGAACAGGACCCCCTGGCTGCCTGGCTGAAGAGAGTAGTCAGGGGCGAGGGTGGGAGCTAGGAGCCCGGTGATGATGGTGATGACGCTGGCTGGATCAAGGTGACAGGTGAGGAGTGGAGAGAAGGGGCTGAATTCAGGCTATACTGAAGGCAGGACCAACAGGATTTTCCAGATGGGTGAGATACAGAGTGTTAGAAAGCCAAGTGTCAAGTATGACTCCAAGATTTGAGGCCTGAGCTTAGGGTATGGATGACCCCTCTTCAGGAAGTCCTCCTGGGGAGCCCGCAGCTCGCTGGACCTTGCCTGTTTCCCTCCGAGGCTGGGGGCTCCCATGGTGGGACTTGTTTCCCGTCCTGCTGCCACAGTGCTGGAAAAGTGAGAGGGGAGAGGCGGAGGCAGGCTGAGCTGGGGCCCTGCCCTCGGCTGTGTGAGGTCCATCACTGCTCCTCTCACCTCTCTAGGGACCTGTGTTTTCTCACTTGCACAAGGCGAGTGGGTGCTCTCCAAAAGTTCCTCTAGCTGTAACCCAGTTTCCTCCCTAGGAGCGGGCACTGCCAGCTTCCTGAGCCCCCAGGCCTTCTCTCCTACTCCCTGCCCAACCTCAGCCTCGTGGGAGCATCGGAGTATCTTCCTTCCCCTCTGGGACGCACAGGGCAGGTTGGGACACGTGGCTGGGGCCTGAGTCAGCCTCACCAATGTGGGTGGAGGGGGTACCTGGGACACGTCCCCTCCTCCCTTCCCAGAGCTTGGTACAGCCAAGGGTGGCACAGCTGCCCCCATTTCACTGGCTCCTGGAGTCCAAGGGCATGGCTGTGGCCCTGAGGCAAGGCCAGGCATGTAGCTGCCCCACCTGCCCCCCTGTAGTGCTGTAGGGAAGAGTCAAGTCAGACAGGAAGGCCTGGGGCAGATAGCACCAGCAGGAAGGAATGCCATCCCAGTGAGCGAGTGGGGCCCAGGGGCAACGTCACGGTAGTCCCGCCCTCCTTGCTGTCACAGGTGCAGCCTCTCCTGTCCTTCCCCTGACCAACCCAGCATCCACACAGTCTACACAGAGTTCCTCTTGCTGCCCAGACAAGCTAAAGGACCACAGGTAATGGGACATGGGGCTGGGTGAGCAGTGGGATGGAGGGTCAGCTTTTAAGGAAATTGGGAGAAAGAGTGTCCTCAATAGGCTTGATATTGTGTGGTTCCTTGGTGGACCTGGGTTTGAGTCCCAGCTCTGCATCTTCCTAGCTGGGTGAGAACTTGTCTCTACCTCAGGGGAGGATGACAAATATTCACCTCCCTGGGTTGTGCTGAGGCTTCCACCCGCCTATACTTGGCCGTGGTAGGTGACCAGCTCCCAATTCTGTCACCAACTTGCTGCAAGACTTTCAGAAAAACCCTTGACCTCTCTGAGCCTCAGTTTCCCTACTTGTGAAATGAAGGGTCCAACTAGATCTCTGAAGGCCCCTCACACCCTCGCTGTTATGGAACCTAACAGCTTAGGAGGGGAGGGGTATTCCCGCAAATATCTCAGCCTCTGCACCACCATCAGTGACTGCAGGCAGCCGCCCCTCTCTCTGCCCCTCCTGGAGGAAGCCACCCTGAGCTGCAGCCAGGTTTGGGAGACTTGGGAGGAAGAAGCCAGCTGTCCCCCTGCTTCCAGCTCAAAGGCACCCCGGGGAGGATGTGCCAAACAGAAAGCTGGGCCATGGGGAGGGGGCCCTGCTGCCTGTCAGAGCCTCAGGCGCAGGTGGTGTGGCCCAAGGGGAAGGGGGCTTGGCAGACCTCTCAGAGCTCCCCCCACCCATCCCCGTAGGCTGTCATCCTCGTCCTAGAGCTGCCTCTGCTCAAAACACTCTGGCTTTCAGGCCTCAAGCCAACCTAGTTTCCTTTTAAGGGGGATGAGAATAATTATGGTCTTGTGCTTATTATTTTCTTCTGTTTTGTTAAGAAACTGCCCAGAAGAGTTCAGAGCCCTGACTAATGAGTCGGGAGTGTGTGTTAGGGGGAGTGGTGGGGAGTGAACTCAGGCTAGTGTAGCCCTAGAGCACCAGGTTACTTGTGCTGGGAAATCCTCCTTGTGAAAAGGATCAGAGAGCGAGATCTCAAGTGCTGGCTGCACGCCAAGGACCATGCTGGGCCTGCCCTGTTCCCCGCCTTATTTCACTTTCACAACAACCCTGTGGGTGGAGTCTTTCCTTTTTCTTTTTGTTTCTTCTTCTTCTTTTTTTTTTTTTAAATAACAGATTTACTGAGATGTAATTCACTACTATAAAATTCACCCTTTAAAAGTGTATAATTCAGGGCCAGGCGGCGTGGTTCACCTGTGTAATCCCAGTACTTTGGGAGGCTGAGGCGGGCAGATCACTTGAGGTCAGGAGTTCGAGACCAACCTGGCCAACATGGCAAAACCCCATCTCTACTAAAAATACAAAAATTAGCCAGGCATGGTGTGCACCTGTAATTCCAGCTACTCAAGAGGCTGAGGTGTGAGAATCACTTGAACCCAGGAGGCAGAGGTTGCAGTGAGCCAAGATTGCACCACTGTGCTCCAGCCTGGGTGAGAGGGAGACTCTATCTCAAAATAAATAGATAGATAGATAGATGGATAGATAGATAGATAGATAGATAGATAGATAGATAAAAATGAAGTGTACAATTCAGTGTTTTTGTTCATTCACAGAGTTGTGCAGCCAGTGCCACTATCTAATTTTTTTTTATCATCTCCAAGGTGAACCCTGTACCATTTAGCCGTCACTCCCCACTTCCCCTTCCCTCTGGCAACAACAAACCTACTTTCCATCTCTATGGATTTGTGTATTCTGGACATTTCATCTGAATGGAATCATATGGTGTGTGGTCCTTTCCGAGTGGCTTCTTTCGCTTAGCCCAATGTCGTCAAGGCTCATCCGCATTGCAGTGGGTGTCCATCCTTCCTTCCTCGCACTGGTTGGATGAGGTTGCATTGTATGATGATCTCAAACTTTGTGTCTCCATTTACCAGGGGATGGACATTTGGGTTGTTTCCATTTTTGGCTGTTATGTGTAATGCTGCTATAAACATTCATTACAAGTCTTTGTTCGGATATAGGTTTTCAATTCTCTCACGAATATACTAGGGATTGGAATTGCTGGGTCATGTAGTAAATCTTTTTTAACTTTTGAGGAGCTGCCAAACTGTTTTCCAAAGTGACCTCCATTTTACAATCTGACCAGCAATGTATGAGGGCTCCGGTTTCTTCGCACCGTCACCAATACTTGTTACTGTCTGTATGTCTCATCGTAAGCCACCCTAGTGGGTGTAAAGGAGTATCTCATGGTGGTTTTGATTTGCACTTCCCTAATGACTAATGATGTGGAGCATCCTCTTTTTTTTTTTTTTTTTTTTTTTTTTGAGATGGAGTTTCACTCTTGTTGCCCAGGCTGGAGTGCAATGATACGATCTCAGCTCATTGCAACCTTTGCCTCCCAGGTTCAAGTGATTCTCCTGCCTCAGCCTCCCGAGTAGCTGGGATTACATGCACCCGCCACCATGCTTGGCTAATTTGGTATTTTTAGAAGAGACGGGGTTACTCCATGTTGGTCCGGCTGGTCTCGAACTCCCGACCTCAGGTGATCTGCCCGCCTCGGCCTCCCAAATTGCTGGGATTACAGGCGTGAGCCACCGTACCCAGCGATGTGGAGCATCTTTCTATGTGCTATTGACTATTTCTGCGTCTTGTTTCGAGCAATGTCTATTCGAGTCCCCTGTCCATTTTTAAACTGGATTATTTGTCACTGTCTGTTGAGTTGTAGGCATGCCCATTTTTCCAGCTAAGGATTCTGAAGCTCTGAGAATGGATGTGACACGCTCCAGGTCGCAGAGTCAGTGAGGGGTCAAGGCGGGAACTGAATATCTAGGTCTGTCTGATGTTCGAGAGAACTGACAAGCTCTTGTACTGGATGCCACCTTTCTGTTTCTTATTGTCAGTTGTGTGTGTGTGTGTGTGAGTGTGTGTATGTGTGTGGTGTGTGTTGTGAGAGAGAGTGAGTGTGTGTGTGTGTGTGTGAGTGAGAGAGAGGGAGAGAGAAAGAGAGAGAAAGAGAGGTGGGTAGAAACCGAGAGAGAAAGATGGGAAAGAGAGAGAAACAGAGACTGAGATTCCAGGCTGTGGGAGAAGGGACCCGCCTGGCTCTGTCTAGCAGGGCACCCACCTTGGTGCCTTGGTGTTTGACTCAACACTACACCAAGTTAGAATGATCAGAGCCAGAGAAAGCCTTTAATGAGTTTTAGGTTTCTTCCTATTAATCTTCAAATGTGTCAGTGGAGTCTCAAAAATGTTTTGTGGAGTGCATACTCCCCTTCTAGTTTTCCTTGTCCCTAAATCTGAAACAAATTATCCGATTAGACCCAAAAACCCCAAACCAGGACTAGCATCCCCTAGTGTCTAGCTAGGTCTAAGGATCTAGAGCAGCACTCATCTAACTTTTTGATTGCACAATCTTCTCAAGAAGAATGCTCTGGGCACCCCCAGCATATACATATGCATAGATATATACATGTATATACAAGTATAGTGGCCATTAGCTGATGTCTCAGGACCAGTGTACGTTCACAGTGAATTTCATCACCAGTGATAGTGGATGGAAATCCACCTTTCAAATCGTTTCTCATTATTATTTCAGGAACTCAAATACAATTGTATTTGAGTTTGAGTTTGTATTTGTTTCTCGTTATTATTTTGTATTTTGAGTTTGTATTTGTTTCTCATTTTTTCAGGAACTCAAATACACAGGAAAGAATTGTTTTGTGTGTGAGATTCCTTTCCATTGCTCTTTCCAACGTGGTAATGCGGCTAAACTAAGAGCAAGGACAAGTCTGTCCCACACTTTTCCTGTTGCTTGTTTGTACTTTCATGATTAGGGTTATCTCCATCCGCAGTTTCTTTGCAGACTCTTTGAAGTCACTCGTCAACAATAAGGGGGCTGATTCAGTGAAAGCTATTTCATTTGAGCCTCAAATTAACCCAACTGGGCTCCTGCATACCACAATATATGGCAATAGTCTGAATGTAAAGAAAAGGAAGACGTGGTCACGGTCAACCTGTCTGCCTTGTGGGGCTCCCCACTGGCCTCTGGGAGCCCCACTTAATGGACATAACATGTGGTGTCTGACATATGATCCAAGGGTGCACATCAGGGCTAACCTATATACTATTAACTATTTTTTAGTTAAAAATTACATAGAAATCGATAAATTAATATTTTCCTCCTGTACTTTGGAAAGAATTGCTTGAGAGACTAATAGGTTCTGAGCTAAGAACATCTAAGCCAACCCCTGCCACTCCTCAACTTGCCACCTCACATGGCAGCATGCTCAGGACAACCCCAAAGTTGTTGTCATTTTTAGAATATTATTTTATATATTGAGGCCAGGTGCAGTGGCTCAGCACAACACTTTGGAAGGCCAATCCCAACACTTTGGGAGGCCGAAGCAGGAGAATTGCCCAGGGTCAACAGTTCAAGGCTGCAGTGAGCCATGATTGCTTCACTGCACTTGAGCCTGGGTGACAAAGTGAGACCCTGTCTCTAGAAAAGAAGGAAGGAAGGAAGGAAGGAAGGGGAAAGGAAAGGAAAGGAAAGGAAAGAGGAAGGAAGGAGAGAGAGGAAGGAAGAGAAAAAGAAAGAAAGAAAGAAAAAGAAAGAAAGAGAAGGAAGGCAAGAAAGAAAGAAAAACGAAAGAAAAGAAAGAAAGAAGTAAAGAAAGAAAAAGAAAGGAAGAAAGAAAGAAAGAAAGGAGGGAAGGAGGAGGGAAGGAGAGAGAGGAAGGAAGAGAAAGAAAGAAGGAAAGAAAAAGAAGGAAGGAAGGAAAGAAAGAAAAAGAAAGAAAGAGAAAAGGAAGAAAAAAAGGAAGAAAATTCTTTTATATATTGAAGTTGGCAACTTCCCTGGTGACTTCCTCAAGGTACTGACCTTTCCTTCTGAGCTCACAGCCCTACCTGCTCCCCCTGTCCTGGCGTCCTGGAGTAGTTCTGCAGAGACTTGGGGACAGTGACTGGGCCCATCCATGTGGAGCTCATCCCTAGGTTGAGTGCCCTGCTCCCCAAGCCACTTTTCTTGGGTGTAGTCTCTGTACCCGCTACATCCTCTGGATTCCCTTTGTCTGTCCAGAACTTTTTTTTTTTTTTTTTTTTTTTTTTTTTTTTTTTTTTTGAGACGGAGTCTCACTGTGTCTCCCAGGCTGGAGTGCAGTGGCCTGATCTCGGCTCACTGCAAGCTCCGCCTCCCGGGTTCACGCCATTCTCCCGCCTCAGCCTCCCAAGTAGCTGAGACTACAGGCGCCCGCCACTACGCCTGGCTAGTTTTTTTTGTATTTTTAGTAGAGACGGGGTTTCACCATGTTAGCCAGGATAGTCTCGATCTCCTGACCTCGTGATCCACCCGCCTCGGCCTCCCAAAGTGCTGGGATTACAGGCTTGAGCCACCGCGCCCGGCCTGTCTGTCCAGAACTTATTCTATGCGGGACCCAGGAGTAAACCCAGGATGGAGGATTGGGGATGGTGGGATGTGGGCCACCTTCTTCACCGTAGACTCTGTGCTTCTGTTAATATGACCTAAGGCTATGGTAGCTTTGCTCTGTAGCTATATCACCTTGTTGGCTCATATTGCCACTTTAACAAACATTGGTTGTGCACCTACTATGTGCTAGACAACAACCTCGATGCTTGCACTGTTTTCTTTCCTTCCAGATTATCTTTTTAAAATCCTAGATCTTTGAGTATAAACAGCCTCCACACAGAACCCAACCATCCTCTTTCTGTACAGCCATTATTATTATTATTCCTTTTTTTTTTTTTTTTTTTTTTTTTTTTTGAGACGGAGTCTCGCTCTGTCACCCAGGCTGGAGTGCAGTGGTGTGGTCTTGGCTCACTGCCAGCTCTGCCTCCCAAGTTCACACCATTCTCCTGCCTCAGCCTCTCGAGTAGCTGGGACTACAGGTGCCCACCACCATGCCCGATTAATTTTTTGTACTTTTAGTAGACACGGGGTTTCACTGTGTTAGCCAGGATGGTCTCGATCTCTTGACCTTGTGATTTGCCTGCCTCAGCCTCCCAAAGTGCTGGGATTACAGTCATGAACCACTGCGCCTGGCCTTGTTTTTGTTTTGTTTTTGTTTTTTTGAGACGGAGTCTCGCTCTGTCACCCAGGCTGGAGTACAGTGGCACCATCCCAGCCCACTGCAACCTCTGCCTCCTGGGTTCAAGCAATTCTCCTGCCTCAACCTCCCAGGTAGCTGGGACTACAGGCACGTGCCACAACACATCCGGCTAATTTTTTGTACTTTTAGTAGAGGCAGGGTTTCACCATATTAGCCAGGATGGTCTCGATCTCCTGACCTCGTGATCCGCCCACCTCAGCCTCCCAAAGTGCTGGAATTACAGGCGTGAGCCACTGCTCCTGGCCACAGCCATTATTTTGAAACTTGGGTATCACACTTGATTTTGTCCCTTTTCACTTTTTTGTTGCAGCCTAGGTGTCATTCCACACTCCTCAGGGGCAAACCCAGGTCCTGTCTGCATCCTTGGGTATGCAGTGGCCATAAGGTTCTCCCAGATTCATGGAAGTTCATCTAGTACAGTCAGCTGGATGGCTGGCCAGTGCGGCTTGTCATCCCACTATTAAACTGCCTGGCTGACTTAGACGAAATGGTGGAGGTGTAAACCGTAGCATCTTCTTTCTTTCCCTCTGCACGGTTCCCCTCACACTCTGATGTTGATGTTGATGTGTTCATATCCACACTCCTCACTGTGTGGTCTTGAGCAAGTCCTTTCCCCTTTCTGGGTCTCAGTTTTGATCTCCTGGATGCAACACTATAGAATTCCAACTTGGGGAGGGGGAGAGAACTCCAAGCCTGGAGATCTGTGGGGAGGTAAGGTGGGCCTGGGGGAGAGTAGTGAGAAAGAAGAAGGGGTGTAAACAAGTGGAAGATGCTATAAGAGGAGAGGGAGATACAAAGAATCTTTGTAGTCCTAATGTTATTTCTTTTTTTATTATTTATTTATGTATTTATTTATTTTGAGATGGAGTCTTGCTCTGTCGCCTAGGCTGGAGTACAGTGGTGTGATCTCAGCTCATTGCAAGCTCCGCCTCCTGGGTTCGTGCCATTCTCCCACCTCAGCCTCCCGAGTAGCTGGGACTATAGGCACCTGCCAGCATGCCCGGCTAATTTTTTTTTTGTGTGTGTGTGTGTGTGTATGTGTTTTTTAGTAGAGATGGGGTTTCACAGTGTTAAGATGGTCTCGATCTCCTGACCTTGTGATCCGCCCGCCTCGGCCTCCCAAAGTGCTGGGATTACAGGCGTGAGCCACTGCGCCCAGCCTCCTAATATTATTTCTTTAAGCTCTTAAGTTCAGCACTTTGTGACTTCTTTTAATTAAGCATTTCATCTAAGCCAGGGGCTAGAATGTAGCCGGGAGCCAGAAAAACATGGTTTCTACTTCCAGGGAGCTCAGAATCTAAGTCCTTTTAATCTCAATCCTCACAGCAACCCTGCAAGACAGTGACACTATCCCTAATTTACAGATGAGATAACAGAGGCCTGGAGATGTAAAGTAATTTTCCAAAATCATGAGCTGGGAAGTGAAGTGCTTAAGCCTGACTTGAAGCAGGTGCTACCAGACCCCGTTGTCCCACTGGCTTCATCAGGGCATCCGTCAGTATCGCCCCCTGGGTAAGGGCATGATATTGCGTCCTGTGCTATCCAAAACCCCATCTGAGCCCCAGAGCCCTTAGTGTGTGACGTTATTCCCTGTTTGATGGATGAGATAAAGGGCCTAGAGAAGGGAATTGAAGGAGAAGCAGCTGCACTAGCAGCAGCAGCAGCAGACTTTCCACTTGAACCTCCAAAAAGGGACACAGCTCTGTCAACACGTCGATTTTAGCCCAGTGAGACCTACGTTGGACTTCTGACCTGCAGAACTGTGAGATAATTTGTGTGGTTTTAAGCCACTAAGTTGGTGGGTGTTTGTTATCACAGTGATAGAAAAACCACTGAGGTGCTGAACCAGGTCCAAGAGGTGCACCTTCAGCAGGGGGACAAGTCTCTAGGGCAGGATCATCAGGGCTGCTGCTGCTTTGGTGATCACAATGCTGGAAGATGAGGGAAAGGAGGGGGCTGGGGGAAACCCAGGAGGTCCCCAACCCAGCCTGAAGTTCAGCCCCAGCCCCTCATATGGGGGCTCAGGGACACTGCCAAGCCTCAGCCTGGAGGCTGGAGTGAAGTCTGTGGAGCTGGTCTGCCATGAGCCCTGTTGAGCTCTGCAGGAAGCTGGAGCCCTCCCCAGACATTTGTCTCAACTACAGTGCTTTGGTTGCAAGTCACAAAGCCACCTCAGGCTACGAAAAAAGACTTTCCTGGGAAGATAAGGAGATGGGGGTGGGTCTCACAGAACAGAGGGAAAGGTAAAAAACAAGACTGCAGAAGAGGCTGTGACCAGGGGGCAGAATAGAGAGCACCAGCCTCTTCAGAGCTCTGTCTCAGGGCAAACCACCCATGCCAGCCTTTAGAGCTCTGGGTCACTCATGTCACAAGTCAGATTCCTGCGGAAAGAGAGGCTGATGTTCTAACCTGGGTAATGGGAGTGACCACTCCACAGATTCCATGTAAAAGGGGCTTAGGGAGGGAGTGCAGTTATTTTGGGGAGTACTTATTTTGGAGCTGTGATTGCATAACAAGGATCTGTTTGAGGCTGGGCGCGATGGCTGATGCCTGTAATCTCAGCACCCTGTCTCAAAAAACCAAAACAAAAACGAAAAAGGGTCTGTTTGAAATCAGAGTGCGTGCTTGTCTGGGGTGGCTTGGGAAGCTGAAGGAGATTACTGAGAACACTGTTGTACCCTTGGCTCTGCCCTTGGCCTTGTCCCCACCCCTCAGCCAGGGAGGGCTTGACACATCGAGGGCCAGCCCCAAGCTGTTGTCCAGTGGGGGCTGGATTTCCTCAAAGCGAAATCCTGTGTAATCACCAGAAGATGGGGGCTTTCATGCCAGGTGGGCAAAAGCAGCAAATGTCCATTCCTCTGTCCACTCTGTTCCCCTCCCAGCTGCTGTTTCTGCTTCCAGAGCTCCCACCCCATTTCCCACACTGGGCTTGTTTAGCTGAGCTTGCCCTGCATTTCTGGCCCACAGACACGTTCCTCGGTCTACCCTCAGGAAAAGTTGGCCATCTTCAGTTTGGCATTCAAGGCCCAGGCTGATCTTCTCCACCCTTTCTGGCTCTTATCCCTTCAACTGCCTGCTGCCCCCAACCTCCTCCACTGAAACTTTTATCCTACTCTGCCTTTCGCTTTCTGTTGAAATCCAATTCCGTTTCAGTCACCTCAGCCCCCTCATCCAATATGGGACACCAGGAAGACAAGCAGCCCCTGAATCAAGAAGCAGAGTTCTGGAGCTGTTACCACACAATCAATGGGCTCACCGCCCAATGCACATAGAGGCCAATACCATGGCACTGGCTTTTGAGAAAAGAAAGGCTTTATTATAAGTCCAGTGGCAAGGAGATAGGAGGAAACACTCAAATCTGTCTCACCAAGCTGGGAGCTGGGCAGGTTTTATAAGCATACGGTAATGAGGTATGACCTGATTGGATCTTGCAATGAAGTGATGTGGGAGGCATGATCTGATTGGATCCTGCCATGGGGCGATACCAGAGCTTGATCTTATTGGATACTGAATCCTGGCATGCGCTATCTGCTTCTTAATTCAGTCCCCACTCCTCAGTCTGAGCACTTAGGTTCCCCTGTAGTGGCACGCATAGTAACCTGGCATGCTCAGGTTATGTGACTGTCAACCTGCGGGTCCATGGCAACTGAAAAACAACTCACAATTTGTTACATAAAAGTTGAACCAAATTGATCTGATGTGATGAAAGAGCCAGCCTTGCCCCTGTGTGGCTCCATGACCTGTGCAAGTTCCTCTCCATTTCAGGGCCTTGGTTTCCTCTTCTGTAAAGTATGACAATAATCTCCACCCTGCCTCTCTCCTGGTTGTATGAGAGTCAGGAGAGCTGGGAGAGGAGAGTGCTGTGAGGCTGTCATGGCTCGGTGTGCTCTGTCAGCCCTCCTGCCCTGGGCCCAGGCTCTGTGACAGCAGGAGCTCAGGAAATCTGGGCTCACCTGAAGGGGAAATCCAGTTTAGCAGGACCCGTGGGTACAGAGGCCCTGGCACCACCCATGACTCAGCAGGGCTGGGCTTTTTGGAGAAAAGTGCCAGAAAGTCGGGCATTCCATTTCCTTGTAGGATCAGCCTTGGATGTGGGGGCCACCTGAGGTGGTGCTAGAGGCCTCTAATCGGGGTAGCTGGGGCATGAAGCTTCTCTGTTGGGGTAGGAGTCAGATTTGAATCCATCTATAAGCTGGAAGACCTTGAACAAGTCTCTTCCTCTACCTGAGCCTCAGTCCTTCCCTATGTTAAATAAGACCTGTGTGGAGGCCGGGGGTGGTGGCTCGTGCCTGTAATCTCAGCACTTTGGGAGGCCAAGGTGGAAGGATCACTTGAGCCCAGGAGTTCAAGAGCAGCCTGGGCAACATAGTGAGACCACATCTCTACAAAAATATAAAAACTAAAAAATTAGCTGGCTGTGGTGGCAAATGCCTGTAGTCCCAGCTACTTGGGAGGCTGAGGTGGGAAGATCACTGGAACCCAGGAGGCTGAAGCTGCAGAGCGCTGATCGTGCCACTGCATTCCAGCCTGGGTAATAGAGTGAGACCTTGTCTCAAAAAAAAAAGAAAAGAAAAGAAAAGAAAAAGAAAGAAGGCAAAAAAAGAAAAATGGGTGGAGGAGAAACAGACAAGGACATTAAAAGGAGAAACAGAGCCACGTCAGGTCTTCCCTCTGTGATGGTTCCATTCCTCCCCTTCAGTGTGCTAAAGACGTGCCTAAGGAAGTTCCCTTGGCTATGGGAACAATTACTCAAGGCTCCATCAGTAGCTAAATACAAGCCAGGTCAGCATATTTGCATAACACTCTGATGACTGTTAGTGTGTCCTCTTTCCTGGTGCCAATGTTAGGGTCCTGAAAAGAGGAGCCAGCATCACTCCTTTAGTCTCCCAGCGTGGGCTGAGCAACTACTCTTGCTTAACCACTTACCATGTGGTCCTGGGCAAGTTTCTTTCTTTCTTTTTTTTTTTTTTTTTAGACAGAGTCTCGCCCTGTCGCCCAGGTTGAAGTGCAATTGCGCGATCTCAGTTCACTGCAACCTCTGCCTCCTGAGTTCAAGTGATTCTCCCGCCTCAGCCTCCCGAGTAGCTGGGATTACAGGCCTGCAACCACTACACCCAGCTAATTTTTGTATTTTTAGTAGAGACTGGGTTTCATCATGTTGGCCAGGATGGTCTCGATCTCCTGACCTCGTGATCCACCCGCCTCAGCCTCCCAAAGTCCTGGGATTACAAGCGTGAACCACCATGCCTGGCTGGTCCTGGGCAAGTTTCTTATCCTCTCTGTGCCCCAATATTCTGACCTATAAAATGGGCATGGCCCTAGTGAGACTTCATAGGTTTGTGGTGAGGAATAGATTACTTAACACAAGTTAACTGTTAGAACCTTGCCTGGCAGATAGTAGGCACGTATAGCTGCTTGTTATCATCATTTTTCCTTTGTTCCCGGCTTTGTACAGGGTATGGGTGACACAGAGATGAATCAGCCTTAGTCCCTACTTAGGCTACATTAATGATCTAGGGAAGGAGACAAACCCTGGATGGTGGTACATGCTTGTAGTCCTACCTACTCAGAAGGCTGAGGCAGGAGGATCGCTTGAGTCCAGGAGTTCAAGGCTGCAGTGAGCTGTGATTGCACCACTGCACTCCAGCCTGGGTGATAGAGAGAGACCGTGTCAAAAAAAAAAGCTAGGGATAGTGGAGGGAGTAAGGTTAGGGGAGTGGGGAATAGAGTTGGTGGGTATCATTTAGACAACTGAAATAGTACTTCATGAAGGAAGTGGGTTTTGACCTGTGCTTGGAAGGTCAGATTTGCATCTGACCTTAGGAAAGAATGGACTAAGCCAAAAGTGCTGTGTGTAACCAGGACACAGAGCAGGATGGAGATGAGACTGGAAAAAGAGTTCATCACTTTGTAAACTTCAGTCTATCTGACATCAGCCAGCAGCTCTCTTTCCCCCATGTGACTCTACAACTCTTCTCCACTCTAGCTGAAATACCTTCATTAGAGATGATCTCAGCCAATGAATATATACTAGTCACCTCTTGCGTGCAAAGAACACTATTCAAAATAGAAATATGCCCTGGAGGCTTCTGTTGTCAGTCATTCCATCTTGATATCGATGCGTTTTAATGGCTAGTGACTTCCTAATGCCTAGCTGAATTCTGCTCTGAGAAATGGGAAGTTTTATTCTAGAAAAGGGTAGGCCAGGTGCGGTGGCTCACGCCTGTAATCCCAGCACTTTGGGAGGTCAAGGCGGGCAGATCACAAGGTCAGGAGTTCAAGACCAGCCTGGCCAATATGGTGAAACCCCGTCTCTACTAAAAACACAAAAATTAGCTGGGTGTGGTGGCGGCACCTGTAATCCCAGCTACTCAGGAGACTGAGGCAGAAGAATCACTTGAATCCCGGAGGCAGAGGTTGCAGTGAGCTGAGATCGTGCCACTGCACTCCAGCCTGGGTGACAGAGCGAGCAAGACTCCATCTCAAAAAAAAAAAAAAAAAAAAAAACGGTAATGGAGTCTGAGGTCTAGGAGATGGGGGATGAGCGGGGATGGGACTGGACACTGGATGTCCAAGGGTAAGAGGAGGCCTGTAGAGGAGGAAACATACATTCACAACGACCCTGCTAAGGACTGTCCTGCCATTTTCACATACTATGAGGTAAGCACTATTACTGTCTCCATTTTACAGATGAGAAACCCAGGGCATAATGAGGGATTAAGTAACTTGCCCATGCTTCCATCGCTAGAAGAGGCAGAGACAGGATTTCAGCCCAGGCAATCTGGCTCTAAGACACAGGAGAGGAGGCTTCCTGCCAAGGTCTTGTGGTAGATTCTCTAGACCATTCTCAAATGGGGGACGATGTTTGCCCCACAACAGGGGTCATTTGGCAATGTCTGGAAACATTTTTTATTGTCACAGCTGAACAGGAAAGTGCTACTGGCATCTGGGAGGGAGGAGGCTGCTAAACATCTCACAATGTGTTACCCAGTCCCAAATGTCAGTCATGTTGAGGCTGAGAAACTGTGGTTTAAATTAGTCAGAGGCTGGGCACAGTGACACATGCCTGTAGTCCCAGCTACCGGCTGCGGTGGGAGGATTGCTTGAGCCCAGGTGTTCAAGACTAGACTGGGCGATATAGCAAGACCTCTGTCTCAGATAAAAAAGTAAAAAATAAATGAGTCAGAGACTAGTAAATCTACCTCCTCTCAGATTTGAGGTCTCAGCTTCAGAGCTGAGAGTAGAAGAAATGGGGTAAGGAATCAAAAGGGAGCCTGCACTTCCTGGCTCAGCTGCTATAACAGAGACTCACAGCACAGCGGCTCCACTAAAAGAAACTTCTTTCCTGTGCACATAGCTGTCAAGAGGTGGCAGGTGGCTCTGTGTGTGAGGCCTGCCAGGGCTCAGGACTCCCTTGCCTTTTTGCTCAGTCATTCCTGGATGTTGGCCATGTTTGTGGGATTGGAGTTGGTTCACCAACTTCAAATCTGCATTCCTGTCAAAACTGTACCTAGGCCGGGCGCGGTGGCTCAAGCCTGTAATCCCAGCACTTTGGGAGGCCGAGACGGGCGGATCATGAGGTCAGGAGATCGAGACCATCCTGGCTAACACGGTGAAACCCCGTCTCTACTAAAAAATACAAAAAACTAGCCGGGTGAGGTGGCGGGCGCCTGTAGTCCCAGCTACTCGGGAGGCTGAGGCAGGAGAATGGCGTAAACCCGGGAGGCGGAGCTTGCAGTGAGCTGAGATCCGGCCACTGCACTCCAACCTGGGCAACAGAGCGAGACTCCGTCTCAAAAAAAAAAAAAAAAAAAAAAACTGTACCTAGGCTGGACATGGTGGCTCACACTTGAATCCCAGCACTTTGGGAGGCTAAGGTGGGAGAATTGCTTGAGCCCAGGAGTTCAAGACCAGCCTGGGCAACATAGAGACACCCTGTCTCTACGAGAAAAAAAAAAAAAAAAAAAAAAAAGGATGGTGCCTGACTTGTCAGGTACAGATAAAAACTGACTTCCTTCATGAAGCCCCCTGCTAGTTGTCTAACCGATACCTACCACCCCGATTCCCCACTCCTTTAACCCTCCTCCCTCCACTGCCCCGGCCTTCTTGCTTGCCAACAGAACTACCATTTTTTTTGTTAATTAATTTTCTTATTCCTTTGAATGTTGAGTGTTTGTCTTTTTCTTATTTATTTGCCAAGCTCTTTATATATTAAGATATTAACTAAGGTGATATTAACTACTGATTATTGTTATTCCTCCAGGAAAAGCCATGGAGACTTCAGTATCCCTCTCCCAGCCTCAAGACAACAGTCAAGTCCACAGAGAAACGGAAGATCTAGACTGTACGTTTGCCTTCTCTGACCCTCTGGGCAAAACCACATGGGAGGTGGAGTCCAAAAGTAGAAGGGACGGAAGAAGACCCTGCTCAGCTCATTTTGCACAGGGCCTCAAATCACAGTTGAAGTGGGGAAGTAGTGGTTTTACACACATGCACACATACATGTGCATGGTCCAATCTGTCCTCCTGTGCTGTCTAGCTATGGGGACCCTCAGCTGCTTGCCAAATCTCAAGAATTCTGTGGGGGCTTGGGCTGGCACTAGGGATACCCCTAGAAGGTAGAGAGGGTCCTGTGTGACCCCAGAATGGGGAATGGGAAGGTTTAGGGCTTGATCACACCCCATCTTGGCTGTAATTTACAAAGGATCCTAAATTGGCAACTCCTCTACAGAGTCTAGCTTTCTCTGGGCAGGGCAGGGGGCTTAGAAGCCCCTTTTCTGAGTCCATATACAGATAAATCTCTGTACTGAGCCTTCCTTGAGCCCCTGGTATCTCTGAGAGCCTTGGTCTCCTGCACGTTGCATTGGCCCTAGATATTTGGGAAGATAATCCAGTCCTTCCTGGCTCAAGTCCAAGTAGAACCCTGGAGAGGACTGGGTGGTCCCTGGGGTGGGAAGGGTGGGAAATGCTCATCCCCTGGCCTCTATGTGCCTTGCAGATGGAGAGACAGATTTCCATAAGCAAGATGGGAAGGCTGGACTATTTTCCCAAGAACAGTATGAAAGAGACAAGTCTTCTTCCTCCTCCTCCTCTTCCTCCTCATCCTCTTCTTCCTCCTCCTCCTCCTCAGGTATAGCAAAGATTTAAATATATGTGCATTATTCAAGAAAAAGATTTACATGGGGAAACAATCCCCCATACTTGAAGTCATTGAAGTATTTGAAACTCCAATACTGTTTCTCCACATTCTCTTCTAGAGCCGATCTGTCCACACGTCCTTCTATGTACACAGTTATAATTGATAGTATAGGCAATTCTGTCCTCCATTTAAAAATTTCCCCCATCTTGTCCTAAGCTTTTTGCCATGTTATTCTGTAATATCTCTGCAGCTATTTTTATTTATTTATTTATTTATTTTGAGATGGAGTCTTGCTCAGTCGCCCAGGCTGGAATGCAGTGGTGCAATCTCGGCTCACTACAAGCTCTGCCTCCCGGGTTCACGCCATTCTCCTGCCTCAGCCTCCCAAGTAGCTGGGACTACAGGTGCCCGCCGCCACGCCTGGCTAGTTTTTTGTATTTTTTAGTAGAGAGGGGGTTTCACCGTGTTAGCCAGGATGGTCTCGATCTCCTAACCTCGTGATCCACCGCCTCGGCCTCCCAAAGTGCTGGGATTACAGGCGTGAGCCACCGCGCCCAGCCTCTGCAGTTATTTTTAATGTTTACCGAACAGCCCCTCAAGTGGCTGCATCTCATGTAAAGTAACATTTAGGTTTATTAGGGGCACCCCAGTGCCATAGTCAAAGCGTGTGTTACAGGTTCAAATCCTGTCTTTACCACTAATTAGCTACATGTTCTTGGGTAAACTGCTCAACCCCTGGCTGCCTCAGTGCCCTCATCTATAAGATGGGGATGATAGCAATACATAATACCTCATGGGATTCTTGTGAGGATTAAATTCGTTATACAGGTAAAGTCTTAGCAAAAAGGACATATTAATAGCTCTAAAAGTGGCCGGGCGCGGTGGCTCAAGCCTGTAATCCCAGCACTTTGGGAGGCTGAGACGGGCGGATCACAAGGTCAGGAGATCGAGACCATCCTGGCTAACATGGTGAAACCCCGTCTCTACTAAAAAAAATACAAAAAACTAGCCGGGCGAGGCGGCGGCTAGTGAGACTCCGTCTCAAAAAAAAAAAAAAAAAAAAAAAAAAAAAGCTCTAAAAGTAATTGTTGTGTTATGATCTTCCCCTCCCAGGTTTATCATGCTCATGAGCATCCTTGTGCAAAAGCTTTTGCCTTTTGAATTTTTGTACAAATCATTCCTAAGTATTGATTCCTTGTCAGTACTTTAGTGGGTTTAGAGGAACGACATCTCCAATAGCATCTTTTTTTTTTTTTTTCTTTTTTTGAGACACGGTCTTGCTCTGTCGCCCAGGCTGAAGTGCAGTGGTATGATCTTGGCTCACTGCAACCTCTGCCTCCTGGGCTCAAGCGATTCTCCTGCCTCAGCCTCCTGAGTAGCTGGGATTACAGGCACTTGCCACCATGCCTGGCCAAATTTTTGTATTTTTAGTAGAGACAAAGTTTCTCCATGTTGGCCAGGCTGGTCTTGAACTCCTGATCTCAGGTGATCTGCCCGCCTTGGCCTCCCAAAGTGCTGGGATTACAGGCGTGAGCCACTGTGCCTGGCCTCCAATAGCATCTTGATTACAAATAACCACATTATTCTCCAAGAAACAGTAGAATGTTCTTTCATTTGTATTCTTTTAATTCAAAATATAAGGCTGAATTTTATAGTAGTAGCACCAGCAATATTTATTGAATGCTTACTCTGTGCTGGGAGCTGTTCTAAGCACTTGCATGTAATAACTCAATTCTCCCAGCAACCCATATAGGAAGGTACTATTATTATTCCCAGTTTACAAGTAAGAAAACTGAAGCACAGAGAGGACAACTGACGTGCTCTAAGAGAACTCAGTAACCAACTTGGGATTCCCTGGAGGTTTTTGTGGAACCGGGGAGGCTAACTCTCCTCAGCCAGAGCTCCTGCACTATGATCTCTTTTATGCTGTGGGCTTGAGCTTAAGATTTTATTTAATGGAAGGTCCCCTGGGCTGGAAGGAAAAAAAAAAAAGAAAAGAAAAGCTCTGGTCTTATGTCCTCATGTTGCAAATGCTGAGACCAAGGCCCAAAGCCACAAAATCAATGATCATTTCAGCAGAGGAGGGAGAGTGGCCAGTGGGCCCCGTGGGTTTGTTTGTAGCCAGTCTCCTCATGGCACTGGAAAGGAAACCATCTCCCCATTTAAACACAAAAAACGAGAAAACACACAAGCCCACCGTGTATGAGGTTTGGCTCTGGAAGAAGAGTTTCCAGGTGCAGGGAGGGGGCTGTTTGTTGCCTGTCGTTTTGTTTCTCCTCCCTGGGCTGGAAGGAGTGTTCTGTCCTCTGGTTGTCCCTCAAGGAGTGCTGCTCCTCCAAAAATGTCCCCCATGTGACCATAATCCCTGGCACCCAGGCACCCTGGAGTCTCCACCTCATACATGGGACTGGCTGAAATTAGCCAAAGGGAGCACTAAGAGAAAGCAGCAGGAGAAAGCCACAGTCCTAGAAGCATGAAGACAGGCTGACATTCAGGATCCTGGTCCCTGATCCTACCGTGACTGACCTGCAGCCAGAACATGACTACCTGTTTTTCAGGCCCGGAGGGGACCTGTTACCCCAGAGGCCCCAAGCCTGGGTACCTCATTGCAGCCCTGCCGTCCTCACACGCAGGACCCTCACTCATAGTCACATCCAGCATCTCTCTCCCACATACCTGTTTTATTTATTTATTTATTTTTACTTATTTATTTATTTTTTTGAGACAGAGTCTTGCACTGTTGCCCAGGCTGGAGTGCAGTGGCGTGATCTCGGCTCACTGCAACCTCCGCCTCTTGGGTTCACACCATTCTTCTGCCTCGCCTCCCGAGGAGCTGGGACTACAGGCACCCGCCACCACACCCGGCTAATTTTTTGTACTTTTAATAGAGACGGGGTTTTACCGTGTTAGCCAGGATGTTCTCGATCTCCTGACCTCGTGATCCGCCGGCCTCAGCCTCCCAAAGTACTGGGATTACAGGTGTGAGCCACCGCGCCTAGCCCACATACCTGTTTCAATCTAGTTATTTTTAGATGAAGTTTTATTGTCAACTGTAAAAGATTACACACAGGTACTTTATAGAAAATATAGAGTATATAGGGAAACAGAAATATGAGAAAATAAATCACCCTTTGCTCCATTACCCAGAGATAACCACCCAAAACGTATTAGTGTATTCCTTACATTTATTTAACAAATATTTACTGAGCACCAAACTTGTGCCAGTCTTTGTCATGGGTACTAGGGACACTAGCAAAGAATAGTGAGTCTTTTTTTTTTTTTTTTTTTTTTGAGACAGAGTCTCGCCCTCTGTCGCCCAGGTTGGAGTGCAGTGGCGCGATCTCAGCTCACTGCAACCTCCGCCCCTTCAGGTTTAAGCAGTTCTTTGCCTCAGCCTCCAGAGTAACTGGGATTACAGGCGCATGCCACCACACCCAGCTAATTTTTTTGTATATTTTTAGTAGAGATGGGGTTTTACCATCTTGGCCAGGCTGGTCTTGAAGTCCTGACCTCGTGATCCGCCTGCCTTGGCCTCCCAAAGTGCTGGGATTATAGGCGTGAGCCACCATGCCCAGCCGAACAGTGAGTCTTTCTGCCATGGTTAACTTTTTTTTTTTATTTATTTATAAAGAAAAGAGGCTGGGCGCAGTGGCTCACTCCTGCAATTCCAGCACTTTGGGAGGCCAAGGCAAGCAGATCACCTGAGGTTAGGAGTTCAAGACCAGCCTGGCCAACATGGTGAAACCCTTTCTCTACTAAAAATACAAAAATTAGTCAAGTGTGGTGGCGGGAGCCTGTAATCCCAGTTACTCAGGAGGCTGAGGCAGGAGAATCACTGAAGCTGGGAGGCAGAGGTTGCAGTGAGCCAAGATTGTGCCATTACACTCCAGCCTGGGTGACAGAGTGAGACTCCGTTTCAAAAAAAAAAAGAAAAAGAGAAAGAAAAAAGGTGCATTTAGCTCACAGTTCTGCAGTTTGGGTAATTTTTTAAGTAACTCAATCAGAGAGCATACACAAAAAATAGTCTTCATTTTAAACAGCATATATTCCATAATACCTTTTATTTAAAAAAATTGTATTAGGCTGGACAGGGTGGCTCACGCCTGTAATTCCAGCACTTTGGGAGGCCAAGGTGGGTGGATCAATTGAGTCCAGGAGTTCGAGACCAGCATGGGCAACATAGCGAAACCCCATCTCTACTAAAATACAAAAAATTAGCTGGGCATGGTGGCACATACCTGTAATCCCAGCTATTCAGGAGGCTGGGGTGTGAAGATCACTTGAGCCTGGAAGGTCAAGGCTACAGTGAGCCCTGATTGTACCACTGCACTTCAGCCTTGGTGACAGAGTAAGACCCTGTCTCCAAAAAAATTGTATTATGAATATATCACAGAAAAAGCTAAAACAATGTTTATTCACACATTGATGGCAAGTGTCTCTAGTGGATAAAATTTAGAGTAATTGCCAGCTGTGGTGGTGCACACCTGTAATTCCAGCACTTTGGGAGGCCAAGGTGGGTGGATCACCTGAGGTCAGGAATTCACAACCAGCCTGACTAATATGGTGAAACCTCGTCTCTAGTTAAAAAAAAAAAAAAATTAGCCAGGCGTGGTGGCACATGCCTGTAATCTGAGCTACTTGGGAGGCTGAGACAGGAGAATCATTGTACCTGGGAGGCGGAGGTTGCAGTGAGCCGAGATCGTGCCACTGCACTCCAGCCTGGGCAACAAGAGCAAAACTCCGTCTCAAAAAAAAAAAAAAAAAAAAAAAATCCAGGCGCGGTGGCTCATGCCTCTAATCCCAGCACTTTGGGAGGCCAAGGCGGGTGGATAACCTGAGGTCGGGAGTTCAAGACTAGCCTGACCAACATGGAGAAACCCTGTCTCTACTAAAAGTACAAAATTAGCCGGGCGTGGTGGTGGGCGCTTGTAATCCCAGCTACTAGGGAGGCCGAGGCAGGAGAATCGCTTGAACCTGGGAGGTGGAGGTTGCAGTGAGCTGAGATCATGCCATTGCACTCCAGCCTGGGCAACAAGAGAGAAACTCTGTCTCAAATAAAAAAAAAAAAAAAGAAAGAAAATTGGAATAACTTTTACTTTGTTTTCTGTATTTCTTTATTTTGCAACATGCATTATCTTTTTAGCAATAAAAAGTCATTTTTTGCACTGATGAATATTTGTGAAATATAGAAGAGAATAGAAGTCAAAATCCTCTCTTCTGAGATAAACACCACTGTTGTGATTTTGTTGAGCTTCCCAATCCCTCTTCCTCCTTATCCAGTTGAGATCACAGATGCACTGATGTTTAAGCACAATTAATTTGGTTTCCTGGAATTTTTTAAATTGCCCATGACTGACCAGGAGGTCCCATGGTCCTGTCTTGGGATAAAGGAATCTTTTGGACCTGGAGCCAGAAACTCGTAGACCTGAATTCTTGGAATGCTGACTGGCCAAAGAGCACAAATGACAACCATTTTCAAGTCTTGATCAAGCTCCTGTTCACAGCTAGGCACCCTTGCAGGGTGGAGAACCCAGGTCATGTCCTTCAGGAGATGAAATGTTTGGAGAGAGGCACATCATGAGACCGCTGGCCTTCATGTCCATTGAGTCAAGGACAAACAGTTGGTGCTATAGAAACCCCAGCAGGGAAAGGCAAGACCAGTGTGAGCTGGGGCAGTTGGCAAAGGCTTTCTATAGGAGGTGTGACATCAGCTTAAGCTTCTCAATAACACAGACAAACAGGAAGGATATTCCGGCGGGTGGGAGACACAGCAAACATCCAGAGCCAGTGTGATGGGTGGGGAAACAGAGATGACACAGCCCCTGCACTTGGTGGGATGGAAGACATCTCAGCACTGTGACGCCTCATGGGACCTTGTCTTATCTTCATGGAAGTCTGATAAAGTAGGCAAGGCAGCAGCAGAAATATTGTGTAGACATGAAATCAACAGAAATATTAAGGGATTTGTCCAAAGTCACACAGAATGTGAGTGGCAGGTCTCCTATCTCCAGTCCCCAAATCAGAGTTCCTCCCACCAAACCACACTCTTCGCATAAACTAAATTCTGAGAATGGCCACCAGAATGAACGCATTCCCAGCTCAGTCCAGGCGGAGCTTCTCCTCCAGCTTGTGTTTGTTCCCCGCAGAGAGCAGCGATGAAGACCAGCACCCCAGAGCAACCAGAAAACGTCGACGGAGCCTGGGGGCTGGACACCCCCGTGGGAACAGCTCACCCGGTAGGCAATAGGCCTTACCATTTTTCTTTTGCCTGCTCACTCACTGTTGAGTTTCTCAGTGGGACTGAACCTGCCTGTGTGATGTTCTTCACAGCATTGTTTACGGCAGGATAAAATAGGAAATAGCCTGACAGCAGCAGAATAAAGGATGCTGCACCCTGTCCTGGTGACAGCTCTGCTCTTCATCTATCGCTGAACCGAAAAAGAAAGATGCCAAATCATAGAATTAATTTGATCTCGTATATACTTTATAAAAATTCAGACATATGGTTATAATCAAAACTGGAAGGAAAAATACCAAAATGTTAATAGTGGTTATCTCAGGATGGTGGAATTATAAGTGATTTTTATTTTCCCTTTTTTGAACTGTCCTATACTATAAATAATTTACAATGAGCATGTTTTATTTTTTATTTATTTATTTTTTGGAGACAGGGTTTCACTCTTGTTGCCCAGGCTGGAGTGCAATGGCGCGATCTTGGGTCACCATAACCTCCACCTCCCGGGTTCAAGCAATTTTCCTTCCTCAGCCTCCCAAGTAGGAGGCTAGGATTACAGGCATGTGCCACCATGCCTGGCTAATTTTGTATTTTTAGTAGAGATGGGGTTTTACCATGTTGCTCAGGCTGGTCTCCAACTCCTGGTCTCAAGTGATCCACCCACCTCGGCCTCCCAAAGTGCTGGGATTACAGGGGTAAGCCACCGCGCCTGGCAGAGCATGTTTTATTTTTACAACCAGGAAATAATTTTTGCAAAAGAAATAAAACAACAAATTTCATAGGAAGGAAAGACCACGGGGAAAAGGGCTGAATTATTGCCTAGTACAGAACCTGTCACACAGAAGCTGTTTAATAAATGCTGCCCATGAGGCTAGAGCTGAGCCCTGGGTTCTCTTTCTGGATATAAACATGATTAGGAACGCAGGCTTTGGCAACAGACCTAGTAGAGTTGCCACTTGCTGGCTATATGACTTTGGGAAAATAATGTAACTGAGCCTCAGTGTCCTTATCTGTATAATGGGTGGGGTAGGTACTAATACCTTCTTCATAGGATGTCTGTGAGGAGCAAATGAAATATTAAATATAAATCACTTAGTACAGTGTTGGTGCATGCTAGTGCCCAATATATACCCACTATTAACCCTGAGCAAGGTCCAAGTCCTCTTAGGTCTTGAGTGCTTTATGAATGTGGTCACCTCTGGAAGCTCTGGGGGCATCAGAGAGGGCAAAGGGAAGGTACTTGTGCTGCCTTGCCTCTTGAAGACCACCCCCCACCTCACCTCCAGCACAAGGACTCTGGTACTTCTTTTTTTTTTTTTTTTTTTTGAGACGGAGTCTCGCTCTGTCGCCCAGGCTGGAGTGCAGTGGCCGTATGTCAGCTCACTGCAAGCTCTGCCTCCCGGGTTTACGCCATTCTCCTGCCTTAGCCTCCCGAGTAACTGGGACTACAGGTGCCCACCACCTCGCCCGGCTAGTTTTTTGTATTTTTTAGTAGAGAGGGGGTTTCACCGTGTTAGCCAGGATGGTCTCGATCTCCTGACCTCGTGATCCGCCTGTCTCAGCCTCCCAAAGTGCTGGGATTACAGGCTTGAGCCACCGCGCCCGGCCGGACTCTGGTACTTCTTAAGCTTCAAAGCCATGGGAGATGGAAGTGGCCTGGGTCACTGTGTTTGGGATTTCTGACTAAAGGGTTTGTCTCCATCCAGGTCCTGGGCATGGGGAGCCTGACGTTTTGAAGGATGAGCTTCAGCTCTATGGAGGTAATCAGTTTCCCAGTGGCTTTGGAGAAAACAATTAGACGAAGGAAAAGAGGGCTTTGTTGAGCAGAAACAAGGTCATGAGGGTGATTCATGAGCTGAAAAGTCCCACCCAAATACAGGAGATGTGGCCAGTTGGGTGGTTATGACATTGGCAGGTGGGGAGGTGGGCATGAGATTGTCTTGAGGAAATCCTGCATTTTCTGGAGTCTTTGTTTGTTTTGAGACGGAGTCTCACTCTGTCGCCCAGGCTGGAGTGCAGTGGTGTGATCTCAGCTCACTGCAACTTCCACCTCCCGAATTCAAGTGATTCTCCTGCCTCAGCCTCCCCAGTAGGTGCGACCACAGGTGCACACCACCACACCCAGCTAATTTTTTGTATTTTTAGTAGAGACGGGGTTTCACTATGTTGGCCAGGATGGTCTTGATCTCCTGACCTTGTGATCTGCCCACCTTGGCCTCCCGAAGTGCTGGGATTACAGGCGTGAGCCACCTCATCCAGCCAATCTTGCATTTTCGTCTGAGCTATAACCTTGACTTATGGGGTGACCATGAACAGTCACCCACTTTTCTGGGCCTCAGCTCCTAAACGAGTAGAATGGGACGTGATCGGTAACCCCTCTCTTGGAATACTGGGCTGTTTCAGCACACAAGGAAAAATTAAGGATCTGATCTCCACAATACCCATTTTACAGAATAATTATTTCTAATACCCTGATTACTACAGTGAGGAGGCATAAATAATATGGCGCTTTGGTTGGTAGCACTAGGATGCAATAGAACTTGTAGAATGAGAAACAAAAAAAGAAAAAAAAAAAGAACTTGTAGAATGAACTCTTTTGCCAAAGAATATGACAAATGCACACTACTAGATAAGAAAGCTTTAATATCTGTGTTTAATCCAATATTTCTGAAATCTACATCGTCTCCTAATGCCTGGCAATAACCTAAGTAAAACAGTGGAAAACACTTATGTATATGCTAAAGAAAAGATTTCATTTGTTATGTAACAAATACAATCAGTGGTTACCTCTGGGTCATCTGTCTTGTGGGTTTTTGTTTTTGTTTTTTGTTTTTTGTTTTTTTTGCGACACGGTCTCACTCTGTTGTCCAGGCTGCAATGCAGTGGTGTGATCATGATTCACTACAGCCTCAACCTCCTGGGCCCAGGTGATCCTCCCATCTCAGTCTCCCAGGTAGCTGGGACTACAGATGTGTGCCACCACACTCAGCCAATTTTTTTTATTTTTTAGTAGAGACAGAGTTTTGCCATGTTGCCCAGGCTGGTCTCAAACTACTGAGCTCAAGTGATCCTCCCGCCTTGGCCTCCCAAAGTGCTAGAATTACAGGCATCTTTCTTTTCTTTCTTTCTTTCTTTTTTTTTTTTTTTGTTACAGAAACAAGTATAATCTGGTTTAGAAAAATGTTTTTAATTACTCAAGTAATTTAAGAAAGGTTTCACTGGGTATAAAATAAGATAAACCTTTATGTTCATATGTATTTTAAAATATTTTTCTCATTAAGTAATTCATACTCACCGTAGAAAATGTAGATACAGTCACGTATTCATGAATTACTTCTTTCCCCCAGACATTGGAGGTGCTTAGTAAATTACATTGCTTGAGTCTCATTTCATGTTGTCCTTGATATGCTCTCTGCACTCTCCGTATTGGCCCCTCTGATCACTTTGCAGATGGCGTTCAGTGTGCTGAGTGCCTATTGTCACATGCTAAGTGCCCCTTGTGGTGTTCATGTCCTGGGGCTGCCCTGAGGGACAGGAAACGTACAGAAGTCGGGGCCTGATGGTAGGAAGATCATACAAGTGCCTGTCTGCCCTTAAGGGAAAGAAGATGACAGGCTAGGAGCAAGGTCACCAGGGAACTAGAACAGGCACCAAGAACCACATGGTGAATGGTGTGGGAAGGACACCCAGGACTGGATTAATGCAGAGGTGGCAGCTCAGGTCTATAGGACTCAACTCACCCTTGGCAGCCCAGCCAAGTGGCTCAACAATCAGGGCGGGAGCCAAGGATTGAGGTGTACAAGCCAGCTTGGCTCCCACATGCTCAGACCCTGGTAGGTCTAGAAGCCAGCAAGATGGCATGAGCTTGGAGTTGCCTGTCTAGTCCAGAGTTCTATGGGTAAAAGGCAGCAGGTGTCATCACCTGCATCTGGATAGCCTGGAGCAGGCATGTGCAAATGGGTGGCCCATGTGGGCAGATGCTTTTTATCTGGCTCACAGAATGGCTTTTGGGGGTCAGGGTAGGGGTAGGTTTTTCTTTTTTATTTTTTGGTTTTTTGAGATGCGGTCTCACTCCTTTGCTCAGGCTGGAGTGCAGTGGTGCCATCTCGGCTCACTGCAACCTCCACCTCCCGGGCTCAAGCGATTCTCCTACCTTAGCCTCCTGAGAAGCTGGGACTACATGCATGCGCCACCATGCCCAGCTAATTTTTGTATTTTTGGTAGAGACAGGATTTTACCATATTTCCCAGGCTGGTCTTGAACTCCTGGATTCAAGTGATCTATCTGCCTTGACCTTCCAAAGTGCTGGGATTACAAGTGTGAACCATCGTGCCCGGCCCACACAGAAACACAGAATGCTTTTTTTTTTTTTTTTTCCCTGTGTTTTTAGTAGAGTTGAAGTTTCACTGTGTTAGCCAGGTTGGTCTCGATCTCCTGACCTTATGATCCACCTGCTTCGGCCTCTCAAAGTTCTGGGATTACAGGTGTGAGTCACCGCCCCCGGCCCAGAACGCTTTATTTATTTATTTATTTTGAGACGGAGTCTTGCTCTGTCGCCCAGGCTGGAGTGCAGTGGTGTGATCTTGGCTCACTGCACGCTCCGCCGCCTGGGTTCATGCCATGCTCCTGCCTCATCCTCCCAAGTAACTGGGACTACAGACGGCCTCCACCACGCCTGGCTAATTTTTTTGTGTTTTCAGTAGAGACGGGGTTTCACTGTGTTCACCAGGATGGTCTTGATCTCCTGACCTCCTGATCCTCCCGCCTCAGCCTCCCAAAGTGCTGGGATTACAGGCATGAGCCACTGCGCCAGGCCCAGAATGCTTTTTTAAAATTATGATTGTGTGGCCAGGCGCTGTGGCTCACGCCTGTAATCCCAGCACTTTGGGAGGCTGAGGCAGGTGGATCACTTGAGGTTAGGAGTTCAAGACCAGCCTGGCCAACATGGCAAAACCCCGTCTCTACTAAAAATACAAAAATTAGCCAGATGTGGTGGCACCCTTAATCCCAGCTACTCAGGAGCCTGAGGCAGGAGGATTGCTTGAACCTGGGAGGCAGAGGTTGCAGTGAGCTGAGATCATGCCACTGTACTCCAGCCTGGGCGGCAGAGTGAGACTCTGTCTCAAATAAATAAATAAATAAATAAATATTATAAATATATAATAGATAATTTATACAAATTATATAATATATAAATATATGTTTATATAAAATTATATAATATATAAATATATATAAATTATATATATGTAATTATGATTGTGAGAGCCAGACACTATGGCTCGCACCTGTAATCCCAGCTACTTGGGAGGCTGAGGCAGGAAGAGTGCTTCAGCCCAAGCGTTTGAGACTGCAGTGAGTCATGATTGTGCCATTGCCCTGCAACCTGGATGACAGAGAGAGAACCTGTCTCTAAATAAATAAATTTTAAAAATAAAATTATGAATGTAAATATATTTCATCAATTCTACACCACATTTTTTTCACATTTGAATATTTCTGAAATCAGGATGCATCTTAAAAATCACTGGCAAAGTTAGGCATGGTAGTTCATGACTATAATCCCAGCACTTTGGGAGGCCAAGGTGGGAGGATTGCTTGAGCTCAGGAGTTCAAGACCAGCCTGGACAACATAGCAAGACCCTATCTCTATTTTAAAAAATCACTGGCGGCTGGGTGCAGTGGCTCACGCCTGTAATCCCAGCACTTTGGGAGGCCGAGGCGGGCAGATCACGAAGTCAGGAGATCAAAACCATGCTGGCTAACACGGTGAAACCCCATCTGTACTAAAAATACAAAAAAATTAGCCAGGCGTGGTGGCGGGCGTTTGCAGTCCCAGCAACTCAGGAGGGTGAGGCAGGAGAATGGTGTGAACCTGGGAGGCAGAGCTTGCAGTGAGTGGAGATCGCGCCACTGTACTCCAGCCTGGGGGACAGAGCAAGACTTCATCTCAAAAAAAAAAAAAAAAAATCACTAGCAACTTACAGTTATAACTGTCAAGGGCTTTTCTTACATGGTAGTACATAAAATAATGTCATGTCTCACAAGCAATGGCATTTTGATTTGAGAGTTGCCAAACTTTTTTTTTTTTTTTTTTTTGAGACAGAGTCTTACTCTGTCGCCAGGCCAGAGTGCAGTGGTGTGATCTCAGCTCACTGCAACCCCTGCCTCCTGGGTTTGAGCGATTATCCTGCCTCAGCCTCCCAAGTAGCTGGGACTATAGGCGCGTGCTACCATGCCCAGCTAATTTTTGTGTTTTTAGTAGAGACGGGGTTTCACCATGTTAGCCAGAACGGTCTCCATCTCTTGACCTTGTGATCCGCCCACCTCGGCCTCCCAAAGTGTTGGGATTACGGGCGTGAGTCACCGCGCCCGGCCCAAACTTTTTTATAATTAGGAAGTTTAACTGAAAACCTGGCTTCTCTGGGGAAATTGACAGACCTGTAAGAGTGGGCAGGCATTTCTACAGCAGCTTTCTGTGGCTGGTGGGTGGTGGCTGCCCCTTTAGTTGGAACAGGAACCCTCCAGCCGGCTCCATTCCCCACCTGGCACACTCCAGGTTAAGTGGAAAGTCTCCCAGCAGGATCCACCTTCCCTGAAGCATGACTTCTCCCTCCCCAGAGGATCATGGGTATATGATCACTGATTTCCTTTCTGTGCAGATGCTCCAGGAGAGGTGGTACCCTCTGGGGAATCAGGTGAGTGTCCAGTTAGGGGAGAGAGGTCGTTGGTGCTGGTGTTGAGCCAGGTCTAGGCATCACCTCTCCCCTAAGACAGCCAGCTCCTGTTGGGGTATCTGACTGTGAGAAACAGGAGCCCCAGGTCCACTGAGCCTAGGCTCATCAAGTGGGCTGGGCCAGCTGTGGCATGAAGCAGGGAGTCCGGGGAGCTTGGAAAGCTGTCCCAGAAAGACCCAAGGAGATTACAACCAACCAGCCATCAGTAGAAAGGAGGATCCTTGGGGGCTGCAGAATTCCATGGGGACATTTTTTTAGGTCACCTATAGCCTTCCCCAGGGTGGAGGCAGCTGTTAAGGCACCCCAAGCAGGGTTGGGCACTAATGTTGAGTTTCTCGTTTCCAGGACTCCGAAGGAGAGGCTCTGACCCAGCAAGTGGTAAATACACAAGCTCAAATAGGACAGCCAGAGTGGGTGTTGATTCCAGACGATGGGTTGGGACTTCAGACAGCCTGAGAGGGTGGGTTAGTCCCAGCAGGGACTGTTGCCAGCCAATGTCACTATGATTCAGAAGGGGGATCTCCAGTGCAGGGGAAATGGAACGGAAGGTGGACTCAGGCCTGAGGAAGGAGGAGGAAATCAGTGGGGGTTCCAAGGATAGCACCCCCATCTTCACAGTTTTGCTTGACTGGTCCTGCAGTGAGTGCCCTCTGACCCAGGAAGAAGTACCCCGGATATTAATTCTCAGTGACGTAGGGAAGAGAAAATCCCACCTGCCGTCCTGCTTCAGAGTTAAACACTCATCTCTCTCTTGTTCCTAAGGAGAAGTGGAGGCCTCTCAGTTAAGCAGACAGAATATAAAGAAAGATGGTAAGGAACTTGGTGCAGCAGACCTGCTTTTTCCTGTCTGGCTGGATTTCTAGGGGTGAAATAGCACAGTAGCAATCATTACCCACCTCTGTCGTATGCCCTGCAGTTTACATATTACTCAGCTTAGAATCAACTCAACAGGGTGGGACAATGGTTCCCATTTTGCGGATATGAAAACTGAGGTTCCAGGCTGGGGAGTGGCCTTACAGCTCGTGAGTGGCGTGGCCTGAGCTTGAGCCCTGGTCCTCTGCTCTTTCTGCTATGCACAGTCTCTAGGATGGTAAATGCCTTCCAGGCCTTGTGGCCAGGATGGGGAGCTGGAGGTCAGCTGAGCTGAGAGAGTTGTAAGGTTAGATTAGACCAGACTCTGGGAAAGGAGCAGTGAAAATGGGAGTAACCTCCCCGCTCCAGGCCTGGAATCCATGGGGACTTCTAGGAGGAAGGGGAGGGCAAGAGGAAAGACCATGGTGCTCAACACAGAGACTTTTTGTAATTAAAAAAAAAAAAGGCCGGGCGCGGTGGCTCACGCCTGTAATCCCAGCACTTTGGGAGGCCGAGGCGGGCGGATCACAAGGTCAGGAGATCGAGACCACGGTGAAACCCCGTCTCTACTAAAAATACAAAAAATTAGCTGGGCACGGTGGCGGGTGCCTGTAGTCCCAGCTACTCAGGAGGCTGAGGCAGGAGAATGGCGTGAACCTGAGAAGCGGAGCTTGCAGTGAGCCGAGATCGCGCCACTGCACTCCAGCCTGGGCGACAGAGCGAGACTCCGTCTCAAAAAAAAAAAAAAAAAAAAAAAAGGCCAGACCTGCCGGCTCACAGCTGTAATCCCAATACTTTGGGAGGCCGAGATGAGAGAGTTGCTTGAGGCCGGGAGTTCAAGACCAGCCTGGGCAACATAGCGAGACCTTGTCTCTACTGAAAATTTAAAAATTCTCTGGGTATGATGGCATGCACCTGTAGGCCTCGCTACTTGTGAGGCTGAAGCAGGAGAATTGCTTAAGCCGAGGACTTGAAGGTTGCAATGAGCTGTGATCGCACAACTGCACTCCACCCTGGGTGACAGAGCAAGACCTTGTCTCCTCTGCCCAAAAAAAAGAGATAAAGCAGCAGATATTGATTCCCCACCCCTGCCTTCACAGATGAGTTTTTCCATTTCGTCCTCCTGTGCTTTGCCATCGGGGCCTTGCTGGTGTGTTATCACTATTACGCAGGTGAGGGGAGGTGCCCTGGGGAATGCACCAGGGGAATGGCATGGGGGGGGTGCAGGGGGCAGGGGCGTCAAGACCTGGAGGCTGACCATTCCCTCCCTCACTGCCCTTCCAGACTGGTTCATGTCTCTTGGGGTCGGCCTGCTCACCTTTGCCTCCCTGGAAACTGTTGGCATCTACTTTGGACTAGGTAAGCCCCTCCCCAGAATGCACACACACACAGTCTCTTGGAGGGGTGGCGGGTAGAAATATTCATTTTCATACTCATTGAAATATGGACCAGAGAGTCACAATATACACTTTAAAACAAATTTTCCTTATGCTCATGTTTTCTTCCTGACCACTTTCAAGGTCAATGTAAGGTCACTGGCAAAACCCTGTGGGAAAAATGGGCAGCTCCATACAATGCAACAGCAACAGTTTAAAGTGGCAAACAGGCTGGGCCCAGGGCACACGCCCATGATTCCAGTTACTCAGGAGATTGGGGCAAGAGGATCGCTTGAGCCCAGGAATTTGTTCAGCCTGGGCAACACAGCAAGACTCTGTCTATAAAATAAATAGATAAAAGTGACAAACAAAATAGAACTAGCCAGATACTGAAAACAAGTTAGTTAATGGAGTTGGGAACTGAATTTGGCGAGTGAGTTTCCTGCCACTATTCCTGCTGTTCACGGTTGTTGTTTTCAGTAATAATAACTCTAGTACCATTATCTAAGCTTAACCTGCTGCCTGAAATTCCGCCATCAGAGCTTTGTTTGCATGAGTTAGGTCCTTGTCTAATGGTGGCCAGGTATCCTTTGTGGGGGTACAAACTTAACTCACTTTTTCTTTGCTTCTGAGCAGTGTACCGCATCCACAGCGTCCTGCAAGGTTTCATCCCCCTCTTCCAGAAGTTCAGGCTGACAGGTAACTTTTAAAGTCTTCCTGTGTTCACTCTTTTTCTCCCTAGCAGGGTCTTCATTTAGAAAGAGACTTAGCATACAGGAAAGAACACAGCCCGGTGGCAGAGGACCCAGGTTCGAGTCCTACCTCTGCCAGTTTACTAGCTCTGTGACCCTGGATGAGCCATGTAGCCTTGGCTTCCTCAACTGGAAAATAGGTGTAATGCTTTTCTGCTACACAAGTGTGTTGTGAAGATCAAGTGAGGAATGGATGCAAAGGCCTGAAGTGTGAAACAGTAGAAAAATGTGTCTTCATTCTCTTATAGAGCTTTACACTTCCCCAAACACTATCTTCTCCATGGCTGTACTTGCCTAATGGCAACTGGGGAGGTAGGCTTTACCAATGCTACACTCGACCAATAGGAAACTGAGGCTCAGAGAGGTGGAGTGACTCGCCCACAGTCACACAGCTTCAGTGGCTGGGCTGGGCGAAAGCACATCGTCTTTCTTGACTGACAGCTCTGTGACCACCTTATGTCTCAGAATGGAGAGGCCAAGTGGCTGTGCTGGGGAAATATCTGTCTCCTTTAATCCATGCAATAAATAAAAAGAAAACTAGCTATTATGACAGTGGGTCATTGAGACCCATGGCTTCTGGGGTGACTACATCATGCCAGCTGTGAGGGGTACTTGGGCATCTGAGGTGATGGTGGGGATGAAGCCTGCTGCCTTCAGAATCCCATGCCATCTTGTGGCCTTTGCCTTCCAGGGTTCAGGAAGACTGACTGAGGCCACTGCCAGGTGGGCAGCAGAGGCAGGCCCCACTGTGACCACCACTGCGACACCTGAGCCCACAAGGACAGACCGGCATTCTGAGAGATGCGCAGGAGAGCAAGCCAGACCAATAAAAAGAACGCTTTTCCTTCCATGTGGTCTGAATGTTGGCACCAGCCCAGGCAGGGGCATCATTTGGGCAGTACTGCTGTGCAACCCAGCTGCCAGGATGGAAGGCAGAGGGTGGGTGTGGGGCCTGAGCCTTCACAGTACCTGGACCAACAGGAAGATTCTGGGAGATCACTGCTTTCAGAAGATAGCAAGAGACCATGGGCTCTGCAAGCTGTGATCTGTCTGGGTCATGGTTTTTCTCAAATCCCAGGCCATCTGGGTATGCTCTCAGGTGCTACCAAGCCATCCCGGGAGAGATGGATAGTCCACTGCCCTGAGGCAGGGAGCCACCAGGTTGGGGTCCCTTGGTGAACCTGATACAGGTAAGATGCTGAGGACTAAAACTATTTTTTTGCACCCCCCAAAAAAAGGCAGGAAAATGATCATCAGAAACAAAATGGCAGCCAGGCATGGGGGCTCACACCTGTAATCCTAGCACTTTGGGAGGCTCAGGCTAAGGGTCGCTTGAAGCTAAGAGCTCAAGACCAGCCTGGGCAACATAGTGAGACCCCCATCTCTACAATTTTTTTGTTGTTGTTAATGACCAAATGTGGTGGTACATACCTGTACATACCTGCAGTTCCAGCTACTCAAGAGGCTGAGGCAGGAGGACTGCTTGAGCCCAGGAGTTCAGGGCTCCAGCAGTCACTCCACTCCACGATCAAGCCACTGCACTCCAGCCTGGGCGACAGAGCAAGACCCTTTCTCTAAAATTAAAAAAAAAAAGACAAATAAAAATTGCATATATTATAGTGTACAACATGTTTTGAAATATGTGGAATGGCTAAATCAAACTAACATATGTATCACCTCACATACCATTTTTTTTATGATGAGAACAGTCAAAACCTACTGTCAGCAATTTGCAAGTATACAATACATTGTTATTAACTATGATCACCATGCTATATGATAGATCTCCTGAACTTGAACTGAGTTCTTGATGGTCACAGACATGCTGTTCTCAAAACTCAGAAAGGTAACTTCTGGCCAGGTGCGGTGGCTCATGCCTATAATCCCAGCATTTTGGGAGGCTGAGGCGGGTGGATCACAAGGTCAGGAGTTCAAGACCAGCCTGGCCAATATGGTGAAACCCTGTCTCTACCAAAAAAAAAAAAAAAATTAGCTTTAATTTTTTTCTTTTCTTTTTTTTTTCTCGAGACAGAGTTTTGCTCTTTTGCCCAGGCTGGAGTGAAGTGGTGTAATCTCAGCTCACTGCAGCCTCCACCCCCGACAGTCAAGTGATTCTCCTGCCTCAGCCTCCTGAGTAGCTAGGATTATAGGTACCTACCACCATGCCCGGCTAATTTTTGTATTTTTAGTAGAGATGGGTTTTCACCATATTGGCCAGGCTAGTCTCGAACTCCTGACCTCAGGTGATCCACCCGCCTCGGCCTCCCAAAGTGCTAGGATTACAGGCGTGAGCCACCGACCCTGGCCCTGGCTGGCCCTCCCCTCTCCCAGCCTCAGTGTTCTCATCCGTACAATGGGGAGCATAACAGTGCCCACCTTACGGTGTTATGTTGAGAACTGCATGAGATACTTACGTAAAGTCTTATGCACAGACTCTGGCACATAGGTCATGCTCAGTCAATGGGCGTTATTACAGTAGACAGGAACACAAATCAGATCCCCTTAGGGTCAGGCAGGCAGAGTCGGCAAGATGTAGAAAAATGGGGGCTGGGCGCAGTGGCTCACACCTATAATCCCAACACTTTGGGAGGCCAAGGTGGGTGGATTGCTTGAGCTCAGGAGTGTGGTGGTGTGTACCTGTGGACCTAGCTACTTGGGAGGCTGGAGTGGGAGAATCGCTGGAGCCTAGGAAGTCAAGGCTGCAGTGAGCCATGATCATACCACTGCACTCCAGCCTGAGAGACAGAGTGAGACCCTGTATCAAAAAAATAAAAATGAAAAAAGTAGGGAGCAGGAATAGGGGAACAGAAGAGCATATACCTGACCAAAGTGGGCAGCTGCTGTCTAGCAATTTCAGGTGAGAACACCAGCTGAGTGGGATCTGTCAGCCAAGAGAACGAAAACCACACCAGGTGCTTTAACAGAGAGAATGTAATAGAGGGGACATGTTAACCAGGTGCAGGACTACTGGAAAGACAAAAAGGGACTGTGGTATCACAAAGTGTAACTGAGGGAACTGCCTAGGGTTAGAGGGAAAAAGGAAAGAGGTTGGCACTATTAGAAGTGAGAGGCCAGGTGTGGTGGCTCAGTCTATAATCCCAGCACTTTGGGAGGCCCAGGAGGGCTGATCACCTGCGGTCAGGAGTTCGAGACCAGCGTGGCCAACATGGTGAAACCCCGTCTCTACTAAAAATACAAAAATTAGCCAGACTTGGTGGTGGATGCCTGTAATCCCAGCTACTTGGGAGGCTGATGCAGGAGAATCACTTGAACCTGGGAGGTGGAGGCTGCAGTGAGCCGAGAGTGTGCCACTACACTCCAACCTGGGCAACAGAGCAAGCCTATGTCTCAATAAATAAATAAATAAATAAATAAAGTATGAGAAGATTGAGAGAGGGTCCTCCAGAGCTGGGACCCAGACCTCTGGGGAAAGGGCACTGCTCAGCTGGGAGGTGTCTCTGAGGGGCCTGAGGAGGCTGGTTCTGCAAGTGCAAGACCACTGGGGTCAGATCTCCAGTTTCTTAGCAGAAGCCCCAAATCTAGAGTTTGGCAATTATTTTTTTTTTTATTTCCACCTCTGCTGTGGAAAACAGTATAGTGATTCCTCAAAGAACTAAAAATAGAATTACCATATGATCCAGCAGTTCTACTTCTGTGCATATGCTAAAAAGGGACTTGAAGGGATATCTGTACACCCATTTTCACAGAAACATTATTTCCAGTAGCCAAAAAGGGGAAGCACAAGTGTCCATCAATGGGTGAATGAATAAACAAAGCATGATATATTATCAGCTTTTAAAAAGGGAAATTATTTGAGACTTCACAAAAAAACAAAAACCAAAGGGGAAAAAAATGGAAATTCTGGCCAGGCATATTGGCTCATGCCAGTAATCTCAGCACTTTGGGAGGCTGAGGTAGGAGGATCACTTGAGCCCAGGAGTTCAAGACCAGGCTGGGCAACACAGCAAGACTCCACTTCTGCAAAACATAAAAGCATTAGCCAAGCATGGTGGCACATGCCTGTGGTCCCAGCTACTTAGGAGGCTAAGGTGGGAGGATCACTTGAGCCCAGGAAGTGGAGGCTGCAGTGAGCCATGATCATGACACTGCACTCCAGTGGCTGAGTAAGACTTTGTCTCTAAAAAAAAAATAAATAAATAAAAAGAAATCCTGACACATGCTACCACACAGATAAACCTTGAGAACATTATGTTAAAAGGACAAATACAGTTGTGATTCTACATATATGATGTACCTAGGATAGTCAGATTCATAGAGACAGAAAGTGGAATGGTGGGTGCCTGAGGCTGCGGGACAGGGAATGAGAGTTAGTGTTTAATGTTCCCAAACAGAGTGTCAGTTTGGGAAGATGAGAAGAGCCCTAGATATGGATGGTTGTGATAATTGCACAACACTGTGAAAGTATTTAACGCCACTGAACTGTACACTTAAAAATGGTTATGGTGGTTAATTTTATGTCTATTTTACTTTTTTTTTTTTTTTTTTTTGAGAAAGAGTTTTGCTTTGTCGCCCAGGCTGGAGTGCAATGGCCCCATCTCGGCTCACTGCAACCTCCGCCTCCCAGATTCCCTGACCTCGTGATCCACCTGCCTCAGCCTCCCAAAGTGCTGGGATTACAGGCATGAGCCACCGTGCCCGGCCACTTTCTTTTCTTTTCTTTTCTTTTTTTTGAGATGGAGTCTCACTCTGTTGCCCGAGCTGAAGTGCAATGGCACGATCTGCAACCTCTGCCTCCCAGAGTCAAAGGATTCTCACGCCTCAGCCTCCCGAGTAGCTGGGACTACAGGCAACTGCCACCATTCCTGGCTTTTATTTTGTACTTTTTTTTTTTTTTTTTTAGTAGAGACAGGATTTCACCATGTTGGCCAGGCTAATCTTGAACTCTTGACCTCAGGTGATCCGCCCACCTTGGCCTCTCAAAGTGCTGGGATTACAGGCGTGAGCCACCGCACCCGGACCACTTTTTAAAAAAAAAAATTCAAATTATTAGTGGTTAAATAAAACTGGATCAGACCTGCAACCCACAAGCTTACAGCTGCTTTGTTGAAGGCTTTTTATCGTGTCAAGCTAAAGACAGGAGCTAAAAGCGGTCCACGCAGGGGTCTGATTACACCTCAGGCATCAAGTGCATTCCTGGAGCCCCAGTCCAATGCGTGGGCTAAAAATAAAGCATTGGATCTGGAGCCCAGGAAGGCAGCGTTGAAAAGTGGAGGGGTGAGGAGGAGGTGATGTGGAAGGGGATGGGCTTTGGTCTTTGGCTGTCCTGGATGCTGTCTGCTAGATTTCTGCTTTGATCTAGCACAGAATCAAAGGAGAGAGGAGGGAGGGCGAGAGTACGGATTTCAAAACCATACAAGCCAGCTTGTGCCAGGAAGATTTTTTTTTAATTTAATTTCAACTTCTGCTATGGAAAACAGTATAGTGATTCCTCGAAGAACTAAAAATAGAATTACCATATGATCCAGCAGTTCTACTTCTGCACACACACCCAAAGGGGACTTGAAGGGATATCGGTACACCCATTTTCACAGCAGCATTATTTCCAGTAGCCAAAAAGGGGAAGCACAAGTGTCCATCAATGGGTGAATGAATAATCAAAGCATGGTATATGATCAGCCTTCAAACTGATACTCCTGCACATGTACTTCTGCGCATATGCCCCAAAGGGACTTGAAGAGATATCTGTCCCTTCAAGAGAAGTCTCGGAGGACTGTGGAGGTTGTTTATCCTGTTCTCCCGACACAGCCCCTGGAATCGTCGTCTACTCCAGAGGATCTGGGCCTGTACCACAGATGGAGCAAAGAGACACTGCTGACTAAACCTAGGAATCTGAGGGAAGCACTTAACACTGGAGCTGGGAGATGTAGGGAAGGGCTATCCAGGCAGAGGCCCACAGCATGGGCAAAGGTGTGGAGGAATAAAAGAGGATAGCACGGCCGGGCACGGTGGCTCACACCTGTAATCCCAGCACTTTGGCAGGCTGAGGCAGGTGGATCACTGAGGTCAGGAGTTCAAGACTAGCCTGGTCAACATGGTGAAACCGTGTCTCAACTAAAAATGGAAACAAGGCCGGGCGCGGTGGCTCACGCCTGTAATCCCAGCACTTTGGGAGGCCGAGGCGGGCGGATCACAAGGTCAGGAGATCGAGACCACGGTGAAACCCCGTCTCTACTAAAAATACAAAAAAAAAATTAGCCGGGCGCGGTGGCGGGCGCCTGTAGTCCCAGCTACTCAGGAGGCTGAGGCAGGAGAATGGCGTAAACCCAGGAGGCGGAGCTTGCAATGAGCCGAGATCGCGCCACTGCACTCCAGCCTGGGCGACAGAGCAAGACCCCGTCTCAAAAAAAAAAAAATGGAAACAAATTAGCTGGGTATGGTGGCAGGTGCCTGTAATCCTAGCTACTTTGGGAGGCTGAGGGAGGATAATGGCTTGAACCCGGGAGGTGGAGGTTACAGTGAGCTGAGATCGCGCCTTTGCACTCCAGCCTGGGTGACAAGAGCGAAACTCTGTCTTTAAAAAAAAAAGGATAGCACGTCTCAGAGCAACAAGGGATCAGCCCAGTGCAGTTGAGGCATCCAAGGTGGGAGTAGGGCTCAGGACAGGTGGGCAAGAGAGCACACAGGTAAATTGCTCCCCTCCCCCAGCAGGACCTTGACACCTGAGATAAAGAGCTGAGAACAGGCCAGGCCCAGTGGGTCACGCCTGTAATCCCAGCACTTTGGGAGGCCAGGTGGCTGGATCACGAGGTCAGGAGATCGAGACCATCCTGGCTAACATGGTGAAACCCCGTCTCTACTAAAAAAATGCAAAAAATTAGCCGGGCGTGGTGGCGGGCACCTGTAGTCCCAGCCACTCGGGAGGCTGAGGCAGGAGAATGGCGTGAACCCGGGAGGTGGAGCTTGCAGTGAGCTGAGATCGCGCCACTGCACTCCAGCCTGGGCGACAGAGCAAGACAGACAAACAAACAAACAAAAGAGCTGAGAACATTAGCCTAAAAACAATAAGGGCAACGTGGAGCCTTGGAAGGCATTTGAGCAGAAAAATGGCATAGTGAGACTGCACTTCAGAAAGATCACTGCACTCCTCTGGTAGCCCTGTGGGGGCTGTGGCAGGACAAGAATGAGCCTTGCCGGGCGCGGTGGCTCAAGCCTGTAATCCCAGCACTTTGGGAGGCCGAGACGGGTGGATCACGAGGTCAGGAGATCGAGACCATCCTGGCTAACACGGTGAAACCCCGTCTCTACTAAAAAATACAAAAAACTAGCCGGGCGAGGTGGCGGGCGCCTGTAGTCCCAGCTATTCCGGAGGCTGAGGCAGGAGAATGGCGTGAACCCGGGAGGCGGAGCTTGCAGTGAGCTGAGATCCGGCCACTGTACTCCAGCCTGGGCGACAGAGCGAGACTCTGTCTCAAAAAAAAAAAAAAAAAAAAAAAAGAATGAGCCTCACAGGCCTCCAACTCTAGGGATCCTAATTGAGCAAGCTCTGCTGTGCTCTGTTTGCAGCAAGGACACAGTTCCCTTGAGATGCCCCCACCTGATGACTTTGCCATGAGCAGGGTGCTAAGGCAGGCCCATTCCTAGGAGACATGGGATTTCTCTGAGTGGACTTTGGCTTAAGGACTCCCCAACACCCCACCAAACCCTCCTTAGATTGCATGGCCAACTAGGACTCTTCTACCCAACGCTCTTTCCCTCTCTTCCTCACCTGGGGCTGGACTTACATCCCAACCCTCTCAGCTCCCTCCCTGTTTCCCCACTACACGTGTTTTCTTTAATAAAATCCTTGCACAATTTAATCTCATCCTGACATTTCCTTCTCAGAGGACTCAGACTAATGGGGTGAGATTAGAGTCAGGGGGGACACAGGAAAAGAAAGGAAGGGTAAACTTGAAGACATTCCAAAGGTCTAATCCACAGTATGACTTGAGGTGTGTGCTCACCATTGGCCCCCTGGGCTTTCCCAGTGGTTGGAGTTCCTAACACTCAGCAGAGTAATTGCCTATTTCTTTTTTTTTGAGCTGAATTTTACTCTTGTCTCCCAGGCTGTAGTGCAATGGCACAATCTCGGCTCACTGCATCCTCCACCTCCCAGGTTCAAGCGATTCTCCGGCCTCAGCCTCCCGAGGAGCTGAGATTACAGGTACCCGCTACCATGCCCAGCTAATTTTTTTGTATTTTTCGTAGAGACAGGATTTCACCATGTTGGCCAGGCTGGTCTCAAACTCCTGGCCTCGAGTGATCTGCCCGCCTCAGCCTCCTAAAGTGCTGGGATTACAGGCACGAGCTACCATGCCCAACTAATTTTTGTGTATTTTTAGGAGAGACGGGGTTTTACCATGTTGGCCAGGCCAGAGATCACGCCACTGCACTCCAGCCTGGGCGACAGAGCAAGACTGCCAAAAAAATAAAAATAAAAATAAATAAAAGAATTAAAAATAGGGACTCAAAGAGGTACTTATACACCAATGTTCATAGCATCAGTGTTCACAATAGCCAAAAGGTGGAAACAACCAAAGTGTCCATCAACAGATGAATGGGTAAACAAAATGTGGCCTATCCATTGTATGGAATATGATTTAGCCATAAAAAGGAATAAAATCCTGATTTCTGCTACAACATGGATGAACCTTGAAAACATAATGCTGGCCGGGCACAGTGGCTCACACCTGTAATCCCAGCACTTTGGGAGGCCTAGGCGGGTGGATCATGAGGTCAGGAGATTGAGACCATCCTGGCTAACACGGTGAAAACCCGTCTCTACTAAAAATACACACACACAAAATTAGCCAGGTGTGGTGGCAGGTACTTGTAGTCCCAGCTACTTGGGAGGCTGAGGCAGGAGAATGGCACGAACCCAGGAGGCGGAGCTTGCAGTGAGCCAATATTGCTGCACTACACTCCAGACTGGGAGAGAAAGCAAGACCCCATCTCAAAAAAAAAAAAAAAAAAAAAAAAAAAGAAAGAAAGAAAGAAAAAGAAAACATAATGCTAAGTGAAATGTGAAATAAGCCAGACACACACACACAATATTGTATGATTCCACTTATAAACACCTAGAATAGGCAAATTCATAGAGACAGAAAGAAGATACCAGGCAGGAGCTGAGGGAAGGCTGAGATAGAGAGTTATGCTTAACATGTACAGAGTCCTTTGTTTGCAGTGATTAAAAAGTTCTGGAGATGAATAATAGTGATGATTTCAAGATCTTGTGAATGTACTTAATGTTGCTAAATTGCACACTTAAAAATAGTTATAATTTTACATTTTGCCTATTATATCCCAATGTTTTAAAAGGTAAAAATAAATAAAACCTGCACCCAATGAATTTTGGGAGGGTTGACCCCACCACTAGCCCCAGGGGTGTGTCTTGACTGGCATTTTGCCAATCAGCATATTCTAGTCATTGATTCATGGACACAGGGCAGAGGCACCAGCTGTCTGCCAGAGTCTGTTCTTCCTTTTTCCATTTTTGGGTGTCTTTGGCACAGCAGAATAGTCTGTAAACCAACTAATTCAGTTTCAGAACTCAACAGAACCAACAGGTAATCAAGTAGCTAGTCTCCAAAGATGAAGCCACCAGTCTCCACTCACCTTGGGTGCATGTGCTACCCCTGCCATCAAGAGGCAGTCTGCTTCTTCTCCCCTTCAATCTCAGATGGAATGGTGACTTGCCTTGACCAACGGACTATAGCACAAGTGCCATGTGACTGTCCCAGGATGAGCCTTTAAGAGGCCTGACAGCTCCTGCCTCTCCTCTTTTTCTTTCTTTTCCCCACTGTCCCACTTCTTCTTTCCCTTCCCCACCTTTTCTCCCCACCTTTTCCTCCACTTTTTGCCACCGTCCTCTCTTCTTTCCTTTTTTCCCACCTTTCCCCCACTTCCCCCGCTTTCCCCCCATTTTCCCCACCTCTCCCCACCATCCTTCTTCTTTCACCTTCCTCCCCACCTCCCCCTCACCTCTCCCCACACCATCCCTCTTCTTTCCCCTTCCCCCACCTTCCCCCACCTTTTCCCCACTTTCCCCCACCTTTCCCCTTCTTTCCTTTTTCCCCACCTTTCTCCCCGTTTTTCCCCACTGCTCCCCTTCTTTCCCCTTTTCCACTTTCCCCTTTCCCCTCCCCACCTCTTTCCCCCACTTTTCCCCATTCCACCATCCCTGTTCTTCTGTCCCCTTTCCCCACTGCCCCTCTTCTCCTTTCCCCACCCTTGCTCTTCAACCACACAGCTGAGCTCAGACCCCATTGAAGAATCATGAAAAACAGCAAATTGCTGTGTTTTAAGCCACTAAGCTTTGCACTGGTTTATTACACTGCAATAGATCATTAAAACAGAGACTTTTGCTGGGGCTTCTAAGAGAAGCAACTACGTCTCTGTTGCATTTCATGATGCGAGGCTGTGAACTTTGGAATCGTGGCCACCATCTTGCTACCATATAGGGGCCAATGTGAGAATGAGTCTACAGGAAGTGGAGTAGAACCCAGAGAAGCTGAGAAACCAAGTCCTGATGACAAAGTTACCTTCTGGATCAAGCTGCCCATGAAGTTAACCCTGTTTGATGAAGCAAGAAACTTCCCTCTTTTCTTTCACCCAATTTGAGTTGGAATTTCTGTTTCTTACAGCCTAAGAAGTTTGTCATACAGCAATGACAGTGTGTTCTTCTATGAATGTGGATGGGAAAGCAGGTTTGTGTGTAGATTAGTTAGGAATAGAACTTTCAGTTTTATGACCAAGAGATACAAAAATACAATGGCTTAAATAAATTAGGACTTTGTTTTTCTTTCAGTAGCATTCCAGAGTTGAGCAGTCCAGACTGGTGGGATAGCTCTGCTCCACATAGTCACTCAGGGACCCATCTGTGGCTCAGTTGTGTCTTAGAGTGCTATCTTAGTCTGTAGGATCAAAGCTAAGTGGTCACTCTGTCTGTGTTCCAGTCTATGGGAAGGGAGATGAGAGGATGTAGAAGACAAGAAAATTATTTTTAAGCAAGGACACAGAAATTGTTTACATCACTTTAATTCCCATTCTACTGTAAGAACTTAGTCACTAACCAACCTTAACTGCAAAGGAGTCTGGGAAATGTAGTCTCTAGCGGTGGGGGGGGGGGGCCTGTGCTTCCAACCTGCCTCCAGTATCATAAAAGAACAGAATGCATTTGGGGAGGAACAGCTGGAGCACATGACACATTCTATCTTGGTGATGATTTTGAGGTATCTAAGGGACATGTAAGAGGATGCACATCTCATGCAGTTGGATATATGGGGCTGGGAAACAGGTGAAAAACCTCACAACACTCTAGGAGTTGTCAACACCTACCTGAACAGGCAATCAATACATATTTGAGCTCCTAGTATGTGGCGGGCATTATGTGAGGTGCTGGGGACCAAATGTGGAATAAGAAGAGAATAGGGCTGAAGATCAAGCTATGAAGACCCTCAGCATTTAAAACTCAGGTTGTGGAAAAGAAAACCCAGAAGGTATGGACAGGAAGACAAGAAAAAAAACCAGGAAGAAGGGGTTCACAGAAGCCAAGGGGAAGAAATGCTTTAAGAAGGAGAGGAGGCCAGGCGCGGTGGCTCACGCCTGTAATCCAGCACTTTGGGAGACTGAGGCCGGCGGATCACGAGGTCAGGAGTTCAAGACCAGCCTGACCAACATGGAGAAACCCTGTCTCTACTAAAAATACAAAAAAAAAAAAAAAAAAATTAGCCAGGCGTGGTGGTGCATGCCTGTAATTCCAGACACTTAAGAGGCTGAGGCAGGAGAGTCGCTTCAACCCAGGAGGCGGAGGTTGCAGTAAGCCGAGATCACACCATTGCACTCCACCCTGGATGACAAGAGCGAAACTCAGTCTTAAAAAAAAAAAGAAAAGAAAAAGAATTAGCTGGGTGTGGTGGTGCATGGCCTGTAATCCCAGCTACTCAGGAAGCTGATGTGGAAGAATCACTTGAACCCAGGAGGTGGAGGTTGCAGTGAGCTAATGTCACTGCACTCCAGCCTGGTCAACAGCGTGAGACTCCATCTCAAAAAAAAAAAAAAAAAAAAGGAGAGGTAAATCAGTTGTGTCAAGAACTTCTGAGGAATAAAGTAAGTGAAGGATGAAAATTGTTGCTGAGTCTTGTCTCACGCATGCATTGATCAGTACTCAGCTGAAGACATGAGGAGGACCCTCTGGAGATGTCCAGGGATCGCTCCTCTCTGCAGCAGTCTCTGCTGTGGTGGTGGGCCCTGAGAACTCCAGTGGCCTTCACCTCCCCAAACCCCCATCTCTTCAATCCAGTAAGATCATCAGACCATGCCTGGGCTACTCTTCTTAGTCTTCCCAGGCTGCCATAACAAAAGACCATAAATTGGGAAGCTGGATGTGGTGGCACATGCCTGTAGTCCCAGCTACTCGAGAGGCTGAGGTGGGAGGATCACTTGAGCCCAGGAATTTGAGGCTGAAGTGAGCTATGATTGTGCCACTACATTCCAGCTTGGGTGACACAACACGATTCTGTCTCTAAAACAAACAAAAAATACCACATACTGGGTGGTGGCTTAAACAACAGAAATTTATTACTCACGGTTCTGAAAGCGTGCAAGTCCAAGATCAAGGTGTCAGCATGGTCAGTTTCTGGGGAGAGCTCTCTTCCTGGCCTGTAGATGGTTCCCTTCTCACTGTGTCCTCACATGACAGGGAAAGAGAGAGACAGAAATAGAGACAGAGAGAATGTCTTTCATCTTCTTTTTTTCTTAGAGACAGGATCTTACTCTGTTGCTCAGGCTGGAGTGTAGTGGTGCAATCATAGCTCACTTTAGCCTGAAACTCCTGGGTTCAAGCAATCTTCCCACCTCAGTCTCCTGAGTAGCTAGGACTGCAAGCACATGCCACCACATCCTGCTAATTTTGTTATTTTTTGGAGAGACAGGAACTCACTATGTTGCCCAGGCTTGGAGTCTCTTCGTTTTTTTTTTTTTTTTTTTTTTTTTTTGAGATGGAGTCTCACTCTGTCACCCGGGCTGGAGTGCAGTGGCACCATCTCTGCTCACTGCAAGCTCCGCCTCCCAGGTTCACGCCATTCTCCTGCCTCAGCCTCCCGAGTAGCTGGGACTACAGGCGCCCGCCACCACGCCTGGCCAATTTTTTGTATTTTTAGTAGAGACGGGGTTTCACCATGTTCACCAGGATGGTCTCAATCTCCTGACCTCGTGATCTGCCCACCTCGGCCTCCCAAAGTGCTGGGATTACAGGCGTGAGCCACCACGCCCAGTCTAGGGCCCACTTTTATAACCTCATTTAACCTTTATCTCCTCATAGGCCCCATCTCCAAATACAGCTACATTGGGAGTTAGGGCTTCAAGGTATGAATGTGGGGGACACACTTCAGTCCATAGCACCCTCTCTGCCCTGCAGCCTGTAGACCAGGGCAACTGTGGAACTCCGTCATTTGCTTCCCCTCTCTGGGGGTCACTGCCTTCCACTGTCTGATGTCCAATGTCTAAAAACGGTAGTTTCACACGTGTTGTCCAGTTTTTAGTTGTTTCCAGTGGAAGGCAAACCCAGTCTCTGTTACTCCATCTTCACAGTGCTGATGGGTTTCATAACAAGGAAGCCACTGGTGACTTGATCCAGAGCAGTTTCAGGGGAGTGCTGAGGGCAGAGTTCAGGTTGGAGTCAAGTGAGCGAGCGTAGACAGTGAGGGAGTAGCGACATGGAGACATTGAGTGTAGAAAACTTTTTCAAGTTATTTGGCTAAGAAAAGTGTCCCAGGGGAAACTTGACAAGATCCCTTTCTTTCTTTCTTTCTTTCTTTTTTTTTTGAAACGGAGTCTTGTTCTGTTGTCCAGGCTGAAGTGCAGTGGTGTGATCTCAGCTCACTGCAACCTCCGCCTCCTGGGTTCAAGCGATTCTCCTGTCTCAGCCTCCCGAATAACTGGGATTACGGGCACACACCACCATGCCCAGCTAATTTTTGTATTTTTAGTGGAGATGGGGTTTCACCATGTTGGCCAGGCTGGTCTCGAACTCCTGACCTCAGCTGATCCGCCTGTCTCGGCCTCCCAAAGTGCTGGGATTATGGGGAAGATTCCTTTCAACTGGCCTCAAGCCTCTATTCTTGATGAATTTCCCAACTCAACACTCTTTGGTTGGAGTGAAAACTAAAGGAAATACTTTGGTAAGATTCAAAGGTAGCTGTCAACCTTTGAGGTCACTGTATCACTCATTCAGTGAGTCATTTAGTCACTCATTCAATCAGTCACTTATTCATTCAGTCAGTCATTTAGTCATTCATCAAACTTTTTTTCTGAGACAGAGTCTTGTTCTGTCATCCAGGCTGGAGTGCAGTGGCATGATCTCGGCTCACTGCAACCTCCGCCTCCCGGGTTCAAGTGATTCTCCTATCTCAGCCTCTTGAGTAGCTGGGACTACAGGCATGCACCACCATGCCTGGATAATTTTTTGTATTTTAGTAGAGATGGTGTTTCACCATGTTGCACAGGCTGGTCTCAAACTCCTGAGCTCGGGCAATCCACCCACCTCGGCCTCCCAAAGTGCTAGGATTACAGGCATGAACTACAGCACCTGTTCTCATTCATCAAACTTTGTTGAGACTTCACTCTGTGTGCCAGGCTCTGCTGAGACTGAGGTGAGTAAACACTTACTGGATACCTGACTGTTTTAGACAAGGGGTAAACAAAGCCAGCCCAAAGTCTCAGCAGTTCACAGTAAGGTGATTTTTGCCCTGGCCACCATCCTGCCGCACCACCAACCAGGGAACATTTGGCAATGCCTGGAGACACTTTTAATTGTCACAACCATGGTGAGGAGGGTGCAACTGGCATCTGGTTGGTAAAAGCCAGGGATACTCCCAAATGCCCTGCAGTGCACGGGCCAGGCCTCCATAACAATGAATTCTCCAGCCTCAGACGGCAATAGTGCTGAAGTTGAGAAACTCTAATATAGCTTCAACTCTAGTGGGGGAAGATAGAGGTAAGAAAAATGTGTCAGAGGGTGCTAAGTGCTATGTAAGAAGCGGGGGATGGGGGGCGCTGGGTGCAGTGGCTCACGCCTGTAATCCCAGCACTTTGGGAGGCCGAGGAGGGTGGATCACCTGAGGTCAGGAGTTTGAGACCAGCCTGGCCAACATGGTGAAACCTTGTCTCTACTAAAACTACAATAATTAGGTGGGCATGGTGGTGGGCAGCTGTAATCCCAGCTACTTGAAAGGCTGAGGCAGGAGAATCACTTGAACCCAGGAGGCAGAAGTTGCACTGAGCTGAGATCACACCATCGCACTCCAGCCTGGGCGACAAGAGCAAAACTCTGTCCAAAAAAAAAAAAAAAAAAGGCAGGGGACAGGGAGTGCTGAGGAAGCTCTCACTGAAAAGATGACATTGGGCAAAGGAAGTGAAGGTCTAGCTATGTGGCTGTCTGGAGGAAAAGTGTTTCAGGCAGAAGGAATAGCAAGTACAAAGGCCCTGAGGCAGAAGCAAGCTTGGCAAGTTGGAGGAGCAGCCAGAAAACAAAGAAAAATAAAATCCTTAAAAAAGGATACATTCATACAGGTAATAAAACTGTAAGGAAAGTGAGAAAGGTAAACACCTGCTGGGGAGAAGGAGGGAGAGAAGCAGGGCCAGTGTCTAATGTGCTGGCAGTGCTTTGTTTTTGTAGGTGGGTTACACAACAGATAAACAATATCTATTTTCCAAGCTCTGTGTATATCCTAGATACTTTTCTGTGTGTTATATTTCACAATAAAGACGATTTAAATCATGTGTTAAACAGTCTTTGCTGTTTGCTCAACTGTGGGTGCTATTACAGGGCATAGACACAAGAGGGGGCGCTAACCAATGAGCAGCGGCGAAGTCGTGTTTCCTAGCAACGGGGAAAACGTTGAGGTAGAAACTTCCTTCAGAGTGGTTAACTGATGGATTCTGGCTCCTGCCCCTGCCAGGTCGGCCAGGGTCCACTTCGCGCCCTGGAGGCGTTCTGCAGGGTCTGAAGTGTCACTGACTTTTGTGGGGAGTGGAGCTCTCCTCCCAAATGCGAAATCGGGTCTGCAGAACACGGGAGGCTGTGCCCTTGTGCCGCGGAGCTTTCTTCTGCCAATGTTAGATAATAACGACGTCCTCATTAACGGATGCCATTATTAATATCATTAGTAACGGAGGGCTCTTATCCGCAAGACTCCAAACAAGTCGTAGTATTTCCCTCGAAAAATTGAGTAAATTAGAGAATGGAAAGGAGAGACCTTGCCTCCAGTCTTCTAAGACCTCAGGTCTCTCTCCCCTCTCCTCTTTTCTCTCTCCTCTCTCTCTCACTCCTCTCACCTCTCTCCTTTTTCCTCTCCTCCCTCTCTCTCTCTCTCTCTCTCTCTCTCTCTCTCTCTCTCTCTCTCTCTCTCTCTCTCTCTGTCTTCTCTGTCTCATACACACACACACAAAGAAGTTTTTCAAGATTTGGGAGGCGGTGGAAGTTTTCAAGATTGCTGGCCGGGCATGGTGGCTCACATCTGTAATTCCAGTATTTTGGGAGGCCGAGGCTGGCAGATCACCTGAGGTCAGGAATTCAAGACCAGCTGGGCCAACATGGCAAAACGCTGTCTCTACTAAAAATACAAAAATTAACTGGGCATGGTGATGCACGCCTATAATCCCAGCTACTCAGGAGGCTGAGGCAGGAGAATCACTTGAACCTGGGAGGCGGAGGTTGTAGTGAGCCAAGATCATGCCACTGAACTCCAGCCTGGGCGACAAAGTGAGACCCCATTTCAAAAGGGAAAAAAAAAAGATTATTGACAAAGCAGAAGGTTTTATAATACATAGGTAAATATTAGGTAAATTAATTTGAGGCTGAGTGGGATTACAGTAATGAATACCTACACTGTTTTTTTGTTTGTTTGTTTGTTTGTTTCTTGTTTTTTTTTTTTGTTTTTTTTTTGTTTTTTTTTTTTTTTGAGACGGAGTCTCGCTCTGTCGCCCAGGCTGGAGTGCAGTGGCGCGATCTCGGCTCACTGCAAGCTCCGCCACCCGGGTTCACGCCATTCTCCTGCCTCAGCCTCCCGAGTAGCTGGGACTACAGGCGCCCACAACCGCGCCCGGCTAATTTTTTGTATTTTTAGTAGAGACGGGGTTTCACCGTGGTCTCGATCTCCTGACCTTGTGATCCGCCCGCCTCGGCCTCCCAAAGTGCTGGGATTACAGGCGTGAGCCACCGCGCCCGGCCAAATACCTACACTGTTAAAAGAAGTTATCCCAGAATTTATCTCACTTGATTTCACAATCACTTTGGCACCACTCCATTTTGCAGATGAAGAAACTGAGGCTCAGAGAGGTTAAATTGTGAGCAGGCCAGAACTTTCCTCCCAATCCAATTTACTAAAGAAGAAATATTAACTAGCTTATTTTTAAGGGGGGGGAAGCTATTAATTGTCTCTCATGCCTGTAATCCCAGGACTTGGGGAGGCTGAGGCTGGCAGATCATCAGGTCAGGAGTTCAAGACCAGCCTGGCCAACATAGTGAAACCCCAACTCTATTAAAAATACAAAAATTAGCCAGGCCTGGTGGCTGGCACCTGTAGTCCCAGCTACTTGGGAGGCTGAGGCAGGAGAATCGCTGGAACCCGGGAGGCAGAGGTTGCAGTGAGCTGAGATCATGCCACTGCATTCCAGCCTAGGTAACACAGCAAGACTCCATCTCAAAAAAAAATTAAATTAAATTTTAAAAATTGTCTCTCATAACCAAAGAAAGTTAAAACAATGGAGAGGTAGCTTATTTTCTCATTAAAATAGCAAAACTATTTTCAATCATGATACCTCACATTAGGAAGGCTAAGTGGAAACTAGCAGTCTTGTACGATGCTGACGGCAGCTTAAACCGGTAGCCAGTCATCGGGAGAGCAGTCTGGCAACACCCAGAAGAAGCTGTAAAAATGTTCCTACCCTTTGATCCAGCAACCCGACTTCTGGGAATCTACCCTAAGGACATAATTTGAAATTTAGGAAAAGGCGTATGTGCAAATATTGGTGGCAGCATTATTTATGATGGTGAAAAATTGGAAACAACCAAGGGAAATGGGTGATCAAGGGCACAACTCTATTAAGTAACATGAATGTCTCCTTTTTTAAAAAAATGATGACTACAAAAATTTTGAAAATTACCTGGGTGTGGCTGGGTGTGGCTGGGTGTGGTGGCTCATGCCTACAATCCCAATACTTTGGGAGGCTGAAGCCGGTGGATCACTTGAGGTCAGGAGTTCAAGACCAGTCTTGGTAACATGGCCAAACCCTGTCTCTACAAAAAATACAGAAAAAAAATTAGCTGGGTGTGTTGATTCATGCCAGTAGTCGCAGCTACTCCAGAGGCTGAGACGACAGGATTACTTGCGCCCAGGAGTTCAAGGCTGCAGTGAGCTATGATCCTCCCACTGCAACTTCAGCCTGGGTGACAGAATGAGACTTGTCTCCTAAAAAAAAAAAAAAAATATATATATATATATATATATATATATATATATATACACACACATACACATATATATATCTTATTCTGAAGACTGTGACATCTTGGGAAATGCTGCTGTGTAATTTTTTTAAAGTTTAGCTAGACTTCCCTCATGCAGTAATGCTGTGCAATATTAAATGGAAAAACAAGCAGCTACAAAATAACTGGGACATCAATCAACCTTATAAGTACATACCGTTCCATTCATGTGGGGAGAAAGCTAAGGTGGGAGAAGAAACTATGTTGGGGGAGATAAGAATGCTTTCTTTCTCTTGTTTTTTGTTTGTTTTCATAACTTTTTTCTCCCCTTTCACTTCTACTCGGGATTTACTTTTTCTCCTTCTTTTTTTTTTTTTTTTTTTTTGAGATAGGATCTTGCTCTGTCACTCAGGCTCCAGTGCAGAGGCCCAGTCACAGCTCACTGCAGCCTCAACCTCCTGGGCTCAAGCACATCTCAGCCTCCCAACTAGCCAGTACTAAAGACACATGCCACCACACCAAGCTGTTTTTTTTTTTTTTTTTTTTTGCGATGGGATTTCACTATGTTGCTCAGGCTGGTTTCAAACTCCTGGTTTCAAAAAATCCTCTCACCTCAGCCTCCCAGAGAGTTGAGATTACAGGTATGAGCCACTGTGCCTGGCCTACTTTTTCTTCTTTTCAAAATAAAATTGTAGTAGGTATTTCTTATATCAGTTGGTAATGTAATCTTACTACAGGAAAACCAGGAAATACAAGAATATTAAGGCCAGGCACAGTGGCTCACAACTATAATCCCAGAACTTTGGGAGGCTGAAGCAGAAGATTGCTTTAGCTCAGGAGTTTGAGACCAGCCTGAGTAACATAGCAAGACTCCATCTCCACAAAAATCTGTAAAATTGCTAAGCATAGTGGTACACACCTATAGTCCTAGCTATTTGGGAAGCTGAGGTGGGAAGATCATCTGAGCCCAGAAGTTGGAGGCTGCAGTGAGCTGTGATTGCACCATTGCACTCTAGCCAGGGTGACAGAGACAGACTCTGTCTCTAAAACGTATGTATTAATATATTCATACTTTCACTCATGAACAACTTCTAGTAACAGTGATTAGAGCAGTGGTTCCCAAACTTGAATATGTATCAGTATCACCTTGTTAAATGACCTGTTAAAACCCAGATGGGGCCAAGTGCGGTGGCCCATGTCTGAAATCCCAGCACTTGGGAGGCCTAGGTGGGGGGATCACTTGAGCCCAGGAGTTTGAGATCAACCTAGGCAACAAGTTGAAATCCTCTCTCTACAAAAAATGGGCCAGGTGCGGTGGCTCACACCTGTAATCCCAGTACTTTGGGAGGCCGAGGTGGGCAGATCACGAGGTCAGGAGTTCAAGACCAGCCTGGCCAACATGGTGAAATCCCATCTCTACTACAAATACATAAATTAGCCAGGCATGGTGGTGCATGCCTGTAATCCCAGCTACTTGGGAGGCTGAGGCAGGAGAATTGCTTGAACCCAGGAGGCGGAGGCTGCAGTGAGCGAAGATCGCACCACTGCACTCCAGCCTGGCAACAGGGTGAGACTCCATCTCAAAAAAAAAAAACAAAAAAACCCCCAAAAAGTTAGCTGGGCATGGTGGTGTGTGCCTGTAGTCCCAGCTACTTGGGAGGCTGAGGTGAGAGGATCCACCTGAGCCTGGGAGGTTGAGGCTACAGTGAGCCATGATCGCACCACTGCACTCCAGCCTGGGTGACAGAGCAAGACTCTGTCTCAAAAAAAAAACCAACCAAACAAAAATAACCCAGATGTCTGTGTCCCACCCCGGAATTTCTGATTCAGTAGATGTGGGATGGGGCCCAAGAATTACATTTTTTGACAAGTTTTCAAATGGCACTGATGCTGCCAGTCCCCAGGCCACACTTTGAGAACCACCATCTTAATGTATACTCTTTTTTTTTTTTTTTTTGAGATGGAATCTCGCTCTGTCACCCAGGCTGGAGTGCAGTGGCCGGATCTCAGCTCGCTGCAAGCTCTGCTTCCCGGGTTTATGCCATTCTCCTGCCTCAGCCTCCCAAGTAGCTGGGACTACAGGTGCCCGCCACCTCGCCTGGCTAGTTTTTTGTATTTTTTAGTAGAGACCGGGTTTCACCGCGTTAGCCAAGATGGTCTCGATCTCCTGACCTCGTGATCCGCCCGTCTCGGCCTCCCAAAGTGCTGGGATTACAGGCTTGAGCCACCGCGCCCGGCCTTAATGTATATAGTCTTATCAAATCTTTCTGTATGTCACACATGCAGATTCTTCACCAAAAAAATGATGGACATTTAGATTGTTTTTCCAAGAGCCTTCTTGTACCTAAATCTCTGGTGCATTCTTAATTATCTGAATAACTAAGATTATCATAATCATTAATTTACTCTTAATTACTAAAATTATTAAGATTTATAATTTAGTAATTATAAATTACTAAAGTAACTAGTAATTAAACTTAATTAGGATTAAGTTTCCATTTTCAGAAATGGAATTGTTGAATCAATAGACATGCGTGTTTTTCAAGCTTTCAATATATATCATCAAATCGCTACCATAGAATCTTTTTTTTTTTTTTTTTGAGACAGGAGTGCAGTGGTGCGATCTCAGCTCACCATAACCTCTGCCTCCCAGGCTCAAGTGATTCTCCTGCCTCAGCCTCCCGAGTAGCTGGGATTATAGGTGTGCAACACCACTGCCTAATTTTTATATTTTTAGTAGAGATGGGGTTTCACCATGTTGGCAAGGCTGGTCTCAAACTCCTGACCTCAAATAATCCATCCACCTTAGCCTCCCAAAGTGTTGGGATTACAGGCGTGAGCCACTGCGCCTGGCCTATAGAATCTAATATTTACCGTACACCATATAAGTATGTGATCTCATTTAATCTTTTTTTTTTTTTTTGAGACAGTCTCTTGCTCTGTCACCCAGGCTGGAGTGCAATGGCGCAATCTTGGCTTACTGCAAGCTCCGCCTCCCGAGTTCACGCCATTCTCCTGCCTCAGTCTCCTGAGTAGTTGGGACTACAGGCACCTGCCATCACGCCTGGCTAATTTTTTGTATTTTTTAGTAGAGACGGTGTTTCACCGTGTTAGCCAGGATGGTCTTAATCTCCTGACTTTGTGATCCACCCGCCTCGGCCTCCCAAAGTGCTGGGGTTACAGGTGTGAGCCACTACACCTGGCCTTAATCTTCAAAATTCTTTCATTCATTAATTCAGCATATATTCTTTGAATGTTACTTTGTGCCACATATTTTAGGGACTCAGAGATGAGCAAGACGTAGCAACCCTCTGAGGTAGATATTATTATTATTCAGATAATTATTATTCAGATATATTATAAAATAATTATAATAAAATATATAATATATAAATACATATAAAATATATAATATAATTATTATTCAGATATTATTATTATTCAGATAAAGAAACTGAGATCCAGGCTGGGCACAGTGGCTTACGCCTTTAATCCCAGCACTTTGGGAGGCTGAGGCAGGTGGATCACTTGAGCTCAGGAATTTGAGACCACCCAGAGCAACATGGTGAAACCCCGTCTTTACTAACAATATAAAAAAATTAACCGGGTGTGATGGTGCATGCCTCTAGTCCCAGCTATTTGGGAGGCTGAGGCAGGAGAATCACTTGAGCCCCAGAGGCAAAGATTGCAGTGAGCCGAGACTGCACCACTGCACTCCAGCTTGGGCTACAGAGTGCGGCTCCGTCTAATGAAAAAAAAAAACAACTGAAATCCAAGATGATTTGGATCCAAGATAGCAAGATGACTTGCTATTCCTTGCACTGTTTCATTTGCACAAAGTTGATCCTCTGGCTCTCAACAGCCTCATGCTGCTATGCTCCGTATGGAAAGGGATATTTTAATTTTGGGTGGCAACTCTTTTTCCTCTTTCTTTTTCCATTACAATTCTGGAAAAATTAAATGAGGAAACATCCTGGCACATAGTTTAGGAAATACAGCTTGTCTGAAAGCTGCCAGGAATAAAAGCTAACACTTTCTCCACTGAATTTTATCTCCTTTTTTTTTTTAAATTTTTTTTGAAACAGGGTCTCACTGTGTCTCCCAGGCTGGAGTGCAGTGGTGTGATCACAGCTCACTGCAGCCTTGACCTTCTGGGCTCAAGTGATCCTCCCACCTCAGCCTCCCAAGTAGCTGGGACTACAGGTGTGTGCCAGCATGCCTGACTAATTTTTTTGTACGTTTTGTAGAAATGGGGTTTTGCTTTGTTGCCCAGGCTGGTCTCTAACTTCTGGGTTCAAACGATCCTCCCACTTCAGCCTTCCAAAGTGCTGAGATAACAGTCATAAGCCACTGCGCCCAGCATTATCTCCCACTTTTAATAAATTAGGCAGAATTGGCCCCTTTTGATCTGATAATTAGATTTGTTAATAACATTTCTAACAAAAAACATGATGGAGTTTTATGGACATGTAGCAATGTAGTCATCTCTTTTTCAGTTTCCTAAATTAACTCTACTTACAATTACTGACTGGGTAGCTTAGTGATTAAGTAAAAAGCTTGCAAGTCAAACAGATTTGACAAAACAAAGTTTTACAATAAATCTTTGTATAACTCTCTAAACTTCAGTTTCCTTGCCTGTAAAATGCAGCTGAAACTACTTCCTTCATAGAATTCTCTAGATTAGATTCAGGGGTCGTGATCACCATCTACCCCTACATTTAATTCACTAAACTGACTCCTGCAAGAATTGAATGGATGCTGGAGGATGACAGAGGACTACTGCAAACTCAGCCAAATAGTAATTGTGATATGGTTTGGCTGTGTCCCCACCCAAATCTCATCTTGAATTGTAGCTCCCATAATTCCCATGTGTTGTGGGAGGGACCTGGTGGGAGATAATTGAATCATGGGAGTGGTTTCCCCCATATTGTGCTCGTGGTAGTGAATAAGTCTCACGAGATCTGATGGTTTGATAAGGGGTTTCCCTTTCACTCGGCTCTCATTCTGTCTTGTCTGTTGCCATGTGAGACGTGCCTTCTGCCTTCCACCATGATTGTGAGGCTTTCCCAGCTGCATAGAACTGCGAGTAAAATCTTTTTTTCTTTATAACTTACCCAGTCTTGGGTATGTCTTTATCAGCAGCATGAAAACGGACTAATACAAGCCCCAACTGGAGTTGCTGTGTGGAGATGGTATTTTTTCCTAGATCCAATTAACATTGCTTCAAGTCTATGGTGTCCAACCATTGATTTGGCTTATACATTCTTTCCCATCCCTAACAAGAAAAAGGACCAAAAATAGCTCAATATATGTGGGGACAGACAACAATATACATTTACAGTCTACCTCAAGGCTATGTTAACTCTTGCCCTGTGTCATAACATAGTGTAAAGGGACTGGGCCATCTGGGCATCCTGCGAAACATCATATTGATCCAGTCTATGGGTGAGAGTTGGAGATAAACCCTATAAGAATTCAATCCTAAACAAATTAACACAGGAGCAGAAAATCAAATACCACATGTTCTTGTAAGTGGGAGCTAAACATCAGGGATTCATGGACGTAAAGACAGCAACAATAGACACTGGGGACTACTAGAGCGGGGAGGGGAGGAGAGGAGCAAGGGTTGAAAAACTGTTAGATACTTGCTCAGTACCTGGGTGACTGGATCATTTGTATCCCAAATCTCAGCATCACAGCATCACACAGTGTATCCAGGTAATGAAACTGTGCATGTACCCCTTGAATCTGAAAGTTGGAAAAAATAGCAAATAAAGCAGAAAAAAAAAAAAGAATTAGAAGGACTCCAGAAGTTTAAGAGGCTCACCACATGGTGAGGTTTTTAGGGATTCAACAGTCTAGGGCCTGCTAGGACATCGTCTCCAAGGTAAAGGACAAGTAATTACGTTTTGTTACTCCTTAAGAAGACAGCAACACTCAGCTGGGCGGGGTGGTTCACGCCTGTAATCCCAGCACTCTGGGAGGCTGAGGTGGGCGGATCACCTGAGGGCAGGAGTTCAAGACCAGCCTGGTCATGGTGAAACCCCGTCTGTACTAAAAATACACACACACACACACAAATAATAAGCTGGGCATGTTGGTGCGCGCCTGTATCCCAGTTACTTGGGAGGCTGAGGCAGGAGAATTGCTTGAACCCGGGAGGCGGAGGTTGCAGTGAGCCAAACTCCGTCTCAAAAAAAGAAGACAGCAACACTTTGTAGACTTCTGCAGCATATTTTACTTTATTTATTTATTTTTTTCAGATGGTGTTTCGCTCTTTTTGCCCAGGCTGGAGTATAATGGTGTGATCTCAGCTTACTGCAACCTCTGCCTCCCGGGTTCAAGTGATTCTCCTGCCTCAGCCTCCTGAGTAGCTGGGACTACAGGCACTTGCCACTACGCCCAGATAATTTTGTATTTTTAGTAGAGATGGGGTTTCACCATATTGGCCAGGCTGGTCTCAAACTCCTGACCTCAAGTGATCCACCCACTTTGGCCTCCCAAAGTGCTGAGATTACAGGTGTGAGCCACCATGCCTGGTCTGCAGCATATTTTATACTTGGGAATACGGCTCCAACCCATTTTCTTAGGAACATGGAAGGCTGCCAACTTTGAACAGATCTCAAGGCAGAAAAGAGCTCTGTGGCAGAGTCAGGCTGTAGTACAAGCAGCTCAGCCTCTGGGGCCACATAGCCTGGAAGAACCCGTGCTATTAGAGGTATCTGTGGTGGGAAGAGATGCCACATGTTTATGGCAAGCCCCAGTGAGAGAATCACCACGTAGATCCCTCAAGTTCTAGAGCAAAGCCATTCAGTCTGCAGCAGAGAATTATTGCCATTAGAGAAATTACCTGTGGGTGGCCCTCACAGAGATAAAGGGCTTGACCATAGGACATTAAGTGACCCTTGCAGTCAGAACTGTTCATCCCAAGCTGGGATCTGTCAGACCCACCAAATGACAAGGTCAGATAGGCTTGACAGCAATCCGTAGTAAGGTGGAACATCTGGGATCAGGCACAAGCAGGGCCAGAGAGCACGAGTAAGCTGCACAAGATCCCCGTGGTGGCCAAGACCCCCATGTCATACCCCAGTGTGACACCAGCACGCCTCCTTCAGTTTACCCTGGTGGCTGCTCTGGGTCTCTCTTATGACCAGCCAGCAAAGAGGATAAAGACCAAGCTTGATCCACAGATGGGTGCGTTTAGCATGGGGGTGCAAGTTGAAAACAGAGAATGGCTGCACTGCAGCCTCACTCAGCAGTGACCCTTAAAGACACGAATGAGGAGAAATCTTCCCAATGGGCAGAGCTTTGGGCAGTGCACCTGCTCATCAACTTCGTGGCCAAGAGAGCCTGAGGTAAGATACAGACATATGGGCAGTGGCGAAATTAGTAAGGATAAATATAGGAAGATTAGAGACAAGGAGGTCTGGGAAACAGGGATGTGTGGACCCATGGAAACTGGCACTGCATCCTATTCTGCTGTCCCCCAGACAGCATCTACCATGGAAGAGGTACCATGTAACAAAATAGTCAGAGAGACTCAGGCCGTTCAGTTAGCCTCTGTCACTGGCCACCCCAGTTCTGGCACAATGGGTTTACAAATGGAGAAGCTATATGGCAGGGTTAGAGGTTCTACATTTACTAAGAATGCTCTAGCTACTGTCACTGTTGAATGTCCAATCTTCCAGCAACAAAGATTAACATAGAGCCCTCTTCATCCTTCATGTGATGTATGAGAAAAAATAACAATTTTTTTTTTTAAAAGAACATAGAACCCTCAACATGACAACCATCCTTCAAGGAGCCCCATCAGCCCCTTGGTGGCATGCTAATTACATCAGACCTCTTTTACCTGGAAGGGGAAGCAATTCATCTTGACTGCAACTGACACATCTTTTGGGTGTGGGTTACCTTTCCTGGCTACAACGCCTCGGCCGATCTAAGGACTTGCAAAGCACTAATCCACTGACATTTAGGCTCAGATAATATCATATTAGACCAAGGGTTTCAGGTAACTCCCATCAGACCAAGAGACAGCAAAGGTGGTACAGCCTTGCTTATGACTGTGACATCCACTGGACTTACCATATACCAGCTTGCCCAGAAGCAGCTGGCCTGAATGACCCTGGAGGACTTTGGCACTGTTGCCCACATCCAAACAGTCTAACTGGGCCACAGAGGAACAACAGACTGGGTCTTTCCCAGCCCCAATCTGGAAATATCATTTCACGTCTCCCTATAGACCTATAAAAAGCAGGCACTTGAGCTCTTAATTATTTCCCATTTGGGTCCTTTCTCTCTTCCACACCTGCAATAAGTTCTGCCTGAAAGCTATTGTACCACAGCACGCCCTGGAGTACGGTTCACCCAATGCTGCTTCTCACAGGAGTCGCTGGTCTGCCTTGAGGCTTTCTTGGTCAGTGCCTGGCAAGGCTGCAGTCCCACTGGACCAAAGACTCTGTCATCCCTTCCCCTTCCCAACGATGAGCAGATCCTCTCCCGCTTTCTAGAGTCATAGGCAAGGAATTCTGGCAGAAGGTAGACTAACACTCAACTTCTATTCTTCTCCCACGTGCATTTTTAACTCTTTTTCTATCCAACAGTGTCTAGAAAATTCTGTCTCCAAAAGACATGATCAGCAGAATGCAGATGAATGATGTCTTCTGTCAGTAACAATCACCATCCTATTGTCTCCTAGCTGGATTTGGCTTTCCCTAGAGGTTGCAGTGATGTTATATTGGAGGGGACTACAGTACTTGGGCCACCCTAGAGTGGGCTGTAATGCCCCTACGGCGCTGGATGCTTTGATTTGTTCTCTGCTAAGACCGTGTTCTCACGGGCAGCAAGTGGGATTGCAGGTGAGGGAAACAGGAGCCTGAAAACCTTCCTTTCTCCCTCCCAAGCCCCTTCTCTTAAACTGCTTTGTGGCTGTTGCTGTGAGTTGAGTTGATAGATTAAAGAATTTCTAGGCCGGGCGCGGTGGCTCAAGCCTGTAATCCCAGCACTTTGGGAGGCCGAGACGGGCGGATCACGAGGTCAGGAGATCGAGACCATCCTGGCTAACCCGGTGAAACCCCGTCTCTACTAAAAAATACAAAAAACTAGCCGGGCGACGTGGCGGGCGCCTGTAGTCCCAGCTACTCAGGAGGCTGAGGCAGGAGAATGGTGTAAACCCGGGAGGCGGAGCTTGCAGTGAGCTGAGATCCGGCCACTGCACTCCAGCCTGGGCGACAGAGCGAGACTCCACCTCAAAAAAAAAAAAAAAAAAAGAATTTCTATATTAAAGATGTTTGGCAAGTCTAAAAATTTAAAAAGCACTTTAGTGACCAGGTGCAGTGGCTCTCGCCTGTAATCCCAGCGCTTTGGGAGGCCAAGGCAGGCAGATCACTTGAGCCCAGGAGTTCAACACCAGCCTGGGTAACATGGTGAAACCTCGTGTCTACTAAAAATACGAAAAGCTATTACAGATGAAGTAACACACACCTGTGGTCCCACCTACTTGGGAGGCTGAGGCACAAAAATCATTTGAACCCAGGAGGCAAAGGTTGCAGTGAGCCAAGATTGTGCCACTGCACTCCAGCAACAGAGGGAGACTCTGTAGCCCCCCAAAACTTAATTAAATATAATAAAATTAATAAAAAGCACTTTAGTTAGAGAAAAGAAATGCAGCCGAGGCATCAATCTGGAAATGACACTGCAAGGATAGAGCACCATCCCCCAGGATGCAGTATTCACCCTGAATCAACAGCCATTCGTGGGTTGTTAATTAAGAGCTTGAGTGCCTGCTTTTTGCAGACCTGTAAAGAGACGTGAGATGGTATTTCCAGATTGGGGCTGGGGCTGTCTTCTTGAAGTAGAATAAATGGATCTGGGAATCTGGGGGTGGAAGTACGAGTGGCTGCTCTCACTGTACTCCCAGTGAGCTGCTTGGAGGAATCAGGCCTCTCATCTGTACAGCTCTAGGCTCTCTAGGTCTAGAAGTCCTCATTCCCAGCAGGAGGATGCTTCCCCCAAGAGGCCAGTAAAATTTGTCTTATCAAATCAGCTGCCACCTGGTCACTTCAGCCTCCTTGAACCAACAGACCAGCAGTCAAGAAAGAGTCACCAGGTTAAATGATCACCAGGAGGAGGCAGGGCTGCTGTTGCACAACAGGATGGGGAGGGACTCATCTAACACTCCAGCAGATCTATTGTGGTGATTCTTGGTTCTTCTCTGACCAACTATAATGGTTAATGGACAGATGCGGCAACCATGACCTGAGACAGGCATGGTGACCACGGTCTCAAACCTCTCAGGGCTATCTCACTACATAAGCCACCTAGACCAGCAGAGATGCTGGCCAAGGGTGAGGGGATCTAGAATGCACAGGAGAGGAGGGAGAAGAAGACTATCAGCTGTGGCCTGAGACCAGCTGCAGCGTGAGCGCTGCCATTCATTCCACTAACCTTCTCAAACTTCCCCAGAAAAAGAGATGAGAAAGAAAAGAAAATGGCCAGGTGTAATGGCTCACACCTGTAATCCTAACACTTTTGGAGGCAAAGATGGGAGGATTACTTGAACTCAGGAGTTTTCAACCAGCCTGGACAATATAGCAAGATCCTGTCTCTATAAAAATTAGCCAGGTGTGGTGGTGCACACCTGTAGTCCCAGCTACTTGGGATGCTGAGGTGGGAGAATCACTTGCGCCCCGGAGGTTGAGGTTGCAGTAAGCCATAGTTGCCACTGCACTCCAGCCTGGGCAAAAGAGTGAGAACTTATTAGAAAGGAAAAGAAAGGGGAAAGGGAAAAGAAAGAAAAGGGAGAGAAAGAAAAGAGGGAGGAAGAAAAGAGAGAAAGAAGAGAAAGAGAGAAAGAAAGAAAGAAAAGGAAATAAAAAGAAGGAAAGAAAGAAAAAGAGATGAAGCAGAATTCTGGAGAAACTGTTCTCAGATGGATTTAGCTTATTTTATGAAGCAGGGGGATCCATGTGGTATAGGACTGCAGTGGATGCTGTGATGTGTTGCTTAGATCTCCCTCTTCAAGGCCGGGCGCGGTGGCTCAAGCCTGTAATCCCAGCACTTTGGGAGGCCGAGACGGGCGGATCACGAGGTCAGGAGATCGAGACTATCCTGGCTAACACGGTGAAACCCCGTCTCTACTAAAAAATACAAAAAAAACTAGCCGGGCAAGGTGGCAGGTGCCTATAGTCCCAGCTACTCGGGAGGCTGAGGCAGGAGAATGGCATAAACCCGGGAGGCGGAGCTTGCAGTGAGCTGAGATCCGGCCACTGCACTCCAGCCTGGGCGACAGAGCAACACTCCGTCTCAAAAAAAAAAAAAAAAAAAAAGATCTCCCTCTTCAGGACCAAGGCACTCACTCACTTCCCAGATGCCAGGAGACCCCTCTAGTGAGAGAGGATGCAACCCCTCTTTGGGTGCAGCTCCAGGCAATAACTGATCAATAGAGGAGTATAAAGGAATGGTACCCTTCTGTCAATTCAGGACAACTGTGAAGGGCCATCCCAGTTTCAGAGCTCCCAGTGACGGAGGTCTCTGTTACAACTCTATCACAGTTCATCCTCTCCCTGTGGGAAATCCTGATTCCTCACTACCTCATAGGTGCTATTTCTAAGAGCATTCCCCACAAAACCTCCTGCATGTCAACACCCTCCTCAGTTTCCCAGGAAACCTGGCTTAACACACTACGCACATCTTCAACTGTACTAGTTAATGCCAAACTGTTCCCAAGATGGTTGTACCAACTTGCATTCCTACCAACAATGCCTTAGAGTTCCACTTGCTTAATACCCTTGCCAAATTCTAGTATCATTAGGTTTTTTATTTTTAGCCAATTTAGTGGGCGTAAAATAGAAGCTCATTGTGGTTTTAATTCACATTTTTCTGGTGACTATTGAGGATGAGCCCCTTTTCAAGGGTTTGCTGGCCATCTGGATTCCCTCTTTGGAAATAGCCCCAGCTCTTCTGCGGGCCCCATTTTATTTTATTTATTTATTTTTTTTTGAGACGGAGTCTCGCTCTGCCGCCCAGGTTGGAGTACAGTGGCCGGATCTCAGCTCATTGCAAGCTCCGCCTCCCAGGTTTACGCCATTCTCCTGCCTCAGTCTCCCGAGTAGCTGGGACTACAGGCGCCCGCCACCTCGCCCGGCTAGTTTTTTGTATTTTTTTAGTAGAGATGAGGTTTCACCGTGTTAACCAGGATGGTCTCGATCTCCTGACCTCGTGATTCGCCCGTCTCGGCCTCCCAAAGTGCTGGGATTACAGGCTTGAGCCACTGCGCCCGGCCAGCGGGCCCCATTTTATGGGCCCACTCATTTCATGCTGCCTATTAAGGGAGTGAGTGCTCACTTTACTGAGCCCCAGAAAACTGGAATGGCTTTCCTGAAGGCCACCAACCTCGATGGATCCTTTGGTCCTATCTATCTATTTATTTTTGAGACAGGGTCTCACCATGTTGCTGGTCTCAAACTCCTGGGCTCCAGTGATCCTCCTGCCTCAGCCTCCCAAAGTGTTGGGATTACAGGTGTGAGCCACTGCACCTGGCCCTCAATCCTCTTCTGACTTGACCTCTGAGCAGTGTAAGATGTCATTGACTGGCCAGGCACAGTGGCTCACACCTGTAATCTCAGCACTTTGGGAGGCCAAGGCGGGTGGATCATGAGGTCAGGAGATCGAGACCATCCTGGCTAACATGGTGAAACCCCGTCTCTACCAAAAATACAAAAAAATTAGCCGGGCATGGTGGCGGGCACCTGTAGTCCCAGCTACTCAGGAGGCTGAGGCAGGAGAATGACGTGAACCTGGGAGGCAGAGCTTGTAGTGAGCCGAGATCGGGCCACTGTGCTCCAGCCTGGGCTACAGAGCGAGACTCCATCTCAAAAAAAAAAAAAAAGAAAAAAAAGATGTCATTGACTGCTCTCTTTTATCATCTTCTTTTCATGGCTTCCCTGACATTGCACAATCCTCATTTTTGATCCTACCTCTCTGGTTGTCCCTTCTCTGTCTCCTTTGCTGGCTTGACTGTTAAATACTTGGGTTCCTCAGAGCTCAGTCCTTGGCCCTCTTCTCATCTCACCCTGGCCTTTTGCTCTGGGCAACTTCACCCTCAGCTACGGTTCCCAGCTTTGTAGCTGACAGTTCTCACAGTCCTCTCCTTTGACATTTCCATGTGAGTGTCTCAAAGCCTCTCAACCTCAATATATCCAGAATAGAAATCAGGCCTTTCCCCCTAAAACGTGGTTGTTGTCCAGTCATCCCTGCTTCATCAAAGGTCTCACAATCCTTCCAATTCCGAATGTCACAAACCCAGGAATCCCTGTCTCTTACCCCGTATCTAAGCCTTCAGGACCGGTGTTGGTTATCTTCAGTTCACCTGTCCAGATCCACTCCCCACCCTTCCCCATTCCACTCTCTGCTTCTGGAAGATGATTATAAGCACGCTTTTAGTGGGCTTTTTGTTCTTTAATTTCTGATTGGATTTGGCCAATGGCATTTTAGTTGTTTACTGCTGTATAACAAACTATCCCAAAACTGAGTGGCTTCAAAATACCTCCATTGACTGGGCACAGTTGCTCATGCCTGTAATCTCAGCACTTTGGGAGGCCGAGGCAGGTGGATCACTTGAGGTCAGGAGTTCAAAACCAGCTTGGCCAACATGGTGAAACCCCATCTCTACTAAAAATACAAAAATTAGGCCAGGCGTGGTGCTCACGCCTGTAATCCCAGCACCTTGGGAGGCCGAGGCAGGCGGATCACAAGGTCAGGAGATTGAGATAATCCTGGCTAACATGGTGAAACCCCGTCTCTACTAAAAATACAAAAATTAGCTGGGTGTGGCAGCATGCACCTGTAGTCCCAGCTGCTGGGGAGGCTGAGGACAGAGAATGGTGTGAACCCGGCAGGTGGAACTTGCAGTGAGCCGAGATCACGCCACTGCACTCAAGCCTGGGTGACAGAGCAAGACTCCATCTCAAAAAAAAAAAAAAAAAAAAAAAAAATTAGCCAGGCATGGTGGCAGGCACCTGCAGTCCAAGCTACTCAGGAGGCTGAGGCAGGAGAATTGCTTAAACCCAGGAGGCAGAGGTTTCAGTAAGCCGAGATCGTGCCACTGCACTCCAGCCTGGATGAAAGAGTGAGACTCTATCTCAAAAAACAAACAACAACAAAAAACCCACACACACTCAAAAATATACCACCATTGTATTCTCTTCTCATGACTCTGTGGGTTGACTCAGGTAATCTGAGGTCAGTTCTGCTCTACACCATATCATCCAGGGACTCAATTGTGCTAGAACATCCAAGATGGCATTCTCATGTCAGGCAGGTTGGTGGGGTGGCTAGAGGTCTGAACTCAGCCAGATCAGAAAGGCTGCACCTGTCTTTTTCCAGATAGTTCCAGGGCTTCTCCCCTACCCAAGGCCTTTCCATGTGGTCTTACGAGCACAAGGTAAACAGGCTTCTTACATGGTCGCTCAGGGTCTTCCAGACAGTAAAGGCTGACACTACCAGGCCGCCTTAATTCTTAGGTCCAGAGCTGGCATGGCATCCATCATATCTGCTGCTTTCTGTTGGTTAAAGTAGGTCACAGAACCAGCCCAGATATGATGTGGGAGTGGACTGCACAAAGGCATGCACACAGGGAAGCATGAGTCATTGGGCCATCTTTGGAGACTAGCCACCATAGTCTACTACCTGGTCCCCAAAGCCTGTCTCACATGCAAAAGGAACTTCCCCTTACCTCCCATAACTCCCAGAGTCTCACCCCAATTCAGCCTCAGGCCTAGGCTTGAAGTTACTCATCATACTAAATCTCATCCAGTTGTTGCTGAGGCCTTTGGGTGTGGCTCCTCCTGCTCTGAAGACCTGTGAACTAAAGAGACAAGTTCTCTTCCCCTATAGACCCAACGTAGGATGATGAAACAGGAACCCGGGCGCCCCGATACACACTCCCGTTCAAAAGCAGGAGACCTAGGATAGTCACAGGTCCGTGGCCATTCTGAAATTCCACGGGGTACAATCCTCCCTGATCCAAGGGTAGGAAATGTTGATGAAAGTCCTGGGTCAGCTTCCTGGGAATGGTCCTGTTAGGCTCTTGGCTCCACCCTCTGAGTCATCCTTCTTTTCCATAAGAAATGACCATGTTTGCTGGCTTCCCGCACTTAGGGAGTTGGGGCCACAAAGGCTACTTTTTGTTTTAAAATGTCTCTGTTCCACTGGGCATGGTGGCTCACGCCTGTAATCCCAGCACTTTGGGACGCCAAGGTGGTCGGATCATGAGGTCAGGAGTTCAAGACCAGCCTGGCCAATATGGCAAAACCCCATCTCTACTAAAAATACAAAAATTAGCCAGGCATAGTGGCATGCACCTGTAGTCCCAGCTATGTGGGAGGCTGAGGCAGAAGAATCGCTTGAACCCGGGACGTGGAGGTTGCAGTGAGCGGAAATTCCGCCACTGCACTCCAACCTGGACAAAGAGTGAGAGTCTATCTCAAAAGAAAAAAAAAAAAGTCTCTGTTCCTTTCAGTCAAGCTAGTACAATTAAAAATGTTGTGAGTTTCCTATGTATCAGATTATAATCCACTGCATTAGACAAAAGCCACCCTTAATTTCTTTCTGAGACAAGCCTTTTCTGCTTTGGACCCTGCATATACTGCTGAGGAAAAATTCCCTAAAGATTCTTAGAGGCCTTTTTATCTAGCTGAGAGGATCCACCTGGCAAATGCTTAAATCTTTCCGAAGTAGCAACAAAAGGGTCTTATAGCTGTGTCACTGATTTGGTCTTGACCCTGAGGCCACGTTTTACTAGAAGTTCCCTGGATTTGATCTTTAGCACCAGGTTTCTCCCCTATAATCCACACCTGTAATCCACATTTTTTTTCCTTTTTTTAAAAAACAGGATCTCACTCTGTCCCCCCGGGGTTGGAGTGAAATAGTGCAATTGGGGCTCTCTGTAACCTCAAACTCCTGGCCTCAGGCGATCCTTCCACCTAGGCCTCCCAAAGTGCTAGGATTACAGGCATGAGCCATCGTGTCTGGCCATCCCTTCAGGTTTTTGTTTTCCGGGAGAATTTTTACTGGGCTGTTAAGATTAAGAACAAGAAACAGTTGTTTTTTCCAATCCAGCAAGTTTGGGGCTAGAAACTTTTTCTTTAGGTTCTGCTTTAATCCTGAACAATTCCTTCTTCAGTTCATCTGTCTATCCATACCTCCTGCTATGCAGCTAAAATGAACCAATTGGTGAGAAGCAGTTGCTCACGCCTGTAATCCCAGCACTTTGGGAGGCCAAGGTGGGCGGATCACCTGAGGTTGGGAGTTCGAGACCAGCCTGACAACATGGCGAAACCCTGTCTCTACTAAAAATACAAAATTAGCCAGGCGTGGTGGCACATGCCTGTAATCCCAGCTACTTGGGAGGCTGAGGCAGGAGAATTGCTTGAACCAGGGAGGCGGAGGTTGCAGTGAGCTGAGATCACACCATTGCACTCCAGCCTGGGCAACAAGAGCAAAACTCCATCTCCAAAAAAAAAAAAAAAAAAGAAAAAAAACGAACCAGTTGGTGCGATCAACATCCTGCGTCAGCCAAATCAGCAAGTTCATGAGGTATGTTTTAGTGCTCACGTTATCGCAGGGAACAGTTTTACTAAAACATTCTGCCAGTGAATAAGTCAGGTCCCCTTTACTCAGCCTCCAATAACAATTTCCTCATTCAGCTGTCTTCACAGGGTTAACAAGAATTCTGGACAGAAATACAGTTATAATTAACATTAATCAGGCTGCACTTTGACCCACTTAAGATAGATAGGATCTCTGACATAAGAATCACAAAGCTTTTGTTTAAGAATTGCTTAAGCAGCCGGGCGCGGTGGCTCACGCCTGTAATCCCAGCACTTTGGGAGGCCGAGGCGGGCGGATCACAAGGTCAGGAGATCGAGACCACGGTGAAACCCCGTCTCTACTAAAAATACAAAAAATTAGCCGGGCGCGGTTGTGGGCGCCTGTAGTCCCAGCTACTCGGGAGGCTGACGCAGGAGAATGGCGTGAACCCGGGAGGCGGAGCTTGCAGTGAGCCGAGATCGCGCCACTGCACTCCAGCCTGGGCGACAGAGCGAGACTCTGTCTCAAAAAAAAAAAAAAAAAAAAAAGAATTGCTTAAGCAAGTCCGGGTGTGGTGGCTCATGCCCGTAATCCTAGCACTTTGGGAGGCTGAGGCAGGTGGATCACCTGAGGTCGGGAGTTTGAGACCAGCCTGACCAACATGGAGAAACCCTGTCTCTACTAAAAATACAAAATTAGCCGGGCGTGGTGGCGCATGCCTGTAATCTCAGCTACTCGGGAGGCTGAGGCAGGAGAATCACATGAACCCAGGAGGCAAAGGTTGCAGCGAGCTGAGATCGTGGCCATTGCACTCCAGCCTGGGTGACAGAGTGAGATTTTGTCTCAAAAAAAAAAAAAAAAAAAATTGCTCAAGTAGATCCTGACTTTCCAGTGGAACAGCAGACGCCAATCAGTTTGAAGACCCCAGGGAGGAACCAGACCAGCATAAAAACAGGTTCTTCATCTCCCTGTGCCATGACTTCACCCTGCACTCTTCCACCAATTGACAATCTCCACACTTTGGCCTACTCCAAACCCCTTAGAAACTCTATCCTGAAATTCCTTGGAGAGACAGATTTGAGGTTTCCTCTCATCGCCTCATTAGCCAGCCATACCACTAAACCTCTTCCTCTGCTGCAACCTAGTGTCTCAGCACATTGATCTGCCCTGTGTCAGGCAAAGGCCCTATTACAGTTACATTCACAGACCTTCCATGTTCCAATAACAATCCCCTTGGGGCCTGTCTGGCCTCTGCCCACTGCTCTGTTCCGAAGCCAATGGCACATGTTTTTGGTGTTGATTATTGGAACCCTCCTACTCTAGATAGCAATTCCTGTTTTGCTTGTCCCCAAAATTTAATGGCTTAAAACAATATCCATGCATTACCTCTTGAGATTCTGTGGATTGACCAGGCTCTGCTCCACATGACATTGGCAGGAACAGCATTATCCAGGGTCTCACTTGGGCTGGACTGTCCAAAACAGCTCACACACACGGTTGGCACCCTGTTGGGGACAGCTCAAAGGCTGGGCTCAGCTAGGGCACTGGGACATCAGGCCTCTCTCTCAACTTGGCTTCTCCATGTGATCTCTTCAACAGGGTAGGAAGGCCTAGAACAAGTTCTGTAAATGCTCTGTCCCTAGGGGTTCCCATTCCTCAGCTGCTCCTGTTACCCCAAGAAGGCTCCAACTCTGTATCCCTCTGACAGGGCAGATGTCTTAAAGATGGCTTAAAGCCACCATTTACTGACCACTTAGGAATTGCCTCTTCTGTCCTGTGCCAAGCCCTGTGCTAGAGACTGGACATGTATTTTCTTCCTTAGGCCTCAAGATTAACCCAGTTAGGTAGGTATTGCTCCCTCAATTTACCATGTCCAGTGACTTGCCCAACGTCATGAGCTAGACTGGAATCCAGTTCCTTCTGACTCCACAGCCTTTGCCTTCTTCAGTCCACAGCCCGTGCAGACCTCCAGGGTCAACTAGAGGGGCCTACGGCAAGGTCACTGTCGGCTGAAGAACTTACAGACTTTTAGGTGTAACATACCATGGTAAACTTAAAGTGCATTTATTTTCCACATACAGCTCAGAGATGTTTACATCTTGCATACCCCTGCAACAACCACTAATATCAAGATTTAGAACACCTCCAGCCCCCTGACAAGCTAGCTCGTGCCTCTCTCCCATCTGCGTACCTCTGACCTCTACCATTAGCAATTAGTTTTGCATATTCTTGTCTTGGCCTTAGTATGAAGAGACAGACTGGGAATCACAGTTCACCACTAATTCCTAGTTGTGTGACCTCTGCCAGGTTAAGAACTTCTCTGATCCTCAGTGTTTATCTGCATAATTGGCACAAATAACCCCTACTTCACAGATACTACATCTTCTGGCACTTGGGTGCTGACCAGGGTGAAAGGCATGGATTCAGTAAAGGTTGGCCCCTTTTCCTTTTTCCTTTCTTCAGTCAATTTTTCACGTTCCTGAAAAAATAAAATAAAATGTGCTACTCAGAGCGAAAGACGACTTCAGGAGGAGCATTGGCTCTCAACTTTAGCTACACATCAAAATCACATGGGAGCTGGGTGTGGTGACTCATGCCTGTAATTCCAGCACTTCAGCAGGCTGAGGCCAGCGGATCACTTGAGGCCAGGAGTACGAGACCAGCTTGGTCAACATGGCGAAACCCCGTCTCTACTAAAAATACAAAAATTAGCCAGGGGCGGTGGTGAGCCTCTGTAATCTCAGCTACTCAGGAGGCTGAGGCAGGAGAATCGCTGGAACCTGGAAGGCAGAGGTTGTGGTGAACTGAGATTGTGTCACTGCATTCCAGCCTGGGCCATAGAGCGAGACTCTGTCACACACAAACACACACACAAAAAAAAAATCATATGGGAAAATTTTTTTATATAACAATGCCCAGTCCCTACCCCCAGAGGTTCTGATTTAATTCATCTGCGTTAGTGAGTAGACATTCTTATTTTTCCAAAAGTGCCCAGGTGATTCCAATGTGCAGCCAGTGTTAGAAGCACCGTGTTAAATAAGGAATTGCCTATATGTTCATTTGAGAAGCTGAAAAGAGGGATATGGTGACCAACCATCCCAGTTTGCCCAGGACTATTCTAGTTTTAGCAGTGAAATTCCTGCATCCTATGAAACCCCTTAGTCCTGGGCAAACTGGCATGGTTGGCCACCCATCGCGAAGCTCATATGCCAGTGTTTGATATGTGTTACTTAAATTTAGGATTTCCTTTCCATTCAAGTTGAGGTTTGAAGTCAAACTATTTTTGAACTTAGGGAATAAACACGAGAAAGCTGCTACTATACCCAGCTCATTTGGGGCACATCAGCACAGAGTTTGAAAAGCACAGAGAAAGCTATCAGCGCTGCAGTCCCATCACAAAAAGTAGAAAAGAGACTGAGGTCAGGAGAGAAGGAGTTCATTTGCCACAGGCCTTAACCCTCCCAAGTCTTGACCGCTGGGGTTGCTTTGCTGACTGCCACTCTTGCCAGGCCCTTGGTGGCTTTCCCTGTATCTCCTTGCCTTTCCTTGTCACTAAAGAAGTACTTCTCAAACCTTAATGTGCACGAGAATCATTGCAGGGTCCTATAAAAGGCAGTTTCTGATCCAGCAAGTCTGAGGGCAGCCTGAGATTGTGCTTTATTTTTTTGAGACAGAGTCTTGCTCTGGAGCCTAGGTTGGAGTGCAGTGGCATGATCTCGGCTCACTGCGACCTCCGCCTCCAAGCGATTCTCCCGCCTCCGCCTACCGAGTAGCTGCAACTACAGGCACGTGCCATCATGCCAGGCTGATTTTTATGTGTTTAGTAGAGGCAAAGTTTCACCATGTTGGCCAGGCTGGTCTCAAACTCCTGGCCTCAAGTGATCCTCCCATCTTGGCCTCTCAAAGTGTTGGGATTACAGGCATGAGCCTCCATGCCTGGCCAAGATTGAGCATTTCTAACAAGCTCCCAGGTCACTTTGATGCTAAGGTCCAGGGATAATTTTTAGATTATAAATTTTGGGTGTGAGATGCAATTTCTCTCTTACAACCCATGTGGCTTCGAGGAAATTCTTCTTGCAGACCTTCTAGTTTATCAGCTATAAAATGGGAATAATACCTACTTCACAGGTGATACTCAGGAAATTCCACATAGTTTAGAAAGTGGGTTGTTGGCCGGGCCTGGTGGCTCATACCTGTAATCCCAGCACTTTGGGAGTCCAAGATGTGTGGATTGCTTAAGGTCAGGAGTTCAAGACCAGCCTGGGCAACATGGTCAAACCATGTCTCTACGAAAAATACAAAAAAAAAATTAGTTGGCCCAGTATAGTGGCTCACTTTGGGATGCCGAGGCGGGTGGATCACGAGGTCAGGAGATTGAGACCATCCTGGCTAACACGGTGAAACCCCGTCTCTACTAAAAATACAAAAAAAAAAATTAGCCAGGCCAGGTGGCAGGCACCTGTAGTCACAGCTACTCGGGAGGCTGAAGCAGGAGAATGGCGTGAACCCGGGAGGCGGAGCTTGCAGTGAGCAGAGATGGCACCACTGCACTCCAGCCTGGGTGACAGAGCCAGACCCTGTCTCAAAGACACAAAAAAAGAAAAAGTGGCTGGCCGGGCTCATGCCTGTAATCCTAGCACTTTGGGAGGCCAAGGCAGGCGAATCACCTGAGGTCAGGGGTTGGAGACAATCCTGGCCAACATGGTGAAACCTCATCTCTACTAAAAATACAAAAATTAGCCAGGCATGGTGATGCGCACCTGTAATCCCAGCTACTCAGGAGGCTGAGGCTGGAGAATTGCTTAAACCCAGGAGGCAGAAGTTGCAGGGAGCCAAGATCGTGACACTGCACTCCAGCCGGAGTGGCAAAGTGAGGCTCCATCTCAAAAAAAAAAAAAAAAAGAAAAGAAAAGAAAAAGAAAAAGTGGGTTGTTCTGAAGATTCCATGTGCCTGGCATACAGTAGGGGCTGAGTACATGTTAGTGCCATCTCCATCTCCACACAACTTTTGCCCTCCTGCTTGAAGAGCTCTAATAATTTCTTAACAGTTAGCACTGTCCTCAAGGTAGAATGGGCACCTAATAGGCATTTGCTGAATTGCTCAGAGAAAACGTGAGGGTAGGCAGAGGACTGCCAGCTAGTACAGGTAGCAGAGACCAGCTCCACCTTTTTTTTTTTTTTTTTTTGAGGCGGAGTCTTCACTCTGTCGCCCAGGCTGGAGTGCAGTGGCACCATCTCGGCTCACTGCAAGCTCCGCCTCCCAGGTTCGCGCTATTCTCCTGCCTCAGCCTCCCGAGTAGCTGGGACTACAGGCGCCCGCCACCGCGCCCGGCTAATTTTTTGTATTTTAGTAGAGACGGGGTTTCACCGTGTTAGCCAGGATGGTCTCGATCTCCTGACCTCGTGATTCGCCCGCCTCGGCCTCCCAAAGTGCAGGGATTACAGGCGTGAGCCACCGCGCCCGGCCAGCTCCACCTTTAATGTAACCATTTGTGTGTCCTGAGAAGGAAAACCTCATTTCATTTAGAGATGATGTTGGTAGCCAACAGCTTTTACTTCAAGGCAAAAAACAGAAGAAATGCCACAGAGAGAATATTTTTCCTTAGTAACTCATCTCAGAATGTTGAGGTTGGAGGAACCATTGGAGAGAGAAAGTGGTAGACTCATAAATATCCTTAGAGAAGCACAGGCTTTGGAATTGGAAATTCATAGGTTTGAATTCTAGCTCTACCAGTCACTATGCTCTGTGACCTTGGACAAATCACTATCCCTCTCTGAGCCTCAGTTTCCTGAGCACTTTTCACATGTTTATCCTCAGGTCTATCATATGAGATAGATGCTACTATTCTATAGGTAAAAAAGCAAAGGCACAGAGACACTCCATAGATGACCCAGGGTCACACAGCTAGAAAGTAGCAGTGCTCAGATTTAAATTCAGGCAGCCTGACTCTAGAGTATGTGTCATTAACCACCAAACCACACTGCCCCTACCAGAGACAGTGAGAGCTTTCTCCTATTTATTTTTCTCAAAATAAACTAGTGTTTATTTTCTTTTCTTTCTTTTTTTTTTTTTTTTTTTTTTTTTTTTTTTGAGATAGGGTCTCTATCACCCAGGCTGGAGTGCAGGGGCTTGAACATTGCTCACTGCAGCCTTGAACTCCCAAGTTTAAGAAATCCTCCACCTCAGCCTCCTGAGTAACTGGGTCTATAGGCATGTGCCACCATGCCCAGCTAATTTTTTTTCACTATTAAGCATTTTTAGTGTTTCGTTTTTCTTTCTTTCTTTTTTTTAAATTTCTTCTTCTAGAAAAAAACAAAAAACAAAAACAAAAAAATGGGATGCACGTGCAGAACATGTAGGCTTGTTACATAGGTAATACATGTGCCATGGTGGTTTGCTGCACCTACCCAGCCAATTTTAATATTTTTTTCTTTGTATTGTAGTAATGGGGTTTTGCCATGTTGCCCAGGCTTATCTCAAACTCCAGAGCTCAAGCAATCCTCTACTTCAGCCTCCCAGAATGTTGGGATTATAGGCAAGAGCCACCATGCCCAGCCAGTGAGCCATGATTGCATCACTGCACTCCAGTCTGGGTGACAGAGCAAGACCCTGTCTCTAAAATAAAATAAGATAAAATCCTACAATGATCAAAGAATGATCCAAAGCTCACAGCCAGGAGTCATTAAGCCTGGGTTCAGATCTCCAAGCTTTTCCTCTGCTTAACTGTGTGATTCTGGGCAAATGACTTAATCTAAGTTTCAGTCTTACCTTATGTAAAATAGAACTGTTAATAGCCCAACCTAGGCCGGGCGCGGTGGCTCAAGCCTGTAATCCCAGCACTTTGGGAGGCCGAGGCGGGCGGATCACGAGGTCAGGAGATCGAGACCATCCTGGCTAACACGGTGAAACCCCGTCTCTACTAAAAATACAAAAAGAAATTAGCCGGGCGTGGTGGCAGGCGCCTGTAGTCCCAGCTACTCCGGAGGCTGAGGCAGGAGAATGGCGTGAACCCGGGAGGCGGAGCTTGCAGTGAGCCGAGATCGCGCCACTGCACTCCAGTCTGGGCGACAGAGCGAGACTCCGTCTCAAAACAAAACAAAACAAAACAAAACAAAAAAACTAGCCGGGCGTGGTGGCGGGCACCTGTAGTCCCAGCTACTCGGGAGGCTGAGGCAGGAGAATGGCATAAACCCGGGAGGCGGAGCTTGCAGTGAGCCGAGATTGCGCCACTGCACTCCAGCCTGGGCGACAGAGCAAGACTCCGTCTCAAAAAAAAAAAAAAAAAAAAAATAGCCCAACCTCATAGAGCAGGCCTAAAAATTCAGTGAGATAATACACGAGAAATGCTTAGTGTGGTCCCTGGCATTCTGTGGTGCTTAATAAAAATTCAGCTACGACTGATTATTCATGGCTGATGTATGTTCTTTAGATTTGGTGAGCCTCCGGCCCTAAGAAGATCTGAATTTTAGTGGTGGAGGGAAGTAAAGGGTCTGAGGGCTGCAGCTCCAAATATGAAAGCAAAGCCTGTGGTCAGGACCTGGAGGAGCAGAAGCCTTTTAGAAAGAGAGGTATGGCTGGGTGCGGTGGCTCACGTCTGTAATCCCAGCACTTTGGGAGGCCAAGATGGGTGGATCACCTGAGGTCAGGAGTTCAAGACCAGCCTGGCCAACATGGCAAAACTGTCTCCACTAAAAATAAAAATAAAAAAATTAGATGGGTATGGTGGCAGGTGCCTATAATCCCAGCTACTAGGGAGGCTGAGACACAAAAATCGCTTGAACCCAGGAAGCAGAGGTTGCAATGAGCCAAGATCTCAGCTACTACACACCAGCCTGGGCGACAAAGCAAGACTCCGCCTCAAAAAAAAAAAAAAAAAAAAAAAAATGAGGTGCACGGTGTGGGGTGGTCTGGGACCTGTGTGTAAGTACTGGAGGTAGAGGTACTGGAGCCGGCCAGGCCCTGTGATGGGTAGGAGGATTCCCTGTGTGCGTGCTCATCCACCCTGTCCGGAATAGTCGCCCAGCTTTGAAACTGTCCCGGCAGTCTCCTCCCTCCAAGTAAATAGGTGTTGCTATTCTAAGAGAGGCCTGTGATAAAAATACTTGCTTTGCTTTGGAGGGTTTGTTTTTTTTTTTAAGCCATGAAAATAACAGGGCAGTAGGCTGTCTATTTTGGGTTGGGGCCTTTGGCCTGCTTTCAAAGTCACAGCCCAATGAGATCTATTTAGAAAAGGTCACTGCACACTTTGCTCACGTCGGTGGTGCCTTAAAACAAGCCTGCGTGGATGCACTTAGGAGACTCTGGGGCTTACCCAAGGGACAGAGTTAGAAGGAATTGTGGGGCCGCTATGTTTACGCCCCAGTGTAAATGTAAGCCCTGGCATCTCTCCGTGGGGCGTCAGTGGCCTTTCTCTCCCCTGCCCTTTCCCCCAGCCCCCACCAACTTCTCAGGAGGTGGAGCTGCCAGCCTGCTTCTCCCTCCACCTTAGGAATCCTGCATCAGGGTGACGCTGGGTGTGGGGAATGCTCCCCTACTTCTCTATAAATCAGCCTATCATGTGGCAGCATCAGAGTCAGGCAGGAGCTCTGGCTGGGGCCCGGCATCTGGAATTGGGCTGGATTTTTCCATCCTCCGTGGACCAAAGGATGACTTGGGCAACTGAGACAGGCACACCAGAGGAGATGGCCTAAGATGACAGAGCAGCTGGAGTGAAAAGAACTTGAGCAGTGTGAACCTTGTCTCTAGCCCTCACTAGCTGTTGGACATTAGGCAAGTAACTTCACTTTCTGATGCCTTGTTTCCTTATTGGTAAAATGGAGATAAAACCAACCTTATAGGACTATTGGGAGGATTAAAGAAAATAGTGTATGTATGTATGTATGTATGTACGTATTTATGCTTATTTATTTCTTGAGACAGTGTCTTGCTCCGTCACCCAGGCTGTAGTGCAGTGGCACCATCTTGGCTCACTGCAACCTCCACTTTCTGGGCTCAGGTGATCCTCCCACCTCAGCCTCATGAGTAGCTGGGACTACAGGGGCACACCACCACACCTGGCTAATTTTTTGTATTTTTTGTAGAGACGGGATTTCACCATGTTGCCCAAGCTGGTCTTGCACTCCTGGATTCAAGTGATCCACCAGCCTTGACCTCCCAAATTGCTGGCATTACAGGAGTGAGCCACCACACCCAGATACAAGATAATGTATTTTTAAAGTACCTAGTATATATAGGGTGGCTACCAAGTCTGGAAACACAGAGGAATTTTCAGAATAAATGGTCTGTTGCTAATACATACTAAAATTATCTATACTTTCAGACTTTAGGGTTACCCTGCTAACACTTACATGGTGCTTACCATGTGCCAGCCACTGTTCTAAATGCTGTGCATTTTTAAACTCATTAATTCTCCATAACAACCCTACGAGGTAAGAACTATGTTATACCCATTTTACAGAAAATAAAACTGAGGTTCAGAAGTTAAATGGTTTACCCAATTTTGCACAGGTAGCAAGTGGCAGAACCAAGAATCAAACCAAGGGAGTTAACCATTACACTATTGTTAGCCACTCTACGATTGCTCCTCTTTCTTTTTTTAAACTTAAAAAAAAATTATATTTCAAAAATAAAAAATACAGACAGGGTCCCACTGTGTTGCTCAGGCTGGTCCCAAATTCCTCCTGGGCTCAAGTGATCCTCCCGCCTCAGCCTCCCAAAGTGATGGGATTACAGATGTGAGCCACTGCGCCCTGCCCAATTGTTCAATTTTCTAAAGCACCTGACGTCTTGACGCTCAGATAATGCTAACAGGTGGGAATAATGCTAGGAGCAATTACAATGGTTCACAAAGTCCCAGCATTGCAAAGAACCCTAAGAGGTCACCCAGTGATGTGGTCTTAACTGACTGCCCTTCTTAGTCAAGAATATACCAAAAACACATTGGAATCAGTTATCAAACCTTTTGTGGGAAGAGAGCTCCCCGTATTGCCCAGACTGGGCTCAAACTCCTGGGTTCACGGGATCCTTTCACCTCAGCCTCCTGGATAATTGGGACTACAGGCCTGCCACCACACCTGGCTACATTTTTTGACTTTGCCCAAACTGTCAGGTGCGAAGTGGTCTCTCAGTGTAGTTTCTCTTACTATGATGGTGGCTCTCTTTTTGTATATTTGATTTATTTGCATGTTCCTTTATGTGAATTGCCTATTCATATCCTAACTATCCCAGTCCTGACTATTTGTCTGTGGGGTTCTTGGTTTCTTCTTAATTGATTTTTGGAGCTCTTTTTACATTAGGGAAACCAGTCCTTCATCTGTGAATTGTATTTACTTATTATTATTTTTTTTTTGAAAGAGTCTTGCTCTTGTCACCCAGGCTGGAGTGCAATAGTGCCATCTCACTGCAACCTCTGCCTTCCGTTTAAGCGATTCTCCTGTCTCAACCTCCCGAGTAGCTGGGATTACAGGTGTCTGCCACCACACCCACTAAGTTTTGTATTTTTAGTAGAGATGGGGTTTCACCTTCTTGGCCAGGCTGGTCTCAAACTCCTGACCTCAGGTGATCCGCCTCCCAAAGTGCTGGGATTACAGGCATGAGACACCACGCCCAGCTCATCTATGAATTGAATTGCAAATATTTTTTCCCAGTTTATCATTTGACCTTTGATTTTGTTTAAGGTATTTATTAGCATGCAGAAAATTGACTTTCATGTAGGTCAATTTATCAGGCTTTTCTTTTTTGCCTTCTGGCATTCGTATCATGCTTAGATATGGAAGTTTCCCCTGTACTGAATCCTTTTTTTAACCTTCTCAAGCTTTCCTGTAGTACTTCTTTTTTTTTCTTTTTTCTTTTTTTTGAGACGGAATCTTGCTCTGTCACCTGTGCTGGAGTGCAATGGCTTGATCTCAGCTCATTGCAACCTCTGCTTCCCGGGTTCCAGCGATTCTCCTGCCTCAGCCTCCTGAGTAGCTGGGACTATAGGCACGCACTACCACGCCCGGCCATTTTTTGTATTTTTTAGTGAGACAGGGTTTCCCCATATTGGCCAGGCTGGTCTTGAACTCCTAACCTCGTGATCCGCCCACCTTGGCCTTCCAAAGTGCTGGGATTACAGGCATGAGCCACTGTGCCCAGCCTTCCTCTAGTACTCCTATGGTTTCATTTTTTCTTTTTTATATTTATTTATTTGTTTTTGAGATGGAGTCTCACTCTGTCGCCCAGGCTGGAGTGCAGTGGCACAATCTCAGCTCACCGCGACCTCCATCTCCCGGGTTCAAGTGATTCTCCTGACTCAACCTCCTGAGTAGCTGAGATTACAGGCACCTGCCACCACACTGGGCAATTTTTTTTGTATTTTTAGTAGAGACGGGGTTTCATCATTTTGGCCAGGCGGATCTTGAACTCCTGACCTCAGGTGATCCGCCAGCCTTAGCCTCCCAAAGCGCTGGGATTACAGGCATCTGCCACCACGCCTGGCTAATTTTTGTATTTTTAGTGGAGAGGATGTTTCACCATGTTGGCCTGGCTGGTCTCGAACTCTTGTCCTCAAGTGATCCACCCACCTCTGCCTTCTAAAGAGCTGGGATTACGGGCATGAGCCACCACGCCTGGCCCATTTTTTACATTTAAATCTTCCAGTCATTTGGGTTTCATTTTGGTGTAATTTGCAAAGTAGAGTCACTTTGGGTCCTACTCTACATGCCCAGCACTTCCACTTTCAGCATGGAATCATTTCTGTCCAGTCCCAATTTTAATAAAAAAAAATTTGGCCTTAATATGGTGTATCAGTGTCCAGGGCTACCATAACGAAGTACCACAAATTTGGTACCACAAATAAGAAATCGTTCTGGAGGCCAGAAGTCTGAAATCAAGGTATCAGTGGGCCACGTTCCCTCTCAGACTCTGGGTAGAATCTTTCCTTGCTTCTACTGAGCTTCTAGTAGTGCTGGCCATCCTTGGAGGCCCTTGCCTGCAGGTGCATCACTCCAATCTCTGCCAGTGTTGTCTCTTGGTGTTCTCCCTGTGCCTGTCTTCTTATTAAGACATCAGCTAGGCCCAGTGCGGTAGCTCACATCTGTAATCCCAGCACTTTATGAGGCCGCCAAGGCAGGAGGATTGCTTGAGTCCAGGAAATGTGAGACCAGTCTAGGCAACATGGGGAAATCCCGTCTCTACAAAAAATAAACAAAATAAACAAATAAATGGTGGCGGATGCCTGTAGTCCCAGCTAATCCGGAGGTGGTTGTGGGAGGATGCCTGAGCCCAGGGAGGTCGAGGCTGCAGTGAGCTGAGATGGTGCCACTGCACTGCAGCCTGAGTGACAGACTGAGACCCTGTCACTCAGACCCAGAGTGACAGAGTGAGACCCTTCTCCACTACAAGTTCACTTCAGCTTCATTGTATTTGCAAAGACCCTATTTCCAAATAAGGTCCCATTGACAGGGAGGCTGAGGCAGGTGGATCATCTGAGGTCGGGAGTTCAGGACCGGTCTGACCAACACGGTGAAACCCTGTCTCTACTAAAAGTACAAAAATTGGCTGGGTGTGCTGGTGGGCGACTGTACTCCCAGCTACTTGGGAGGCTGAGGCAGGAGAATCCCTTGAACCCAGAAGGTGGAGGTTGCAGTGAGTGGAGATCTCGCCACTGTACTCCAGCCTGGGTGACAGAATAAGACTCGTCTCAAAAAAAAAGGAAAAAAAAAAGTTAACTTATTTTTTGTTTTATTTTGTTTTGTTTTGTTTTTGCTCACTTCAACTTCTGCCTCGAGGGCTCAAGCAATTCTCCTGTATCAGCCTCAGGCATGTACCACCACACTCAACTGATTTTTTGTGTTTTTAGTAGAGACAGGATTTCAAGATGTTAGCCAGGCTGATCTCCAACTCCTGGCCTCAAGTTGATCCACCCATCTCAGCTCCCCAAAGTGTTGGGATTACAGACGTGAGCCACCACGCCCGGCCTTTTTTTTTCTTTTCTTTTCTTTTTTTCTTGAGACGGACTCTTGCTTTATTACCCAGGCTGAAGTACAGTGGCACAATCTTGGCTCACTGCAATCTCCGTTTCCTGGGTTCAAGCAATTCTCCTGCCTCAGCCTCCCTAGTAGCTGAGATTACAGGCGCATGCCACCATACTGGGCTAGTTTTTGTATTTTTTAGTAGAGACAGAGTCTCACCATGTTGCCAAGGCTGGAGAAGTTAACTTCTTTTTTTTTTTTTTTTTTTTTTGAGACGGAGTCTCGCTCTGTCACCCAGGCTGGAGTACAGTGGCCGGATCTCAGCTCACTGCAAGCTCCGCCTCCCGGGTTTACGCCATTCTCCTGCCTCAGCCTCCCGAGTAGCTGGGACTACAGGCGCCCGCCACCTCGCCCGGCTAGTTTTTTGTATTTTTAGTAGAGACGGGGTTTCACTGTGTTAGCCAGGATGGTCTCGGTCTCCTGACCTCGTGATCCGCCCGTCTCGGCCTCCCAAAGTGCTGGGATTACAGGCTTGAGCCACCGCGCCCGGCCTAACTTCTTTATCATAAAAAATAATTCATATATATTGGTAAGAAAAAACACCAATACCCAAATGGTCCGAGGTCACAAACAGTTAAATCAGAAAACAGGGAACAGGTTGGGTGAGGTGGCTCACACCTGTAATCCCAGCACTTTGAGAGGTCAAGGTGAGCAGATCACCTGAGGTCAGGAGTTTGAGACCAGCCTGGGCCACATCGTGAAACCTGGTCTCTACTAAAAATATAAAAATTAGCTGGTCGTGGTAGTGTGCACCTGTAGTCCCAGCTACCTGGGAGGCTGAGGTAGGAGAATCCCTTGAACCTGGGAGTCGGAGGTTGCAGTGAGCAGAGATTGCGCCACTGTACTCCAGTCTGACAACAGAGCAAGACCCTGTCTGGAAAAAAAAAAGAAAAAGAAAACAGGCAACATATATATAAGGAAATATTCATCCCTGTGATTAATCAAAGAGATACAACTTAAAATGGTGGTAAAGTACTTTCCTTTTTCTTTTTCTTTCTTTTTTTTTTTTTTTTTTGAGACGGAGTCTCGCTCTGTCGCCCAGGCTGGAGTGCAGTGGCCGGATCTCAGCTCACTGCAAGCTCCGCCTCCCGGGTTTACGCCATTCTCCTGCCTCAGCCTCCCAAGTAGCTGGGACCACAGGTGCCCGCCACCTCGCCCGGCTAGTTTTTTGTATTTTTTTTAGTAGAGAGGGGGTTTCACCGTGTTAGCCAGGATGGTCTCGATCTCCTGACCTCGTGATCCGCCCGTCTCGGCCTCCCAAAGTGCTGGGATTACAGGCTTGAGCCACCGCGCCCGGCCGTACTTTCCTTTTTCTAATAACCCACAGAAAAAAATAAATTATCATATTCTATGCTTGCAAATGTGTAGTGTGACTGGCAATCTCACTTGCCACTGATAGGAGTTAAATTAGTATCATTTTGGAAAGTGAGTTGGCAATATAGATTGAGGTCCAAAAATGTTTATACCAATTGATCCAATTATTCAACTTCTGGAGTTTTGTTGGATTTTTTGTTTTGTTTTTTTGAGATGGTTTTTTTGTTTGTTTGTTTGTTTTTTGAGATGCTCTTGTTGCCCAGGCTTCAGTGCAGTGGGAGTGATCTCAGCTTACTGCAACCTCTGCCTCCCAGGTTCAAGCAATTCTCCTACCTCAGCTTGCCAGATAGCTGGGATTACATGTGCCCGCCACCATGCCTGGCTAATTTTTTTGTATATTTAGTAGAGACGGGGTTTTATCATGTTGGCCAGGCTGGTCTCAAACTCCTGACCTCAGGTAATCCGCCCACCTTGGCCTCCCAAAGTGCTGGGATTACAGGTGTGAGCCACCGAGCCTGGCTGTTTTGTTGTTTTTGTTTTTGTTTTGAGACAAGGTCTCACCCAGGCTGGAGTGCAGTGGTGCAATCATGATTCCACTGCAGCCTCTACCTCCCTGGGGAGGCTCAGGTGATCTTCCCACCTCAGCCTCCCACAGTAGCTGGGACTACAGGAACACACTACCATGCCTGGCTAATTTTTTTGTATTTTTTTGTAGAGATGGGGTCTGGCCATGTTGTCCAGGCTGGTCTCGAACTCCTGGGCTCAAGTGATCCACCAGCCTTGGCCTCCCAAAGTGCAAGGATTATAGTCATGAGCCACCACACCTGGCCTTCTCAACTTTGTTTTTTTGTTTGTTATTTTTATTTTTTTGAGACAAGGTCTCACTCTGTCACTCAGGCTGGAGTGCAGTCATCCAGGCTCAATCATGGCTCACTGCAGTCTTGACCTCCCATATTCCACTGATCCTCCCCACTCAGCCTCCCAAGTAACTGGGACCACAAGCAAGTACCACTATGCCCAGCTAACTTTTTTATTTTTATTTTTTTTGTAGAGATAGGGTCTCTCTATGTTGCCCAGTCTGGTCTTGAAGTCCCAGCCTTAATTGATCCTCCCGCCTTGGTCTCCTAAAGTATGGGCCTCCTAAAGTGTTGAGCCACCATGGTCAGCCCTAACTTCAGGAACTCTATATCAGAGAAATAATCTGAAGTGCGGAAAAGCTATTTGAATAGGTAAAGGAACATTTGTTGGGTGCCTACTAAATGCCAAGCTCTTTCTGTATCTTATCTTTTTTAATTCTCTCAGTAATCTTGTGACATAGGTGTTCCTTGCTCCATTTGAAGATAAGATCAAGTCTCTGTGAGGTTAAGTCCCTGTCAAGATCACGCAGCTTGTAAATGACAGCTGGGTTTTGATCCCAGGAGATCCAGCTGGGCTCTCAGCTGCCCACGGCTCCATGTGATGCAGAGCACCCTGCATCTGCCAAATGTGGGGGCTAGAAAGGTTTGCACTGAAAGGTCTCTTCGATCTCTCTAAGCTGTAAGCTTTCGTGACTATTTATTATAAGTAAACCTCAGGAAGGACAAATACAGAAATGAGTAAGAATTGTGAAGCAAAATTTTTTTTTTGGTAGACAGAGTCTTGCTCTGTTGCCCAGGCTGGAGTGCAGTGGCCTGATCTCGGCTCACTGCAAGCTCCGCCCCCCGGGTTCATGCCATTCTTCTGCCTCAGCCTCCCGAGTAGCTGGGACAACAAGCACCCGCCACCACGCCTGGCTAATTTTTTTTTTTTTTAATTTTTATTAGAGACGGGTTTTCGTGGTGTTAGCCAGGATGGTCTCGATCTCCTGACCTCGTGATCCGCCCGCCTCGGCCTCCCAAAGTGCTGAGATTACAGGCGTGATCCAACACACCCGGCCTGTATAGCATATATTAGACACTCTTCATTTCCCCCTTCAGCATTGTGGCTTTTAGTCAAGATTAATCTTGTTTTGGATTATCATTTTGAGGACGTTGGTGTTTTTTGTTTGTTTGTGTGTGTGTGTGTGTGTGTGTGTGTGTGTGTTTGAGACAGGGTCTCCCTCTGTCATCCAGGCTGGAGTGCAGAGTGCAGTGGCATGATCATAGCTCATTGGATCCTTCCCAGGTTCAAGTGATCCTCCCACCTCTGCTTCCCCATGTAGCTCGTACCACACGCATGCGCCACCATGCCCGGGCTAATTTTTGTATTTTTTATAGAGACAGGGTCTTTGCTATATTGCCCAGGCTGGTCTTGAACTCCTGGGCTCAAGTGATCTGCCTGCCTCGGCCTCCCAAAGTGCTGGGATGACAGGTGTGAGTCACTGCAACCGGCCTGTTGGTGTTTTCTTAATTAAGATTAGTTATGTACTATGTTTGAGGGCTTATTTATTTATTTATTTATTTATTTATTTTTTTTTTGAGATGGAATTTCCGTCTTGTTGCCCAAGCTGGAGTGCAATGGTGTAATCTCGGCTCACTGCAACCTATGACTCCCGAGTTCAAGCAATTCTCCTGCCTCAGCCTCCTGAGTAGCTGGGATTACAGGCACGTGCCACCAGGCCCAGCTAATTTTTTGTATTTTTAGTAGAAATGGAGCTTAACCATGTTAGCCAGGCTGGTCTCAAACTCCTGACCTCAGGTGATCTGCCCACGAGGGCCTATTTATTTATTGAACAAATATACTATAATGATTAAAGGTGCAGGTTCTATGTAAGGATGTTTCTTGCTTATTTTCTCCTTGTTAGAAATTCTATCCAAATAGTTATTAAAAAAAAAAATAGAGGGGTGTGGAATTGGACAGCTTGAATTGGATCTACAGCTCAAGCACTGTTAGCTGTGTGTCCTTGCCTCAGTTCCCCAATCTGTAAAATGGGATGATAATGGTAGCCATCTAAAAGTGTTGTTATGCCCATATGATCATGTGCCTTCTGGCATTATATCTGACATACAGTTGGTGCTCTATTGCTGTTAGCTATTGCCATTCATAATTTCCTTTCTGTGTTTTATGAACAGCCAATTTGTTTTGGAGTCATTTGACTTCTGAAATTGTTTCTAAAAGAAAACACTGGCCAGGCGTGGTGGCTCACGCCTGAAATCCCAGCAGTTTGGGAGGCTGAGATGGGCGGATCACCTGAGGTAGGGAGTTGAAGACCAGCCTGACCAACATGGAGAAACCCTGTCTCTACTAAAAGTACAAAAATTAGCCAGGCATGGTGGCAGGTGCCTGTAATTCCAGCTACTCAGGAGGCTGAGGCAGAAGAATTGCTTGAACCCGGGAGGCAGAGGTTGCAGTGAGCCATCACACCACTGCACTCCAGCCTGGGCAGCAAGAGTGAAACTCCATCTCAAAAAGAAAACACTGATTTCCCTGATAGGAAAAATGTCTACAGGATGCCAACATTACTATAAAGAATCTGAGCTGGGCCCAGTGGCTCACGCCTGTAATCCCAGCACTTTGGGAGGCCCAGGCAGGCGGATCACAAGGTCAGGAGATCGAGACCATCCTGGCTAACAAGGTGAAACCCCGTCTCTACTAAAAATACAAAAAAAAAAATTAGCCAGGTGTGGTGGTGGGCACTGTAGTCCCAGATACTCAGGAGGTTGAGGCAGGCGAATGGCGTAAACCCGGGAGGCGGAGCTTGCAGTGAGCCGAGATCGAAGCACTGCACTGCAGGCTGGGTGACAGAGCAAGACTCCGTCTCAAAAACAAAAACAAAAACAAAAACAAAAAAAACACTGAGGAAGATCAAACCACAGTTGCCCAGATATATAATGAGAAAATGAACTAAAAGAAAGCATTTTCCAGAATTAATGTGCAAACCATATTTTAGACTGAGAAAAAGGCTACATAGACAGGCTTGATTTTTTTTTTAATGTGATGACCGAAGCTTTTAGCTAAGGTTGACCCTCTTGTATTATCTTAAAATTTTTCATTTCTAGAGAGGTAAGTGAAGGGGCACAAAATTTAAGCTAAACATCAGAGGACTGCATATTCAGCTACTGTTTAAAGCTCAGTTCTCATGGTCTCCAAGTTATGGAAACATTGCACATTATAAGGGTTGTAAATATTGTTAATTATAAACTTAATACCAGGCCGGGTGTGGTGGCTTACGCTTGTAATTCCAACATTTTGGGAGGCCGAGATGGGCAGATTGCTTGAGCTCAGGAATTCGAGACCAGCTTGGGCAACATGGCAAAACCCCATCTCTACTAAAAATGCAAAAAAGTATCCAGGCTGGTGGGGCACTCCTGCAATCCCAGCTACTGGGGAGGCTGAGGCATGAAAATCGCTTGAGCCCAGGAGGCAGAGGTTGCAGTGAGCCAAGATTGTGTCACTGCACTCCAGCCTGGGTGATAGAGCAAAACTCTGTCTCCAAAAAAATAAACTACCTGCCGGGTATGGTGGCTCACGCCTGTAATCCCAGCACTTTGGGAGGCCGAGGCAGGTGGATCACGAGGTCAAGAGATCGAGACAATCCTGGCTAACACAGTGAAATCCCATCTCTACTAAAAATACAAAAAATTAGCAGGGCGTGGTGGTGGGCGCCTGTAGTCCCAGGTACTTGGAAGGCTGGGGCAGGAGAATCGCTTGAACCCAGGAGGTGGAGTTTGCGGTGAGCCAAGATCGCACCACTGCACTCCAGCCTGGGCGACAGAGGGAGACTCTCTCTCAAAAAAAAAAAAAAAAAAAAAAAAAGGCCGGGCGCAGCTCACACCTGTAATCCTAGCACTTTGGGAGGCTGAGGTGGGTGGATCACCTGAGGTCAGGAGTTTGAGACCAGCCTGGGCAACATGGTGAAACCCCATCTCTACTAAAATGCAAAAAAAAAAAAAACAAAAAAAACTAGCCGGGGATGGATGTGTGCAACTGAATTCCAGATACTCGGGAGGCCGAGGCAGGAGAATTGCTTGAACCCAGGAGGTGGAGGTTGCAGTGAGCCAAGATCGTGCCACTGCACTTCTGCCTGGTGACAGAGCGAGACCCTGTCTCAAAAAAAAAAAAAAAAAAAAACTTGATCTCCATCCAGGCCAGGGAAGCTTCTCACACAAGGTTTTGAACTCTAAGAAATACATTGGTTTGGTAATAAATGGCTTCCAGTCAGATAAAAAAAAAAAATTAAAATAAAAATAATAATTCCAGAGTTCTCACAATGAACTGAATCTGGTCTGACAAAGCCTCTCCAACATGAAGCCCTGTGAATCCACAAACACCTCAGAGGCTGTGGGGCAAAGCAAGCCACCTGAGGGATGAATAGCGGAAGGAAGACTAAAGGCAGTGGGTAGCCTTTTAACCCCATTGGTCTTTGGGGCCCGGAACACTCCTTCAGTTCAAAGACTCCCTCCTCCTGAAAGCGTGTGCATAACTCCCAGTGATTTCCACACGTGGTCTGAAGGGAACACTCTTCAGAAGAAGACATGAGCTTCACTGAATGTCAATATTCAGTTTCCAGAGAGAAAATCAACAGCTAACCTCCAGGGCATCTATTAGGGCTCTGCTATCAGCGATAGAAAAACTAACTTAATTGTTTTAAGTCCAAAAAGGGGGAATGTTATCTGCATGGAACTGAAAAGCCCAGGTCTGGCTGTTGCAGGTCTGGCTGGTTTCAGTGCTCAACAGAGGTTGAAGGACCCGTGAACCCCAGGCTCTGCTCTCATTGTGTAAAGGTGGCTGAGGGCCGGGCGCAGTGGCTCATGCCTGTAATCCTAGCACTTTGGGAGGCCCAGGTGGGTGGACTGCCTGAGATCAGGAGTTCCAGACCAGCCTGGGCAAAACGGTGAAACCCTGTCTCTACTAAAATGCAAAAAATTAGCTGGGAATGGTGGCGAGCACCTCTAATCCCAGTTACTTGGGAGGCTGAGACAGGAGAATCACTTGTACCTGGGAGGGAGTTTGCAGTGAGACGAAATGGCGCCACTGCACTCCAGTCTGGGCAACAGAGCGAGACTCCATCTCAAAAAAAAAAAAGGTGGCAGAGGCAGCTCCAGCTTTCCCTCCCCTCCCAGTTCAAGTCCATGGGAAAGCCCAGAAGGCTGATTTGGAAGCTTCCTCTAAAACCTGAGACTCACTCTGATTGGATCCGTTGAGTCATGTGTCCATCCCTGAACCAATTACAGTGACCAGGGGCCTGTGCCTGAGTCACAGCTTCCATTCCTGGCACCAGGGGGAGAGTCCCAGCCAAATAGTAGGGGCTGAGAGTAGGGGAGGGGTGGGTCCCCAAACGTTTCTTAGGATAAGAAGAAAAGGCAAACACTGAAGTCCTCTGTAACCAACTACTTCAACTGAGGCATGGGGCCTGAAGTGGACAGCCCAGATGCTTCCCAGCCCCTTCCAATGGGCCAGTCTCTCACCAAACTTAGGCAGTCAACAAACCAAACTACTTACATTTCCTTTCACACACACTGTATGAGCGATCTATTGCTGTGTAACAAATTATTCCAAAACTCAGCAGCTAAGACAAGCATTTACTATCTCATGCAGTTTGTGAGAGTCCAGTTCAGCTGGGGCTTAGTTGGTGGCTCTGGCTCAAGGTCTCTCATGAGGTCATAGTCAAAAAACAAAAGCTGAGGTTGCAGTCAGTGGGGACCGTGGTATCTGAAGGCTTGATGGGCCTGAAACATCTGCTCATGTGGCTGTTGGCAAGTGGCCTCAGTTCCTCATCATGTGGGTCTCTCTATAGGACTGACTGTGACTTCCTTCAGCACAAATGATCCAACAGAGAGAGAAAGAGATAGAAGATAGAAGATACAGGGCTTAAAAAAAAATCTTGGGTTAAGTTCCTTTTTTTTTTTTTGGCAGCAATGCATATAGTTTCTTAGAACTAGCCTTGGAAGTGACACAACACCACTTCTGCGGTATTCTAATGGTCATGCAGACCAACCCTGACAAAATATGGCAGGGAATTTCACAAGCTGTGAATACAGGAAGTGGAGATCACTGGCAGTCATCTTGGAGTCTGGCTACCATGAAGAGTGCCAACTCCTGCCTCTGTGTGTACCTTTACTTGCCCTGTTTCTTCTGCCTGTCTTTCCCCATCTCCTTCCCTTGGAGAATTTCATTTGTCATTTCATTCCTGAACACACTCCTCCCCCAGGAGACCCTTCCTTCCCACTTATCCAGTCATGCCCTCTCCAAGGAGCACTGACCTGTAGATAGACTACTATGTTTCAATGCCTTGCCTGGGCCTGTAATTCATTTGTTCTCCTCCACACTGCACAATGAGGCCCTCAAGGGCAGGGACTCTGCTGGGCATCTCTACATCTCCAGTAGCTGGTGTGGCCTCCAGCATGAGGCTGAACTGTAGATAATGGAGAGTGAAAGGGAGAACTGAGAGGATTGTCCCTATCATTTCAGCAAAACAAAGCAACACAAGCACATCTTGATTATCTTGATTATCTGGTCCTGATTATCTGGCTTTCATTCTCCCTTTGGAGCCATCCAATGTGAGCCAATGAAGGAAATTGTATCAGTTTTAGACTGGATATGGTGACAATGAAATAACCAGAAATTAAAGCGTTAGTCATCCAATAAGCCTTGTTCCTTTGAGGTTCGTCTTAAGGCTAAAACCATAGTTTCTCTTCTGTCTTAGCTAACAGTGAAACACGTATATATTAAGCACCAACTATATGCTCAGTACTACACGCTGTGGGATGGGGGTGGTAGAATGTAACATAATAAGGCCCTCATCCCAGAGAATGAGAAAGACCTAAGCCATTACATTTTTTTGAAGCTCCTGAGATTTTTATTTATTTATTTATTTATTTTTTATAGATGGAGTCTAGCTCTGTTGCCCCGACTGGAGTGCAGTGGCGCAATCTTGGCTTACTGCAAATTCTGCCTCCCAGGTTCAAGTGATTCTCTTGCCTCAGCCTCCCAAGTAACTGGGACTACAGGAGTACACCACCACTCCAGGCTAATTTTTTGTATTTTTAATAGAGATGAAGTTTTACCATGTTGGCCAAGCTGGTCTCGAACTCCTGACCTCAAGTGATCCACCTGCCTTGGCCTCCCAAAGTGCTGGGATTACAGGCATGAGCCACCACCCCCAGCATCTCCTGGTATATATTTTTTAAATGTAGAAATGCCAAAGCAGGTATTAAAAAATGGTGATGGGCCAGGCGCGGTGGCTCATGCCTGTAATCGCAGCACTTTGGGAGGCAAAAAAGGGCGGATCACCAGGTCAGGAGTTCGAGACCAGCTTGACCAACATGGTGAAATCCCGTCTCTACTAAAAATACAAAAATTAGCCGGGTATGGTGGTGCGTGCCTGTAATCCCAGCTATTCAGGAGGCTGAGGCAGGAGAATTGCTTGAACCCAGGAGGCAGAGGTTGCAATGAGCTGAGATCGAGCCACTACACTCCAGCCTGCGTGACAGAGCCAGACTCTGTCTCAAAATAAAACAAAACCAAAAAAACAACTGACGATGAACGCTGGGCGCGGTGGCTCACGCTTGTAATCCCAGCACTTTGGGAGGCCGAGGTGGGAGGATCGCTTGAGCTCAAAAGTTCAAGACCAGCCTGGACAACACGGTGAAACCCCGTCTCTAATAAGATACAAATAATTAGTTGGGTGTGGTGGCATGGGCCTGTAATCCCAGCTACTTGGGAGACTGAGGCAGGAGAATCACTTGAACCCAAAAAGTGGAGGTTGCAGTGAGTTGAGATCACAGCACTGTACTCCAGCCTGGGTGATAGAGCCAGACTCTGTCTAAAAAAAAAAAAAAAAGTTATGAAATATTTTAAAGCCTTATTTTAAATTTTTTATTTCTATTTGTAGAGAAGAGTTCTTGCTACATGGCTCAGGCTGGTCTTGAACTCCTGGCCTCAAGCAATCCTTCTGCTTTGGCTCCCCAAAATGCTGGGATTACAGGCATGAGCCACTGTGCCTAGCCTTTAAAAGCTTATATTCAACAAACTAATAACTTTTAAATTCATAATCCACCCCCCTACAAACATAATGTAAATTTATGATGCTCTTTACAAGATAAAGGACTTAAGATGTAATTCACAGATGTGGCCAATTAATACTTTTCAAAGATAGTACAACAATAGGTCCCATCCCATATGAATTTCTGTAACCTCATCAGTCCCGCATGGAGAAGTGGATTCTGTATTTCCTCCCCTTGGCTCTGTGGGCTGTGACTGCTACAGTCAGTAGAGTACAGTGGAAGAGACGCTAGGTCAGTAGGTCATAAAATACCATGACGCATTGGTTGTTGGTGCTCTGAGTCCCCAAGTAGGAATTCTGGACACCCTGAGGCCACAGGGCTGGAAGAGCAGGCAGAGGTGCTCTGGCACATACCCTCAGCTGAGCTTAAGTTCAGGCAGCTTGTTACACAACAGTGGACAGCTGGAATAATAATCTACCACAGACAGTGTGGTCTGGTGTCAGGCTCCAGTTTAAAATTGTATGATGAGTGGTTTCTTGTTTTATTCCGATCAGTGTACCTCTATAATCTTGTGTGGGGAGAATGGCAAATTTTAAGATCCTTCCAGGCCTATATGACCCTCCTGGCCTCTCTCCAGGGTCATCTACATAATTTGTGAGACCCAGTGCAAAATGAAAATGCAGGGCCTGGCTGGGCGCGGTGGCTCACGCCTGTAATCCCAGCACTTTGGGAGGCCGAGGCGGGCAGATCACAAAGTCAAGAGTTCGAGACCAGCCTGACCAACATGGTGAAACCCCGTCTCAACTAAAAATACAAAAATTAGCCGGCCATATTGGCGTGCACCTGTAATCCCAGCTACTTGGGTGGGTGGAGCAGGAGAATTTTTTGAACCTGGGAGGCAGAGGTTGCCGTGAGCTGAGATCACACCACTGCACACTCCAGCCTGGGTGACAGGGCTAGACTCTGTCTCAAAAAAAGAAAAAGAAAAAATGCAGGGCCCATGGCCAGTTGCTGTAGCTCACACCTGTAATCCCATCACTTTGGGAGGCCAAGGTGGGAGGATTGCTTGAGTCCAGAAGTTCAAAACCAGCCTGGGCAACATAGTGAGACCCCTGTCTCTATTAAAAAGAAAAGAAAAGAAAACGCAGGGCCTTTGTTCAAAAGGCAGAAGAAAAAGTGCCATTAAAAGTTTGACTGAGGCTGGGCACAGTGACTCACGCCTGTAATCCCAGCACTTTGGGAGGCCAAGGTGAGTGGATCACCTGAGGTCAGGAATTTGAGACCAGCCTGGCCAAAATGGCAAAACCCCGTCTCTACTAAAAATACAAAAATTAGCCGAGTGTGGTGGCACACACTTGTAATCCCAACTACTCAGGAGGCTGAGGCAGGAGAACCGCTTGAACCCGGGAGGTGGAAGTTGCAGTGAGCCGAGATCAAGCTCAGCCTGGGCGACAGAGTGAGACTCCCATCTTGGAAAAAAAAAAAAAAAAGAAAGAAAGAAAGAAAAAAGTTCAACTAAAATGTAGAACTTGGCCAGGCACGGTGGCTCACCCCTATAATCCCAGCACTTTGGGAGGCCAAGGCGGGAGGATTGCCTGAGGTCAGAAGTTTGACCAGCCTGGCCAACACATAGTGAAACCCTGTCTCTACTAAAAAAATACAAAAATTAGCTGGGCATGGTGGCGCACGCATGTGGTCCCAGCTACTTGGGAAGCTGCGGCAGGAGAATTGCTTGAACCCAGGAGGCGGAGGTTGCAGTGAGGTGAGATTGCGCCACTGCACTCCAGCCTGCATGACAGAGCAAGACTCCATCTCTCAAAAAAGATAAATACATAAAAAATGAAAAATAAAAATGTAGCACTTTTCTTTCATGGTCTCTCCACCATGTTTTATATTTGCTATTTCATGTCATGTGTAGGGGCCTGAGTTTGCCCACCAGCTGGCTCCCAGGTCACCCCTCCCACCAGCTGCCAGACTGATGTGCTGAGCCCAGCTGGGGGCAGGGAAGGCAATCTTTGCTTCCCACTAGAACACTGTCCCACCTCCTGATAGATAGTGACCCTCAAGGGATTGCAACTTCTATACCACGTAGTGTTCAGAATCTGGGTCGGGGCAGGAGGTACCTACTAGGCTGCCTGCCAAATGTGTAGTGGTAGGACCACACCTGGTGGACTGGGAGGAGTCCCACCCTGACCTTCCTTGCCCCACCCCAAGGTGGAAGGTCACAACAGGAGCTGGGTGGGGATGAGAGAGGGGAGGCTGTGCCAGGTAGCAATAGGGAGTGGGGTGGGGTCGGAGGGAAGTGGCAGAACACAGTGGAGCAAGTGGCTGGAACCTCACCCCTTCTCTGGCAGGGAGGAAGTGAGAGTCTGGACCACGCAGGAGCGGAGGTCTCAAGCTCCATCACCACATTGGACTTCACATACAAAATGCAAACTCAAAGATAAAATGATGAAGAATTTCAAAACAGAGATCACAGAGCATTCAACTCCAAGTGTAGGAGCTTTCTGAGCATGGAATGGGGTTCCTGTGTGACTAGCTGGCCTCCTGGTCATAAAGCCCACCCTGCCTCTCATCACATAAAATAAGATGCTTTTTTTTTTTTTTTTTGGAGAAGGAGTCTTGCTCTGTCGCCCGGGCTGGAGTGCAATGGTGCAATCTCAGCTCACTGCAATCTCTGCCTCCTGGGTTCTAGCGATTCTCCTGTCTCAGCCTCCCAAGTAGCTGGGATTACAGGTATCCACCACCACACCTGGCTAATTTTTTTGTATTTTTAGTAGAGATGAGGTTTCACCATATTGGCCAGGCTGCTTTTGAACTCCTGATCTCAAGTGATCTGCCCACCTAGGCCGCCCAAAGTGCTAGGATTACAGGCGTTGTAGCAGGACGAGCCGCAGACAAAACTCCTCAGACACCGGATTAAAGAAGGAAGAGGTTTTTTATTCGGCCAGGAGCATTGGCAGACTCGTGTCTTAAGAGCCGAGCTCCCTGAGAAAGAAATACTTGGCCTTTTTAAAGGTTTACAACTTTAAGGGGTCCACGTGAAAGGGTCGTGATAAATCGAGCAAGCGTGGGAAACGTGACTGGGGGCTACATGCATCAGCTAACAGAACAAAAAGTTTTACAATGCTTTTTTCATACAATGTCTGGAATTTACAGATAACACAAGTAGTTTAGGTCAGGGGTTGATGTTATTATTATTACTTTGTTTAACTCCTAGGGCTGGGTGGTGGTGCCAAGGTTGTCTGGCTATTTATCTTACTTTTGTTTCTTTCTCTCTTTCTTCCTGTTCTGTGAACTAGGCAAGGTGGGGGGAGGAGGGCAGCAGGAGTAGTAGTGGTCTCATTCCTCAGCGTGAGCCACCACACCCGGCTGATAAGATGATTAAATAGGGATCTCAGCCTCACCAAAGCCCTTGGTGGGGCGGGGGGAGGTGGGCACATCATTCCCATTTCACAGATAAGAAAACCTCAGATACATTAGCCAGTTTGCTAATACATAGAGTCAAACAGCTAATAGGATAAAGAGATGGAAATTCAACGTCTATAGCTGAATTAAAAAAAAAAAAATTAGCTGGGTGTGGTGACGCACCTGTAGTCCCAGCTACACAAAAGGCTGAAGTGGGAGGATCACCTGAGCCTGGGGAGGATGAGGCTGCAGTGAGCCATGATTGCGCCACTGCACTCCAGCCTGGGTGGAAAACAAACAAAACAAAACAAAAGGCCGGGCATGGTGGCTCACACCTGTAATCCCAGCACTTTGGGAGGCCAGGGAGGGCGGATCACGACATCAAGAGATCAATACCATCTTGGCCAACATGGTGAAATCCCATCTCTACTAAAAATACAAAAATTAGCTAGGCGTGGTAGTGCATGCCTGTAGTCCCAGCTACTTGGGAGGCTGAGGCAGGAGAACTGCTTGAACCCAGGAGGCGGAAGTTGCAGTGATTAGAGATTGCGACACTGCACTCCAGCCTGGTGACAGAGCGAGACTCCATCTCAAACAAAACAAAACAAAACAAAAAACAAGTCTATAGCTCTTGTGTAGCTGTAGTCCCAGCTATACCTGATGCTGAGGCAGGAGGGTCCCTTGAGCCCAGGAGTTTGAGACCAGTCTAGGCAACATAATGCAACCTTGTTTCTATTTTTTTTTTTTTTTTTTTTTGGAGACAGAGTCTCGCTCTGTGCCCCAGGCTGGAGTGCAGTGGCGCAATCTCGGCTCACTGCAAGCTCCGCCTCCTGGGTTCATGCCATTCTCCTGCCTCAGCCTCCCGAGTAGCTGGGACTACAGGCGCCCGCCACCACGCCCGGCTAATTTTTTGTATTTTTAATAGAGACGGGGTTTCACCGTGGTCTCGATCTCCTGACCTTGTGATCCGCCCGCCTCGGCCTCCCAAAGTGCTGGGATTACAGGCGTGAGCCACCGCGCCCGGCCAATGAGTTTTGCTCTTGTTGCCCAGACTGGAGTGCAGCGGCATGATCTCGGCTCACTGCAACCTCTGCCTCGGGGTTCAAGTGATTCTCCTGCCTCAGCCTCCTGAGTAACTGGGATTACAGGCGCCTGCCACCATGCCTGGCTAATTTTTTGCATTTTTAGTAGAGACAAGATTTTACCATGTTGGCCAGGCTAGTCTTGAACTCCTGACCTCAGGTGATCCACACCTTAGCTTCCCAAAGTGCTGGGATTACAGGTATGAGCCACTGTGTCTGACCCCTCTTTTTTTTTTTTTTTTTTTTTGTGAGTAGTGCTACCTTTTAAATAAGTCAGATTCCAAAGCTTGTGCCTGTTCCGTGATGCCTATATGAGGCGGAGAAAAGGCAATGCACACAACGAAGTTGGGGTAGAGGGGGAGCTAGTCGCTGCAGAAGTGGTCCTCGAGCTGGGATCTAAAGCACGGAAGGGTATTTCCAACAGAGGAAATGGCAGGAGCTGCTTCACCAAGCGGCTCTGGGTTCCACAGCCCTGCAAGTGTAAAAAGAGCCAGTCCTGGGACAAGAGGAATCAGACAGCGCTGGTGTGAAATAGGAGAGAAGCACAGAGGTAGAGTTTCAACAGGAAGGGCATACCCTTTACCAAATGCCACAAAGGGCATTGAGACCTGGGCTTGGGACACCCTCCTGGGATTTACCGGGGACCTTGGAGAGTGGTTTCCGTAGGAAGGAGAGGCTTTCTGGGGATGGCTGTGGAAGGCCAACTGTCAGGGCTTAATGCAGGGGTGGGTGAGAAAATTAAGCCTGAGCCTAGACCAGTTTTTAGATTAATTTGGCCCTAAAGGGGAGGAATTAGGGTAGCAAGTGGAAGGGGCACACTGGTGTTTTTCTTCTTCAAGACCCAGTCGACTTGTCCAGGTAGGGCAGAAAGCAGTGAGTCAGGGAGAGAGGCTGGGGAGAGGCGGAGGAGCAGCGCTTCCTATGCTCCTACTGTGTGCTAGAGACTGTGCTTTCCAGTTTTGTTTCCTCCCAGCAATGCCTGAAGGCAAGTGTTTCCTACTTGACCTGAGGGAGAGGCCAAGAATCACAGAGATGAGGGGCAGGCTGGGGTTTGGTCTCCCAGCTGTCTGACTCCAGAGTCCAGGCCAGCCCCTCTGTGCAGAACAGAGAGGAGGGACTGGGCTTATCAAGGAGAAAGCATGTTCTCCTCAGGAGCTGCTAAAGTAGGAATATGCTATAATCGGGCTCCTGTTGAAGGTGGGTCTTCAGCCCTGAGGTGTGTCCAGGGCTCAGAGCAAGTGAGTCTTCCCCATCCCACCCCCAAGTGTTCAGGTTTATTGAGGCTATGAGGATCTACAAGGAAGCCTTGAGTCTGTGGGGTGTAGCCTGACATCAGCCTGGACAGTGGCCCAGATGGGGTCTCCCCCATTTGGGTTTACTTGAAAGTGTGACTCTCAGCTCCACCTCGCCCAAAAATTTTGGGCCTGAACACAGCGAAACAGCAGAGGTGGTTGCAATAGGGCTTGCCTTCATGCTCCGGGTGGTCCTTGGAGGTCAGTGTCTTTCCACACTTCTCACACTTGAGGCAAGGCCAATGCCAGTCCTTGCCCTGGGAGGTCACCTGTTCAGCAAAGTACACTTCTGTTTTTTTTTGTTTTTTTTTTTTTTTTTGAGATGGAGTCTTGCTCTGTCACCCAGGCTGGAGTGCAGTGGCGCGATCTCAGCTCACTGCAACCTCCATCTCCCGGATTTGAGTAATTCTCCTGCTTCAGCCTCCCAAGTAGCTGGGACTATAGGCATGTGCCACCATTCCTGGCTAATTTTTGTATTTTTAGTAGAGACAGGGTTTCACCATGTTGGCCAGGTTGCTCTCAAACTCCTGACCTCAAGTAATTCACCCGCCTCAGCCTCCCAAAATGCTGGGATTACAGGCATGAGCCACCACGCCCAGCCAAGTACACCTTCTTCTTGCACTTAGAGCGTGTGGGGATGGCAGCATTGGGTCTGGTGCAGGCAGCTGTGGCTGCAGCAGGAGTGGACTATTATTAGTGCGAGACTCACGTGTGAGTCTTGAGGGAATGCTGTGGACAACCTTCCTCCAGAGGTGAGCCATGGAGGTGGTGGGAGAGGTCCTGGGAGGCTGGGCACTGGCCATGTCCAAGAAGCAGGTGGCCCTGGATCGCTATGAGTAGGGCTGCTTAGTCAGGGCATGTCTCCCCCCGGGGCTTTGCAACTGAAGCAGAGTGGTAGGGGAGGTGGTGCTGGGAAGTGTTGTGAGTAGTGTCCTGGTGAGGGTCACATTGGATTCAAGGGAAAGGGGGAGTATGACAATGGAGGAGGTGCTAGGGCTGGGGAATAGGCCATGGACCCCACCCTACAGTTCAGTCCCCATCTCCCAATCTGTTTCCAGGGTGAACCAGGCAATTTCACCTCCAGGCAGGTTTTTTTTGTTTTTAAAGTTTTGAATGGGGTAACACACTCACATGGTTCAAAAACTAAAAATTATAAAAAGCTAGGCAGTGCAAACTATTTTTCCCTCTGCTGTACCACATCTACCCAGTTCTCACCTTCCTCCTGGCCTGTGATTACCATTAGCAGCATTTGGTGTGTCCTCCATACATATTGTACGTCTTTCTTTTTTTTTTTTTTTTTGAGACCATGTCTCGCTCTGTTGCCCAGGCTGGAGTGCAGTCGCATGATCTCGGCTCACTGCAACCTCTGCCTCCCAGGTTCAAGCGATTCTCCTGCCTCAGCCTCCCAAGTAACTGGGACTACAGGCGCGTGTCACCATGCCTGGTAATGTTTTGTATTTTTAGTAGAGATTGGGTTTCACCATGCTAGCCAGGATGGTCTCTATCTCCTGAACTTGTGATCTGCCCGCCTCGGCCTCCCAAAGTGCTGGGATTACAGGTGTGAGCCACCGCGCCCGGCCTATACTTTAACTCTTTACAAGCAAATATTTTCCTTCCTTTTCACCAAAAAGAGCATACTGTTCACACTGTTTGTTTCTTGGCTCTTTTTTGTTTTTGTTTTTTGACAGTATTTCTTGGACATCTTTCCATATCAGTACATAAGAGTTCATCGTTCTTTTTTACAGCTGCATGGTATTTGTTTGTTTGTTTGTTTGAGACAGGGTCTCACTCTGTCACCTAGGCTGGAGTGTAGTGGCACAATCTCAGCTAACTGCAACCTCCGATTCCCAGGCTCAAGTGATCCTCCCACTTCAGCCTCCTGGGTAGCTGGGACCACAGGCGTGTGATATCAGACCTACCTAATCTTTTGTATTTTTGGTAGAGATGGAGTTTCACCATGTTGTCCAGGTTGGTCTCCAACTCCTGAGGTCAAGGGATCCACCCGCCTCGGCCTCGCATAGTGCTGGGATTACCAGTGTGAGCCACCACACCTGGCCCATATTTGTTAGATTACAAGCAATGTGGGCTGGGCGTGGTGGCTCACACCGGTAATCCCAGCAGTTTGAGAAGCCAAGGCAGGTGGATCACGAGGTCAGGAGTTTGAGACCATCCTGGCCAACATGGTGAAACCCCATCTCTACTAAAAATACAAAAAAAAAAAAAAAATTAGCTGGGTGTGGTGGCATGTGCCCATAATCCTAGCTACTCGGGAAGCTGAGGTAGGAAAATCACTTGAACCAGGGAGTCGGAGGTTGCAGTGAGCCGAGATCACGCCACTGCACTCCAACCTAGTAACAGAGCGAGACCCCATCTCAAAAAAAAAAAAAAAGATTACAAGCAATGTGGCAAGGAATAACCTGTTAGGACATAATTTCACACCTTTACAAGTATATCTGTAGGATAAATTCCCAGGAGGAGAATTTATAGCACAAAAGATATATGCATTTATAATTTTGATACTGCCAAATCACCTTCCATAGAGACTGTTCCAATTTATTTATTTATTTATTTATTTATTTATTTTTGAGACAGAGTCTCGCTCTGTTGCCCAGGCTGGAGTGCAATAGCACAATCTCGGCTCACTGCAACCTCCGCCTCCTGGGATCAAGCGATTCTTCCGCCTCAGTCTCCCGAGTAGCTGGGATTACAGGCACCTGCCATCATACCTAGCTAATTTTTTTTTTTTTTTTTTTTTTGTATTTTTGTAGAGATGGGATTTCACCATGTTGGCCAGGCTGGTCTTGAACTCCTGATCTCAGGTGATCCACCCACCTCGACCTCCCAAAGTGCTGGAATTACAGGCGTGAGTCATCACACCCAGCCGATTATTCCAAAGTATATGCATCCAAGTACTTTATGAGAAAGTCCAGGTATTAATTTTTAATTGTTTTCCAAGATGGCTGTACTAGGCTTTCCTGCAAATGACACCATAGCATGTACTGTGGTTGCCACCCCAGCAGCCAGTCCCTCACCCTCCAACATGGGCTGCCCATTATGGCATGAGGGGGATTGACAGTGGGCCAGGTATCTTTTGCACCTTTAGGATTCCCCTTCAGTGTTCTCTCCATGCTGTCTGCCCCAGGAAGGCAATCTCCAACCTCAGAGACCTGCTTTGTTTCCCAAACATATGCTAATCACACCTCTAAGCCTTTGCCCATACCGTTCCCACTTCTTGCCCTGCACTCCTTCCCTTCTCAGTCTGGAACATTCTGAAGTTGTCCTCACAGGATTAACAATAATTTTGGACAAAAATATATTAATAGTTATAATTAAGCATTACTCAGGCTGTACTTTGACCCACTTTCTTGCAACTGAAAGACACAGAGCACTAGATACTGACCATTTGCATCCCCATTGTTCCTACAGACAGGCTTTTTTTTTTTTTTTTTTTTTTTTTTAACAAGGTCTTACTCTGTCACCCAGGCTGGAGTGCAGTGGTATAATCATGGCTCACTGCGGTCTTGACCTCCCACGTTCAAGCAATCCTCCCGCCTCAACTTCCCGAGTAGCCCAGTCTACAGGTGCAGGCTACCACACTTAGCTCATTTAAAAATTTTTTTGTAGAGATGGGTCTCCCTATGTTGCCCAGAATGGTCTTGAACTCTTGGGCTAAGGGATCCTCCCACCCCAACCTCCCAAAGTGCTAGGATTACAGGTGTGAGCCGCCACCACACCTGGCCTATAAATAGGCTTTCTGATGCTAGAATAATAAGGCTTTTGTTTAAGATAGGTAGAATATCTGACATTATAATCATAAGGTTTTTGTTTAAGAATTTCCTGGCCGGGCGCGGTGGCTCAAGCCTGTAATCCCAGCACTTTGGGAGGCCGAGACGGGCGGATCACGAGGTCAGGAGATCGAGACCATCCTGGCTAATATGGTGAAACCCCGTCTCTACTAAAAATACAAAAAACTAGCCGGGCGAGGTGGTGGGCGCCTGTAGTCCCAGCTACTCGGGAGGCTGAGGCAGGAGAATGGCGTAAACCCGGGAGGCGGAGCTTGCAGTGAGCTGAGATCCGGCCACTGCACTCCAGCCTGGGCGACAAAGCGAGACTCTGTCTCAAAAAAAAAAAAAAAAAAAAAGAATTTCCTAAGATGTTTTTTAGATCCCAAATTCCAGCAAGATAGTTGACCTCAAATAGTTTGAAGACCCACTAACCCCTACAGAGGAATGGAATCAGCATGAGAATACAGTTTCTTCATCTCCTTGTTCCATGACTTTGCCCTGTGCTCTTTGAGCAATCAAGGATCTCCACACTTTGGCTGATTCCCAAACTCCATGGAGACAGATTTGAAGTTTCCTCCCATCTCCTCGTTCAGCATCCCTAGAATTAAACCTCTTTCACTGCTGCAATGTGGCGAATTGACTTGCCATGTGCACTGGATAAAGGACCTATTATGGTTACAATTCCACTCATCTTTTAAGATAGCTTACATGTTGCCTCTGGTCACTGCCTCCCTCCTCTGAGTACCCCTTGCACAGTCATCCATGAGAGCACATTTGCGTCACCTGCTGGGACAACTCTTTGTTTACATGGTTCTGTCTTTCCCAGCACCCAGCCCAGGCCAGCCCCACACTTCAAAGTCCTGCAGGGCAGGATGGCATGGAAAGGTCACAGGTTTGGGAGTCAGACTGAATATGACTCCCCTTTGTCCTCAGCTTCATCTGCTCCCCCAGTTTTCTGTGCTCTAACCACACTTGCCTGCACTCCTGTCTTACTTCATGGCCCTCACACATGCTGTTCCAACTGCTTAGAATGCTCTTCCTCTAGCTCTTTTTCATCCTTTCATGCCCAGCTTAACTATCACCTCCTGAGACAGGCCTTCCTTGGCTACTGAATCTAAAGGCACACCCTCTTCCCATTCTGTCATTCTCTAGCAGTTCCCTTCATTGATTTGCCACAACCCTAATTATCATATTATTCATTTACTTGTTTGCTGCTTGTCTCCCCTGCTAGAGCTTAAAGTCCTTGAGTACATACAGGGACTTTGCCTTGTTTACTGCTATAGGCCCAGCTCTAACACAGGGCCTGGCATATATTAAGCGTTAAAGAAATTTAATTTTAGCTTTTTTTAAACAAGCTGGAGTGCAGTGGCATGATCATAGTTGACTGCAGCCTCCTGGGCTCAGGTGATCCTCCTGCCTCAGCCTCCCAGGAAGCTAGAACTACAGGAATGTGCCACCATGTCTGGCTAATTTTAAAAATTTTTGATAGAGATGGACTCTCACGATGTAGTCTAGGCTGGTCTCAAACTCCTGGCCTCAAGGGGTTCTCTCACTTTGGCCTCCTGAATTGCTGGGATTACAGGTGTGAACCACCAGTCTGCCAAGAAATTTTATTAACTGAATGAGGAATGAACAAACAAAACAGATCCAAATCCTTGCTCTACTATTACCACCAGCTTTGTGTCTTAGGACAAATTACTTACCCTCTCCTCATGTGAAGATGAGGCCTCTCACGAGTTGTGTATTGGAAACTGTAAAAATGCCTGATACGTGAAGACATTCTGTAAATGGCCACTATTTTTTCTTTCCTTCATCTGAAAAATACACCCTTTTTGCCAAACATAAAGACCTTACTGTACATCTTTTTTCTCTTTTTTTTGAGACAGAGTCTCGCTATGTTGCCCAGGCTAGAGTGCAGTGGTGCAATCTCGGCCCACGGCAAGCTCCGCCTCCTGGGTTCACGCCATTCTCCTGCCTCAGCCTCCCAAGTAGCTGGGACTACAGGCGCCCGCTACCATGGCCAGCTAATTTTTTATATTTTGTTTAGTAGAGACAGGGTTTCACTGCGTTAGCCAGGATGGTCTTGACCTCCTGACCTCGTGATTCACCTGCCTAGGCCTCCCAAAGTGCTGGGATTACAGGCGTGAGCCACCACACCTGGCCAACTGTATATCTTTTTTCTTTTTTCTTTGAGACAGGGTCTCCCTCTATCTCCCAGGCTGGAGTGCAGTGGCATGATCTTTGCTCACTGCAACCTCCACCTCCCTGGTTCAAGCAATTCTTGTGCCTCAGCCTCCCGAGTAGCTGGGACTACAAACATATGCCACCATGCCCAGCTAATTTTTGTATTTTTAGTAGAGACGTTTTTCGTCATGTTGGCCAGGTTGGTCTTAAACTCCTGACCTCAGGTGATCTGCCCGCCTCAGCCTCCCAAAGTGTTGGGATTACAGGTGTGAGCCACTGTGCCCAGCCTATTTTCCTCCTCTGATCTGACATCATGGGCATGTCTATTCTTCCTTCAAACCATTTCAGACTCATTCCTTCCTCCTATTACCCTTCTGAGACCTTTCCTAATAACTTTAGCACACTTGACCTCTCCTACCACCAAACCAGAGGTATCCAAAGTAGGGGATATGCAACCCAGCATGTAACACACTTGTTCGTGGGACATACGATGCCCCCAAAATGGAAACAGCCCAAATATCCACCAACAGATGAATGGATAAACAAAATGTGGTATAAACTTACAATGGAATATTATTCAGCCATGAAAACGAATAAAGTACTGACACATGTTACCATGTGGATGAACCTTGAAAACGTTATGCCAAGTGAAAGAAGTCAGTCACAAAAGGCCACGTATTGTGTGAGTCCATTTTTATGAAACATCCAGAATAGAAAAATCCATAGTGACAGAATGCATATTGGTGATTGCCAGACATCGGGGCATGGGGAAGAAACTGCGTGATGGGTAAGGGGTTTTACTTTGGAGTAATGGAAATGTTTTGGAACTAGGGGTGGTGGCTGTAAAAGACTGAATGTACTAAATGCCACTAAATGTTCAGTTTAAAATGGTTCATTTCACCTCAATAAATTTTTTAAAAAATGAAGTAGCCATTCTTCCAGGTGAGCTGAAAAGTTTGAATGAGGCATAGGCTCCTTAAATTTCTAAGATGTAAAGTGCTGGGCAAATATCAGGTGGGGATGCTGAAGGAAGGAATAATCAGAAGGTCAGCAAGTGTGGCTTCGAAGTTCTGCCTCAAGTAATAATGATAATGATAATTAGGGATAGTTATAATATTGACTTATTTGGTTTCCTTGTAAACCAGTGTTATTTTAGAAAAAGAGGGAGATAGCTCTAGGAATTACAGCTAACACTTCTACAACACTTAATATGAGCAAGGCATTGTTCCAAGTACTTTACTTCTTTTTTTTTTTTTTTTTTTTTTTTTGAGACGGAGTCTCGCTCTGTAGCCCAGGCTGGAGTGCAGTGGCCGGATCTCAGCTCACTGCAAGCTCCGCCTCCCGGGTTCATGCCATTCTCCGGCCTCAGCCTCCCGAGTAGCTGGGACTACAGGCGCTGCCACCTCGCCCGGCTATTTTTTTGTATTTCTTAGTAGAGACGGGGTTTCACCGTGTTAGCCAGGATGGTCTCGATCTCCTGACCTCGTGATCCGCCCATCTCGGCCTCCCAAAGTGCTGGGATTACAGGCTTGAGCCACCGCGCCCGACCCAAGTACTTTACTTCTTTTTTTTTTTTTTTTTTTTTGAGACGGAGTCTCGCTCTGCCGCCCAGGCTGGAGTGCAGTGGCCGGATCTCAGTTCACTGCAAGCTCCGCCTCCCGGGTTCACGCCATTCTCCTGCCTCAGCCTCCCGAGTAGTTGGGACTACAGGCGCCTGCCACCGCGCCCGGCTAGTTTTTTGTATTTTTTAGTAGAGACGGGGTTTCACCGTGTTAGCCAGGATGGTCTCGATCTCGTGGCCTCGTGATCCGCCCGTCTCGGCCTCCCAAAGTGCTGGGATTACAGGCTTGAGCCACCGCGCCCGGCCAAGTACTTTACTTCTAAAACTTACTAAATCCTTACAACTCTAAGACGTAGTATCATCACATTTCCATTATCGATGAGGCAATGGAGGAATTGAGAAGTTTAAATGAGTTCTCCAAGTCACAGATAAGGAAATGGCAGAGTCCAAATTTGAACCTAGGCAAGTCAGGCTGTAGGCACTGAAGTCTCAACCACCAGGCTCTGCACTAAGTGCTCTCCAGGTTTTATCTCATTTAATCCTGTAAGGAAGGTGTTATTATTCCCATTTTATTTTATTTATTTATTTTTGAGACACAGTTTCGCTCTTGTTGCCCAGGCCAGAGTGCAATGGTGCGATCTCCGCTCACCGCAAACTCTGCCTCCTAGGTTCAAGGAATTCTCCTGCCTCAGCCTCCCGAGTAGATGGGATTACAGGCATCTGCCACCATGCCCGGCTAATTTTGTATTTTTAGTAGACACGGGGTTTCTCCATGTTGGTCAGGCTGGTCTCAAACTCCCAAACCCAGGTGATCCGCCCACCTCGGCTTCCCAAAGTGCTGGGATTACAGGTGTGAGCCACTGCGCCTGGCCTATTATTCCCATTAAAAAAAATCCCCCTCATGGTATCCACATTCCACACCTTCTAGTCTTTCTTTCTTTCTTTTTTTTTTTTGAGACGGTGTCTCGCTCTGTTGCCCAAGCTGGAGTGCAGTGGTGTGATCTTGGCTCACTGCAAGCTCTGCCTCCCGGGTTCACGTCATTCTCCTGCCTCAGCCTCCTGAGTAGCTGGGACTACAGGCACCCGCCACCACGCCCAGTTAATTTTTTTTTTTTTTTGTATTTTTAGTAGAGACTGGGTTTCGCCATGATAGCCAGGAGGGTCTCGATTTCCTGACCTCGTGATCCACCTGCCTCGGCCTCCCAAAGTGCTGGGATTACTGGCATGAGCCACTGCGCCTGGCCAGTCTTTCTCCCACATTTATTTTTATGTTGGTCCACATACTCCTGTCATTCTCACTTTGTTTCATTTTTCTTTTCTTCTTCTTTTTTAAGAGACAGGGTCTTGCTATGTTGTCCAGGCTGGAGTGCAGTGAGGCAATCATAGCTCAAGCTATCCCCAACTCCAAGTGATCCTCCCACCTCAGCCTCCTCCCTAGCTGGATTACAGGGGCATGTCACCATGCATACTAATTTTCTTTTCTTTCTTTTTTTTTTTTTTTTGGTAGAGATGGGGTCTCATGTTGCTCAGGCTGGTCTTCAACTCCTGGGCTCAAGTGAACCTCCTTCCTTGGCCTCTCAAAGTGCTGGGATTAGAGGCTTTGGCCACCACATCCAGCCTGAATCTTATTATTTATATTTTCTTTTAGTCTCCCATTACTAGAAGGCAGGGATTTTGATTGCTGTTAATTTTCCAATATCCAAAATAATGTGTGGTACCTAATAGGCTCTCAATATCGAAAAGGAATAGTGCACATGGCATTCTGTAGTATTAGGTTGGTATCTTGTGTTCCTGTGTTTGCATAAATAAGATCATACATAATGTTCTGGTTTTTTAACTTAATGACTTTTTTTTTTTTGAGATGGTGTCTCACTCTGTCGCCCAGGCTGGAGTGCAGTGGCTCCATCTCCCCTCACTGCAAGCTCCGCCTCCTGGGTTCGCACCACTCTCCTGCTTTAGCCTCCCGAGTAGCTGGGACTACAGGCGCCCACCACCACGCCTGGTTAATTTTTTTGTATTTTTAGTAGAGACGGGGTTTTACTGTGTTAGCCAGGATGGTCTCCATCTTCTGACCTCGTGATCTGCCCACCTCAGCCTCCCAAAGTGCTGGGATTACAGGAGTCAACGCGCCCGGCTCAGCTTAATGGCTTTTTTTTTTTTCTTTTTTGAGACAAGAGTCTGGCTCTGTCACCCAGGCTGGAGTGCAGTAGCGCTCCATTGACCACACCTGCCCAATTTTTTTGTTTGTTTGTTTTATTTTTTAGTAGAAACATGTTTCACCATGTTGGCCAGGCTGGTCTCAAACTCATGACCTCACGTGATCTGCCCGCCTCCGCCTCCCAAAGTGTTGGGATTACAGGCGTGAGCCACCACGCCCGGCCATGTCTTTTTTTTTTTTTTTTGGAGACAGTTTTGCTCTTGTTGCCCAGGCTGGAGTGCAATGCCACGATTTCGGCTCACCGCAACCTCCGCCTCCCGGGTACAAGCAATTCTCCTGCCTCTGCCTCCCCAGTAGATGGGATTTCAGGCATGCACCACCACGCCCTGCTACTTTTGAATTTTTATTTTTTAATATTTATTTATTTTTTCGAGATGGAGTCTTGCTTTGGCTGGAGTGTAATGGTGTAATCTCGGCTCACTGCAACCTCTGCCTCCCGGGTTCAAGCGATTCTCCTGACTCAGCCTTCTGAGTAGCTGGGATTACAGGCACACGCCACCACGCCCGGCTAATTTTTGTGTTTTTAGTAGAGACGGGGTTTCTCCATGTTGGTCAGGCTGGTCTCGAACTCCCGAACTCAGGCTGCCCACCTCAGCCTCCCAAAGTGCTGGGATTACAGCAGTGAGCCCCCGTGCCCGGCCCTTTTTGTTGTTGTTTTAAATTCAGTAATTGGCCGGGCGCGGTGGCTCAAGCCTGTAATCCCAGCACTTTGGGAGGCCGAGATGGGCGGATCACGAGGTCAGGAGATAGAGACCATGCTGGCTAACACGGTGAAACCCCATCTCTACTAAAAAATACAAAAAATTAGCCGGGCGAGGTGGCGGGCGCCTGTAGTCCCAGCTACTCGGGAGGCTGAGGCAGGAGAATGGCGTGAACCCGGGAGGCGGAGCTTGCAGTGAGCTGAGATCCGGCCACTGCACTCCAGCCTGGGCGACAGAGCGAAACTCCGTCTTAAAAAAAAATAAAAATAAAAAAATAAAAAAATAAATAAATAAATTCAGTAATTATATCTAGTTCATTCTTGGATGGATGACAACCCAGATTGGATGTAGCAGCGTTCTCTTAACCAGTTTCCTGTTTTTTTTTTTGAGACGGAGTCTCGCTCTGTCGCCCAGGCTGGAGTGTAGTGGCCGGATCTCAGCTCACTGCAAGCTCCGCCTCCCGGGTTCGGGCCATTCTCCTGTCTCAGCCTCCTGAGTAGCTGGGACTACAGGCGCCCGCCACCTCGCCCGGCTAGTTTTTTGTATTTTTTAGTAGAGACGGGGTTTCACCGTGTTAGCCAGGATGGTCTCGATCTCCTGACCTAGTGATCCACCCGTCTCGGCCTCCCAAAGTGCTGGGATTACAGGCTTGAGCCACCGCGCCCGGCCCAGTTTCCTGTTAATCTACATTTCACCCCCAGTATTTCTCGAGAATGCAAATATGGCATTAAACATCTCCACACATAACTTTTTGTGTATATGTTTACTTATTTCTCTAGAATTCATGTCTAGAAGTGAAACTGCCGGGAGGAAGGATACATACTTTAAAAATGTCCAAGTTCCACTCTGATAGCGCTGAGAGGGCACACAACAGGTTTCAATGTACCTTGGATCAATATTATTAGTTTTTCTAACTCTTTGCTAATGTGATGGGGGAAAAAAAATGAATCCCCAATTTACACACGAGGAAAAGACCGCTTAAGGTTCAGGGACTGTCCACATAGCTGTCAAGTGCCAGAGCCGTAATTTGGCATTAAAGTGTCCGACTCCGGAGAGTCAAAGTTGGACACTGTGCTCTGTGTCCTGGGGCACGTCTGATGATCGCTGGGCCTTGCAATGCTGGCAGGCAGGCCTTCCTCTCCCCTTCTAGGCCTCTGGCCACTCCTGGCTGGCCGCAAGCCGGCTCTTCTCGATTACCGAGTGCCCCTCCTGAGAATAAGCCAGCATCGCCTAACCTCTTCAGCTCCGAAATGGCGGCCACCAGATCGCGAGCCCACGCCCCGGGGGCGGGGCCTGTGTTCAGGCCAGAGCGATGGATGCCCGAGCCAAGTTAGAAGTCGACTGCCAGGAGGGCTAGCGCAGAAGCGGAGAGCCGGTGGCGTCGCAGGTCGGGAGGACGAGCACCGAGTCGAGGGCTCGCTTGCCGTGGCCGCCCGAGAGTCTTAATCGCGGGCGCTTGGGCCGCCATCTTAGATGGCGGGAGTAAGAGGAGAACGATTGTGAGGTGGAAAGGGTTTTCTGCTGCATTCCTTGGGCCCCGAAAAGGGTCAGCTGGCCGGGCTTTGGGGCGCGTGCCCTGAGGCGCGGAGCGCGTGTGCTACGATGCGGGGGCTACTCGGGGCTCCGTCCCCTGGGCTGGGGACGCGCCGAATGTGACCGCCTCCCGCTCCCTCACCCGCCGCGGGGAGGAGGAGCGGACGAGAAGCTGCCACCGGACGACAGGACGTTGGGGCGGCCTGGCTCCCTCAGGTAGGTGGCAGGGGCCGGGTCGTGGATGCCGGGGGAGCCGGGCGGCGGGACTGAGGGACCGGCTTCCAGGGCGAGCGGGCCTGGGTGGCGCTGATGGAGCGGCCCCGCGGCTGCCGGGCGGAGGGCTTGGGCCAGGCCGCTGTCACCCCGGTTAGCGTTGGGCGGGGGCCCCGGAGTCCGGTGTCATGGCCGGCGAGCCTAGTTCCCACATCCCACTCAAATTTCCTTGTGTTTTGCGGAAACGTGCCAACGCCACCCCTGTGCCAGTGCGCATTCCTCATTATTTGGCAGTGGGAAAATCCGCCCAGAGTTGCCCCATGTCTGTTGTCACTTGGATGGGCCAATTCCTTTTCTCTTGGGCCGTCGATTGTGGGACCCGGGCTTGCACGCAACCTTTCTCTGGATACTTCAGTCAGGTGACACCCTTTTAGGGAGGACGTGAGGAATCGGGTAAGAGAGGAGGAAACTGGCCAGTGCCCTACCACAAAGTCACAGGGTTCTCTTCTTGGATATCAGGACTAGCCTTGGGTATCAGGACTCTGTGGGTTATTAATGAAAGTCTTGAGATGCTTATAGAGGATTGGCCTCAGGACGCTTTGGAACGAAGAGCCAGGGCTGCCTTTTGTGTGAAGCGAGAGCCGCCGGGACGCTTCAGCTCTGCAGCTGCTGAGGCTCTGCGAGCGAGTCGATACCCAAGAGAGAGGAGTTTGGACGTCGTGAGAGGCGAGGCGGCCGTGTTCATTCATTGTTCTCTTTCTAGGGCTCTGGGTGTGCCCCTGGTATTCATTCTGTGGTGGGAAGAAGGATAGGAACTTCTGTGTCTCCTTGAGGTGTGAACGGGTTCTAGGGGGTCACTTAATCTAAGTAGGAAATGATTCAAGGCACGTTCATTGAACGTTTCTGCTTGCCTGGTCCTCTGTGGGCTGAGTGGAGAGATTCTGCCCTCCCTGCGCTCCTAAGGCGTGAAAACAATGCAGTGTGATAAGAATTGGCTTACCAAGTGTTGTGAGGATTTAGAACAGTTAGTTTTCCTTGGGGAGGAGTTGAGGAAGCTTCTATACTCGAGGAGACTTAAGCGTCGAGTTTTGAAAGACCGGTGAGTAAGTGCTCACCAGGTGAGGAGGAACTCAGGAAACAGCTGGTACAAAGGCTTAGAGACATGTGGGAGTTGGGATGAGTTTGGGGAGCAGCAAATTGCCTGGGGTGCAGGAAGGAAATGGTGAGAGATGAGAGAAAAATAAAAGTTGCTAGAATTGTGAGGGGATTTTGTTGTAGATGGTGAACTAATTGAATTTGGATTATTGTATATGATTTGCTGAATCTTTATTCTTGCTGATAGTTTTCTCCCTTTGTCGATGTTGAAGCTGATAGTGATTGAAAAGATTTAGTTTGTTAAACTTAATGACTTTTTAGTTTTTTTTATTTTTTCAGAACAATTCAAACTTTTTCTTTTCTTTTTTTTTTTTCTTTTTTTTTTAAAGGAACAGGATCTCACTCTGTCACCCAGGCTAGAGTGCAGTGACATGATCGTAGCTCAGTTGCAGCCTCTAATTCCTGGGCTTAAGCAGTTCTCCTGCCTTTGCCTCCTGAGTAGCTGGGACTACAGACAGGTGCTACCACACATGGCTAATTAAAAAAAAAAAATGAGTAGAGATGGAGTCTGACGGTGTTGCCTAGGCTGGTCTCAAACTCCTGGGCTCAGGTGATGTTCCTGCCTCCACCTCTCCCTCCCAACGTGCTTGCTGGAATTACAGGGGTGAGCCACTGGCCAGGCAGAACTTTTTTTTTTTTTTTAATAATAGAGAGAGGGTTGCACTGTGTTGGCCAGACTGGTCTAAAAAGTATGCCTTCAATAGAACTCTTGGGCTCAAGTGATCCTTCAGCTTCAGCCTCTCAAAGTGCTGAAATTACAGGTGTGATCCACTGCGCCTGGCCAGCAGAACATTTAATGTTTTGCACTTACACAGTGGTGAATGAATTGAACTCATATATTCCTGGGGATTCTTGCAAAAAATTCTCCTAAAGTTATACTTGCTCACAAAAATGTTAACTTTATAAATGTAAAACACTCTCCTAATATTTGTTTTATTATCCTATTATTTTTTATTTTTTTGAGACAGAGTCTCACTCTTTTGCCCAGGCTAGAGTGCAGTGGTGCGATCTCGGCTCACTGCAACCTCCGCCTCCTTGGTTCAAGCAGTTATCCTGCCTCACCGTCCCGAGTAGCTGGGATTACAGGCACACATCATCACGTCCGGCTGATTTTTGTATTTTTAGTAGAGATGGGGTTTCGCTGTGTTGGCCAGGCTGGTCTCGAACTCCTGACCTCAAGTGATCTGCCCACCTCGGCCTCCCATGGCCTCGCTGGAATTACAGGTGTGAGCCACTGTGCCTGGCCTAAATTTTAAATATAAATAATGTACTCCCCAGTCTTACAGAAATTGGACGACTCTAGAAAACAAACATCCAAAAAATGTGTAGGATGTATTTTTAGTTTAATAAGTGTATTTTTTAAACTATTTCTTGGTATTGACTTCTTGGATAACAACCTGTTATAAAATCTTTATCCCCATAAACATAATTTTCCTAAAATAGGTATAATACTGTGATTAATGTTTATGCTAAAGTGACTATTACGGAATTAACAGACTTCAGTTGCAGTTCCTAAACCTTACTTTCGTTGTGATGATTATATACCACTGAAGAACATTCAGGATTATTTTGACTTGTTTTTACCCTTATCACTAAAGGGCTAAGCTGTTTAAAATGCAGCATAAACATTTGACCCAGTTGAATGCTGGGATACTTGGAAAAATAAACCTGTTACTGTTTCTGTACTAAAGGCTTATCTTTTAAAGATATGTGGTTTTTTTTTTAGTGCAGTGGCATGATCTTGGCTCACTGTAACCTCTGCCTCCTCCCGGGTTTAAGCATTCTCCTCCCTCAGCCTCCCAAGCAGCTGGGACTACAGGCACCTGCCACCACGCCTAGCCAATTTTTATATTTTTAGCAGAGACGGGGTTTCGCCATATTGGCCAGGCTGGTCTTGAACTCCTGATCCACCTGCCTTGGACTCGCAAAGTGCTGGGATTACAGGCGTGAGCCATCGTGCCTGACTGGTATGTGGTGTTTCGTGGTTATAAATTATAGTGGAATTCCTTTGTTAAAGTCTTGTCAGTAGTTGTAAAAACATCAGCCAGTTGTGGGGGCTCATGCCTGTAAGCCCAGCACTTTGGGAGGCCGAGGCTGGTGAATTGCTAGAGCTCAGGAGTTTGAGACCACCCTGGGCAACATGGTGAAAACCTGTCCCTACAAAAAATACATACACAAAAAAAGAAAAAATTAGCAGGGTATGGTGTAGTATGCCTGTAGTCCCAGCAACTTGGGAGGCTGAGGTGAAAGGATCACCTGAGCCCAGGGAGGTTGAGGTTCAGTGAGCCATGTTCATGTCACTGTACTTCAGTGTTGGCGACAGAGACCCTGTCTCAAAAAAAAAAAAAAAAGTGTGCCTTCAATAGAAGGCTTGAGCATATTTTATGGGATTTGGTTTAGCTGAAAAAAACAGTGAGAAGCAAATTAAGCTGGTAATTTCTGATGAAAAGTATCTAAAAGATGAAGAACGTTAAGCATCAAGTATTATATAACAGTTGCTCTGAGACTAGTTGCTTTTAGTTTATTCCATTTGTTTGCTCTGAAGATTAAACAACTTCTTGTGAGTTAAATTTGACTTTTCCAGAAGCACTGGAATATTTAGGAAATGAAAAATACAATTGATAACTTTAAACTACTATTTCAGGTAGTCTATTAGTAATAAATGTATGATTCTACATTTAAATTTCAGGTAAATCTTTGTTAGTAACCTACTGCCTAAAAAAATGTTACATGAGGGAGTACTTTTGTTTGCATGTTAGGAACATAATAGGCCATACATAATAATCTTTTTTTTTTTTTTTTTTTTTTTTTTTTTTTTTGAGACTGAGTCTGGCTCTGTCGCCCAGGCTGGAGTGCAGTGGCCGGATCTCAGCTCACTGCAAGCTCCGCCTCCCGGGTTTACGCCATTCTCCTGCCTCAGCCTCCCGAGTAGCTGGGACCACAGGCGCCCGCCACTTCGCCCGGCTAGTTTTTTTTTGTATTTTTTAGTAGAGATGGGGTTTCACCGTGTTAGCCAGGATGGTCTCGATCTCCTGACCTCGTGATCCGCCCGTCTCGGCCTCCCAAAGTGCTGGGATTACAGGCTTGAGCCACCGCGCCCGGCCCATACATAATAATCTTGATCTTGGGAGGAGCTTGTTAGCCAAACAGCATGCCTTAATGTTGACTTGCAGAAGAGAATTTTAAATATTGCCTTTGAAAGGCAATGTACTAATGTGACAGTGAGGAGGTTTATGAAACCATGAAATTGAGCTTTGACTTAGTTTTTTGTTTTTAAGTTATGCAGATCTTGGGAGTCATTTCTTCAAAACAAATGACTGTGAGGTGGAAAATTGCTTACCTTGAGTAAATTAATTGGAAAATCAGAGAACACTGGGTTTATTTAGAATGAGGTTGTTTAGGTCTTTTATTGGTATGTGTATGGGAGGGTAGAATTCCTAATTGCTCATCTGACTGGGTTCAAAATGTAATACTAGATATTTGTGTTGCAGTTCAGTCGATACTTTTGGTATGGGGCTAACTTATCTTGCCTGTAATTTTTTTTTTTTTTTTTTTTTTAAACGAAATCTGGCGCTATCACCCAGGCTGGAGTGCTGTGGTGCGATCTTGGCTCACTGCAACCTCTGCCTCCCAGGTTCAAGGGATTCTTATGCCTCAGCCTCCCGAGTAGCTGAGATTACAGGTGCCGGCCACCACGCCTGGCTGATTTTTGTATTTTTAGTAGAGACGAGAGTTCACCATGTTGGCCAGGCTGGTCTCGAACTCCTGACCTCAAGTGATCCACCCTCCTCGGCTTCCCAAAGTGCTGGCATTACAGGCTCGCCCAGGCATCTTGCCTTGTAATTCTCATGATAGTAATGGCTGGGTATTTTTTTCTTGCCTTAGAGTTGTAAGTAAAAATTTCTTAATTACACATTAAGGTTTCATCTTTTTTTTTTTTTTTTTTTTTTTTTTTTGAGGCGGAGTCTCGCTCTGTCGCCCAGGCTGGAGTGCAGTGGCGCGATCTCGGCTCACAGCAAGCTCCGCCTCCCGGGTTCCCGCCATTCTCCTGGCTCAGCCTCCCGAGTAGCTGGGACTACAGGCGCCGCCACCACGCCCGGCTAATTTTTTTGTATTTTTAGTGGAGACGGGGTTTCATTGTGTTAGCCAGGATGGTCTCGATCTCCTGACCTCGTGATCCGCCCGTCTCGGCCTCCCAAAGTGCTGGGATTACAGGCTTGAGCCACGGCGCCCGGCCTTAAGGTTTCATCTTTAATTTTACAATATGTGAGTCATTTTGTAACTTCTTTTCTCCCAGAATGACTTGCGTAGCTCTAAATGATTTTAGTTAATTTCAGATGTTTGCCTTTTTTCTAAAATGACCCCTAGAATCTCAGCTTAACCAAGGAAAATGTCAAGTGGGTGTTGTTTCTTTGTTACTGGTTTTGGCCTAGACTATCTAAAGTTCGGCAAATTACTCACAAAGTATGTTAACTGGCATCACATTCCAATCAGTGCACATAGTATTTTTTGAGGAACACTTGACACATGGTTTTATTTTTAGACCAGATTTTAAGGAATTTTACTGGGTGGGGATTAACAATCCTAAAGCTAGTTTACAGTTTTAAAATCTTTATGATTTAGAAGTTGTTTACTTTTTTTGTTGATAAGTGGGAAGCAGCAGGCAGTGGCAATCAATTTTTTGTTTGTTTGTTTTTGTTTTTGAGATGGAGTTTCATTCTCGTTGCCCAGGCTGGAGTGCAGTGGCACGATCTTGACTCACCACAGCCTCTGCCTCCTGGGTTCAAGTGATTCTCCTGCCTCAGCCTCCTGAGTAGCTGAGATTACAGGCATGTACCACCACGCCTGGCTAATTTTGGATTTTTAGTAGAGACAGGGTTTCACCATGTTGGTCATGCTGGTCTCAAACTCCCTACCTCAGGTGATCCGCCTGCCTCAGCCTTCCAAAGTGCTGGGATTACAGACGTGAGCCACCACACCCAGCCCTCACGTAACTTTTATGATAGTATGTTCTTATAATTGTTCTATTTTATTATTAATTATAATTAATCTCTTACTGTGCCTAATTTATATGTTAAACTTGATTATGGGTATGTATGTATAGGAAAAAACATAGTATATACAGTATAGTATACTGTTTTTGTTTTCAGGCATTCATTGGTAGTCTTGGAACATATTCCCTGTGGATATAGGGGGCGCTGCTATATGATGGAATGTTACTTAGTAATAAAACGAAAGGATGTATTGATGTATACTACAACATGGAAGAACCTTGAAAACATGCTAAGTAAAACCATGCAGGAAAGACCACATATTGAATTATGCCGTTTATATAAAATGTCCAGAATAGGAAAATCCTTGGTGACAGAAAGTAGATTAGGGGTTGAGGGATGTAGGGAATGGTCAGTGACTGTGATGGGTTTTTTTTTTTTTTTTGGGGGGGGTGATAAAAGCGTTTTGCAGTTATGGAGATAGATCCACAACTGTGAATATAATAAAAGCCATTTAATTGTGCACTTTTTTTTTTTTTTTTGAGATGGAGTTTCGCTCTTGTTGCCCAGTGGAGTGCAATGGTGCACGATCTCAGCTCACTGCAACCTCTGCCTCTTGAGTTCAAGCGATTCTCCAGCCTCAGCCTCCTGAGTAGCTGGGATTACAGGCATGCTCCCCCATGCCCAGCTAATTTTGTATTTTTAGTAGAGACAGGGTTTCTTCATGATGGCACCATCGAGACTGGTCTCAAACTCCTGACTTTAGGTAATCCGCCTACCTCAGCCTCCCAAAGTGCTGGGATTACAGGTATGAGCCACTGCGCCTGGCCCCTGCCTGGAAATTCTTAAGAATTAAATATTGTTGGCCGGGCGTGGTGGCTCAAGCCTGTAATCCCAGCACTTTGGGAGGCCAAGACGGGCGGATCACGAGATCAGGAGATCGAGACCATCCTGGCTAATACGGTGAAACCCCGTCTCTACTAAAAAATACAAAAAACTAGCCGGGCGAGGTGATGGGCGCCTGTAGTCCCAGCTACTCGGGAGGCTGAGACAGGAGAATGGCGGGAGCCCGGGAGGCGGAGCTTGCAGTGAACTGAGATCCGGCCACTGCACTCCAGCCTGGGCGACAGAGCAAGACTCCGTCTCAAAAAAAAAAAAAAAAAAAAGAAATATTGTTTACAAGTAAAAATATTGTTTTCTTTGAGTAATAAGGTCACATACCACAAAATTTAAAGGATATAGAAAGTTATGTTGTGTATAGTAATTCTATGTTCCCCTTTGTTGTCTAGCTACCCAGCTTCCTTTCACGGAGGGAAATATGAATTCTTATATATCATATCCTATTTTGTGACAACACAAGAATATTTAAGGGTAGATGTGCTGGCCTTATTTTCTTGCTCAGATCTTCCAGGCTCTCCCTGGATACCAGACGAAGTATATACAATTCTTGCCCCTGTGTCTTACTTACATTGCTTTCTCACGGTATAATATGTTTAGTGGAAATCAAAAGCCAGTATTTTAAGCCTCTGTTAGGTGCAGGCCAGTGCACTTGGTGCAGCATAAGGCAAGTTCCTACCTTCAAGGACCTTATCTAATTGAGAGAGGCTGACATTTCCTTACTTTTATCTATTCCTCTCCCCGCCCCCGTCGAGAGGACGTTTCACTCTTGTCACGAAGGCTGGAGTACAGTGACGTGATCTTGGCTCACTGCAACCTCTGTCTCCCGGATTCAAGTGATTCTCCTGTCTCAGCCTCCCAAGTAGCAGGGATTACAGGCACCTGCCACCACGCCCGGCTAAACTTTGTATTTTTGGTAGAGATGGGGTTTCACCATGTTGGCCAGGCTGGTCTCGAACTCTTGACCTCAGATGATCCACCCGTCTTGGCCTCCCAAAATGCTGGGATTACAGGCGTGAGCCACCGCAGTGGCCAGGTTGAATTTTTTGTATAGATGTCTTATGTCTCTGTTTAAAAGTAGGTCATGTCTTTTTCTTAGATATTTCCAGTGGGGCATATCTTACTCTTGTTTATATATCTCCAGTTTTTAAAACCTTGTCTTACACAGCAAACATTAATCAGAGGTTAATCACTTATGGATTTATTTTCACTACTGCCATCTCTACAAAATGCTTACAGTAAAGAGGCGATACTTACTAAATTCAAACTTAGAACTTTGTAACTTAGGACCTATCTGTTGTAGGAGCTACCTTGCTTAAGCTTCTCCCTCTATTGGGCATTATATGTAGAGTGCTCTAGGTTCTGCCTGCTAGCGCCTTGATGACATTTGCCTGCTTTATCTGCTCGCTGACTCTTTAGCTCAAGCAGCTGTTACCATGCTGGCTATTTCCTTTTGCATTCATAGGTTTTAGATAGGGAATAAAGTTATACCCAGGGAGAATGGGGGGATAAATAATACTCTACCGTTTTTGACCTTAGTCTGGTGTAGAATTGTAGTGTGATTTTGAAAGGAGAGATTGTGATTTCCCTGGCTAGTATTACCTAGTATTGCTTGACAATGCAAAATGGACCCCTAGGCTGTCTTATGTAAGTTGGAGGAGTAGGGGTTTGGAGATGGTGTGTGTGTGTGTGTATCTACAATCCAGTGACATTTAACAACATTCACAGTGTCTTAAAACTATCCCCACTACCTGTTTCCAGAACCTTTTCATTACTTCAAACAGAAACAGTACTCGTTAAGCAAGAACCCCTCATTCCTCACTATGCCCAGTTCCTCGTAACCCCTATTCTACTTTCTCTTTACAAATTTGCCTGTTCCAGGTACTTCACGTAAGGGGAGTCATACGCTGTCTGTCCTTTTTTGTCTGACTAAACTTAGCACATTTTTTGGGTTTATCCATGTGGTGGTGGCGTGTATTAGTATTTTATTCCTCTTTGTGGCTGAATAATACTTCATTGTATGAATATATCATTTTATCTCATCAGTGATGGACACTTGGATTATTTCCACCTTTTGGTTGTTGTGAATAATGCTGCAGTGAACATTGGTGTACAAGTATCAGTTTGAGCCCCTGCTTTCAGTGCCTTAGGGTATATGCATAGGAATAGAATTACTGGATCATATGGTAATTCTGTGTTTACTTTTTGAGGAACTGCAAACTGTTTTACACAGTGACTGCACCATTTTACATTTCCCACCAGCAAAGCATAAGAGTTCCAGTTTTGCCGCATCTTTTCCAACACTTGTTATTTTTTCTTTTTTAATTTTTTTGTTTTTCTTTTTTAATTTTTAAAATAACAATCCTGGGCCGGGCACGGTGGCCCATGCATGTAATCCCAGCACTTTTGGAGGCCGAGGCAGGCGGATTACCTGAGGTCAGGAGTTTGAGACCAGCCTGGCCAACATGGTAAAACCCCGTCTCTACTAAAAATACAAAAAAAAATTCGCTGGGCGTGGTGACACATGCCTGTAATCCCAGCTAGTTGAGAGACTGAGGCAGGAGAATAGCTTGAACCCGGGAGGCAGAGGTTGCAGTGAGCTGAGATCGCGCCATTGCACTCCATGAGAGTGAGTCTCAAAAATAAATAAATAAAGTAACAATCCTAATGACTGTGAAGTGGTTGTAGGCTTTTCTTTTTGCATTTTAAAAAATTATTATTTTTACTATTTTAGAGATGGGGGGAGTCTCACTATGTTTACCAGGTTAGTCTTGAACTCCTGGCGTCAATTGATCCTCCCATTTTAGCCTGCCAAAGTACTGGGATTACAGGCATGAGCTACTGTGCCTGGCCCTCCTTTGCTTCGTATTGCTACTTAGATCTAGTGGGCAAAACAGAACCTTTGGATTTGACTATATTTGGATCTCATGGGGTTTTTCCTCCCTCTTAAACCTGTGTATAATGTTTTTCAAAGAGATAAATTAATTACACAATTAATGACATCTTTTTAAAAAGAACACTGTTTTCTTTCATCCTTGTGAGGTGTAAGAAGAAAAATAAGCAGAAAAAGAATAAAGTTTTTCTGTAAATTGATAAATATAGTTGTAGTTACTTTATACTCATACCTTTTCTTTGTGTTGTGAGTGACAGAGTCTCACTCTGTCGCCCAGGTTGGAGTGCAGTAGTATGATCTCCGCTCACTGTAGCCTTGACCTCCCAGGCACAAGCCATCTTCCCTCCTGAACCTCCTGAGTAGCTGGAACTACAGGTGTGTGCCACCACACTCAGCTAATTTTTGTAATTTTTGTAGAGATGGGGTTTTGCCATATTGCCCAGGCTGATGTCAAACTGCTGAGCTCAAGCAATCCTCCCGCCTTGGCCTCCCAAAATGCTGGGATTGTAAGCATGAGCCACTGTGCCCGGCCTCTCATACTCTTTTATTCTAAAATGTATTTAGGGCCAGCCTCTGTGGCTCATGCCTGTAATCCCAGCACTTTGGGAGGCGAAAGAGGGAGGATTGCTTGAGCCCAGGAGTTTGAAACCAGCCTGGGCAACATAGTGAGACCCCCCCATCTCTAAAATAGTAAAAATAATAATAACCAAAAATACTAGTCAGGCATGTGGTATGCATCTGTAGTTCTAGCTACTTGGTAGGCTGAGGAGAGAGGATTGCTTGAGTCCAGGAGTTGGAGGCTGCAATAAGTTATGATTGTGCCATGGTGCTCTAGCCTTGGCAACAGAGCAAGATGCTGTCTCTCGAAAAAAAAAAATAAAAAGAAAAGATGAATAGTCTGTCTGAAATGGCCAGCAATCGCAGCTGCTGACCTGTATCTACTGTATAAGTCAAGCAGTTCAACTTTCTATTATAATGTCATGATTTTTCTTTGCTTCTTGGGAGCGCTTCCAGCATCACTTGTGGCACTTCATATGGGACTCATGGTATTATTCAGAGTTTATGGTATTGTACTGTAGATGATGGAAAAATACAGAAGACCCATGAGAGACCACTTTTTTTTTTTTTGGAGACATAGTCTGGGTCTGTCGCCCAGGCTGGAGTGCAATGGCGTGATCTCAGCTCTCCTCTGCCTCCTGAGTTCAAGGGATTCTCCTGCCTCAGCCTCCCTAGTAGTTGGGATTGCAGGCCCTCACTACTACGACTGGCTAATGTTTATATTTTTAGTAGAGACGGGGTTTCATCATGTTGGACAGGCTGGTCTCGAACTCCTGACCTCAAGTGATCCACCAACTCGGCCTCCCAAAGTGCTGGGATTACAGGAATGAGCCAATGTGCCTAGCCAAGAAATACCACTTTTTACTGCAATAGGAAATTTACTGGAGAGACCAACTGCTCACAGGGACACAAGGCCTTTTAAGTGGATACTTGCAACTTGTAACACTTGAGTTCACTGCAATAGTAAGAAGAGGTGGCTATGAAATTACTATAGTAATATAGTGTGTACAACAGGTTTGTTTTGTTTTGAGGCAAGGTCTTACTCTGTCACCCAGGCGTGCAGTGGCAAGATCTCAGCTCACTGCAACCTCCGCCTCCCAGGTTCAAGCGATTCTCCTGCCTCAGCCTCCCAAGTAACTGGGATTACAGGCTTGTGCCACTAAGCCCAGCTAATTTTTGTATTTTTGGTAGAGATGGGGTTTTACTCTGTTGCCCAGGGTGGTCTCAAACTCCTGGCCTTGAGCGATCTACCTCCGTCAGCTTCCCAAAGTGCTGGGATTATAGGCATGAGCTATCTCACCCAGCCAACATCAGTTAATTTTGTGCAGTTATTTATTTATTTATTTATTTATTTATTTTTGAGATGGAGTCTCACTCTGTTGCCCAGGCTGGAATGCAGTGGCTTAATCTTGGCTCACTGCACTCGCTGCAACCTCTACCTCCTGGGTTCAAGTGATTTTCCTGCCTCAGTCTCCCGAGTAGCTGCACAACACCTGGCTAATTTTTTGTATTTTTAGTAGAGACAGGGTTTCACCATGTTGGATGGGCTGATCTTGACCTCCTGACCTCCAATGATCCACCCGCTTTTGCCTCCCCAAGTGCTGGGATTACAGATGTGAGCCACTGCACCTGGCTGCAGTTATTTAATATACTGCATCTTAACATTTGTTTACATTTCTCTCAACTGCGAATGTGTGTCTGTGCAAATGGTGTTATATGGTCTGTAAGTGTATGCATAAGTTTTGATTTTTTTTTTTTTTTTTTCTGAGACCAAGTCTAGCTCTGTCGCCCAGGCTGGAGTGCAGTGGTGCAAACTTGGCTCACTCCAGCCTCTGCCTCCTGGGTTCAAGTGATTCTCTTGCCTCAGCTTCCCGAGTGGCTGAGGTTACAGGCACCCGCCACCACGCCCAGCTAATTTTTGTATTTTTAGTAGAGACATGGCTTCACTGTGTTGGCCAGGCTGTTCTCAAACTACTGACCTTATGATCCCGCCCACCTTAGCCTCCCAAAGTGCTGGGGAAAAAAATCCACATATAAGTGGACCTGCACAGTTCAGTGCGTGTTGGGAAGGGTCAACTGCATATTGAGTGAAAACAGCACTAAAATATGTTAAGTAAGACCTCATATTTTTTGAAGAAAAATATTTACAATATGTATCTGTGCATGGAAAATACGGAGTCAGGGCAAGGTAGAGCATGCCTATAATCCCAGCACTTTGTGAGGCTGAGGCAGGAGGATCACTTGAGCCCAGGAGTTTGAGACCAACCTGGGCACCATAGCAAGCCCTCATCTCTACAGAAAGAAAACAAAAACAAAAAAACAAAATTTAACTGGGCCTGGGTACACCTGTAGTTCTAGCTACTTGAGAGGTTGAGGTGGCAGGATCACTTGAGGTCAGGAAGTTGAGGCTGTGGTGAGCCATGATCTTCCTTCTCACTGCACTCCAGTTTGGGCAACAGAGTGAGATCCTGTCTCAAAAAAAAAAAGACTGGATACATGTCTACAAATGTTCACATTTGTCATCTATAGGTTATTTTAAGCTTTTGGTATTTTTCCATAGTTTTGGGGTTTTATTTTTATTATTATTATTATTATTTGGCGCGATCTCGGCTCACTGCAACCTCTGCCTCCCGGGTTCAAGTGATTGTCTGTCTCAGCCTCCCGAGTAGCTGGAATTACAGGAACCCGCCACCATACCAGGCTAATTTTTGTATTTTTAGTAGAGATGGGGTTTTACCATCTTGGCCAGGCTGGTCTTGAACACCTGACCTCATGATCCACCCACCTCAGCCTCCCAAAGTGCTGGGATTACAGGTGTGAGTCTCTGCACACGGCTTATTTTTGTTTATTATTATTATTATTTTTTGAGATGGAGTCTTGCTCTGTCTCCCAGGTTGGAGTGCAGTGGCGTGATCTTGACTCACTGCAGACTGCCTCCTGGGTTCAAGCGATTCTCCTGCCTCAGCCTCCTGAGTAGCTGGGATTACAGGTACTCATCACCCTGCCTGGCTAATTTTTTGTATCATTTATTTATTTATTTATTTTTTTGAGACGGAATTTCGCTCTTGTTGCCTAGGCTAGAGTGCAGTGGTGCAATCTCGGCTCACCATAACCTCCACCTCCTGGGTTCAAGCGATTCTCCTGCCTCAGCCTCCTGAGTAGCTGAGATTACAGGCATGCGCCACCACGCCTGGCTAATTTTGTATTTTTAGTAGAGACGGGGTTTAACCACGTTGGCCAGGCTGGTGTCAAACTCCTGACCTCAAGTGATTCACCTGCCTCGGCCTCCCAAAATGCTGAGATTACAGGCATGAGCCACCGTGCCCGGCTTGTATTTTAAATTTGTTTTCCTCCCTCTTGAACATGTATTCTGTGATCAATTCGTGTATCTTTTTTTTTTTTTTTTTTTTTTTTTTTTGAGACCAAGTCTCCCTCTATTGCCCAGGCTAGGGTGCAGTGGTGCGATCTCAGCTCACTGCAACGTCTGCCTCCCGGGTTCCAGCAATTCTCGTGCCTCAGCCTCCTGAGTAGCTGGAATTAAAGGTGTGCACCACCACATCCGGCTAATATAGATGGTTACTTTTTGAAATTTCTTTGGTAAGATGTAAACATGGGGGAATACGTCTTCTCTTGAGGACACATCTCTGCCCAAATGAGTGATGCCAGTGTATAGAATGAATGATTCACTTATATTCTGTGTCCTTATCTTTGAGGAGGGCTAATTTTTTTTTAACCACTTGTTGAATATGCAAGATTTACTATGAAAATTAATGCCTTTAGTGTGAAAGAGAAATTAGTGTTGAAATTGTTAGTGTTTCCAGGTGATTTTTTCTCCCTTCCTTCCTACTTCATTATGTAGCTTTTTTTTTTTGCTCTTTTTTTTTCTTTTTTTTTTTAAACTCCACTGTTACTTGGCCATCTGAATAATCATTCCTAAACCATATTTTATTTGTACCTTGTGTGTTATGGTACTTGTGTTAATGATGTACTTTGAATACAGGTCTGTTTATTTTAAAAATCAGCAGTTGCTGACTAGATGAAGAAAACAATGATTGATTTGAAGGTGAAAAGAAAAACAGGTTAAAAAAGAGTCCAGACAAATTGATTTAAAATGAAAGCAATTTCAAAGCTCATTTGTGGTGAGAGTTAAAAATAAAGTTGGCTCCAGGTATGGTTTGTGGAACTGATTGTTTTAGCATAATTGTTTTTGAACTAGCTCATTTTAAACTTGCATTTTTAAAGTTACACTTTTAAAATGATGGAGTCTGTTTTATAAACGTATACAGCCCCTGCTAACTTTTAGAAGAATAGAGTGGCTTATTTCTTCATGTGTGTTTATTCTGGGCTGTCATCTGATGAAGTTACCAGTTTGTGGTCAGAAATTGAGAAAGAGGAGTGAGGAAACTCAAAATATTGACACATACACATCACCTTGCAGTGCATGAGAGTGCCCTTTTGGACTGGTTAGGAAACTAGCATTTGAGCATATTTGTTCAGCAGAAACTTTTTGTGTGTGAAAGTTATTTTTTTCCAGTGTTGTGACCACTTGAAATTTATTTGTTTTTGTTTAAGACAGGGTTCTCACTCTGTTGCTTAGGCTGGAATGCAGTGGCACAATCATGGCTCACTACAACCTGGACCTCCCTGGGCTCAGGTGATCCTCCCACTGCAGCCTCCTGAGTAGCTGGGACTACACGTGTGCTACACCATGCGTGGCTGATTTTTTGTAGAGATGGGGTTTCTCCATGTTGTCCAGGCTGATCTCAAGCTCCTAGGCTCAAGCAGTCCGCTTGCCTCAACCTCTCAAACTGCTGAGATTACAGGGGTGAGCCACCACGCCTGGCCTGAATTTTTTTTTAAAGAACAAAATGCTGGGAGGCCAAGGTGGGCAGATCACGAGGTCAGGAGATCAAGACCGTCTGGCTAACACGACAAAACCCTGTCTCTACTAAAAATATAAAAGATTAGCCAGGCATGGTGGTGGGTGCCTGTAGTCCCAGCTGCTCAGGAGGCTGAGGCAGGAGAATTGCATGAACCCGGGAGACGGAGCTTGCAGTGAGTGGAGATTGTGCCACTGCACTCCAGCTTGGGAGACAGAGCGAGACTCTGTCTCAAAATAAAAAAAAATAATAAATAAATAAAGAGGAAGAAACCAAGTGGATAGAGAGATGGAGTAAATACCCTAAATATAGACCGTGTATTTAATGGAAGATTAAGAGGATTATCTAGGGTAATTTTGGCTCTATTCTATCTTCACTGTAGAAATTTTTTTTTTTTTTTTTTTAATGGATTCTTACTTTCTCACCAGGCTGGAGTACAGTGGTGTGATCTCGGCTCACTGCAACCTCCACCTCCCAGGTTCAGATGATTCTCCTGCCTCAGTCTCCCGAGTAGCTGGGACTACAGGCGTGTGCTACCACGCCCAGCTGATTTTTTGTATTTTTAGTAAAGAAGGAGTTTCACTGTGTTAGCCGGGATGGTCTTGATCTCCTGACCTTGTGATCCACCCAGCGTGGCCTCCCAAAGTATTGGGATTACAGGCGTGAGCCACCATGCCTGGCCAGAAATTTTTTTTTTTTTTTGAGACAGAGTCTCAAGTTTCCAGGGCTGGACTGCAGTAGTGAGATTATAGTTCACTGCAGCCTTGACCTCCTGCGCTCAAGCAACCCTCCCACCTCAGCCTCCCAAGTAGCAGAAACCACAGGCGCCTGCCACTATGCCTGGCTGGGTTTTAATTTTTTGTAGAGATAGAGATCTCACTATGTTGCCCAGACTGGTTTCAAACTCTTGAGCTTAAACCATTCTTCTGCCTCGGCCTCCCAAAGTGTTGGGATTACAGTGAGCCACTGTGCCCGGCCTAGTTTATTTCATTGCTATTTCTCCTCAATATTCCCAATCTATTTTCTAATCTTTTGATTTATCAGAAAGATACTTATAGTGTTAGAATATTTTAGTTAAATGATTAAAATATAAGCTGAGGCAGGGTGCGGTGGCTGGTGCCTGTAATCCTAACACTTTGGGAGGCCAAGGTGGTGGATCACCTGAGGTCAGGAGTTCGAAACTAGCCTGGCCAACGTGGTGAAACCCTGTCTACTAAAAATACAAAAAAATTAGCCGGATGTGGTGGTGGTAGCCTGTAATCCCAGCTACTCAGGAGGCTGAGGCAAGAGAATCACTTGAACCCCAGAGGCGGAGGTTGCAGTGAGCCGAGATCACGCCACTGCACTCCAGCCTGGGTGACAGAGCGAGACTCCATCTCAAAATAAATAAATAAATAAATAAATAAATAAATGTAAACTGGCATTCACTTCAAATAAAATGTTGTATATAATTAATAGAACTACCTTTAAGAACAATGAAACAGGATATTTTATATTTCTCTTAAGCATTAAGCAGCTTTAAGTTATACATAGTATTTGGTGTATTTTCTTTTGTATTTGATATTCTGTCGCCCAGGCTGGAGTGCGGTGGCATGATCTTGGCTCACTGCAACGTCTGCCTCCCGGATTCAAGTGATTCTTCTGCCTCAGCCCCCCAAGTAGCTCGGATTACAGGCCCGTGCCACCATGCCCTGCTAATTTTTGTGTTTTTAGTAGAGGTGCGGATTCAGCATGTTGCTCAGGCTGATCTCGAACTCTTGGCCTCAAGTGATCCACTCACCTGGGCCTCCCAAAGTCCTGGGATTACAAGTGTGAGCCACTGCACTGGCCTGATACTAAATCTTGCCTTCTGTCTCCTTTCTTAGAGAAATAAGAAACTTTTTGAGGAAATGATAAGTGCAGGTAGATACGAGAGAGAGATTTTCCAAAAAGTTGAGTTGGTTAATGCGGTGATTTAGGACTGTGCTGATGTCATTTACAAGGTTCTAAATTATAGACTAATGGGTAAAATATCTAGAATTGTCCCACATAGGGTCTACAGAGGATCTCTGAGAATCTGGAGACAATTTACAAAGAGTAAATGAATAAGGTAGTGTGTTGTTAATATGGGGAAATACAGATTTCCCTAAGTAATGTGAGAGTTAAACATAGGTTTTTCACAGGTGTCCTGTGCTTTGGAACCTGGGATTTAATTTTTGGAATACAGCAACAGTGATTAAGAGCTTTAGACATTGAACTCAGAAAAATTCAGGCTGGAGGTTTAAGAGCTATCTAGAAGAGTTTCTAATTATTGTATTTTATTTAGTTAGTTAATTTTTTGTAGAGTGAAAGTCTCACTATGTTGCCCAGGGGGCTAGTCTTGAACTCCTGGGCTCAAGCGGTCCTCATGCCTTGGCCTCCGCAAGTGTTGGGATTAAGCCACTGCACCCAGCCAGAGTTCCTGATTGTTGTAATGAATAGAACACCTTTTTTTTTTTTTTTTTTTTTTAAGATGGAGTTTTTATCTTGCCACCCAGGCTATAGTACAATGATGCAATCTTGGCTCACTGCAATCTCTGCCTTCCATGTTCAAGTGATTCTCCCTGGCTCAGCCTTGAGAGTAGCTGGGATTACAGGCACCTGCCACTATACCTAGCTAATTTTTGTATTTTCAGTAGAGACGGGGTTTCACCATGTTGGCCAGGCTGGTCTTGGCCAGGCCAAGTGATCTGCCTGCCTTGGCCTCCCAAAGTGCTGGAATTATAGGCGTGAGCCACCGTGCCTGGCACTAGAACATCATTTCTAATCAATTTCTGATATATTTCAATCATATAATTGTTGCTTATTTAACAAACAATAATAAGTAACATTTACCATCTCAGGTGTAAAGCTGTGTGCTTCCCATATATTAATCCTCACATACTAAGAAATATGTCAAGTAGGGAGAAAGAAACACAGGTAAATCTTAAGTTTCAGATGTCAGTAAGGAAAATGCTGTTTAAAAATACAGGCAACTGGCGAGGAAAGTGCTGTTTAAAAATGCAACTGCCGAGCGTGGTGGCTCACACCTGTAATCCCAGCACTTTGGGAGACTGAGGCGGGTGGATCATGAGGTCAGGAGATTGAGACCATCCTGGCTAATATGGTGAAACCCTGTCTTTACTAAAAATACAAAAAATTAGCCGGGCATGGTGGCGGGCACCTGTGGTCCCAGCTACTCTGGAGGCTGAGGCAGGAGAATGGCGTGAACCCAGGAGATGGAGCTTGCAGTGAGCCAAGATCGCATCACTGCACTCCAGCCTGGGCGACACAGCAAGACTCTGTCTCAAAAAAAAAAAAAAAATACAGGCAACTGCCGGTGGGGCGCGGTGGCTCACATCTGTAATCCCAGCACTTTGGGAGGCTGAGGCAGGCGGATCACGAGGTCAGGAGATCGAGACCATGGTGAAACCCTGTCTCTACTAAAAAACAGAAAAAAATTAGCCGGGCGCGGTGCGGGCGCCTGTAGTCCCAGCTACACGGGAGGCTGAGGCAGGAGAATGGCGTGAACCCGGGAAGTGGACCTTGCAGTGAGCTGAGATTGCGCCACTGCACTCCAGTCTGGGCAACAGAGCAAGACTCTGTCTCAGAAAAATTTAAAAAAAAATACAGGCAACTGGCCGGGCGCAATGGCTCACACCTGTAATCCTAGTGCTTTGGGAGGCTGAGGCGGGTGAATCTCCTGAGGTCAGGAGTTTGAGACCAGCCTGGCCAACATGATGAAACCCCATCTCTATTAAAAATACAAAATATTAGCTGGGCATGGTGGCACCTGCCTGTAATCCCAGCTACTCAGGAGGCTGAGGCAGGAGAATCGCTTGAACCTGGGTGGCGCAGGTTGCAGTGAGTGGAGATCATGCCATCGCACTCCAGTCTGGGCAACAAGAGGAAAACTCGATCTCAAAACAACAACAACAACAACAAAGGGCACCTTAATGTGTTCAGGTTGTTATGCCAGATACAGACTTTGTAAGCTCTTGCTACCAGTTCCTCCTCTTCCCTCTGCTTTCAAACCAAGGGGAAACTCAGGGCAGCCAGATAATACTACAACAGAATTTTCACTCTAGGGCATTGCTTAGGTTATTTTGATGTGTAGGAATTCCTTTGTATTGCCTAACATTCACAATTAATGTCATGATTTGTAGTTGAGCAGTCTTCTAATTACATGGAGAATTTATTTTATTTATTTATTTATTTATTTATTTATTTATTTTTATTTTTTTTTGAGACGGAGTCTCGCTCTGTCGCCCAGGCTGGAGTGCAGTGGCGTGATCTCGGCTCACTGCAAGCTCTGCCTCCAGGGTTCACGCCATTCTTCTGCCTCAGCCTCCCAAGTAGCTGGGACTACAGGCGCCCGCCGCCACGCCCGGCTAATTTTTTGCATATTTAGTAGAGACGGGGTTTCACTGTGTTAGCCAGGATGGTCTCAATCTCCTGACCTCGTGATCCACCTGCCTCGGCCTCCCAAAGTGCTGGGATTACAGGCGTGAGCCACTGCGCCCGACCTTATTTTATCTATTTATTACCAACTTTGGGGAGAATATTTTGGGAATGAAGATTTAAAAAATGACTTTAAAAACCAGACGCGATGGCTCACTTCTGTAATCCCAGCACTTTGGGAGGCCAAGGTGGGTGAATCATTTGAGGTCAGGAGTTTGAGACCAGCCTGGCTAACACGGTGAAACCCTGTCTCTACTGAAAATACAAAAATTAGGCCGGACGCGGTGGCCAACCCCTGTAATCCCAGCATTTTGGGGGGGCTGAGGCAGGTGGATCACGAGGTCAGAAGTTCAAGACCAGTCTGGCCAACATAGTGAAACCGGTCTCTACTAAAAATAATTAGCTGGGTGTGGTGGTGTGCACCTGTAATCCTAGCTACTCGGGAGGCTGAGGCAGGAGAATCGTGTGAACCTGGGAGGTGAAGGTTGCAGTGAGCCGAGATTGCGCCATTGTACTCCAGCCTGGTAACAGTGTGAGACTCTGTCTTGAAAAAAAAAAATAAAAAAAGACAAATACAAAAATTAGCAGGGCGTTGGTGGTGCACACCTGTAGTCCCAGCCACTCAGGAGGATGAGGCAGGAGAATTACTTGAACCCAGAGGTGGAGGTTGCAGTGAGCCAAGATCGTGCCACTGCACTCCAGCCTGGGTAACAGAGCAAGACTCCACCTCAAAAAAAAAGACTTAAACGGGTAATGTGGTTATTATATTTCTACCTGTCTTAATTCTTTATCCATTTGCTGTAGATTATAATGTTAGCTTTATGAATGAAAGGTTATATTTTTCCAGCTACTCAGGAGGCTGAGGTGGGAGGATTGTTTGAGCCCAGGAGTTTGAGGCTACAGTGAGCTGTGATGAAGTTACTGCACTTCCAGCTAGGTGACAAAGGGAGACTCCATGTCTAAAAAACAAAGATTCGATTTTTGATACACCATCTATTAATATATTATTTGAGTAAAAAGAAAGAAAGGAGGCCGGGCGCGGTGGCTCAAGCCTGTAATCCCAGCACTTTGGGAGGCCGAGACGGGCGGATCACGAGGTCAGGAGATCGAGACCATCCTGGCTAACACAGTGAAACCCCGTCTCTACTAAAAAATACAAAAAACTAGCCGGGCGAGGTGGCGGGCACCTGTAGTCCCAGCTACTCAGGAGGCTGAGGCAGGAGAATGGCGTAAATCCGGGAGGCGGAGCTTGCAGTGAGCCGAGATCCGGCCACTGCACTCCAGCCTGGGCGACAGAGCTAGACTCCACCTCAAAAAAAAAAAAAAAAAAAAGAAAGAAAGAAAGGAAAAGTTATAAAAAAGCATTAAGAATATGACTGCCCTAAAGTAATGAATTTAAGCTAAATCTTTTGTTGTTTAGAAGTGAAGTAAAAGTCTCTTAAATATGAAGAAAAATTTTAATTGCTTGTAATATATAAGACATGGTATATACAGTCTTTTTCTTTCCTCCACACAGAGGTCTGATGTGTTATTTATAAACAGTATTTAAAAGTAATGTAATAAGCCAGGCACAGTGGCTAACACCTTTTTATCCCAGCTCTTTGGGAGGCTGAGCTGAGAGGCTGCTTGAGGCCGAGAGTTCAAGACTAGCCTGGGCAATGTAGTGAGACACCCTCCCGCCCCGCCCCACCTCTACAAAAAAAATGAATAAATACAGTACAGTACAGTAATTAGGAACTCTTCTAGATAGGGCTTAAACTTCAGCCTGGTTTTTTCTGAGTTCAATGCCTAAAGCTCTTAACCACTCCATTACTGTATTCCAAAAAATTAAGTCCTAGGTTTCAAAGTGCAGATCAACTGTGAAAAACAAACAAAAAATTTTAGAGGGAGTATAATAGTAACATCATTAAACAATAAAATTTTCAAATCCTAATGTACCATTTAAATCAGTATTGTAATGGAAAGAACTGTAAAGTCTGAGTATCTGAATTTTTAATTTTGCTTGTCTTAAATTGTCACTAAACTTTTTGAACTTTACTTTTTTTCTTCATCAGAAAAAGGGGTATTATGAATAATACCTGCTTCAGCCTGTTTAATTCTAACAGTTCTATGAGATAATGGTAAGGAGAGCTGAATAAATCGTAGAGCTGTGCTAAATTAAATTCTAAGTTCTCTTGACTAAGTAAATTTCTTGAGTCGGAACTACACAAAAAGCATTGCTGGGTTCTCACAAGTTAGGTTTTAGGTAGATCTAAGAATCTCTTAAAACCTTATTTAACACCAAAAGGCTGGCTACCTTAGATGTTTTTGTCCTGCCACCTTAATTTTCTTTCTTTTTTTTTTTTCCCAGACTGAGTCTTGCTCTGTCACCAGGCTGAAGTGCAGTGGTGCGATCTTGGCTCACTGCAACCTCCAACTCCCTGGTTCAAGCAATTCTCCTGCCTCAGCCTCCTGAGTAGCTGGGATTACAGGCACGTGCCACCATGCCCAGCTAATATTTTGTATTTTTAATAGACACAAGGTTTCATCATGTTGGCCAGGATGGTCTGTATCTCCTGACCTTGCGATCCACCCACCTTGGCCTCCCAAAGTGCTGGGATTACAGCCATAAGCCACCGCGCCCGGCCACCTTAATATTTTTAAGTGAAATATAGTATTTGAGGAAAAACTCAAAAATGAAGTTTTTTCAAAGTGCCTTATGATGATTGATTTGCTAAGGCATTTTTGAAGAAAACTTTAAAATGTCCTTGCCTGAAGTATTTACATTGTTTATTGTGTGTGGGTGTTTCCCTACTCAGAAAGGGCAATAGGAAGATTTGACTGCTTGGCCTTGCTAATAAGCAAAAGCATAGAGCCAAGGGATAGGACAAAACAAAGTCATCCTTAACCCTAAGTTTTTCCAGCTGCTGCTTGACTCTCTTTTGGACAGAAGTTTTAAGACTTGTAGTTCTTGCACACTTAACTGCTGAGAAGCTTGCTGCTTTAGTCAGAGTTGTGATAATTCTTACCACTGTCCAAAGGAATCTAATCTGATTTTTTGGGAGAATAGTTACGGCAGTACAATCCATTAGAAAACTTACGTGGGTGTTCTAGTATGATTTACTTCTCTAGACGTTGATAAAATAACATTTCCACTCAAACACTTGTGCCTCAGATTTAGCTTTAATGTGACAGAGGTATCTTAAAATATTAGGATTCAAATCTCTTAAAATGATACCCTAAGTACAGGTAGTAACTTTTTAATAATTGTAGTCTTTCCAGATTTGACTTGTCCCAAAGCTACTTCGTTGTACTTTGTATGTGTGCTGCTCCCTAATAATCTTGCACCTTGAACATAGTTGTGCTTTCTTCTTTTTTACAAGATATGATAAACTGAAAAAACCCAGCAAAACCTTTCCAGGGTTTTTGAAAGTTTGCTAATATATAGTTTATTAATCTGGTACTATTTATTCATTTTTAGAAATGCCTCTGAATGCAACAATTCACTGAAATTATTTCTAGGGGTGGACCACAGGGTGAGGAGGCTGAATTGACTATGTGGAGTTGAAAATACCTTTATCACAACCCTGTATTCTTCTGGATTATGAGCATCAGAATAAATGATATAAGATTCCTGTGTAAGATCACTTCTCAGCAGTTCATTAGGAATTCCACAAGGAGGTAAACTGGATTTCTTTTTTCTTTTATTTTTGAGACAGTTTTGCTCTTGTTGCCCAGGCTGGAGTGCAGTGGTGCGATCTCAGCTTACTGCAACTTCCGCCTCCCGGGTTCAAGCGATTCTTCTGCCTCAGCATCCCAAGAGTGTTCCTGCCTGCTATATAATCTGTTTATAAGCCCCATGGTGCTTTGTGTAGATTGAGATATGAGGATTATGGAAATAGTGCTCAGAACTCTGCAGGCTGTCTGGAAATACAGTACACCTTTTTGCTTTAGCCAGCAGAATGTTTGTGAGTTCTCTGCTGAAGCCTGGGGATTGGGTGGTGGATGTTGTGCTTTTATCTGTCATTTGATTTGTTGCCTGAGGACAGAAGTGCAATATTATGGGTTGGACTTGTGTCTTGCCTTACCAGTGTTTAGACTTTTTACAAGATAATGAATCTTACTTCTTGAAAGGATAGGAGATGAAAATCTATGTCCTCCTGCTTCTGTTCTTCTCTTTCTTCGTAGCTTTCCACTTGGCATATAGCAGAAAACTCTTTGGCTATATTTGGTGCATTTTGTTGGTGGAATTCTTCAAGAATGCATTCTTGACTTTTTTTTTTCTGAGACAGAGTCTTGCTCTATCACCCAGGCTGGAGTACAGTGGCATGATCATGGCTCTCTGCAGCCTCAACTTCCCAGTTAAGCCATCCTCTCACCTCAGCCTCCCACCCCGGGGCCCCGCCCCAATAACTGGGACCACAGGCCCATGCCACCATACCTGGTGTCTCCCTTTGTTGCCCGGGCTGCCTATAAAATTTGACGTTCAACAATCTCTTGTTTTTATTCATTGAGAAATTGGCTTCATCCTTTTACTGAAATGGGAGAAGTATTATTTATCTTACTATTTTTTAAGTTAATTAATTATTATTATTATTTTCACTGAGACAAGTCTCGCTCTGTCACCCACGCTGGAATTCAGTGGCCCGATCTCAGCTCACTGCAAGCTCTGCCTCCTGGGTCCAAGCCATTCTCCTGCCTCAGCCTCCCGACGAGCTGGGATTACAGGCACCCGCCACCGCGCCTGGCTAGTTTTTTTTTTTAGTGGAGATGGGGTTTCACCATGTTAGCCAGGATGGTCTTGATCGCCTGACCTCATGATCCACCTGCTTCAGCCTTCCAAAGTGCTGAGATTACAGGCATGAGCCACTGCACCCGGCCTACATTAATTTTTTTGAGACAGAGTTTTGCTCTTGTTGCCCAGGCTGGAGTGCAATGGCGTGATCTGGGCTCACTGCAACCTCTGCCTCCTGGGTTCAAGCAATTCTCCTGCCTCAGCCTCCCAAGTAGCTGAAATTACAGGCACCTGCCACCATGCCCAGCTAATTTTTTTGTATTTTTAGTAGAGACAGGGTTTCACAATGTTGGCCCAACTGGTCTCGAACTCTTGACCTCAGATGATCCGCCTGCCTCAGCTTCCCAAAGCGCTGGGATTACAGGCGTGAGCCACCACACCGGGTTTAGAATCTAAACTACAACTAGCATTACATAGTTATGCTTAAGAACCCGTTTTTGGGGCCGGGTACGGTGGTTCACATGTGTAATCCCAGCACTTTAGGAGGCCAAAGCAGGTAGCTCACTTGAGCTCAGGAGTTCAAGACCACCTGTGCAACATGGTGAAACCCTGTCTCTATGAAAATGCAAAAATTAGCCAGATGTGGTGGCGTGTGCCCATGTTCCCAACTGTTTGGGAGGCTGAGGTGGGAGGATCCCTTGAACTCAGGAGGCAGAGGTTGTAATAAGCTGAGATCGCAGCCCTACATTCCAGCCCGGGTGACAGAGCAAGTCCCTGTTTCCAAAAAAAAAAAAAAGCATTTTTGTTTGGGGACATGGCCTCCAAATATTTTGAAATTGTTATATTTCCTGTAAGTGGAACTATTTTGTCTCCATATCTGAAATCTTTTTGTTCCTGTACATTTTTGTTATTATTATACTTTAAGTTCTAGGGTACATGTGCACAACGTGCAGGTTTGTTACATATATATACATGTGCCATGTTGGTGTGCTGCACCCGTTAACTCGTCATTTACATTAGATATATCTCCTAATGCTATCCCTCCTCCCTCCCCCCACCCCACAATAGGCCCCAGTGTGTGGTATTCCCCACCCTGTGTCCAAGTGTTCTCATTGTTCAGTTCCCACCTATGAGTGAGAACATGCAGTGTTTGGTTTTCTGTCCTTGCGATAGTTTGCTCAGAATGATGGTTTCCAGCTTCATCCATGTCCCTACAAAGGACACGAACTCATCCTTTTTTTATGGCCACATAGTATTCCATGGTGTATATGTGCCACATTTTCCTAATCCAGTCTATCATTGATGGACATTTGGGTTGGTTCCAAGTCTTTGCTATTGTGAATAGTGCTGCACTAAACATATGTGTGCATGTGTCTTTATAGCAGCATGATATATAATCCTTTGGGTATATGCCCAGTAGTGGGATGGCTGGGTCAAATGGTATTTCTAGTTCTAGATCCTTGAGGAACCACCACACTGTCTTCGACAATGGTTGAACTAGTTTACAGTTCTACCAACAGTGTAAAAGTGTTTCTATTTCTCTACATCCTCTCCAGCACCTGTTGTTTCCTGACTTTTTAATGATCTGCATTCTAACTGGTGTGAGATGGTATCTCATTGTGGTTTTGATTTGCATTTCTCTGATGGCCAGTGATGATGAGCACTTTTTCATGTGTCTGTTGACTACATATATGTCTTCTTTTGAGAAGTGTCTGTTCATATCCTTTGCCCATTTTTTGATGGAGTTGCTTGATTTTTTTTCTTGTAAATTTGTTTAAGTTCTTTGTAGATTCTGGATATTAGCCCTTTGTCAGATGGGTAGATTGCAAAAATTTTCTCCCATTCTGTAGGTTGCCTGTTCATTCCGATGGTCGTTTCTTTTGCTGTGCAGAAGCTCTTTAGTTAAATTAGATACCATTTGTCAGTTTTGGTGTTTTAGTCATGAAGTCCTTGCCCATGCCTATGCCTGAATGGTATTGCCTAGGTTTTTCTTCTAGGGTTTTTATGGTTTTAGGTCTAACATTTAAGTCTTTAATCCATCTTGAATTAATTTTTGTATAAGATGTAAGGAAAGGATCCAGTTTCAGCTTTCTGCGTATGGCTGGCCAGTTTTCCCAGCACCATTTATTAAATAAGGAATCCTATCCCTATTTTTTGTTTTTGTCAAGTTTGTCAAAGATCAGATGGTTGTAGATGTGTGGTATTATTTCTGGGGGTTCTATTCTGTTCCATTGGTCTATATCTCTGTTTTGGTACCAGTACCATGCTGTTTTGGTTACTATAGCCTTGTAGTATAGTTTGAAGTCAGGTAGCGTGATGCCTCCAGCTTTGTTCTTTTGTCTTGCAGCAATGCGGGCTCTTTTTTGGTTCCATATGAACTTTGAAGTAGTTTTTTCCAATTCTGTGAAGACAGTCTTTGGTAGCTCGATGGGGATGACATTGAATCTATAAATTACTTTGGGCAGTATGGCCATTTTCACAATATTGATTCTTCCTATCCATGAGCATGGAATCCATTTGTTTGTGTCCTCTTTTATTTCGTTGAGCAGTGGTTTGTAGTTCTCCTTGAAGAGGTCCTTGATGTCCCTTGTAAGTTGGATTCCTAGGTATTTTATTCTCTTTGAAGCAATTGTGAATGGGAGTTTACTCATGATTTGGCTCTCTGTTTGTCTGTTATTGGTGTATAGGAATGCTTGTGATTTTTGCACATTGATTTTTGTATCCTGAGGTTGCTTATCAGCTTAAGGAGGTTTTGGGCCGAGACAGTGGGGTTTTCTAAATATACAATCATGTCATCTGCAAACAGGGGCAATTTGACTTCCTCTTTTCCTAATTGAATACCCTTTATTTCTTTCTCTTGCCTGATTGCCCTGGCCAGAACTTCCAACACTATGTTGAATAGGAGTGGTGAGACAGGGCATCCCTATTTTGTACTAGTTTTCAAAGGGAATGCTTCCGGTTTTTGCCCATTCAGTATGAATGGCTGTGGATTTGTCATAAATAGCTCTTATTATTTTGAGATACGTCCCATCAATACCTAGTTTATTGGGAGTTTTTAGCATGAAGAGCTGTTGAATTTTGTCAAAGTCCTTTTCTGCATCTGTTGAGATAATCGTGTGGTTTTTGTCATTGGTTCTGTTTATATGATGGATTACGTTTATTGATTTGCGTATGTTGCATCCCTGCAAGGCTGGTTCAACATACGCAAATCAATAAACGTAATCCATCATGTTCCTGTACATTCTTTTGCATTCTGCATAACCTTATGTATGTTTAAAAACACATTTTTACATGTCTTTTTTTTTTTTTTGTATTTTTAGGCTGTGTTGGCCAGGCTGGTCTCGAACTCCTGACCTCAGGTGATCTGCCCATCTCAGCCTCCCAAAGTGTTGGGATTACAGGCATGAGCCACCATGCCCGGCCCATTTTTACATTTCTTGAGCAGGAGCCCTGTAGTTTAAAAGTCCCTTTTATTTTCAGCAGTGTATGTTTAGGACAAATCGGTTGTGTGAGTAGGTAGGAAATATTTACCATTTACTGTGACAGAACAGATGAACAAGAATGTGTTTGGTTTTATTTGTAATATAAAACACCTATGAAGGGAAATGCCAAACAATAGTAGTAAATCAAACTTTGGAAATACCTCTGACGTAGAATTCTATAGTAGCTTTAATTGGGTATTATTATCAGCTGGTCTGTTTGGGATTTGTTTGATGAACTGTTACATGACTTTGACTGCCAGCCAACCATTATCCTGGCTGCTCCTTAGCTGACTGCCAGTCAACAATTACTCCATGCAGATTCTATAGTTTTTCCACAGTTGTCAATGTTCTAGTCCTGAGTATAGTCTTTTGGCATAATGTGGCTCATAAACGACTGATAACTTTTGTGAGAACTCACCACTTCCCAGATAGCCCAGATACCATGTTACTCATTCAGCAAATTTCTCTTAAGAGCTTGCCAAATGCTAGATACTTAAAGGCAGTGGGCTTATAAGGGTGAACTGAACTTAGCTTCTTGGAGCATGCTACCTAGTGGTATAGGCAGACAATAATCATTGAGGGCCGGGCGCGGTGGCTCAAGCCTGTAATCCCAGCACTTTGGGAGGCCGAGACGGGCGGATCATGAGGTCAGGAGATCGAGACCATCCTGGTTAACACGGTGAAACCCCGTCTCTACTAAAAAAAAAATACAAAAAATTAGCCGGGCGCGGTGGTGGGCACCTGTAGTCCCAGCTACTCGGGAGGCTGAGGCAGGAGAATGGCGTAAACCCGGGAGGCGGAGCTTGCAGTGAGCTGAGATCCGGCCACTGCACTCCAGCCCGGGCGACAGAGCGAGACTCTGTCTCAAAAAACAAAAACAAAAACAAAAACAATAATCATTGAGCAGGCAAATACCTAATATTATTTCAAATGGTGATGAATTATTATGAAAACCGTAAAGCTGAGTAAAGAGAAGAATGATGAAGGACAGGATACACTTGAACCAGGGTGGTCAGGGGAGGTCCTGTTTGATAGGTAACAGGCCAGGCCATCATGAAAGGTCTTGTAGGTCACAGTTAAAGAATATGAGTGCTGATTTGAGTGTAATAAAGAACAGATAAAGGGTATTTAATAATATGTCCAAATTTGTGTTTTTTTGTTTTGTTTTGAGACAGAGTCTTGCTCTGTTGCCCAGGCTGGAGTGGAGTAGCGCAATCTCGGCTCACTGCAACCTTTGCCTCCTGGGTTCAAGCAATTCTCCTGCCTCAGCCTCCCGAGCAGCTGGGATTACAGGCACGTGCCACCACATCCGACTGATTTTTGTATTTTTAGTAGAGACAGGGTTTCACCACATTGGCCAGGGTGGTCTCAAACTCCCTGACCTCAGGTAATCCACCCACCTCAGCCTCCCAAAGTGCTGGAATTACAGGAGTGAGCCACTGTGCCCAGCTTCGATTTGTGTTTTAAGAACACAATGACTGTGCTCAGTAGAGGACAGATTGCTTTCAAATGTTAATAGAGATGGAGGTGGGTGGATCACCTGAGGTCAGGAGTTCCAGAACAGCCTGGTCAACATGGCGAAACACTGTCTCTACTAAAAATACAAAAATTAGCCAGGTGTGGTGGCATGCACCTGTAGTCCCCGCTACTCAGGAGGCTGGGTGAAAGAGCGAAACTCTGTCTCAAAAAAAAATTTTAATAGAAGCAAGGCCCCTCCCTACAAAGATGTACATGTACATATATACAATATTCTGTATTCAGTTCCTGGAAGTTCGTGAATTCACTGAAGTTCTCAGAAGTTGAAAGATTGAAGTTAACCCACACACCCTATTTCCTAGATGATAATCTAATTCCCAAGTTTACTAGTGAGTATAATACACTTAAAAAATTCTGAGTGAGTTCAGCTTTTCACTTGAAGAATTTGTTTTAATAGTGAAGGTACACAATTTTTGCTAACTTAGAATGTTTTTTATATGCCAGACTCTAAATTAGGTACTTTATTTACACTCTCTCATTCATTCTTCACTGCAGTTTAGTGAAGTTTATACCATTATTATCTTTACCCAAGATCCATGGAGTTGCCCAAGTAGTGAAGCTGGATTTCAAAGTCAGTACCTGTTCTTTTACCTACTAAACCAGAAGTGCTCAGTATAGTCTCTTGGATATGTAGTATGTAATGAAGCTGTTGTTGCCGCTGCTGTTCATTGATGTAGCAAGTATTTTTTCTTTCTTTCTTTTTTTTTTTTTTTTTGAGACAAGGTCTCGCTCTGTTACCCAGACTGGAGTGCAGCAGCATGATCTCAGCTCACTGCAGCCTCCACCTCCCAGACTCAAGTGATCCTTCCCTCTCAGCCCCCCAGGTAGCTGGTACTACAGATATAGGCCACCATGCCTGACTAATTTTTGTATTTTTTATAGAGATGGGGTTTCGCCATGTTGCCCAGGCTGGTCTTGAACTTCTGGACCCAAGTAGTCCTCCCCATCTCAGCCTTCCAAAGTGCTGGGATTACAGGCATGAGCCACTGCACCTAGCCAGTGTAGCAAATCTTTTTTTTTTTTTTTTTTGAGCAGCCATTCTTACTGTATTTTAATTTAATCAATCATTTTTTTTTTTTTTTTTTTTTTAAAGATATACAGTCTTGCTGTGTTGCCCAGGGTGGTCTTGAACTACTGGGCTCAAGTGATTCTCCTACCACAGCCTCAAGCGATTCTCATTTCTCAGCCTCCCAAGTAGCTTGGTGCCGCCAAGCTTGTACCACCAAACCCAGCTATTTTTTTTTTTTTTGAAATGGAGTCTTGTTCTGTTGCCCAGGCTGTAGTGCAATGGCGCAGTCTCAGCTGACTACAACCTCTGCCTCCTGGGTTCAAGTGATTCTCCTGCCTCAGCTTCCCAAGTAGCTGGGATTACAGGTGCCCACCACAATGCTCAGCTAATTTTTGTATTTTTAGTAGAGACGGGGTTTCACCACGTTGGCCAGGCTGGTCTGGAACGCCTGACCTCAAGTGATCCACCCACCTTGGCCTCCCAAAGTGCTGGGATTGCAGGCATGAGCCACCACGCCCGGCCTAAAAACATCATTATTATTATTATTATTTTTTTTTTTTGAGACAGAGTCTTGCACTTTCGCCCAGGCTGGAGTGCAGTGACATGATCTTGGCTCACTGCAAGCTCCACCTCCCGGATTCACACCATTCTCCAGCCTCAGCCTCTCAAGTAGCTGGGACTACAGGCGCCTGCCGCCATGCCTGGCTAATTTTTTGTTTTTAGTAGAGACGGGATTTCACCGTGTTAGTCAGGATGGTCTCGATCTCCTGACCTTGTGATCTGCCTGCCTTGGCCTCCCAAAGTGCTGGGATTACAGGCGTGAGCCATCACGCCCAGCCTAATAAATTTATAAACCTTTTTTTTTTTTAATTGAGACAGAGTCTTGCTCTGTCTTCCAGGCTGGAGTCTGCAGTGGCGTGATCTCGGCTCACTGCAACTTCTGCCTCCCAGGTTCAAGGGATTCTCCTGTCTCAGCCTCCCAAGTAGCTGGGATTACAGATGTGTTCCACTACGCCTGGCTAATTTTGTATTTTTAGTAGAGATGGGGTTTCATCATGTTGGCTAGGCTGGCCTCAAACTCCTGACCTTACATGATCTGCCCGCCTCGGCCTTCCAAAGTGTTGGGATTACAGGCGTGAGGCACGGCCCCTGGCTTTTTTTTTCCGAGACAGGGTCTCCCTCCGTTGCCCAGGCTGGAGTACAGTGGTAAGATCTTGGCTTACTGCAACCTTTGCCTCCCGGTTTCAAGCAATTCTCCTGCCTCAGCCTCCTGAGTAGCTGGGATTACAGGTACATGCCACCACAGCCCAGCTAACTTTTGTATTTTTAGTAGAGACAGGATTTCGTCATACTGCCCAGGCTGGTCTTGAACTCGAGCTCATGCAATTCACCCTACCTTGGCTTCCCAAAGTGCTGGGATTACAGGTGTGAGCCATGATGCCTGTCTTAGTAGAAAGTCTTAAAGAAGCATTAAACATATACTAGCACCTGAGACTTTTTCCTTATCATATCAGTTTTAGTTTGTATCTTGTACATATATATATCCCTTATAATCATTTTGTAAACCATGAGTAGTATATATCCCTTGCTTTGGGAAACACTATGGTGCTATACTATTTTATTAATGTTGTGCAGCCACCTGGAGTGTCTCAAGACCTAGCACAGGTTTTACCTTTCACCTCCTCCACAGGGGAGAGAATATACTTAAAGGGGCTAAGTTTGAAAACGTAGGCTATTTCCTTCCCTTCTCTCTTCCTCCTTCCCTTCCCTCTTCCTCCTTCCCTTCCTCCTTCCCTCTGTCTGCCCTTCCTCCAACCGCTTTCCTCCCTTCCTTCTTCCCTGGCACTCTCAAGAAAAGAAAAGGCCATTGCGTCGATGATAGTTAGAAATTGCTAGAAAGGGTCACATAATTATGGATTCTTGTGTCTGGTGCACAGTTGTCATCCAGGGATTTCTCTCCATATTGGCCTTCTGGAGATTTCCTTCACTTCTTTCCTAAGCTGTATGTCCCATTTCCTATATCCTAAGTCTTTCTCTTGCTATATTGCTGTAACAAATTCCTTGAGAAAGGAATTATGGGCCGGGCGTGGTGGCTCAAGCCTGTAATCCCAGCATTTTGGGAGACCGAGGCGGGCGGATCACCTGAGATCAGAAGTTCGAGACCAGCCTGGCCAACATGGCGAAACCCTGTCTCTACTAAAAATAAAATAAAAAAAAATTAGCCAGGTGTGGTGGTGTGTGCTTGTAGTCCCAGCTACGCGGGAGGCTGAGGCAGGAGAATCTCTTGAACCTGGGAGGCGGAGGCTGCAGTGAACCAAGGTCACATCACTGCACTTCAGCATGGGTGATAGAGCAAGACTTGTCTCAAAAAAGGAAAAAAAAGGAATTATGGAGGTTCAAATTTTTGTAATCATGAATGTCAAAATCTCTCTGGTTCTGTCCCTCACTGATAGTTTTGCTGATTATTGTAAATTGGAGATAGTTTCCTTCAGAATCTAGGAGGCTTTGCTCCATTATGTCTTCTAGTGTTGTTGAAGAGTTTGAAGTCATTCTGATTCCTGTTTTTTTTTTTTTCTTTTTTTTGAGACAGAGTTTTCACTCTTGTCACCCTGGCTGGAATGCAATGGCACAATCTTGGCTCACTGCAACCTCCGCCTCCTAGGTTCAAGGGATTCTCATGCCTCAGCCTCCCAAGTAGCTGAGATTACAGGTGCCCGCCACCACACCTGGCTAATTTTTGTATTTTTTAGTAGAGACAGGGTTTTGCCATGTTGGCCAGGCTGGTCTTGAACTCCTGACCTCACGATCCGCCTGCCTCGGCTTCCCAAAGTGCTGGGATTACAGGCATGAGCCACTGCACCCTGCCAAAATTAAATAATTTATCAAACATTTAAATTTGAAGGAGACTATTGTGTTACAGTATTTGGATTGAGAATGTAATTGTGTAAAAGTACACGTGTATGTGGAAAAGGATTAGGGCCACAGCCCCAAAGTCACCATTACTAAATAGAAAAAGGTCCATTTTGTACAGATGTACCTCTGCAGAGATGTAGCTCAGCTAGCAGGAAAACTTCCTACATATGAATTAGAAGGATCCCCATCCTTCATGCTTATGCTGTCTGTGTACCAGACACATGGCTTAGCAAGTGAAGCATGGGCTGAATTTCCACCCTCTCTCATCTCCTGTGGTGGGTGTTCTTGTGTGGGATAGAAGCTGTAACAGTGTTGTTTACTCTGTGTTAGACCCAATGCTAAGTGCTTTACACTATTGAACAATTTAATAACTCAATTAGATAAATACTATTATCTTTGTTTTACGGTTCTTCTCAGACGTCTTCTGAACTTCGTAATTCTATATCTAACTGCCTATGTCATTTATTTTCTATATAGTGAGCCATCACGCCTGGTCAATTTTTAAATTTTTTTGTAGATACAGGGTTTTGCCATGTTGCTCAGACTGGTTTCGAACTCCTGGGTTCATCTGCCCACCTTGACCTCCCAAAGTGCTGGTGTTACAGGCATGAGTCACTGTGCCTGGAACAGTCCTTTTAAGATTAAAGCCTAGCCAACACAGTGAAACCCCATCTCTACCAAAAAAAATACAAAAATTAGTCGGATGTGGTGGCACATGCCTGTAGTCCCAGCTACTCGGGAGGCTGAGGTGGGAGAATCACTTGAACCCAGGAAGCAGAGGTTGCAGTGAGCAGAGATCGTGCCACTGCACTCTCCCTGGGTGACAAAGTGAGACTCCGTCTCAAAAAAAAAAAAAAAAAACTAAGGTAGATTGTGCCTTTCCTCTGCTCAAGACCTTTCAGTGGCTTCCCACTTCACTCAGTAAAAGGCAAAGTCCTTATAATAACCTACAAGGCATTATGTTATCCACATTGTTCCTGCTCCCTGAAATTGTACTCACTTAACTCTATGATCTTTTTACCATACCTTATACAAAGGATTTTCACTAGCTGTTCTTTCTGCCTGGAATGTTGTTCTCTCAGTTATCTGCAAGTCAGACTCACTGATTTCCAAGTCTCAGCTGTTACCTCTTCGTTGAGACCTACTATGACCTCACTTTATAAACTGCAGTCTGCCTCCCTTTCCCCAGCACGTATCACCCACTATCATAGAATTTACTGTGCATGCCTCCACCAGAAGATAGGCTTCTGTTATGATCATGGATCCTTGTCTTTTGTTCCCTGAGGTAGCCCAAGCATCTTGAACAGTGCCTGGTACATAGTAGGCACTCAGTAATGTTTATTGGCTGAATAAGTGACGAAAATTGGTATATGGGAAAGGTAAGCAATTTGGTGAAAGGCCAGGCCATACAACTAATAAAAGGTGGAGGTAGATTTTGAACTGATATTTATGTATTGTGCCTTTGATATTAGAAGATGATATCCAAAAAAATGTGTTAGGATTAGTAAAATTATGAGTAACTTCCCCTTTATCCTCCTTTCCAAATTTGTTTTTTGGTTTTTTTTTTTAATAAATAAAAATATAATTAGACCAGGTGCAGTGGCTTATACCTATAATCCTAGCACCTTGGGGAGGCTGAGGTGGGAGGGTCACTTGGGGCCAGAAGTTCAACACCAGCCTGGGCAAGATAGCGAGACTTCGTCTCTACAGAAAATAAAAAATTAGCTGGACTCAGTGGTGTGCACCTGTAGTCCTAGCTAATTAGGAAGCTGAGGCAGGAGGATTGCTTGAATGTGGATCAAGGCTGCAGTGAGCCATGATCATGTCACTGCACTCCAACCTGGTTGACGGAGCCAGACCGGTCATGCCTTAAAAAAATAAACAAGGCCGGGCGCGGTGGCTCAAGCCTGTAATCCCAGCACTTTGGGAGGCCGAGGCGGGTGGATCACGAGGTCAGGAGATCGAGACTATCCTGGCTAACACGGTGAAACCCTGTCTCTACTAAAAATACAAAAAATTAGCCGGGCGTGGTAGCGGGCGCCTGTAGTCCCAGCTACTTGGGAGGCTGAGGCGGGAGAATGGCGTGAACCAAGGGGGCGGAGCTTGCAGTGAGCCGAGATCGCGCCACTGCACTCCAGCCTGGGAGACACAGCGAGACTCCGTCTCAAAAAAATAAAAATAAAAAAATAAAAGTATAATTAGAAACAGATTATCAGAGTAGAGGAAAGAGCCAGATACTAGGAAGCCAGAGTAGGCTGCCACAAGGTTGAAATCTGGCACCTCATCTTAGGAACCGCCTCTCCCACAAATGCACTGATCTTAACATATGTGATGGTGTGATGAAACCCTGGTGAGATTTGTGAATATTCTGAATACCGTGTAACCTTGGACATTTTTACTTAACCTTTATGGTCCATAGATTCCTCACTCTAAAATGGTAATTTCTCTTATAGGGGGTTGTTGGAGGATTAAAAGGGATATTGTATGTAAAGAACATACATAATAAACATTCAGTATTAGCTAATACATTAGCTAATATCATTATTGTTGCTGCTGCTCAGTTGATAAAGAGTTTTAAGAAATTTATTTTTTGGTGGATATATCTTGTTGCCTAGTGAGTTTTAGCGGGTACCAAAAGAGAGCAAACACGTATTGTTTTTGTTCAGATAGCCAAACAAGCTTTGTCGCATATTTGTGTTTTTTCATGGACACTTACTTGTGGTTCTAATTTTATATTACATCTTAAACAATAGCCACCTTTTCTTAATTATTTACATAAATTTTAATACTTAACATGTGGATTCTACAACTACCATTGTTTCATTGGTTTTGTATTTTTGGTTGACTTCTGTGGGTCAGTTGATTTAAAATGATCCATAGGAATTATGATATAACTGTCATGATATTTAAAAATTAGTGAACTGGCTGGGTGTGGTAGCTCATGCCTGTAATCCCAGCTGAGGATGAGCTGGTGGATCACTTGAGGTCAGAAGTTTGAGACCATGGCTGGGCGCGGTGGCTCAAGCCTGTAATCCCAGCACTTTGGGAGGCCGAGACGGGCGGATCACGAGGTGAGGAGATCGAGACCATCCTGGCTAACACAGTGAAACCCCGCCTCTACTAAAAAATACAAAAAACTAGCCGGGCGTGGTGGCGGGCGCCTGTAGTCCCAGCTACTCGGGAGGCTGAGGCAGGAGAATGGCGTAAACCCGGGCGGCGGAGCTTGCAGTGAGCTGAGATCCGGCCACTGCACTCCAGCCTGGGCGACAGAGCGAGACTCCGTCTCAAAAAAAAAAAAAAAAAAAAAAAAAGAAGTTTGAGACCAGCCTGGCCAACATGGTAAGACCCCATCTCTACAAAATGTACAAAAGTTAGTCAGCATGGTGGCCCACACCTGTAGTCCCAGCTACCTGGGAGGCTGAAGTGGGAGGATCACTTGAACCCGGGAAGCAGAGGTTGCAGTTAGCCAAGATTGCACCACTGCCCTCCAGCCTGGCCAACAGAGACCCTTCCCCTGCCTCGTCCCCCCCAAAGAAAATTGTCTCAGGTTCATCATACTTATGTGAATAGAAGTTACTGCCAGTATATCCATTAAAGTATCTTCTACTTTAAAGTAGAAATTTGAATGATAAATAAGGTCACAAAATAACTTACAGCACCTGAGAAAAGAATGACAGTATAATATACTGAAATTTTTTTCTTATTAACACGGTAATGAAATACATGAAAACTAGTAGAGTTATGTGAATTAGGAAAAATGACTTTTTGAAAACTTTTTTTTGTAGAGTAGGAGTCTCACTGTGTTGTCCAGGCTGGTATTGAATTCCTGGACTCGAGTGATCTTCCAGCTTCAGCCTCCCAAGTAGTTGGGGCTACCGGTGCATCACCACACCCGGCTAGTTTTTAGATTTTGTAGAGATGAGGTCTCACTATTGTCCAGACTGGTCTCAAACTCCTGGGCCTAAGCAATCTTCCTACCTCGGTCTCCCAAAGTGCAGGGATTAGCCCAGGCTGATCTCAAACTCTTGGGCCTAAGCGATCTTCCTACCTCAGTCTCCCAAAGTGCAGGGATTACAGGCATCAATTACCGCACCTGGCCAGGCCGTAAGCCCATTTTTTAACTTGAATATAGAAATAGTTTTACACTCTAACTTTTTAATTTTTGAGACGGAGTTTTACTCTTGCCCAGGCTGGATTGCGGTGGCTCACTACAACCTCTGCTTCCCAGGTTCAAGTGATTCTCCTGCCTCAGCCTCCCAAGTAGCTGGGATTACAGGCACGTACCATCACACCCAGATGATTTTTGTATTGTTAGTAGAGACGGGGTTTTGCCATGTTGGCCAGGCCGGTCTCAACCTCCTGACCTCAGGTGATCCACCTACCTTGGCCTCCCAAAGTGCTAGGATTATAGGCGTGAGCCACCGTGCCTGGCCACACTCTAACTTTCTAAAAGGAATATTCATATAGGGAATAAATGCAGTTGAAAGATTATAGAAAGATACAACTTTGAAGAGTTTGTACCATAACAATCATGAATTGCTTGATTAAAGCAAATATATCCTCAAAGTCCAGGTGGCAGAATGATGCATGAAGCCAATAAAAGGCAATTTTTTTTGGTGAACCTAGGGAACCTACCACCCTCAGAAATAATGTCGACCAGAAAAAATAGTTTTAGAGAAGTTTATATAAATTCATGATTGATAGATACAAAGTAGGTGACTACAGAAAGCTAAGATACCTGGCAATTATGAGTCATTCCTTTTTTTTTTCTATCCTAAAATGTCACCTGGTACATTTCAGAGACTGATTTTGGGGTTAGGCCCATGTAGTAATCTTTTAATGGAATAGTAGCCAAAGTAGAGGAAGGCAAAACAGAGTAGAATCTAGGCCTTTTGATTTTTGAAGCATTCTGTGATGGTTGGTGGGGGTGACCCGGGGAAGTCAGGAATCCAGAGGGAAGTAGCCTGGAACCAGGTAAACCTAAATTCTGTAATAGACTAGAATAATTTGTATTAAGTAAGTTGTAGGCTTCTGAAATAATTTATATGATTTAGATATCATGGTAAATTATGAATACACTATGTCTTCTCTGGCATGTAAAAGGTAAATGTTTTGCCTATAGAATACAAATTCCCAGACTGTCTTACCAAATAAATGTTTAAAGCCTGGGAACTTTTGTGGTAATAAAAGTTTTTACTACTATTTTGTATATATAAAAAGAATTTTGTTGCCGGGCGCGGTGGCTCAAGCCTGTAATCCCAGCACTTTGGGAGGCTGAGACGGGCGGATCACGAGGTCAGGAGATCGAGACCATCCTGGCTAACACGGTGAAACCCCGCCTCTACTAAAAAATACAAAAAACTAGCCAGGCGAGGTGGCGGGTGCCTGTAGTCCCAGCTACTCGGGAGGCTGAGGCAGGAGAATGGCCCGAACCTGGGAGGCGGAGCTTGCAGTGAGCTGAGATCCGGCCACTGCACTCCAGCCTGGGCGACAGAGCGAGACTCCGTCTCAAAAAAAAAAAAAAAAAAAAAAAAGAATTTTGTTTTTGTTTTTGTTTTTTGAAGACAGAGTCTCCTTGTCACCCAGGCTGGAGTGCAATGGCATAGTTTTGGCTGACTGTAACCTTTGCCTCCTGGGTTCAAGCGATTCTCCTGCCTCAGCCTCCTGAGTAGCTGGGACTACAGACGTGCAGCACCACCCCTGGCAAATTTTTACATTTTTAGTAGAGATGGAGTTTCTCCATGTTGGTCAGGCTGATCTCGAACTCCTGACCTCAGATAATCTGCCTGCCTCAGCCTCCCAAAGTGCTGAGATTACAGGCGTGAGCCACCTTGCCCGGCGAAGAGAGTTATCTTTTTTTTTTTTTTTTTTTAAAAGATACATTTTTATCATTGAGCAGAAATGTGATTTTACAATTAGTTTCCATATAAACTTTTTGTTACCAAAGTATCTTGAAATTACATACTTAACAATATTCTTTTAAACAATGCCTTTTTCTTTTTTTCTTTTTTCTTTTCTTTTTTTTTTTTTGAGACAAGGTCTCGCTCTGTCATTTAGGCTGAAGTGCAGTTATGTGATCGTGGCACACTGCAGCTTCGACCTCCTGTGCTCAAGCGATCCTCCCACCTCAGCCTCCCAAGTAGCTGGGTCTACAGGTGCATGCTGTGACACTCAGCTAATTTTTGACACTTTTTTGTACAGACAGAGTCTTGGTATGTTTCCCAAGCTGGTGTTAAACTCCTGGGCTCAAGTAGTCCTCCCATCTCAGCCTTCCAGAGTCCTGGGATTACAGGTGAGAGCCACTGTGCCCAGCCCATGAACAGTTAACTTTTTTTTTTGTATGTTTGGTTTACCTTTTTTTTTTGAAACAAAGTTTTGCTTGTGTTGCCCAAGTTGGAGTGTAATGGCATTATCTTGGCTTACTGCAGCCTCTGCCTCCTGAGTAGCTGGGATTACAGGCGCACGCCACCACGCTTGGCTAATTTTTTGTATTTTTAGTAGAAATAGGGTTTTACCATGTTAGGCTGGTCTCGAACTCCTGACCTCAGGTGATCTGCCTGCCTTGGCTTCCCAAAGTGCTAGGATTACAGGCATGAGCCACTGCGCCTGGCCTACTTTTTTTAAATGCTTATCTTTTTCCTGCAGTGTGGTTTACTTTTGATATTTTACTGTGCATGTAGTACTTGGAAGTATTAAATTGTATTGGTATTGGTGACAGATGACACTGACCTTATTCTTAAATTATGGAAAATGACGTGTATGTATGTGTGTGTGTGTGTGTGTGTGTGTGTGTGTGTGTGTGAAGGGATCTCACTGTGTTGCCTAGGTGGACTTCAATGGCTATTCACAGGTGCAGTCATGCACTACAGCCTCAAACTCCTGGCCTCAGGAGATCCTGAGTAGCCTCCTGAGTAGCTGGGGGTAGACATTCTTTCAGTTTCCTGGGAGGTCTTGTTTTTAAACCCGTCCTGCCTTAAATTGTTCCAATTTTACTTCTGTGGCTTTGAGTCTGAGGTAATTTTGAGTTTATTGGTATTAGAAACATTCCTGTGTTTATGTAGTGCTGGGTGTGAAATGTGAAGTTAAATTTTTAAATAGTTAATAGATACTATTAGATTGCTATACTTTTGTGGTTTATACTCTTCACTGTGAGAGTAGATTACTTGAAATGCTTGTGCTAGATGTTTGTTTTGTCTTTTCAAATTTTACAAATCTGGCCTGGCACAGTAGCTCACGCCTGTAATCCCAGCACTTTGGGAGGCTGAGGTGGGTGGATCACCTGAGGTCAGGAGTTCAAGACCAGCCTGGGCAACATGGTTAAACCTTATCTCTACTAAAAACACAAAATTAGCCAGGCATAGTGGCACATGCCTGTAATCCCAGCTACTTGGGAGGCTGAGACAGGAGGATCACTTGAACCCAGAAGGCGGAGGTTGCAGTGAGCAGAGAGTGCACCACTGCACTCCAGCCTGGGCAACAGAGTGAGACTCCGCCTCAAAAAAATAAATAAAAATAAAATAAATTTTACAAATTAATATTAAAAATAATTTTTATATTTGTGTTTCCCTACTTTATATTAAACATATATATTTGCTGGCCTTTCTATTGCTTTTCTATGAATTTAATTTCCTGTTTTTTTCCCAGTGACATTGTTCATCTTTTACTAATTTTTAGGAGCTCCTTGTTTTTGTTTTTTGTTTTTTTTTTGAGTTGGAGTCTTGCTTCGTTGCTCAGGCTGGAGTGCAGTGGCATTATCTCGGCTCACTGCACCTTCTACCTCCTGGCTTCAAGCAATTCTTCTGACCTCAGGTGATCCACCCACCTCGGCCTCCCAAAGTACTGGGATTACAGGGATGATCCACTGTGGCTGGCCAACATGTCTCTCTTTTTAAATAATTGATCTTGTCCAACGTGACATATTTCTCCATTCGTAGGAGAATGCATTTGATTTTAGAACTTTTCTGTGCAACTTTGAAAGGCTTTTCACATGCAGAAACTGATTTTCACATTGGCTTATCTAGTTTTAGTATATGTCTAGGATGTGTGTGTATGTGTGTCTGTGTATACATTTTTTAACATGGGGCATTTAGTCAAAGAAATTACAGTATTAAAAGCTAGATCTATGCTTATATTTGAAGGTAGTGTCAACGGGGTTTCTGAATATCTCTATTTAGGATTGAAGTATGTTGCTGCTATATGATTTTTTTAGAAGATGCTTTTTTCCGTCTTGTTTTCAGATGTCTGCCTTGAGTTTTCAGATGTCTGCCCTGATTTTTCAGATGTTTGCCTTGATAAAGGAATACCTTAGTAGAATTTTCTGTGATTAACAGGTTAGAGCTGTGCCACTCTTCCCGGAGACAACTTGTAGGGCCCTTGAAGCAGCATTGTCTGTGTACTTCATCTTGTTCTGCAAATATGACCTATGGTTTGTATGAGAATCTGCCATGAAAATGGTTAGGAAGGCCGGGCACAGTGGCTCACACCTATAATACCAGCACTTTGGGAGGCTGAGGCGGGTGGATCACCTGAGGTCAGGAGTTCGATACCAGCCTGGCAAACATGGAGAAACCCCGTCTCTACTAAAAATACAAAAATTAGCCAGGCATGGTGGTGCATGCCTGTAATCCCAGCTAGTTGGGAGGCTGCGGCAGGAGGATTTCTTGAACCCGGGAGGAAGAGGTTGCAGTGAGCCAAGATCGTGCCACTGCACGCCACCCTGGGCAACAGAGCAAGACTGTCTCAAAAAAAAAGAAAAGAAAAAGAAAATGGTTAGGAAACATTAGCCTCCCTCTTTTTTTTTTTTTGAAACAGAGTCTAGCTCTGTCGCCCAGGCTGGAGTGCAGTGGCACCATCTTGGCTCACTGCAAGCTCCGCCTCCTGGGTTCACACCATTCTCTTGCCTCAGCCTCCCGAGTAGCTGCAACTACAGGCGCCCACCACCACACTCGGATAATTTTTTGTATTTTTAGTAGAGACGGGGTTTCACCCTGTTAGCCAGGATGGTTTCGATCTCCTGACCACGTGAGCCATTGCGCCCAGTCCTTAGCCTGCCTCTTAAGCTGTAAGTGGTCTCGATATGGAGACAGAAAGTAAAATACTATGAATGATAAATAATCTAGGACTTGAATTAAAATAGGTGTATTTTTATTTTGTCACTTTTTATTAAAAGTTACTGTAGTGTGTTCTCTACTAAGTACCGGCACTATATTTTGAGTACTTGCAAGACTTGGAATTCAATGTAAAATTACTGTTCTTGGACTGAAGTTACATTTTAGTCTTGTCAGTGGGTTCTTCACCAATCAATTGGAATTGATTCCAATACAGTCTTCCCCCACAGTTGAATATAGAATAAAATCTGTTGCACACTGGGTGTAGGGGCACATGTGTGGCAGGACTGCTTGAGCCTAGGAGTTCAAGACCAGCCTGGGCAACATAGTGAGACCTCATCTCAATTGAAATATGTATCTATACAAAAAATAAAGTTCATTACAGTTCATCTTGCTGGAAAATAAAATTCATTACAGTTCATCTTGCTGGAAAACAAAATACTGTTTTTTAATTTAAAAAACTTTTTTTAATTTAGAGATGGGGTCTTGCTGTGTTGACCAGGCTGGTCTCGAACTCCTGGCCTCAGTCAGTCCTCCCATCTGGGCCTCCCCAAGTGCCGGGATTACAGGTGTGGACAACTGCGCACGGCTGACAAAGTATTTTTAAAAGACGTACCACTAAATGGAGATTTGATTCACATTTAATAGTTTTTGACAAGTCTTTTCTATTTAAAAACGTTACTTTTTTTTGTAGCATTATTCTGGCTTTTCACTTAATTTAGTAAAGATTTGAATGCCTTTGTATTCCAGATACTGAGCAAGATTGGCAGGGTTCTGCCCTTATGGAGCAGAAGGAAGGTAGGGAGACGGACTAAAACTTGAAAACTATCTAACGTAAGTACCATGCAGAAAATGAAACAGTATTAATTGGCAGAAGGAGAGCGGGCAATTTTGGTTAGTGTGGTTAGGGAAAGCCTCTCTAAAGAGATGTCTCTTGGGTGGAGACAAGATGTGAAAAAACCCAGCTTGCCTGCTTTTGGGGTTTCAGCCTTCCAGGTGAAGAGAAGCACAAAGTTCGGAAGTCTTGAGGCACAAAGTCTGGCATGTTCTGAAAGAAGGCCTTTAGACACCTTGTCAAGGAGTTTAGATTTTATTCTGAGTTTTAAACAGGGAAGTGACACAATGAGTTGCATTTTAAGCTTGTTCAGGCTGTTACATGGATCATTAGGAACCATATCGTTTCAGGCTAGTGAGATGCTCAGATGAGTCTTCCTTCTGTCTCTTCCCTCATCTATTTCTCTCTTATGTGGTCTTAAGCTCCTCCATCTTTTCCTTTTTAGTTGGAAAAAAACTCAAATATCTAGAAAAAAGAGGAGCTATATGTACTCCAAAAAAGGGACCTCACAGTAACCTGGGGATAGAGTTAGGTAGGAGTGAGTCAGGGCTCAGGTTGAGGTTCCAGAGGCACGAGGCAGCGAGATCTTGCTCTGGCATCCCCTCTTACAGAAATAAAATATGCTGATAGAAGTTTATAGTGTAATAGTAAAATATAAAAACAAAAAATAAGTAATGTAGAAAATAAAAACCCTTCACAGTCCTGCTGAAATGATCACTGTTAACACTTTAATTCTAGAGTTCCCCATCCATTTATTTCTAGATTTCCCCCCCTCTTTGTAGATTAATATTAAAGAGGTTCAAACTATATATTTTGTTCATTTTTTGTTGTCTTGAATATCTTTTCCCATCTCTGTATATGTGGATCTACTTCATTTATCACCTGGATATTAACATGGTTTATTTAATTCCCTATTGTTAGGTATTTGGTTTTTACCATCATTTTTCAAGGGTATAAATAGTGCTGCAAGGAATATGCTTACACATGTTTTTATACACTTGTCTTAGGCTTCTGTAGTACAGATTTCTGGAGAATACTAGATCATTCTTTAAGAACATTTCAAACTTTTAATAGATATTACCATATTCTTTTCCAAAAAGGATGTACCAAGACTGTATGAGAATAACTCCATGTTGTGATCTTAAGTTGTCTCAAAACCTCTTTGGTTTTCTCAGCTGTCATCTAAGAATACTAAATATCTAACCTCCCTCTTAATTTGGGCATGTGATGTGATTTAGCACGTAGTGGATATTCAGTTGGAAACTTTTGATTGAAAACAAGGTTTGGATTCTGTGGTCCTTAATTCTAGGTCATTTCAGCTGTGACTAAAATGATTTGAGTGTTAGTGTTATATATGGGAAGGTAAGGGCTGTGGAGTCAGTGCAGCCCAGTTCAGAATCCTAGTTTGCCGCTTACAAGCTGTGTGTGAGAGAATTTTCTCAACTGTAAAATGGGGATATAATTCCTACCTAGAGTAGCACTGAAAGTAATGTGGATAATGATTGGAATGTATGCTATGTATCCTGCCTCATAATAGTAAGCTTCTAGTAAATAGTAGCTATTGTTAATAATAAAACAAGTTTCTGAAGGAGGAAGGCTTGAAAAGATGGGATTCCTTATCAACCTCAAAGTTTTCTAAAGGAGGAAACCCCACCCCCTTACTTCTGCATGGTTTCTGACCATGAACCGAACTCTGAACTCTGAACTCTGAATGTTATGGTAGAAAATTCATGTACTTTAAATTTAAACATATGGAATCTGGTTATTTTACCCACTGCTGGGGTGTTCTTGGGCAAGTAGCATGACTTCTCTGTCCAAAAAACAAAGGGTTTGCAGTGGCTTAACCTGTAATCCTGGTATTTTGGGAGGCTAAGGAGAGTGGATTGCCTGAGCTCAGGAGTTCGAGACCAGCCTGGGCAACATAGTGAGAGCCTTTCTCTACAAAAAACTGTTTTTAAAAATTAGCTGGGCATGGTGATGCGCATCTGTGGTCCCAGGTACTTGGGAAGCTGAGGTAGGAGGATCATTTGAGCCTGGAAAATCGAAGCTGCAGTGAGCTGTGATCATGTCACTGCACTCCAGCCTGGGCGACACAGCAAGACCCTGTCTCAGAAAATAAATTAATTAAAAAGCAAATGTGGATGGAGGAAGGAATTAAAAATCTGGCCGGGCGCGGTGGCTCACAACTGTAATCCCAGATGTGATTTGGGAGGCCGAGGCGGGCGGATCACGAGTCAAAGAGATAGAGACCATCCAGGCCAACATGGCCAACCCCATCTCTACTGAAAATACAGAAATCAGTTGGGCATGGTGGTGCATGCCTGTAATCCTGGCTACTCAGGAGGCCGAGGCAGGAGAATTGCTTGAACCTGGGAGGCAGAGGTTGCAGTGAGCCGAGATCACGCCACTGCCTGGTGACAGAGTGGACTCTGTCTCCAAAAAAAAAAAAAAAAAAAAAAAATCTTTGGGGTTCTTACACAAATTAAATGAGATAATTTATAAAGTGCCTAAAATACATCCTAGAAATAATAGTTTTTCTTCCATGAAGTCATAAATTCTGGCTTACACTTTTTTGCAGGTATTTCTCATAGTACTAATGTGTTCCTCACACTCAAGGATAGTTGCTCAGGAAGAAGAGAAATGTAATTGAAAAAGTAATAGACTAGTCTTGAGACCTGGGCTCATGTTCCAGTTTGGCCTTTTTTTTTTTTTTGGAGGTGGAGTCTCACTCTTGTCCCCCAAGCTGTGCAACCTCCACCTCCTGGGTTCAAGTGATTCTCCTGCCTCAGCCTCCCCAGTAGCTGGGATGACAGGCACCCACCACCATGCCTGGCTAATTTTTGTATTTTAAGTAGTGATGGCATTTTACCATGTTAGCCAGGCTGGTCTGAAACTCCTGGCCTTAAGTGATGCACTGGCCTCTCGGCCTCCCAAAGTGCTGCGATTACAGGCGTGAGCCACTGTGCCTGATCCCTTGCTAAATCTTTCTTTCTTTCTGTTTTTTTTTTTTTTTTTTTTTTTTGAGACGGAGTCTCGCTCTGTCGCCCAGGCTGGAGTACAGTGGTACGATCTCGGCTCACTGGAAGCTCCGCCTCCTGGGTTCACGCCATTCTCCTGCCCCAGCCTCCCGAGTAGCTGGGACTACAGGCGCCCGCCACCACGCCTGGCTAATTTTTTGTATTTTTAGTAAAGACAGGGTTTCACTGTGTTAGCCAGGATGGTCTCGATCTCCTGGCCTTGTGATCCACCTGCCTCGGCCTCCCAAAGTGCTGGGATTACAGGTGTGAGCCACTGCGCCCGGCCATCCCTTGCTAAATCTTTTAACTGCTGGTCCCATTTTCCTCATCTATGAAATATTTTATGGAAATGTATTAAAGAAAATTTTCTTTGCTAATTAATGCAGGAGGTATCACTTATGAAAAACCCACATCGTGCTATTTTCATAATTGGTCTTTATATATTGTGTTCTTGGGTTAAATACTTTTGTTCTAGACTTATAATTATTTATGTTTCTTACCAGGTTTAAGAATTGTTTAAGCTGCATCAATGGAGCACATACAGGGAGCTTGGAAGACGATCAGCAATGGTTTTGGATTCAAAGATGCCGTGTTTGATGGCTCCAGCTGCATCTCTCCTACAATAGTTCAGCAGTTTGGCTATCAGCGCCGGGCATCAGATGATGGCAAACTCACAGATCCTTCTAAGACAAGCAATACTATCCGTGTTTTCTTGCCAAACAAGCAAAGAACAGTGGTATGTGAAAATTCTACTTAGGAAATTTAACTATTTATCTGCCTGTGGGACACATTAAGGATCATGTTGTTCAACTTAAAGACAGGCAAAATATTCATTGTCATATAGGGTCTTTATTAATTTTTTTTCTAACTGCAGATTCATTTCTTTATATTGCTGTTCCTTTCACACCCCCTATTTTTTCCCATCTCTTGGCCTTCCTTCTATTACTCTTGCTTGGAATGTCTTCCTTTGTGCCACTTCATCCAAACAAATAGTACATTTTTATGGGTATATTTCAAAGAATTTTCTTTGAAAAGTCTCTAGGCCTTTCCAACTACTTTTTTTAGAAGACATTTTATTTCTTCTATTAAAATATTCACCTAAAGCTTTTTGAATATTACAACCAAGTATAAAGAAGAAAGTAAAATTACATAGAAAAAATTATTTTTGTGTATTTCATAGGCCCAGGACAAGTCTGGAGGCAGCTTAGAAATCATACAGTCTTCTTTTTCAGGGCACTGACACCAGCCAGTTTGTTCTGCATAGTTTATTATTGTTGTACCAGTGACAGGTTCATATTGGCATCATGGCAGGACACTGCCACTAGGTTTTTGGATAGAAAATTTCTTTTTTGTTGTTGTTGTTTTTTTGTTTTTGAGACGGATTCTCACTCTGTCACCCAGGCTGGAGTGCAGCTCACTGCAACCTCTGCCTTCTGGGTTGAAATGATTCTCCTGCCTCAGCCTGCCAAGTAGCTGGGACTACAGGCACATGCCACCACCCCCAGCTAATTTTTTTGTATTTTTAGTAAAGACGGGGTTTCACCATGTTGACCAGGCTGGTCTCAAACTCCTGACCTCAGGTAATCCACCTGCCTCGGCCTCCCAAACTGCTGGGATTACTGACATGAGACACTGCCCCAGCCTGATACAAAACTTCAATTTTTCTAAGAATTTAGCACTCAAAAAAGTTATCTGGCCGGGTGTGGTGATTCACGCCTGTAATGCCAGCACTTTGGGAGGCTGAGGTGGGCAGATGGCTTGAGCTCAGGAGTTCGAGACCAGTCTGGGCAACATGGCAAACCCCATCTCTACAAAAAATATTTTTTAAAAGTAGGCTGGTTGTGGTGGCTCACGCCTATAATCCCAGTACTTTGGGAGGCCAAGACCAGTGCATTACTTGAGGTCAGGAGTTCGAGACAAGCCTGGCCAACATGGTGAAACCCCATCTCTACTAAAATTACAAAAATTAGCCAAGCATGGTGTTGTGCGTTTGTAATCCCAGCTACTTGGGAGGCTGAGGCAGGAGAACCACTTGAACCTGGGAGGCAGAGGTTGCAGTGGGCCGGGATTGTGCCACTGCACTCCAGCCTGGGCGAAAGGGCGAGACTCTTATCTAAAGAAAGAAATAACAACAAAAACGTAGCCAGGCGTGGTGGCACGCATCTGTAGTCCCAGCTACTCGGTACTCAGGAGGCTGAGGTGGGAGGATGGCTTGAGCCCAGGAGGCAAAGGTCGCGGTGAGCTGAGACCGCACTGCTTCACCCCAGCCTGGGTGACAGAGAGCCAGACCCCTTCTCAAAGAAAAAAAAAAAATTCTACTATTATGGATAAAACAAAACCAACCACCTAGCCAAAACAGAAAAGTGAAATTGTATTGGTTTTGCTTAATGGAACTGTTCAGAGAACTTGAGTTCAAAAACTTCCATGCCTCTTCCTCTCCCATCCTCTGTTCTTTGTGTAAAATCAATGCATAGTGTTTATACCGTATAGTCAGGTGAAGCAAGGTTCTGAGGTGGGGAACCCCAGTCCAGAGTTTTCTCTGTTTGCTTGTAACAGTTCCACTCTTCCCAATTTGTTAATAAATTGTTTATACTTTTTTTGTGAACCTAAGGAGCCTCCCCAGTATAGTGTTGAATACTTAGGTGCATTTTGAACTGAAGGCAAAACTCAAAAGTCCAATTAAAGTTTGAGTAAGTTTATCTTTGTCTCCCTAAAAATGAAACTTTTATGGCTGGCAAAATAAGTAGTAATAATCCCCTATATCTGAATAGTGGTCTTTCGTTTGCAAAGTAATTTTACCTACTGTTTCTCATTAATTTTCTTTCTGACCCTAAATTGAGAAGTCAGATATAGGAAGTGTGTGTTATGAGAAGTTGAAGACCATTTGGTGCTTCTTCAGAGTGTGATTGAGACTATCTTCTCCATCCCCATCTGCTACCAGTTTGCCCAGCAGGCTGGGAAACTTAATGTGGCATAGTGATTAAGTGTATGAACCTTTAAAAGAAGAAAACCCCAATTTACATCCTTGCATTGCCTTTTATTAGCTGTATCATTTAAACAAGTTTTGTACTTTTTTGAGCCTGTTTCCTGACCTTTATGAAATGAGGCTTGTACTTAGTACAGTGACTGATTCATTAGTGAAGTGGTAGCTATGATGATGATGATTATATATTTTTTTTAGGTAGAGGCTCTCACTGTCACCCGGGCTGGAGTGCAGTGGCCTGATCTCGGCTCACTGCAACCTCCGCCTCCCAGGTTCAAGTGATTCTCCTTGCCTCAGCCTCCCAAGTAGCTGGGATTACAGGCACCCGCCACCCCATCTGGCTAATTTCTTTGTATTTTTGGTGGAGATGGGGTTTCACTGTGTTGGCAAGGCTGGTCTCAAACTCCTGACCTTGTGATCTGCCTGGCTCACCTTCTCAAAGTGCTGGGATTACAGACTGAGCCACCATGCCTGGCTGTTGTGACTATTTCTTAGCTTTTTAAACATCTATGTAGTCCTTGATCACCTCCATTTGAGCACAGCTAGTGGTTGGAAACCAAGCTTGACTTCTACAGCTTATGAGAAGGTTGTAGCCTAGGTTAGTTTTGCCTGTTTCTTTGGGTAAAGATGTACTAACTGTGAAAGAACTAGCTGCTTTCACCAGGCACCGAGCTTCAGGAAAGCAGTAGAGGAGGGAAGAGTCACTTAGGCCAGTACCATCAGTCAGCTGTTTTTACTCCTCCCCAGGTTGCTTCACTTCCTGAACCCAGAATGACTCTCATAATCACTCAGTGGGTTCTAGAAATTATTTAGCTGATTACAGCATGTATCCATGGAGGGCTGTAAAGAGGAGAATGAGACAGAGGACGTGTATCTGATTTAAATAATTTTAGATGTGATAATTAGGTTTTTGAATGTTTCTTCTAATTTTTATTTTCTAAACATGTACCTGTTTGACTTCCTCCTGTCGCTGTTGCTGCTATTGTTGCTGCTGCTACTGCTTCTAATTATTATTAGATGAGTGATTGACTGGAGCCGAGGACCACTACTGTTAGAATCAGCTGACCAGCAGGTTAAAATACAGATTCATTCTGTATGAATGGGCTTTATTCCATACTAACTGAATCAGAATCCTTGGATGTGTTGGACAGGTAGATGGAATCTATGTTTTCACAAGCTTCTCTGATGATTCTAATGCCAGCTACATTTGGGAACCTGACTGGATTAGACGATATTTCAAGAACTGTCCAGCTTGAATTATGATTTAATGAAGACTGATAATATAACAGATATCACTTTATAGCTTAGAAAACATTGTTATACAGTATTTGGTGCAGGTCATGATTCTGTTAGTGTATGTTTATTACTCTTCGTTTTCCTCATTCTTAGTGTCTTCATAGTTCAGATCAGTATAGCTTGTTTTGTTTCTGAAAAGCTGGAAATTGGTGGGTATCACTGCGTCAAGAAACTTTTAAAATAAACTTATTTTGGGACATTAAAAAATATATACAGACTGGGTGCAGAGGCTCTTCCCTGTAATCCCAGCACTTTGGGAGGCTGACGAGCCCAGGAGTTTGAGACCAGCCTGGGCAATATAGTGAGATCTTGTCTCTACAAAAAAAAAAAAAAAAAAAGGGTGGTGCTGCCCATCTGTGGTCCCAGCTGAGACTGAGGCAGGAGGATCACTTGAACCGGGGTGGTCAAGGTTACATGAGTCATGATCATGCCATTGTATTCCAGCCTAGATGACAGAGCAAGACCCTGTCTCAGTATATATAATACAGATTTTATACACACACACACACACACAACACCCGCACGTAGACAGAATAATAAATCTGATGTACAACTTACCCACTTTCAACACTTAGCTAACCATGGCAGTCCTGCTTAATCTGTGTTTTCATCCACTCCTTTCCCAATGTTTTGACACAAATCCTGGATATCATTTGTCTGAACTATTTTGGTATGTACAAGGAACTTTTAAAGAATGCTAATTTTATTTATTTTTAAATAGGTAAAGCATTCATATGAGCCAGAAGTCTTGAGTGACCCCTGCCCCTATATCCCCATTTCTTTTCCTTAGAGGTTTCCTATGATCAATCTTCTATCTATTTGAAGAATCAGTTGGTTTCCCCTTACCCTGTTGTTCATGACCTTTGCTTTCTTCCACATCTCTGAAAGAGAGGAAAAACCATCGGTAGCTAAGGAGGCTATCACAAACTCCAAAGGAACTTTTTTCATTTGGAAAATCTTTTCCTTTCTCCCAGATGATTGATCCTCCCGGAAAATATTCCTCCCCCACTCCCATCACCTTCTGAGCTAATCTGTTACAAGTTCAAATTCTTCTACACTGTACTCTGAATGTGGAGTCCATCTTTGGGCCTCAAATAATGATTACTGGGCAGATAAGTCCCCATCAGTCCCTGGTGATAGCAAAATAAAGCCTTGTGAAAAACTTCTTACGTTGCCCCTGTCTGATATTTTTCAAATTCTTTAGGCTCACATGCATTTCCTTCTTTCCTAGATTGTTTTCTCTGCTTTGCATCCAAATACTATACCCTGGTTTGGAGCCTGGTAACTAGGAGGGCCCAGATACCTATGTCCTGTTTCTTAAGACTTTTTTCTGTTGTAAACCAGCTGGAGAAGGTTGGCTGGATTGGCACTGAGGTGCCTGGAGTAAGAGCCAAGATTAAGAACACTTTGGGCCTTTTGGAGCCCTGCTTTGCTTCCTTTCCCCTCCCCATGTATTCGCATAGGTAAATATATGCATACACTCACCACCTTCTGGGGAAGGGGTTGGCTGGCTGCTGTAAGCTGTTAACACTTTCAGAGGAGGAACTTTGCTGTAAGAAGTTAACAAGCACTGCAAATGTATGTTTTGCCCTCCTTGCTGGCCATACTGACTCTAGTTACTTTACTTTTGATTAACTCTTGGCTTTGAAGTTAACACATGGAGGACTTTTATTAAAACTCTGAAATTTTAGTTCAAATTTTTTTACAGCTGCCATTAATTGTGAGTGTCCTGGGCACTCACACTTCCCAATAGGGTTCTGAGTACCTGCCTAGCTTTTTGAGGGTTGAGTACAGGGAAATATAGAGAAGTATGTGCCACTAAGGCTGCTTGGTATGGTATGCACATATATTTAAACTAAGATTGGTGTTTGTCCCTACAGCAGGGCTGGAGTTCTGTATCTTCCACTTCCTGCTTTGCCTTCACTAGTGTTAAGTACTTGTGAGATGGAATTTTTGTTAGAATGATTAGTCATTTTTGTTGAAATAAGTTGAAGTACAAATTTTGATCATAAAAACTCATGTTTGTTTGTAGAGCAGATTGGCTTATTTCCTCTTTAATGAATCTAATGAACATACATGTGTATACATCTAATCACACAAAATTAGAGACATGTAAAGGAAAAGTTTATCATTTTCTCTGTCTTTTTTTTTTTTTTTTGAGACGGAGTCTCGCTCTGTCGCCCAAGCTGGAGTGCAGTGGCCGGATCTCAGCTCACAGCAAGCTCCGCCTCCCGGGTTCACGCCATTCTCCTGCCTCAGCCTCCCGAGTAACTGGGACTACAGGCGCCCGCCACCTCGCCTGGCTAGTTTTTTGTATTTTTTAGTAGAGACGGGGTTTCACCATGTTAGCCAGGATGGTCTGGATCTCCTGACCTCGTGATCCACCCATCTCGGCCTCCCAAAGTACTGGGATTACATGCTTGAGCCACCGCACCCGGCCGTCATTTTCTCTTTCTTAACCACTATCTCTTGATGTGAACAGCTAAGTATAAATCTTTCCGCACTCATATAGCATACAAATTTCTTCACCTTTTTTTTTTTTTGAGACAGAGTCTCACTCTTGTCATCCAGGCTGGAGTGCAATGGCGTGATCTCAGCTCACTGCATCCTCTCCCTCCTGGGTTCCAGCAATTCTCCTGCCTCAGCCTCATGAATAGCTGAGATTACAGGTGTCCACCACCATGCCTGGCTAATTTTTGTATTTTTAGTAGAGACGGGGTCACTATGTTGGCCAGGCTGGTCTCGAACTCCTGACCTCAGGTGATCCACCTGCCTTGGGCTTCCCAAAGTGCTGAGATTACAGGTGTGAGCCACCGTGCCTGGCCTCTTCATCTTTAAAATAATCTTACTCTATTATTCTGAAGGATATTTTCCCCCAATTAATATATCATGGACTCCTCTCCATCCAGGTCATTATAAGTAATATAATAGCTGCATAATGTGACATAATACAGATGTCTCACACTTCATTCAAGTACTTACCTATTGCTGTACATTCAGGTTGTTTCATATATGTGTGTGTGCGCGTGTGCCATCACAAGCAATGCTGTCATAAATTTGCCTGCACCTTTATAGACTGGTGCATTTATTTCTGTGCCCACCTTTCCAAGGGGTGCTGCAGCCTATGTTGGTCCTAAAGGTGATCCTTTGTTTGTAGGTCAATGTACGAAATGGAATGAGCTTGCATGACTGCCTTATGAAAGCACTCAAGGTGAGGGGCCTTCAACCAGAGTGCTGTGCAGTGTTCAGACTTCTCCATGAACACAAAGGGTAAGAGCTCAAAAGTCAATTGACTTCTTCAGACTAGTAAGGATCTTCTAGCTTCAAATAGCTATGTTTGTATTAAATTGTACTAGCTTCCTATAGAATATTGTTTATTTCTATGCCTTTCTTTATAAAGAGATAATTCAGAAAAATAGGTATTAAGAAATTGAAATTATTGCTTGGACATTCTCTTGAAAAGTCCAATACCTGTAATTTTAACACTTTGGGAAACTGAGGCAAGAGTGTTGCTTGAGGCCAGGAGTTCAAGACCAGCGTGGGCACATAGTGAAGGCCCATCTCTACAAAAAAATTTTAAAAACTAGCCAGGCATGGTGGTGCGGCCCTGTAATCCTAGCTGTTCGAAATGTTAAGGTGAGAAGATTGCTTGAGGCTGCAATGAGTCATGATTGTGCCACTGGACTCCAGCCTGGGCTGGAGCAAGATCCTATCTATTAAAAACAAAAAAGAAACAAACAAAAAAAAAACATATGTTAGGTATTGATAATGTTTCCATGGATGGAAACGGTAATGTTAGATGCTATGTTTTTTGAGGCAAAGATTTTTCTTTGTGTTTACTGTGTTTACTGTAATGCATTATATAGACTGGGCACTCAGAAAGTGCATTATTATATATATAAAGAATGCTATCCTCGGGAGATTGACTTTTCTCATTCACTAATTTTTTTTTTTTTTGGTTCAGTTAAATGTGTCCTAATCCCTGCTGTTTAATAGATTGTTTAAAGATGCAGAAGCATTTCTGCTTCAGGGAAGATTCATAGTTTATCCTATTCTTAATGGTGGTGACAAGATAGAGGCATCCCCTCAAAGGCTAGGAGTAATACCTCAAAGCAGCAGAGCTGTCTGTAATTATCCATTATCCACTATTCCCTCCACCCCCAAAATATAGGGAAACCTTTAAAGGGTTCTTTTTTTACCCTCTTCTTGGAAAGGGTCAATTACATTATTCATCTTTAGCTTACATTTTTTCATGTTTCAAAGAGTTCTCCAGTTTGAGAGAATAGCCCAGGGAATGAATCTACTCAAAGGGGTGAGTGTAATTCTCAATTTAGGAGGCGTTTGTTGAAGTGCAAATCTTTGAAGCAGATGTTAACTTTTGCTGAATGTAGCCCAGGTTGGGTCCCTAAGCCAATCCATAGTGGTCCTTAAGGACTAGAGAGATTCTGAGACAGGGAGGGCTTGGTCTGCTCTCATCCAAGGCTGCACTAGTTTGGAGCTACTCTGGAGTCTCCAGGACAGAGAGCAGATTGTCATTAGGATCAGTCTGCAGATTGATGAGAAAATAAGGCTTGTCTTCCCTCTCTTCATAAGGGCAAAATAGTCCTTTGGAATTATAGGGAGTTTGCCAGGTGCTATATGGGTAATTATAGTAATGAGTGTATTATTTACTGTTGGATAGTGAGAAAAATGGCTTGACTAGGCTTCTGGTAGATGATGAAGAGGCTTGAATGGTGCTGTACATGTTATTCTCTTTACCTGAGAATATTCTTCCTTTGGAAAATGGGCCAGATTAACTGGATACAACATGAGAAAGGAATTGGGCATTGATTTTTACTTATATGTATCTTTTTTTTATCTTATTTATACTGTAGGCAGAGAAAGTGTGGTTTCAGAATAGGTTTTAAAAGACAGTTATAAGTTTCTCATTGACTTATAGACCCTACAACTACAGATTTGAGTCTGTTATTAATAGAAAAGTACATTTTTCATTTGTGGTTCCTTTCTATTTATGTAGATTGAAATAGGCTACTGAAGACTAAATTTTGTACTGCAGCAATATTTATAATCCGTTTTACAGGATTTGGGGATTTTTGTAAGATTTTAATGTTACAAATTCCAATTTAATGTATATTGACTTTATCGTGAGATTGTTATATATCGTTGTTTAGATAAAACTTTATTCTGGCCAGACATGGTGGTTCACGCCTATAATCCCAGTGCTTTGGGAGGCTGAGGCAGGAGGACCGCTTGAGGTCGAGGATTCAAGACAAGCCTGGGCAACACAGCAAGACTCTGTCTCTACCAAAAAACATTTTTTTAAATAAATAGAAAACTTTATTCTAAGAACATGGGCTTTGGAGTTCAGCAGACCTAGATTCCAACATAGGCCCTTAAACTTGCTCTGTGGCCTTCAGCAAGTTACCTTCTTAGAGTCCCAGTTTTCTTATTTTTCAGATAGAAATAATACCTACTTCATAGGTTTGTTGTATGAATTAAATAAGTTATTGTTGTATGGATTAAATAAAGTTGTATTTATATAGCATGTGATAAATGGTAGCTGTTGTTATTTCTATTGCACTTTTACCTTGTTTAAACATTTCCTGTTTATGCTTTTTTTAAAAATTCTTTTTAGTAAAAAAGCACGCTTAGATTGGAATACTGATGCTGCCTCTTTGATTGGGGAAGAACTTCAAGTAGATTTCCTGGATCATGTTCCGCTCACAACACACAACTTTGTAAGTTGCAGATCTCCTCTCTTTCTGGCATGTTGAGGGCTTTGCCAGGCATAACAGAAATTTCTCAGGTAATATGCGTATGTATATAGTTGAATTGTTTAAAGCTGTTTATGTTGTTGTTTACGGTAAGGCAATTTAGATTTCATTAGCCAGAGATACACTTTAATTTGTGATTATGAATTCTGTAAATGTTGGAAGTACGATTCATTTTGTAAAAACTCTTTTGGAGGCCAAGGAGGAAATGACTTTGTCTTTTGTCATCTTTTATTTATTCAGCATAATTTACACCTGTGTCCTTGTTGTAGGCTCGGAAGACGTTCCTGAAGCTTGCCTTCTGTGACATCTGTCAGAAATTCCTGCTCAATGGATTTCGATGTCAGACTTGTGGCTACAAATTTCATGAGCACTGTAGCACCAAAGTACCTACTATGTGTGTGGACTGGAGTAATATCAGACAACTCTTGTAAGGCATTGTTCTTTTTCTCAAGGAATATAGGGATGAGGAGTATAAATACTTTAAAGAGTATTTGGTGTAGATTTTGACTGGCAGGTCTGGATTCTAGACTCATTTAATGAATTGTGATCCAGAAACTACTTTAGAAACAGTGATAATTCTGAAACTAGCTAGGCTTGGTGGCATCGATACTCCAGAATGAGCAGGTAGGAGTAGGACTTAACCATCTGTCAAATTGAGATTGACATACTGTGACTGTGATTCAGTAAGGAAAAGAACAAAAGGATATGAAAACAAGATTTTTTGCTTTTCTCTCTTAATAGTATCATCTACTACGGTTGCTAGTAGACACTGCTGACACTGCTCTGTATTTTGTTGAATATGCTGAATGAGCCTTTGACACTGAGAAAGAGCAGAAAGCACAGTTGATGCCATTTTCTTCACTTTAAACTGGAGAAAACTTAGTTGTTTGGAATTGTTTGAATATAAAATCTTGAAAGATTCTTGTTTCTGTTAGGAGACAATATATTTCATATAGATAAAATTTTATTAAAGAATTTAGTTTATATTAAAAGTACATGGTCCAAACTGCCTTTTAAAAACTGTAACTAGGGATATGAAAAGTTTAAAGTTTTGTCCTTTTTTGATAGTACTAGAGAGACCAAGGGAGTGTTATTATTAGACCATGCTGAAAACATTTTTGCTTTCATGGTCACATACTGATTTTGTGATGAGAGCTTGAGTAGCACAAATGGCACAAGCTTTCAAAATTTATCTTATTTTTGTCCCCCCACCACCTTTTTTTTTTTTTTTTTTTTTTCCTTTGAGACGAGTCTCTTTCTGTTGCCAGGCTGGAGTGCAGTGGCGTGATCTCGGCTCACTGCAACCTCCGCCTCCTGGGTTCAAGCGATTCTCCTGACTCCGCCTCCCAAGTAGCTCAGACTATAGGCACACACCACCACGCCCAGCTAATTTTTGTAATTTTAGTAGAGATGAGGTTTCACGTTCTTGGCCAGTATGGTCTCGATCTCTTGACCTTGCGATCTGCCCACCTCGGCCTCCCAAAGTGCTGGGATTACAGGCATGAGCTACCACACCCAGCATTTTTTTTTTTTTTTTTAAGACAGAATCTCGCTCTGTCTCACATGCTGGAGTGCAATGGCATGATCACAGCTCACTGTAGCCTTGACCTCGGGTTCAAGTAATCCTCTTACCTCAGCCTCCTGAGTAACTGGGACTACAAGTGTTTGCCACCATGCCTAGCTAATTTTTGTATTTTTTGTGGAGATGGGGTTTCACCATGTTGCCCAGGCTGGTCTAGAACTCTTGCACTCAAGCAGTCTGTCCGCCTTGGCCTTCCAAAGTGGTGGTGTTACAGGTGTGAGCCACCGCACCTGGTGGCACAAGCTTCTGAGTCTAACAGACGTATGTCAGAATCTCACTATTGTCATTAACCATAACCACAACTGAGTTTTCGTTCATGCGTCTGAATAAAGGGGATATTACCTTCCTTGCATTGTTCTTATGAGGCTTGCTGACAAGTGCCCAGCTCATGGAAAGAAGGTGCCTAATTACTCACTTTTCTGTGATTTATTCCTCCTATTTTAGTCTTTTTATCTATTTTCAAGATGGAGTGTTTCCAGAAAAGCTCTGTGTGACATAGTTTGTAAAATGTTCTACTGTAGTTTGAAAAACATTATTTTGATATAGCTAGACATAGGACCAGTATTTCCTAGAAATGCACACTGGGCCGGGCGTGGTGGCTCACGCCTGTAATCCCAGCACTTTGGGAGGCTGAGGCGGGTGAATCACCTGAGGTCAGGAGTTCGAGACCAGACTGGCCAACATGGTGAAACCCTGTCTCCACTAAAAGTACAAAAATTAGCTGGGCGTGGTGGTGTGTGCCTGTAATCCCAGCTACTTGGAAGGCTGAGGCAGGAGAACCCAGGAGGCGGAGGCTGCAGTAAGCCAAGATTGCTCCTCTGCACTCCAACCTGGGCAACAGAGCGAGACTCCATCTCAACAAAAAAAAAGAAAATAAAAAAGAAAAAGCACACTGGAGCCCGTATGTTTATTGGCAGGTCAGTATTATTCACATTCAATAATCATTCAAACCCAGTTATTTGGAAATTGTTCCCTTTATTCTAGGTAATGTAAAACAGTTGAGGAAAATGTGACTGGGAAAAGTTCAGTTTTAGTAGCTCTGAGTTTGCAAAAGCAAGGCACGCTGATTGTCTCTGTAAGATTACTGTAAGCCTAAAAACCAGTCTTTCCCTGCTTTTGTTTAGATTGTTTCCAAATTCCACTATTGGTGATAGTGGAGTCCCAGCACTACCTTCTTTGACTATGCGTCGTATGCGAGAGTCTGTTTCCAGGATGCCTGTTAGGTAATTTTTTTACCTATAGCTTTTCTTTTAGAAAGTTATTGGGGGGGGGGAGGTGGGGTTGGAAGCTCAAAGACAAAAAATAAGAGTTTCTTCACATTCCCTCCTCTCTATGTGGAAATCCCTTGCTGCTTCTGTGGAATGTGATACTGGTGGTACAGCAAAATGTAGAAATTTCTCTTTATGGATCTGTAGATCTTATATTCTGGAAAGTGACTTTGACTATAGTTTCTTCTGTTATCGTAGCATATTCCTTAATATGTCATTACATTTTAAAGAGCTTGAGATTCTACTTTCCTCAGTATGTACTGAGTTCAACCTCAATGGAAAGGGTCCCAAAACTTGATACAGTGATTCAATAAAAATAAAACCCTTAACTTTGAAATGCATGTTATGGCCTTGCATTTGCTAAAACCATGTATTTAAATAGACTAGTGTCTTTAAAAAACATTTAGTTATATTTTCAGCATAAATATTGTTTCTAATGTGTCTCTGAGTTTGCATATAACTTGTCTTTACTCTGTTTTCCAGCTTTACAATCAGTTTTGTTCAGTTCACATATTGCTCAGTGTTACACACATGAATTTGAAACCTAAAGTAAAATCTACATCCAAAATATCTTACTTTAGGCCAGGCATGGTAGCTCACGCCTGTAATCCCAGCACTTTGGGAGACCGAGGTGGGCGGACCACTTGAGGTCAGGAGTTCCAGACTAGCCTGGCCAACCAACATGGTGAAACTCCATCTCTACTAAAAATAACAAAAAACTGGCTGGATGTGGTGATATGCGCCTCTTGGTCCAGCTACTTGGGAGGCTGAAGCAGGAGAATCTTGAACCTGGTAGGCAGTGAGCTGAGATGGCACTACTGCACTCCAGCCTGGGTGACAGAGCAAGACTCTGTCTCCAAAAAATACACACACACACACACACATAATGTGTAATCAGATAATGTTTAATGTGAAACTACTATGGAAATTATTAAAGGCAGCATATGTCAGAATAAGGAATTTGCATATGTCTGGATATATATTTGTGTATGACTTTTATTTTTCTTGATAATTTGAAAAGCAGATCTGACCAAGAGTTTGTAGTTACCTCTGAAGATTAGAAGAAACCAGGCCTCTGAAGCCATAAACAGAATTATGTGGGAAGGCATTTTTTCAAGACAATAGAACAATTTCCCTTAGAAAAGCTGGCCTTTTATCCCTTTAATTCATACATGGATGTTAACTGAATCTGAACAAACCTCAAACTAATCTTTAGAACAAATAATGAAAACGTCTGGCCTTTTTGCAGACATGCTCAGCACGTCTACTTATCTGTTTAAAATCTTAAAGTTCTCAAATTTAGTCTCTAAATTAAACTGGGCACGTTTCAACTAGCTTAATAAGTGGTAGTGTGGTTGTCAAATGTTAATCTATTCTTTCCCGGAGAAGATGTGAAAATTTGGAGTATTCGGGTGGCGCTTTATTAAAAAAAAGAAAACTTACAATACATTCTCTTTTTCATTGAATTCCCAATACATATATTATTTCCTGTTCCAAATTTTGTATGCAAAAGCACCCAGACTTAAGATAATTTTTAGATGTCACATATTTGAAAGAATCAAACATTGTGTCAAAGGTTGTACAGGTAGAGTTTGCCCTTAAGCATCTTAATCAAGTAGGTAGTTGAAAGACTTCACCAGTATGAAAGCCTAAATGCCAATCATGGAATTTTCTTTCTCCTCCTTGCCTAGTTCTCAGCACAGGTATTCTACACCTCACGCCTTCACCTTTAACACCTCCAGTCCCTCATCTGAAGGTTCCCTTTCCCAGAGGCAGAGGTCGACGTCCACACCTAATGTCCACATGGTCAGCACCACCCTGCCTGTGGACAGCAGGATGATTGAGGTAATAGGGCCCCTTGGGGGTGGTAATGTCAGTCAATTAATGGGGTGAGGGTGATATTTATTTCAGAGAGTTTTGGGTTTCAAATCTGATCAAAGAATGTTGCAACACTTTCTCAGGTCTCTGGACTTTTACAGTTTATTTTATATCCATAATATCTTTAGACTGGCTGAATAGTCTGGTTGGTATATCATTCAAGTGGAGAACTAAAATTTCCTGAAAAATATGTTAACATTTGAACTCTTCCCATTATCAGATTTGAATAGGCTTTTAATGAACGAGTGCCTAAGATATTTAAAGAGGAGTTTAATTTTGGTGTGGGACAGAAAATAACAGTGATGGAGAACTACAGATTCTCTGGAAGACTTTTGTGATTTTATTTAGAAATAAAAGGGTGGAGTCCTAGGATTTAATAAGCAGGTATTTAGGGAGATGTCCAAGTGCCCAAAGCTAGTGTTTTTGAACTGCTTTTTCTTTTCTTGGCTTTTTGGTTATGTCCTATTGGTTTAATTTGCTTTCTGCTTCATCTTTAATAACAACTGAATACACTTAAATACTTCCTTTGTTCTTTATTCTTCTTTATTTCTCATTGCTTTGGACTAGAATAACAGCCTGAATGCTTCTCCCAGGGCGTGGTCCAGACGATTTTGTTTGAGGGGAAGAGTAGGTATTTTTCTTCATGCTTTTGCTTTCTTGTAATTAACAGGATTGCTGAAACAGACAGTAGACTACCAAAAATGAAATAGTTGCAAAGTTAAATTTATATTTCTTGTTGCTTGTTTCCATGTTTTCTTTTTTCCTTTTTTTTTTTTTTTTGGCAGTAGAGTATATAGAAGTTAAAAAAAAAATGTTGTATATGGTATTGATGATAGGTGAAATGAATTTCTTAAGTTAGGCCAGGCATGGCGGTGTATGCCTGTTGTCCCAGCTACTCCAGAGGCTAAGGCAGGAGGATCACTGGAGCCCAGAAGTTCTAGGCTGTAGGGAGCTACAATTGTGCCTCTGATTAGCCACTGCACTCCAACTGGGACAACATGGTAAGAATCCACCTTAAAAACAAACAAAAAATCTCAAATTAGATTTTGAGGCCAAGGGCATTAAAAAGTTTTTTGTTTTTTGTTTTAAATCAGTTCCAACCAGACTAATGTTAGACTGACTTAGTTGGTACTCACAGCATTGGTATTCTGTTTATATATTAGTACCAAATGTGTCAGTTTGGTTGATAAACCCTGGAATAAATATCCTTTATTGAAAGCTTATCAGAGATAACTATGCTCTCTCTCATCATGTAGACATCTGCTGCCTCAGGCACAGTTTATTTCACTCAGACCTCAAATCACTTTCAACATAATTGTCCTGCCACTGTTGTGAGGAGGTCATGTATAAGCTATTAATTTTGTTATTTTGGCTTTATCATTATGATTAGTCCTGATAATACAATAATATACCAGTTACTGCTACTTTTATTAAATGGTTTGTTCCTGTATGAACAGTGTAATACTTACAGGGAACAGTAAAGGTCAGAATTGGCTGGGTGGGAAGATCACTTGCGACCAGGAGTTCGAGACCAGCCTGGGCTATATGTAGCAAAACCCCACCTCTACAAAAAGGTATATGAAAATTAGCTAGGCTTGGTTGTGCGCACGTGCAGTCCTAGTTACTCAGGAGGCTCAGGCAGGAGGATTGCTTGAGCCCAGGAGTTTGAGGTTGTAATGAGCTATGTATGATTGTGTCAAGCATTTTTGAGTTTTTATTATAAAAGAATTAGCACAACTGTTATGCCTCATCATTTTTTACTTTGGAAGCAGGGTAAATTTTGATTCCTGTTATTTAATCACATATGAGTCAGCATTTTAAAAGTAGACTAATTGTTGCTTTATTTATTTAAATTGTTTGTAAGTCTCAAATTATTCATAGTTCTCTTGAGTATTTAGATTCCAGGAACAATAGAAAAATTCTTTCTAGGATAAATTGATCCAGCTGTAGAAATTAGCACAGAATAAAATACGGAATATTTAATGGATATAGGGAAGAAAATTACTATGACATTAAGGAAAATATCCTACTACATAGGAATATAATTGTGGTTAATAAAAATAAATTGTGCTTTGCTTTAAAAACAAAGAACAGATTACTTGGATAATGAAGCTACAGCTGCCGATTTCTATTGAAATCCACGTTATTTTTTGCCACTGTTTTGCCCACCTGGCAGTTATCCTGCTGTACTTAAAAACACACAGATTCCTGGGCTTCCCACGTTCCCCTCCAGAACATGCTCAGTCAATCCTGGGTTGAGGATTAGGGGTGGATCGTCATTCTTCTTTCCAGAGTCAGAATCACTATCCAAGTAATTCTGAAGACTAGCTAGTTTTGGGAACCAGAACTAGGCTTTCTTGTTAAATTCCGAATTATGTTTTGGGAGCAGAGGAACAGCTTGGTTTGATTCTTTTTATCTCGTAATAATATCATTGAGTGGGAGCATTCTAGTAATAGTTCTGTGGAACAAGTATCTTGTCTATACTGTAGTTACACAAAGATAATAGTAGGACCTCCCCCCAAAAAATGTCCTTTTTGAGGATACGGGGGCCAAGTGGTTTTATATTATTCTATTATACTATTCTATTCCAAGTGATGAATTTTAGATTGGGGTTTAGGTCTCATCGAGGCCTCTGTGTTTTAAACTATTTTCCAAACAGTTTCTAATAAATCCTAAAGATAGCCTTTGCTTTCTCCCATGAGTAGAATGTAATCAATTTCCAAATTCACCCATAAGGCAGTGTTTTGTGGTGAAAGAGCTGAGGGCTGAGATCCGTGTGTGATGGTTTCTGGTTCTATTTCTGCCACCCCCTGGCTCTGCCAAGTGACCCTGCCAAGTCTCCTTACCTGTTCAGATGTGTTTTCTTATATGTAAAATGTTGGTTTTGAACTTGGATTTGTGGTCTTTCCAGCTTTCTGTGATTTTAGGCTTGGATAAAGTATGTAGGCTGCTTACCTTTTGCAAATCCAACTTCTAGTTAATTTAGCCTAACTCCTTGTGGAGTAAGAGCTTCCCCCAGAATCCACCTCTCCACCCTGCCTTTTTTAAAAAAGTTTTGAGCCTCAGTGGAACAAGATTCCCAATCTTTGGAAGGGTCTCAGCTGAGAGTAACTTTGCTAGCTTCCCTTGAAAGAGTATGTTTGTTGTGTACATTGCTTTCTTTTGAGAAAAAGAATGTGGTTTTCATTATATATGAAAAACTAATACCAGGCTTGGCACGGTGGCTCACACCTGTAATCCCAGCACTTTGGGAGGCCGAGGCGGGTGGATCACCTGAGGTCAGGAGTTCAAGACGAGCCTGGCCAACATGGCAAAGCCCTGTCTCTACTAAAAATGCAAAAATTAGTGAGGCATGCTGGTGCACACCTGTAATCCCAGCTACTCGGGAGACTGAGGCAGAAGAATCGCTGAACCTGGGAGGTGGAGGTTGCATTGAGCTGAGATTGCGCCACTGCACTCCAGCCTGGGTGACAGAGCAAGACTCCATCTAAAAAAAAACAAAAAAATTGATACCAGTCCCTCTAATATTTAATGAAAAATCAGCCTTGGAGGTACTGGCCACTGATACTTACTGAATTTAATCAAGGAACGTTGATTAGAGTATGTTTAGGATTTTTATGGTTTTTAGAGGTTTTTTAATACTATTTTGTTCTTGCACATCCTTCTCCTCTCTTTTCCCTCCCCCAGAGAAAATCTTTTGTGTGTAGGAGTTGACCAGCTTTCCTTTTCTGTTTCAGGATGCAATTCGAAGTCACAGCGAATCAGGTACTTTTCCATAGTCATTTAGCCAACAATAATGGGCTTTTTTTCTTTATACGGTGTATCTTCTGTTGGCTTATCCTTGTGTGGATTCTGTTTGTCTTGTCTATTAAGCCTCACCTTCAGCCCTGTCCAGTAGCCCCAACAATCTGAGCCCAACAGGCTGGTCACAGCCGAAAACACCCGTGCCAGCACAAAGAGAGCGGGCACCAGTATCTGGGACCCAGGAGAAAAACAAAATTGTGAGTATAGAAACCGTACCTCCTGCCAATTAGGGTTCAGTAAGAAAAACCTCGTTGGAAATTAGAATACTTTTAACTTATTTTGGGAGAGGATTCTAATAAAGTATATTTAATGAAGGAGATTATAAATGTCACTGTTATTTTTGGCACACTTGCATCAGACAGCTTGCCAGTGCTTTAACTGAAATGGTATTTCTCAAAAGACAAAAATTGGAATTGTGGTTAATATGTTTATCTTTAAAAGATATGGAAACAGATGACATGGGTTGATCCTTTCTTTGATGCCCTCATTATCAAAAGATTATTACCATTGCATGGAGTATAATAATGATCTCTACTGGTTTCAGAGGCCTCGTGGACAGAGAGATTCAAGCTATTACTGGGAAATAGAAGCCAGTGAAGTGATGCTGTCCACTCGGATTGGGTCAGGCTCTTTTGGAACTGTTTATAAGGGCAAATGGCACGGTAAGCTTGGGGTCTTCCGTTTACTTACTGCAGGGCTTTGGTGTGAAGTCAAGTTTCAGCTCGGGGGGCCAGGAGGAAGAGAAGACTGAGTGCTTCTGGGCTTACAGCAGTACTCTCCCTTAGATACTTGGTTATACTTGAAGACTGAGCTTAATTCTTTTTAGACTAGGTTCTTATAAAGCTCCCAGGATAATTAGAAATTAGTGAATAAGACTTGAGCCCTATAATCAGATGTCAGGAGTGCTTCTCCTTTAAACTGATTAAATACAGTCTGCACATGGGTCATGCTTGGAAGCTCCTTAAGTGAGCAAGAGTCTGCTGCTATGGAGGGAGCTTGGGTTCTAAAAACTGTAAGTTGGAAAGGACCTTAGAGATTGAAATGGGGGCTGATTTGTCCATGGTCATGCAGTTAGGCATAAGAAAGCTGGAAATCTCCTGAAATAACTTCTCTTTGTCCCGCCCAAGGATTAGTTGTGGGTATCCCTATCAAACAGGGAAGGCATAGACTTAATTATTGAATCTGTGTGGAATATTAGTGTTCTTATTTTAATGGAAACACTTTGTCACTTGGAAGAAAGGTACTATTTAACTTCTGTAGTTACAGCTTGTGTATTTTGGCAACACTCAACATTTTGGCAACATACTTAGCATTTCTCTGTTAGGTTTTTAATGCCTCTGGCTTTAGGACTTTGGCAAATAATAGGTATTTTCTTGAAAATGCTGCATGTTTCCAAAAAGTCATCTCTTCTAAATTCAGATTACAATAAAGCAAAAATCACAGAGTCCCTCAGTGCCTATACTTCTACTTTGGATGACACCGGAATTATCTTTAGAGATAAATGTGCAAATGTGCAAAGATTGAGAGAAGTTAAAAGCATCAAATGAATGGAGTATTAAAATTCAAGGTACTGAAAATATCAAACACCTCCAGTTTTGAGTACTTGGTGTTCTTTTTTTTTTGGAGATAGATTCTTGCTCTGTTGCCCAGGCTAGAGTACAGTGGCACAATCACAGCTCACTGCAGTCCTCAATTCTTGGGCTCAAACAATCCTTCCTAAGCCTCCCAAGTAGCTGGGAGCACAGGTGAATGCCCAGCTAATATTTTTTTATTTTTTGTAGAGACAAGGTCTATGCCCAGACAATGCCCGGCTATATATTTTTTTATTTTTTGTAGAGACAGCTAATATTTTTTTATTTTTTTTTATTTTTTGTAGAGACAAGGTCTCACTATGTTGCCCAGGCTGGTCTCCAACTCCTGGACTCAAGCAGTCCTCTTGGGTCTCTCAAAATGCTGGGATTACAGGCATGAGCCACTGTGCCCAGCCTTACCTTGTGTTCTTTAATGCATGGTTTTTACCACTTGTAATTTACCATGCTCATTAATGCATGGGTTTTCACCATTTGTAGTTAATCATCTGACCAATTTCTAGTTCCTTAAGAGGATTGGCACCCGACTGAACATTTGTAAAGTACATGTGGAATGATTCCTTTTCCTTTGAAAATTGCATCTGGCTGGGCAGGGTGGCTCACGCCTGTAATCCCAGCACTTTGGGAGGCTGAGGCAGGCAGATCACTTGAGCCTAGGAGTTCAAGAACAGCCTGGGCAACATCGTGAAATCCCATCTCTACCAAAAATTAGGTGGATATGATGGCACTCGCCTGTAGTCCCAGCTACTCGGAAGTCTGAGGCAGGAAGATTGCTTGAGCTCAGGAGGCGAATGTTGTAGTGAGCTGAGTACAGTGAGTACACACTACTGTACTCCAACCTGGGTGAAAGGGCAAGACCCTGTCTCAGAAAATTGCATCTAGTATGTACTACCGGGCTGCCTCCCGGGTCCCAGAGAAATGATACTATTGTAGAATATTTATTTATATATATTTAGAGACAAGATCTGGCTCTGTTGCCCAGACTGGAGTACTGTGGCACAATCTTGGCTTACTGCAGTCTCTGCTTCCTGGGCTCAAGCCAGCCATCCTCCTGCCTCAGCCTCCCAAGTAGTTGGGACTATAGGCACATGCCACCACACCCAGCTAATTTTTGTATTTTTTGTAGAGATAGGGTTTCGCTTTGTTTCCCAGACTGGTCTTGAAATCATGAACTCAAGCGATCCGCCTGCCTCGGCCTCCTAAAGTACTGGTATTGCAGGCATGAGCCACCATGCCCAGCCAGTTGCAGAATATTTTAGATGGCATAAATATCTCCAGGATTCCTTAGGAAAGAAGAACACAAGCACTTTGTGGGATAGAGCACTTACTTGTATCTGAGATAACAAGGCTGCTAGTAATTGTAGGAGGCAGAGCAATGGATATTGCATTTATTGCTTCTGTTAGCATTTGATCATTTTTATATCACATTTTAAAAGCCCCAGCTAAAAGCCAGCGGATGAAGTTTAAGTTGTACCCAAGTTTAATTTTCCTCTGGTTGAGCACTTTTATTTGGGGATTCATAAGTTTTCAAGGTATTACTACATGGTTCTGCTTCCGAACTTTGTCTTCTCTCAATAGGGTGAGCTTTCAAACTGTGATAAAGATTATTTGTTACAGTGTTACTTCCATAAAGACTGCTATTAGAATGTAGATAACTTGTTTTTAAGATTCTAGGATTTTTTAGGCCAGGTACGGTGGCTCACGCCTGTAATCCCAGCACTTTGGGAGGCTGAGGCGGGCTGATAACGAGGTCAGGAGATCGAGACCATTCTGGCTAACACGGTGAAACCCCGTCTCTACTAAAAATACAAAAAATTAGCTGGGTGTGGTGGCGGCGCCTATAGTCCCAGCTACTCGTGAGGCTGAGGCAGAAGAATGGCGTGAACCCAGGAGGCAGAGCTTGCAGTGAGCCGAGATCGTGCCACTGCACTCCAGCCTGGGTGACAGAGCGAGACTCAGTCTCAAAAAAAAAAAAAAAAAAAGACTGTAGGTTTTTTAAGTCAGAAAGTCTCAAAAGTCAGAGGAGTGAGGAGCAGTGGACTTTTATGCCATGCTTTCAGAAAGCAAGCCCTGGTCTATGAAGAAAGAAGAAAAATGAGTGGTCAAGGAAACATAATTTCTAGATTGTTTCGTGCAATACTTTTTTTCCCCCCATATTCTGGTTCCTGTATACAATATACCTGTTCAGTATCTTAAAAATTACAACTGTTTTCATGATTTTGATTGAAGATTTTTTTTAACTCAGCCGAGCCACTGTGGAAGTAAAGCAGAAAGGGTCTCAAAGCAACTCAGAGGCCTCAGATGCATAAACTAAAACTCAACATATTTATTTAAAGCAGCATCTCTGAGGCCCAAAGTTCACAACCTCCTTTTGAGCATTAAATTTGGCATCAAGCCTGGGTGCGGTGGCTCATGCCTGTAATCCCAGCACTTTGGGAGGCCAAGGCAGGCATATCATTTGGGGTCAAGAGTTCAAGACTAGCCTGACTGAAATGGTGAAACCGTGTCTCTGATAAAAATATAAAAATTAGCCGGGCGTGATGGCGCGCACCTGTAATCCCAGCTACTTAGGAGGCTGAGGTAGAATTGCTTGAACCCAGGAGGTGGAGGTTGCAGTAAGCCAAGATCACACCACTGCACTCCAGCCTGGGCAACAGAACGAGACTCCATCTCAAAAAAAAAAAAAAAATTCTCTAGGCCAGGTGTGGTGGCTCACACCTGTGATCCCTAGCACTTTGAGAGGTTGAGGTGGGAGGATCACTTTAGCCCAGGAAATCGAGACCAGCCTAGACAACATAGTGAGACCCTGTCTCTACAAGAAAACACAATTAGCTGAACGTGGTGCTGTGTGTCTGTTGTCCCAGCTACTCGAGAAACTGAGGCAGGAGGATCACTTGAGCCTGCGAGATAGAGGCTGCAGTGAACCATGATCACACCACTGCACTCCAGCCTGGGCAACAGAACAAGATGCTTTCTCTCCAAAAAAAAAAAAAACTTAAGGACTTTATATTCTTAGTGGGGACAGTAAACAAGAAAAGCAGAATATATAGTGTGCTGTAATTGCTAAAGAGAAAAATGGAGGAAAGGAGATATGCACTGGCAGTCCCAGTTCAAAGTTTTTAGTAGGTTGGTCAGGGAGGAATCTGCCAAGAAAGTGGCATTTGCATGGAGGGTGAGGGTGGTGCAGATATCTAGGGAAGCAGTAATATCAAGTGCAAAGTGGACCACTCACCTGGCCTGTTCAGAGAACTCAAGGAGATCTTAGGACTTCATTTAGAGTGAGTGAGAGGTAGACTAATAGGAGTGAGGTCCAGTGGTAGGGTGTTTTAGGGTCCTATAAAGACTGAGTATCATTTGGGTTAAGTGGGATCCGGGGTCGTACGAGACTTTTAGGAGGTTTGGCCAGCCTTTGTTTGAAAATGAGTGTGATGAGAGAGCTCATGATCTGTCTGAAAGCCCATTCTATCTCCAGGTAGTTCCTACTAGTAGAAAATAGTTCTTAATTGGTTGCAGTGGCCCACATATAATTGGGTGCAGTGGCCAAACAGTTTAGGAGGCTGAGGTGGGAGAATACTTGAGGTCAGGAGTTTGAGACCAGCCTGGGCAACATGAGACCCTCGTCTCTACAAAAAATTTTACAAATTAGCTGGGCGTGGTGGTGCACACCTGTATTGTAGTCCCAGTTACTTGGGAGGCTGAGGTGGGAGGATCCCTTGAGCCCAGGAGTTTGAGGCTGCAGTGAGTCATGATGGTGCTGCTGCACTGCAGTCTCGGTGACAGAGCAAGAGCCAGGGTGGGGCAAGGGGCGGGCATGGAATAGTTCTTTATTAGAGTTGAAATCCATTTTCCTATAATGTTTGCTCATTGATCCTAGCAGATTGAATGAATCCCTTCCGTGGCAGTCCTTGGATTGTTTATATGTAAATGAGGGGAATGCTGCAGTATAGAACATTGCTTCTGGATTTCATAAGAAATTGCAAATAATCTATTACCATAACTATGTTAACGAGAGCTGGCTGGCAGATGGATCCCTGCAAGTACATGGGCTCTGTCTTTGGTTGACCCTGTTTGGTCTTCCCATCAGTGACTTAACCAGAGGTGTGATATGTATTTGCACAGTACTGAGGATTTAGAAAAGTGAGAAGAGTTCAACTGGCTAAGATGACAGAAAAAAGAAAAGATCAACTTTTTTTTTTTTTTTTTTTTTTTTTTGAGACGGAGTCTCACGCTGTTGCCCAGGCTGGAGTGCAGTGGCGCGACCTCGGCTCACTGCAAGCTCCGCCTCCCGGGTTCCCGCCATTCTCCTGCCTCAGCCTCCTGAGTAGCTGGGACTACAGGCGCCCGCCACCGCGCCCGGCTAATTTTTTGTATTTTTAGTAGAGACGGGGTTTCACTGTGGTCTCGATCTCCTGACCTTGTGATCCGCCCGCCTCGGCCTCCCAAAGTGCTGGGATTACAGGCTTGAGCCACCGCGCCCGGCCAAAAGATCAACTTTTAACAGAGATAAGTCCTATTTGTTGTTCCAAAAAGTAGAACTGGAGGGGGAAGATGTGGCTTAATGATAATGCTTGTGGAAACTGCTAAGGAAGTTCAGCTGACTACAAGGTCAGAGTAAGTCACTGCGTGAACTTTGGCTCTGAATTCTGAGGTTGTATTACTGATTAGGGCCAGAACAGGTGACACCAGAGGGTGGGTTCAGTGACAACTAGAGCATGCCCAGAGGAGAGCTATAAGAAGGAATGGACTGCAAAACAAGGCCCGTGAAATAGGAAGGTCCTTAGAAGCAGTTCCCCCTGAGCAATCATCCAGCATCTGCCAAGCCATGTGCCTGAACCCCTAGCCCTGTCCTATCCCATCCCATTAAAGACTCTGCCCTTTTCTGGGTCCTGGAGCCTGGGTCATAGTGTTGGCCATTTTCCCAGCACTCCCACTCAGTTGACTGCCTCATTGGGTCAGTTTACCTTCACAGGGTTTCTTGTCTTCATCCCTTCTTTCTAAGTCCCCACAGTCACCCATTGTGCTTGTACTTTTCCTGGGCTATTGCAGCAGATTCCTCTGTGGCCTCCCTCTTTCTGTCCTACAGGTGTCCAAATCCTACCCTAGAGTTTACTAAACACAGCTCAGGTTTCTCTCATCCCCCTCACCTCACCTTTATTTCTGATGTGCCCAGTCTGAAACATTCTCTCCTATTTACTAAAGTCCTTCCCTTGGTTTATATCCTATTTCTTTCAGAAAACCTTTCCATATCCTCTTGGAAAAGAGATTTACTTAGGCACCTATAGTCCCAGCTACTTGGAAGGCTGAGGTCGGAAGATTGCTTGAGCCCAGGAGTTCGAGGCCAGCCTAGGCAACATAGTGAGGCCCCATCTCCAAAAAAGAAAAAAAAAAATATTTACTCCCCCATCTTGGGGAACCCCTTCTGTTCCAGCACTCCTGTCTTGGCTCCAACTGTACCGGAATGGACACTTACACAAAAGATTGTTGTCCTCCTACTCAGGGCTGGTTATACATGTGTCCCATATGGTATACCAGATCCATTTTTCTAGATAGAAGGTAGCTTTAAACATAGTGTGGATCTCTCCCATCCAGTCAACAGCACCTTCATCGGCAGCCCATGGCCCAGGGTCCATGGTAAACACATGGTTTACCATGGTAACGCAGGTTAACTGGATGAGAGCCACTTTGGAGGCTGCTGTTAAAACACAGGGACTCATTGAAACTTTAGATGATAAAACCAGAGATCACGGGGAGACAGTTTGGTACCTATTGTGAGAACCATCTCTCTACCAATTTTCTTCCCAAAAATGAAATGTGGAGGGCTGGGTGGGGTGGCTCACGCCGGTAATCCCAGCACACCGGGAGGCTGAGGCAGGCAGATCCTTTGAGGTCAGAAGTTTGAGACCAGCCTGGGCAACATGGTGAAAACCCGTCTCCCCAAAAAATACAAAAATTAGCTGGGCATGGTGGAGCGTGCCTGTAATTCCAGCTACTCGGGAGGCTGAGGCAGGAGAGTCGCTTGTGGAGGTTGCAGTGAGCCGAGATTGTACCACTGCATTCCAGCCGGGGTGACAGAGCGAGACTCCATCTCAAAAAAAAAAAAAGAGGAAGGCTCCAACAGAGAGGCTCCAGAAACACTTTCGAAAGTGGCTTTTGGCCGGGCACAGTGACTCACGCCTGTAATCCCAGCACTTTGGGAGGCTGAGGCGGGCGGATCACAAGGTCAGGATATTGAGACCATCCTGGCTAACACAGTGAAACCCTGTCTCTACTAAAAATACAAAAAAAAAAACAAAAAAAAACATTAGCCAGGCGTGGTGGCGGGCACCTGTAGTCCCCAGCTACTCGGGAGGCTGAGGCAGGAGAATGGTGTGAACCCGGAAGGCAGACCTTGCAGTGAGCCAAGATTGCGCCACTGCACTCCAGCCTGGGTAACTGAGTGAGACTCCGTCTCAGGAAAAAAAAAAAAGAAAAGAAAGTGGCTTTTAAATTTATAGCACTCTAAAGTGGAACGGGATCCCTGGATGTGTCTAAAGTTATATCAAGAGGCTGGTTTTACAGTGCTTGACAGTCAGTTGTCAGTCTAGTAGGTAGGATAGCAACTGGAGTCAGACTGGGGTTTTGATCCTGGCTGCAGCACTCTTTGTTTTTTGACTGTATGACCTTGGGCAAGTGACTAAACTTCTCTGCTTGTTGTCTGAAGTGAAGATAAATTATTTACGTCATAGGGCAGCTGTGAGGATTAAAAGAGATAAAAGTACACACAGTGCCAGGGTTCAGTATTATTAGGATTACTTTTTAACGGTATTGAAGGCAGAGAAGCTTAATTTCAATATATATCTCTGAATTTTTCCTAGTGACCATCTTAGGTCTCACTGAAATGTGGATTCAGAGTTGAACCTCAGTAGTTGCTAAATGGTCTGCTTCCTTACAACAGCATCCAGCCCCAGTCATTCTGTATTTGCCAGGCCATTCATATCCATGCACTGATTTCATTCCCACAGGACAAGGTTTTGACCTGTCACACATGACCTCCCGTCTGGGGCTTGCCAGGATTGGTATGAATAGTTTAACCAAGACTATTGAAGGCCTAACTGTAGGGATAGCAGTTAACCTATGTAACTTTTTTGAGTCATTTGAATTATGTAGAAATTGGACCTGTAATCCCAGCACTTTGGGAGGCCAAGGTGGGAGGATTGCTTAAGCCCAGGAGGTCAAGGCCGCTGCGTGCCACTGTGTGCCACTGCACTCTAGCCTAGACAACAGAGTGAGACCCTGTCTCAAAAAAAAAAAATTTTGGAGATTTGTTGTATCTGTGTAGGTATGTGATTCTTTGGATAAATGATTCACTGTATCTTCTTCAAAACTAGGTTATTTGAAAGACTAAGATCAACTGATTGCACTGATTGCCAACTAATTTTGCAGGAGACGTTGCAGTAAAGATCCTAAAGGTTGTCGACCCAACCCCAGAGCAATTCCAGGCCTTCAGGAATGAGGTGGCTGTTCTGCGGTGAGTACAAAGCTGGCAGTCCAGTCCCTCTGGAGTGCTAGAGTGGGGGTACAAGGACTGCAGAGTTAGTGGACTGTGCCGCGGGTTGGGATGGGTGGGCAGTTAGGACTCACTTTGGAGTTCCTGTGGTTGGATGCTCCTCCTTTGAGAGCAAGGGATCTTTCCTTTAGTTTATGTGGCTGTCAGGCCTTTCGAAGAGCCCCTTCTCAGGAGAATACCCTCCTCTGGGCACAGTAAACTCAATAGCCCAAGTTCTATCTCTGGGTTTTGGTTTGAGGTGGGCAGAAATAGGCCCTATTTTTACCTTTATTTCCCAGAACCCTCTTTATAGCTGAGTTGCTTTATTTTAGACTTCAGAACAGTCAGCTTTCAAATCTTTCAGTCACTATTTAGACTTGTAGGAATAAGTCATATAATGGAGATTTCTACAGAGGAGTCCTTGTGACCTCCACGGGGAGGGTCATGGAGTGTACATTGATGGAGGATAACGTCGTCTCTGTAAGCAAGGCCAGCACTGAACTGATGGCCCAGTGAACTAATGGTGCGCTTCTCTATTTGCTCAGAATGCCACCTGGGTTATCAGCCATGCCATGTGTTTGTTTTTCTAGCCCCCTCCAGGTTGGGACTGGGGGTGGTGTCGAGAGCACAGAACCCAGTGTCCACGGAAAAGCACAGTAGACCTCCCTGAGCACTTTCCTCCTCCCTCTCCTCTCTTCACCTCCCCAGCAAAACACGGCATGTGAACATTCTGCTTTTCATGGGGTACATGACAAAGGACAACCTGGCAATTGTGACCCAGTGGTGCGAGGGCAGCAGCCTCTACAAACACCTGCATGTCCAGGAGACCAAGTTTCAGATGTTCCAGCTAATTGACATTGCCCGGCAGACGGCTCAGGGAATGGAGTGAGTAGATGGTCTGATGCCTCTCTGGGACCCAGGCATCAAATTTGTCCCTAAATTGGAACCAGAATCAGGAAAAGCCTTCTAGTCCATTAAGCGATTCTGTGATATCTTTGCGTAAGCCTCTGGCCTTGGCTGGAGGGGCCAGTTATCAGGAATGAGTTGTTCAGGTTCCAGCTGGGTGAGGTGGCTCACACCTGTAATCCCAGCACTTTGGGAGGCGAAGGCCAGTGGATCACTTGAGGCCAGTAGTTCGAGACCAGCCTTGCCAACGTGGCAAAACCCTGTTTCTACTAAAAATACAAGAAATAACCAGGCATGGTGGCACATGCCTGTAATCCCAGCTGCTAAGGAGGCCGGGACAGGAGAATTGCTTGAACGTGGAAGGCAGAGGTTGCGGTGAGCTAAGATAACACTACTGCACTCCAGCCCGGGCTGCAGAGCGAGACTGTCTCAAAGAAAAAAAAAAAAGTTCAGATTCCCCTGTTGGGACTGAACTTCCCCCTTGGCGCTTCCCCCTTGGGGCTCAGATTCGGGCTCTGCCTGTGACCCTCGCTTTATCAGAAACCTGAGAACATAGTGGGGGGCATGTACCTTCTGCTTGGATAGCTGTGGCAATGCCCTCTGCTCAGCTGTTTGAGGCATGGCTGTCCCACATGAGGGTTTAAACAGATGTCATTTTTGGGATTTTTTTTTTTTTTTTTAATTAAAAACTTTTTCCTGGCCGGGCACAGTGGCTCACGCCTGTAATCCCAGCATTTTGGGAGGCTGAGGTGGGTGGATCACAAGGTCAGGAGTTCGAGACCAGCTTCACCAATATGGTGAAATTCCATCTCTACTAAAAATACAAAAATTAGCTGGTTGTGGTGGCACGCGCTTGTAATCCCAGCTACTCGAGAGGCTGAGGCAGAAGAATCGCTTCAACCTGGGAGGTGGAGGTTGCAGTGAGCGGAGATCATGCCATTGCACTCCAGCCTGGGCAACAGAGCCAGACTCCATCTCAAAAAAAAAAAAAAAAATTCTTTCCTTAGAGAGACAGGGTCTCACTCTGTCACCTATCCTAGAGTGTAGTGGCGCGATCATAGCTCACTCCATCCTCGAACTCCTGGGCTCCAGCAATCCTCTTGGCTCAGTCTCATAGGCTGCTGGGACAGCAGGCACACGCTACCATGCCCAACTAATTTTTGTGTATTTTGTAGAGTTGGAAGTCTCACTGTGTTGCCCAGACTGGTCTCAAACTGGCCTCAAGTGATCCTCCCACCTTTCCTGGCTAGCCCAGGGTAGTGCTTCTCAAACTTTTCCTCAGAAGTGCCCCTTATGGTAGAGGAGTAGGAACTCCTTGTACCCCCTAGACATCTGGGAGCTACTAAGGTATAGCTGTGCTTGCAAGTCCTACAGAAATTCTCATATTATCTTTAAAATTCATATGGAAGTTGCCTTCTGTATATTTTAAGAAATGGAATGACTTTTCAGAAAAATTGAGATATAATTCATATATCATAAAATTCCCCCTTTTAAAATGTACACCTCAGTGTTTTTCTGGTATTGTGTTGTGCAGCCATCACCACTATCTAATTTTAGAACATTTTCATTATCCAGGAAAGAAATATATGCCATTGTATTAGTCTGTTTGGGTTGCTCTAAAGGAAGACTTAAGGGTGGGTAATTTATAAAGAAAAGAGGTTTATTTGGCTCATGGTTCTGCAGACTGTACAAAAAGCATGACATCAGCATCTGTGTCTGGTGAGGCCCTCAGGAAGCTTTTACTCATGGCAGAAGGCAAGGGGAGCTGCATGTGACATGGTGAGAGAAAGGAGCAAGAGAGAGAGCATGGAAGGAGGTCCCAGACTCTTTAATAACCAGGTTTCATGTGAACTAATAGCATGTGAATTAATAGTGTGTGAACTCACTGGTTACTGCAGGGAGGGCACCCAGCCGTTCGTGAGGAATCCGTCCCTATGACCCAGACACCTGCCACGTGGGTCCCACCTCCAACACTGGGGATCACATTTCAACTTGAGATTTGGAGTCGACAGATATCCAAATGATATACCCATTAGCGGTCACCCAATACCTCTCACCCACTTGCAACTATTTTCTGTTTCTACGGATTTTGCCTACTTTATAGTTTAATATAAATGCAGTCATGTAAGATATGATATAATGATATAAAGATATATATAATGATATAGGAAGGTAGTCTCACAAGATTATAATACTGTATTTTTACAGTGCCTTTTCTATGTTTGGCTATTTTTTTTTTTGAGATGGAGTCTCGCTCTGTCGCCCAGGCTGGAGTGCAGTGGCGCCATCTCGGCTCACTGCAAGCTCTGCCTCCCGGGTTCATGCCATTCTCCTGCCTCAGCCTCCTGAGTAGCTGGGAGTACCGCCACCACGCCTGGCCAATTTTTTGTATTTTTAGTAGAGACGGGGTTTCACCGTGTTAGCCAGGATGATCTCGTTCTCCTGACCTTGTGATCTGCCCGCTTCGCCCTCCCAAAGTGCTGGGATTAAAGGCATGAGCCACTGCGCCCGGCCTATGTTTGGCTATGTTTAGAGACACAAATACTCACCATGTTACAACCAGCTACAGTATTCAGTACACTGAGGGCCATAGAGGTTTGTAGCCTAAGTGCAACAGGCTATACTATTTAGCCAGGGTGTGTACTAGGCTGTACCATCTTGGTTTGTGTAAGTATACTTTATGACGTTTGCATGATAACAAGTTGGCTAACAACACATTTCTCAGAAGATATCCCTGCCGTTAAGTGAGGCTTGACTGTGTATAATACATAAGATAGGGTATTGTATGCCTGGGCGCTTTGACCCAGTTTAATATTTTCAAGATTAATCCAGGTTGTAGCATGTGTCACTACTTCATTCTTTTCTGAGTAACATGTCATTGTATGGATATGCCACATTATTCATTCATCAGTTATGGACATTGGGTTATCAGAATTACTTTTGAGTAAAACTGATGCTTGAAGAAGTGTCAGCAATGGTCAGGCGCAGGGGCCCATGCCTGTAATCCAAGCATTTTGGGAGGCCAACGCGGGAGGATCACTTGAGCCCAGGAGTCAAGACCAGCTTGGGCAACACTGCAAGACCCTGTATCTACCAAAAAAAAAAAAAAAAAAAAAAAATGTGGTGTGGTGGCACATGCCTGTGGGCCCAGCTACTGGGAGGTGGGAGGATCACTTGAGCCCAGGAGGTTAAGGCTGCAGTGAGCTATGATTGCATCACTGCACTCCAGTCTCCAGGGGAAAAAAAAAAAAAAAAGTGTAAGCGTGTTTGTACTGTGGCCTCACTTTCAGGTAAGCAGTGATGTGAACCAGGCTGAACAGCACAGCATCTGTCCCTGTGTGTAACACTCCTTGGAGCCAGACCTTCAGTGGCTTTACTTCTTCGCTGTAATTTAAAACTACTTTCTACCCATGCCCCTCAAACTTATTTTTAATAATTTCTTTTCCTTTCACAGCTATTTGCATGCAAAGAACATCATCCACAGAGACATGAAATCCAACAGTATCCTTTGGTTGCTGAGTTCATTTGACTGCTCAGTTCTAAATTTAGGGAAACAGAAGAGAGCCTTTTTATCACAAGTGGCTGTCGGTGCCAGGGGATATCTTTTTAAGGAAAGAAGAAGAGGACAGGAAAACAGAAAAGTCAGAAAATTAGTAGGCTTGGCCTGCCCCTCAGCAGCTTATGCCTCACCTGGGCTGATGAGAGCAATGTTTAGGTTAGGTTCCTTTCTGAGTTTATCTCAGCAAAAGTGATTTGGAGAGATTTCGGTAAACTTGAAATAGGTATAATTTTATCACACTATTAGTAAATTTAACCTGAGGGGGATTGGGCTTTTGTCTTATGTTTATTTCTAGTTTGTGGCCAGTGTGTGTATGTGTATCTACTTGTTATGTGGATAGTAAGTAGCTACAAGCCAGATGTTGAAAGATTTCCAAAATCACTATTTTTAAATATTTTTAAATAGTGGTCTTTCTTGACGAGGCGTGATGGCTCACACCTATAATCCCAGCACTTAGGGAGGCTGAGGCAGGTGGATCACTTGAGGCTAGGAGTTTGAGACCAGCCTGGCCAATATGGCGAAACCCCGTCTCTTAAATTTAAAAATTAGCTGGGTGTGGTGGCACGTGCTTGTAATCCCAGCTACTCAGGAGGCTGAGGCATGAGAATCACTTGAACCTGGGAGGCAGTGGTTGCAGTGAGCTGAGATCATGCCACTGCACTCTAGCCTTGGGGACAGAGCAAGGCTCTGTCTCAAAAAAATAAATAAAATGATCTTTCTTAAAGGTACATAAGTGGGTTCCTCAGAAGTCACTGTTACAAGAGGAGAGGGGTTGTTTTTATAGAAGAGTAAATGAAGAAAGGTATTTTTAATGCTGTAAGGCATGAAATTTAACAAATTTGAATCTGCCACCCTCCACTAGCCTTTCCTTGTGAAAGAAAGATGGCATTACAACCCACTTTTCTTCTTGAGCAGTGAGAGAGGCATGATAGTTGTGTTGGATTATGGGACATGGCCTGTTTTAGGTACATGTCTGAGGTGTGGAACACCTTTCAATGGTGGGCTTTTTAGCAGCCAAACATTATACCATGAAAGCAGACATCACAGATTTAAGGTGTGAATTCCTGGGCACCAACAGATCACAAGTTACTTTGTATGTGTTTTTTTTTTCTGTTTTTAAATTTTTTTTCCCCTCACAAGTTAGACTTAAACTGTATGACTTCTTTACCCAGAAGCGAGCTGACTTCGGTTCTCATTTTGAAGTCACCAAGTGGTACCAATTCTAGTGAGGAATTTCTTATGACAACATTGAACACTCAGTAAGGGATGTGCTATTTTGTTAACCACTCAAGTTTCAGATGGTGATTTGAGGGTGGAATACAGGCAGAAACGACTGTAAGCTGTCAGCAGGCCATGCTTGGCCCTCTGGGGAGCACTGGAGTGTGGCCTCTGCTCATCGTGTTAGGGTTTCAAGCACCTGTATTATGTGGAAAGGTCACAAGGCCAGGGACCCAGCACCTAGACGTGCAAATGGGGAGAAGCAGCAGAGAAGAAACGCTGGCTTGCTTTTGGCTTGGGCCAAATAATCTGGCACATTGACCAATCCCTGCCTGTCTTCTGGAAGAAGGGGCATTTCAAAAGCACTTTAAAGAACTTCAGAAACCTTAGGAAATTCAGTGCAGAGGCTGTGACAGAGGGAAGGTGGAGAGATTACCATGTTATAAAGAACTTTGGGATGTTTTTCAAAATTAACTTGACCATTCTTTTGAAACCAGAGTCCTTAACAAGCATTGAGATATATTTCTCCATGAAGGCCTAACAGTGAAAATTGGAGATTTTGGTTTGGCAACAGTAAAGTCACGCTGGAGTGGTTCTCAGCAGGTTGAACAACCTACTGGCTCTGTCCTGTGGATGGTGAGAATCTGGGCTCCCACCAGCAGTCTCTGGTACAGGGCAAAGGGAATGCCCTGGGGATTTATGTGCAAACTTTTAAAGCGTTTCTGTACATTTCCCCGAAATCCACATGACCCCTAGTGACAGCCAGCCTCAGGGCAATTGTAGATTTTCTTGAGGAAGCTGTTGATCAGAACCACTGTGAAGCTTAGTGTGGAGAGGAGATAATAAGCTGGGTGATAGAAGTGCTGGGTGTTGGTCCTTTAAAGACAAGGATTCCTGAGCTGTTTTACCCAGTGCCTGAATTGGAGTCCTTTAGGGGAAAAACTATGTGGGGACTGAAGAATGGACTCATTCATAACTAATGAAAGGGACAGCCTGGGTCCTAGATGTCTGTAAGGTCTGTCATATGGTGATAAATGCACTTTTGTCATATGGTGATAAATGTAGGCCCCAGAGGTGATCCGAATGCAGGATAACAACCCATTCAGTTTCCAGTCAGATGTCTACTCCTATGGCATCGTATTGTATGAGCTGATGACGGGGGAACTTCCTTACTCTCACATCAACAACCGAGATCAGGTGAGTCTGTGCTGGTGCTAAAGGTCCTAACGCGTGGGAGCCCTTGGGCCTCTCCCAGCCTAGGCAGCTAGAGGGTTAGGACTTGATATTTTCTGTAGTTCATTTACCCCCCATTCGCTCAGCTGTTTTCTTTCCCTTAGATCATCTTCATGGTGGGCCGAGGGTATGCCTCCCCAGATCTTAGTAAGCTATATAAGAACTGCCCCAAAGCAATGAAGAGGCTGGTAGCTGACTGTGTGAAGAAAGTAAAGGAAGAGAGGCCTCTTTTTCCCCAGGTAAGGCTCAGGGCTGCTAGAATGGTGATTAAAGCATGGATTGGTTCTTAAAGATGGCAATGTAAGGTGGGAGTATTTTGTTTTGTTTTATAGGGAGGGGACCCAGATCCTCTACAAGATGGTTGGGGGCAGGGTACAGCCTGTGTCTTTGAGACACAGCTAATGAGAGCATTCTGGGGCTTTGTTTCAGATCCTGTCTTCCATTGAGCTGCTCCAACACTCTCTACCGAAGATCAACCGGAGCGCTTCCGAGCCATCCTTGCATCGGGCAGCCCACACTGAGGATATCAATGCTTGCACGCTGACCACATCCCCGAGGCTGCCTGTCTTCTAGTTGACTTTGCACCTGCCCTCAGGCTGCCAGGGGAGGAAGAGAAGCCAGCAGGCACCACTTTTCTGCTCCCTTTCTCCAGAGGCAGAACACATGTTTTCAGAGAAGCTGCTGCTAAGGACCTTCTAGACTGCTCACAGGGCCTTAACTTCATGTTGCCTTCTTTTCTATTCCTTTGGGCCCTGGGAGAAGGAAGCCATTTGCAGTGCTGGTGCGTCCTGCTCCCTCCCCGCATCCCCCATGCTCAAGGCCCAGCCTTCTCTAGATGCGCAAGTGGATGTTGATGGTAGTACAAAAAGCAGGGGCCCAGCCGTTGGCTACATGAGTATTTTGAGGAAGTAAGGTAGCAGGCAGTCCAGCCCTGATGTGGAGACACATGGGATTTTGGAAATCGGCTTCTGGAGGAATGCATGTCACAGGTGAGACTTTCTTCAGAGAGTGGTGCAGCGCCAGACGTTTTGCACATAAGGCACCAAACAGCCCAGGACTGCCGAGACTCTGGCCGCCCGAAGGAGCCTGCTTTGGTACTATGGAACTTTTCTTAGGGGACACATCCTCCTTTCACAGCTTCTAAGGTGTCCAGTGCATTGGGATGGTTTTCCAGGCAAGGCACTCAGCCAGTCCCCATCTCGGCCCTCAGGGAGCAGTCTTCCATCATGCTGAATTTTGTCTTCCAGGAGCTGCCCCTATGGGGCGGGGCCGCAGGGCCAGCCTTGTTTCTCTAACAGCCTTGTTTCTCTAGTCACATCATGTGTATACAAGGAAGCCAGGAATACAGGTTTTCTTGATGATTTGGGTTTTAATTTTGTTTTTATTGCACCTGACAAAATACAGTTATCTGATGGTCCCTCAATTTTATGTTATTTTAATAAAATAAATTAAATTTAGGTGTAATGGCTGTTACCTCCTTTTAAAGTAATTCTGAGCTCACAATTTGAACGTCCCATTTGTTCACCCTCTTCAGGAGCAGAATTCAAGAACAGGAAATGTGCCCAGAGCCTAGGCTGGGAATGAATTTGTAATTTAACCTTTGTACTCTTTGTAACCCTCTACTGAAGAAGAGTTAAGTATAAAAATTAAGCAGAAAGTATTCTAAACTCAGCTAATAGGTTAAGTAATGCGTTCTATAAAATATTTGGTAGCTACAGCTTAAAAAAAAAAAAACACAGATAAATTCCAGCTTGGAATAAGCCAGTGCTAGTTCACAAGGTTGTGCTCACCCTTCAATTAAAATGACTACAAGACTTGCCATCAGCTCTCTTCAGGACCACTGCTGGGTCAGAATCAGAAACCTTGGGTGCCATGACATTTTTACAAAATTTCAAATCAAAGCCAGGCGTTGCAGATAATAGATGGCTTGAGTACGAACCACACATTATGTAAGTGCACGTATATTTTGAGTTCTCAATACAATTACCCTGATGGGCATGAACCCACAGGTGAGAGCAGAGGTTTGGTTCCCCTGGAGGGCCCTGGCTGGAGGCCCCAGCACCAACCAGACGGGAGGGCCAGACTGCTACCCAGTACTGTATCTCCTGTTCCTTCAAGAGCCTCCCTAAGGGAGAAAAAGATTTATACTTCCACTTTGTTTGCTGCACATGTGGCAACAAGATTGCTACCCTGATTTGGGACACTTGCGAGAACTCGAAAAAAATGACCACCCTTAAAGCCCTAGAAAAAAGTTGTATGTTAACAGCTATGCTGCACTCACTCTGCATTGTGTATTCTTGAAAGCTCTGTATAAAGCAAAATTTTGACCACACACTAAATACACTAGAGAAATACACTATAGAGGAGTCCTTTTATAGGGTTGAAGAATCCTTTGGTAAGAAAAATATGCTGCATTAGGGACAGCTGCAAGTTTACTATTTCTGGGAAAGAAAAGATCAAAGATAAGAGCCAAGTTTGTTTTTTAAAGCAGTCAATCCAAACAAACAGTCTGGGTGGTTAGTTGTTACCCCTGAGGGGCTTGAGGTGTAACTATATCAGCTATAAAAATAGTAATTCCATACACTTATTAGGTTACTTTATATCCTTCACTCTTCCCCATGGCTGTAATAATGGAGAGTGAATGAGACTAAGGCTAACCCCAACTCCACTCAAATCCAAGCCACACACCACCTTGGCTACAGTACAGGGAAGCTCTGCACACCCTGGCTTGGGAAAGTTTTGGCCGATGGAGCCCAAGATGCAGGGCAACCATCTACTCTTTAGGGTTCTGATGACTCCACTCCAGAAAGGTGCATGAAGAGGTCCCCGAGCTCTGTCATGTCGACATCTTCATTGTTGGGGACATGCCGGCTTTCTCGGTTCTCAATGAAATCCCAGAGCCGCACTGAATTAAAGAACTGCAAAAACAGCCAGTGGACATGCCTGGTTACTGCCAAGAGCAACAGGAAGGCTACGTTGCTTGATCTTTCTTTTGCCTACCCCATTTCTCTGCCAGGAACAGTACCTGGAAATGCCCACAGCTGCTAAGTGTCCCCAACTAGAGATGGCTAAAGTCCTTACCCTCACAGTGCCTTGAGAACTGAGCTGTTTCCGAGGTTTTTCAGGCTCTGCTAGCCGCCCATCAGGGTAAGCATGGCGATAAAGACATTTGCTTCCAAATGGGCAGGTCCCCTTGCCTTGCTCAAAGTATTTACAGGCTTTTTTCCTGAAAAGCAGAAAGAAAAAGTCAAGCGGCTGGTGGGAAAATGTGGGGTCCAGATTGGGCCAGTGCCTTCCTCTATCCTTACCCTTACGCCAGAGGTAGGTCAGCCTCACATTCTAGGTGGGGCAACTTAGGCTGGGAGAGGTTGAGTAATTTGTCTCAGGTCCCACACAGCTGGGATTCTGATTTCCAAGCAGAATAGGAAGCATCCCCACTTACCTGTAGCCTTGCAAAGGATATGAACCTGCCTTGGGACTCGCTGTGTGGAGACTGCAGTGCCTCACAGGCCCTCCGGCAGCTCCAGAGCACCTCCTGGGTCACCACAGAGCTAAGCCAGGCCTGGTCACTCCTCTGGGCACTAAGGTCTGAAGCTGGGCCACTTGTCTCTGCTCAAAGTTCCCTAGGTACTCCACCAAGCCAAGTCTCCCATTCCTCCTGGCTGCAGTGCTGTCAAGGTGACTACAGGGAAAGCAGAGGGTTTTAGCAACTGCCTAAAACCACAGGTCTCCTTCCAGTTTTCCTGTCTTCACCCTCAGCACCAGGGCTTCTTCACGCCTTATGTGCTTTGGACCCCTTCTCTGAACAGTGTTTTTCAATGCATAAAACGCCTAGGTCTAGAGCCTACAGTTACTAAACAGTTCAAAATATTTTCCCTCTCTCTTAATTCTACCATTTTCCCCACAGACCTCTACGTTAAGAACCCTGCCCGAGGAAACTCAATCAAATGAATTCCCATTTTGCTCAAATGAACTCTGGTTTATCCAATCATAAAGGACCCCAAACTGAAGTGAAAAAAAGATACCCAAGAATCCAGAGGGCCATTTCGGAGAACAGAGGAAGGGGAAAGTCACAGAAATAAAGCCAAACAACAGAAAGGGCATGCTGCTGCCAGGGGCAGCTGGGGTGTGTGTGACAGCGGGAGACAAGAACGGAGAAAGGGGGCTCCTGAATCCAGTGGTTTTCCGTCTTGTCAGATGGGATGGCCATAGGCCAGTGGTGAAGTTCTCTGAGGACGGCTTCAGAGCAGCATAAAGAAAAGCTCCCTGGCCAGGCGTGGTGGCTCACACCTGTAATTTCAGCACTTTGGGAGGCCAAGGTGGGTGGATCACTTGAGGACAGGAGTTCGAGAACAGCCTGGCCAACATGGCGAAACCCTATCTCTACTAAAAATCCAAAAATTAGCTGGGCGTGGTGGCGGGCACCTGTAATCCCAGCTACTCAGGAGGCTGAGGCAGGAGAATTGCTTGAACCCAGGAGGTGGAGGCTGCAGTGAGCCGAGATCGTGCCACTGCACTCCAGCCTGGGAGACAGAGTGAGACTTTATCTGGGGGAGGCGGGAAGCTCCCTTGCCGGCTGATCTGATTTGAGCACAGGTGGCTACAGAGCAGGTGTGTGGACAGCACATCCTCTAGGCCCCTACTTGCCTGGGGTTCTGAGCAGACTTCAAATGACCGCGAGCAGTTTGCTCTCACCAGAGCCTGCTGGACAACTCCAGGGCATCCTAGCACACTGGCTATGAACTCCATCAGGTCAAACACATTATGTGCTGGTTCCGTACTCTCACAAGAATATTACTCTTTTTCCTCCCCCAGGTTTATCTGGTTACCAAGACCAAAAGCCTCCAGTTCACTCTGACTCACTCTGTGTTCTCGGCTCTCACACCCAACTGTGTTCATTCTGTTTACAAATCACTTCCCAATCTCCCCTTCCTTTGGGTTCCTAAACTGTGGAAGCCTCTGGGGCCTGCCTACCAGGGCCACTTCCTCACTGGCCTCCCTCCCACTCCACCAGTTTCCACCTTGTTCAGAGTACCACAGAGGAGCTTCCCAACCTTTTTTTTTCTTTAAAGAGATGAGGTCTCCCTATGTCTCCCCTGGCTGGTCTCGAACCCCTGCCCTCCTCAGCCTCCCAAAGTGCTGGGATTACAGGCGTGAGCCACTGCACCTGGCCCCAACCTGTTCTTAAAGACCATGGTCACACTGGGATTCAAGTGTCGCTTAGATTCCAGTCTGTGTGTAGGTCCCACCACATCCTTCTACACACCTGCTTCAATGCCAGGAGCCATTCCCAGTGTCCCCCAGACAAAAAACCGACACCCTTCTGTGCCCATGTCCTTTCGTCACTTCCCCTGCACAGGTGCTTCCTGCTTCACTGTTCAGGTTCCCACGCTGCTTCCCCGGACAGCCCCTGGTGGATCCAAGTGCTTTCTCTGTTGTGACATATGGTCCCTCATGAAGAACTGGTCACTAGCAAACCTGTATCATAATTGCCCTTTTGCAGTTTCCCATGAAGTTGTCTTACTTGGCTGGGTGCGGTGGCTCACACCTATAATCCTAGCACTTTGGGAGGCTGAGGTGGGTGGATCATCTGAAGTCAGGAGTTCAAGACCAGCCTTGGCAACATGGTGAAACCCCATCCCTACTAAAAAAATACAAAAATTAGCTGGGTGTGGTGGCACACACCTGTAATCCCAGCTACTCGGGAGGCTGAGGCAGAAGAATCACTTGAACCCTGAGTGGAGGTTGCAGTGAGCTGAGATCACGCCATTGCACTCCAGCCTGGGTGACAGGGTGAGACTCAAAAAAAAAAAGAAATTGTCTTACTAATCTCTACATCTCCCAGTGGTGCTTAGCTGGAAGGTGCCTGACCCACAGTGAGTACTCAGTAAATGTCTGTGGATTGCAAAACACACAGTCATCAAAGGAAAGCAAACAAGGAAAGATCCAAACAGCAGTAACAATTTCCAGACTGCTTTTCAGCAGAGCCCCATTCTCAGGCCGGGCCCTTTTCTACAGGCCGGGGCCCTCTGCTTGCCACGCCTGCCCTCTTGTGGACACACAGGAAGATTGTATGAGGAAAAAATGGTAAAAAAAAAAAAAAAATCAAGCTTTAGTAAACTGATACGCAACATAAAGGAACCATAAAAAAGGTAATGTATAGTTTCACTTTTAGTATGACAAGTAAACTTCTACCATACCCAACCCTCCTGCAGATAAGTCTTAACACAAATATTTCAAAAAGACCTGAAGGCACTGGAGAATGAACAAATGCAGTTAGATTCTTTGGAGGAGTAAATGCAAAGAAGAATAGCAATGGCAAAGGCTGTTACCTTTAAAAAGGTAGCTTTTGTGGCTCACTTCTGTAATCCCAGCACTTTGGGAGGCCGAGGCAGGCAGATTGCCTGAGCTCCAGAGTTCGAGACCAGCCTGGGCAACATGGTGAAACCCTGTCTCTACTAAAATACAAAAATTAGCCAGGTGTGGCAGCATGCGCCTGTAGTCTCACCTTCTCAGGAGGCTGAGGCAGAAGTGCTTGAACCCGGAAGGCGGAGGTGGCAGTGAGCTGAGAGCCATGCACTCCAGCCTGGGCTACAGAGCAAGACTCCGTCTCCAAAAAAAAAAAAAAAGAAAGAAGTAGCTTTTATCCTGGAGCAGGCCAAAATCACAACCACTTGGGGTGACTAAAACTCCAAGGAGAAATCCAATCTTTCTAGCCTGAAGAACTAAAAGACGAGAGTTCAAGGTAATCGCAGCCATTGGAAAGTGAGGAAACAATCCCACAAAGTAAGAGGCCTGTGAAAGAGTGCTCAAAGGCTGTGTATAAACTCTGCCCAAATCTGACTAACTCTTGAACCACACAGGAATGCGACAAACTCAGCCACGAATGCAAAACCAGAACTGAGATCTCAACTGCTGCCTGGGTTTGAGTTCAAACAATTTACCTACCTGTTAAAAACATCAACACTTGGCCGGGCGCAGTGGCTCATGCCTGTAATCCCAGCACTTTGGGAGGCCGAGGTGGGCGGATCACCTGAGGTCAGGAGTTCAAGACCAGCCAGGCTAACATGGTGAAACCCCATTTCTACTAAAAGTACAAAAAATTAGCCAGGCGCAGTGGCGCATGCCTGTAATCCCTGCTACTCAGGAGGCTGAGGCAGCAGAATCGCTTGAACCCAGGAGGCAGAAGATGCAGTGAGCCGAGATTACACCACTGCACTCCAGCTTGGGCAAGAAGAGTGAAACTCCGTCTCAAAAAAAAAAAAAAATCAACACTTTACAGATAAACTGTAACAGAATCCTAAGTCTCTCTACAACGTAATATTTACAATGTCAAGGATAAAATCTAAAATTACTAGATATATGAAGAATCAGGAAAATGTGATCCATTCTTAAAAGACAACAGAGGTCAACTTCAAGATGACAAGGATTTCAAAGTAGCTACTACAACTATGCTCAAAGAGATGAAAAGAAAACAAAGGTTGAAAAAGAATGAACATCCCCAGAGATCTATAGACAATATAAAAAAATCTACCATAAATGGAAGTAGAGTCCCAGCAGGAAAAGAAAAAACAAGATAGAAAAAAAGTTAATGAAACAACAGCTAAAATTTCCCTAATCTTGGGGAGTGACATAAACGTAGAGAAAAACCACTCCTCAGCAAAATGTCAACATGCTGACAACCAGGATAAAGAGGAAAACTTGAGGCTGGGCGCGGTGGCTCATGCCTGTAATCCCAGCACTTTGGGAGGCTGAGGCAGGAGGATCACTTGAGTCTAGGAGTTCAAGACCAGCCTGGGCTACATGGCGAAACCTTGTCTCTACCAAAAAAAAAAAAAAAAAAAAAAGAAAAAAATTAGCTGGGCATGGTGGCGCACAGTACTGGCGGTCCCAGCTACTCAAGAGGCTCCTGCTTGAGCCCAGGAGGCTGAGGCTAGAGTGAGCTGAGAGTGCACCACTGCACTCCAGTTTGGGCAACAGAGTGAGACCCTATCTCACCGAAAAAAAAAAAACAAAAACAAAAAAACACCAAAACTAAACAGGTCCACATCACCATGTCCTTGCTCATTGCTGCATCCCAGAGCCCAGCATGGTGCCCGAGAGAAGGAAGAGAGGAAGAGGCCCCTAAGACCACACTCCTGGGAGGGAGAACAAGGACACAGGCTGACAGCAGAGCCAGGCAGGCAGCAAGGGCACGTCGAAACTCAAAGCACTTACCCCATCCCCTGTTTGAAGGCTTCAATCAACTCGTTCTTTTTATTCTGATCTTCCACCCAATACACACTTGGAATTACAAACTCTGATATCACACGGCATTCTGGACAAGACCTGAAATAAGAATTAGATTACTAAGGGAGAAGTCATGTTATGAAGCCTGGGCACACTCTCTGCTATACCTCTTGTTCAACTGCCTGACCACTACAGGCACTTCCTTCACCAGAAATTCCAAAAGATGAAATCACAATCATCCAAGAACCTTATTTACTATTTAAAAAATAGGGTTTCCCAATGAGAACACATGGACACATGTGGGGAACATCACACACTGCGGCCTGTCGGTGCAGGGGCAAGGGGAGGGAGAGCATCAGCACAAATAGCTAATGCATGTGGGGCTGAAAACCGAGGTGACAGGTTGAGAGGTGCAGAAAACCACCTTGGCACATGGATACCCACGTAACAAAGCTACACATTCTGCACATGTATCCCAGAACTTAAGGCAAAAAAAAATACATATCTATATATCTATATATAGGGTTTCCTCAACAAAAAAGACAGATGAAATAAGAACCCTCATACATGGCTGGTGAGAATGTAAAATGGTGCAGAGAATGCAAAATTTGAACAGAGTCTGGCAGATTCTCCAACAGTTTAATGTAGTGTTATTATACCATAAAACCTAGCAATTCCACGCCTAGGTGTATACCCAAGAGAAATGAAAACACATGTCCACCCAAAACTGTGTTCACAAATGTTGACAGCAGCATTATTCATAATAGTTACAAAGTGAAAACAGCCCAGATGTCCACCAGCTGAGGAATGGATAAGGGAAATGTGCTGTGTCCATACAATGGAACGTATTCCGCCAGGAGAAGGGGTCTCTGGCACATGCTACAGTCAGGATGAACTCTGACAACACCATGCTCAGTGAGAGGCCAGGCACAAAAGGCCGCATATTCTGACTCCACTTATAAGCACTGTCCAGAATAGGCAACTCTGCAGAGACAGCAGATGAGTGGTGAACTAAATTGTGTGCTTTTATCTCAATAAAGCAGTTGTTTTACCACACGATTTTAGACAAGTTACTTGACCCCCTGACCTCAGGCCTGTTTCCTAATCTGTAACTGAGGAGGGTCGTTGCGGGAACGGGATGAGCAGATAGATGTGAAGAGTTCTGAACAGTAGAACGTGTGCAGTAACCTCTCCACACGCCAGCTTTTCCCCTGTCCTGCTGGAGACTTTGAGACTCCTGTTGGCCACATTGAGCACATCTCATGTGCCAGGCATCATGCAGAATGTTTTACATGCATTATTCCACTTCATCCTCAAATAACCCTATTTTCGTTTTTGATGGGGGAAAAAAACGAAGCTCAAAACGATTCACAGGCAACTGGGCTAAAGGCAGGTAGTACTGGATTTCAAACACAAGGCTAGGAGACGAAAACAGGCCACTGCCATGGAACAGCTTTTTACACAGATCATCTTTGCTGAGTTCCTCCCCAACACCCAGAACGCTTGGTAGGAATTGTTGCCCATCTTTTATAAGAACAGGCACTTGGGCTCAGGAAGAGTAAATGACTTGCTGAAGTTCATGCAGCCAGGGGCCAGAACTCACCAGTTACTCTGCACTAAGACACCCCTGGAGGGTAACGGAGGGCTTAAAAGTGGATGGAATAAAGTCTCAAATCAAACATTCTCCTAGTTCCTACAGCTAAGACCCCTGGCTGTACTTACTTAATGATTGGGTTTTCAAACTGTTTGGCACACCGCCACTGCCGGATGCAGGACAAGCAGTACGTGTGATTGCAGTTGGAGAGAATCCCAAATCTCCTCTCGGAAGCAGAGGCCTTCTCCAGGATCACTTCCATGCAGATACTGCACACTTTGTCCTGGCTTGCCTGGAAGGCAAAGGCCTTTTCCATCTCGTGTTCGAATGTCAACATGCAGATCTGAAGCACAGACAGGAAGGAAGGCTTCGGTTGTTGGCCACTGAGGAGTGGCAGGAGCCCTAGGAGTAGCTGCAGCCACACTGCCACTGCTGAGATCAGGAAGGAACACTGACAGCGACTGCTGTGAGCAAGGCCCAGCCTCCCCCAAGTCAGGACACTGACATCTCCCTCAGACCACACAAAGGACTTCAAACCATCACTGGTCCAGCCCCTTGCTTTCCTAGGAGGTTACGTGGTCACCACTCATTTAGAGCTGAGAACACAGAGATCCGAAAAGGTTAAACTGCAGTGGAGTCAGAATCCATAAGGACTGCCACCCTAGTCCCCCAGCTCCTCTGGGCACTGTTTCCCCCGACTCTGAGCCATGTCTACATCAGAGGTGCTGACTCGTCCTTACCATAAGCCTTGAGGCTAGCAACCTAGTCATATGTAAGCAGCACCACCTCTCCCCAAGAAAACGATTCAATGAATTCATTCATTCATTAGGCATGCCCTGAATTCCTTCTATGTGCTGGCATTTGAGGAAGTGCAAAGAGTGAGAAGACCTACGCCCGGCCCTTGTGAGCTCAGTGTGTCCAGATCTGAGACAAGCCAACGTTCACCGCAGAGACCTCACACACTTGCATAAAGACAGTTCTAATCCTCTGCTTCCCTGGAAGACAATGGAGAGTGTCTCCTTGTCCATTGCCACATGGAGTCAGTACTAGCTTACCCCTTGATTATCTAGGAATACACTGTCCATTTAAACATGCCTTAGGCCGGGTGCGGTGGCTCACACCTGTAATCCCGTTACTCTGGGAGGCCATGATAGGAGGACTGCTTGATCTCAAAAGTTCAAGACCAGCTTGAGCAACATAGCAAGCCCTCATCTCTGTGAAAAATAAAATAATTTTTTTTTTTTTTTTGAGATGGAGTCTCGCTCTGTCTCCCAGGCTGGAGTGCAGCGGAGCAATCTCGGCTCACTGCAAGCTCCGCCTCCTGGGTTCACGCCATTCTCCTGCCTCAGCCTCCCAAGTAGCTGGGACTATAGGCGTCCACCACCACACCTGGTTAATTTTTTGTATTTTTAGTAGAGACGGGGTTTCACCGTGTTAGCCAGGATGGTCTTGATCTCCTGACCTCGTGATCCACCCGCCTCGGCCTCCCAAAGTGCTGGGATTACAGGCGTGAGCCACTGTGCCCGGCCAAAATAAAATAAAATTTTAAAAGTTAGCCAAGCCACCACACCTGGCATTTTTAAAATTTTTTATTATTTTTATTTTTTGAGACAGGGTCTCACTCTGTTGCCCAGACTGGAGTGCAGTAGCACAGTCTTGGCTCACCGCAACCTCTGCTTCCCAGGCTCAGGCGATCCTCCCACCTCAGCCCTGCCAAGTAGCTGGGACTACAGGTGTGTGCCACCACACCTGGCTAATGTTTGTTTGTTTATTTATTTATTTATTTATTTATTTTGTGGAGACGGGGATCTCACCATGTTGCCCAGGCTGGTCTCAAACTCCTGGGCTCAAGTGATCTGCATGCCTTGGCCTGCGAAAGTGCTGGGATTACAAGTATGAGTCACCATGACTGGCCCTCCCCTGCCTCTTATCCAGCTTCGTACCCTCTGCATCATGCATAGGGACTAGCATAAGGCAAAGCCTCCCAAACACTGCAGACATTAATGACTTTAAAAGGCCCTTCCAATAAGTGGTTCCTCAGATTCTATGATTTGGGCTCAAATCTTCCAAAACTTGGCCTAGCTGGATCCCAACCATGAGGAAGTGTGAACCCAGGGAGGGAGGACGCTGTATGTGCGTGTGACAGAGACATACACACATACGACATACCATGGTCCTGAGCTAGATCTGTTCTTTGAACTTAGCATGATTTTGTTTCAGATACCGCTTCTTTTTCTCTTTATTCTGAGTAATCAAATATTGGCAAAATAGGCCGGGCATGGTGGCTCATGCCTGTAATCCAAGCACTTTGGGAGGCTGAGGCAGGCGGACCACTTGAGGTCAGGAGTTCGAGACCAGCTTGGCCAATATGGTGAAACCCCTTCTTTCCTAAAAATACAAAAGTAGCCGAGCGTGGTGGTGAGTGCCTGTAATCCCAGCCACTCGGCGGGGCTGAGCCAGGAGGATCACCTGAGCCGGGGAAGCAGAGGTTGCAGTGAGCCGAGATTGCACCACTGTATTCCAGGCTGGGTGACAGGGAGACTCTGTTTCAAAAAAAAAAAAAGGCAAAATGACTGCAGGAAAAAGAATCTCAAAATAGGATGTAAATATACCAGATGCATAACATAGGTATATTACTGGCAGGGGGATGCCTGTGGAAACACCAACAATTCTGTCAGTATGTTTCGGATTTCTTTTTTTGAGTGTGTATGGATGGCCTTCAGTGTCCTGTTCAGTACGTTTCAGATTTCTTAACATTGAGTTCATGCAAAGGTTTGTGACTTTACCTTTTCGTGAGCCTTCCTCTGCTCTGGGTCGAAGGGGTGCAAGACTCGCAGCCTACAGATTTCACACACCTCCCCATGCAGGTAGACACAGGCATCCCCAAACCGGCACTCCCCAGCAGCTGCGTAGGGGCACAGCTGCTGCTCGTTGCTGTAGGAGCTGCTGGCCTCCACGTCATCAAGGCCACTCCTGATGGCCTCCAGGTAGGAATGCGGCTTCATCTCGGGGCTGGGTTGGGGGTCGCTGCAGCTGCCTGGATTACTCACCATGCTCGGCTGAGTCTTTCCTTCAGCCATGCCAGACAGATCTGAATACAACACACGGCACACACACATGAAAATGGCCCCATTTTTCTGATATGCCGTTAACCAAAGCCTAACATATTAAGCTACTCTGACCTAAGAATTCCACCCTTGAGAACATATGGCAAAAAAATAGACCGAAGGGGAAAAATAAAAGGAATAGTATAAAATGTTCATAGTGACATTACTTATAATTACTTAAAAAAACAAAAAACAAAAATGGCCAGACAGGGAAATAAGCAAAACAATAGGATACACTTACACAAAAGAACACTAAAGCTGCTGTTTAAAATGGCAAATATGGAAATGTTAACACATGGACCAGTTAACACTAAAACAAACAAAAAAGTGAGATCACTAGAACACAGTGTTTCCTTCATACCAGCAAAGTTACCAATCATTTTAAGTGAACTAGAATAGATGTCTACAGCAAATCTGTGGGTCCTGAGGCCAGAGTAAACTGTCCCATGGTGAACCCTTCTCACGCCAGGAGCTGCTGCCTTCCCACTGCACACCTCCGAGCTTGTTTACAGGTCATGTATTCTCACAGGACTACTCATTTGCTGAGGATGGAATCTGCCTACCTCACGGTACCCAATTCCAAGAACTAGAAATCTCTTCACCTGGTGCGGACCAGCCAATAAAAACAACTTTTACGGCCGGGTGCAGTGGCTCTTGCCTGTAATCCCAGCACTTTGGGAGGCTGAGGCGGGTGGATTATGAGATCAGGAGTTCGAGACCAGCCTGACTAACATAGCGAAACCCTGTCTCTACTAAAAATACAAAAATTAGCTGGGCATGGTGGTGGGCACCTGTAATCCCAGCTACTCGGAAGGCTGAGGCAGGAGAATCCCTTGAACCTGGGAGGCGGAGATCATGCCACTGCACTGCAGCCTAGGTGACAGAGTGAGACTCCGTCTCAAAAAAACAAAACACACAAAAAAACAAAAAAACTTTTACAATTTGTAGCTTTCTTCCTCATCAAACCCCGTTTTAAGGCACAGACCATGTCCCAAACCCTAGTGTGCTATTCTGTTCCCAAAGGTGCAATCTAAAATGTCACACACTGTCAGCATAAAAACTAAGACCATTCACTGGCCTAAAAGTCAAACAGTGAAACATGCTCTTTAGCAAAATATTTAGTTTTGTTTTTTTTTTTTGAGAGGGAGTCTCACTCTTGTCACCCAGGTTGGAGTGCAGTGGCATGATCTCAGCTCACTACAACCTCTGCCTCCCGGGTTCAAGAAATTCTCCTGCCTCAGTCTCCCAAGTAGCTGGGATTACAGACGTCTGCCACTACGCCCGGCTAATTTTTGCATTTTTAGTAGAGACGGGGTTTCTACTAAACCATGTTGGCCAGGCTGGTCTCGAACTCCTGACCTCAGGTGATCTGCCCACCTCAGTCTCCCAAAGTGTTCGGGTTACAGGTGTGAGCCACTGTACCCAGACAAAATATTTAGGTTTGAAATGAAGAGCTTGATGCTTCTCACCAACTGGACAACCACCATATGAAGATGGAAGTTACATGCTGACAAAAAGATTGCGTTTTTATGTTTTGCCAGGTCAGTCTTGGAGCTCAACCCAGCCTTTGGGCACGAGGGCAAACGTATCATTTGAATGATCTACAGCCACATGGAGCCTCTTCAGAAAGTTCTGAAGTCTCTCCACGCGGACAACCTGGAGGTGTATTAGGTTAGGAGTCCTCTTGACAAGAGGAGGCTAGAAAGGAGCACCAAGCATAAGCAAGAGTGCTATGCAAAAAGAAGCAACAAAAGGCTTCCGCTTACTCACTTCGGTCTCTAAGAACCAACGTTCTCTTTTCACGCTTCCCGGGTTCATGTGAGTTAGTTTTCACAATGGACGCAGTGACCTCAGAAGAAGGGTGAGGATTGTGGAAAGCTGGGGAGGGCACACTGTGGGCCATGGTGCCGACAGCACCTCCAGCTGCAGCAGAGGGCCTCGTGTGGTCATATCTAAACAAAACACATAGCAGATGCATTACAGACATGCCATCCACACACATCCCCACACTCCCCAGATGCCAATGGCCCTCCTGCTGCTGCACTTGTTGAGGTGAAGAAAGCAGCCATCTTTTCCAATATTTAAACTCTAACAGGATTATCGATTAACAGATGCTTGGCAATTCAGTGTGAGGGGGACATTTGCTATCTATCACCTATGCTTAAGTGTCTCTGTGGGACTTGAGTGGGACAGACACACAGCTCCAGACCACACAGAGAGCCTGAAAGTTCCAAACAGATGTTGAGTTGAAATCTCCTGATGCCTGACTGACCCAGTATTCTTTTGAGCAGGAGTCCCCAAAATGCTGACAAGGGCCAATGACCTCTCCCTGACTGTCTCTCTCGGCACTCATTGGCAGGGGGAGACCAAGGTGGGCCTACTTCCATCATCTCCCACTGCACTGCATAGAAAATGGAGGAAAGGAAGCTTTGCAGCCTAGGAAAGAAAAGATCAGCTCTGCACTACAAAAGCACAAACAAGTTTCTGGAATTGTGTACAATTTTATAACTATATATTCATAAGAATAAGGCTGAAAAGTAGTTTTAAAAAATGAAAATTAGACCGGGCACGGTGGCTCACACCTGTAATCCCAGCACTTTGGGAAGCCAAGGCAGGCAGATCATGAGGTCTGGAGTTAAGACCAGCCTGACCAACATGGTGAAACCCCGTCTCTACTAAAAATACAAAAAAAAAATCAGCCAGGTGTAGTGGCAGGTGCCTGTGATATCAGCTACTCGGGAGGCTGAGGCAGGAGAACTGCTTGAACCCTGGAGGCGGAGGTTGCAGAGAGCCAAGACTGCGCCACTGCCCTCCAGCCTGGGCAACAGTGCAAGACTCCATCTCAAAAAAAAAAAAAAAAAAGAAAATTAGTTTTAGGGTACTGAAACTGAGGTTTTAAATTTATTTGCCATACTTTCTGTAATGTTGTCATATTACTTTTACATTAAAACTTCCCCCTTATCAAGACCCATTCTCCAAACGAAATCAGTGTCACAGCTGGAGCCTGTCGCAGAGTCCTTGCCTGCACCGAGTTCCATAGGCACAGTAGCCCTTCTGGTAGTACTTGCAGATGGTGGACGGCTTGCTGTTTGCCAAGTCATGTGAGAACAGGCACTGACTTCCTTCCCGACACACACCATGCATAAAATACCTGAAGAGAGAAGCACAGGCATACAACTTTCAGAAGCACATTTTGCTTTATAAAATCAGCTTTTTCTTGAACCTAGCATACAAATATTTACCAAGTATATATTAGGTATAAAGGCTCTATTAGGCACTGGAGAGAGATCTAGATATTTCCTTGATTCTACAACAGTGATTTCAGAGGCACTACAACTGATTCAATGACAGCTTTTCTGGAAGAAAAGCAAACAATCCCATATATTTCTATGTGAAGATATATCTTCCTGATTTGAGATATGTTCAACGTGAGCCACATAATTGAGAAAATACTCTGTGAAAAACTGTTCTCTCTGTTCTCAAGGAGCTTAAACGGCATGACTAATGAAACCAGAAGATCTGGGTTCAAGACCCAGTTCTGTCACTTAAGAACATGTCACAAAACCAATGTCCTTGGGCCTTGCTACCTTTCCCTGTAAAATGAAGATTATACTACCCACTGAACTGGTTGTGGTGAGGATCAAATACCATCATGTGATATCAAAAGATATACACAGATGCTCCTTGACTAATGATAGGGTTACATCCCAATAAAGCCATTGTTTTCTGTTTTTTGTTTTGAGATGGAGTCTCTCTATGTCACCCAGGCTAGAGTGCAATGGCACAGTCTCAGCTCATTGCAATCTCTGCCTTCTGGGTTCAAGCGATTCTCCTAGCTCAGCCTAGGCTACCTTACTTATGCTGAGAACACTTACATTAGCCTACAGTTGGGCCAAATCATCTAACACAAAGTCTATTTTATAATAAAGTACAGAATAATCTCATGCAATTTATTGAACACCGTACTGAAAGTGAGAAACAGAAAGGTTGTATGGGTACTTGAAGTACAGTTTTTAATGAAAGCTGTTTCTGATACATTGTTTCAGATGCATCAGAATATCAGATGTATCACATGTTCTGTATCAGAATATTCCACTGATATATCAGATCCTGGCCTTGAAGGAATAAGTGGTACAGGAATACCTGGGAGGCATTCTAACTCTGTCCAGCCAGGGTAGAGAGACCTGAGTGAATACTCAAACAGTAGAGACCCTAGATGAACATGCCTTGATATTAAAGATAAACTAGGCTGGGCGTGGTGGCTCATGCCTGTAATCCGGCCGAGGCAGGCGCATCACCTGAGGTCAGGAGTTCAAGACCAGACTGACCAACATAGAGAAACCCTGTCTCTACTAAAAAAAATACAAAATAAGGGCCAGGCGCGGTGGCTCATGCTTGTAATCCCAGCACTTTGGGAGGCTGAGGTGGGCGGATCATGAGGTCAGGAGATCGACGCCATCCTGGCTAACATGATGAAACCCCGTCTCTACTAAAAATACAAAAAATTAGCTCGGCGTTGTGGTTAGCGCCTGTAGTCCCAGCTGAGGGGCTGAGGCAGGAGAATGGCGTGAACCCGGGAGGCAGAGCTTGCAGTGAGCCAAGATCGTGCCATTGCACTCCAGCCTGGGCAACAAGAGCGAAACTCCATCTCAAAACAAAACAAAACAAAAAACAAATGAAACTTCTAGAAGTGAAAAATACAATGTCTGAAATGAGAATTACATTAGATGAGTTTAGTAGATGGGATACTACAAAGGAAAATATCAGAATACTTAAAGACACAGAATAGAGGCCGGGCGCGGTGGCTCAAGCCTGTAATCCCAGCACTTTGGGAGGCCGAGACGGGTGGATCACGAGGTCAGGAGATCGAGACCATCCTGGCTAACACGGTGAAACCCCGTCTCTACTAAAAAAATACAAAAAAATAGCCGGGCGAGGTGGTGGGCGCCTGTAGTCCCAGCTACTCGGGAGGCTGAGGCAGGAGAATGGCGTGAACCCGGGAGGCGGAGCTTGCAGTGAGCTGAGATCTGGCCACTGCACTCCAGCCTGGGCGACAGAGCGAGACTCCGTCTCAAAAAAAAAAAAAAAAAAAAAAAAAAAGACACAGAATAGAAACCATCTGAGAGAGAGAGAGAGAAACAAACTTTTGCTTCTGACTACCAAGGAGCATGGATCTTGGCTTCTCACTGTTAAGGAAAAAAAAAAAAAAAAAAAAAAACCCAACTGGCAAATGATACAATTTATGTGAAACAACTGCTTTCAGACAATAGAAAAAAGGACTGGTCCTCAAGAGAAGGAAAACACAGGAAGTAAGCCCCATATGTAGTCTGACTTCCTACCTGGAGGCATATTCTAGGTCCTGGAACCTCAGGCAAATCACAGAGATTGGAGTTCAGGGAGGCTGCAGGGATTCTTTAAAGATCCATAAATAGTCTGGGCTCAGAGGCTCATGCCCGTAATCCCACCACTTTGGGAGGCCAAGGTGTGAGGATTGCCTGAGCCCAGAAGTTTGAGGTCAGCCTGGGCAACACGGCAAAAGCCAATCTCTATAAAAAATATAAAAATTAGTCGTGCACGGTAGCTACTTGGGGGCCTGAGGTGGGAGGACTGCTTGAGCCCAGGAAGGAGAGAGGCTGCAGTGAGCTCTGTTTGCACCACTATACTCCAGCCTGGGTGACAAAGCAAGACCCTATCTCAAAACAAAACAAAACAAAACAAAAAACAAACAAAAAACCCTGTAAATAGAACCACACATAGGCCGCAGGCAATGGCTCATGCCTGTAATCCCAGCACTTTGGGAGGCCAAGGTGAGTGGATCGCTTGAGCTCAGGAGTTTGAGATCAGCCTAGGCAACATGGTGAAACCTTGTCTCTACCAAAAAATATACAAAAAATTAGCCAGGCATGATAGTGTGCGCCTGTGCTCCCAGCTACTCAGGAAGACGAGGTAGGAGGATCGCTTGAGCCCAGGAGGCGGTGGTTGCACTGAGCCAAGATCGTGCTGCTGCACTCTAGCCTGGGTGACAGAGTGAGACCCTGTCTCAAAAAAAAAAAAAAAAGGTAAGTGGGGGAAATAATCTTTTCAACAAATGATGCTGGACCCAAAATCGACTTGGAAAAAAAATACGTACCTGCTGATACGACCCAAAATGAAGTATAAAACAACCTATGACATATTCTAGCCAGAAACAATTAATTTGAATCCACAAAACCCCAGATCTAACTTCCAGTTCATAGAAAATACAGGAGACTGGGGACAACCTATGAAAGACATCTCGAGAAAACAACCAAATAAACACAAAAGAAGCTGCACCTGGGACCCAGGCCTACTCTCTTTATAAGTGCCACATAACTAAAGGAGGCTGAGTCTGGAAAAGAGGTTGACAGTTTCTTAAAAAATGTAAACATAAATCTACCATATGATGCAACAATTCTACGCCTAGGAATGTTCCCAAGAAAATGAAAATCCATGTCCACACAAATACTTGTATATGAATGTCCAAAGCAGCATTATGCATAACAGTCAAAAAGTGGAAACAATCCAAATGTTCATCAACTGGTGAACAGACAGACAAAATGTGATTTATCCATACAATGGGCTCTTATCCAGCCATAAAAAGGAAGGAGGTACTGGCACACACTACAACATGGATGAGCCTTGAAAACACGATGCGGAGTGAAATAAGCCGGACACAAAAGACCACATGTTGCATGATTCCATTTATATGCAATGTCAGAAAAGGCAAAGCTATAGAGACAGAAAGTAGATTAAGTGGCTGCTTAGGGTTGGGAGGAAAGAAGTGAGGGTGACTGCTAATGGGCACAAGGGATCTTTTGGGGGTGATAGAAATTTCCTAAAATTTAATTGTGGTGATGGTTGTACAACTTTGTAAATTCACTAAAAAGTTTTGCACTGTATACTTCAAACAGGTAAATTTTATGGTGTGTAAGTTATACCTCAGAAATAGCTGTTAGAAAAGAGAAAAAGGGGAAGGGACAATGCTAGGTTAGCAGACAGAACACAAGGGACATAATAACCAGATGCAATACTTAGCTCTGGACTAGAATCTGGTTTCGACAAACAAGATATAAAAGACATTTTTAAACCAGATATTTTGAAAGGTATTTTGAAACAAATGTGAGTATAGACTAGGTATAAAATGAAAATTTATTAATATGGAAAGTTAAACACAATTAACTGAGAAGAGTAGATTATAAAATAGTTAATGGTGCAGCTGCTATAGAAAAACAGTATGGAAGTTCCTTAAAAAATTAAAAATATATTTACCATATGATCCGGTAATTCCACTTCTGGGTATAGACACAAAATAATTCAGGCCAGGCCCAGTGGCTCAGGCCTGTAATCCCAGCACTTTGGGAGGCTGAGGTGGGTGGATCACCTGAGGTCTGGAGTTTGAGACCAGCCTGACCAACATGGTGAAACGCCATCTCTACTAAAAATACAAAAATTAGCCGAGTGTGGTGGCAGGCGCCTGTAATTCCAGCTACTTTGGGGGCCGAGGCAGGAGAATCACTTGAACCCGGGAGGGAGAGGTTACAGTGAGCCAAGATCACGCCACTGCACTCCAGCCTGGGCAACATGGTGAGTCAGTTTCCAAAAAAAAAAAAGAAGACTTCAAAGTATGGACTCAGACAAACATTTGGACACCCATGTTCAGAGCAGCATTATTCACAATAGCCAAAAGGTGGAAGCAACCCAAGCATTCGCTGATGGATGAATGCATAAACAAGACGTGGTCTATCCATATACAATCAGCCTTAAAAAGAAAGGTGATTCTGACACATGCTACCTTGAGGACATTATGCTAAGTAAAATAAACCAGACACAAAAAGGCAAATGCTGTATGATTCCACTTCTACGAGGTCCCTAGAGTAGTCAAATTCAGAGAGACAGACAGTAGATTGAATGGTAGGTGTCAGAGGCTGGGGATGGGAGAAATGGAAGTTTTTTAATGGGTAGTACACAGAGTTTCAGTTTTGCAAGACAAAGAGCTCTGGAGATTGGTTACACAACAATCTGAATGCATGTAACAGAACTATAAACTTAAAAATAGTTAAGATGGTAAATTTTACGGAAATTTTACCACAGTAATTTTTTTTTTTTTTTGAGATGGAGTCTTGCTGTCACCCAGGCTGGAGTGTAGTGGCATGATCTCGGCTCACTGCAACCTCCGCCTCCCAGGTTCAAGAATTCTCCTGCCTTAGCCTCTGAAGTAGCTGGAATTACAGGTGACTGCCACCACACCCAGCTAATTTTTGTATTTTTAGTAAAGACGGGGTTTCATCATGTTGACCAGGCTGGTCTTGAACTCCTGACCTCGTGATCAACCCACCTTGGCCTCCCAAAGTGCTGGGATTACAGGCGTGAGCCACTGCGCCCGGCTCACAATAAAATTCTTTAAACCAGTGTATACAGTATGATCTCATTTTGGTAAAAGATTATAAATGTATACATATATGTACTTTAAAAATCAGACCCAGCCGGGCGCAATGGCTCACACCTGTAATCCCAGCACTTTGGGAGGCTGAGGCAGGTAGATCACTTGAGGTCAGGAGTTCAAGACCAGCCTGGCCAACATGGCGAAATCCCGTCTCTACTAAAAATACAAAAATCAGCTGGGCATGGTGGTGGGTACCTGTAATCCCAGCTACTTGGGAGGCTGAGGCAGGAGAATTGCTTGAACCCAGGAGGCTGAGGTTTCAGTGAGCCAAGATCGCACCACTGCACTCCAGCCTGGGCAACAGAGCAAGACTCCAGCTCAAAAAAAAAAAAAAAAAAAAAAAAAATCTGGGGCCAGGCACAGTGGCTCATGCCTATAATCCTAGCACTTGGGGACGATGAGGCGGGCAGATCTCTTGAGCCTAGGAGTTCAAGACTAGCCTGGGCAACATGGCAAAACCTCACCTCTACAAAAAATACAAAAATTAGCCAGCTGTGGTTGTGTGCACCTGTAGTCCCAGCTACTAGGGAGGCTGAAGTGGGAGGATCACTTGAACTTGGAAATTGGAGACTGCAGTGAGCTATGATTGTATCACTGCACTCCAGTCTGTACAACACAGTGAGACCCTGTCTCAAAATAAAATCTGGAAAGATATATACTAGCATATTAAGAGTAGTGATCCTTGAGGGTAAGATATATGATATTTTTCTTTTTATTTTTGCAAATAGGAAAGCCAACGCTCAGAGAGGTGAGGTGACTTACAGAAGATTTAATTGCTAGGTACGAGGACTCCAAGTCTGGTCTTTCCAGATAGCCCTGACCTTTCCCCAACAAAATCAGTTTCCCTATCATGCTGCCTTCATCCCCATCGTGGCCCTTGTGTAAAACACAGTAGCCCATATCTTTCATTCCACTGAATTACTATAACCTACCTTCCTTCATGGACCAGCATGAGTCTTGGCTGATCCAAAAGGCCTCCTCATACCCTCCAGCCCCCAGGCTCACTCACTAGTGGCATCCACATGCTATGGCACTTCCCAATCTGGGGCCCCAGATCCTCTCAAGCTAGTGCTCTGGAAGATGTAGTTGGGAACATCTGTTCTCTAATGAAGAATGTTTGGGAATAACTGCAGGAAGGCACAGCTAGAATATTACTAAATGCAAGCAGATATAGAAAGCCTTAACCTAACCATTTATACGGTGTTGTCTGAAAGTGGAAAACAGAATAGAACTACACAACAGGAAGGCCGGGCACAGTGGCTCACGCCTGTAATCCCAGCACTTTTGGAGGCCAAGGCGGGCGGATCACCTGAGGTCAGGAGTTTGAGACCAGCCTGACCAACATGGGGAAACCATGTCTCTACTAAATATACAAAAATTAGCCGGGCGTGGTGGTGGGTACCTGTAATCCCAATTACTCAGGAAGCTGAGGCATGAGAATCGCTTGAACCCAGGAGGCAGAGGGCTGCAGTGAGCTCAGATTGCGCCATTGCACTCCAGCCTGGCGACAGAGCAAGACGCCATCTCAGAAAAAAAAAAAAAAAAAAAAAAAAGAACTAGACAACAGGAGGGAATAGTATGGCATTCCAGGAAGGCCCAAGAGGCCCAGACTGCTGGTGTCTCCAGAGAAAGGGTACTAGTGAACATGCTGCACATCCGCCCTAATCAGAAACCTCTGACGAGAATTCTCCACCTGTTCCTCTCCCCAAAAGCAGAGGAAGTGCTGACCAGACATATCTGACAGTTTATTTTTTCCCAGGGAAATTATAAAAGGATATTCTAGTATATAAGTCAGTCTCTCATGAGTTTGGCTAGTATGAGCCACCCCTATGTACACTAACAAAACCAAATTTCTGAGCCTACGAAATGAGAACTGGACCTCATGACGTAAGTGACTATACAGTGGTGCCATCCTACAGCCTTTGCCAGGTAGTCAGATAGGCTTTCTCCACAGAGCACCCTCTTGTGGCATACCACTAGATCTGCAGTCCCCAATCTTTTTGGTGCCAGGGACCAGTTTTATGGAAGGCAATTTTTCCACGGAATGGTGGGATGGGGAATGGTTTCAAGATGATTCAAGCACATTACATTTATTGTGCACTTTATTATGGTAATATATAATGAAGTAAGTATACAACTCACCATAGTGTAGAATCAGTGGGACACTGAGCTTGTTCTTCTGCAACTAGATGGTCCCATCTGGGGGTCATGGGAGACAGTGACAGATCATCAGGCATTAGATTCTCATAAGAAGCACACAACGAAGATCCCTCACATGCACAGCTGACAACAGGGTTAGTGCTTCTATGAGAATCTAATGGTGCTGCTGATCTGACGGGAAGCGGAGCTCAGGTGGTAATGTGAGTGGCGGGGAGTGACTATAAACACAGATAAAGCTTTGCTCACTTGCCCACTGCTCACCTCCTGCTGTGTGGCCTGGTTCCTAAAAGGCCATGGACTGGTGGGGGACCACTGCACTAGATCAGACATTATGCAGTAATTTGCCATAAGGCTGTTATAGTTTTATTTTTTAAAAAAGCACAGACAGAAGCTGGGAAACTAAGGGCACTTTTTGTTAGAAACTTAGAGTTTCGGTTATTTACAATACCGATTTTATAACTACACAGAAGAGAGTTACATAGCAGATCTGAGACTGCTATCCTTGGGAAGGTCTGCTTCCGAGGCTGCCCCTTGCCTGGCATCTGGGAACTCAGCTAGTAACAGTTCTCCACACAGATACAAAATTTTCCCTAAATGATGGAGAGTGGTTTGCTGTGTCTAAACTGATGTACAATGTAGTTCATGCTGAAAACCTACTTTCCTCTGGGAGTCTGGAATTTCGGTTCATGCTAGGCAGAGCTGGCCTAGGTGACCAGCCTGGGCACTGAATCTCTAATGGGCTTCCTTGGACAAATGTTGCTGCATTTTCATTGCTGTGTGGCCCTCTCAGGGAGGGACAGATGCAGGAAGCCTGCACCCAGGCTCCTCCAGACCCCCTGTGTCTTCTGCCCTCATGATCTGGCTGTGACCCCTTACTAGATATGGTAATAATCTCAGACTTGAGTACAGCTGAATCCTGGGACCCACTTGTCCCAGTTCTAGACAATCTCTGGATTTGGGGTGGTCTTGGAGATCCCAAACACAAAAGTGGAGTATACATCTCAGCAGTTTGAGAATTCTTTTTGAGAAATGCTACTCAAGACTGCAATATTTCAATTGTCCTCAAACATGGTAATCTTTGAAGGTATAATAGTTAAAAAAAAAAAAAAATTCAGTGCCAAGAGCCAAGTCTGAATGACAAAGAGGTATCAGGATTAGTAAACTCATAAATACTGAAAGAGGACAGGTTCAAAGTGGCAACACAAGCAGTTACACAAAAGTGATATCTAATAAATACTGTATAGTTTCTTTTCTTTTCTTGGGTAGAGACAGGATCTTGCTATGTTGCCCAGGCTGGTCTCGAACTCCAAGGTTCAAGTGGTCCTCCTACCTCGGCCTCCCCAAGTGCTGGGATTACAGCATGAGCCACTGCACCAGCCAATACTGTATTGTTTCTTTTGAAGAAATTAGAACAGAAAATTTCTTGAAAGAACCAGGGTGGAAGACTACCACAGGCCATCTACCAGATACTATTTGTTAACAAGGCAGACAAAAGGAAAGTTTTTTTAGGTAGTGGTCTCCTACAAGGATGCCTTTTATAATTCTACCTCCACCTTCCATAGGTCCAATCCAGAAAACTTGCCTTCCAAACTGCACTAATCATCTCTTCCACTAAAATACAAATATTTAACTGCCAACCAGAGCTTCTAGTTAGTTTTGCCATTTATAAGCTGGTGACTTCATAAAAGCCACTTCGCTTCTGTAAATGACTGAGCTGAGATTTAAACAGATTCAAAAATAATTTCTAGACCACCATCACTGCCTTCAGGAAAGGCAAGTGTGAAACAAGAGTTATGTAAGAGGTGAAGTCAGCCCAGTCCTATTTTTGTAGCATATGTCACCATTTACACTCCCCAGTGACAAGCACAAAGCCACCTAGAGCATATCCTGCTTGTCCTTTGGGGCATCTCTGTCTTGTGCTTATAGTCATTCCTCTCCATCTATGTTATACTGATCTTACTCCAAGCCCCTTTCATGTTGCACTTTGTAATGAATTTCCAACTGCTAACCCTTCCTGATGGACAAACTGCCCCTCATATCTTCCAAGAGAGAGGACCAAGACATGAACTGGAGGAGGGGAGAGACGACTAGGCGGGTGAAGTGCATAGCTGGAGACTCAGAGCAGGTAGGTTCTTTCTGGGGGACACTCCAAAGGAGTGTTACCCCGGGTAACCCCAAAAGACTGTTTCAGACAGTATGGCTATTATACACTGCAGAGCATATCAGGTTCACTGCTGGCCACAGAACCACCAGCAGCTCCAGCAGCAACAGTGCTAAGCGAAACAATCAATCTGGTTTCTTACAGGCCCTTCAATGTTGCCTCTCTGTTTAGCAAAACGCTTTTGCAAATCACTTCCAAATATACAGGTAATTTGCATCCTCAGTGTCATTTTTTCTTTACATTTTCCTACATATTTTCACAGGCTAAAATTTTATGGCTGTAATCCTTGTGACAGCAGATCCGCTGAGGGGGAAGGAAGCAAATGGTAGGCACTGTGGCAGGCTTGCAATAAATGTACTGATTAGAGGTGGGGATGAAATGAAGTACAGTGTGGTGGTGAAGACACTGAAGTCAGACTGCTTGCTATGTGACCCTGAGCAAGTTATTTAAATCACCAAGCCTCAGTTTCCCCATCTGTAATGTGATTATAATAACTGCACTTACTTCACAGACTGCTCTGATAAACTACTGGGACGTTTAACTGAGAAAATGCATGTAAGTGCTCATCCTAATACAAAATAAATGGTTTGTTGCTATTATTTAACTTTTAAACAGCCCTGCCGGTTAGGCATTACCATCCTCATTTCACACATGAGGCAGTTGTGGCACAGGTGGTATGAGGATTAGAATCTAGAACTGCCCAACCCTGGGGCTCAAACTCTGCCTAGCCCCTGCCAGCTGAAAAGATCCCCCATGTTTTGTGACTTTCAAAGAATCAAAAGCCCGAAGCTTGACTATCTTAGGACAATGAAATCCTGTGTCTTCTAATAGTGATTATGAGATGCAGGGAAGCTCTATCACAAAAGGAGAGGGTGAAATAAACTGGTTACCAAGCTATAATAAGGGCCTCCCCCAGGGCTTGGAAAACAGACTGAAAGACAGGGAGATGGTTGTAGGGGAGGGGAATCAGCAAAAATGATGCACAGATTGAGATTCTGGATAGAGTGGCACGTCAAGGAATCAGGAGAGCTGACTGACAGCATAACTGTACAAGCAGTCATTTTGACCATTCCAGGCAATAAAAACACGGAGTGTCTTTGTCATTAGGTTTGAGACTGCTAGCATTTGATAAGCATCTCTTGGAGAAACATAATACCTAACAGATTGAAAGCAAAACTGACATTATTCTGCTGTCATTCAAAATAAACATGTACATCACATCCTACAGTCAGGAAAACAAACCTAAAACTTTGTGACCTGAAATTAAAAAAAAAAAAAACACCCTGCTTAGATCTGGTCCCCAAAATAAATCATACCTTGAACATTTCCTATAAATTATCAATATCTGGAGATAAGCCTTTTGTTAATGAGATAATAAAGTAAGAAAAGCTTTTGGTAGATAAGCTGGTAGAAAAGTTTATGGTAAACACACTAATGTAAACTTGGTACTCTTGGTAATTTGGGTTTTTCTCACTTAAACACCTGTTATGTTTTTTATTTGACAAGGCAGTCATCGGGAGCCCTGACTCCTTTACACCCCTTTGTGAGTAAACGTCTTTGCAGTTTTACGTATCCTTGTATGAGTTTCCTTTCATGGGAACATATTAAAAGCTTTGAAAAGTCCTGCAGTAAAGAAATTTTAATTTAGCATTTTGACACTTATCTGGAGGCCCTACAGTCTATGAGGGCATGAACTTTGATTTCATACCTCTGCCACTTGGAAGCTAAATGACCTTAGGCAAGTGACTTCAACGCTGAAGCTCAGTTTTATCATCTGTGGAATAGTGCTGGTTGCTGGATTATACACTACAGCACCTAAGAGCCCCAGCACATTGTAAGTCCCCAACAAACATTAGTTAGCACTTAAACAGAAGTGATCCCTTCTCAACATTCCAACCCAATCTTCATTTATATGGAGCAACATCCTGCAGAACACCCCTTTTGGGAAACAGAATTAAAGCTTTCAGGTCCAGCTATCTCCAGGTATACAAGGAGAAACCAAGATGATCCTGATTTAGGTCTTGTGCCTCTACTAAGGTGTGAAATTTTAGGCAAATGTCAAGTCTTTCTGAGCATAAGATTCCTTATTTGTAAAATAAGATACTACAGAGTTGAGATTCAATTATAAAGCATTATTACATAAATGTGTACTGTTTTGTGGACACTTCTTAGATCAGGTACGGGAATAAATAGTGGAACTAAACCATAGAGCGAGGGGAGGAATAGAGAGGTTTTTCTAGGTGGCTACAAGCTACTTTACAGTGCACAATGACCTAGGAATACCTCCTCCAGCAGGAGAAACTTTATATAAATAAAAATACATAAACACACACAAACCCGTCTTCACAAAACACCTTCTAGTACAAATAACCTAGTAAAAGTCTTCTTATAGACACTAGGTGCAAATTTCTGACAACAGCTTAACATAAGCCACCTGGGCCTTGGATAAATTGAACAGTTAATATACACTACTACTAATAGGAAACTTATTACACAGTCACGTCTCAACTATTCATACCAATGAAGAGAAGTAACAACACAGAAAATAAACTGTTTATTCCACAAACTCTACAATTGTTTTTAAGCAATGTTTCCCACAAAAAAAATATTAAATGAAATTTGCCTTTTCCAAGCATACAATTCAATTTTCGTTTTCCAAACATACAGTTCAATAGGACTAGACTCCATTACCAGTAAGCCACAAGCTGACCAAGGAATGAGGGTGTTACACAACCACACTATTCTGTTTCACAGGAGCAGTCGCAGTGTAACTATCTGGCTTTCTATTTTCTACAACAAACCATCCATTACCGTGGCATTTCTCCTCGTAAATGGCTCTCTCAGTAAGATAAGAGTGTCAACCTCTTTCAGTCTCAGTCTCCTGCGCTGTAAAATGGTAATAATAACTACTAAGTTGTCTTACTGTGAAGTCTGATGATAATGAATATAAAGCACTTGGAAATATGCAGGGCGCTTCACCGATATTCAGAAAATGCTATCTGTCGTTATTATTTTCCACACAACAATTTTTACTTGCTAACTCTCTGCAAGTTTAGATTGCATCTGGATTCTCCAAACTTCGAGGCCCTTATAATCTATTAACAAATTACTCCCACGTGGTATCCCCATTTGTAACCGTCCTCTTGGGGTCCCTTTAATCAATTCCAAGTCTTTTCCAGTTAAACCGTAAGCCCCAGAGCCCTCCCCACAAGGCCCAGCATCCTGCACGGCCCTGGCTAGGACGTCCTTCCTCCCAGCCCACAGGGGCCACGCTTCAAACTCGCGGCGTAGCCCCCAGCGCTGGCCTCGCCCCGCGTCTCAGTCATGCATCCCCCGGATCCCCGGCTCTGGCCGGCGCTCGCTCTGCCTCGCAAAGCCCCCGCTGCTAACAGCTGAGTAACTTTCAGAGTCCCGCTCTAGCCTCAGGTTCCCGAGCGGCAGAATTGGCGCGCACCGGCACCCCTGCGGCCTGGGGGAGCGGCCTGAAGTGGCCCGGCGCTCCTGGAACCCGCGCACTGACCTGCAAGTGACCTGCTTGGTGCTCATGGTGGCTGGGCTGAAGGGCCGTCGTCGTGCCGCCGCCTCTCGCAGCCGCTGCCGCCTCGGCCTTGGCCCTGGCCCGGCCCATCCCGCGTAGCCGCGTCACGCCGGCGCACGCCGCCCCGCCGGTGTGGCACCTTTGTAGCGCCGGCGGGTAACCTAGCCGCCGTCACAATTGGTTCCGCACTGGGGATCGGGCAGGCGGTCCCGGCATCCCTGCTCTGGGTGTCCCGCACTTCCAGGCCTCCGGGGCGGAGCCTGGCTGGCATCCTAGTCCTGCCAGTCTTATCCCTGTGCCTACTGTTAGTGCCTCCGATTCTGCCCCCCATCGCCAAGAGTATTCCTTAGTGATCTCCCGCCTCCTTCGAGGCACTTCACCCCTCCTGGGGCAAACTCCCGCCTCTCCTCTTAATCCCAGGTTCCCCATTCAAACTTGCACTCACTGGGCACCCTTCTCAACTGTTCCCGCCGGACCTCGCCTTCCACTTAAGGAAATTCCTTAGCCCTCTCCCAACTGCTCTTTCCCCAAATCTCTACTTCCACACGTTTTAGTCTTCATTTTCTTTCCTGCCAGTCCTGTGCTGTTCGTCTTCCATTTCCTATGATGGAAACCCCAAAAGTTATTTTTGACACTTCCCTCTAGCTCTCTATACCCTGCAGATTCTGCTCCCACACCTCTGTCCAATGCGTCCTCTTCTGCCCCTTTCCACCGTCAGCGTTCGTCGAAACAACCATCCCTTCTACCTAGCACCATGCAATAACTCTTCTTTTTTTTTGAGACGGAGTTTCTCTCTTGTTGCCCAGGCTGGAGTGCAGTGGGGCGATCTCGGCTCACTGCAACCTTCGCCTCCCGGGTTCAAGAGATTCTCCTGCCTCTCAGCCTCCCAAGTAGCTGGAATTACGGGCGTGCACGCCCGACCAGCCATGCTATAGCCTTTTAACTGGTCTTTTGGCTTCCGCTCCAGGTAAAAATCTATTTTTAAAACATAAATCGGATCATGTCATTCACCTTTTAATCTTACAATGGTTTCTCATTGCTTAAAAACTCGAGATACATAACATGCACAATATAAGTGCACAAAACACATTCTGTGAATTTTTGCACATGCATACACTCACGAAACTACCACCCAGATCAAAATAAAGAATTTTTTGTTTTGTTTTGAGACAGGGTCTTGCTCTGTCGCCCAGGCTGGAGTGCAGTGGCGCCATCATAGTTCAAGCAATCCTCTGCCTTAACCTCCCCAGCAGCTGGGAATACAGGTGCGCGACACCATGCTCGACTAACTTCAAAGTAAGGAGAGGCTGAGCCGGAAGGATCCTTTGAGCACAGTTCACTGCAGTTGAGGCTACAGTGAACTGTGATCGCACCACTGCACTCCAGCCTAGGTCACAAAGCAAGCCCCCGTCTCTTAAAAAAAAAAAAAAGGTGGGGGGTGGGGGTGGATATCATCGACACCCCAGAAGGCTTCCTTATGGTCCTTCCCAGTCAATACTTTACAAAAGTCATTGCTTGGGTTCATCTCTATCACTACAAATTAGTTTAACTATTCTTGACTTTCATATAAATAATAATTCAGTACCTACGCTTTTGTCTGCCTTCTTTTGACCAACATTATATCTGTGAGATCTTTCCATGTTATGTATATATAGCTGTATGTTCTTCTTTTACTTTGCTATAAAAATATTGAGTCTACCAATGAATGAGCATGGTATATACTTCCAATTACTTAGAACTTTTGAAATTTTTCTCAGGAATGTGGAAGTATACTGGAAATTTTGTTTTCAGTGTCTTGAATATTGCATTTTAATTCGTAACACATTTGATCCATGCAATTCATGCTCATAAAAATTCCATGTCTTTTTTTTTTTTTTTTTTTTTTGAGACGAAGTCTTACTCTGTCACCCAGGCTGGACTGCAGTGTCTTGTTCTTGGCTGACTGCAACCTCTGCCTCCCGTGTTCAAACAATTCTCCTGTCTCAGCCTCCGGAGTAGCTGGGATTGCAGGCGCACGCTGCCACGCCCAGCTAATTTTTTCGTGTTTTAGTAGCCAGGGGGTTTCACCGTGTTGCCCAGGCTGGTCTCGAACCTCTGAGCTCAGGCAATCCACCCGCCTCGGCCTCCCAAAGTGCTGACATTACAGGTGAGAGCCACCGCGCCCAGCCCGTGCCACTTATTTTTAAAATTCAGCTTATCTCATTCTTTATGGAATACATTCACTATATGAACGTTATTATGTTCAAATATTTTAAAAGTGTAAAGTGAAAAGTCTCAGTCTCCTGTCAATTTAGTTCTCGCCTCTTCAGAACAAAAAGCAGAAACATTTTTTAAAAACTCAAAACCTAGCCACTGTTACAAACTTTGTATACATCTTTCCAGAATTTCTTTAAATATACACAAATATATTTCTTTAAATATACATATTTTCTACCCTTTTTAGAAAAGATAACATACATACTGTTCTGCACAGCATACATAATCAGTGAAGATTTTTCCATATCAGTACATAGAGCCTCTTCCTCCTTTTGTAGAACTGTATAGTATTCCATTGTACGACTATGCCATAAGTTATTTCATCAGCCTTGTACTGCTGGTCCCCTTTAGGGTGTCTGTGCTAGTAAAACACTGGATCGGGCACTTGTTCTCAGGATCTCCTGAGGGCTGTGTCATGGGCAAAATATACATATATGGAAAAATAATAATAAAACACTGAATCAACGACAGCCAGTGTGCACTTCCACAAGCTGTACCCAACAGCTTGGTTCCTGCCACTGTCATGGTACTTAGCACTTAGATTTTTCCCGAAGGATACAAGCAGTCTCCGCTTGGGGTTCTTCCGGCGTTATCTGGCACTAAACACCAAGTCCTGCCCTACCGGGGAAGTAGAACTCATTTTCCTCACTCGCAGGGAACCCGCGCTGGCAGAGAACGCAGGGCCACTCGCTCCTGCCCGCAGCAGGGACGCATAAAACTTTACGTCTGCTTAGATAACCACCAGCTCCCGTTCTCGGCCCATAGGAAAAGCAACTTTGCTACCAAACACAGAGGGGGAAAAGGCGTATCACATGGAGGCGGGTGAAGACGCTGAGAAAACAGAAGAGAAGGGTGGCTCCGAGCTCGAGACTCAAAATGGCCATCTGGGCCTAGAGACACAGAGACCCTTTGCGCAGACGTGCGCCGAGGGTCTTGCAAACTTTCGTTTTCTTTGTGTGCCGGTCTGTCCCTAGATGCAGTTTTCGATGCTATTTCAAACGATATTCCTAAAATTTCCGAATTGCTTGTTGCTTATATGTAGAAATACACTAGATCTTTGTACACTGAGCTGGGATTCAGCTCCATGCTAAATTTTGAATTAATTCTAATGGTTTATTTGTAGGTTGTTACCGATTTTCTACAATCACGCCATCAGCAAATAATGACAGTTTTGCTTCCTTTTCATCTTTATATCTTTTTCTTTTCCTTGCTTTATTGCATGCACTGTCTACAGCCTTCAGAATAATGTTAAGAAGTAATAATAGTGTACATCTTATTTTGTTCCTGGAGTCAATGAAAATATTTAATATTTTAATTTAAAATTATGTAATATTTAAGTTTAAAATATTAAACTAATACTTTAATTAAAATGTTAGCCCTATATTTTTTTGAGGCTATCCATTGCCAAGTTAAGTTTCTTTCTAGTTTTCTTAGCATTTTTATCGTGAACACATCTTGACTTTTATCACTTTTTTTTTTTTTTTGCATGTACTGAGAAACCTATATTGTTTTTCCCTTTTATACTGGTAATGTATTGAATTATACTGATTGATTTTTAATGTTAACCCTCTCCAATTGCTCAGGATAAACCCCACATAACCATGATATATTTTCTATAAATCATCTATTTGTTAAAAATTATGTTTCGAATTTTTGCATCCTTGTGTGTGAGATATATTAGTCCGTAGTGTTCCTTTCTTATAATGTCCATGCCAAGGCTTGGTATCTGGGATATGCTGGTCTCATAAAATGAGTTTGGAAGTCTTTCTTTTCTATTCTCTGGAAACGTCTGTGTAATATGGGTATTAATTTTTCCCTTAAATGTCTGGAAGAATTTACCATGGAAGCCACCTCAGCCTGCAGTTTACTGTGCATGAAGATTTTTTTTTTTTTTTGGAGACAGGGTCTCTCTTTGTCATCACCCAGGCTGGGGTGCTGTGGTGCGATCTTGGCTCACTGCAGCCTCTACCTCCTGGTTTCAGCCCCTGAAGTAGCTGGGACTACAGGTGTGCGCCAGGCACGCTCCACCACTCCTGGCCAATTTTCGTATTTTTTGTAGATAGGAGATCTCACTATGTTGCCCAGGCTGGTTTCAAACTCCTGAGCTCAAGCAATTTGCCCACCTCGGCTTCCCAAAGTGCTAGGATTACAGGTGTGAGCCACCACGCCCAGCCTGCAGGAAGATTTTTAATTAAAGATTTAAATGTGGGGCATGGTGGGTGGCTCACACCTGTAATCCCAGAACTTTGGGAGGCCTAGCCAGGCGGATCACCTGAGGTCAAGAGTTCAAGACCAGCCTGGCCAACATGGAGAAACCCCAACCCTACTAAAAATACAACATTAACCAGGTGTGGTGGCGCATGCCTGTAATCCCAGTTACTCAGGAGACTGGGGCAGGAGAATCGCCTGAACCCGGGAGGCAGAGGTTTTGGTGAGCCGAAATGGCACCATTGCACTCCAGCCTGGGTGACAGAGCGAGACTGCATCTTAAAAAAAAAAAGAAAAAAAAAAAGAAAAAATTAAAAAAATTAAAAAGATCTCATTGCTTTCTTATATATAAAGCTATTTGGATTTCATTTTTTATGGCAGTTTTGGAAAGCTTTTTTTTTTTTTGAGATGGAGTCTCGCTGTGTTGCTCAGGCTGAAGTGCAGTGGCATGATCTCAGCTCACTGCAACCTCTGTCTCCAGGGTTCAAGCAATTCTCTGCCTCAGCTTCCCAAGTAGCTGGGATTACAGGCACCCACCATGGCTAATTTTTTGTATTTTTAGTACAGACGGTGTTTCACCATCTTGGCCAGGCTGGTCTTGAACTCCTAACCTAGTGATTCACCTGCCTCGGCCTCCCAAAGTGCTGGGATTACAGGCGTGAGTCACTGCGCCCGGCCTTCTTTGTTTTTTATATCGGAGCATTTAGTCCATTTACACTAAATGTAATATAGTTGGATTTAAATGTATCCTCTTGATTTTTTTTTCTTTTTTCTTTTTTTTTTTTTTTTTGAGATAGAGTCTCACTCTGTCACCCAGGCTGAAGTACAGTGGTGTGATCTCAACTCTCTGCAACCTCCACCTCCTGGGTTCAAGTGAATCTCCTGCCTCAGTCTCTGGAATAGCTGGGACTACAGCCATGCGCCAACATGCCAGGCTAATTTTTGTGTTTTTGTATTTTTAGTAGAGACGGGGTTTCACCATATTGGCCAGGCTGGTCTCAAACTCCTGACCTCAGGAGGCCCACCTTGGCCTCCCAAAGTGCTGGGATTACATGTGTGAGCCACCATGCCTGGCCTTTTTTCTTAATAAATCCTTCATTGAAAGATATTTATTTTCTATTCACACAATCTGTTATTTGTTCTTTTTTTCTCCTTTCATATATTCCTTTGGATTATTTTCCATTATTCTATAGTTTTTTCTTTTTTCTTTTTCTTTTTTTTTTTTTGAGATGGAATCTTGCTCTGTTGCCCAGACTGGAGTGCAGTGGCACAATCTCAGCTCACCACAGCCTTCACCTCCCAGGTTTAAGTGATTCTCCTGCCTCAGACCCCCAAGTAGCTGGAACCACAGATGCGTACCATCACACCCCGGCTAATTTTTGTACTTTTTGTAGAGATAGGGTTTCACTAACTTTGGCCAGGCTGGTCTCAAACTCCTGGCCTCAAGTGATCCACCCGCCTCAGCCTCCCAGAGTGCTGGGACTATAGGCGTGACCACTGCACCCATCTTTTTTTTTTTTTTTTTTTAATAAAATGTAATGACAGAGGGGTAGTGGTGGTTGTTCTGTGGGTCTTGGCCACTTGCTAGCTGTCAGGGCAGGAGAGTGGCTCCTTGGGTTGGTGAAAGCGGTATGCAACCAAGTCCAAGGGAGACAGGGGCAGGATTTCGCCTCTGTCATGTCCCACTGATGGGTGGATTCCTATGCCATCTGAAAGAGTGAACTAGACCTGTATTACTGATACTGTGAAGAAACTGGTTATTTTACCAAGGCTTTGACTGGAATGGTACACTTTGCTTTAAGGAATCAAATGGATATGTGTCTACTAGGGAATGTATCCGAGTCATGCAGCAAACTATGTTAGCAGAGGAAGTTGTCTGAGTTACCCAACACTAAAATATGTTATCGGTGGCAGGTGTCCGAGTTACTGGCAGTGAATCTGTACAGGCCTGCAGCAACCTCAATTCTTGCCTCCTCACAAGAAAGAATTCGACTGAGGGGCATAAGGCAGAAAAAGAGACTGAGGCAAGTTTTAGAGCAGGAGTGAAAGTTTATTAAAAAGCTTCAGAACAGGAATGAAAAGAAAGTAAAATACACTTGGAAGAGGGCCAAGTGGGCATTTTGGAGGACAAGTGCCTGGCTAGGTTTTAAAATTTTTTTATAGAGATGGGGTCTTGCTATTTTGCCCAGGCTTATTCTATGGGTTTTGACAAATGTGCAATGACACATTATAGTAGTTTCACCACCCTAAAAATTCTCTGTACTCTGCCTATTTATCCCTCCCTTCCCTCAACCACTGATCTTTTTCCTGTCTCAGCAGTTTTGCCTTTTCCATAGTTTCATATAGTTGGAGTCATACAGTACACAGCCTTTTCAGAGTGGCTTCTTTCATAAGCGATACGCATTTAAGTTTCCTCCATGTCTTTCATGGCTCGCTTCTTTTCGGCACTAAACAATAGTCCTTTGTCTGGATGTAGCACAGTTTTTCCATTCACCTGCTGACGGACATCTTGGTTGCTTCCAAGTATTAGCAATTATGAATGAAGCTGCTGTAAACGTCAATGTGCAGGTTTTTGTGTGGACATAGGTTTTCATTCATTTGAGTAAATACCAAAGAGCACAATTTCTGGGTCATACGTAAGAGTTTGTTGAGTTTTGTAATAAACTGGCAGACTATTTTCCAAATCACTATACCATTTTGCATTCCCACCAGCAATGAGAGTTCCTGTTGCTCCACATCCTCTCCAGGGTTTGGTATTCTCAGTGTTTTGGATTTTAGCCATTCTAATAGGTGAGAGTTCATCACTAGAAAACTTGCCCTATAAGAAATACTAAAAGGAGTTCTTCAAGTCAAAATTATAGGGCGCTACCTATAATCCCAGCACTTTGTGAGCCTGACGCAGGAGGATCGCTTGAGCCCGGGAATTCAAGACCAGCCTGGGCAACATAACAAGACTCTGTCTCTATAAAAATTAAAATTAAAATATTAGCCAGCTGTGGTGTTACGCATCTGTAGTCCCAGCTGATTGGGAGGCTGAAGTGGGAGGATCCCTTGAGCCCAGAAGTTTGAGGCTGCAATGAGCACTGATTGTGCCACTGCACTCCAACGTGGGTGACAGAGCAAGACCCTGTCTCAAAAAATAAAATAGGCTGGGTATGGTAGTTCACGACTGTAATACCAGCACTTTGGGAGGCTGAGGCAGGTGGATCACTTCAGGTCAGGAGTTTGAGACCAGCCTGGCCAACACGGTGAAACCATGTCTCTACTAAAAATACAAAATTAGCTGGGTGCAGTGGTGCATACCTGTAATCCCAGTTACTTGGGAGGCTAAGGCAGGAGAATCACTTGAACCTGGAAGATGGAAGATGCAGTGAGCCAAGATTGCACCACTGCACTCCAGCCTGGGCAATGGAGCAAGACTCCATCTCATAAATAAATAAATAAATAAATAAATAAATAAATAAATAAAATAGGGCAGGCGTGGTGGCTCACACCTGTAATCCCAACACTTTGGGAGGCCAAGGCAGGCAGATCACGAGGTCAGGAGTTCAAGACCAGCCTGGCCAACATTGTGAAATCCCGTCTCTATTAAAAATACAAAAAATTAGTCAGGCGTGATGGTGGGTGCCTGTAGTCTCAGCTACTTGGGAGGCTGAGGCAAAGGGATCACTTGAACCTGGGAGGTGGAGGTTGCAGTGAGGCAAGATCACGTCACTGCACTCCAGCCTAGGCAACAGAATGAGACTCCATCTCAAATAAAAAAAAAAATAAAATAAAATGCCTTTAAAAAAATTTTAAAAACTACAATTTGTTTTATGTAGTTTTCTGTGCCTATGTTTTATTTTATAATAAGATTTTTTAAGATACAGACATGGTAAAAAAAAAAAAAAAAAGGATTGAAGATGCTTGTGTTGAAAAAAAATGCTGGTGTATTTAAAATGTTTATTAAAGCATGGTGTCTCAATCCTTTTTCATGAGATTAACAATACCTCTTGGTGTTGGTGTCAGAAAGATTATATTCTCAATTGAAAGTGGCTTGGGTCACTCAAGCAACCTAACAAACAATACCATGTGGTTTATTTATTTGAGACAAAGTTTCACTCTCTAGCCCAGGCTGGAGTGCAATGGTGCAGTCACAGCTCACTGCAACCTCCACCTCCTGGGTTCAAGCGATTCTCCTGTCTCAGTCTCCCGAGTAGCTGGGACTACAGGCATCTGCCACCATGCCCAGCTAATTTTTGTAACTTTAGTAGAGACGGGGTTTCACCATATTGGTCAAGATGGTCTTGAACTCCTGACCTCAGGTGATCCACCTGCCTCGGCCTCCCAAAGTGCTGGGATTACAGGTGTGAGCCACTGCGCCCAGCCATACCATGTGGTTTATATTAATAATGAACAATCTCAGGTCCTTGTCACCTGAGCTGTGTCTAGCTATAACCTCTCTGCCTTCACTGTAACAAGAGAAGGTTGGTTGAAATGATTTCTGAGGTCCTTTCTGGTTCTGTGAGTCTGATGATCATTCTCATGTTATAACACTGAAGATGCACTTTTTTGCATTTTAGCATACTGTAATTTATTTAAATGTACATTGTCAAATACTTAACTTTCCTGAAGGGCCTTTACCTGCCATGATACCTTCTCTGTGGGTCTCCCCTTTAAGATTGCTTATCTTTGGAACTACAGGCATCAGTTGGGCCTTAAAGTGCAGTACAACCAAAATGTGGATTCCCATGCAATCTGAAAGAATGAACTAGACCTACATTACTGATATTGTGGAAAAGTTTCCAAGATGAGGCAAAAACACGAATTTCAAAACAGTATACAATATAACAATATTGAGAGTTTTTGTTTTGTTCTGTTTTGTTTTAGAGATAGGGTGTCACTCTATCACCCAGGCTGGAGTGCAGTGGTGTGATCATGGCTCACTGCAGCCAAGACCCCTTGGGCTCAAGCAATCCTCCCACCTCAGCTTCCCAAGTAGCTGGGACTACAGGTACACACCACCAAATCTGGCTAATTTTTGTATTTTTTGTAGAGATGGAGTCTTGTCATGTTGCCCAGGCTGGTCTTGAAGTCCCCGGGCTCAAGTGCTCCACCTGCCTCAGCCTCCCAAAGTGCTGGGATTATAGGTGTGAGCCACCATACTCAGCCGATATTGAGCTTTTAAAAAAACCTAACATACCATTAGTGTTCTCCGGAAAGTAGAATATGGTGGGTGGAAAAATGTTATGTGAGAAAGAAGGGGCATTACTTTTCTTCCAAACATTTTAATGGAATTGCTTAAAATTATTTTATTTATTTATTTATTTAGAGACAGGGTCCCACTTTGTTGCCCAGGCTAGAGCACAGTAGGATGATCTTGGCTCAATGCAGCCTCGAGCCTCAAGCGATCCTCCCATCTCAAGCCACCTGAGTAACTGGGACTACAGGCATACACCACCACACCTAGCTAAAAATTATTTTTAAGTTGTACACCCCATCTACCCTGATGTGATTATTGCACATTGTATGCCTGTATCAAAATATCCCATGGAGGCTGGGCGCGGTGGCTCACGCCTGTAATCCCAGCACTTTGGGAGGCTGAGGCAGGAGGATCACCTGAGGTCAGGAGTTTGAGACCAGCCTGGCCAACATGGTGAAACTCCATCTCTATTAAAAGTACAAAAATTAGCTGGGTGTGGTGGCAGACACCTGTAATCCCAGCTACTCAGGAGGCTGAGGCAGGAGAATCACTTGAACCCAGGAGGCAGAGATTGCAGTGAGCCAAGATCACACCACTGCACTCCAGTCTGGGTGACAGAGTGAGATTCTGTCTCAAAAAAAAAAAAAGAAAAAAGAAAAAAAAGAAAAGTCCCATATACCCCTTAAATATATACACCTATTATGTACCCACAAAAACAAAAAATTTAAAAAATTATTTTAAAATTGAAAAATTATATAGTGCTTATAATAAAATGCACAGCTTGATGATTTTTCACAAATGGAATACTCCCATATTATTAACACCCAGATAATGAGTCATAACAGCCCTGGACCCGAGAAACCACCTCTGTCCTCTCCCAGTCAGTATCTCCCTCCTGTAACCACTATGCTTATTTCTAACAGGGCTGCTAACTTTTTAAAAAAAATCCCCAGAACATTCTGGATGTTATTCTTTTTTCAAGCAAAATTACTTTTACAATATAAAATGTCAAAATAAAATAGCCTTAAATTAAGGATTTATTTATGCAACAACAAATGATTTAACCAATTCTGGGAACACAAAAATAAAGGTCAGTCTCCAATTCCAAGAAGCTCACAGACTAATGGTAGAAACAAAACTAAATGATTAAATAACAGTTCTAGGCTGAGTGCAGTGGCTCATGCCTGTAATTCCAGCACTTTGGGAGGCTGAGGCAGGCGGATCACTTGAGGTCAGGAGTTCAAGTCCAGCCTGGCCAACATGGTGAAACCCCCATCTCTACCAAAAAACACAACAATTAGCTGGGTGTAGTGGTGTGCGTCTGTAGTCCCAGCTACTTGGGGAGGCTGAGGGGGGAGAATCACTTGAACCTGGGGGTGGAGGTTGCAGTGAGCCAAGATCGTGCCACTGCACTCCAGCCTGGGTGACAGAGTGAGACCCTGTCTCTAAATAAATAAGAGTTCTGACAGAAATATGAATCCAGCACTGCCACTGCAAGGGAAGACTAGGGGAAGCTGAGAAAGATTTCACAGAAAAGTGAGGCTTTAAAGGATGAATAGGAGCTGGCAGTTATCAGCTACCATAAACAATGGAAATAAACAAATAGAAACTAGCTCTTTAAGAAACAGTCTATGGGGAGGCCTGGCTACTGGTTAATCCTATCTGGTTTGGCTTCTGAAGCCATCAGTCAGGATGACATCACCACTGATCAGGTTCCTTGGGGCGGTGTGTGTTTGCCAGGTGTATCATGAGGAAAAGGAAGTCTCCGGAAACCTCCCCTGGCATCCCAGGAGGCGAAAGCTATGCACTGCGCAGAGGCCGGGAAGGCTTTAATTAAATTCAACCACTGTGAGAAATACATCTACAGCTTCAGTGTGCCCCAGTGCTGCCCTCTCTGCCAGCAGGACCTGGGCTCGAGGAAGCTGGAGGACGCACCTGTGAGCATCGCTAATCCATTTACTAATGGACATCAAGAAAAATGTTCATTCCACCTCAGACCAACTCAGGGAACATTTCTCGGGTACAGTGTTTTTAAAGTGTTCAATTGCATTGTGCAAACTTTTCCTTCTGTTTTAGTCACCAAAATTTCCTTAATATATAATGTGTGAGGTTTGGTGGACAATTTTTTCAGCTTTGGCCTTAAATCCCGAGATGCAGGCCTACTGGCTTCAAAAAATTGATGGTGTGCATATGTTCCTGCAGTGATAAGTGCAAGAATATATGTGGAATATATGAGGAGTAAAACTGCTCATATGATTTTCAGAGAGAAAAACATTGCTCAGAGGCTAACCAGGAAAATGACCCAGCAGCTAATATCTAAATAATACCTTTACTGCCAGTTAATTTGTAGTTTCAGTGACAAACAGGTACAATATACCGGGCCTGATGAACTGGCACTTACAGACTATTTTGTACGGAGGCAAATTAAATTGAAGACTGGAACTGATCTATTTCCATTGTAGACACCACCTGGCTTTAAGAACAAATTCAGTTCTCTCTTGCTGAGTGCTGGTATAAACAAAAAGGATGAATTAGAAAGCAAAAGAAAGGATTATACTTTTTTTTTTTTTTTCCTGAGACAGAGTTTTGATCTTGTTGCCCAGGCTGGAATGCTATGGTGTCTCAGTTTACTGCAATCTCCACCTCCTGGGTTCAAGTGATTCTCTCGCCTCAGGCTCCCGAGTAGCTGGGACTACAGGCGCTCGCCACCATGCCTGGCTAATTTTTGCATTTTTAGTAGAGATGGGTTTCACCATGTTGACCAGGCTGGTCTCAAACTCCTGACCCCAGGTGATCCACCCGCCGCAGCCTCCCAGAGTGCTGATATTACAGGCATCAGTCACTGTGCCCAGCCAGGTTTATATTTTATTGTCCCCGTGGAGTTTACCAATAGGATTAGGATCGGCCCAGAGTAGGCCAGGCTTTAGGAGAGCATGGGTTGTAGAATGTTGGTGTATGCCTTAGGAAACATGTTCAGCTCCTGTGTATCATTAGTCTAATGCTCCCTAGAGTTTACCCTCCTAACTTTCCTGTCCCCTCAAGAGTGCTGATTTCGAATAAGAAAACGGGAGTTGACTACTCACCTTCCTGCCTACTAACTTCCTTAATCAATTTCCTTCTGGTCCCTATGAGGATGAAATGAACCAACATATGTAAAAGGTTTTGGTCATCCTGTTAGGTGCTAAACAGACAGCATCCCTGGGCCTTGCTCAGGGAGGCAGCCAATGCAGAGAGGGCACAGCACAGAGAGGGCATTACAGGCTGGGGCATCATAAAGCCCCTGATGCCTATCCTGGTTCTTCTAACCAGCTCCAAGTGTCTCTGGTTCCTTATCTGTAAAACAAAGACTAATTTATTTTTTTTTGAGACAGGGTCTTCCTCTGTTGCCCAGGGTGGAGTGCAGTGGTGCAATCTCGGATCACTGCCACCTCCGCCTCCTGGGTTCAAGCAATTCTCGTGTCTCAAGTCATCCGAGTAGCTGGGATTACAGGTGCCCTCCACCACACCCAGCTAATTTTTGTATTTTATTTTTTAGTACAGACGAGGTTTCACAATGTTGTCCAGGCTGGTCTTGAACTCCTGGTCTCATATGACTTGCCCACCTCAGCATCCTAAAGTGCTGGGATTACAGGCTTGAGGCACCACACCTGGACTAATTTTTAATCTTAAAAATTAAATAATTTCAATAAAAATACTGAAGATGATCCTGGCACCTATTATTCTGTTTCCTGGGGGCAACTTCACAGCCCTGAACAGCAGGTATAGCTAGAACTGGGTTTGTCTCAAGGAAATGTTTTGCTGGTAAGAGGGAAGTCTATTTGAACTTAACACAAATGGTAAGCACATAGTAGGTTTAGCAACAGGGCATATAAGCCTGTCCCAAGCTTCAATTATGATGTTTCACCCACAAGCTCCTTCTTATCCTGTTCTTTTCATGTTCACTTCAGACCCTAACAACAAAGCCTGGTAGAACCTTCATTTGATCCTAATCAGAATCATGAAGCCCAAACTGTTTTGGGGTTTTGTTTTGTTTTTGAGAATCAGGGTCTCCCTTTGTCGCTGAGGCTGGAGTGCAGTGGCACAATCATAGTTCACTGAGGCCTTGAATTCCTGGGCTCAAGTGATCCTCCCAACTCAGCCTCCCATGTAGCTGGGACTACAGGCAAGAGTCACCATGCCTCTCCCCCTACTTGTATTTTTGTTTTTGAGACAGTCTTACTCTGTCATCCAGGCTGGAGTGCAGTGGCACAATCTCCGCTTACTGCAACCTCTGCCTCACGAGTTCAAGCAATTCTCATGCCTCAGCCTCCCAAGTAGCTGGGATTACAGGCATGTGCCACCAGGCCCAGCTAAGTTTTGTATTTTTAGTAGAAACAGGTTTTCACATGTTGGCTAGGCTGGCCTTGAACTCCCGGCCTCAAGAGATCCTCCCATCTCAGGCTTCCAAAGTGCTGGGATTACAGGCGTGAGCCATTGCACCCAGCTGGCTCTATTTATTTTCTTAGAGTCTCGCTCTGTCGCCCAGGGTGGAGTGCAGTGGTGCGATCTTGGCTCACTGCAATCTCCACCTCCCGGGTTCAAGCGATTCTTGTGCCTCAGCCTCCTGAGTAGCTGGGACACAGGTGCACACTGACACGCCCAGCTAATTTTTGTATTTTCAGTAGAGATGGGGTCTCGCCATGTTGGCCAGGCTGGTCTCAAACTCCTGGCTTCAAGTGATCCACCCACCTTGGCCTCCCAGTGCTGGAATTATAGGTTTGAGCCACTGTGCTTGGGCTCCTCCTACTTTAAATGCCAGTTCTTCATGCCAAACACATGCAAACCAGAAAAAAAAAAAAAACCTTGTTTCTTTCAGGGAGTATGATGGAAGGTCTGATCTTCATGTTGGAATAACTAACACAAATGGTAAGTGCAGTTTTGTAGCTTAAAAAACCCCCACTACCCAGTAAAAGGAAAGCAGTATTTGTGGAGATTTGATTATGGCAACATCTAATGAGTGATTCCATTGTTCACTGGGTTCTTCTACTGCACCATGAGGTGGGCACTGCTCCCAAATGAGAAATATTCGACTTTATGGCAAATTATTACTAACAATATATATATATATTTTTTTTTTGTTTTTTGTTTTTTTGAGACGGAGTCTCGCTCTGTCGCCCAGGCTGGAGTACAGTGGCCGGATCTCAGCTCACTGCAAGCTCCGCCTCCCGGGTTTAGCCATTCTCCTGCCTCAGCCTCCCGAGCAGCTGGGACTACAGGCGCCCGCCACTTCGCCCGGCTAGTTTTTTGTATTTTTTAGTAGAGACGGGGTTTCACCGTGTTAGCCAGGATGGTCTCGATCTCCTGACCTCGTGATTCGCCCGTCTCGGCCTCCCAAAGTGCTGGGATTACAGGCTTGAGCCACCGCGCCCGGCCACTACTAACAATATATTTGAAAGCTCTTTAATGTTTTCTCAGTGAACAGCCATACAAACCTGTGTATTTTTTATTGATTTTTTTTTTTTTTTTTTGAGACAGAGTCTTGCTCTGTCGCCCAGGCTGGAGTGCAGTGGCCGGATCTCAGCTCACTGCAAGCTCTGACTCCCGGGTTTACGCCATTCTCCTGCCTCAGCCTCCCGAGTAGCTGGGACTACAGGCGCCCGCCACCTCGCCCGGCTAGTTTTTTGTATTTTTTAGTAGAGATGGGGTTTCACCGTATTAGCCAGGATGGTCTCGATCTCCTGACCTCGTGATCCGCCCGTCTCGGCCTCCCAAAGTGCTGGGATTACAGGCTTGAGCCACCGCACCCGGCCTATTGATTTTTAAAATAAGAAGAAATAGATGTCCAGTGAGATTGACTTGCCCAAGACCTCGTATCTTGTGTCCGAACCAGAATTTGGAACCAGGCCCTCTGACTTCCAATCCTATGCTCAGCTGACTACCACTGGGTCCCCACATTCTAGGGACTTCAGGAGTAAAGCAGGATGTGGTGGGGCCTGCAGTTTTTTTTTTTTTTTTTTTTTTTAAAGGAAAGTGAAGATGAAACAAAACTGTTCTTTTGGCCACCTATAGCTCTGAGGGCAGTGTGTGCAACCCTTCAGCCAGAAGCTTTCTTGTCTGCAGGAAAAGGGCCTGGATGGAGCCACCTGCAGGATATGTAGCCTGGATATGATGAGGCAGGTGAGGCACCTAGCCAGGCCTCACAGGTGAAGTCTAATAACAGCCTTTCCTTACCCACTGAGGCAAGAGAAAGTGACACTGATCAGAAATCCAGAACGGTTCTGAACTTAGTTACCCACAAGAACAGTCTTACTTACCACTCATCTTTAGCAGGTGGACATTTATTCTTGATTTAAGGAGACAAGATTGACCCACTGGTAAATACAGAACTTCAATAAAAATATTGGAGATGATGATCCTGGTGCCTATTATTGTCTCTGTTTCCTCGGGGCAAATTCACAGCCCTGAATAGCAGGTAGAGCTAGAACTGGGTTTCTCTCAAGGAAATGATTGCTAGTAACAGGGAAGGCTACATAAACCCCTCCCTGACTCCAGGCAAATCTAAATCTCATTAGGCGGAAGAAAGATTCTAGAACCTCCACCCTGGATTTATATTATGTAAAGTTACCACATGGCTACCGTCATTTTCTGATGTCCCTTTTTCACAGAGGTGTGTGTCTCCTTGAGGCGCCACATGACTTTGGTTTTGATTTGCAGGGGTTGTGTATAATTACAGTGCACATGGTGTCCAGCGAGATGGAGCAGGGTGGGAACAGAGCATAAGCATCCCATTACTGCAGCCCCACATGTATGGAATGATGGAGCAATGGGACAAGTACCTGGAAGACTTCTCCACCTCGGGGACCTGGCTGCCTCACAGGTACACAACTGCAAATGCTGCACCCTCGCTGGCACTCACATGCTATGCAAGTGGGATCCCCGTGTGGCCCCAGCTCACAGAGGACTCCGCAGCATTTAGCTTCACGTTGAGCCGATACAGAGATATTAACATCGCTAACATAATTTAAACAGGGGTTGAACTACTCTAGATTTTCTGCAGTTGGGTCAGCACACACATATAACAAAATTACAGCGTTTTAAGAGCTGAAAGGACTAGAATCTGTATTATTTCAGTTGTGTGACAAGGTATTTTTACACATATATAGCAAGTCACGATATATTTCTTTAAAACAAAAATTTAAAAAAACAATATTCAGGCTGGGTACGGTGGCTGTCACCTGTATTCCTAGCACTTTGGGAGACTGAGGCAGGTGGATCACCTGAGGTCAGAAGTTCGAGACCAGCCTGGGCAACATGGTAAAACCCCGTCTCTATTAAAAATACAAAAATTAGCCAGGCGCGGTGGCGGACGTCTGCAGTCCCTACTTGGGAGGCTTGGGCAGGATAATCACTTGAACCCAGGAGGCGGAGGCTGCAGTGAGCTGAGATCACGCCATTGCACTCCAGCCTGGGAAACAGAGTGAGACTCCGTCTCAAAAAAAGAAAAAAAAACAGAACAAAAAAAACCAAAAAACAATGTTCAAAATGTAAAAGCTTCTTTTTTGTAATTTTAGCAATTTCAAGTTAATTTCTCACTCTCAACATTTTATAAGATGTATAGCATATTTGTGGATTTATTTTGAGGTTTCCCTTGAAATAAGTTTGGATACTATGGAATATCATAAAACTCATATGGAATTCCATCTCTGAAATCTAGAAGTTCAATGAGTTCCCCAAATTGGTAGTTAACTTGCAACTGAGTAACCACTCTGAACATCTGGGTGAATCTATGCCAATCTGCAGCAAGCAGATGCCCAGGGACCAACCATCCCCCAGAATTACATGAAGCCCAAAACAATCTGGGCTTCATGATTCTGATTAGCATCAAATGAAGGTTCTGCCAAGCTTTGTAGTTAGGGTCTGAAGTGAACATGAAAAGAATAGGATGGGAAGGAGCTTGTAGGTGAAACATTATAATTGAAGCTTGGGACAGGCTTATATACCCTATTGCTAAACCTCCTATGCACCCAGGCTGGAGTACAGTGGTGCGAGATCTTGGCTTACTGCAACCTCTGCCTCCTGGGTTCAAACAATTCTCCTGCCTCAGCCTCCTAACTAGCTGGGACCACAGTCATGCACCACCATGCCCAGTTAACTTTTGTATTTTTCGTAGAGACAGGGTTTCACCTTGCTGGCCAGGCCAGTTTCGAACTCCTGACCTCAAGTGATCCTCCCACTTTGGCCTCCCAAAGTGCTGGGATTACAGGTGTGAGCCACTGCACCTGGCCTGAAGTGCACATCTTGAAGCTTCTTAACCACATGAACCAGCAGAGGCCTTGCTTGCTGAGGCACCTGATGGGTAGCTTCACGGCCTGTTCCTGAGCAGCCTTTTCTTCTCAACACCCTTGTTCTCTTCCGTAAGGTATGAAGAAGACCACCACAACTGCTACACTTACACACTCACGTTCATTAACTGCGTTCTGATGGCAGAAGGCAGACAGCAACTGGAAAAGAGTGAATTTACGGAGAAGTACATAGTCCCGCGGACAAGGCTGGCGTCCAAGTTCATCACACTCTACCGGGCGATACGGGAGCATGGCTTCTATGTCACTGACTGTCCCCAGCACGAGGCACAACCCCCTGAAGGTGGTGGTTTGTGCTGAGAGCTATGTTAAGTGCAGCCTGTGCGTTGGGGGTAAGGTGGTTGCTACCTTTAATCAGTACTATGGATTTCTAAATGCATTTAACTGTGGTTAATAAAAACGTGTATGGGCCAGGTGTGGTGACTCACACCTGTAATCCCAGCACTTTGAGAGGCTGAGGCGGGTGGGTCACCCGAGGTCGGGAGTTCGAGACCAGTGTGACCAACATGGAGAAACCCCGTCTCTGCTAAAAATATAAAATTAGGCCGGGCGCGGTGGCTCAAGCCTGTAATCCCAGCACTTTGGGAGGCCGAGACGGGCGGATCACGAGGCCAGGAGATCGAGACCATCCTGGCTAACACAGTGAAACCCCGTCTCTACTAAAAAATACAAAAAAACTAGCCGGGCGAGGTGGCGGGCGCCTGTAGTCCCAGCTACTCGGGAGGCTGAGGCAGGAGAATGGCCTGAACCCGGGAGGCGGAGCTTGCAGTGAGCTGAGATCCGGCCACTGCACTCCAGCAAGGGGGACAGAGTGAGACTCCGTCTCAAAAAAAAAAATAAATAAATAAAATAAAATAAAATAAAATTAGCCGGACATGGTGGCGCATGCCTATAATCTCTGCTACTAGGGAGGCTGAAGCAGGAGAATCGCTTGAACCCGGGAGGTGAAGGTTGCGATGGGTTAAGATCACGCCATTGCACTCCAGTCTGGCAAGAGTGAAACTCCATCTCAAAAAAAATAAATAAATAAAAAATAAAAACGTGTATGGCTTCCCTTCAAGCATATGTCAGCTTACGTCGTAAGACTTTATAAAATAAAAATTGCCCCAGATTTTTAAAATTATATGTATTAAAACACAATTATTTTCTTATCAATGAGGTTTTTAAACTAAGAATCCATTTACAGCATAAAGTGGCAGCACATTTTATTCACAGAGCAATGAAAATTATTCCTATAAATGAATGTGAGCTGAACAAATTCACCTTCCAATGTGCATGCAGAAAGTGGGGATGTGAAGACAGCAAGGTGGGTGAAACACAAGTTATGAGGTAATGAGTACTTTCCCCTCGTGGTTTTTAGTTTAAAAGCACATGCTAAGGGCCGGGTGCAGTGGCTCATGTCTGTACTCTCAGCACTTTGGGAGGCTGAGGCGGGCAGATCACGAGGTCAGGAGTTTGAGACCAGCCTGGTCAACATGGTGAAACCCCGTCTCTACTGAAAATACAAAAATTAGCTGGGCGTGGTGGTGAGTGCCTGTAATCCCAGCTACTCAGGAGGTCGAGGCACGAGAATCGCTTAAACCCAGGAGGCAGAGGTTGCAGTGAGCCAAGATTGCAGCACGGGACTCCAGCCTGGACGACAGAACAAAACTACATCTCAAGAAAAAAGAAAAAAAAAAAAAAAGCCCATGGTAAGCTCATGATAGTGAACAACAGTAAAACAAAACCAAAACCCCTCAGAATCTAAATCAGGAAATGGTCACCCCTTTTAAATGAGCTCTTCTGAGTCTATTTGCACAAACGAGCCCAGCGACGCCTCAAATCAGTAAAATTCCAGCCTGTGTCCATTTCATTTTGCCTGACCCAACACATGGAGGTTCGGGGGTTGGGTTTGTGCCACAAAGCACTTCCTCTGCCCACTGAAAAGGCAGAGTTCAGAAAGGACAGGAAGACAGGCTATCTTCTTTCTCTGATATCTTCACAGGAGGACACGGGGGAAACTGGGATGAGAAACTGTAAAGAAATGAGGTGACTTTTTACAAGTATGTTGGAGTTTGTGTACTGAAATTATCACTGAACTGCAAAAGGCCAACAGGCAAAACATTCCCGAATTCCTCTTTGGAAACTTCTTCCAGAACTCGGTTGTTTTTGACCAAATGTGATGTACTACTTCACTTAATCCCCAGTCTTGGTACCAACTGATGTCTAATTTCCAAAAATCAAACCCATCTTAAAGGTACCAATAACTGCCTCGTGTTAAAATAACTTAGGGGAAAGCCATTATACCAAGATGGATCCAACACCCAGTTCCATATTAAACTAAACGAAACTTAAGCTCAGCCAATCCTAAATGGCCAACTGAACATTAGTTACACAATCAGATACTTGCCACTGGGATAACCTAAATAAGACAACTGCTCAAACTTTAACCATCCAACTTCTCTCCTGTGCCTCCTCACACACCCTCTAAAAGCCTCCCTTCACACCCTTCCTCAGGAGCCCGAACCACCTCGGTTTTGGTGCGGCTTGATTCACGAATGGCTGTCTGCTCAAATAAACTTAAACGTGTTTTATCCTTTAGCATTAGTAATAAAGATATTCAGAAAACTTGCTACAGATCCTTAAAGCTTGTTTCCAAAAAGGCATTTAGTCCACGTTTCAGCACAGTTAACTTCAGTGGGAAAGACTGCACGGCAAAGCCAACATTTGCATTTACAAGCTCAGGTACTTTCCTTCAAATACAAAACTGCCCACCCAGAATTTGATACCGTTTTAAGCAGAACTATGACATGGTGTTCAAGAAGTCAACAAAACCCCAGAGGGTAAAGATGAAAAGAATTCCAATCTGCCCTCATTTCTTCACATTTTATACTAGGATTCAGCTTCTCTAGTCTAATTCTTTAGTCATTATTAGTAGTAACAGCAGCTGCAGTTAATGAGTATTCATAAAGGACTCCACACCAGAAGAAACACTTATTCTTCCTTGTCAATCCTCAAGACCATCCTCTGAGGTGGGTCCTAACATTATGCTTCTTTTATAGATGAAAAGGGAAATTGAGGAAATGACTTGTCCAAAGCCATACAGTGGCAAAACTGGGGTTCAAACCAGGGTTTGACCACAAAAGCTGCACCTGTAACCCCTGGGCCACACTGCAGTGGTCAAGAGGACAACCCCAGCAAACGGAAAGGGATCAGCTGTACCTAGTATGTGCAGAAACTGGGTCAATACTTCGCCATCATTAGAGAAGAAAAAGGAGAAAATCAGGATTTGCTTTTATCAACATTCAAACACAGAAAGGTGGTAAACAATGAAAGTCAGCTAAAATAATTAAGAAATGCCTATTTCATGCTAATTTCCCTTAGGGGCTGCAGCTCTTTTCATTTATTTTCTTGGAGACAGGGTCTTTCTCTGTTGCCCAGGCTGGAGTCCGGAGGCACAATCACGGCTCACTGCAGCCTCAACCTCCTGGGCTCAGGCAATTTCCCCACCTCAGCCTTCCCAGTGGCTGGGACTACAGGTGCATGCTACCACGCCCAGGTAATTTAAAAAATTATTTGTAAAGACAGGGTCTCATTATGTTGCCCAGGCTGTTCTCAAGTGATCCTCCCACTTAAGCCTCCCAAAGTGCTGTGATTCTCACCCCTTAATTTTCAAGGAAAGCTTTAGATGGTCCCCATTCTGTATTTTAGGGGGTGCTCTCCAATCTGGAGGTGACATTGGCAAAAGCTGGCCTCATATTTCTTCTCTCGCGCTTCAGCAGGCTACGAATTCCTTTTTTTTTTGAGATGGAGTTTTGCTCTTGTTGCCCAGGCTGTAGTCAGTGGTGTGATCTCGGCTTACTGCAACCTTCACCTCCCGGGTTCAAGCGATTCTTCCTGAGTTGCTGTGATTACAGGCGCCCGCCACCACATCTGGCTAATTTTTTGTATTTTTAGTAGAGACGGCGCTTCACCATGGTGGCCATGCTGGCTTTTGAACTCCTGGCCTCAAGCAATCCACCTGTCTCGGCCTCCCAAAGTGCTAGGATTACAGGCATGAGCCACCGCGCCTGGCCCCCTCCTCTTAATAAGACCACATACCAATCTATAGGTTTTGCCCCTAATAAAGGAAATCAGTTACTGATTTACACCAACAGATGGCAATGTTGCTCAGTCCGTAGAATTATGAACTGAGACTCCTTCGATTAAGTTTCCTTTATCATATCAGCTAAATGCTAACTGAAGCGGCAGGGAGACTCAGCACTGGCAGTAACTCTGTTCCCCAGATGACATCCCAAGTTTCTTCCCAGCACCTCCCGAGATGTGCTTCTTCACTCCACTGTTCAGCACTCCCCAGAGCACACATCTGCGACTCGATCAGTGTTCATGGGATGACCACCGGGATCCTTTTCACAGTAAGTGCCGAAGTGTTTCCTGTCTGAAAGACTAAAATGATCTATACGAAGGTAATTCTCCAAAGCCTCTACAGCACGCATGAATTACTCCTAGAACCAGGAAAACCTACCAGCCACTATTAAAACAAAAAACAAAAAGCAAAATTAAAAAAAACCTCCCAATGGCTGCATCTAGCCCCCTGTGTACAGCAGGTGCTTACTGCAGTATTGCCTCTCCTCCCAGTCTCCTCAGCTGTCTTTACTACTTTACCTCCAACTATTTTTCCATCACCTCCTTCCCCTCCACTGTCTCACCTACCAGGGCATAAAATAGGCTTTTCACTTCCTAGTGAAAATAAGGATGGCAATGCTTACACTTTGTCTGAAAGGGGAAAAGTACACCTACTGTGTGCCAGACCCTTTTGTATGTCATCTCATTTCATTTAGTCTGCAAAGCAAACTCAGGAGGTGGTAATTATCCTCATTTTACTGTTGAGGAAACCAAGGCTCAGAGTGATCAAGCAACATTCCTTTAGGTTACCACTGTTTTCCCAGTGGCGATTTGAAATGTGGACTCAAGTTTTCTGATTCTACTTTAGCAGAATGTGCCATTTAAAAGTTAGGAAAATCCCAGCACTTTGGGAGGCCAAGGCAGGCAGATCACCTGAGGTCAGGAGTTCCAGACCAGTCTGGCCAACATGGTGAAACCCTGTCTCTACTAAAAATACAAAAAGTAGCCGGACAGGGTGGCGGGCACCTGTAATTCCAGCTACTCGGGAGGCTGAGGCAGGAGAATCTCTTGAACTTGGGAGGTGGAGGTTGTAGTGAGCCAAGATCTCACCACTGCACTCTAGACTGGGCAACAAGAGCAAAACTCTGTCTCACACACACACACACAAAAAGTTAGGAAGAATATTTGCCTTTGAAATACTGTTTATGAAAATATAAAGACTCTAAAAATTTTAAATGACAGAAACTTTTCACTTAAAAGAGATCATACTTGCAATAAAAATACTGCCTCCTAGTTTAACCATTTTACAAATATGATTTTTACATCATGTAAAAAGCATCCCTATATTTCACAAAATTAGAGAGACTCAAATTTTCCAGTTTTAAGATCAACTTTAGAAATGGGCCTCGGTTATAGTGTTAGGGGAGTTAATATTCATGGGATGATTATTCAAGTTTGTAATGAGATTTTAAAAATTCAGTTCAGTTAGAAAAATTGTACATGGGAGGTGGGTGGTAGGAGGAGAGAAAATTTCTTTCTTTTTAATCCAAGTGCTTCTCCACAAGGGTGAAAATAAGAACCACATTCAAGTTAATAGAATTTTTTTTTCTTAAAAAAATTATCAATTTAAAGTTATCAATAAGTAACAATGAAACTTCAGGTTTTTTTTTTTTTTGGATGGAGTCTCACTCTGTCCCCCAGGCTAGAGTGCAGTGGTGTGATCTGGGCTCACTGCAACCTCCACCTCCTCGGTTCAAGTGATTCTCCTGCCTCAGCCTCCTAAGAAGCTGGGATTACAGGCGCCACCACCACGCCCAGCTAATTTTTTTTTTTTTTTGGTATTTTTAATAGAGACAGGGTTTCACCTGTTGGCCAGGCTGATCTCGAACTCCTGACCTGAAGTGATCCACCTACCCTGGCCTCCCAAAGCGCTGGGATTACAGTGCTTTTTGAGCTCTCCTTTACCCACACAACCACATGATTAGGTAAACAACATTAGCCACATGCTAGAAATAAGAAAACTGAAGTTATCAAGGCAAGTAAATTGCTCAGGGCACACTACCACAGGGAAGCAGAGCTGAGATTTGAAGCGTTCCTTTCTAGAAGGTTCATTTCACTACCCAGTTTTCAGAATTCTCTCTGGGGAATTAAAAGCCAAGCACCACACACTGCACCAAGGTTCTTACCCTTAGATCCATAGGTGGTCGTCATGGAATCTTTCTGATGCTGTTTTCGAAATCACAGGCACAACCAGTAAGTAAGGGGGCCTCAGGCTGCACCCCATCCCTGAGGTAGAGGACTGTGTGGGAGCACAAAGCTGGCCCTGCCTGATGTGGTGGGTGGCCTTCCTTGTTCACCACCACCACCACCAGACAACAGGGCTCTATTTCTGACTGCATGTAATTTTTAGGATAGTGCCATTTCAGCTGAGACACTGATCTCAGGTCCAGTCCTCCGTGTGCATGACTGGTAGTGATGCACACCTGCCAACATCTCTGAGCCTCAAACACCCCTCTGTGGGTCCCTCCTCCTGAATTCACAAGGCTGCTGCAGGGATAAATACACAGGCATCTGCCCCATCTCAACTCCCACTCTCCAAATGTTTGCTATTATGGTTTGCCAATTTGGATAGCCAATACCCCATACAACAAACATGTAAGGGCTTGCAGCAAAATCATTCAAGTAGTGTCTGGACCAGTTAAGAGAATATAGCTCAGGCTACTACCTTAGCTGGTCACCCTCTACCACCAAAGAGCAAGTATTTCCCCTTCCCATTCCCCCCTCCTCTTTTTTTTTTTTTTTTTTTTTTTGCGATAGGGTCTTGCTCTATCGCTCAGGCTGGAGTGCAGTGGCATGATCTCCGCTCACTGCAACCTCTGCCTCCTGGGCTCAAACGATCCTCCCACCTTAGCCTCTTGAGTAGCTGGGATTACAGGCATGTGCTACGATGCTTGGCTAATTTTTGTTAGTAGAGAGGTTTCACCATGTTGCTCAGGCTGGTCTCAAACTCCTGGGCTCAAGCGATCCATGGGCCTTGGCCTCCCAAGTGCTGGGATAATAGGTATGGGCCACCATGCCCAGCCACCCATCTCCCTTCTCTTGCCACCAAATGCCCTTAGGTAACTTAAGTCTTCATGACTTTCTCACCAATTACAAAAAGGCTTTATTATATTTTGCTAAATGTTAATTGCTTTCATTATGTCTCCAAACATTATTTCACCACTCATTTTTATAACAAGTTCAGTGAAGATATGCTTATCTAATATTGTACAATATTGTTGTGTTCTGTAACACTCTTTTGGGAACAGCTTAGATGTAGGTAACAAGAGATGCCTGTGTATGAAAGTGCTTCATAAACTGTACTGTATAAATGTAAACTACTACCATTTTCAGGTAAAATCAGAGAATAAATGTCTCTGTTGTTGGAAGTGTCCTCTCAGGACTCATCTAGTCCAACCTCCGCAGTGACTGGATGAGGGCACAGACTGAGGCCAGAGGCACGAGGCTCGGGATTGGAGAGTTAGAGGCCAACGCAAGGACAGAATCTGCATTCCTAGCACAGGGATCTTTCTCCTCCCCTGTGTAATTTATCTTTAAAAACACTGATACTTTTCTGGTGCTGGGAGCACCATGTCCTTTAAAATTTATAAATTAATGGATGATTACAACAAAAATAACTTTTTACCTAGCCCTCAATAAATAGTTGTTGGTGAAATTAGAAATTTGAGGTTGAATTGTTAAAGATCGTCTTGGTCACTCCTCTCTCGTGAAGAAACCCATCGACTCAGAATCACCTCCTGAAACCAATAAAAAAAAAAAGACCATTTCTTAAAACAGAAATGTAAGACCATTCCGGGTAGCTGACACCACAGCTACATTTCACAAAGAGCTGTCTATATAATGATGATACTGTTCCCATCTTTAAAACAGAAACATCTGGAGAAAATGAATGGAACAATATAAACCTTACAAGCATATAGTATCTACTTTCACCAGGCAAAGATTTTAAAGCTAAGCTTGCCTCTGCTGTGGTATTCTACCAGCACATTTCAGGAACAGGTGGGCTGGATGAAAGCTAGGATTTTACATTAGTGCTAGGTCTGTGATGGCATTGCTGTAACTGGGCCAGCTACTGAGAAGGGAGAAATGAGGCTGATGAGCATTTTATGAAAAACTAGCCTAGTGGAGATAAGTGGGACCAACTGAAGGCAGGAGGTGCTGGGGCCCTGGAGACCACAGGTCTGCAGGGAGCAGGGTGGTGTGAAAAGAAGAAAGGGCGATGAGTACAAGAGAGGGTGACAACAATGACATACTGGATGTGGGGAGGAGCCAAAGGCAACATTAAGGCTCTACACAGAGGGAGGGAGTGCAGAAACACGGACACACACTAGACGACTCGGCCAGACCAGAGAGAAACCAGCCAAGATGACAGGAGGCACCTCGGTTCAGTACAGAAGCCCAGAAGCAGGAGAGAGTCAACAGGGACACCTCTGGTCTCTGGGAATGAGACCTGTGAGAGGTCCTGGCCTGACCAGGGGGTCACAGGCCACCTGTGAGACAGCAGTTTCAGCTGAGTGATGCGGACATCACAGGTAAAAAAGTGGGGAATCAAGGAAGAGTGGAAGTCAGCATAGATTTTGTGTCCAATGGTTCAGTGGGGAAAAGGTGAGACTTACAGAGCCTGCCTGAGAAGGCTTTGTTACCAAGGCAAGACTGTATTCATGTATTTTCTTGGGACCACATGTTCCAGATACACTATGATGCACAGAATCTTTCGGATGACATGAATTTCTCTCGGTTTACTCACCTGAACTTTAATTCTTTTCATACATTCTGGTGACTCCATTTCCTTATCAGTCATAGTTGAGGGTTTAATCAAATAGCACAGCATAAGTTCCTATTGAGAAATGAAAAACCACTTCTGTATCCTACAAAATAGTACAAATTTGGATGTATCAGCAGGAAATGCAGGTGGTCTCCAGTCCCTCTCACTGTGCACTCCAAGTGGAAACTCACAGACACATCAGTTTCCTCCTGGGGACATCATAACTGGGATTTACGTTCTAAGTACCTGCCATTTAGTAATCACTGAACATGGCAAGAGTTATAAGCAGATACATTCATTATAAACACAGCATTAAGAATACTAAATATAGTAAGTCCTCACTTAATGTCCTTGATAGGTTCTTCGACACGGACGTTAAGTGAAACGACACTGATACAGTTTGGCTCTGTCCCCAACCAAATCTCATCTTGAATTGTAGCTCCCACAATCCCCACGTGCCATGGAGGGACCTCGTGGGAGGTGATTAGATTATGGGGGACGGTCCCCATGCTGTTCTTGTGATGGTGAGTTCTCACGAGATCTGATGGTTTTGTAAGGAGCTTCCTCCTTCCCTCATCCTTGCTCCTGCCACCCTTTGAAGAGGTGCCTTCCACCATGATTTTAAGCTTCCTGAGGCCTCCCCCGCCGTGTGGAACTGGGAACTGTGAGTCGATTAAACCTCTTTTCTTTATAAATTACCCAGTCTCAAGTATTTCTTTATAGCAGCATAAGAATGGACTAATACACATGTACGGCAGGTCTTCAAATAAACTTCAACGTTGTGTTCTTATGATGAGAAGAAGAAATTGTTTTTGTATATGGTATTCGCCTAAAGTTGCAGTTTCCAAGAACATATCAACAATGTTAAGTGAGGACATATTAAGTATATGCTACGAGTCCCCTAAAATGGGCATAAAAACACTAGAAACAGTATAGGCTCCCTAATTTTCTACAGGACCAAGCTAAAGTCTAGGCAACCTAACCTGCTGTAAAGGGCAGTCATCTCCAGCCCTGCAAGACCCTCCGGCGTCAGCCCCACCTCACCTCCAGCAGCACGAGCACGAAATTAGAGGGTATGTACAATTTGTTCTCAGCCAGCAAATCACTGAGTAATGAAAACACACACAGCTTTCTTTCTTGATAGTCCTTGTGTAAGCTGAGTTCCTCCTATCTCTGATGGCAACAGAAAGGATATAGTGAAACACAAGCCAGGGAGCCAGAGAGCTGTGGGTTTGGATCCCGAGTCTGCACATGAGCTGTGTGATCTTGGATTACTCGCTCAACAGCTCCAACCTTGGTTTCTCATCCTCGGGATGAGGATAACAACAGGGTGGGAAAGTGCTTAGCAATAAATATCAAGTCCCTTCCTCTCTAAGAGATCTGCAAACTTTCAATGTTTTGGCTCCTTTGTGAATATGTGTATGAGTGAATGTTAAATTGCAGTATAAAACAGGCCACATAGCAACGATACCCCTGGGAAGAGAGGCAATGCCTACTCAGATCAGATCACCATGGGAAACTTCAAAGCTCAGTCATTGGAGCTCAGCAGCAGTTGGGAGGGAGGGGACAATAAAATGTAACGTGAAGGGAGGACAACTTCTAGCGCAATAAGGGAAGGGTACAAATGACCCCTGCCAGCATGTCACTGGCAGGAATGTTATGAAGGTTCTACAGGTAACTTTTTTGATTCTACTACATGTAAGAAAAAAAAAAATTGAACCATTTAAGTGACACTCCAATGGCAAAGCTGATGTTGTGTTACCTTAGAGACATTAACAGAAACTCTGCTCAAGGCAGCCAGGGACTTCCAACTGAAAGGCCTGCGGAGACAGCCTTCAAAATGGTCATCAACTAGCTCGATAATGACAGAATAACTGGAAAACACAGAAAAAGCATTTTAAAAGTAAGCATGAAATAAACCTGTTTTAAAAGAATATTATTTGTGCTACCAAGAACAAAGATACAGAAAATAAAATTTACATCATCTGATTCTAAATTCCCCTAAACTGCTATTGAGAAAATATTAATGAAAAATTCATACTTTAAGTTACAAACTTTCAGGCTGATTCCAACACTTACTTACAGCAAAAACCAACACGTATTTTTCCCAATGCGAAAGCTGTAAATTCACACAACTGTTTAGACACTAATACTAACTGATGTTTGTTTTGTTTTGTTTTTGAGACGGAGTTTCACTCTGTCGCCTAGGCTGGAGTGCAGTGGTGTGATCTTGGCTCACAGAAACCTCCACCTCCCAGGTTCAAGCAATTCTCCGCCTCAGCCTCCTGAGTAGCTGAGATTACAGGTGCCCGCCACCACACCCAGATAATTTTTTTTGTATTTTTAGTAGAGACGGGGTTTCCCTATCTTGGTCAGATTGGTCTTGAACTCCTGACCTCATGATCCATCCACCTTGGCCTCCCAAAGTGCTGGGATTACAGGTGTGAGCCACTGCGCCCGGCCTAACTGATGTTAAGATGAACAATTACGGCACAGATTAACTCAATGTTTAACGCTAGAACATATAGTATCATAAACTATATATCATCTTATATATAGTATAATGACATTAGTGTGTAAGGCATGAACATATAGTATCTATTCCTATCAGGCCAGGAAGAACATGACTTTTGTTCCTATGGCACCAAAAAATTAGAGGCCAGAAATTCCTTGTGTCCCTTGTGTCCCTTTAACCCATCAATTTATTTAAAAATCACTCCAAACCTTGCATGGTAAAATGGAGGGCCTTTCCGATACAGTACTGCAAAGAAGAAAGAAAAAAAAGAAGTATAACCACTCAAAATAACAAGAGAGGAATAAGACTCAATAAAAAGCTTGCTTTATTAATTTTTTTCTTGTCCAAAAGGAGGCAAATATTCAATTACCTATATGTAGATAGATAAATCTGCAATATGCCTTGGGGTCTATTTTTTCAGACAGGGTCTTGCTCTGTCACCCAGGCTGGAGTGCAGTGGCATGATCCTGGCTCACTGCAGACTTGACCTCTTGGGCTCAAGCAATCCTCCTCACTCAGCCTCCTGAGTTGCCAAGACTACAGGCGTGCACCACCACACCCAACTAATTAAAAAAATTTTTTTCAGCAACAGCATCCCCCTATGTTGCCCAGGCTGGTCTTAAATTCCAGTGCTTGAGTGATCGTCCTGCCTCAGACTCCCAAAGTGCTGCGATTACAGGTGTGAGCTATCACACCCAGCCCCTGTCATCTATTTTTAAAATCCAAACTTATTTTCCTGAAACAAAGTGCAATTAGTAAAGAAATCTGTTGCCAAGAGCCTAACACCTCATCCCACCCTACAAATAAATTCCAAAGTCAAAGTACAGGCAATCTTGCCTTGCTTCCTGTCTTACACTCTCCAGAGTGAGTGTGAATCATACTGAGTGTAAAATTCATAGAATGTGCATCAATATTTTGTTATTTATTTGAGATCAATGTAATGCAGTGTCTGACTCGCTACTCTGGCCAGCTACTGTGACAGGGGTTGGTAAAAGAGAGGAGTAAGACTCATGCCTATTTTGAAGAAATTCAAAGTCAAGTGATAGAAGTCACAATCATACATTCCACTCAAGTATCAGTTTGTTCCACTATTGAGGACCTGAAGGAGATGGGGGAATTCAGTCTGTGGAGTTCGAGAGCCACTCAGTGAAGGAGCCTGGGGCCAGGGACTCTGCCACATAGACTCTGGAATCTGGCAGGGAACCCTTCAGAGGCACATGGTCTGTGGCAGGTACTGGCTAACTGTTCATCAAATCCACTTATCTCTCCCCCAGGTACATGGCCAGACCACAGCTCTCAGTCAGTCTCCTGTGCAGTTAGGTATGGCCAAGTGTTGTGTGACACTTCCAGGCTGACCCGTAAAACCCTCCCTTATACAAACCCTCTCTGTGTCTCTTTCTTTCTGAGGGTGACTTTTTTTTTTTAAACTTTTTTTTTTTTTTTTTTTTGAGACAGAGTCTCGCTCTGTCGCCCAGGCTGGAGTGCAGTGGCGCACAGTCTCTGCTCACTGCAAGCTCTGCCTCCTGGGTTCACGCCATTCTCCTGCCTCAGCCTCCCAAGTAGCTGGGACTACAGGTGCCTGCCACCATGCCCAGCTAATTTTTTGTATTTTTTTTAGTAGAGATGGGGCTTCACCGTGTTAGCCAGGATGGTCTCGATCTCCTGACCTTGTGATCCGCCCGCCTCGGCCTCCCAAAGTGCTGGGATTACAGGCGTGAGCCACCACGCCCGGCCTGAAGGTGACTTTGGAAGCTGTGTGCTGAAGACTGGGAGCCACCAGGAAGCAGTTCCTAAAGCATCTTCTGGAGTTGATTGGGCCGCCAATCAGAGACAGCCGTGTTGGATTTCACATGAACAAAAATGAACTCTATTGTTAAGCCCCTGAGACTTGGGGTTTCTATGCAACTACAGCTATGGGAATAGCCATAACGAACACAATTACATCTGTAAGCTGTTAGCTGTCCTCTGTGCTAAAACCAGCACAGCAAAGTTCAAGGAAAAGTTTTGTTTCCCTTGAGGAATGGATAGAATTCTCCTTTTTGGACAGATCAATCCTGTAATCATGTTTCTCTTTGGCTCAGGAAGCTCAGAGTCAAATTTGTAGCATGACTTTAGTAACCATATAGGACCCCAAGGGCGACACAGTAACCCTTCACTTAGTCTTGTTTCACATCTACATTTTCCATGGTCACGTTTCCTTTCTGTATTTCCTATTTAAGTTGTATTGAAAGTGCTCGGCAAGTCAGCTCAAATTCACTGCGGCACAAATCTAAGTAAATATCCAAACATACAATTCTCAACTTTTTGAGATGGAGTGTACTGGAAAGAAACCATGTACTGGAATGAAAGTGAACTCAGGAGTTTTGTTCCCTGCCCAATCTTTGCCTCCTCAAGTTGTGTGCCTTTAAGCAAGTTATTAACTTCTCTGAGCCTTGGTTTCCAAAATCCTAAAATGAAGACATCAAGGGAAATTGAGATCTTTTCTAGTCCTCAAATGCCATTACCTGTAATCAAACACACATCATTAATCCAATATGCACCTGGAGCATTACAGAGCTTGAAAGTAGCTCACACCCACAAAGCAAGTAATTTCTGACGACAGACTCCGACACAGCACAGCTTAGTTTAAGCAAGAACACCGGCAGTAGACGGACCCAAGGTCAAGACAGCAGTGCCAAGACCATGGGACAACTCTGCATGTCAATTTCGTTATAAAAAATGGGGGTTATGCTGAAGACAGAAGTATTAGCACAGTATATGGCATAAACTAAGTATCACAAAGTTACCTATGCTAGTAACATTTACAGTCTGTGTGGATTAATGACGAGGATACATTCTAAGATATGAGTCCTTAGGCAATTTCATTGTTGTGTAAACATGGTAGAGTGCACTTACACAAACCTAGACGGTACAGCCCACCACACACATAGGCTATGTGGTATCACTTATTGCTTCTAGGCTACAAACCTGTTCAGCATGTGATTGTGCTCAATCTGTAGACAATTATAACACAATGGTTAAGTATCTGTGTATCTAAACATAGAAATGGTACAGTAAAAATACGATATAAAAGCTAAAACCCGTACACCTGTATAGGGGACTTACGAATGCAGCCTGCAGGTCTGGAAGTTGCTCTGGGTGTGAGTGGTGAGTGAATGTGAAGGTCTAGGACAGTACTGTGTGCTAATGAACACTTTATAAACACTGTACACTTAACCTGCACTAAAGTTATTTAAATTTTTTTTCTTTCTGTCTTTAGGTTTTTTTTTTTTTTTTTTTAAAACATATATATAGAGACATGGTCTACCTATGTTGCCCAGGCTGGTCTTGAACTCCTGGGCTCAAAGGATCCTCTTGCCTTGTCCTCCCAAAGTGCTGGGATTACAGGGGTGAGCTGCCACGCCTGGTATCCTTTTTCAATAATAAATTAACCTGGCTGGGTGCAGGTCAACAAACAATGAACCATGATGGATATGACCATGCTCCCATTAGATTATAACAGAGCTGAAAAATCCCTATCACCTAATGACATCGTAGCCATCGTGCTGTCGTAGTGCAACACATTATTTGCATGTTTGTGGTGATGCTGGTGTGAACAAACCTACTGCACTGCCATTTGTATAAAAGTTATTTGACCGGCCAGGTGTGGTGGCTCACGCCTGTAATCCCAGCACTTTGGGAGGCCAAGGCAGGTGGATCACGAGGTCAGGAGATTGAGACCATCCTGGCTAATGTGGTGAAACTAAAAATATTAAAAAATTAGCCAGGCGTAGTGGCGGGCGCCTGTAGTCCCAGCTACTCCGGAGGCTGAGGCAGGAGAATGGTGTGAACCCAGGAGGTGGAGCTTGCAGTGAGCAGATTGTGCCACTGCACTCCAGCCCGGACGACAGAGCGAGATTCCGTCTACCAACAAAAAAAAAAAAAACAAAAAACGTTATTTGACCAAAATGTTAGGCAGCACATGACTGGATGATGGTGGTAGTGTACTCAGGGGGAAAAATGAAATTGTTTTACAAAAATACCTGAAAGATGAAAGCATAAGTAGTCTGAGAAATAGTAGGCATTTAAAAAAAGATCTGAGGGCCGGACACAGTGGCTCACACCTGTAATTCCTGCATTTTGAGAGGCTGAGGTGGGTGGATCACTTGAGGCCAGGAGTTCCAGACCAGCCTGCCAACATGGTGAAACCCCATTTCTACTAAAACTACAAAAAAAAAAAATTAGCTGGGCATGGTAGTGCACTCCTGTAGTCCCAGCTACTTAGGAGGCTGAAGTGGGAGGATCATTTTAAACCTGGGAGGTTGAGGCTGCGGTGAGCTGAGATTGTGCCACTGCACTCCAGCCTGGCGGACAGAGTGAGACCTTGTTTCAAAAACTACATAAATAAATAAAAGTAAATATAAGGTCTGAAAGAACAGGGAATATAAAAGGAAAGCTCTTTCTTACAGAAGAATGCCAGATGGAGGTGTGGAATGAAAAACAGCTACTTACGGTATCACTCCACAAATGACTTGTTTTTTACAAAAGGAAAACTGTAATTATATGACAGACATTGACAACGGCCACCATCAAACTTAGCATCACCACAGCAGGAAAACCTGACTTCAAGCACTTCCTGACACACTCCAATAAGCACACACATCACCTATGTGTGCCGAGAGAACCTGAGCTTGAGTCTGATCATCAGGAACAATCAGACATACAGAGAATGGGGAACATCCTAAAAGACATTGAAAAAAGTAACGTCATGACAAACAAAACAAGAAGTTAGAGTGACTGTGTCAGATTGAAAGAAGCTGGGCACAGTGGCTCATGCCTGTAATCACAGCACTTCAGGAGGCTGAGACGGGTGGATAACCCGAGACCAGGAGTTCGAGACCAGCTTGGCAAACATGGCAAAACCCCGTCTCTACTAAAAATACAAACGTTAGCCCAAGCACGGTGGCAAGCACCTGTAATCCTAGCTACTTAGGAGGCCGGGATTCGCCTGAACCCGGGAGGCAGAGGTTGCAGTGAGCGGAGATCGTGCCACTGCACTCCAGCCTGAGCGACAGAGCAAGACTCTGTCTCAAGAAAAGAAAAAAAAGAGAGAACAGAGATTGCAGTGGGTTTAACGGCAGCTCCCAGAAAGATATGTTCATGTCCTAATCCCTGACTTGTGAATGTGACCTGGAATGTGGAATGTGACTTGGAAGAAGAGTCTTTGCAGATGTAACTAAGCTTAGAATTTTGAGATGAGATCATCCTGAATTAGCTGGATGGCCCCTAAATCCAATGGCAAGTGTCCTTATAAGAGAAAGGGGATTTGACAGACAGACACGGTAGAGACTGGAGGAATGCAGTCACCAGCCACAAAATGCCTGGGGCCACCAGAATCTAGAAGAGACAAGGAATGGATTCTCTCCTAGAGCCTTTGGAGGGAGCCTGACCCTGCTGACACCTTGATTTTAGACTTCTGGCCTCTAGAACTGTGAGAGAATGAATCTCTGTTGCTTTTAAGTCACCCAGTTTGTGGTAATGTCTTATGAGCCCTAGGAAACTAAAAGGAAGATATAATAATCAAATGCGACTGTATCGAGAAAATCTAAGCCAGGGGCCTGCATGGTGGCTCATGCCTGTAATCCTACACTTTGGGAAGCCAGGCAGGAGGATGGCTTGAGCCCAGGAGTTCGAGACCAGCTTGGGCAACATACAGAGACCCCATCTCTATAAAAATTACAACCAAAATAGCCACAAAAGACATTACAAGGACAACAGGAAAAATTTAAGTATAGACTGGACACTTAGATGATATTAAGTAATTCTAATTTTTCTCAGGCATTATATGGTATGTAGGAGAATGTATTCTTTGGAGGTACACATGAAAAATACTTATGGATTAATATGGATTAATCACGTAAACGTAAAGGATATTAACAAAAATATATCAAAATTTGACTAGAAAAACAAGCCAGGGGTCGGGCGCAGTGGCTCAAGCCTGTAATCCCAACACTTTGGGAGGCCGAGACGGGCGGATCACGAGGTCAAGAGATCAAGACCATCCTGGCTAACACGGTGAAACCCCGTCTCTACTAAAAAATACAAAAAAAAAACCTAGCCGGACGAGGTGGCGGGCGCCTGTAGTCCCAGCTACTCGGGAGGCTGAGGCAGGAGAATGGCGTAAACCTGGGAGGCGGAGCTTGCAGTGAGCTGAGATCCGGCCACTGCACTCCAGCCTGGGCGACAGAGCGAGACTCCATCTCAAAAAAAAAAAAAAGAAAAGAAAAACAAGCCAGGAAGTGGCTTAGAAAAGAATCAAAGGCCCTGGTGCTGTGGCTCATGCCTGTAATTCCAGCACTTTGGGAGGCCAAGGCAGGCGGATCACTTGAGGTTAGGAGTTCAAAACAAGCCTGGTCAACATAGCGAAACCCTGTCTCTACTAAAAATACAGAAATTAGCTGGGTGTGGTAGTGTGCGCCTGTAATCCCAGCTACTTGGGAGGCTGAGGCAGGAGAATGGTTTGAACCTGGGAGGCAGAGGTTGTGGTGAGAAGAGATCGAGATCGCGCCACTGCACTCCAGCCTGGGCAACAAAGTGAGACTTTGTCTCAAAAAAAAAAAAAAAAAAAAAAAAAAAGAATAAAGAGGAAGACGGGAAGAAGACACATCTCCTTGTTCTGCGACAAATAGAAAGCTATTCTGTTGACCTCCATTCTCAGACAGAACTGTCAGTCTCTGGGCTGGATGTCACGACAGGTCATGTTCCTTCTGGGTCTGGTAATTCTATAACTGCTAGCTTTCAATGACTCCCACCATTCCATTTCTGTGCTGGGACTTCTAATTTGCAGAAAGCTCAGAAATCAAACTTATCAGTCAATGCAAATCCCCATCTAGGGTTGGCTGGGAAGGAGGCTTAGGAGTAACCAGACCTTTGGGTCACACCAAATCAAATCAAACCATAACTGTCTACATAAGACAATATAAATCCTGCGTTAGTTTTTGGCTTCTTAGCAGGCAACGTGACTTAGGCATGGTAGGAGGACAAACCCACAGAGCCCTAATCTGTGTACTTAACGAGCTGTTAAGTACTCTGGCAACTTACCTAACCCTTCTAAACCTCAAACCCCTTTGCTACAAAAGGAAGCTACTACTACAGACCTCACAGGAGTGTGAAGATTAAATAAGACAAGAGAAGAAAACACCAAGGCAAGGTGCCTGGCTGGCCCTAGGAGCCGGCAGCCAGGGGAGCTGCTCAGTGGGGAGTGTAAGGAAAGGTTCCCTCTTGGCTCCTGTCCTGACTCCCCCAGTAGGCGATCAAGGTCAACCAGCTTGGCAGTTGCACTTGATTTGAGACCCGTATCACCTCTCCCAAATACTGCTCCTGGAATGAAATTTGATAGACAAGATTTATTCAAGGGAAGTTTCCCTGATAAGATGTGAATTTCATAATGGTCTTATATTACGAGTCACTACCCCTCTAAGGAAAAACAATTGTTAAGAGTTTAGCCTATGTTGGCAGTTCTAGGCTTCATGTGATTAGGTCACTGACCTCCAAAATTAAAATAATATTGTTAAAAAGGAGCAGGAACTGTGCACCCATGCCTGAAGAAGAGGCAGAGTTTAGGAAGCTGCTCCTCATATCCCAGGCTAGCACTGCTCGAGAACCTTTCCTTACACAGCGAAATGTGAAGACACTTTTAACACTGATGCTGGCCCAGTCTGACTCTGTGTGAGTCAGAGACCTGGTCCCACATTGATTGTACAAGGAACTAGAAACAGATGATATATCCCAGTGGAAGCAAAGGCCTCCAGGGGAGTTGTAAACTGAGCAGTTTATCTTTTTTATTTTCAAAATTCTATCTATCTGTCCATCCATCTATTCATCTGTCCAACCATCCTTATAAGGCAGAATATCTTTGAGGAAGTTTTCTCTATGCATCATCCAAAGTATAACTTGATCATTAAAATAAAGTTACAGGCAAAAGGGCCAAAGTATGAGATTAAGAACATTAATAAAATAGAACAATTATAACAATATACTGTAATGAAAGTTATGGGAATCTCATCTCAAAATATCTTAATTTTTATTTTTATTTTTTAAGAGAGTCTTACTCTGTTGTGCAGGCTGGAGTGCAGTGGTGTGATCTCGGCTCACTGCAACCTCTGCCTCCCAAGTTCAAGAGATTCTTGTGCCTCAGCCTCCCAAGTAGCTGGGATTACAGGCATGTACTACCACACCCGGCTAATTTTTGTATTTTTACTAGAGATAGGCTTTCACCACGCTGGCCAGGCTGGTCTCAAACTCCTGACCTCAGGTGACCCACCTGCTCAGCCTCCCAAAGTGCTGAGATTCCAGGCATGAGCCACTGTGCCCAGTAGATATCTGAATCTTTTGGACTACAGTTGACCTTGGGTAGCTTTGACTCTGCTTTTTCTTACAGTGCTTATCTGTTCCTGAAACTACGTCATGTAGTTACTTGCTTGTGTGTCCCCCCTTCAATCCCCCTAGAATGTAAACTCCATGAAGGCAGCTCTGTTTGTCCTATTCAAGTTTGTATTCTTGATGCCTCAAACAGTACCTGGCCCATAGCAGACCCTTAGTCATTATCTGCTGAATGAGGAACTCACCTGGTCCAGACCCTCACTTTAAGATAGGGGATGCAACGGAATACTATGTAGCCACAAAAATGGACAAGATTGTGTCTTCTGTGAGAACATGGATGGAGCTCGAGGCTATTATCTTTAGCAAACTAACCCAGGAACAGACAACCAAATACCGCATATTCTTACTTGTAAGTGGGAACTAAATGAAGAGAATTTATGAACACAAAGAAGGGAACAACAGACTCTGGGGTCTACTTGAGGGTGAAGGGTGGGAGGAGGGAGAGGATCAGAAAAAATAACTACTGGATACTAGGCTTAGCACCTGGGTGATCAAATAATCTGTACAACAAACCCCTGTCACATGAGTTTACCTATATAACAAACTTTCACATGTACCCTTGAACGTAATTTTTTTTTTTTGGAGTCTCCCTCTGTCACCCAGGCTGGAGTGCAGTGGCGTGATCTCAGCTCACTACAACCTCTGCCTCCCGGAATCAAGCAATTTTTCTGCCTCAGCCTCCCAAATAGCTGGGATTACAGGTGCCTGCTACCACGCCCAGCCAGCTAATTTTTGTATTTTTAGTATAAACAGGGTTTCATCATGTTGGTCAAGGTGGTCTCAAACTCCTGACCTCAAGTGATCTGCCTGCCTCGACCTCCCAAAGTGCTGGGATTACAGGCGTGAGCCACTGCACCTGGCCCTAAATGTAAAGTTAAAAAAATTAAGTAAATAAAGTATTAATTAAAAAAAAAAAAAAAGATCAAGGGAGGCAGTACTGTTAGACATTTCTAAAAGCCTGGGCTCCAGAATTCAAAGCCCAGTTCTGCAAGTTACCGGCCCTGGAAACTATTATGGGCAATGACCTACTTTTTCTAAACTGTAGTCTCCCTATCAGAAAATGAAGACAATAAGAGTCTCCACTGCATAGGACTGCTATAAGGATTTAACAAGATGATGGATGTAAAATACTTAGTAAAATGCTTGGCACATGGCAAGTGCTCAATGATGGCTGCGGCGATTATTACAATTATATGACTGTTCTCACTCGGCAGATGAGGCCACTGAGGCCTGGGGATAAGGGACTCTCCCAAATTACCCAGTCTCATGGCTAGTGAGACGTGGGGGTAGGTGCTATAGAATGCTTTTCTTTTTTTTTTTCTTTTGAGACAGAGTCTCACTCTGTTGCCCAGGCTGGAGTGCAGTGGGGCGATCTTGGTTCACTGCAAGCTCTGCCTCCCAGGTTCATGCCATTCTCCTGCCTCAGCCTCCAGAGCAGCTGGGACTACAGGCGCCTGCCACCATGCCTGGCTAATTTTTTATATTTTTTAGTAGAGATGGGGTTTCACCGTGTTAGTCAGGATGGTCTCTATCTCCTGACCTCGTGATCCACCCGACTCGGCCTCCCAAAGTGCTGGGATTACAGGCGTGAGCCACCGCGCCCAGTCACAACACTTTTCTAAGATTACAGAGCAAACAAGAGGGAAGGCCTGAAATGGGGTTGCAAGCTTCTTCTCCTAGGCTTTCTCCCTAGACTGCCTTTTCTCTTTTTGCACTTACCCTTACCCCAATCCAAATATCCAATAATCTTATCTAAACTGAAAGGATGCCTTCTTAGAAAACATCGTCAACAGCACACATGACCAATTTGATGTTCTAGGGCAAATCTGATATAAACTCCATTCTCACACACACCACACCAAGAATTACTTACATAAATCTGTCCCGTACTTGAGTCCCACTTTGGGCACCCAGCCCTTGCTTCGAAAGTAATGGTAGGCCATGTAGGTGGTTCTGAACGTGGGCTGAACTACAGTGAAAGCTTTCCAGAGTTTCACTATCGTTAAAGGCTCCTAAAGTTATTTACAAAAAACAAAAAGCATTACTGTGTATGCATTCTCCCTCCGTTCAGCCAGAGCGTCAACATCTGTACTAAGTGTGGAGCTGAAGCAGCGAATAAAACGCATTTCCCCCAGCACAGCAATTTATTTTATTTTATTTCTGAGACAGAGTCTCGCTCTGTCACCCAGGCTGGAGTGCAGTGGCGCGATCTCGGCTCACTCCCAGTAGAGCAATTTAGCAAGAAGGTCTGGCCCTGCACTGTCCAGTGAGGCAGCTGCCAGCCATACACACCTAGTCTGAACTGAGAGGGGCTCTAAGTGTAAAATACACACTGACTTCCTACTCAGTATGAAAAAAAAAAATAGGGAATATAAACTATTTCAATAACTTTGAATAAGTTGGGTTAAATAAACTGTGTAATATTGTATTAAAATTCCACCTGCTTTTTAAAAAACATTTTTAATGTGGCTACCAGAAAATCTGAAATTATATACACATGGCTCCCATCTGAGGCTCTCAATGTCCTTCTATTGCACAACACTGCTCCAGAGGATTTAGAAAAGGCAGCATTTGAGCACGAGAAGTAGTGAGGGAAAGGGGCTGGACGGGGGGTGGTGGTGTGCCGGGATGGACATTCCAGGCAGAGGAACCAGCACATGCAGGGGGCTCACTGTAACAAGCCCACCAAGGCTGGAGGGCAGTGCCTGACAACATTTCACAGATCTTTAACGAGTAGCTACTCTATGTCAGATCACGTTCAGAAGAACAAAAAATAATTTTATAGTAAAACTTAAAAAAAAAAAAAATCCAAAATTTAGTGTTTGAAACTAGAGAATTTATCTGATGGCACAAATTAATAATTAACTGCTTATAAGACAACTTTGTTTTTAATGTGGGAGTCAAAGAGAATGAGAATGGTTTGGTCTAGAGAATATTCTGATATATCACTACCAAAAATACAATGACAACAAAATAACTAGGTAAGTTTGGAAAATTTTTGCTTCATTTCAGTAGTTACTGAAACAATCAATTTTTCAGCTGATTTAAGGCTCAGTCACCCAGTGAGACTAGCTCAGTTTGTCCCAGCCTAAGATTATAATACAATAGGCTAGAGTTTTTTTTGCAGTTGTTCCTAATGCAAAAATTCCATACCTGTGTGACCTTGTGACCCCACTGCGAGTAAACACTCAACCCCCTCTTCTAACAAGCAACAGTCTCATAGAGAAGGTTGAATTTCCAACACAGTCCAATGTTGTTCAGATGTTGAGGCTTTTATGTCACAGCTGTAATGTTCTGACAAATTTCAGGTAAGGCCCATGAGAAGAAGCAGGGTGGGGCTAAGAATGGCCACCATTTGGGAAAATGAGGCATCTGTCAGGCAGACACTGCTTCCAAACCGCTAGAATACCCATGAACAGTATTTATGCAGTTAGAATTTGATGATTAAATTATGTGCTCCCAAGAGTCAAACAGAATACACCTCTGTTCCATTTACTGTTCTGTTTACTTTTCTCTTTTTCATTTTATTTGAATTATTTTACAATTATCTCTCTTCTAAAGGCAGCAGGCTACAGCACAAAGTCATGGGCTTTGGAGTTACTTGGACTAGTTGTGTGACTTTGGGTACATTACTTATTTTCTCTGAGCCTCAGTTACTTTATCTGCAAATTCTTACCAGGTGGTGGTAAGGACTATAAATAGTGCATGTAAAGTACCTAACGTATAGCTTTTACCATAGTAGGTGCCAAATACTGGTAACTTTTACTTTTGTTAATTTTTAATACTATTCTGACACAGATGTCCTTTTTTTTCTGAGACAGAGTCTTGCACTGTCGCCCAGGCTGGAGCGCAGTGGCGTAATATCCGTTCACTGCAAGCTCCGCCCCCCGGGTTCACGCCATTCTCCTGCCTCACCCTCCTGGGTAGCTGGGACTACAGGTGTCCACCACCACGCCCGACTAATTTTTTTGTATTTTTAGTAAAGACCCGACTAATTTTTTTTTTTAGTATTTTTAGTAGAGACGGGGTTTCACCGTGTTAGCCAGGATGGTCTCGATCTCCTGATCTAGTGATCTGACCTAATTATTATACAGCATAAGATACTGTACCTCTCCTAGTTTCAAGGAATGAAATGCAAAAAGGGGTCAAAGATGCCTTTTGCTCGAACAGTCCCACCTCAGAACCCAAATCCAAAACTTTAGAGAAAAATTCAATTCCTATTTTATTCAGTAAGAGTAGAAACATTTGTATTAATGCAATATAGAAATTAGTACAACCTGCTTTTAACAATAGGGAAATTTTAAGTGGATTGTATGTAAACAAAGCATCTTACCTTCTCATAGTAAATACTTAAACATCCCAGAGCATAGACCAAGAAGAAGGCCTGAAAATACAGCAAGCAGAAAATGCTCATTACAAATAGTTCCACAATCTTGTGAAACTATTTTACAGACTGATCTCTTTTCACTTCAATACAAATTAATGCCCTTAAGTCATCATCAAAAAGGTCACATATTTTTAATATAAATGGTTCATTTGAATGTCTTAGATTTAAAAAAAAAATTTAAGAAAATACAAATGTTACCAACTGGTTTAAATCAAAAAAAAATAAAAGATTTTTATGAATGTTTCCATATTTATTCCCTAAAAAACCTATATAACTGAAAAATGACGTTAACAGCTGTAGCAATAGAAATTGTTGTTCATTGGAGTTTCTCCCTGTACAATTAAATAACCATATTTAAATTGAGAAAAATATATCTAGAAAAAAATGTGTGAAAAGTATGGGGCAGTGCTGATTTTGCTTACCTGACAAAATACTAGTTTCCCAGTTATCTTTGGTGAAATGATTTTCTAGAACCCTATGTTTGCACTGACCTCATATAATGACATATTTTTACTATGTGCGGGGAAGCCTGTAGGAATGGCAAAGAAAATTGGCTCCAGTTGAATACAATCACATTTAAATGGAAATGAAAATGGCTTTCTGTTAAAATAATACACTGCCAAACAACTGACACCACCCAAAGAGACATGTGTTGTTGGCTTTGCCTATCCAGGGCGCTTAGGGTCTACAGATACCACTGAAGGGACTCCCATGAGATTGGTGCATAGCAGGTAGTGACCAAATGGTAGCCAGTGGTAAAATGGGACTACATTTCTTTTTAAATATGAAGGTGAAAAATGAGATTTATAACCAAACATCAAATATTCTGCTTCAGCTCTCACTGCTGCTTCCAGCGACACAGACAAGGAGGGGTCCTCTTGTGCAGTGTGGAAGCAGAAACATAATCCCCTCCCTGTCATGAGCATTGAGGCTATTGTGCAGCAACAAGGCACTGACAAACTGCTCATTCAGCGTGTTTCCTCACTGTCCTTCCATCCCACCCCTAATCCAGCACACACAGAACAAAAGACAGCACAAGTAATATGGGTGGAAGGACTTCCAAGCAGTGAATACCTTGTCATTCTCTGCCTGGCTATCTGATGACATCTCTCTTCACAGGAGCAGTTCGCCAAGGGTGGTCTGGGGATCCTGGGATCCCCAAGACCCTTGCAGGAGGTCTCAAGGTCAAAACCACTTCATAATAACGTGGTGTTATCTGCCTCATTTGTGCTCTCTCCAGTGACTATAAGATGTGTGATGGTCCAAGATTGGAGCCAGAAGCAGATGCAAGAATCTAGATGACTTTCAGGAAATCAGACCTTAAATCGACTTGCAAAAATGAAAAACGAAGCTTCTCACTAAATTTTTTGTTTTGGAAAATATAGTTATTTTTCATTAAAAACTTACATTAAATTATTTATGTCAAGGTATGGGTTGTTGTTGTTTTTAATATGGAAGGCTTCACAAACTTGTGTCATCCATGGGCAGGGGTCATACTAATCTCTGCATTGTTCCAATTTTAGTATATGTGCTGTTGAAGACATCACTATTATTATTTTTAAATGCGTTAAACAGATACTCATCATTTTTGTTTTAATTCATAATTTGATAAACACTGACAAATATGAGGAACCACTACTTTAGTTTTACCCAAATCCAAATCTAGAGCATTTCTGGAGATGAAGGTAGTCACCTTCTATTCCACTTTTTCCTATTGCCTTCCTGGTCCCAGCCTGTGGGTGGCTCCTTCCTGCGTCCTGTGACACCCTCCCTGTTCTGAGCCCTCTACAGTCCACTCTCCACAGCATCCAGATTCATCTTCTTGGCACATGAAGATCATGTCGTTCCCCTAATTAAAACCCTCCAAAGAGATTTCACTGCCCTTAGAATAAAGTCCAAACTGCTTGCCACCAGCTCCAGGTCCCTGCACGATCTTACCACTGCTCTTTCCAGACGTCCTGTCTGCACTTCTGTCTCTTGAAGACACTAAGCTCATTCAGGCCTTTGCCTCTGTAATCGCTACTCCTGCTATCTGGCATGTTCTGCTCCAGACTCAAAGGTCACCTCTCGGAGAGGTCTTCCTTGGCCACCGAGTCTAAGTAACCCACATCCTGATCACCTCCAGAGCACTTACTTTTGTCTGAAAATCTTTCTCTTACATGTGTTCCTCCGATTAGAATGTAAACTCTGGCAGAACAGAAACTGCCTGCTGTTCCCTTGGCCTAGAAGGGGGTCTAGTACATGTTGGGTGTTCAATGCTTGTGCTGAAAGACAAAAAAGACAGGTCCCCAATCCTGCCCTTGGCTTAGGCCCCAACAGCCAGAGCCACCCTACAGCAGGTCTCTGCACCTCACTCAGCTCATCTCTTCTCAGTGTGAACATTGTGTTCCACTTCTTTCACTGCTGTTGACAGCCCTGCCAAGTGGCCCACAATTTTATTTTGACCTTTTCTCTTTCCATCACTCACTACTTATTAATACAGAATACTGCTGTTTTTCAGATGGACTACAGGCCAAAAGGTGCAACGGAAAAGATAAAGTTGTTTCCTCAACACAATTTGCACTTCTTGGTTCAGAATAGTGTAACACAAAGAATGAAGTTTGAGATCTGACAGACCTGAGCTCAAATCGTCATTGTTAGCTAGGGCCTTGGAAGTATCACTTAAATTCTCCATGCCTCATCTATACAATGGGGATCATAATGCTTTCTTAGCTAAATATTTTTTTTGTAGCTAAATATTGAGTAAGATTAAATCACACAAAGGTTTTTATTTTTTAAATTATACTTTATGTTCTAGGGTACATGCGCACAACGTGTACGTTTGTTACGTATGTATACATGTGCCATGTTGGTGTGCTACACCCATTAACTCCTCATTTACATTAGGGGTATCTCCTAATGCTATTCCTCCCGCTTCCTCCCACCCCACAACAGGTCCCAGAAATCACACAAAGATTTAATAAGTTATGAAAAGCACCTAAAAGCTCAATTAATTTTAGTTTTCCTCCTTTCTGGAACTCCTGACCTCAGGTGATCTGCCTGCCTCGGCCTCCCCAAGCACTGAGATTACAGGCATGAGCCACCGTGGCTGGCCTTAGTTTTCTTCCCTTTCTAATAACTGGATAGCATAGCCTGGAAAAAAAAGTTCAATCCCATCCTTGCCTAATAAGAGATTCTTTCCTGATATCTGCTAAAATGTAAGTTCCTCAAAAACTGATGTGTTTTCATTATCAGCAAGCATACATTTCCCCAAGAGTGAATGAAACCATTATTTCATTTTTATTTGCTTAAAATGGTGATTGGCTTTTACCAATCTATGCAAGATGTGACTAGGCACTTATTACAGATGGAGGGGATCTTAATTCAATTGAATTGGTTTTATTTAAAATTAAATTATCAGTAGACTAGAGAGGTCTGTAGAGGTTGACAATCATATCCCCTGCAATCGCATTATTAAATTTTACTTTCACAGTACTAATAAGATGGAAAGATAAGTTTAATGATAGTTTTTAACATCATACTGCTAAATGTAGTCAGGGCCCTCAAGTGTTGTAATGGAAAAATAGATCTCAATAACAGATCCCTATAAAACAATGGAATATATTAGCTAACTGGCATGGCAATCTAATTATCCCTGAAATGAATACTGAATCATCCCCATGTCCAGTTCACAAAAAGTATGGTTTAAAATGTCACTGGCTAAAAGCAGAGGTAAGGAAGATGTTGCATGTGGAATATGCCATCTGGCATATGTGAATACAGTTGTAGGTGCCTAACCAGGAAAAAAGTGTATTCTACTAATGTGATCTAGTCACTGTGTGTGTGAAAGACCTAGTCACTGTGCAATACTTCCACCATTTAAGTAAAAGATCTATTTTGTGATCATCATCAACAATTTAGAGACAGAGTATGTATGTCCTATCAGGCACAGAATAAAGGCAGGAACCAAATGAGCACCTATTACATGTGCCAGGAACTGTGCTGGTCATTGTGTATACATCACTGAACGTCATTAGCTGCTACATCAATTCAAGCAAAAATAAAGCACAATTTCCAAGAAGTGTTTTTTCTTGTGAGAGCTAGCCCTCCCTCAGCACACACACGTCTTTCTCCAAACTACCCATAAAACACACTGCACTGAAGTTCATTTTAAATTTACAGAAAATACATTCATTTAAAAATATCTGCCATTTTGTGAACTAAAGCTATGTCTTCACTCCACCCAGGGAAGTTGGCTAGCTGGGAGAGGGATGGGGACACAATGAGGAATATACATTGCTAAGTGTCTTCCAGGACAGAGAGATGTCACACATATCACGCTGCATTCAATCTTCACTATCTTCCTCTGAAGGAGAACATTACAGCTGAGGAAAACGAGGAATGCCAAGAACACTGTCTATTGTGTGTTATACTGCATGTGGCAAATATTTTTTTCCCATTTCATCTTTTTTTTTCTTTTTTCTTTTTTTGAGACGGAGTCTGGCTCTGTCGCCCAGACTGGAGTGCAGTGGCCGGATCTCAGCTCACTGCAAGCTCCGCCTCCCGGGTTCACGCCATTCTCCTGCCTCAGCCTCCCATGTAGCTGGGACTACAGGCGCCCGTCACCTCGCCCGGCTAGTTTTGTTTTTGTATTTTTTAGTAGAGACGGGGTTTCACCGTGTTAGCCAGGATGGTCTCGATCTCCTGACTTCGTGATCCGCCCGTCTCGGCCTCCCAAAGTGCTGGGATTACAGGCTTGAGCCACCGCGCCCGGCAGCATTTCATCTTTTGCCTGTAATTTTGCCTTTGTCTTTAACATAGTTTTAAATCTCTAGGTAATGAAATCTATATATTATGGCCTCTTAGAAGAACTTATCCGTATCTCAAAAATATATAAAACACAGGCAGGGTGGCTCACACCTGTAATCCCAGCACTTTGGGAGGCCGAGGCTGGTGGATCACTTGAGCCCAGCAGTTTGAAACCAGCCTGGGCAACACAGCGAAACCCCATCTTTACCAAAAATACAAAAATTAGCTGGGTGTGGTGGCGTGTGCCTGTGGTCCCAACTACTCGGGAGGCTGAGATGGCAGGACTGCTTGGGCTCAGGAGACTGAGGCTGCAGTGAGCTGATATTGTACCACTGCACTGCAGCTTAGGTGACAGAGAGAGTCCCTGTCTTTAAACAAACAAACAAAAAAAAGCATAAATAATTATCCTTGTTTTCTATTTTAAATTTCCCTTTATATCTTTAATTGACCTGAAATTTATTTTTGTGTATGTTAGGAGATGGGATTTTAGCTTTGTCTTTTCCAAATGGCTAATCAGCTGTCCCAACACCATGAATCTTTTCTTCACTAATATGAAGTGTTATTTTTATTGTACCCTGAAATCCCATCTATAAATGGGTCTGTTTGTAGATTGTGGCCCAATCTTTCCTTTCCTATACCAAGACTATATTGTTACTTTATGTTTTATTAACGGCTGCAGTAAGATCTCCTTTTTTTTTTTTCTTTTTCTTGGCTACTCTAATTATTCCAAGTGAACTTTAAAAATTAATAAGGCCTACAGTCATGCTACTCTGAACGTGCCTGATCTTGTCTGATCTCAGAAGCTAAGCAGCGTTGGGCCTGGTTAGTACTTGGAGGGGAGACTGCCTGGGAATACTGGGTGCTGTAGGCTTAAAACAAGGATTAATGAAACAAAGAGCAAAACTGCAGTTCTTCTCTCTCCTGCCTGCCAGCACACAAAGGCTTTTAAAACAAAACCCGATCCTCAAAGCAGTTCACCCAAAGTTTCCTGTGTGTCTGGGTATATAAGCAGAATATAAATATATTTACAGAAAAAAATTAGAATAGTTTTTCAAACCTTAATCAAAAGGCTCTGCTGTAAGTATATATTCTTGCTAAAAGGACCCAAACTGTCTCACAGTTGAAGTCTCTGGAAAATTTTCAGAAGTTTAGATAGAAGGAAAGTCACTGACCTATTGCAGGGGAGGGAGACTAGTCAAACAACATAGCAGTAAAAAATAACCGCAAAATTCTAGGGAAGAATCTTAGACATTCTAATCACTGGATTCTGATACTTGGAATCCACATTATGGACACTAAGAAGGGGAAAAGGAATGTGGAAAAAACAGGTGAGGTACAAAATGGAAGAGCCAGGCACAAGAAGATGCGTAAACGAGACCCAACTGAGACTGCTGCTGTCAGGCACACGGAGAGCTGTCGCCCGACGCTGCTGTGCCCCTTTGTTTCCGAGCATTCCCACCTAGTCCTCCTGTGTGCAGACCACTTTCTTTTGTTTTCTTCTTTAAAAGCTTTATAACTATATACAAACAATACACAGAAGTACCAGTAAGGTAGCCTCCAACACCAGAGTTAGACTAAGAAATCGACATGCATCGGCAAACTCAGAGCCACAACTGAATGGTATCAACACAGTTCAAGAATGTGACACAGAGTGAGTGAGGAAAGTCAGCAAATGGGGAATCTGGTGACGGTGGCAAGGTCTTCGCAATGCACACAGGATGAGACTCCGACCCAAGGGTTTGGTGGCAGACCAATGCATGCACCACACTACCTCTAGTCTAGATGTTAGCAGCTCTTTGTTTGATATACCTCAATTCAATGGTGGCTTTTCAAGAAAAAGAATAAATGCTACCACATTAAGTAAAATAATTAAATGAAAGACTTACAACAATCTTAGAATCTTCAGTATCAAGTTAAAAACAGTTTATCCCTCCTTGGAGAGAAGGACACGTGGGCCTGACATCCTTAAGCATTTGGATTATCCAGCTCACTCCTCACGGGCTGACTCCGTGTTCACCAAGCAGCCTTCCAATTATATTACCCTTTGGCACCTGAATTTTCTACATGAAGAGAATATGCCAATATGGAAAGGCAGGTGGTGGGGCCTTTGCTAATGTTAATAAACTCACACTCTAGTTTATTCCCCAGGCTCTTGTGAGCACACTCAGCCTGAATGCTGCTCCTAGAGCTCAAGTCATTTTCTGTGCTCTAACAAATCCGAACTTCTTAGTCCCTCAAGCAAAGGATTAGACCTGGAATGCAGGGCCCTACTGGGGTGCTGCCATGGAGGGAATCTTTCTGGGAATGAGTGAGCTGGTCTGCACCACCCCTATTAAATCTCCTCCCATTAGTTTCCCAACAGCACACACAGGGATAGTAAAATTAAACACGACTACTTTGGATCTTGGGAAATTTAAATGTTAAATCTCCTTAACCTTCAAAAGTTGACTGCCTGGCAGGGTGTGGTGGCTCATGCCTGTAATCCCAGCACTTTGGGAGGCCAAGACGGGCAGATCACTTGAGGCCAGGAATTTGAGAGCAGCCTGACCAATATGGCGAAACCCCATCTCTACTAAAAATACAAAAATTAGCTGGGTGTGATGGTGTGTGCCTGTAGTTCCAGCTACCAGGAGGCTGAGGTGGATCACCTGAACCCGGGAGGCAGAGGTTGCAGTGTGCTGAGATCACGCCACTGCACTGCAGCTTAGGTGACAGAGCGAGACGGTGTCTCAAAAAAAAAAAAAAAAAAAACAGCTGATGGCCCTAACTTTATGACAGCATTATGCAACTGCTTTTAATTTACAGTGAAATCAACTTTCATTTGATTAAAAAAAAAATTCAGTCCCCCAAATCAATCTATTTTTCACTGGATCTTCCTAATTAAAAAGCATTTGATTAAAAAATTAGCCAGATGTGGGGTGGCATGCACCTATAGTTCTAGCTACTCAGGAGGCTGAGGTGGTAGGATACCTTGAGCTCAGGAGTATGAGGCTTCAGTGAGCCACGATGGTGCCACTGCACTCCAGCCTGGGCAACAGAGAGAAACCGTGTCTCTAAAAAACATAAAAACAAAAAATTTAAAGAGCAAAGCATTTGAGCGTTTGCGTGTGTGCGTGTCCACTGAAGGATGCAGAAGATGGAAACAGAAATCTTCAGAAATAGCTACTCAGAAATAACTAAGGTAAATATAGTTTATAGCTCTTCAATTACTCTATGCAAATTTCCAAATCTCTGTTCTGAATGAGTCAAGGCAAAGGCACGAAAACACCCCTACAGGGCTGCATGTCCACATCTGTGGCAGGTTGCAGACCAAAAGCTTCCCATGTCAGTGCCGAGTAGACTTCTAAGTCAGCTGTGTATTACCGCTCTGAGTCCCTTAAGAGAGCTGTCGTGAATCACCACAGCAGGGGTGAGACGCCATTCTGCCTGTGCTCCTGACTGACATTCACAGAAACACTGAGCGGGTACATGCAGTGCACCAAACATGGGTGATTCATTCAAAAGAAATCTGCCAAAACAGAACGACAAGTAGAGCTAGGTTTTTTTTTTTTTTTTTTTTTTGAGACGGAGTCTCGCTCTGCCGCCCAGGCTGGAGTGCAGTGGCCGGATCTCAGCTCACTGCAAGCTCCGCCTCCCAGGTTCACGCCATTCTCCTGCCTCAGCCTCCCGAGTAGCTGGGACTACAGGCGCCGCCACCTCGCCCGGCTAGTTTTTTGTATTTTTTAAAGTAGAGACGGGGTTTCACCGTGTCAGCCAGGATGGTCTCGATCTCCTGACTTCGTGATCCGCCCGTCTCGGCCTCCCAAAGTGCTGGGATTACAGGCTTGAGCCACCGCGCCCGGCTGAGCTAGGTTTAATGGTATGCTCCCTGAAAACTTCTGGAACACATCTCTGGTATGTTCTCAGGTGCCAGTCAGCTTCTAAGAAGGCAGAGTATCCTCATCTCCTGTCTCCTATTACCCTTGCCTTTCATCAGGGAGTGTTCAAGAGGAGGCAGCAGGTAGCAGCAGCCTTTAAAAAATTTGTCAACAGCCTGTAATCCCAGCACTTTGGGAGGCCGAGGAGGGCGGATCACGAGGTCAGGAGATCGAGACCATCCTGGCTACTAACACGATGAAACCCTGTCTCTACTACAAATACAAAAAAAAAATTTAGCTGGGTGTGGTGGTGGGCGCCTATAGTCCCAGCCACTCGGGAGGCTGAGGCAGGAGAATGGTGTGAATCTGGGAGGCAGAGCTTGCAGTGAGCCGAGATCGCGCCACTGCACTCCAGCCTGGGCGACAGAGCGAGACTCTGTCTCGAGGAAAAAAAAAACTTGTCAATAAAAGACAGCAGTTGGTCACCTGGAACAGTGTGGCTGAACTCACAGTATTTGACACCAAATACACTTCGCCTCCAGCTGCCACCTCCCAGGCCAGGCCTCTAGCCCACCCTCCATACTGATGCTAGCTCTAGGCACTCCACTCCCCTACGGAACCCCCTGCAGTGCCCTGGTGCCCCAGGACCAGGCCAGACCCTGACTCACGGACACACCCTCCCCCATCTGGTGTTCTTTTTGGCTGAGCTATCTGAAAGAGCCTTTGCTACCCTGTGTCCATGCGGCAAGCCCCATCTATCCTTTACTATCCTCAGCTATCATGATTACAAAGGCTTTCTACTTCAGCCCTGCTGGATGGTCTCCACCAGCTTCTGTGCAAATTCCCTATCTTGTACGTTAAATCATTTAACAAATAATTATTACGCACCTAATAGATGTCAGGCATTGGGCCCAAGGAAACAGGAAGAGCGATACTGACAAGATCCATATGCCACACTATGCTTATCACACAGAACTGTAATGATTTCTGGGCTATCTTTAAGACGGAAGTCACGTTCTACTTATTTCAGTATTGGTAGCCCTTAGCCCAATGCCTGGCACTTAGTATGTATCCAGTGGACATTTTCGTGATTGTAAAAAATAAGGTTCCAACTAGCTGCTAATCAGCTTTTACAAGTAACTTAATAATGACAAAAGTAGCAGGCACTAACATTTATTGAGCATCTACTATATTATCAGGTACTGTCCTGACCCAATTACATGTATTATTTAATTTCCAGAACATCCTATGAACAAGATGTTACACAGCTCCCACTTTACAGAGAAGAAATCTGAGGCTCTGAGAGGCCAAACATCTAAAGAACAGGTACACATGGGCTGTCTAGTAAAGATCTCCACAAAGCTGGGAATGTCTTCGCATGTGCTGTTCAATACAGTAGCCAGTGGCCACACGTGGCCGTTCAGTGTTTGAAACGTGGCTGGTGCAACCAAGAAAAGGAATTTTGAATTGTATTTTAATTCAATTTAATTTAATTTAATTTAATTTAGTTTTTGAGACAGAGTCTCACTCTGTCGCCTAGGCTGGAGTGCAGTGGTGCAATCTCGGCTCACTGCAACCTCTGCTTCCCGGGTTCAAGCGATTCTCCTGCCTCAGTCTCCTGAGTAGCTGGGATTATAGGCGTGTGCCACCACACCCGGCTAATTTTTGTATTTTTAGTAGAGACAGGGTTTCACCGTGTAAGCCAGGATGGTCTTGATCTCCCGACCTCGTGATCTGCCCTCCTTGGCCTCCCAAAGTGCTGGGATTACAGGTGTGAGCCACCACACCCGGCCCCCACATTACTTTCCTGTGGTCTCAGCTATAAAATTACCAACATGGATGTGTTCCATAGCACTTCCTGGGACCTACCTGTATGCCAAGAACCACACTGGACACTGCAGGAACTATCAAAGAAAGCCATCACAGAGCTCCTGGAGGAGAGGGGAGCCCAGGGGGTGCTATCTTCAAAGGCAGAAAGGACATTTCTGTGTGCGCTATCAACATAAGCAAGAAAAGAGGGACTGAGCATAAAGTGACCACAGGTTAGAGGAACTCCAGATCACCAGGACAATATGATAGAGTTTATGGAAGGCCACTTTTAGCCACTTTTTTTTTTTTTTTTTGAAACAGGGTCTTGCTCGTGCAGTGGCATGATCTCGGTTCATTAAAGCCTCGACCTCCCAGGTTCAAGCAACCCTCCCACCTCAGCCACCCAAGTAGTTGAGACTACAGGCCTGTACTGCCACACCTGGCTAATTTTTACATTTTCTGTAGAGATGGGGTTTTGCCATGTTGCTTAGGCTGGCCTCAAACTCCTGGCTTCAAGCTATCTGCCTGCCTTGGCCTCCCAGAGTGCTGGGATTACAGGTGTGAGTCATGGCACCAGGCCCAAGCTAACTTTCAAGAATGTAGCTACTGCATTAAGTAGAGGGATCCTGCAGAAGGAAATAAATCCATTTACTTAATTAGCAGTCACTATATGATCTGAATCATGTAGCACAGTCTATGAAAAGTTGAGACTCCATGAACATACCAAACAATAGTGACTTGTACTCTTTAAGTGGATAAATTATATGGTATATGAATTATAGTATTTTTTAAAAAGCTAGTGAAAATTAGTAACAAAATATTCAGCCAATCCGAAATCCATTTTTTTCTTCTTTCCACCCCGTTACCCCCCACGTCACCAGTCAGCATCTGTTAACAATCTGAAATCTTTTTATTCTTTTTGTTTGACACACAGTCTCACTCTGTCGTCCAAGCTGGAGCGCAGTAGTGCAATCATGGCTCACTGCAGACGCAACCTCCTGGGCTCAAGCAATCCTCCCACATGAGCCACGCAAGTGGCTGGACTACAGGCATCAGCCATCACACCTAGCCATCAATATAAAATCTTTTTTTTTTTCTTTTTTTTGAGACAGAGTTTCACCCTGTCACCCAGGCTGGAGTGCAATGGCTCAATCTTGGCTCACTGCAACCTCCGCCTCCCGGGTTCAAGCAATTCTCCTGCCTCAGTCTCCTGAATAGTTGGGATTACAAGCATGAGCCACCATGTCTGGCTAATTTTTATATTTTTGGTAGAGACAGGATTTTACCATGCTGGCCAGGCTGGTCTCGAGCTCCTGATCTCAGGTGATCCGCCTGCCTTGGCCTCCCAAAGTGCTGGGATTACAGGTGTGAGCCACCGCACCTGGCCTAGCAATCTAAAATCTTAACAAGAAAAGTAGTACTCAGAAAAACACCTCGAATCTTCTGTGGAATGATTGCAAACATATATCTTAGAACTGATGAAATAAAGGCTGAGGAGTGAAATTTGGGCAGGCCTACTTGGGAGGTACACATAATGATTTCAATACTGACTCACAATATTCAATAACTGAATTACGTACAGAACTACACTGTGAGGTAGGTTCACATATAGCATAGTTCAGGCCCAAAGACCAACAGCTGAAATGATAACATGTTGAAAACATACCTCTTCTAGGCTGAGTTGCAAATACTCAAAGATCCTATATGGATTTCTTCTGCATATTAATCTGTTTCTTTGCACCAACTAAAGAGAAAGAAACACAATATATACAGAACAAATGGAAGTACTACATGTCACAGAGAACGTATTTTAAAATGAACATTTTTCTTATAAATTCCCAGGATTCACATTCTATTGTGCTAATATTATAAAGAAATGATTACAACAAAAATTTGAGACAGACTCTTGCTCTATTGCCTGGGCTGGAGTGCAGTGATGTGATCACAGCTCACTGCCGCCTCAAATTCCTAGACTCAAGCAATTCTCCTACCTCAGCCTTCCCAGTAGCTGGGACTACAGGCGTGTGCCACCATGCCTGGCTAATTTTTTGTAGAGACAGAGTTGTCCAGGCTGGTCTTGAACTCCTGGCCTCAAGCAACCCTCCCGCTTCAGCCTCCCAAAGTGTTTATTATAGGTGTGAGGCACCACGCTTGGCCAAGAAATGCTTTTTTATTACTTGTGTGGAAAAGGAAGTTTTAATTTTTTCACTATGAAGATTCTGGCTTATTTCATTTTTTCCCTGTGAATTTTTCCTGCAGTTGTAATCATTTTGTTGGTGAATTTTATTTTACGTGTTGCTTTTTTCACCCAATTGTACCTGATAAGCATGTGCCTATGTTTTTGTTTTTTTGAGACAGGGTCTCACTCTGTTGCCCAGCCTTGATCTCCCAGGATCAAGCAATCCTCCCACCTTAGCCTCTTGAGTAGCTGGGACTGGCATGTACCACCACATCCAGCAATTTTTTTTTTTTTCATTTTTAGTAGAAATGAGGTCTTGCTATATTGCCCTGGCTGGTCTTGAACTCCTGGCCTCAAGTGATCCTCCTGCCTCGTCCTCCCAAAGTGGTGTGAGCCACTGTGCCTGGCTCCTATGCTCTTAATATGACTTCATAAACCTCATGCTAAGTCTACATGATATTGCTTTGAATGGGTATCTCATATCCCATTCAGCCATTAGGTTGTTTCTAATTTTTAGCAATTCCAGACAGCTCTAGGGTAACTCTGACAGCAAGTCCCCTAATGATGTAGCTCTCACCCACCTTCCCTAGGCTTTTCTCGTGACGGCTGACTTCCACACGTGAGCCCTTCTCGCTCAGCTGTACTCAAGATCAGGTGTAATTATCACCGCATTTTGTTTTCTCTCAAATAAAGGAGAGAGTACCATTGGCCTTGCCTTAATTTTATAAATTTTTAAAAAGTTATTCACCAACTTTGGGGTTTTAGTTGAAATGGCCCTCACAGCTGCTGTGGCCCAGAGCCTGCTGCTTCCCTCGGACCTTACAATAGGCCAGCTACCAGCTGCAGGCAAAAGACATCCCTATTAGCCAACATCTCCAGGAACAGATGGCTTTGGAGGAAGCAATTTATTTTCTCCTACTTACTTCCTCATTTGGGGCATCCTCCCTCTCGCTCATGGCACACTCCACTTCCTCGACGAGCACGTACTCATGGTCAGGCCCCCTGTCCCCAGCATGCAGGAGGCCGACGTGCTGGCTGCTGTCCTCATGGTGAGGGCCACACTGGAGGATGAGAGCATCTTGTTTGCAGCAACAGACTTGGGGCAGAGGTGCAGCGTCCTTTCTCACACTTTTCTCAAAGCCGTCTGTTGTTGGGTTGCACCCAGAGCCCTCCTGCAGGCAGCCTAATGGCTCACTGGGATCACCCATACCACCTGACTTTCCAGAGTCCCCGTTTACCACAGAAGGTCTCTCTCCCCTTGCTGTGCCTTCCATGTTAGAAACCATTCCAGAGTTAAGCTCGTCATACACTTGAGCCTCTTCGTTCCTTTTCACAGGAGGATGCTCAAGCGGTTTCGTGTAATCCTTGAGGATTCTGCACACTGTACTCTCATCCTGCCCCTGTCTACGCATCAGCTCTGCCGCCCACTCAACGCTATGCTGATACCTGCAAGACAGAAATACTGTTGGAAACAGCACTCGAATTTCAAAATTGAAAAAACAACAAAGCACATAAAAGACTAGAAGGTGACACACCGAAATGTTTACAGAATTATTTGTGAATGGTGCATTATAGATAAATATTTTTCTTTTTTATACTTTTCTGCATTTTCTTTTCTTTTTTTTTTTGAGACGGAGTCTGGCTCTGTTGCCAGGCTGGAGTGCAGTGGCACGATCTCGGTTCACTGCAACCTCCGCCTACTGGGTTCAAGTGATTCTTGTGCCTCAGCCTCCCAAGTAGCTGGGACTACAGGCACCCGCTACCACACCTGGCTAATTTTTGTATTTTTAGTAGGGTTTTGCTATGTTAGCCAGGAAGGTCTAAATCTCCTGACCTTGTGATCTGCCCGCCTCGGGCTCCCAAAGTGCTGGGATTACAGGTGTGAGCCACCGCATCTGGTCTCTGTATTTTCTAAGTGTTCTGCAACAAGCATATGCTACTTCTTGTTTCTTTGCTTTTATAGTTTCATTTTATTTATTTAAAAAAAAAAAACCCAGTTTAACTATGAAAATTTATATAATTTAAAACTGGCAGATTAAGTGATTTAGATAAATAAGCAAAAAAAAAACAAATGGCCATCCTTTATCAGGATTTTTTTGTATTATTATTACTATTTTTTGAGATGGAGTCTTACTCTGTCACCCGGGTGGAGTGCAGTGGCACGATTTCAGCTCACTGCAACCTCTGCCTCCCGGGTTCAAGCGATTCTCCTGCCTCAGCCTCCTCAGTAGCTGGGATGACAGGCTCGTGCCACCACACCCAGCTAATTTTTTATATTTTTGGTAGAGATGGGGTTTCACCATGTTGGCCAGGCTGGTCTCAAACTCCTGACCTCAAGTGATCTGCCCGCCTTGGCCTCCCAAAGTGCTGGGATTACAGGTGGAAGCCACCGCTCTCGGCTTGTTTTGTATTATTTTCAATTTAGGATCTCATAATGTTTTCAGATAGATATGCCATTCATAATACAAAGAACTTTTGTTTAGTATTGGAAAGCAAAATGAGAATTTCAATAAATATTCATCACAGTGCCTACTAACCTCTTTACAGGATAAGGAAATGATTTGGCTTATGTAGATTCATCCAAATATTCTAAGAGAAATAGCCCCTTTCCCCACAATACTTTTCAGAATAGATTTTAATGACAAAATTCATGTTAAGTTTCTAAAACTTGAAGCTAACACCCAAGTTACAAAACACTTCCCAAGTTACAAAAAGTTATAGGCAAAACAATAGGGCAAAGCATTCATGCCTAGGCTGCTGGGATGTGTTCATGTGATGTGAGAACTACCAGATGCTGGAAATCTGAAGATCAGAAGGTCAAAGACATTGTGAAACTCAAGTGCTTTTTGCCTGGACCTTCAGTGATCAGTCTGAAAGACATCCAAGACAACACATGGCTTGAGAGAAGGCAGATGTAATTTTACTTTTCACCTTCTTTTACCTGGTTAAGACTGAATAGTGCTTGATTCGGCAGCACATATACTTAGAATGGCCCCTGCGCAAGGATGACATGCAAATTTGTAAAATGTTTCCAAAAAAAAAAAAAGACTGAGTATGTCATAGTTTATAAACTGCTATATCTTACACAATTTAACAAGGACACTGGCTTCTGCTATACCCTGATTCCTAAGAATCCCGAAGTTGTCCACACCCTGTTCACCCCACATGAGGATAAACATCAGGGATGTCTCCCTATATACTGGGAATTGTATCCTAAAGATTAACACCTGGTAAGGCTACCCTAATACCTGAGAGACAGTACGACACCATGACTTTGGTACTGCACATTTTGTGTCCAGCCCCGTTACTTACAACTGTGTGGCAATGCAAATTACTTAACTTCTCTGTGCTTCAATTTTCCCACCTATAAAATGTGGAGTAGTACTACCACCTCAAAGGGATCTTGTTATGTATTACTTTTAAAACCAGCAAAAAGAACACAGCTGTGCCAAAACCAGTAGGTTGTCTTCTCACCTGGAACACGGCCACCTATGCATACGTTTAAAAGAACCGTCATGTGAGAGGTCTAAAAAGAATCTCAGCTCTTCATATCAACAAAAGCATTGGTTCTACAGGGTCTATAAATTTCCTTTATTTGAACACAAATTTTTGTGACAATATATTTTTCTGGGGAAGGGACCCACAACTTTTGCCAAATTCCTTGACTCAAAACACATGAAAGAACCACTGATTTAAAGGGTCAACAGTTCCTCCTTTGACCAGAAGATCTGGAACGAAGCGAGCACACAGACAGCACTGATCTGCTCCTTGCAGCAAAGCAGTCAAAGCAGACATGGGTTCCAATCCTTGCTCCATCACATTCTCGTATTAACTGCATGACCCCACCTCTCTAAAGCTCAGTGACCATCTATAAACTAGGGATAACTGCACCTACCTCGTGGGGTTGCAGCAAGGATTAAATAAGACACGTAAAGTGCAAAGCCCATAAGAAGTGCTCAATCAATATTACTATATCATTGTGGAGTTTTTAGGAGTGGCTTGAAAAATAAATCAGACTCAATATATAGTATATTGAAAAAGATGTTAATGAATGGAAATGTCTTAATTCACTGTTCTTTGAGAGCAGAGGCAGCAGTGCGGGGATGAACACAGCCTCTGGAGGTCTAGGTCCTGGAGCTGGCTCTTCTATGTGGCTCTGAGTTAAGCCACTTAGTACCTCTACCTCTGTGCTCTTCTGCCATACACCAGAACCAGGCCATACCTGTGTTCCCTTTTCAGGGTCTCAGAGGATCACTATGAAAGGTCAAAGGAGACTGAGGCTTGAAGAGCATGTAGAAGCCTCCAAGTCAGACATGATGAAAAGAGCCACAAAAACAAATGACTAAGACAACAACATATGGGTCAGAGCTGAAGGCATCCTCTAGCTGGCTGGCAACATCTTAAAAAGCTAAGTCCTGCTGCCATCAATCCCAGATGCTGGAGCAGTTGCAGGAAGAGAAATGAGAAGTAAAAAGCAGAAAGTGTAAGGGGCAGCGTGGCAGAAGGACGAGGCAGCAGCCACGACTGGAAGCGGTGACAGGACTGGGGAAAGCAGTACCATCCAGGACCGCAAGGAGACAGGACATGCCCATCCAAACACGCCACGGATTCTCATGTTTCTGCACCCTTGAACACACACCTCTCCTATTTGCACAGGGCACCGTTCTCTACTGTTATACCGATGGATGCCCATTTACCACTGGAAGTGCACAGCAGAGTGGTTTAGAGTGGTTAGTGCACACAGGTTCTGGGGCCACAGTGCCTAAGTCCACATACTGACCCTGAGCAAGGAGCTTCACTTCCCTGTGTTCAGTTCTTCCACTTGTGGAAGATGGATAAGAACGGGACCCACCTGATGGGAGTGATGTGAGGACCTGAGACGACACACGGGCCCAACACTGGCATGATACTTAGCACTGGAAGGTGCTCGGGGAGTGCTGGTGCGCCCACCCACATCAATGCCTCCCAGGCTCTGGCACTGAGCCCATGTAATCTTGGGCAAGCTACTGAACCCTCACCTGAGTCCCCATCTATGAAACGGAAACATCTCTAGTACCTACCCTCGAAGGTTTCTTGAGAAGATGAAAGGAGGTAACGCAGGCAAGCTCAGAGACTGGGATTGGCACTGCTAGAGCAGTCAGCACCTGTTGGCCATAATGGCGATGGTATCTCTACCACAACAGCACTACAGGACAGCACAACTGTTCACTTCTCTTCCTCTCTCACTAGACTGCAAATCCCTCAACAATGGGGACTAGGTCTTTTCCTCGCTCTTGGGTCCCCAGCACCTATCCAATGCCTGACACATAGTGAATTCTGGCTGAAGAAAGGACCACAACAGGGTGGGCGACCCGACTATCCGGGCTGGTCCTTCAGGGACATACCTCTACCTGTGTCAGTTCCCCAAAGGCATCACAGAAGGGTCCTGACACTTACCTTCAGAAAGAGTTACACAGAAGGTGCTCTTCACCCAAAGATGACTATTGTTGGGAAAAGGCCAATTTGAGTGAATCCACTTGAAATAGAAATCAGAATTTCAGAGGCACCAGCAAAGAAACAATTATGGCCAGGTGCAGTGGCTCACACCTGTAATCCTGGTGCTTTGGGAGGCTGAGATGGGAGGATCACTTGAGCCCAAGACCAGCCTGGGCAACAGAGCGAGACTCTGTCTCTACAAAAAACACAAACAACAATTATGACAAGTATTTAAGTTGAAAAATTAATCTAAAAATATGAACATGAATCAATTTTTCTTATATTCAAAATTTAGATTGTGATTCCAAGTGTTATGAACAAATAATAAATCAAGTATCGATTTTGGTTGGGGGACATATGTAGCTTGCTGACAGAACTGTGCTGATAACATCTATAAACATCTTTAGGTTCACATACGGAAATGGATTGTAATCTGAAAATTTCTTATAAAAAATTAATCCCCACAAGCATACCCACTTCAAGCAACATTCCTGCACTGTCACTATGTGTGGAGTCTACGTCACTTTGTCCTTTGTTATGTTAATGTAAATTCAATGCAAATTGATGGCAAATTGAACATTTAAATCTTGCAAAAAAGATGCAGGATTCATGAAGTCTATCAAAGTGATCAAAGTATGGCAAAGGGATTAAAAAATGAGAATTTGGCAGTTAGACTAGAGGAGAATTGAAGGAAAAATCAACTAAGGTGATAATGCAATAAAGTATATCAAGAGCGCTGAGGAGGGAAGAGAGAATGTCTGAATGCAGACTGAGTTCACGTCAGGCTTGCTTATTAGTGAACAGTTTATCACTTTCACTTCTCAGTGCAACTCCGTAACTGTGGGGCCTTGAGCAAGGAATAGTAGGACAACATACACCTCCCAGATTACACGCCCCAGTACCTGTGAATATGACTTTATCTGGACACAGGGTCTTTGCAGATGGAATCAATTTGATGTAAGGACATAGTGACTGGTGTCCTTAAAAGAGGCAAAATATCACATGTACCCGTACCCTGAAAATACATACATCTATCAATTTTTTTCATGCAAAAAAAAAAAAAAAGAGGAAAATTTGGACAAAGACACACAGAAACACACAAGGGAGTGACCACAGAGGCAGAGATTAGAGTGATGCATCTGCAAGCCAAGGAATGCCAAGGGGTGCCAGGAGCCAGCAGAAGTGAAGGCAGGCAAAGAAGGATGCTCCCCTAGAGCCATCTGAGGGACTGTGGCCCTGCCAACACCTTGAGTTTGGAATTCTGGTGTCCAAAACCATGAGAATAAATTTCTGTTGTTTTAAGCCATCGAGTCCGTGGTACTTTGTTATGGCAGCCCTAGGAAATGAATACTAGGGTCAGTGAAACTTCTTGGGACATTGTAGTGCTCACAAAGGGATGCTCTTCAGGGAGGCAGCCCTCTCCCTGTGCAGAACCTCTACACTGGCAAGCTGGCTTGACCTTACGTCATGCTGTGGCCAGCCTAGCCAGGATGCAGTTCTGATGGGCGAGCTCCTGCTATTTCTGATCCCTAGGTTTCTGTTGTGGCAACCTGTCTATACTATAGCTCCTCCAAGACTGGGGGCTCTGCCAGGTTCTCAGCAGGTCCCTCCCACACACCAGAATCCCACTCCTGACCCCGGCCTGAGGTTACAGCCAGAACAGCCATTGAGATCTTCCTGGTGCCACCACTCCTTGCCACCCCGCTGGCTATGGGGTTGCCAGGCATGTAACCAAAAAGGAGCTGCTGGATTTTGCCCGTATAGGCTAGAAGCAAGATGAACAAAATTACTGAGACTTGAGAAGTTTTATAAGGTTTCATGGAAGAGCTGAGACTTGTACTGTACCACAGGCACAAGGAGGTCTGGGATGGATGGAGACAGCCAACAATCTTACCAAGGGACCACAAAGTGTGGTGCTGAAGAGAGAAGGGCCTGATCTCTGCTCTCCAAGCACTGACAGTCTGAACCTACGTATGACACATGAGGAGAGTGCTGCACGCCAAAGAGGACTGTGAGGGCCAGAGGAGCAGCACCCAGGACAGAGGACGGTATGGTGGTAAGGAGAGAAACCCAGGAGAGATCATGCATGAGCAGGATCGAGGACATGCAGGAATCAGCCAGGCCGTATGTGTGTGTTTGGGGAGTCGGGGAGAAACCTTCCAGGAATGTCCAGGATTAAATGAGGAAGGGCCTCTGTGAAAGCCTCTTTCTCTGACCCTACAGTGTAGCTGGAGGAAGGGGACAGGACCATCTGTGCCCACTGGGCAGAAGGCTGGTTCAAAATCTAGGCCCAAGAATATGAGGACTTAATAACATAGCTATTACAGGATAGTTATTCATAATTTGGAAAGAATTCAACTGGCAAAACAGTATTTAAACAAACCATAAACTCACGTAAGGCATTTTGAAAATGACTTGATTCACATTAAATTCAGACATCATTTTCAAGGATACATCTACTACCAAAAAGAGAAAGGAAAAAAGGTGTGGACCAGACTACTACATGGGACAAGACTACCTAAAAACATCTGACTTAAACCATCATTTTGACAGAAGCCAAAGTTCGTTATGACTTACCTCTTTGATGTGATGATAGGCATGTTTGTCTTCACATCTGGAACAAAGAAGTTCTATTAGTTTCAGGCAAATTTCCCATAAAGGGAACAAACACTAAAAATCTAGTAAAGACTGAGAATTTTAAGGTTCACAAAATCACACACCTAGAAAGTTAATACTGTCCAGTCAGCAATGGCAAAAATATGCTTTCTATGCCATCCTTCCCTGAACCCATACCCTTGGCAGGTGCTGCCCATCAATCACATCAGTCTTGGTGGGCTTACAGGGGACCTCAGAATCCTTCTCAACTCAGGGCTCCAGCTAAGCAGCAACAGCACGGGATTGGAAACCTCTCTGCCACGGCTGAATGCTCATTCCAACTTCCAAATGAGAATGCTGAGGCCCTAGAGGTATGAACTTCATCTCCATTCTTCCCTCTTCACTGAAAGCTCCTTACATGTGTATATTGAAAGGGCTGGGAAAGTGAACTTGATTGCAGTGTTGGTTTTGGATGTGGATTTGGGAGTTCAGGGCTTCCAGCTCTAGCTCCCTGTGCAGAATCTCAAACTGGCTTGACCTCACGTTATTTTGAAAGCCAGCCTGATGAGGGCGCAGTTCTGACAGGCGGGCTCCTGCTGTTACTGAATCTTAGGTTTTGGTTGTAGTAACTTGCCTGTACCCCAGGCATAAGCAGGGCATCAGGTGGGAGGACTCTTTCCGCCCAAAATGTTCATCAGGTCACCCAGTGGTCTGATTTTTCGTCCTGGTCTTTTCCTAACTCTGCCTTTGGGCTAATTACTTCTCTATTCCCAAACTCAGCCTCTTCTGCATGCATTAAAGGCTTGGAAGAAATGATGATCAGCTTTAACACCACAGGAAAGTGATCACACCCAGCCAAGACAGCACACCTAGTGACTACTATGGTTGCTGTTTAAAGCCAATACATTTTGGGGTGGTTTATTAAGCAGCATTACTGTGACAAGAAGTAACTGACACAAAGTCTATCCCATTAGGTTGAACAATCAAATCACTATAAAGTTACTCAAATGGCCAGGCTCAGTGGCTCAGTCCTGTAATCCCAGCACTTCGAGAGGCTTTGAAGGGTGGATTGTCTGAGCTCAGGAATTCAAGACCAGCCTGGGTAACATGGTGGAACCCTGTCTCTATAGAAAACACAAATATTAGCCAGGTGTGATGGCATGCGCCTGTAGTCCCAGCTACTTGGGAGGCTGAGGTAGGAGGACGGCATAAGCCCAGGAGGTGGAGGTTGCAGTGAGCTGAGATTGCGCCACTGCACTCCAGGCCCTATCTCCAAAAAAAACAAAAGTTACTCAAAATAATTTCTCCCTGTGTGGTTATACAACCAACTTGATATAAGCTTTCAGTTACTTCATGTCTATATTTTAAAAAATCCCTTGTAAAAATTTAACTCGTTTTTTTTTTTGGAGACGGAGTTGCATTATTCCGCCCAGGCTGGAGTGCAGTGGCGCAATCTTGGCTCACTGCAACCTCTGCCTCCAGGGTTCAAGTGATTCTCCTGCCTCAGCCTCCCAAGTAGCTGGGATTACAAGTGCCTGCCACCAAGCCCAGCTCACTTTTGTATTTTTAGTAGAGACAGGGTTTTGCCATGTTGGCCAGGCTGGTCTTGAACTCCTGACCTCAGGTGATCTGCCCGCCTCAGCCTCCCAAAGTGCAGGGATTACAGGCGTGAGTTACCGCGCCTGGCCGGGTATTATTTTTTTAAACAAGTGTTGGCAAGGATGTGGAGAAATTGGAACCTTTGGTGCATTGCTGGTGGGAAGGTACAATGATGCAGTCAATGTGGAAAATAGTTTGGCTAGTTCTTAAAATGTTAAACAGACAATTACCATATGACCCATTGACTCCACTCCTGGGTATATATCCAAAACACATAAAAAGATAGACTCGGATACGTACATGCCAATGTTCACAACAGTATTACTCAGAAAAGCCAAAACACAGAAACAATCTAAGTGTCCATCAGCAGATGAGCTAAAGGCACTATGTCCAAACAATGGAATATTATTCCACTATAAAATGGAATGAAGTTCTGATAGACGCTATGGCAGGGATGAACCTTGAAAACATGCTAAGTGAAAGCAACAGACACAAAAGGGCAGATATTGTATGATTGCATTTATATATGAAATATCTGTAATAGGTAAATCCATAGACGGAAAACATATAAAGGTTACCAGGGACTGAGGAGAGAGAGGAATGGGGGAAAAGAAAACAAAGTAAATGCATATATAATTTTGCTAGACATTGCCAGATTCACCTCCATGAGGGCTGCACCACAAGCACCCCACCAGCAATGCAAGAGAAGGTCTGTTTCTGAAGTCCTCACCAATGCAGTATATTGTCAGACTTTTGGATTTCTGCCTGATTGTTGAAATGGTATCTCAGTGCAGTTTTAATCTGCATATTTTCTTATAATAAAACATTTAAAAGATCCTTTCTAATTATGTTTTAACATGCTGGTATTGGTTCTTAAGTGATTACCATGAGAATTCCTTAGAGAAATACTCTAAAACAATTGCAAATTAAAGAGAATCAGCAAGGGAGAACTACACACATACATGTCATGGCTATTATAAATTCTAATTCTGGAAACAAAATTTTTAAAATGTTGCATAGTGCCACAGGTGAGCAGGTACTTAACTACCAGTACCTGCCACAGGCATAGTACTCTGCTAAGCAAACACTTAACAACAGAAAAGCCCAATTAACACTTGATAATTCTAGAAATTAAACACGCTGTCACCCAATCATAACCCTTTTGCTTTGATTAGAATTATTCTTTGGCAGTAAAACTGCCAGTGTACATGTTACTTCTCTAGAATTTTACCATACAATCTGAGGTATAAGATCAAAAATAAAGGAAAATGATAATTTGTCAAAAGAACTGAATGATACAACTTTACCTTTCCATTTAGCAACCAGTTTAGGATCTGAAATTGTGAAGTTTGGACGGCTTCTTGAAAGAATACCTTTTCCAAAATAACCCTTCCAGGAAGAGAAAACAAAGTTAGTTCATGTTTAGTTGCCAGTTTTTCAGCTGAGGTAGAATATACAGTAATCCCTCAGTATTCACAGGGGGCTGGTTCCAGGACCTCTGGTGGATAACAAAATCTGCAGAGGGTTGAGTCCCCAATATAAAATGGTGCAGTATTTATATATGGTCTATGTAGGTCCTCCCATATACTTTAAATCATCCTAGGCTACTTATAATATCTAATGCAATGCAAATGCTATGTAAATAGTTGTTATACTATATTGTTTAATACAAGAAAATAAAGTCCCCATTTAGTACAGATGCAATTTTTCTTCTCAAATATTTTCAATCGAAGGTTGGGTGAATCCACAGAAGTGGCACCCATGATATGGAGGGCCAACTGTACCCATCTGAGTTAACAAGAGGTTCGCTCCACTTTCCACGTCTTGACATTTTCCCTCTGATTATCTAATGACGACTAAGGATGTTCTTAGCATAATACCTTTCTAATCACTTCAAGAGTACTAGTAAGTTTTTGGCACACATCATTTATCCCATAACTAATGCTTTCAGTCTAGGTCTTATAAGCCGAGGGCAGGCAGAGGCAGAGTTTCTTCTTTACATATGGTTTGGGAACACACTGCCTGAAAGCAGGAGCCATGCTGCCCACCAGGTCCAAAAAAACCTCTTGGATTCTTTCGTACTCCAGAATTGAAGTATTCCTCTCATTCCTGCTGATTCCAAAAACAACGTGCATTTTTCCCCTTTTTACTATAAAATATTTAAACACACAGAAAATTGAAAGAATAAAACAAACACCCCTTTCTCCATCTAGATTAACAATCAGAATAAACAGGCCAGGCATGGTGGCTCACACCTGTAATCCCAGCACTTTGGGAGGCCGAGGTGGGCAGATCACTTGAGGTCAGGCGTTCAAGACCAGCCTGGTCAACATGGTGAAACCCGGTCTCTATCAAAAACTACAAAAATTAGCCAGGCATAGTGGCATGTGCCTGCAGTCCCAGCTACTCGGGAGGCTGAGGTGGAAGAATCATTTGAACCTGGGAGGCAGAGGTTGCAGTGAGCCGAGATCGCGCCACTGCACTCTAGCTTGGGTGACAGGGTAAGACTCTGTCTCAAAAAACAAACAAACAAAAAACAACCCAGCAACAACAAAAACCAAGAGGAAATAATGCATGCAGCACTTTATAGAGCCTCTTGCTTAATGTTATATACTGTAAATGAAGGCCTCCCTGGTGAGCTGCCCTTGGCCTACTGGGACTCCTGCCTCACCAAGGCCAATGCCACCCACTCTTCTATAAAATGTCTAGAGAAGGCACATTTATGGAGACAAGACGCAGATCTGTGGCTGCCTTGGGCTGGGAGTGGGAGCAGGGATTAAGTGTGATGGGCACAAGGGAACTTTGTGGTGATGGGAATGTTCTAAAACAACTGTGGTGAGAGTTGTGCAACTCTATAAATTGATGACAATCACTGAATTGTATACTTACAATGGGAGAACTTTATAATTGTAAATTATAACTTAATAAAGCTGTATTTTAAAAATGCCCACAGCAATGAACAGACTGTGGGAATTTTTTTTTTAAGAACTACCAGTCTTCATTCAACTTGATCAATGCTGGAAAACAGTAAAAACTAGAACTTGTCCTCATCTGAGAAGAGATCTCCAACCAGGAGGCAGCAGATAAGGAGCTTCCCGCCAAAGCCCCACCTGATCTGTGCCTGAGCAGGACACCATACCACGCTGTGGCTACCTCTGGGAACAGAATGGGAGTCAGTGGGGAATTTTCACTTTTTTACCTATTACATTTCTGTAAATTACTTTTTTTGTTCCTTCAACAAACATGTATTGCTTTTACAACTAAAGACAAAAAAAAAAGCCAATCCATTGACTCTACTTCATCACTGAAATAAAGGTTTGTGGGCAGGGGTGCTCCATCTGTCATTCTATTACCCTAATGCATGGCTTTTGGGCACTAATTCAAATTGTACTTTTCGTACAACTGGACCAAACTGCAAGGAAAGAATACACATTGTTCATGGTTGGTGTGGGGGCATGGCTGGGATGGGGAGAAGGAAAGAATTGCTTGCTCAGGGTTGTCTGAAAGTAATCCTGCCGAGGCTGCCCGCACTTACTTTCCCATAGAGCTGCTCAATGTCCTCTGCATTCCTCACAATCACATTGTTGTTAATCATTTCAGCACGGAATATCTTGAATTCTTTCTGAGGACTATGGTCCTGACCAAAAGGGATTGGCAATGGAGACTCGTAAGTCTCATACACTCTTCTTTTCCTCTTCGGGGCATGGAAAACTGCTTCTGCCATTTTTCAGAGGAGGTATCCTTTAAAGAGTAGACAACAAAGAGAAAGAAACAGACAATCAGTAACTACCTTGATTCAAAATGTGAGTACATCTGTACCTAGGCTCAGAAAACTTAGGGGTCTGTGGGAAGAAATCAAGTATTTATAAAGCAATAAACTAAAAGTAATAAGAACAGTTTGTGTGAGCAATGTAAATCACATTGACCCAGAATACGGCAATTAATCCCCCAAAATAACCCCCAGGAAATGAGTGGTAATCTTTCTACTCCAGTTGACAATGCTGAGACCTAGTGACGTGCCCAAAGCTGCAATGTTAGGTCTCCAGAGAGCAAGCACAACAGGATTTCTGTCTACCAGGAGTGCTTCCATTTCACCCACCCAACAGACATTTACTACCAGGAATTCCTAATAATCATAGGTGCCGGGGAGACAAAGACAAAACTGAGACCCTGTCCTCAACAAATTAAATCTTGCAAGCACTTCATTTTCCAAGAGGATCTTAAAATACACACTAAACACTGGGTCAATCAGCTCCCAATTTTTAAAGTACATTAATAAATAATAATGACAGCAGCAGTTATTTAAGGGTTGATTATATACTACCAAATGCTACTGGCTTCAAGCAGGGACTCTAAAGTCAGACTACCAGCATTGGAATCAACTTTACCACTTTCTAGCAGTGTGATTTTGGGCAAAAGTCACTGACTCTGTGCTTTAGTTTCCTCACCTGCAAAATCAAGATAAGAACAGACTCCATCTTATAGTTAAGATCCATAAAGTGCTTAGAACAGTACCTGGCACACAATGAGTATCATGCATGTATCAGCTATAATTAGTATTACAGGGTGAGCAGTAGCAACACCATTTTATAAATAGGAAACAGATTCAGGTTAGAGAGATTTGTAGAGGACCCCGAGTGTGGTGGTATCGGATGACCCAGGTCTGTTGAACTCCCAAGCCCATGCCCTCTCTCTGGATTCTGCTGAAAGCACAGGCAGGGTCCATCTACTTTTGTCTGATGACTATTTCTCAAAATCAGATGGTGAAGGGTTACTGAGCAATAATGGAATTACCTATAGTGCACCAGCACTACGAGGGAGAAGAGGAAGCCAAGGCCAGTACGTGTCCCTCTGGGGCCATACATTGGACCCAAGAAGACAAAACAAGTATATAACATACCTGGAAGCATAGAAAGCAAGTTGGAACTAACGGAACAGGCTGTGATCCACTAATGTCTAAAGGAGGGAGTAAATGTGAGCATATTGTGTGACGCAGGCACAGAGATACAGCAGATGCACTTAACCTAGCAAAACTTAACCCTATACAGGGGAAAACAATGTAAATGGTGTAAGACATTCCACTCAAGGAGCAGCTGTCCTGGAATGAGGTGGGAAACTTGAATCTGCTGCTCCCTCAGTACTAGGTCTAGACTTGATTTCAACTGAGAGCTTACCTGGTGCTTGAAGATATAGTGCAGCCAAATCATACACACGTTTAACCTACATGACTCCAAACCCTCACAAGGGAAAAAAGAAGACTAATTACTTAGGTGGCTCCTGCACTCAGTACTTGCATCCCATTGGCAAGGGACGCCATCAAGCCTGAAATAGTCAAGAAGGTGGCCAAAGCTGAGGGAGGGCAAGGTGAGTGGCTTTAAGAGTGTCATGATCATTAAGAAATGAAAAGGCTTATCCAATGTGTGATGATATCTTTATCCAACTTCTCAAGGAAGAAGTTGAGGAATTATATGAGGACACAGAAAAACACAGACTAAAGAAGAGTTAGAGGAATTGATACATCAATTACAAAGATAACTATGAAAAACAAGAAGAATCAGGAAGTTGGAACCTTCCTAGAATTGCCAGTGTTCTAAGCAGCAACATGCTAGATTAATTTCTAAATAAGGTACCTTGAAGGAATTACATACTGAGCATTACTTTGTACATTTTATATTTATGCATGCACCTTGCTGTATAGTGTTTATAACATAACCATGTCTACTACATGTTCACAGGAAACCTAAGAGATTTTCTTAAGAGCATATTTTGACTAGGCTTTACCTTGCTTGCTGACTTATCCCTCAGCCCAAGCCAACTATCACATTTAGTACTCAATTGGAGAGACATTAATTTATTCTAAAACTGAAAATAAACACTGCTTTTTGGGGACAGGATGCTGGTCTCCAGTAAGGCACTTTTTGAAAGACTTCCAGGAATGGTTTGGACTTTTATGGGATGTTTCACTTTTATAATAACCTCTGCTCAGCAGCTGACTTATATATGTTACATTTGGAATTTAAAAAAATGAAAAAAGATTTAATGGCCACCTTCAAGAAGTTCTAATAAATTCAACAAATAAAGAGTTGCATTTTAGTTTGCCTCATTTGTTCAGCGTTTTTCCCTCTCAGACTGCTGTCACATCTAAAAAAGGCAAGATTTAGCTGTGACACTTGATCGAAAGAACTCTGTACTCCAACCCAAGTGTGTGGGATGGAAGGGTCCCTGAGACAAAACACCCCTCATAATCCAAGTTGTTGTGTCACTCTTGCTCACGTGGCTGCTCACCCCTCAGGAATTTGGCTCGCAGTAGGCCTTCCAGACACGCAAAGCCGCCATTATTATTGTGTGACCTTGCACAACCCACTTTCTCTAAGCCCAGTTTCATCTTCAAATTTAACAGGACTGGAGGAGTCTGGTGGTTCCTCAAAATGTCAAACACATATTTATGACATGATCCAGCAACTCCACCCCTAGGTACAGACCTAAGAGAACTGAAAACATATGTTCATGGAAAAATTTGTATGTCAATGTTCACAACAGTATTATTCATAATAGCTCAAAGTGGAAACCATCCAAATGTCCATCAATAGTTGACCAGATCAACAAAATGCGGTCTATCCATATAATCAAATATTTGGTCGTAGAAAAGGAATGAAGTTCTGATACATTCTTCAACACTTGAAAGCATTATGCTAAAAGAAGCCAGACACAAAAGACCACGAGACAATTAATATAAAGTGTCCGGAATAGACAAATCCATACAAACAGATTACCAGTTGCCAGAGACGGGGAAAAGTGGGAAACGGGGGGTGGGTGGTGACAGCTAATAGACAGGGGGTTTATTTTGGAGGGTGACGAAAATGTTTTAAAATTAGATTGTAGTGACGGTGATGGTTACATAACTCCGAGAATACTAAGACCACTGACTTGTACATTTCAGAAAGGTGAACTTTACAGAATTATATGGTATCTCAATAAAGCCACTTTTAAAAATTCAGAAGACATCCCCCAGGCCATGTCCTGCAAGAATTGCTTCACAGATACCAGCGTGAAGCTTCTAGAAAAGATGGAAAGAAACTCTCCGGGAAGGCAGAGCTCACTTCCCAAGGGGGAGAAATTCAAGAGGACAAATCAGATGATCTCTAGTTTCGTGGAAGAGTCCTCTTGTGCTTAACTCGAAAGGCAAAGCAGAGGAGAAAAGACTGCATTTGCCATTCCCTGTATCTGCAATGCATTCAAGAAATGGTTCTTTAGTGCCACGGCAGGAGAATAGCATGCTGTAAGAGGTGGGATGTGAGTAAAATAAGAAAACTGTAGGTACCAGATGCCAGAGGCACTAACTGTGCCATGTGCTGCACATGTGGGTACTATAGTCATCCCTTGGTATCCACAGAAGGACTGGTTCCAGGACTCACCCCCTACCAAAATCTGCAGCTCAAGTCCCTTACATAAAATGCAGTATTTGCATGTAACCTATGCCCGTCTTCCCATCTACTTTAAGTCATCTCTAGATGACTTAGATTACTTATAATACCTAACACAATGTAAATGCCAAATAATTAGTATTTTTTAAATGTCTTTTTCCAAATATTTTTTGATGTAATATTGGTTGAATCCACAGATTCGGAACCTGATAGGGACAGCTGACTGTACTATCCTCATTCCACAGATAAGAAAGAAGAGCCGTGCCTGAGGTGCACAAAAACATACAGGAAAGACTGGGTTAGTTGTCAAGAGGTTTGGGATGCAAAGGCTGGTTTGGAATTGGAGTCACTGCAGGTTCTTAAGTTGAGAATGATGACTGAAAAATGTAGATTAGGAAAATTAAACCTGGGAGTGGTATATCACACACAGTGGCCCTCAAGCTTAGCTACCCTTAACGCCTCATGCCCAGTCCTCACCTGCAATCAATTACATCAGAATTTCCTGGGAGGACCCAGGTGATTTTAACACGTAGCCAACCACCTGTTAACAGCACGGTCTATTCAAACTCACTTAATCCCAATAGCCCCCTGAGGTAAAGACTATTTTTATTTCCATTGTACAGATAGGGAATGTGACTCAGAAGCGCCTGGAGCACCCCTGAGAAATCGTTACTTCTCCTTTCTCCAACCTGCGCACACCTGACTCCAGAACTGCGTATTCTTACTTTCTATTAAAAGCAAGGTCTGTTTCTTATTCTTCCCTTGAGCACACAAGCTAACACCTCTTAGGTGCTGGTAAATGTCTATCAGAACAACAAACAAAAAAGTGGGAGGTGGCTCCATTTAATTTTCCAACCTTCCTGGACTAGGTGCCAAACAAACGTGGTTTAAAAACCTCCCACCCAGCAAATTTCACCTTCTCCCAACCAAAACACGCTTCAAGCACCACCTGCGCACCTCCTGGGCTCAGGGAGGCAAGGATGAAAGGGACAAGGTAAACAATCCTGCCTCTGGGGAGCTTTCAAGTTAGAACCTGAAAATAAGCCACAGAAACAGATGACAAGCCTTTGAAAGTTGTTGTGAGGATTAAATGCATAATTTTGCAGAAGGCGTTTTGTTCGGGGCCTACCACGTGGAAAGCGCTCGCCAGACGACAGCTGCAACTATTAATACAAATAAACAACTGCGCACCCAAATAGCGTTAAGGGCCCCGCGAATTCCTAACTCCCTATCTTAACTTACCCCTTTGCTTCTTTCCCTGACTACCCCCACACCCGACCGAACCCCACCAGAGGCTGAGGCTCCTCTCCGGCACCGTCAGCTGCACCTTGCGCCCCAGGCCCACCAGCCCTGAGCAAGGCGTCGGCGTTTCCAAGAACCAAGGGCTGCAGGCGCACGAGGAAGACGCGGAGGAGTCAGTGAGCAGGCGCGCTCGGAAGCCTGGCTCCCCGTCCCGGCACTGTCTCGGCCGGCTGTGCGACCCCACCACAGTACCCGAGCCCTTTCCGCTCTCGCCCTGGAGGGCTTTCGAAGAGCGAGATTTCCTCTCGCGGCAAAACACCAAACTCGGAAGGCGCCGCGCGTTCTTCGCCCAGGGCCCTTACCTTTCTTGGCCCCACGCGCTCGCCGTTACCTCGGCAACGCCGGCCGTGGGGCGGACACCGCTGCCATCAAGCAGTGCGGCCGCAAAGCCAGCCTAGTGCGCAGCCGCAGAGCGCCTGTCGGGACTTGGTGGAGTGCGCCTGCGCGTGGCCGGCTGGCGGGTGTTCTGTGCGCCAGCTCTGCCACTGCGGAGTATGAGGCGGAGGCTGGGTGTGCTCTTTGCTGCTTTCTGCAGGATTGTACGGATACCAGAACGGTCCTGTAAGACCCATTTTACAGATGAGATGAAGTTACCTGTCAGATGTCACATAGTCACGTGGGAGGTGGGAGATACCTAGAGTCTTCGGCTCTCGGAGGATGGGATATTTGAGGCGACCGGCAGGACTTTATAATTGGCCCTGAGGAAACTGATCTCATCTTTCTCAATGTAGAAAGAGGATCACAGTAGCGCACCTGTATACGCTGCAGCATGCGGAGAACTTGCAAAGACCTTTCCTCTGGCAGACACCTGGCCAGAAGCCTGTGTGTGCCCAGACTGCCTGTGCAGTTAAAGGGACAACAGGTGGCAGGTCCACCTGCTCTGCATCCCCATTTTCCCCTTCACTGACTGTGTGAGCCTGAATGACTGACAACCTTTCTGAGCTTAAGTTTGCTGAAAAATAGGCCATCAGAATTATGGGAGATGAGCAAAACTAGAGTGCAATAGGAAGTGTAAATTTCTCCTGCCCTGGTTATTTTAAAGGAGGCCTATGGGGAGTCCAATATATACCTTCCCAAATATGAATCACAGGAGTTCCACCTCACAGACTAGGCAGGAGGCAAAGGGTTGCAAGGATGAGCGGCAAATACTGCTGGAGAGATTCATGGTGCTAGATGTGATGATGGATGTTGAATTTTGGACCTTTGCCAATGTTCTTGCCTCCATTCCTTCATGCATGCTGTTGCCTCTATGTTCCCTCCCTTCTGTTAGCTGCAGTAATTCCTGGTCAGTCTTTAGGTCTCAGCTCAGATATCACCTCTTCCAGGAGACATCTTGCCTCCCCAGGCATGCTTGGGTGACTTGCCTCTGCGTTCTGCAGTAGCCTGGCATGGCCTGTGTTGTCCCTGTTTTTCTGGCCCTTTTTATTTTTTGAGACGGAGCCTGGCTCTGTCGCCCAGGCTGGATGGCAGTGGCACCATCTTAGCTCACTTAGCTCACTGCAACCTCTGCCTCCCAGGTTCAAGTGATTCTCCTGCCTCAGCCTCCTGAGTAGCTGGGATTACAGGCACCTGCCACCACGCCCGGCTGATTGTTATGTTCTTAGTAGAGACGGGGTTTCACCACGTTGGCCAGGCTGGTCTCAAACTCCTGACCTCAAGCGATCCTCCCGCCTCAGCCTCCCAAAGTGCTGGGATTACAGGCGTGAGCCACTGCATCCCGCCTGGCCCTTTTTGAACTGCACTGTGGCCTTGCTCTTGGTAGAGTGAGATCATGTCACAGCATTCAGTGGCTCCTCTGCTGCCAGGACCTTAACTGCTAGGCTAGGGAGTTCAGGCTTTAGATAAACCAAAATCAAAGAGCTTTGTGGTAAGAATGTTGCAAAAGAAAGGGAGAAAATTGGCAAGAGTCACAGGATGTGGTAACAGGATGGATTGGGCAGAGGAGCAACAGCTGAAGAGAGGCTGTAATATCCAACCAGAACATGCCGATTTAAGAAATACTGGTGTTAGAATTAGAGGGCTTTAACAATGAAAGGGATTCAGAGGTTGTCCAGTTAAACTTCCTTATTTAACTGATTAAAAAACAGGTCCAGTGGCACTGTGAGTTGTCAGAGATAACCAAGCAGGTCTCCTAGAGCCAGGTCTCTTAAATCCCATCCCAGCCCGTGGAAGGATTGGGGTTTGGGATCTCAAATTTCCCTCCCAAAAACATTAAAAAAAAAAAAAATTAAGAAAAGAAAAAAATTCTGGAAATTTCTAAAAAGAAATAGTTCCCCGAGATTTTCTCGAGTGCATTTTAAACCCTTTGATATGGTTATTTTCAAACATACAACACAAAAGTAGAGAGAAAATAGTCCAATAAATCATCACTTCCAGCTGGGCACGGTGGCTCACGCCTGTAATCCCAGCACTTTGGGAGGCTGAGGCAGGTGGATCATCTGAGGTTGGGAGTTTGAGACCAGCCGGACCAACATGGAGAAACCCTGTCTCTACTAAAAATACAAAATTAGCTGAATGTGATGGCGCATGCCTGTAATCCCAGCTACTCTGGAGGCTGAGGCAAGATAATTGCTTGAACATGGGAGGTGGAGGTTGTGGTGAGCCGAGATTGCACCATTGCCCTCCAGCCTAGGCAACAAGAGTGAAACTCCATCAGAAAAAAATAAAATAAAATAAAATATCAGTTCCACAACCTTCAACCTTTGGTATCTCATTTCTTTTGCATTCTCCATATACACACTTATATCTCCTTGCTGGAGTATTTTAAAACAATCCCAGACATTATATAACTTCATCCATGATATTTCAGTAGATATCTCTAATAGATAAGGATTTAATTTTATTACAATACATCTGCATCTACATTATATATATATATATACACACACACACACAAACACTTAATATCAACTGTGTAGTTCATTCTCATTATTTGAGGTAATTCTGTTCTATAAAGTTGTCACAAACACTGAAGTAGAAAATACTGAACTATGGGGCCAAGCGCGGTGGCTCATGCCTGTAATCCCAGCACTTTGGGAGGCCGAGGTGGGCGGATCACGAGGTCAGGAGATCGAGACCATCCTGGCTAACATGGTGAAACCCCATCTCTACTAAAAATACAAAAAATTAGCCGGGCGAGGTGGCGGGCGCCTGTGGTTCCAGCTACTCGGGAGGCTGAGGCAGGAGAATGGCGTGAACGCAGGAGGCAGAGCTTGCAGTGAGCCGAGATCGTGCCACTGCACTCCAGCCTGGGTGAGAGCAAGACTCCATCTCAAAAAAAAAAAAAAAAAAAAAAAAAAGAAAATACTGAACTATGTTTCCAGGAGAAATACAAGGTTAGGTGTCTGTGAGTCTCTGGTCGCAACATTTTCATCAACTGGTCAATACATAACCTCACTTCATGTGTTTCTGTTTAAAGACACCTTATCTAATTTGTTGATTCATCAACATTGAACTTGCAGCCAACAGCACTATAACTCCTGCCTAAAGGAGGCTTATCTAACACACCTATTTTCTCCAATAAGGCACATGTCTTGGGTGGGGAACACCAGACAGCACTTCAGCACTCCACTTGGGGCCATTTTAAACAGTTAAATCACCAACAAAAAGCACAAAATGTGAAAAACATGGCACAAACTAGAGCTCAAAAAAGCATACTTATTTATGGTATGAGACATGAAACAAGAAGGCAGAGTCTCCTTGTTCAACTTCAGCTGGAAATGTGCTCACTGAGTGACTCAAATGTTTTGGTGTTCTGTGCATGCACGTATCTGCAGATGACTGTGACTGTGACTGTGATGTTACAAATAAGTTTTAGCAACTAGGTGAGTTTGTAAATACAGAATCCAAGGGAGGATGGACTATATCAACATACCCCAGTATCACTAGCACATCTAATACAATGAACAGTTATCGGTGAAATGTGCCACAGAACCCCCAAGTAATATGTGGGATATACTTAAGAAAAAAGTTATCTGAAATTCAAGTTAATCTGGGTGCCTTATATTTTATCTGGCCACCCTAGTGACAATTTATTGGGCATTTACTATGTGCCAGCCACTTTTGCATCCATGATCTTATTTAATTCTCATAACAGGGCTGTGAGATTGACGTTCTTACCTCTGGTCTGCAGCCAAAGTTACTGCACATGCCCGTGGTGTCACTGCTAGGAAGTAGTGAAGGCCAGATGAGGATATGGATCTATGGGGCTTATGCTCTTTTAATCTGTCATGCTGGATACAGGAGGGCAGTGCATTAACAAAACATGATAGGCCGGGTGCGGTGGCTCACACCTGTAATCCCAGAACTTTGAGAGGCTGAGGTGGGTGGATCACCTGAGGTTAGGAGTTCAAGACCAGCCTGGCCAACATGGCAAAACCCCGTTTCTACTAAAAAAAAAATATGAAAAGTATCTGGGGGTGGTGACTCACACCTGTAATCCCAGCTATTCGGGAAGCTGAGACAGGAGAATCACTTGAATCTAGGAGGCAGAGGATGCGGTGAGCGGCGACTGCACCACTACACTCCAGCCTGGGAGACAGAGTGACACTGTCTCAAAAACAAAACAAAACAAAAAACCAAAGAAACAAAACAAACAAAAACACACAACATTCAATACTGAAATATAAAAAATAACCAACAGTGTCAGTGGGAGGTCAAGGAAGACCAGGATGGGTTTAAGAGCCTGGGAGGCTTCCAGGAAGAGGTGGCATATAAGCTGCCCCTGGAAGGGAGGTTAGCCTTAGGAAGAGGAGAGGAGGAGGGCAGGTGGCTGTCCTCCTCCTAGGGCACAGGGCAGGCCCACGTGCAAGGCTGGAATGGGCCTTGGTTCCAGAGCCTGGGAGGAGCTGGGCCTGGCCGGGGGCAGGAGGTCGGAGCTGTGATAAGGTCCGATAGGTAGGGTGGGGACCGATTGTGGAGGCGCTTAAATTCCAGGCTTGGCTTTTGGACTTTACCCTGCAGACAATGGGGAGCCACTAGCGTTTCTGAGCAGGGCAGGGCAGCCCCAGCTGTCGCCCCATTGTTTTTCTGAAACAGCATCGAATCCTGTAGTTTTTCACAGAGTCCACCAGATGGAGACATTTCAGCAAATTTAAACCACCTAGTGTCTGGCGGACACTGCTTCACCGAGGTGAAAACAAATACAGAGACCCCACTAAGCTCCAACTTTTTACTCAGCATCCTCAACGGAAAATGAAACAAAAATCAAATCAGAGACATAGTCCAGCTTCACTCTGCTGGTGAGAGAAAACCTCCGCTAATTTCACCATGTTGAAAGAGAGATTGAGCCTCTCAGCAGTTCTTTGAGGTCACTGATACTATCCCATTTACAGGTGAGGAAGCTGAGATTCTGCAGCATACATTTATGCCATTATTTGCCAGACTAACACCAGGCCAGGCCGTGGGACAGAATTGACACTGTGTGTGAAGGGACAGGCTGGTCAAGTCCCCAAGGCATTGCCTTGCTGTGTGGGCTCTAAAGGCCAAGAGTCCCTTGTGCAAAGGATTAAGAATTACCTGAGATCCAGAAAGATCTGTAGCACTGATGCTGAGAGCTACCTGGATTCCTACCATCTGCACTAATCCAGGTGTTTTTAAAAGATAGACCCACTTAATTCTCTCCAGCAACCTGGTGAGTTAATGATCATGATACTCTTTTTATAGGTAGGAAAACAGATTCAGAGAGGTGAGATAAGTTGCCCAAGGTCACACAGGGAGTAACATCAGAGCAAGATTACAAGCTCATGTCTGTAATCCCAGAACTTTGGGAGGCTGAGGTGGGGTGGATCACCTTAGGTCAAGAGTTCGAGACCAGCCTGGTCAACATGGCGAAACCCCATCTCTACTAAAAATACAAAAATTAGCCGGGCGTGGTGGTGTGTGCCTGTAATACCAGCTACTTGGGAGGCTGAGGCAGGAGAATCGCTTGAACCTGGGAGGCAGAGGTTGCAATGAACTGAGATCTTGCCACTGCACTCCAGCCTGGGTCTCAAAAAAACAAAACAAAACAAAACAAAAACATGAGAGGGTGGACTAGATTTCATACTCCTACTCCTGCCCTGTTTCTTCCCATGAACAATCAAACAAACTCTACTTCTGCATAAATTTCCTAGAGAAATGCCCAAAGAAACAAATACAAAGATTTTTATTAAAGCATTATGATTTTTTTTTTAAAGGAGACAACCTTTAGCCAGGCATGGTGGTGCATGCCTGTGGTCCCAGCTACTCAGGAGGCTGAGGCAGGAGGACAATTTGAGGCCAGGAGTTCAAGACTGCAGCGAGCCATGATCACTCCACTGCACTCCAGCCTGGGTGACAGAACAAGACTTTGTCTTGGAAAAAAAAAAAAAAAAAAAAAAAGACAACCTAAACCTAAATGTTCATCCCTAGAGAAGTGGATATGTAAAACATGGTATAAAATGTTTGCACAGTGGAATGCAATGTAGCAATGCAGCAACTGAAAGGAGTGAGCAAATTCTTTTTTTTTCTGGGACAGGGTCTGGCTCTGTCACCCAGGCTGGAATGCAATGGAGTGATCACAGCTCACTGCAGCCTTAAACTCTTGGCCTCAAGCCATCCTCCTGTCTCAGCCTCCTGGGTAGCTGGAACTACATGCCTGTGCCACCACACCTAGCTAATTTAAAAAAAAATTCTAGAGACAGGATCTCACTATGTCACCCAGGCTGGAGCTCTTTTACAGACAGTATATATCAATGTAGGTAGATTTCAAAAACATAACATTTGTTGATAAAGGCAACATGTACAGCGATGTATATTTTAATATTTGTGTAAAAAGATGCTTCAAGCAAACAAATAAGTACAAAGTTAGGAAACAACAAAACCAAAGTAATTTTGCTATTTAAGATCAACAGTTTGAAGATGGAGGTAGCCAGTATTCCGCAAGGGCCTCGAGGAGGCTGGGGAAGGAGGTCAGGAGCCCTCGGGTGCTGGCCCTGTGAAGCCCAAGCCTGGGATTTGTTGTTGTGGCAATGTGGCATGGTAGGGTCCTGTTTGCCAGCATTTCCAGGGTAAGAACCCAGTCCTGGCATTCCACAAATGATCCTGCCACCCTGTGACTGCTGTCCCTGCCAGAGAGAAGTGAGTGCCAGGTGAGGATCACTTCAAGGAGGAAACAGAGGACCGAGGAGCAGGTGCAGGGGCCCTGGGGAAAATGTGGTTCCTCCTGTGGGAGCAGGGTGGCTGGCAGTGGCACACCTTCTGGTGTCTCACCCTCTTTCCCTTCTTTTTTGTCATTTTCTCTAAACTCATGGTCACACAGACCATTTCTTAATGTGTGTCCTTGACAGACCACGCCCACTTTCCAGCACCAGGTGCTCCAACTGGAATAAAAGGGCAGTCCTCACTTTGCCAGTCTCCCAGAGCTGTGCTGACCAGCATGTGAAATCACGAGCCCTAGTGTTCTTTGGAAAGTGTTCCTCACTACCAAGAGATAAAGGATCACCGTTTCTCCTCCTTCCCCCCTTCCTTTCCATTTGTCATAGTACACAAAATAATATGAGTACACATTGAGCCTAGAGTTTAACTTTCATCAGCCTGTTTTCCCATTCTTCGATTCCTCACCACACCTCTGTTAGTAAATATTTTTATTCTCCCCATTTTAAAGATGAGGAAAGTGAGACTCAGAGAAGTTAAATAATTTACCCAAGGTAACCCAGCTAAGAAGTGACAGCAGGGGGATTTAAACCCATGTCCTCCAACACAACAGGCCCTTTTGCCTATGTTGATGCATTTTATGTACATTGTGTTTTATGATCTCATATCTTATCCAAAAAGAAGGTACAGACAACCTTTAGTGTTATGTTTCCTCTCTTTCTTTCTCTCTTGAAATAACATACAAATCTTCGTTGCAAGTTGTTTTTGTCTTGCGTGTGATCCCCCTATAGGTCCCTACCTCTGAGCTCAGAATTTTAATTTCCTGGGTGACTGAAAAACTCCGGTCTCCTCACAAGAGAGATGGAAGAAGAGGCCAAACATGGCCCAAACCTGGCTTTCCTACTCGCCTGGGTGCATCTGCCTCAGATGTCAAAAGGCCTGAATTCCAGGCAAACCAGGAATAATGCCCCAGTCATCAAATTTGAAACCAAAACTCAGCAAGGACATATATTTGCTGCCAGACAGCAAATAGCTTTTTCTTTTCTTTCTCATTTTTTTTTCACCGAAACAAAACATCCTCTTATGAAATATGTCCAATTTGCAATATTTACTTTCCCTTTATTTAATAACAGGAAAGGGTTTGCTGGACTTTTGTTGATTTTTGCATTTCTTATTAAAATTCTTAAGGGGGTTTTGGGGGAACTTAATCAGCAAAAAGGAGGAGGAAAAAAAATCTCATGTGCATTCCACAGTACTTATTAATGGAGGAAGCTTGCTGTTTGTTTAAGAGCATTTTCTGATGGGAGAAGGCAAATCCTCACGTGTTCCAGAAGCTTCCTCTGACTCTTCCTTTTCTGTGCCTCCTTCTTGACTGTCTCCAGAGCATTTCCGAATCCCTTGTTCCAAACCTTCTGCCCAAGAAGACGGAGCGGAGTTTATGCCCCACTGCTGGGCTGGAGGAAAACTCACATTCACTGAGTGCCTCAGTGCAGTTGCGCTACCCACCACCTCAGTTTACCTCAAAGCAGCCCTCAGAGGGGGCTGTTACGGGAACATTTGGCAGATGAGGAAACTGAGGCTTACAGCATGGAGTCCCTTGTCCAATCTCCCTTTCCTTATAGCTTATACTCCCTGGGACTAAAAAGAAAGGATTCCTAGTATTCAGAGTCCTACATCCAAGGGAGTCCTTACAGCAGCTTTCTGAGATAGCTACACAATCTCCAATTTTCAAGGTTCAGAGAGCTAAAGTGACTTGTAAGGGTCACACAGCAGGGTCTACAGAGTACAGAGCAGGGATCTGAGCTATGCTCAGCCTGACTGTCACATCCATGTTTATTTCCCTTCCCTACGGAACCTTGGGGGGGCCAAGAGCAGCATGATGTTTCCTATAATGGAATACGCTCCCCTAAAAGGTCTTGGTCCTGCCTTCCTTGGTTCCAGAACTAGACCGCAAGTAACTTCAAGGACTCTGCCTTTATATTTTCATTTTACCAGAAATACTTATAGTTATCTACATTCCTATTAGTATATACATTATACTATCATCATAGTATGTACATTTCTAGAATAGGGCCTCGTATGGAGTAAGTCTTAATAAACAGCATGGCAAGTCCCAATGCTCTCCTTCTACAGACAAGAAAACTGAGGTCTAGAGAGAACAAGGAATTTACCCGAGGTGCCAGAAGACCGGAATGAGAATCCAGGTCTCTTGATTCCCTCTACATGGTACTTCCCCCAGCATGGCGACTCAGTGACCTTCTCATCCATTCAGTTCCTACATGCCAGCTCCACACTGGAGGGTTGGGACACCCAGGTGAACCCAAGGCGATATTTGATGGCAAAGCTCTCACAGTCTAGCCGGGGAGGAAGCTCTGGAAAGCTGGACTCTCAAAGAGTGTGGCCAATGCTGACTGAGGAACTCCCAGGAGGAGGCGGCTTAGGAAAGACTTCTTGGAGGAGTGGACTTTTGCTGGGTCTTGGAGAATGGGGAGGAACTGACCGAGTCAGAGAGGGCACCCCAGGGAGAGGAACCTGCCTGAGCAGAGGTCCAGAGGTGTGGACACACAGCATATCCAGGAACCATCAGGCAGCCTGCCTGGGAGAAGTAAGCCTGGAAAGGAAAGTGGCAACCTGGCTGTGAAAGGGCCTCAGATGCTGTCTTTTGGGGCTTGAGTCTTATCCCAGGGGCGGTAGGGCCACAGGGAAGGGTGGAAGGAGGGAAAGTCTCAGCAAGATTTGGTTTTGGAAGATGGCTCTGGAGGCCTGGGGGCTGAGAAGCTGCAGGGAGGAAGCCGCTGCCTACTCCAGGGGAGAGGTGCCGGGCCTTGTGAGCCTACGGTCTTCTTTCTACCCCTCCCTTCCTTGAGTGAAGTCTTGTCTGTCCTTCAAGCTCAATCTGCTGCTTCAGGAGCCTTCCCTGACCATGCATCTACCCTCCCCCAGAGCCCCTCTGTCTGATTCCTCTCTTTTTTTTTTCTTGGGGTTACACCACTTAGCATCTTCCTCTGCATTCTCAAAGTCCTTGGTAGCAACAGATTTTAGCCTTTTGGAGGTCAGAGACTCCTATGAGGGTCTAAGGAGAGGCTTGATTCTCACTCCAGAAAAATGCTCAAGTATATAAATGCTCAAATATGGACTGCACTGTGGAGTTTTGCAGACCCCCTGGAGTCGCTTTGGAAGAGGGAAGGGGACAATTCCCAGACAACCAGGGAGGCAAACACCCCAGAAGGTGTGAGTTACCCCTTGCAAACCCCTGAGGAATGGGTAGGCAGTCCAAGGAGGCAAGGGATTAAGAATGAAGATTGCCGTTGGGCGCGTTGTCTCACGCCTGTAATCCCAGCACTTTGGGAGGCCGAAGTGGGGGGATCGCTTGAGCCCAGGAGTTCAAGACCTGCCTGGGCAACACAGCAAAACCTCTTCTCTAAAAAAAATACAAAAATTAGCTGGGCGTGGTGGTGCAGGCCCGTGGTCCCAGCTACTCGGGAAGCTGAGGTGGGAGGATTGCTTGAGACTGCGAGGTCGAGGCTGCAGTGAGCCATGATGATGGTACCACTGAACTCCAGCCTGGGTGACAGAGCAAGACCCTGTCTCAAAAAATATCTATGTTAAAAAAAGGAATGAAGATTGCCCTCTGAGAGTTCAAGTATACAACCCAGAGGGGACCTTAGGCCATGGAGAGCCCTAAATGGATGCAGTGGAGTTTCTAAAGAAAGCACATACATGTCCTTCCGAAGAAAGCTTGGGTAGCCAGGGAGGCAGAGGGAAGAGGAGGGGAAGAAGGACCCAAGCCAAGGATTTGGGGGAGCCTCGTGGTAGGTCTAGCTCGCCCCGATGCTGCTAAACACTGGAGTCCCATAACTGACCCCTCCCTTCTCATCCTGTGCTCACCAAGCACCACTCTGATTTGAACTTGGCTTTCTGTGGAGTGTGCCTGAAGGGAGTTGATGTGTTGGCCGGAGGACACGTGTATCCGGTCCCTTTGGCAGTTACATTTCTCGTTGTAAATTAGTAAATTGGGAACAGACAATTCACAGAAGAAGCAATTCAAATGACTAATAAGCGTATGAAAAAAAAGTTCATCCTCACCAGTATTCAAAGAAATGTAAATTCAAACCAAAACCGAGATTGTTTCCAACCTATTAAATTAGAAAGGATTTCTTTTTTTAAGTTAATACAGATTGCTGGGAAAGGCGTGGCACAAGGGCACCCAGGGGGTTCTGCTGAGGGGCATGTGACCTGCTGAGGTGGGCGACACTGGGACCCTTTGTGGATGTTCTTTCAAGTCCTGCAAAATCAATCCAGGCAATCTCATCTGCCTGAAAGCAACGGATGGAGGAGTCTTTCAAGAATCTGTTCGACAAATGTTTGCTGAGCACCCATGATGTGCCGTGCTTACAAGACACCATCTGGGATAGGGGCCACATAGAAATCCTTATCCCAAATGCCAAATGGTCTCAGACCACGAGGGAGGCTGGAGGCCGCTTCCTGGGTGGGCTGGAAGAGGAGAAGAAGTGGAAGGGAACACGAGGGGGACAAGAATCAGCTACAGGTCATCTCTTCCCTGCAGGCCCACACCCTTCTCCCGCTACTTCCAGGACTTGTTAGACTTGATCAAGCTGAGGCTCAGGTGCTCTTGCTGGAACCCCAGGAATTTCCGAGAACCAAGGTCTCCAGTCTGGGTCCCAGAGAGATTGACCTCATTGGTCTGACATGGGCCTAGCCATAGTATGTTTAAAAAGCATCTTGGGTATTTCAAATGTGCAGTCCTGGGTAAAGAACTACTGAGAAAGTGGAAAATAAGAAACTCAGTCCAAGGCGGTAGTTAAGAGCCCAGGCTTTGGGGCTACATGGACCTGATTCAAGTGCCAGCTTGGTCACTTACTACCTGGGTCCCCTCTGGCAAGACACAAAACACTTCTCCTATTCTAGCCTTGGTTTTTTTCTCTGCAAGACAGACATCAAATGTCTATCCCATGTTGTCATGGTGAGGGTTAAATGAGTCAAGGCGTGTGAAGTGCTCGGCACAGTGCTGGATGATATTCATGACTGCGACAATTCCTGGTCAGCCAGATACTATCACACATGAAGTCCCAGCAGGAACAAGGGGCTCTAGGCTCTGAAGGTTTCAGAAAACGACAAAGAAGGAAAACTCAGTTGAAATAGCCATGGCCGTCAGCTTAATTTTCTGTGAGCTGGGAGCAGATCCCCATGGAGCCTACTTGAGCTCCAGGAATTCTTGTTCTAGCTGACTGTGCAGATGAGGAAACAATGTGCGATTCTATCCAGAGAATCACTCCTATAGGCAGGGGGAGTACTGAACGGTATCAGAACTGCACTGATTTTTCAGTGCCAGGAGGTACCGGCCCCTCTTCTGTGAAGACAGCAGTTAAGAGGCCACGTTGGGGAGGCCCTAAGACCCAGTTCTACCGGATTCCACCACTGACTAGCTGTGTGACCTTGGACAAGTGACTTTGCCTCTCTCAGCTTCATCAGTTTATTTGTCTCTAACATGCTCTAACATGGGAATTCAACTGGTTCCTGCCACAGCTGGTCCACCTTACTCTAGCCCTGGTGCTGGTCCCCGGGAGGACTTGTGGGTAATGCTGGTAAATTCTGAAAGCGGGATCTGGCTTGTGTTAAGGCCTGCAGGAACGGCCTCCACATGGGTCCCCCCAGCCAGGAACAGCCCTTCCCACCAGTTTCTTTTTTTTTTTTTTTTTTTTTGAGACGGAGTCTCGCTGTGTCGCCCAGGCTGGAGTGCAGTGGCGCGATCTCGGCTCACTGCAAGCTCCGCCTCCCGGGTTCACGCCATTCTCCCGCCTCAGCCTCCGAGTAGCTGGGACTACAGGCGCCCGCCACCACGCCCGGCTAGTTTTTTGTATTTTTAGTAGAGACGGGGTTTCACCATGTTAGCCAGGATGGTCTCGATCTCCTGACCTCGTGATCCACCCGCCTCGGCCTCCCAAAGTGCTGGGATTACAGGCTTGAGCCACCGCACCTGGCCTTTCCCACCAGTTTCATTCCCTTATGGCGCTTACCCACAACGCATGGGGCCTGGAGGTGTGACTGCTGGTGTGTGTGTCCCAAGGAGTGCTGGGAGCTGATTCTCCCATTTCCTCAGGGCCCTTGGTTTACTGTATCACATCTGACTGCTGCTCAGAGGGACATGTATGAAACTAAACTGACCCCTTTCCTTTCACAGATAAGAAACCTGAGGCTCTCAGAAGGATGATGATGGAGGCCGCTGAGGTCCCACACTCAGTGGGTACTAGAACCATGGTCTCCCCTCTCCTCACCAGCCACCTTACTCTAGCCCTGGTGCTGGGAAAAAATTCTTGAAGGAACACACACCAGGAATGCAGGGAAGAGGAGTGACCTCTAACTACCTTCTTGGGCAGTGAACTTGAATGAGTGGGGTTGAGGAGGAAAAGGAGACCACACACACCCCGGGGACTCCCGCCAGAAGTGGGAGAGGCTGTGCAGGTGGCTGGAGGACTGGGGTGAGCGAGCGGAGGGGGAGGCCGGGAGAGTAAAATTCATGTTATTACGGGCAGGGTGACTCATCTGTGCCAACAGGCTGGTGAGACATAGAGAAACCCCAGGCACAGGAAGATGAAATGGGATAACGTGGTTGAAGGTTCTTTGAAAACAGTAAACCAACCTAACAGCAGGGCGCCAAGAGAGCTGGATTCAAAGCCCGCTTCTGCAATGCACCTAGGACCTTGGGCAAGCAGCTGAGCCTCTTGGAACTTCGGTTGCTCATCTGAAAGGTGGGGGTGGGGGTGGTAGCAGCCTCAGCAGGAGTGATGTGGATAGAGTGGGTGGCACAGTCCCGGTATACGCAATGCCTATCAGCCACAACGATGGAAAGGAAGAAACTGGGCCCTCCAAGATGCCCTTCCTCATTGTGTCTTCTTGTCTAATTCTTACCTATCCTTCAGCCTCACCTGATTCCCTTAGGCAGGAAAGCCCTCTCTCTTCTCTGCACTTTCATGACACAGCCTTTCCATAGCTCTTATCAGACGAGGCCTGGCATTCATTGCTCTTTCAGGAGGGATGTCATCTAGTGGCCGGGTGGGGCCTGGGCCTTATTCATCTCTGTGCCTTGACTTTCTCCCAAGAGTCATCAGTGAACACTTGTTGAATGGCCAGAAGGCAGAAACAGCCACTGGGTGATAGCTCTCTGGGCCTTGCTATCAGAAAAGAATATGTTATTTGAGCTAATGAAGTAATGAGGAGAAAGGAATTTGTAAATACATTTTTTAAAGCTCTACCAAGTTCTTTTTTTTTTTTTTTTTTTTTCTTGAGATGGAGTCTCATTCTGTCACCCAGGCTGGAGAGCAGTGGCATGATCTTGGCTCACGGCAACCTCCACCTCCCAGGTTCATGCGCTTCTCCTGCCTCAGCTTTCCTAGTAGCTGGGATTACAGGTGCACACCATCATGCCTGGCTGAATTTTGTATTTTTAGTAGAGATGGGGTTTTGCCATGTTGGCCAGGCTGGTCTTGAACTCCTGACCTCAGGTGATCCGCTCATCTCGGCCTCCCAAAGTGTGGGGATTACAGATGTGAGCCACTGAGCCTGGCCTAACCAAGTTCTTTTGATGAGTACTATTTAATTCACCTTTTTTTAATTTTTATTTTTAAATGAATAGAGTCTCCTGTTTGCTTTTGTCTTTGGGCTCTGCTACGGATTAATGAATGAGAATGCCCCATATAGCCCACAGGATGATAAATCCACCTGGAATGTTTGTGAAAGAGCTGGGCAGGGAAAGTTGGTCCAATTGTAGAAAGCTCTATCACCAGCCATTAGCCAAGACAAAATAGATAAAGAGAAAAAGCATCCACTCTCAAGGATTAGAAAAATGGAGAGCTTGCACTTGTGGGCATCTGTGTGACATGACCTTCCTAAGCCACAGGTCGCTCATCTGTAAAACAGGGAAAGCAGGGCTACCCCTGCAGGGACGTTGAGAGGTTTGACGATGATGTGCGTAGTACCTGGCTGGGAACGGGTGCTCAATAACGCCAGCTACTCTTGCCATCACCACTCGGCGTGACGTGAGCTGCTTTTCTGGGCTAATTACATGAGGTTTAACGTGAGCTTCTATAATAAAATGACCTGTATCTATTTCTTTTTTTTTTTTTTTTTTTTTTGAGACAGAGTCTCGCATTGCCGTCCAGGCTGGAGTGCAGCGGCACCATCTTGGCTCACTGCAACCACCACCTCCTGGATTCACGCCATTCTCCTGCCTCAGCCTCCCAAGTAGCCGGGATTACAGGTGCTTGCCACCAAACCCAGCTAATTTTTTGTAGTTTTAGTAGAGACAGGCTTTCACTATGTTGGCCAGGCTGCTCTCAGAATCCTGACCTCGTGATCCACCCACCTCAGCCTCCCAAAGTGCTGGGATTACAGGTGTGAGCCACCGCTCCTGGCCTCCTGTATCTATTCCTAAACATGAGCCCAGCCCATTCATTATCTCTTCAATGGATAAGGATTTCAGAATTGGGATTGTGATTTTGCGTGTTTCTATGAAATGCGAGGGAGAGGCAGGGCAGGTGGCTCACATCTGTAATCCCAGCACTTTGGGAGGCCAAGGTGGGTGGATCACCTGAGGTCAGGAGTTCGAGATCAGCCTGGCCAACGTGGCAAAATCCACAAAAATTAGCCAGGCATGGTGGCAGGAGCCTGTAATCCCAGCTACTTAGGAGGCTGAGGGAAGAGAATCGCTTGATCCCAGGAGGTGGAGATTGCAGTGAGCTGAGATAGCGCCACTGCACTCACTTCAGCCTGGGTGAGAGTGAGACTCCGTTTCAAAAAAAAAAAAAAAGAAAGAAAGAAAGAGAAAAGAAATGGGAGGGAGAGTAGGGGAGCCAAAGGAGAATCAGGCAGGAGCTTAGGGCTTGGCTGCCAGAGTTTTCTTAAATAAGAAAATCCAGGAATTAATTCAAATAGGCAGCTGAACCTATGCTTTGTCCATTATTAATGATCCCCAAAACCAACCAGTCAACCAAACAACCAAGAAATAACACCACTCATCTTCCAAATATTCAGTGGGCTGCAAGGAATTTCCTCCCTCCCTCCCTCCTTTCCTTTCTTTTTTCTTTCCTTCCTTCCTTCCCTCTCTCTTTCCCTCCCTCCCTCTTCCCTTCTTCCTCATTCCCTCCCTCCCTCCCTATCAATGTTAAATTGCTCTCCAGACACTCCTTCCTGTGTGGTAATTTCCTACATCTAGCTCTTCCCAATCTCAGGATAGAAAGGCCATGGTGCTTCCCCGCCCCTCCTCGCCTGTTGCTCACGGGGCAAATGAATTGCTCCTCTGTACTTCTGATGTGAGAGCCAGAGTAGCACCAACAGAACTGAGTGGAGAGTCTGGGGACAGAATAGTCTGGTTCTGGCTGTCGGACCTGTGGACAAGCCCTGTTTCCTCCCTGCCTCTGCCCTCTCACAGTGTGGTAGGAGCAAATGATGCTTCGGTCTGTGGCTCCAGTGAAGACAACTGTGGGTCTGGACTAAGGTTCCAATCCCTGCTCCACTCCCTACAGTTGGGTGGCCTGGAGCAAGGTACACAACCATCAAATGAGTAACACTAGGACCTCCGCTTTAGGGCTGGGGCCAGGGTTAAATAAGATGTTGCATACTAAGGGGTTGCACAGTGAGCACTCCATAAATGTTGTCTGCTATTGCTCTTATGCAAAAAAGTATGCAATGGGACATCAGACCAGTCTCACACTGACAATGGGCCCAATCCTAGACTCCACTCTGCCAGTTCAAAAACAAGTTAGCCCTATTGGCCAGCGTGGCGTCATCTTATTATGTAACACCCATGACAGCGCTGGGTACAGCGGCTTCTGAGCTTCCAGAGAAGCCCAGGCCAGGTCAGGGCCTTGCCCCCTCTGCTCTGGGCTCCCAGGGATCCCCTGCCTTGGCACAAGGCTGAACACATCAAGCCAATCAGGTTGTGTAAATGAGTATCCTGTGTGCCCTGACAGAGGACTGGAGCAGCATACCTGGCCTGAAGGCAAGGAGATCATAAACTGTTTTCAAACACCACTAGCCAAACAAGCTCCCGCAGCCTGATTCAATCTGCAGGTTGCCAATTATGGGACTCTCCAGCTGCAAGACTGCTGGGGTTGGGCTGAACAATGATGACCATCCATCACCACAATTTATTTATTTATTCATTTATTTAAATAACAGCTTTATTGAGACATAATTTATACACCAATTCACCCTTTTAAAGTGTACAATTGGGGGCCAGGTGTGGTGGCTTACACCTGTAATCCTAGTACTTTGGGAGGCCGAGGTGGGTGGATCACTTGAAGTCAGGAGTTCGAGACCTGCCTGGCCAACGTGGCCAGACCCCATCTCTACTAAAAATGTGAAAATTAGCCAGGCGTGGTGGCAGGTGTACCTGTAATCCCAGCTACTTGGGAGGCTGAGGCGGGAGAATTGCTTGGTAGGGAGGTAGGGGTTGAATCTGGGAAGTAAAGGTTGCAGTGAGCTAAGATCATACTGCTGCACTCCAGCTTGGGTGACAGAGTGACACTCTGTCTCAAAAAAAAAAGTTTACAATTGGGTAGTTTTAATTGTATTGTATTTTAAGCCAAGCAGAGAGATACCAGTGATTGGTTTTTAGTATACAGGTATTCACAGAGTTTTGTAACCATTACCACAATTAATTTTAGAACATTTTTTTTTTTTTTTTTGAGGCGGAGTCTGGCTCTCTTGCCCAGGCTGGAGTGCTGTGGCCGGATCTCAGCTCACTGCAAGCTCCGCCTCCTGGGTTCAGGCCATTCTCCTGCCTCAGCCTCCCGAGTAGCTGGGACTACAGGCGCCCACCACCTCGCCCGGCTAGTCTTTTGTATTTTTTAGTAGAGACGGGGTTTCACTGTGTTAGCCAGGATGGTCTCGATCTCCTGACCTTGTGATCCGCCCGTCTTGGCCTCCCAAAGTGCTGGGATTACAGGCTTGAGCCACCGCGCCCGGCCAATTTTAGAACATTTTTTAGCACTCCAAAAAGAAATTCTGCATCCCTTAGTAATCCCCTCGTTCCTCCCTCCAGCCTTAAGCAACCCTCATTTAATTTCTGTCTATGGATTTGCCTTCTGGATGTTTCATATAAACAGACTAATATACCATGTGGCCTTTTGTGTCTGGCTTCTTTCATGTAGTGTAATGTTTTTAAGGTTCATACATGTTATAGGATGTATCAATACTTCATTCCTTTTTATGGCTGAATATTATTCCATTGTATGGAGAGACCACATTGTGTTTATCCATTCATCAGTTGATGGACATTTGGGTTGTTTTCACTTTTGGGCTATAATGAATAATGATGCTATGAACATTTATGTGCAAGTCTTTGTGTGGTTGTATGTTCTCATTTCACTTTTGAAAATACCTATGAGTGGAATTGCTGGGTCATATGGTGAAGTGCATATTTAACTTTAATAATCAACCACAGAAGTGTTTTCTCAAGTGGCTGTACCATTTTGCATTCCCAGCAGCAGGGAATGAAAGTTCTAGTTGCTCCACATCCTCACCAATGCTTGCTATGGTCAGTATTTTTATTTTTATATTTTTTTGAGACAGAGTCTTGCTCTGTTGGCCCAGGCTGGAGTGCAGTGGTGCTATCTGGGCCACTACAACCTCCACCTCCCAGGTTAAAGCAATTCTCCTGCCTCAGCTTCCTGAATAGCTGGGATTATAAGCATGGGCCACTATGCCTGGCTAAGTTTTGTATTTTTAGTAGAGACAGGGTTTCGCCATGTTGACCAGGTTGGTCTCGAACTCCTGATCTCATGTGATCTGCCCACCTCAGCTTCCCAAAGTGCTGGGATTACAGCCATGAGCCACCACGCCCAGCCAATGATCAGTCTTTTTGATTTTAGTCTTTCTGTTGGAGGTACAGTAGTATCTAGCAGTTTTCATTTGCATTTTTTTGCTGCATTTCCCTGTCCACAGTCTGAACCACTACACCCTGCTAGTGGGCCCTGCATTGGACACAGGACAAGGAAGAGATAGTGTCAGTCCTGGAGGGACCCACAGTTGGGGTCCGGGAGCCTCAGTTGCAGAATTAGCCTCAGTTTCAAGGGCTGTCTCTGCTAAGCCCTCAGGGTAAACAGAGAAGGGTAAGTGTAGGTAGTTGAAAATAAGGCAAAGCAAAGAGCGTTTGGGTGGTTGGAAGGGGAGGTTGGGCAGGGCCAGAGCAGGGAGCTTACTTAGCAATTTGGAGGTTGGCTGCCTTTGTTTTTTCAGCACGTTGGAATCTCCTGGCTACTAGAATTTTATTTCCTTTAATTAGCCTCCCCTACTTACGGCGACAGGTCAAGATCTCTAGGAAGTGTTCCAGACGACTCTGCCTGACAGAAAGATGTCCCAAAGATCCCTACGTTCACTCCTTAGAGTTAAAATGAATCCTGTTTCCCATCCCTAGACCTGACTTAGGGCAAAATAGTTTTACTTTTGGTGCTTTGACTTTTCATTCCTTGCTTCCCCTCTAACACTAAGAAAGTATATTATTTACGAAATATCTCTATCACCTAGAAAATAGCTCCCTGGGAAGAATTAAACAGTTACCCATTAAAAACTTTTAAAAATGCAGGCATGCATCAGCTGGCGTTAGTGCACCAGTCACTATAGTCCCTTTTAGAGTCTATTTGGTAGAAAAACAAGTTACTATGGCGAAACTCCATCTACAAAAAAAAAAAAAAAAAAAAACACACACACACACACAAAAATTAGCCGGGCGTGGTGGCATGAGCCTGTAGTTCCAGCTACTAGGGAGGATAAGGTGGGAGGATCACTTGAGCCCTGGGGGTTGAGGCTACAGAGAGCTGTGATGGTGCTACTGCAGTCCAGCCTGGGCGACAGAACAAAACCCTGTCTCAAAAAAAAAAAAAAAAAAAAGAAAGAAAGAGAAAAAACAAGTTATTGAAGCTTGAAGGCAAAGTCGGCTCCCTTGAAGGCACTTGGTTGTAAATGCGGGCACCGTCAGAAATTCCTTCAACAGCAACTCACATAGTCACCACTTTGGGGAGGGTAATTTCCTAATGTGGTGAGGACGTTTTAAATGCGGGCACCATCAGAGATTCCTTCAACAGCAAAAACTCACATAGGCATCATTTTGGGGACAGCGATTTCCTAAACGTGGTGAGGATGTTTTAAATGCTTATAGTAAAATACTCAGAAATGGACTGAAGGCAAACACCAGAGACAGAGAAATCACAGTGGCCAGTGTCTTCCAGTTTCTATGGCTCTTTGACAGGCATGATCTCGTCTAATCTTGGAAGATTAGTTACTTTCCCACTTTACAGATAAGCAGGCAGCAGCCAAGGGAGCTCTACAGATGTAGGAGAGACACCAAGACATGGGCTCCCTGCCCGCAGCAATTTCCCCAGCTCCGCATGCCTTGCCTGGGTTTTGAAGGATACTGTGGCTGCCAAAGAATGTTTGGTACTAAAGAAGATCTTAAAGAAGAAAACGGAGGAGACTTTGTCATTGCCCATCCTGCAGGTAAAGACAAGTCAGAAGAGGTCAGACAGTGCTTGGTGCACAGACACACCCTCCTGCCTTTTCTCCAGGCCAGGAAGCTGAGATGCCCCAGGCTGAGCACTGGGGACTTCTGGGAAAGCAGGCACAATTCCTAGCCTATCAAGCTTGTGGTCCAGAGCAGGAGACAGATATAGAAAGAAATAAACAGGCTGGGCTCGGTGGCTCACGCCTGTAATTCCAACACTTTGGGATGCCAAGGCAGGTGGATCACTTGAACCCAGGAATTTGAGACCAGCTTGGGCAACATGATAAAACTCCATCTCTACTACAAATACAAAAAGTTAGCTGTTATGACGGAGAGGTAGACAGAGCACTATGAAGCCCATAGGAGAAAGCAACTCTTTGGAGGATGGTTTAGGGTTATCTTTACAGAAAAAGGGACATTTGAGTTGGGCCTTGAAGGATGAATAGAAGTTCATTGGAAGATAACAGAAGGAACAACCTACAAGTCAGAAGAGCATGTGTGAGGCACCAAAATGTGAACCCATGGCAGGTACAGGAAGCTGTGGGTCCTTGAATGATCTGGAGCATGGTGTGGATGAGAGAAATAGCGGGAGGAAACTTGGTGAACTCAGTAGAGGCCAAACCCCAAGGAACCTTAAGGGCCAAGCTAAGGAGTTTGGGCCCAACCCATTGAAGCATTTCGAGCAGGGGAGTAACCTGATCAGAGTATGTTCTTGAGAAAATATCTTGGCCACCACCAGGCAGAATGGATAGAGAGAAAAGCTGAGTACAATTATGTGAGGCCCTTAGTCAGTGCCAGGCATGGCCCATGGACCTGTGATGTGCCAGCACTGTGCCAGGGACCTGGGATTGGAAGTTGGCTGGCAGCACTTCCAAAGGAAGCTAGAATCCACCTGTTGCACTACTGATGACCTCTTCCCAGTGCCACTCAGCTCAATACCCAGCAAGCAGAAAGTGGACATTGACCTTACTCCCCTTTCAGGGCAGATTCCAGGATACCACATATCACTCTGATTCCAGGATGGGAAAATGGCCAGTGCTCAGCTGAGATTGCAGTGGCCCCAGTAATCCAGGCACCACCTCCTTGGTTCACAAATCTCTCACAATTTAGTGTCCTACGCCTAGTTGACAACCCAGTTCCCCTTATAGCCACAAAATGTTTTGGGAGGCAGGCAGCCCAGAGCTGGTTAGACCCCTTGCTTTTTCACAGGAGGAAATCGAGGTACAGAGAGTTGCCCAGGCTTGCCCAAGCTCTCAGAATTAAGAAATGGTGGATCTGGCCAGGCGCGGTGGCTCATGCCTGTAATCCCAGCACTTTAGGAGGCCGAGGCGGGTGGATCACAAGGTCAGGAGATGAGACCATCCTGGCTAAAACGGTGAAACTCCATCTCTACTAAAAAATACAAAAAATTAGCAGGACATGGTGGTGGGTGCCTGTAGTCCCAGCTATTTGGGAGACTGAGGCAGGAGAAGCTTGCACTGAGCCGAGATCATGCCACTGCACTCCAGCCTGGGCGGCAGAGGGAGACTCCGTCTCAAAAAAAAAAAAAAAGAAAAAAAAAAGAAACGAAATGGTGGATCTGTGGATTCTCAAAACATCATTCCAGGTTGCTTCTCACAAAGGGTTAGAAAAATGAACACTGTGACATGTGCTATACATACATTTTCTTATGTCAGTTCTCATGACTACTCCCATTTTGCAAGTGAGGAAACTGAGGCTCCAAGTAAGATACATGCAGTAAAAGACCTGACTATCTGAGTCCTTGCAGATGCACCAGTTTGCCTCCCAAATCCGAAAACAGACTTGGATCAAAATCTCTTTGTCCACTGGCAGCAGTCAAGCCTGCTTTGCTAAGTAAGAACTGATGAAGACACAGGCCTCTGGAGATGGCAATATTTTCCTCATTGACATGGCAAATGACTTGCAAAACACTATGGCATTAAGAGAGGTTTTTGCAACAGAACTATTGTGACAAGGCGAAGAGACCACAATGCTCTGGGACTTTTCTTTAAAAAAAAAATCATTTTTTTCTCTTTTTGACAAATAATTCAGATCCTAGGCCAGCATTAGAGCAGCCAAGGGAAGTTGCCCCTCCCCCTGGCGGCACCCACTTCCTCCCAGGCCTAGGAGAGAGGGGCCGTGCTGGTACTGCTATCTCCCTGGCTGCCGCTCTCTGAGCCGGCCCCAGGTACCGGGGGTTTGTTTTATGGATGGGTCTGTCGTGAGTCAATATGATAATGTTTCCTGTGAGAACTTTATTTCCCTGCATTGTTTGCGAAGTCTGTGTGTGTCTGAGCACGTACTCCTAATCTGTGGAGTTTGCTGTGCCCTGGTGTGCAGGACACCCCTGGGGGTGGGGAGCAGGGACCTCAGGAGGCCAGACACAGGTTGTCCCCCTGCCCCGCTTGTTGCAGGGAGAGCAGGGGTGACTCTCTTCTCAGGCCTTGCCTCCAGCCTGTGCTGGGCTGATGGCTGTCCTCCTGTTGAAGCCACTTAAATCAGTCCTCTCCAGTTGGGAAGGACTCATTGTGGGCCCCACGCCACACCAGCTGTGTGCACCCATGGCCCCTGGGGCCATCTTGGAAGCTTCTATTCAGGAAGGTCAGGAGGGGCCCCTTTCAGCCCCTTGACTTGCAGATGGAGAAATCCAGAGGTTACATGACTTGTCTAAGCTGAAACACCCATGCCGGAGGTAACAGGAAGACAGGGTGTTTGGAGCCAGCTGGTCCTGGGCTCAAATTCTGACTTTGCCATTTATCACTGGGCAAGTGTCTTGGGCAGTCTCAGTTGCTTCAACTGCTAAATGGGCTCAAAATACTGACCTCATAGACCAGCTGTGATGATCTGATCAGAATACAGACACACGGCACACGCCACAGAAGGTGCTTGGGGAGCATTCCTTCTTTCCCCATTTTCTCTTCTTTTTTTTTTTGAGACAGAGTCTTGCTCGGTCACCCAGGTTGGAACGCAATGGTGCGATCTCAGCTCACTGTAACCCCTGCCTCCTGGGTTCAAGCGATTCTCCCACCTCAGCCTCCCCAGTAGCTGGGACTACAGACGCAGGCCACCATACCCAGCTAATTTTTGTATTTTTAGTAGAGATGGGGTTTCACCATGTTGGCCAGGCGGGTCTCGAACTCCAGACCTCAGGTGATCCTCCCACTTCACCTTCCTAGAGTTCTTGGATTACAGGCATGAGCCACCTTGCCTGGCCTTCCCATTTTCTCTTAAATAAGGACAGAGGCTGGTATGTATAGACAAATGCTACACGACAGATGCCATTAAATGCCATTAAGTCTGCAGAGCCATCCACATACGTCACCCAGAACAGTCCTTTTTGGGGACCATTTAATCAAAGCTACTGGGCTCCTGAAGTTTCCAAAACAGAGAGGAAATCACCTGGTGTTAAGAGATGCTATCAGTATTAGTCAGTAGCTTGGCTGAGAATTTTAAAAGAGGGAAGAAAAAAAGAAGCAACTTTGTCACTCCAGTTCTCTGTGGCTTCCAAGCCCACTGCTCATTTCCTTCTCTGCCCCCTGCCCCCACCTATGTGTCGTACTCAGGGCTGGCCCTGCACTCCTGGCTCTGACCTTACCTGGCTTTGTGGCATCTCTTTTTGTTATTTCTTTTGACTCTCATTTACATCTTTCACTGGTATGGAACTTTCCAGTGGGTAGAGGACATTGATTGTTTTGATTTGCCCAGCATTTATCTTCCCTTCTTCTAAAATCAGAGGCCAGTTTTGGTTTTGAGACACCCCACACTCTCTTCATGTGGTGCAGTCTTTCTAAGACTGTCAATAGGAGCACCCAGTGATTTTTGGCCAAGGGAGGGCATCTGACTCAAGCCAAGCCAATCAGAAGCCCTTCTCCTGGAACCTGAATCTTGAAGGGAATAACACAAGGAACCAACACAGTTAGAGTCACATCATCCCACAGAGGTTTCCTAAAGAAATGAGCTGGGTCTGCATAGGAGCTGCTTTTGACTCCCCCTGACCACAGTATGACTGGCGAGCCCCTTCCCTCATACCTTCTGAATAAATTGTTTGCCTTCCAGTTACAGTTGGTGTCTGTTGCTTGCAACCAGAGCATCCTGAGTCATACACAGTGTACATACATAAATGCATAGATAGCTTCCTCTTCAACTTGTATCAAGGGCAGGGACTGAGCCATTTATTCATTTTCTCATTCATTGATCGACAAACCATTACCAAATAACCTACTCTGTGCCAGTTACGTGCTGGAAGTTGGGAGTGCCGAAATGAACCACAGTCCCTGCTACAAGAAGTCCAAGTCTACCCTTATAAAAAACATGGCAGTTCTTCCTTCAGCCCTTCATTCACTCATTCACCAAATGCTCAGTGTGCACCCATTACGAACCAGAGGCTCTGCCGGAACTGGGCTGACAATGTAGAGGACAGAATTCCTGCCCACATGAGATCCTTAGCAATTAGCAGCAAGTTGGTGCTAAAAATAAACTCAGAATCCCAGAGGGTCAGAGTCTGAAGGCCGCGCAGAACCCACATGGCCTGCTGGTTTTCAAACAATCCTGCTGGTGGGTCCTGAGGGTTGAATATTGATGTTTCATAAAACCTTCTACTTTTTTTTTTTTACAGCTTTATTGAGGTATAATTTACATACCATAAAATTCACCCATTGTAAGTGTACAATTCAAGGATTTTTTAAGAAAACATATGGAGTTGTGCAACCATCACCATAATTCAGTTTCAGAACACTTCCAGCACCCTACAAAGTTCCCTCATGCCCGTCTGCAGTCAATCTTTACTTGAAGCATTCTAGTTTTCAGTTATGTATTTGATACAGGGTCTCACTCTGTCTCCTAGGCTAGATTGTAGTAGCACAATCACGTCTCATTGCAGCCTTGACTTCCCAGGCTCAAGTAATCCTCCTACTTCAGCCTCCTGAGTAGCTGGGACTACAGGCATGGGCAACCACGCCGGCTAATTTTTTTTCTATTTTGAAGAGACAAGGGTCTCACTACGTTGCCTAGGCTGGTCTTGAATTCCTGGCCTCAAGTGATTCACCCACCTCAGCCTGCCAGAGTGCTGGGATTACAGGCATGAGCCACGGCGCCTGGCCTACATTCTAGTTTTTTGAAAAGAACAGAATTTGAGAACCAGTGACCGATTCTAAACCACTTCTTCTACAGATGGGGAAACTGAGGCCCAGAGAGGTGAAAGGGCCTGCTGAGGACAGCAGTGGGTCCACAGCATTGCTGAGATTCACCCCAGAGCAGCCTGATTTCAAAGCCCAGTTTCCTCCCACTCGTGCGAAGCAGTTCTGAGGTGGAGTTAAGAGTCCTCAAATCACACAGTGGGGGTTCCAATCATGGCTTTACCATTTATAAGCTGTGTGGCTGTGGGCAAAATGTTTAACCTCTCTGGACCTTGGTTTCTTCATCGGCAAGTGTGGAGAGGCATAGTCCCTGCCCCAGGGGTTGCTGTGTGGATTGTATGAGATCACAGGTGTAAGATGCATACGTAGCACAGTGCGTGGCACAGAGTAAGCATTCAGGGAAAGTTGGCTAATAATGATCATTTCACCACATCACCCTCTCCCTATTTGCCCTCAGAAATCTGGAAGTGGAAAAGACAGTGATTAAACAAAACCCTGAGTAGACATGGGTGTACAGAGGCAGCTTTCTAAGAACCTGGTGCAATACCCCACCCTGGGCATCATCACCCCGTGTGGCGAATGGAGCAACTGCTGGGGACTTGCTCAAGTAGCCTCCGACCCGGCAGGGCTGTTCCTTCCTCCCAGTTTCAGGATTTCCCAACAGGCCCACAACAGACGTATTTCATCAGCCTCAGGGGAACCTGGCTCCCTTCTCGCCCCGGCCCAGAGGCGCCAGATGGGATGGAGGCTGGTTTTATGCTTCTGGATCCCCAAGAATGATGGGGTCCCACCCCTCTGCCCTCCCCAGCAGCGTCTCTCTGTCATCAGTGAAGCAGTTGAGCTTGATGGAGATGGGGCAGGGCACCCAGGAAGAAGGCAGTGAACTTAGCACAACGTTACCTGCTATGTATGTATTATCTTCATCAGCCCTGCCCATCATGCCTGCTTGACATTAGAGGAAATTAAAGGTCAGAGAAAGGGGGTGATATGCCCAAGTAAGGCGTTTCAAAAACATAACGATCTGAGGTAGACCAAGAGATCAGAAACAAGAGACCAGAGGTGGGATCAGGTCTAGGTAATGTGGCTCCCAGGAAGCAGAGTGACTTTATTTTTTTAAGCACACATACATTAGACATAATTTAGAAACATTATAAAGAGCTCTGCCTTTGCAATGAAGCAAATATGACTCTGAGGGACTGCCTAAGTTTGCTAGGCTGTGCTAATGATCAGAGAGCCTGCTCAATGAGTAGCTATTTACCAAACTCCTCCTGACTGCAGGGGACCGAGATTACAAGAGGTAAAATGACACCCCTAACTCCAAGAGCTTCCCAGGCTATGGTGTGGTTGGACAAAATCCTACAATAATCTACGTTTGACTGTGATGAGGATCAGAATCACAGGACTATGGGAGAACTAAGGAGGGAGACAGGGCATTGAAGGATGAATTCACTGTTGACAGCTCTGACAGCTCAACAAGGCTTCGTGGCCCTGTGTAGCTGGAACTCAGGGGTAGGAAGCGGAGAGGCTGGAAAGGCTGGCTGATGTCAGATCGTGAGGGTCTTGAATGATGGGCCATTTTAACTTTATCATGTAGGTCATAGGGAGCCACTGAAGGTGTTTGAGCAAGGGAATGATACAACCAGAGGGCTCTTTAGGAAGACCGATCTGATGACTTACACTTGGAGTCAACAGGAAAAATGAGAGAGCCTTCTTTAGGCTCCTTCCTTTTAAAAATGTATTTGTTTATTTATTTTTTGAGATGGAGTCTCACTCTGTCGCCCAGGCTGGGGTGCAGCGGCACAATGTCAGCTCACTGCAACCTCCACCTCCCACGTTCAAGCAATTATCCTGCCTTAGCCTCCCAAGTAACTGGGATTACAGGCATGCGCCACCACGCCTGGTTAATTTTTGTATTTTTAGTAGAGATGGAGTTTCACCATGTTGGCCAGGCTGGTCACGAACTCCTGACCTCAAGTGATCCGCCTACCTCGGCCTCCCAAAGTACTGGGATTACGGGCGTGAGCCACCACGCCCAGCCAATGTATTTATTTTTTTGAGACAAGATCTTACTCTGTTGCCCAGGTTGGAGTGCAGTGGTGCAATTATAGTTCACTGTAACCTTGAACTCCTGGGCTCATGCAATCCTTCTGCCTCAGCCTTTCAAATAGCTAGGACCACAAACCTGTTCCACGACACTCAGCTAATTAAAAATTTTTTTTTTTTGTAGAGATGAAATCTCACTATGTCGCCTAGGCTGATCTCGAACTCCTGGACTCAAGCAACCCTCCTGCCTTGGCCTCCCAAAGTGCTGCAATGACAGGCATGAGCTACTGTGCCTGGCCTGGGCCCTTTCCTTGGGCTCCATGACTGAATGAAAGAGCAAACACGATGAACCAAACACCTACTATGTGTTAGGCACTTGCTGAATTTAGAAATAAATAAATGTCCTCTGTTAATGCGGTGATTACTCAGTCACCAGAGAGCAGATGATAATTTGGGGAATGGGCAGTGCTGCTAAAACCCAACGCCAACGAGAGGGGCAAGCTCCAGCAAAGAAAGACACAGAACCACAGGACGGTCAGGAAAACTCGTTCAATACCCTGGAGGCTGCTCTACAGTCATCCTTAATAGTTCACAGTGATGGCGCTGGCAGTGAAAAAGTCCCTGATAGTCTGGATGCTTTGTTTGCCAATGCAGGGAACTACTTATTTTATCATGAACGTGAATAACTATGTAATGAGCACAAACAAAAACAGTGACAGGTGCGGCCCCTCCCTCCGAGTCCTCCTGGGCTGTCGGGGATAGCTTGAATGATGCTCCAGTGAAACCAGAGGAACTGGGTGAAGCTGAAGGTGGACGGTGGGCCACACAGAGTGGCCTTCTCGGTGCTCCTGCCCTACCTTTGATTAAAGGTAGGCCATGGGGCTCTGGCCTTTAATCCAAGACCAGACACTCCGGGACCCGTCACCTCTGTATTGCCTGGGCTCAGGCCACCATGCACAGGTGTTGCTGCCACTAACCAGAAAAATGGCTGTCAGCCTTGGGTTTCCACGTTGCTGTAGCCACAGAAGGCGAACCTCCGTGTTGTGCTGCTGGAGATAAGGTTTGGGGGCTGATGTCCACTGTCCAACTCCATGACTCTCAGTCAAGATGCATTCCTGCCAAGCCTCCAGATGCTTTGTCCTGAATACCACAAAGGCAGATGCAGGCCCTGAGCCCACCTTGCTCAAGGCATGTGCCCGAAGGCCACCCGATCCCAGCTCAGGCACCAGTGGCTCCAGTTATTCCCTTCCAGAAAATCTAAGGTCCTAGGAGTTCAAAAGAGGGAGAGGCCATCGAGGGCCAGGATGACCATGGAAGTGAATCAAGAAGGATGAACAGAAGAGCTTAAATGAAGTAGGAGAGAAAACATTGAGAAGGGGAATAGAAAACAGTGACAAAAGCTGCAATTGCCTTTTTGTTTAGGGCAGATGTATGCTCTTGGCAGGATAATTAGTTGGCCTATTAATTTCTGCCTCGTTCTTGTGAATGTACGAGAGACCCAAGAAACAGGCCAAGACCCAAGAAAATCAGCCTTCCTCCAGAGAATGTTATACCCCTGAAATCCTGTGCTCCCAGAGGTGGTGGAGCTGGGCTATTCTGGAGGAAGAGGGGCTCATGGGCTAGACGGAACAGAAATCAGGGGGCTGTGTCCACGGAGACTGGTGGAGGCCTGGGAGGCGGCCTGGAGCTGAGCCGCCGATGAGTCTGCCGGCTTGGAGGCCCATGGCCTGGAGACCTCGGTC